>NC_135233.1:232867880-234316630 GCF_051348905.1 Ranitomeya variabilis
TGCCCTCCGTTCTACAAACGACCTAAGGCTAACATCCCCCGTAATCCGAACCTCACACCTCCGTCTACAAGACTTCTCTCGTGCTGCGCCAGCTCTCTGGAATGCAGTTCCCCAGACGATCAGACTGATACCTAGCCCCGACCTATTCAAGCTTTGAAAACCCATCTCTTCAAACAAGCCTACCACATCAACTACTCAGTAAACTAACTTTGCCCTGTTCCCTCCCTCCAAATATTACTCTGAATCTGCACCCTACTATTCATCTGTCTCCACACCCTCCATGCACATGATAACTGCACTTGATACTTGACTATTGCACTTAAACACACGGGCTGATGACCGGATCATGCAGCTTTATATAAAAATACCTATTTATTATAATTGCCAGCCCTGAAATAACAATCAGTTTTCACCTATTGTGTCCCCCCATTTCCTTGTAGATTGTAAGCTTGCGAGCAGGGACCTCACTCCTAATGTCACTGTTTAAATTGTCTTAACTTGTATTGAATTTGTCTGTACATGTCCCCACTTAATTGTAAAGTGCTGCGGAATATGTTGGCGCTATATAAATCAAAATTATTATTATTATTATTATCGTTTGATTGCTCATTCAGTGCATAGGGTAAAGGATACTGGGCAAAGGAGCGACCAGACCTTATAGCAGCCACTTGTGTAACTTCTAGACTACACGTGCCCTTGACCAGACACTTTACGATTTCTAGAACTTCACTCCTTTTGAGTCGTATTTCCATGACAAGGGCACAAGGGATGGTTAAAAAAAAATAATCAAGTGATAAAAAAAGTTCTTCACGTCTCCAACATACGTGTGTGTTTTAAATCATTAACATTTTCAAGATCTCTGCTTGCTGTCACTGAACTATCGATGACACAGAAGTATTATTTTAGCCCATAAATGTTTTAGTCTGCAGTTCTCTTTATGGTCAAGGTGTTTGTGACTCTTTAATTATCATCAGTATGTCACTATAGCATCCGTAGCTTTGTGCTATTAGTCTGACGCCAGCATTTGGGCGGCCATCTTTCCTTAATGTAATTGGGATTGTTCGGAGAAGAGCTGAAGAATGTGAGAGCTGAGGATTCTCAGCGTTCCTCCAGGAAGCCAGCACTCATGGTTATGCAACCATTAGGGAGTCTCTGGGGAGTCGTATTACACAACAGCTGTTTTCTCAAAAGAGTTCGCAACCTGGACCATTTTTTAATGTGATTGGTGTGATTCTTCCCCTTAAGTGTGAAAAAAAAACGCAAAAATGGAAAAATGACGTTCGTAATCTGCACCATGTTTCTAAGCATAATGATCCACTACAGTAACCCAATAACTATAACCCTCTACTCTAAGCCCTAATACAATACCTTAAACATAACCCTATAGCCAATCTCTAACCCCTAATCCTGTACAACAACCCCTGTCATATAACCCCTAATACTATACTTTATCCTAAGCCATGAATCCTGTACATCAGCCCTTGTCTCTAACTCTTCTCCATTACCTTTACCTCTATTACCTTTTATCTTAACACTTTGTCCTATACCCTAACCATAATCCTGTTCCTCATACCTTATACCATAGCCCTATACCTTACACCCTCACTTACAATGTTATGCCCATAACCCTGTACATCATACTGTAGCCACAACCGTATATTATATACCAGGGTTCTCAAATACGCGACCCGCGGGCATTGAGGCTGCTTCATGTGGCCCACAGGCACTGGAGACCCCTTGGCATCCCTGCCCAGTTCAGGGGGCTGGCAGCAGCAGTGTTTTTGTTTTATTTTAGCTGAATGTGTGTCCTTAGACAGCGGCGGAGCTGTGGGTTACAGGAGGCAGGAGCCGGCTGCCGCGGCTAACGCCTGTGCCCGGTGCTAAAGAGAAATTCATATTCACAAATCTTTATCCCCATGGGATTTGAGAGCAGTGAATATTCATTTCTCTTTAATAGCAGGCACAGTAAGCGCAGCCGCCGGATTCCTGCAGTGGCCGTGCAATCTTGTGTGCCTGCTACTAAAGAGAATGAATATTCACTGCTCTCCATGCTGGGACTATAGGAGTGGAGAGCAGTGAATATTCATTCCCTTAAGTAGCGGGCACACTTGATCGCCCGACCGCACGAAGACGGCTACTATGCCCGCTATTAAAGATCATTGAATATTCACTGCTCTCCACTCCTACAGTTCCGACGTGAGGAGCAGTGAGTATTCCGGCAGCTGTCCTCTGCTTGTAGGCAGTGCATACCATCCCCGCCATGCGCTGCTTACTAGCATAAATCAGCTGCTGGCATCAGAACAAGACACTGCAAGGGAACGCAGGAAGGTAAGTTGGAATGGTTTATTTTTTGTAATGCTTATCTGATGGGAGCCATGCATACCAGGATAGGGATGGCGATCATGTAAACCAGGATAGCGATGAGGGGGCCATGCATATGAGTCACCCGCCAGGGCAATTAAAGGGGATGTCATGGTGGCTGCAACCCGGTCCGTGGCACTGGGTGCCCAAGTAAAATGAGTTAAAGGGTTTTGTAGTAAAGTTTGTGTTCATGACGCCACCTGTGGTTCTCGGTCAGAGGGGATCAACGCTGCTTAAAGGATCCTCTGGGGCGATGCTACTGCAGCAAAGATGGTAACGCTTCCCACAGGTGAAGCGGGGTCCCCAGGGCTCCGGTGTGCTGGGCAGGGATGGTGTATGCCGGCAAATAAATAGAGGACACAGAGTTGTAGCGTCTTTACCTGGTTTACTGGTGGTAGCAGGCCACAGTCCAGGGTACCAGGAACAGGTGGTGATATGGTCCGGCCGGCCTGGAGGCAATGGTGATCCCTCTCCCAGGTGAGGTCTGTAAGCCTTCCTACTCGTGCTCGTATGCGAGGTCCCTGCTGCCTGTAGCTTGCTGGCAAAGTCCTCTCTCTCTCCTGTCCTGGGAACGTTACCCGTATGGTGGGCAGTGTGAGCCTTTTTATAGGGTCTCTAGCATGACCCGGGCTCCTTGTGTACTGCTGCAGCTTCAGGTGTGGGTGCGGTCAAATTACATAAAGTCCTATGCCCTCCGGTTCTGCCATGTGACCTGGAGTACAACACAGCCTCGGGCTCCCGGTGCCCGGTTCCTGCTCTTCGGCCCAGAGGGTGCCCAGTCACAGTTCCACTCTAAGCCCTTTCCTTCTCCTGTGCTTCTTTCCTCTGATGCTCACTAACATGCAACCCTTCAGGTTATCTTCCTTTCCTGGAGCTGCAGCTCACAGGTGGCTGCACGGCCCCACTGTCTGCTCTCAGTCCTTCCTCTCTCTTCCACTGTCTCTCCAGACTAATCTAACTCCTCCTCCAGACCAGGATACCTAAAGCTGGGGAAGCTCCCCTGAATCCGGGTTCAGAGCTCCCCCTTTTGGTCTGGATTCAGACTGTGTTGCATGTAGGTGCGTTACTTGATAAAGGGAATCCTCCTTGCCTCCAAGCATGACATCGCCCTCCCCGAAAGGAAGGCAACATCACTGTAACAACCGGTTACCTGGGGTGTTACACATACCAAGATAGGGATGAGGGGGCCATGCATACCAGGGTGTGGATGAGGGGACCATGCATAACATGATGGGGATGAGGTGACCATGCATACCAGGATGGGGATGAGGGGACCATGCATAACATGATGGGGATGAGGGGACCATGCATACCAGGATAGGGATGAGAGGGCCATGCATACCAGGATAGGGATTAGGGTGTCATGTGTACCTGGATTGGGGACATATATATAATCCAGGATAGAAATATTAGTACAGAATTGAACACATTTTTTGCTTCACTTTTTTTCCTATTTACCTCCTCTAAAACCTAGGGACATAACTACAATATGAGAACATGGATGAGGACATGACTACAACATGGGGACATAACTACAATAAGAGAACATGGATGGGGACATAACTACAACATGGGGACCTAACTACAATATGAGTGCATATTTGTTATCACCACATCCATAATGACCCTAGCTCGAAAAAACTATAAAAAAAAAAAATCGCAAAAATGTTCGAAAGGTATATTGAAAAAAAAAATGGTACCACTAAAAATGTCACTTTGTTCTTTAAAGAATGCGGCTTCCCAAATTCAAATTTTTTTCTATATGTGGCCCATATACCCGGCTGAGTTTGAGGCCCCTGTTCTATATAGTGGGGTGTAAGAGGTCATTTAGGGACCACGTTAGCAGTGAGTAGCCAATTTTCGCTGTGTTATAGTCCTCGCTATGTTCTGTACATGTGGTTACATCATCTCTGCCCGCACCCACATTTATGGCACATCACATTCCACATTATTCATTTTCCTCTACTTTATGCCAGATGTAAGATGGCACGTTGCTGGAGCGACCTGCGTCATGTGCAGGCCTGCCCTAATGACTTACATGTGACAGGAGGAAGGATGAGAGGGACATGAGCCAAAGCACAGCCCGTACATGTAAGCAGCTCGTACCGTCAATGCCAATATTTCTGGGTAACGCCATGTGTCTGCCCGCCATAGACGACCCGATGCAGGGTCCTGAGAGAACCATCAGCCAGTCTCTATTAGAAGAAACCACTTTCATAGGAAGTTATGAATGTGATGTTTTGTGGGTGTTGTCTGGCAACATTTGGACACTGTGCGGCGGTATATATTGGGACGTTTAGAAAATTTGTAGCTATTTATGATGGTTTTATTTAGGCAGTCTTTGGTGGTCTTAGCTGAACTCTGTATGATAATAGCATGTGGGCATTGTATGATAGATGAGCTTATGTAAAAATATGTTTTCTGGTGATGTTTAGCATAGTATGGTGGTTTTAGTTAGGTTATGGGTGGTTGTTTTATTTACGCACAGTATGGAGGCTTTATTTTGGCATGTACAGTAGTGTTAGTTGAACACTGTATGATTGCAGTAGTTGGGCACTGTTTGGTGGTGTTATTTAAACTTAAAGGATACTTCCCGGTGATATTATTTATCAGTGTGATTGTTTTATTTAAGCACTATAATAATAATATAAATAATAGTAATAATTTTATTTCTATAGCGCCAACATATTCCGCAGCAATTTACATTTTTTAGGGGACTTGTACATAAAATAGACATTACAGCATAACAGTAAGCATGTAGATCAAAACAGATACCAAGAGGAGTGAGGGCCCTGCTCGCAAGCTTACAATCTATGAGGAAAAGAGGAGACACGAAAGGTGGATGGTAACAATTGCTTTCGTTGTTCGGACCAGCCATAGTGTAAGGATCGGGTGTTCATGTAAAGCTGCATGAACCGGTTATCAGCCTAAGTATGTAACAGTACAGACACAGAGGGCTATTAGATGCATGAAGCATGTGAGAACATGATGCGAGGAACCTGGTTTGGTAAAAATGTTGAATGGGCCACACAGGGATAGTTAGGGAAATGCGTTGAGGCGGTAGGCCAGTCTGAAGAAATGCGTTTTTAGGCCACGCTTAAAACTGTGTGGATTAGGGATTAATCGTATTAACCTGGGTAGTGCATTCCAAAGAATTGGCGCAGCATGTGAGAAGTCTTGGAGATGAGTGTGGGAGGTTCTGATTATTGAGTATGCTAACCTCAGGTCATTAGCAGAACGGAGGGCACGGGTATGGTGGTAGGCTGACACCAGAGAGGAGATGTAGGGTGGTGCTGAGCCCCGGAGTGCTTTGTTGGTGAGGGTGATAAATACGTACAGTACTGTGTAATGGTCTTAGTTGAGCACTGTATGATTGCAGTATTTGGGCACTATTAGTCTGAAAGTACATGACTTTGGGGGTTCTTTTTGGTGGCATTATTTGGAGACTATATGATGATGTTATTTAAGTGCTATTTAGTGGTTGTGATGACTTGTACACACTGATGTCATCTCTGAAATGTACACAAACGTTGTTCAGCAGCTTTAGCACTATATGGCAGCATATTTGAGACACATAGCATGCAGCATGTTCGGTGTCCATGTGTACATAAACATATATGGGCCACTAATATGTGTCAGATATCTGATACTTAGAATTAGTTGACAACCATAGAAAGTATATTGTAAGGGTATGTTCTCGGGGTATGTTTTCAGTTTTGAAAACTCCATGAAAAATCTCTATGCGAACATACCCTAAGGGTGGAGAAAGTCTTTTGAAATCCCACATTATTTTTCAGATTATCAACTTTTCTGGATTATTAGTTGACAGTAAAATAATTGCACTTTCATCCGGTGACAATAAGACGGATACAGAAGTCCGAGCTGCTATGTCAGGGTAATCGTACAACACATTCCTCTGTCCTCATGGGAGGACCTTCCTGTGCCGATCCCTCCTCTCTTGTAAATAACTGGCCTAATGTCATCTCCAGGGAAAGGGCCTTGTCATAGCATCTGCACTTGATCTACCGGACCATCTGTATATTCCCCCCAACTGGTATTTTTATTGACTGTATAGAAAACAGCTTTACATAAAGGGTGTAAATACAAAATATGAGGATTTAGCAGAGCTGAAGTTGCCATTTCATCACACTGAACGAGCACTGTGGTGCTCCTTAGCACTGTATGTGCACACATGAGACAGTTCATGTAGCTCTGCTATATAGTTTGTAGTTTACAGGCTTTGGGTGCGAGCATACAGAAAGTAGCAGAACTGACTTGGTCAATATTCTTTATTTTGGCAGCACATTAGTTCTCTAGATAACGCAATAGAATCGCTATGGATAGTAACACATTGTATCACAGCCCATGTATGGACATTGGAGCGTGAAGCACGGACGGACCGCACGTCTCCTGACCCATATATGAAGCTGACACATTCAGGGCAGGACACCTGCAGTCAGGCCATGAACATCTGATTTCGGACTAAAGCAATATTTTATTGCACTGCACTGATATTAAATTGCTTTATGTATGTTGTTGTTATTCGGTCACTATATGGCGGTATTATGTGAGCACTGTTTTGTGGCATGAAGTGAGCAGTGTATGGTGATATTATGTGAATACTGCTGGTATTATATGTGTACTGTGTGGAGGTATTATTGTATGTGGCTATATGTGTTACTGTACGGTGATATTTTGTAAGCACTGTATAGCAGCAAAATGTTAGCACTGTATGGTGGTGGTATATGTTCACAGAAGTGTAGTATTATTTGAGCATAGCAGTGTTATATGTGCACTGTATGCAGGAAGTATGTGTGCACTGTATGGGAATATTATATGTAAAGTGTATGGTAATATATATGTGTATCATATGGCAGTAATATGTGAGAACTGCATGGCCGTGTTATGTGAGCAATGTTTGGTTGTATTATATGAGCACTGTATGGAGGTGTTATGTGAGCATCATATGTCGGTATATTTCTCACTGTGTAGTGGTATTTTGTAAGCACCATATAGCAGAAAAATGTTAGCATAGTATTGTTGTAGCATACAACAAGGAAGCTTTTGGGTGATGGGAAGCAGAGTAGGGAGCACATGGCATGAAGAGAGGAGCCAGGCCGCCTGTGTACAGATGATTACATGTGTTTTCCATTACGGCCACTCACGAGACGATTCCAGGAATTTTAACCCCCCAAAACATCCAGAACAGGAGAAAAACAAGGAGACTGAGAGGGCGCAGATTCCTAGATGACAGGGACCGCAAGATCATTGTCCTGCGGCGGAGGCACCGGGGTCTTATCCAGATATCTTGGTAGGATGACTTATTACGAATCAAGGGGAACGTAAAAGGGGTCTCTGGTCTGAGGTAGTTTGTAATAGATTTTATATTACCTTTACAAGATCTCTGATTGCTGTCAGTGAATGTTAATCTACTTAAGAGGCTGAAATGCATCAGCTACGGGTCTGTGACTATCCTATATAAGGTGATAAGCCTGGGCTCCAGACTGACACACTGTAACAAACACAGGGGAGAGCCCTGGGAAGCTGATGTAATAGCTCACGGGACATAACAGACTGGTTACAACTGTAATAAACACTCAGCTGTGGGATGTATCAGACCAGCTAGCGATTTTCAGATTGCAATTCACTGACAGAAAGCAGAGATCTTTGGAAAGTTGCCGAACTTCTCATTACACTTGGATTAGGCATTTTTCATGTATCTTCCTATAGATGAGAGGTCTGCACAATGGGACCTTCTAGTCCTTGGGTCTCTACAACTCTCAGCATGTGAACCTGTCAACTGAGATTTGCAGTTTCAGGAGAGTCACAGGTTATATGGGCATTCATCTTTCAGGTCTATATGTTGTATTATTGACATTACCAGATGGGACCACAAGGTGGGTCACGAAAACCACACCACGCTTTAGTGGTTTGTACAGGATAATGGAAGGATGTACTAACCCGATACAGGAAACGCAGGAAGTCCAATAGCATCTACCGTCATATCCAGCGTCACAATACAAGCGTTCCTGCTTCTTTAAGGCCGGTGTCACACTAGCGAGTTTTACGGACGTATGAGAGGTGCAGAAAATACGGATTGCATACGGTACAATGATTCTCTATGGGGCAGCTCCTATCTGCCGTATTTTACTGATCTGTATTATACGGTCTTGTACGGCCGTAGAAAATCGCAGCATGCTGCGTTTGTCACCGTATTGCGCAAAAAAAATCGCCAATGAAAATCTATGGGGGCGAGAAAAATACGGATTACACACGGACCATGCGTGTGACTTGCGAGAAATACGCACCGGCGTTATAGAGAAAAGCCCAAATTTTGCACATACACATTACTAACATTAGTTGTGTGGAATATGCAAAAAAAAAGGGATATGAGATGGTTTACTGTATGTAAACCATGTCTCATATCATGTCGGGTTTGGGAAGGAGATAGCAAAAGCCGGCAATTGATTTACCGGCTTTTATGATACCTAGCGCTGAATTAAATATTAATATTAATATATATATATATATATATATATATATATATATATATATATATATATATATATATATATATATATATAATGTCTCAATGAAATATATATATACACTCACTGGCCACTTTATTAGGTACACCTGTCCAACTTCTTGTTAACACTTAATTTCTAATCAGCCAATCACATGGCGGCAACTCAGTGCATTTAGGCATGTAGACATGGTCAAGACAATCTCCTGCAGTTCAAACCGAGCATCAGTATGGGGAAGAAAGGTGATTTGAGTGCCTTTGAACGTGGCATGGTTGTTGGTGCCAGAAGGGCTGGTCTGAGTATTTCAGAAACTGCTGATCTACTGGGATTTTCACGCACAACCATCTCTAGGGTTTACAGAGAATGGTCCGAAAAAGAAAAAAAATCCAGTGAGCGGCAGTTCTGTGGGCGGAAATGCCTTGTTGATGCCAGAGGTCAGAGGAGAATGGGCAGACTGGTTCGAGCTGATAGAAAGGCAACAGTGACTCAAATCGCCACCCGTTACAACCAAGGTAGGCCTAAGAGCATCTCTGAACGCACAGTGCGTCGAACTTTGAGGCAGATGGGCTACAGCAGCAGAAGACCACACCGGGTACCACTCCATTCAGCTAAGAACAGGAAACTGAGGCTACAATTTGCACAAGCTCATCGAAATTGGACAGTAGAAGATTGGAAAAACGTTGCTTGGTCTGATGAGTCTCGATTTCTGCTGCGACATTCGGATGGTAGGGTCAGAATTTGGCGTAAACAACATGAAAGCATGGATCCATCCTGCCTTGTATGGAGCATCTTTGGGATGTGCAGCCGACAAATCTGCGGCAACTGTGTGATGCCATCATGTCAATATGGACCAAAATCTCTGAGGAATGCTTCCAGCACCTTGTTGAATCTATGCCACGAAGAATTGAGGCAGTTCTGAAGGCAAAAGGGGTCCAACCCGTTACTAGCATGGTGTACCTAATAAAGTGGCCGGTGAGTGTATATATATATATATATATATATATATATATATATATGTATATATATATATATATAGATACTGTATATATGTTTTAATGAACATTTGAGCACATAAATCTATTAGATGTCGGTTTTGCAAGCCTGCGTGAAAATATCGCAGTACGGATGCCATACGGATTACATACGGAGGATGACATGCGCAAAATACACTGCCACACCCTGCCTACAGATGACATATGGATCACTATTTTGGGAACATTTCTGCGTATTGCGGCCGTAAAAAACGGACCGTATTTTCATACACTGAGTGTGACGCCGGCCTAACTCTTGCAATGCTGCTCCACCGTGTTTAAGGCTATCCTTAGTGGTCACCAATTACGGTTGACCACCCTATATAAGGCTAACCATAATGATCACTGATTATCATGGCCCACCCTGTATAAAGCTCCTTGCATCTTCTTGCCCTACTACTTGCACCAGTGACCCTATTCCCTCACATCTCCTCCCTTCTATTTCCCCAGCTGTCACCACTCACCTAACAAAAATATTCAACCTCTCTCTCATATGGTATATCTTTCCCTCCTCATTTAAACACACCAGCATACATCCATTACTTAAAAAACCATCCCTCGGCTAAAACTGTGCTGCTAACTATAGACCGGTCTCTAATCTCCCCTTCATCTCTAAACTCCTGGAACGCTTGGTCCACTTCCGTTTAATCTGCTATCTCTCAGATAACTCTCTTCTTGACACTCTACCATCCGGTTCCTGCACTCTACTGAAACTGCCCTCACTAATATCTTTAATGATCTACTAACAGCTAAATCTAATGGTCACTGCTCCTTGCTGGTTTTCCTGGATCTCTCTGCAGCATTCGACACAGTGGATCTTCAGCTCCTCCTCACTATTCTACACTCCATCAGCCTCAAGGACAAAGTTCTCTCCTAATTCTACCTCTCTGATCGCTCCTTCACTGTATCTTTTGCTGGCTCCTCTTCCTCTCCTTTTCCTCTTACTGTTGGGGTTCCACAAGGATCAGTTCTAGGCCCCCTCCTATTCTCCTTGTATACTGCCCCTATTGGACAAACCATATGTCACGATTCATTTTTGCATTCATGACAGCTCTGGTTCTGCTATCATTTAAACATTGCTTTTTTCCTTTTGGGCCAGCAAAGGTTAATGTCAGTTTCCTTGCTGGCAGCTGCTTTGTTGCTGGTCAGCTGATGTGGGTGGTGACCACTCCCACCATCCTTTAAATCATCACATGATGCATCAGCTGACTGTTGGTAATAGAGTTAATCTATGAAGACCAACCTAGGAGTTTGTTGCTCTCTGGTTCCAGCGGTATATCTGCTGCTTCTGTGGAGTTCGGGTTCCTGGTTCTGTATCCTCTGCTGTGTGGAGCTTGGCAGCAGAGGCTGGAGCTAAAGTATCATTTTCCTCCATTGCCGGGGTCAGCATATAATGCACATCACTCGGATGATATCCAAGTGATGTGCGTTGTCTCACTCGCACCCATAGGCTTATATACAGGTCCTTCTCAAAAAATTAGCATATAGTGTTAAATTTCATTATTTACCATAATGTAATGATTACAATTAAACTTTCATATATTATAGATTCATTATCCACCAACTGAAATTTGTCAGGTCTTTTATTGTTTTAATACTGATGATTTTGGCCTACAACTCCTGATAACCCAAAAAACCTGTCTCAATAAATTAGCATATTTCACCCGTCCAATCAAATAAAAGTGTTTTTTAATAACAAACAAAAAAACCATCAAATAATAATGTTCAGTTATGCACTCAATACTTGGTCGGGAATCCTTTGGCAGAAATGACTGCTTCAATGCGGCGTGGCATGGAGGCAATCAGCCTGTGACACTGCTGAGATGTTATGGAGGCCCAGGATGCTTCAATAGCGGCCTTAAGCTCATCCAGAGTGTTGGGTCTTGCGTCTCTCAACTTTCTCTTCACAATATCCCACAGATTCTCTATGGGGTTCAGGTCAGGAGAGTTGGCAGGCCAATTGAGCACAGTAATACCATGGTCAGTAAACCATTTACCAGTGGTTTTGGCACTGTGAGCAGGTGCCAGGTCGTGCTGAAAAATGAAATCTTCATCTCCATAAAGCATTTCAGCCGATGGAAGCATGAAGTGCTCCAAAATCTCCTGATAGCTAGCTGCATTGACCCTGCCCTTGATGAAACACAGTGGACCAACACCAGCAGCTGACATGGCACCCCACACCATCACTGACTGTGGGTACTTGACACTGGACTTCAGGCATTTTGGCATTTCCTTCTCCCCAGTCTTCCTCCAGACTCTGGCACCTTGATTTCCGAATGACATGCAAAATTTGCTTTCATCAGAAAAAAGTACTTGGGACCACTTAGCAACAGTCCAGTGCTGCTTCTCTGTAGCCCAGGTCAGGCGCTTCTGCCGCTGTTTATGGTTCAAAAGTGGCTTTACCTGGGGAATGCGGCACCTGTAGCCCATATCCTGCACACGCCTGTGCACGGTGGCTCTGGATGTTTCCACACCAGACTCAGTCCACTGCTTCCTCAGGTTCCGGTCACCTCTTCTCGTTGTACAGCGTTTTCTGCCACATTGTTTCCTTCCAACAGACTTACCATTGAGGTGCCTTGATACAGCACTCTGGGAACAGCCTATTTGTTGAGAAATTTCTTTCTGGGTCTTACCCTCTTGCTTGAGGGTGTCAATGATGGCCTTCTTGACATCTGTCAGGTCGCTAGTCTTACCCATGATGGGGGTTTTGAGTAATGAACCAGGCAGGGAGTTTTTAAAAGCCTCAGGTATCTTTTGCATGTGTTTAGACTTAATTAGTTGATTCACAAGATTAGGGTAATAGGTCGTTTAGAGAACCTTTTCTTGATATGCTAATTTATTGAGACAGGTTTTTTGGGTTATCAGGAGTTGTATGCCAAAATCATCAGTATTAAAACAATAAAAGACCTGACAAATTTCAGTTGGTGGATAATGAATCTATAATATATGAAAGTTTAATTGTAATCATTACATTATGGTAAATAATGAAATTTAACACTATATGCTAATTTTTTGAGAAGGACCTGTAGGTGCGAGTGAGCTGAGACTCGGCCGAGTGTCGGTGACAATCGCAGCATACTGCTATTTCACTCGCACGTTGAAAACGGCTGAGGGAAAAAACGATGATGGGAGCTGCCCCATAGAGGAATACTGGTCTGAGTGCTATGCGATTTTTTTTTTTTATCGCATAGCACTCGTCCATATTATACGGTAGTATGACTCCGGCCTAATTGTGCCCTCCGTTCTGCTAATGACCTAAGATTAATATCCTCAATAATCCGAACCTCCCACACCCGTCTCCAAGACTTTTTGCGTGCTGTCCCAATTATTTGGAATGTACTACCCAGTACATGTAGATTTATTCCCAATAACCACAGTTTTGAGCGTGCCCTAAAAACGCATTTCTTCAGACTGGTCTATCACCTCAACATACTTATCTAACTATCCCTGTTTTGCTCAAACAAAATTTTCTTAGTATCATCTGTTCTCACACCATTCACACATTTAATAGCCCTCTGTGTCTGTACTTTTACACATACTGGTTGGCTACTGGTTCATTCAGCATTATGTGAACACCCTATTTATTATTACCATTGATGGTTGGACTGTACAATACAAGCAATTGTTACCATCCACCTCTCGTGTCTCCCCTATTTCCTCATAGATTGTAAGCTTGCGAGCAGGGCCCTCATTCCTCTTGGTATCTGTTGATATATGCAATTATTGTTATTCTGTAATGTCTTTTATTGTCTGTACAAGTCCCCCCAAAATGTAAAGTTCTGCGGAAAATGTTGGTGCTATATAAATAAAATTATTATGATGATGATTATTATTGTTATTATTATTAGAAAGCTAACATCAGTGGTTACTGTATGGTTGCCCACCCTGTATAAGGCCAACCTTATCGGTTACTGTATCTTGGCCCACCCTGTATAAGGCTAACCTTAATGGTCACCGCATTGTGGCCCACTATGTATAAAGCTAACTATAGTTGTCACAGGTTATCGTGGCCCACCCTGTATAAGACTAACTTTAATGGTCACCAGCTATAGTGGCCCACCCTGTATAAAGCTAACCTTAGTAGTCACCATATCATTGTCAATCTTGTATAAGTCTAACTTTAATGGTCACCATATCAGGGCCCCACCCTGTATAAAGCTAAACAGTGGTCACCGGTTATTGTGACCCACCCTGTATAAGGCTAACTTTAGTAGTCACCAATTGTCATGGCCTACCCTGTATAAGGCTAACCATAGCGTTCACTGGTCATCGTGGCCCACCTTGTATAAGACTAACATTAGTGGTAACCAGGTGTCATGGCCCACCCTGCATAAAGCTAACCTTAGTGGTGACCATTATCATGGCCCACCCTGTAAAAGGTTAACTTTAATGGTTACCATATTTTGGTCCACCCTGTATAAAGATAACCTTAGTGGTCACCGTATCATGGCCCATCGTGTAAGAGGCTATCCTTAACGGTTTCCATATCTTGGCCCTCTCTGTATAAGGCTAATCTGAGTGGTCACCGTATCATGACCCACAATGTATAAAGCTAAGAATAGTGGTAACCGACTATCATTGACCCACCTTGTATAAGGCTAACCTTAGTAGTCAACAATTGTCATGGCCCATCCTATATAAGACTAGCCATAGTGGTCACTTATTATCATGGCCCACCTTGAATAAGGCTAATCATAGGGGTCACCGGTTATCGTGGACCACCCTGCATAAAGCTAATCTTAGTGGTCGCCTGTTATCGTGGCCCACCCTGTATAAGGCTAAAATTAGTGATTATTGTATCATGATCCACTTTGTATAAGGCTAATCATAGTGGTGACCGGTTATCATAGACCACCTTGTATGAGGCTAACCTTAGAGGTCACCATATCGTGGACCACCCTGTATAAGGCTAACCTTAGAGGTGACCATATCGTGGCCCAACCTGTATAAGGCTAACCTTAGTGGTCACCATATCATGGCCCACCCTGTATAAGGCTAACCTTAGTGGTAACCATATCATGGCCCACCCTGTATAAGGCTAACCTTAGAGGTCACCATATCGTGGCCCACCCTGTATAAGGCTAACCTTAGTGGTCACCATATCGTGGCCCAACCTGTATAAGGCTAACCTTAGTGGTCACAATATCATGGCCCAACCTGTATAAGGCTAACCTTTGAGGTCACCATATCATGGCCCAACCTGCATATGGCTAACCTTAGTGGTCACCATATCATGGCCCACCCTGTATAAGGCTAACCTTAGAGGTCACCATATCATGGCCCAACCTCTATAAGGCTAAAGTTAGTGGTCACCAAATCATGGCCCACCCTGTATAAGGCTAACCTTAGTGGTCACCATATCATGGCCCACCCTGTATAAGGCTAACCTTAGAGGTCACCATATCATGGCCCAACCTGTATAAGGCTAAAGTTAGTGGTCACCAAATCATGGCCCACCCTGTATAAGGCTAACCTTAGAGGTCACCATATCATGGCCCACCCTGTATAAGGCTAACATTAGAGGTCACCATATCGTGGCCCAACCTGTATAAGGCTAACCTTAGAGGTCACCATATCATGGCCCACCCTGTATAAGGCTAACATTAGAGGTTACCATATCGTGGCCCAACCTGTATAAGGCTAACCTTAGAGGTCACCATATCGTGGCCCAACCTGTATAAGGCTAACCTTAGTGGTCACCATATCATGGCCCACCCTGTATAAGGCTAACCTTAGAGGTCACCATATCGTGGCCCACCCTGCATAAGGCTAACCTTAGTGGTCACCATATCATGGCCCACCCTGTATAAGGCTAACCTTAGAGGTCACCATATCGTGGCCCACCCTGTATAAGGCTAACCTTAGTGGTCACAATATCTTGGCCCAACCTGTATAAGGCTAACTTTAGTGGTCACAATATCATGGCTCACCCTGTATAAGGCTAACCTAAGAGGCCACAATACCGTGGCCCACCCTGTATAAGGCTAACTCTAGTGGTCACTGTATTATGGCCTACCCTGTAAAAGGTTAACCTTAATGGTTACCATATTTTGGCCCACCTTGTATAAAGATAACCTTAGTGGTCACCATATCATGGCCCACCCTGTAAGAGGCTAACCTTAATACCTTGCCATATCTTGGCCCTCTCTGCCAAGGCTAACCTTAGAGGTCACCGTATTGTGGCCCTCCCTGAATAAGGCTAGCCATAGTGGTCACTCAACTTAACCCAGAAATAAATTACTGAATAATATATCTAAGAAATTAAACAAAGTGGGTGAGATTTACTGGGGATCTTTACATGTTGACGTGTGTTTCCTTTTGCTGCGATTTTCATACAATCATGGGAAGAAATGCATCAGGAACATGTCATGTGAATGCGGTCTTACACTGTGTTAACTTCTAAGGCTGATAACAGAAAACAATAGTTTGCCATTTATTACCTACAGTCATGGCCAAAAGTATTGACACCCCTGCAATTCTGTCAGATAATACTCATTTTCTTCCTGAAAATGATTGCAAACACAAATTATTTGGTATTATTATCTTCATTTAATTTGTCTTAAATGAAAAAACACAAAAATAATTGTCCTAAAGCCAAATTGGATATAATTCCACACCAAACATAAAAAGGGGGTGGACAAAAGTATTGGCACTGTTCGAAAAATCATGTGATGCTTCTCTAATTTGTGTAATTAACAGCACCTGTAACTTACCTGTGGCACCTAACAGGTGTTGGCAATAACTAAATCACACTTGCAGCCAGTTGACATGGATTAAAGTTGACTCAACCTCTGTCCTGTGTCCTTGTGTGTACCACATTGAGCATGGAGAAAAGAAAGAAGACCAAAGAACTGTCTGAGGACTTGAGAAACCAAATTGTGAGGAAGCATGAGCAATCTCAAGGCTACAAGTCCATCTCCAAAGACCTGAATGTTCCTGTGTCTACCGTGCGCAGTGTCATCAAGAAGTTTAAAGCCCATGGAACTGTGGCTAACCTCCCTAGATGCGGACGGAAAAGAAAAATTGACAAGAGATTTCAACGCAAGATTGTGCGGATGTTGGATAAAGAACCTCGACTAACATCCAAACAAGTTCAAGCTGCCCTGCAGTCCGAGGGTACAACAGTGTCAACCCGTACTATCCATCGGCATCTGAATGAAAAGGGACTGTATGGTAGGAGACCCAGGAAGACCCCACTTCTTACCCCGAGACATAAAAAAAGCCAGGCTGGAGTTTGCCAAAACTTACCTAAAAAAGCCTAAAACGTTTTGGAAGAATGTTCTTTAGTCAGATGAGACAAAAGTAGAGCTTTTTGGGCAAAGGCATCAACATAGAGTTTACAGGAGAAAAAAAGAGGCATTCAAAGAAAAGAACACGGTCCCCATAGTCAAACATGGCAGAGGTTCCCTGATGTTTTGGGGTTGCTTTGCTGCCTCTGGCACTGGACTGCTTGACCGTGTGCATGGCATTATGAAGTCTGAAGACTACCAACAAATTTTGCAGCATAATATAGGGCCCAGTGTGAGAAAGCTGGGTCTCTCTCAGAGGTCATGGGTCTTCCAGCAGGACAATGACCCAAAACACACTTCAAAAAACACTAGAAAATGGTTTGAAAGAAAGCACTGGAGACTTCTAAGGTGGCAAGCAATGAGTCCAGACCTGAATCTCATAGAACACCTGTGGAGAGATCTAAAAATGGCAGTTTGGAGAAGGCACCCTTCAAATATCAGGGACCTGGAGCAGTTTGCCAAAGAAGAATGGTCTAAAATTCCAGCAGAGCATTGTAAGAAACTCATTGATGGTTACCGGAAGCGGTTGGTCGCAGTTATTTTGGCTAAAGGTTGTGCAACCAAGTATTAGGCTGAGGGTGCCAATACTTTTGTCTGGCCCATTTTTGGAGTTTTGTGTGAAATGATCAATGTTTTGCTTTTTGCTTCATTCTCTTTTGTGTTTTTTCATTTAAGACAAATTAAATGAAGAATTTGTGATTGCAATCATTTTCAGGAAGAAACTGAGTATTATCTGACAGAATTGCAGGGGTGTCAATACTTTTGACCATGACTGTAAGTAGAGGGTGTTGTCATCTACTGTCTGCCCGGGGATGTGGTTGTTTAAGAAACAGCCTATTCTACTTGAAGGATTTTATGTTACTTTACCTGGCCTCATAACATCTCCACACTCCTCTCCTAAAACACTCTGCACTGCTGAGGACACTGCTCCTTCCGCTCTCTGTTTCTGACCCTCCCATCTGTCTCCTTTTTCCTCCTCACACCTTGACACTTCCCCATCACCTGCAGTCCTGTCCTCATTGAAATCATCATATCTCTGGTCACTGCCTCCGGTAAAAACAACACACTTCTCTGCTGAAATACTCTGTGCTTCAATATTGTATTCTTGTTTTTATCCCCACCATTGTGTAATTCCCATTCTTTCCAGCTTTAGCTGTAGAGCTGCAGTTTACAGAACATTGACCTACAATGGGAGGATTATCTAGACATGAACAATAAATTTGTGTCTTCTGCCATCTACTGGTCAGAGTTAGAACTACATCATATAGTCAACTGGGCAAAACTTTATAGTCTGTGGGCCTAATGGGCGGAGGATCCATCAGGGTGGATTGATTTAAATCACGCCGATTTAAATCATGATTTAAATCACGATTTAAATCACGATTTAAATCAAAAGATTTTTTTCTATTTAAATTGGATCGATTTAAATCATGATTTTAATCATGATTTAAATCACTGATTTAAATCAAAAGGTTTTTTTTAATATAAATCACGATTAAAATGAGAAGTGAGAGCAGTGCGCATGTGCGCCCATAGTTACACGGACGAAACTAGGGGCAACGATCTAACACCAGGGTGAGGGGGGGACCCCAAAGTAAGTAAAAATCTTTTTTGTTTTACTATATGGCAATAGGTAGGTGTTTAAAAGCAGCATGTCTTAATTGTATAAACTATTAATAGCCTCCACATTTTGTTCATACTGCCCCTTTAATTCCACACTTCTAGCTTGGTTTCACTTTTGGTTTAGTTTCTTTTTCCATTCAGTTGACATGCCCAAACTTGTTGGATAGTCAGCAGTACTTGGCTGTAGTAACAATCAAACTTCATAAGTGATCTGTGTGAGCCATGGCAGGTCGTAAGAGAGACCCCATTTGGGTTCATTTTGTTGAGATGCCAGCAGCAGATCTTGGAAAGAAAGGTGCAAGAGCAAAGTGCAAATACTGTCAAAAGGATATCCAAGGACTTGTTTGCCGTTTGAAATCACATTATGAAAACTGCAACCAGAAGGGAAATGAAGATGTTGATAGTGAAGTGTTTCTTTGGTCATCTTCATCACCGCACTTCTCATGATGTTGCCTCATTCACGCCACCAGGCCTTGCATCTCTTTGTTGCATCGTTTGCATTTTGCACGCATGCCTGCCTTACCGATAGGCGAAGGAGCTTCATTAAAATATTCCCAAACTGGGTCTCTTTTACGGCCTGCTGCCATTATAAGGAAAGAATGTAATAAACCTCAGATCGTACACACAAACAGATCCAGACTTGTCTGTCTGTGGCTATGCTGCAGTATTGTGCTCAAAGTTTCACTTTCATTTTTTTGTCTGCTTGCCCTTCCTCCTCAAAACACTTAGATTCACATTCTTCTTGTGTTGTGCAGATCTATTCCACTCCAAACAATCAGAAACATATTGTCTAACTTCTTGGACTTGGCACTGAAGGGGTTGATTCTGTATTCATAGGTTTGTAGAACAATAGGATTAAGGTCTTTTTCTCAACTCTGTTCATGTTGTAACATTTTTGCCATGAAGAAGAGGCTGGGACCTCTGCGGAGTCAAATTCAGTTTTGAGAACTGCGTAAGTAAAGCGAGCGTCTGTGATAATATAGGAGAGAAACTGCCCACTAATCCTACAGAAACCTCTGGAAGAGCATGGCATTGTGAATGTTACACATATACAGCCTTTATTATACTGAGTTAAACAACTCAGCTTTATCTCATGATGGAAGAACCTTTGGATGGTAAAATATTTTCCTCAAAAAGCAGTTTATTGAAAAAAATCCGATTTAAATCAAAAAAATCCGATTTAAATCAAAAAAATCCGATTTTTTTGATTTTTTTTAAAAAACATTGATTTTTATCCACCCTGGGATCCATACATTCGCTGGACTAGGCTAGGCATGACACAGTGTATCAGTTTTGCCCCTTGTTTTGTGACTTATATACTTTGTGTTTCAGTGGCTCATTATTTTTAAGATCTGTTTGCTGTCACTGAAAACCTGTCCCAAAATATTTGGAATGTCCACGTAACATTATATATAAGCCATAATTCCACTATCTCGTTATATTCCTTTCTTTTACAGAAATGTAGCTGAGTGAAGCCGTCAGAAGAACTGTAAAGCCAGCGGGGGTCAGTACACGTCTAGGCTCCGCAGAATGTATCTCTGCATTTTTCTTCTGGCTTTTCTGACTGGACGATCAACCTCAGAAGTTATACCTGGTGAGGACAGTTTGTGGACCTTTCTTATATATTTTGTCTATAAATTTCTTACAAGCTTGCGGTCACTGAATAGAAACATTCTTAGGTAAGATCCAGAGCGACAAAGCCTAGATTGGATACTTCTCACCATGGAAGGTTTGCTCCAATTATATCCAGTCTAGACAATCCTCTGTGAGCTCCATGGTCTGGACACCAGATTGATACATTGTAGCAAACCATCAGGACAGGAGAGAGTTGTGCTGGTGATGTGTTTACCCAGGATTCCTCCGGTAGCTATATACGTGGCAAGTTATTGTGCGGTTATCGCCCCCATCTATTTCTCTTTTTTTCTCCTGGCAGCCATATGTCGGTATGCCCTTGGGATGCATGACCGAACGATACGTGATGAGGACATCACTGCCTCCAGCCAATGGTATGAGTCAACCGGGCCCCAGTATGCGAGGTATGGCACTATCCGATCTACATAAAGCACTCATAAGGGGATATCCTTGTAGTCTTAGCACATAGAGGCTGACAAATAGCCAGTCGGTGCCAATAGGAGAACTGCGGAGTTGGCCATTGATATCAGATGTTTCTCCTCACCTGGATAGAAATGCCTTCACTGAAGTCTTAGCTTCTGCCGTGTTAGTGTGTACTCCGTTCTCTACATGTAGCACTCCGTTTTCTATATGAAGCACTCCACATTATGCACGCGACACTCTATAATCTGTGTGGCACATTATGAACTTTTTTCTATATGCGACATTGTATTCCATGTTTGGTGCTCTTATGCTCTCTCTGTGGTGCACTCATCTAAATCTATACTGTATGTAGCACTCTATATTCTATATACAGTATTTTGTTTTTATATGTGGCACTCTATGCTCTGTCTGTAGCACTCTATATTACGTATACAGCATTCTGTGTCTATATGTGGCACTCTATGTCCCATCTGGAGCACTCCATATTCTATATGCAGCATTCTGTATTTTATGTGGCACTCTATGCTCTGTCTGTAGCACTCTATATTACGTATACAGCATTCTGTGTCTATATGTGGCACTCTGTGTCCCATCTGGAGCACTCCATATTCTATATGCAGCATTCTGTATTTTATATGGCACTCTATGTTCTGTCTGTAGCACTATATTACGTATACAGCATTCTGTATCTATATGTGGCACTCTATGTCCCATCTGGAGCACTCTATATTCTATATGCAGCATGTTGTATTTTATGTGGCACTCTATGCTCTGTCTGTAGCACTCTATATTACGTATACAGCATTCTGTGTCTATATGTGGCACTCTATGTCCCATCTGGAGCACTCCATATTCTATATGCAGCATTCTGTATTTTATATGGCACTCTATGTTCGGTCTGTAGCACTCTATATTACTTATACAGCATTCTGTATCTATATGTGGCACTCTATGTCCCATCTGGAGCACTCCACATTCTATATGCAGCATTCTGTATTTTATATGGCACTCTATGCTCTGTCTGTAGCACTCTATATTACGTATACAGCATTCTGTGTCTATATGTGGCACTCTATGTCTCATCTGGAGCACTCCATATTCTATATGCAGCATTTTGTATTCTATATGGCACTCTATGCTCTGTCTGTAGCACTCTATATTACGTATACAGCATTCTGTGTCTATATGTGGCACTCTATGTCCCATCTGGAGCACTCCATATTCTATATGCAGCATTTTGTATTTTATATGGCACTCTATGCTCTGTCTGTAGCACTCTATATTACGTATACAGCATTCTGTGTCTATATGTGGCCCTCTATGTCCCATCTGGAGCACTCCATATTCTATATGCAGCATTCTGTATTTTATGTGGCACTCTATGCTCTGTCTGTAGCACTCTATATTACGTATACAGCATTCTGTGTCTATATGTGGCACTCTATGTCCCATCTGGAGCACTCCATATTCTATATGCAGCATTCTGTATTTTATGTGGCACTCTATGCTCTGTCTGTAGCACTCTATATTACGTATACAGCATTCTGTGTCTATATGTGGCACTCTATGTCCCATCTGGAGCACTCCGTATTCTATATGCAGCATTCTGTATTTTATATGGCACTCTATGCTCTGTCAGTAGCACTCTATATTACGTATACAGCATTCTGTGTCTATATGTGGCACTATGTCCCATCTGGAGCACTCCATATTCTGTATGTCCTTTTTGTAGCACTCTATACTCCATATAAAGCATTCTTTTTCTATCTACGGGGATGGATGGTGTAAATGAAATCTTGCTTGTTTGCACTTTTCTTGCACACCCCAGGTTGGTCAGTGCTTGGGTATAGACATAGACAGGCAGAATCTGTGCCTTTCTAAGGGGAGGGAGGTAAGGGACCTTCTGTGCCCTGCACTGTTTACTGCACACTAACTGCTTTACACGATGCCATACTTCCAAATTTTGAAAAATAAGAAAGAGGAACACATACTGTGGCCATACATAGTGTAATGCCCCCACAGTGCAGACCACACACACAATATAATGTCCCCAGAGCCCCCCTCACACACACTATGATGCCCCCCAAATGTCCCCCACAATGTACACAGACAGCAATGCTACATCAACACACATAGCACTGCTGCACCACACACACACACACACACACACACACACACACACACACACACACACACACATTCTGCTACATCAACATACACAATACTTCTACTTCATATATATGCTCAGCACTGCAACTTACACACACTCATCTCAGCTACACACACACTTAGCTCTGCTATACACACATAAAAATCTTACTATATTCGCGCACACCTTACTTGTGTCCTGCTCCTCTTCCCTCTTTTCTCGTGTGACTTGACTCTGATACATGAACTTAAGGTCCTGACAGAACCTTTGGTCTTTGTATAAACCTGATGATTTACCAGGGATCTTAGAGCTCTCTGCTCCACTGTTATATTCAATTGGATCTGCAACATTATGTCACAGAAAAAGCTGAAGTCAGGATATACCCCATACCTTCCAGAATAACAGGATAGCTCAACAAATGTGGGATATCCGGGATGGTTGGGAGGTATACTTAATGCCCACGTGATAAGTCTGGGGCAAATATTCCATCTTCACGCGGCGCCACATGGTTGGGAAATTTTGTAATTGTTCTCTTCTCCCAGACTACAACGAGAAGAAGGTGATGGAGCCTGGTGCCCAGCAGGTCTGCTGCAGCCTGAGGATGTGCAATACTTGCAGATACATCTACACAAACTCTTCTTCATCACCTTGATTGGAACTCAGGGTCGACATGCGCGAGCCACAGGGAAGGAGTTTGCCAGATCTTACCGAGTGGACTACAGTCGCAACGGGGAGCGATGGCTTTCATGGAAGGACCACCAAGGACAGCAGGCAAGAACCCTGTATAAATCACACCATGTATGCTTAAAGGGCATTTATCCAAAAATTAAAAGTATTTTGTTACCGGGCATATTGGATGTCACACAGATTTGCTGTCTAGGAAAGCTGCGTATCAACCATCAGTGGTGGCCATACAATCCTAATCTTGTCTCTGGCATTAATCCTACACCACGCACTTTTCTTAACTTATCTTGTAGAGTTTATTTTATTTTTCCATCATTTTTTTTATACTCCAGTCACCTCTAAAACTGCATTTAGAATTTTGTGAATGGAGAAGAAAGTAATGTATTAGGAAATGTACTAAACTGCTCTATCGAGAAAAGATAGGAATTAATCCCCCAGTCATGGCCATATTAGCGGTCTCAGGACAAGAAGGTTAATCTTCTCCTTTCAGATGAGTAAGACCCATGACATCCAGCAGGTCTCAGGAGAAGACGATGTCTTCTTCTCATGGGTACACCACATCCTGCCCTGACAAATGCATGACGCAGCCAATTTCACTAATACATAAGTCAACAATTCATCAAAAGTATTATCTCCCAAACTACGCCATTCGAGAGAGCTGTATGACCGCAGACTGGCCCTGAGTCGTCTGCCTGGTGAAGTGGTGAGCGGCTGACTGCTTATCCTTGACATAACTTCTGATAATGGCCATCTTGCCAAAGTGAATGATGACCTTGTTTAATCATGATGTTACTCGTAGATAATTATTACTACATCTATACTGCAATAATGAATCGGAAATGTGTCAAAGATAGAGAGCTAGGCAGATGGATTGATAAATAGGCAGTACACGTGAGATATATACGGCAGATAGATATGATATAGAAAGACCAGGAATTAAAGCAGCACAAGTATATGATCCACATGAGTGCACGTCTCCAATCACCGAACTGTTGTTTCTAATGCAAAAAATCCCAAAATAGACAGCACTCCAGAAATGTTTTACAGAAATAGCAGATTTTATCAGTCCATGTGTGGCGACATTTTGGGTAAAAAAATTACCGGTAATGAGCCTTTCTCAATCATGATAGGGGATAGATAGATACAGTGCCTTGAAAAAGCTTTCATACCCTGTGAAGTTTTCCACATTTTTTCACGTTACACCCACAAAAGTAAATGTGCTGTATTTGTATATCATGTGATACCAACAGAAAGTAGCAAGTATTTGTGAAGTGTAAAGGAAATGATACCTGGTTTCCCAAATATTTTAATAACATAAATCTGAAAATTGTGACGTGCATTTGTATTCAGCCCCCTGAGTCAATACTTTGTAGAACCACTTTTCCCTACAATTACTGCTATAAGTCTTTTGGGGTCTGTCTCTACCAGCTTTGCACATGTAGAGGTGATATTTTTGCACACTTGCTCTACCTCAGTGAGATTGGATGGAGACGTCTGTGATTTTTCAAGTATTGTCACAGATTCTCACTGGGATTTAGGTCTGGACTGTTACTAGGCTGTTCATACACAAGTATGCTTTGATCTAAACCATCCATCGTAGCTCTGTCAGAATGTTTATGGTCCTGTTCCAGCTTTTAGGTGAATCCACTCCCCAGTCTCGGGTCTTTTGCAGCCTCTAGCAAGCTTTCTTCCAGAATGTTCCCTATATTTCATCTATCTTCACATCAACTCTGATCAACTCCCTGTCCCTGCTGAAGAATAGCCTCTTCACAGCATGCTGCTGCCACCACCATGTGTGACGGTGGGCATGGTGTTTTCAGGGTGATGTGTAGTGTTAAGGTACCGTCACATTAAGTGACGCTGCAGCGATATAGACAACGATGCCGATCGCTGCAGCATCGCTGTTTCGTCGTTGTGTGGTCGCTGGAGAGCTGTCACACAGACAGCTCTCCAGTGACCAACGATGCCGAAGTCCCCGGGTAACCAGGGTAAACATCGGGTTACTAAGTGCAGGGCCGCACTTAGTAACCCGATGTTTACCCTGGTTACCAGTGTAAATGTAAAAAAACCCAAACACTACATGCTTACATTCCGGTGTCTGTCGCGTCCCCCGGCGTCCGCTTCCCTGCACTGTGTAAGCGCCGGCCGTAAAGCAGAGCGGTGATGTCACCACTGTGCTCTGCTTTACGGCCGGCCGGCGCTGACACAGTGCAGGGAAGCGGACGCCGGGGGACGCGACAGACACCGGAATGTAAGTATGTAGTGTTTTTTTTTTTTTACATTTACAATGGTAACCAGGGTAAATATCGGGTTACTAAGCGCGGCCCTGCGCCTAGTAACCCGATGTTTACCCTGGTTACCAGTGAAGACATCGCTGAATCAGCGTCACATACGCCGACTCAGCGATGTCAGCGGATGATCCAGCGACGAAATAAGGTGCTGGCCTTCTAGCTCCGACCAACGATGTCACAGCAGGATCCTGATCGCTGCTGCGTGTCAAACACAACGATATCGCTATCCAGGACGCTGCAACGTCACGGATCGCTATCGTTATCGTTGTTAAGTTGTTCAGTGTGAAGGTACCCTTAGTTTCCTGCCACACAACATTTTGCATTTAGCCTACTTTAGTGTCATCTGACCAGAGCACCATCTTCCACATGCTTGCGGTGTTCCCTACATGGCTATTTGCAAACTGCAAGCGGGTGTTCTTATGACTTACGGTACTTAAAAAAATGCCTTTCTTCTTGCTACTCTTCCATAAAGGCCAGATTTGTTGAGAATATTACTAAGGGCTCACTTGAACAGTGCTCCTTGAGATGCCCAGAGCTTTAGCGATTTTTTTTTTTTTTATAACCTAACCCTGATTACCGTAACTCTTCTCCACAACATTATCCCTTACTTGCCGGGTGTGTTCCTTCTTCATTAATCTGCTTGATCCCTAATGTTCTCAAACAAACCTCTGAGGCCTTCTCAAAACAGCTGTAGTTACACTGAGGATAAATTCCACACCGGTGGACTCAATTTACTATGTGACTTGGAGGCAATTGGTCACTCAGGATTTTGTTTAGGGGTATCAGACTACAGAGTGCGGAACACAAATGCATGTCCCAATTTTCAGATTTATATTTATAAAATAATTAGAAACCCATCTATCATTTACTTTACACTTCACAAATACTTGCTACTTTCTGTTGGTATAGCTCATAAAGTCCCAATAAAATACAATTAAGTTTGTGGGTGTAACGTGAAAAATGTGGAAAAGTTCATGGGGTATGAATACTTTTTCAAGGCACTGTAGATAGATAATGTTTCATGAATGATTAGTCACACTGTTTTCTGCTTTCCATATCTAGGTTATAAAAGGTAATGTAGATGAGTATGAGGTGGTCCTGACAGATCTGAAACCTCCGATCATTGCAAGCCATATCCGAGTCATCCCGGTCACTAAGGTCCCCATGACAGTGTGTATGAGGGTGGAGTTGTACGGCTGTGCTTGGCTTGGTAAGAACATATAGTACTGGGCAAACATTTTAGGCAGGTGTGGAAGAAATGCTGCACAGTAAGAATGATTTAAAGAATAGATACAGGAAAGATATATATCTTTGTACCGTGTTATCCAGTAGATAGAAAAATATTTAGAATTGAGACCAGAATTGTACCGCATCTTTATGGAACTTAAGCTACTTCTGAAGTATCAACCACTGATGACCTCTAAATATTTTTTTTAAAGAATAGAAGTATTAATAGATTTTTAGCAATTAAACTTAATACAATGTGAATAAACAAAAGAGGAATGTAAATACCATCAATATTTGGTGACTGCCCTTCGCCTTCATCACTAGGTACACTTGCATGCACTTTCTGAAAGAATCTGTGCAGCATTTTTTTCCACACCTGCCGAAAACATTTGCACAGTGCTGTACATCACCCAACCATCTATTAGGAATGTTTCCACATGTCGTGGGTTTTTAGTTCTACAACAACCTAGAAAGCCATAGAATGACCTGTATTATATGTATTCTAGATGGTCTTAAATCGTACAGTATACCAGAAGGAGAGACGTTTATGGCTCCTGGACATCCTATCTCCTACCTGAATGACTCTACCTATGATGGATACCTAGAGAAGAGGTACTGTATTTATAGTTCACAGAACCTGAACTTACCCTGAAAGGGGGGGGAGTTATACCTAGCAAGTTACAAGAAAGATAGATAGATAGTGGGATCTAAAATAAGACCCTCCATATTCTTATCAAAATCCCATCTATTTTCTCTGTACAGACGGCTGTTTGATGGTTTGGGTCAGCTGACAGATGGAGTTCTTGGGTTGGACGACTTTACTCAGAGTCATCAATATCGTGTTTGGCCTGGCTACGATTATATTGGCTGGAAAAATGAAAGCACACACAGCGGATATGTGGAGATAGAGTTCCAGTTTGATGGACCCAGAAACTTTACATTTATGAAGGTAAAAGAGATGTTGTCATCATGTATGTGCTGTTGAATTGGCATAAAAAAAACAGTCAATGTCTTAGATTATTCTCATGCTATAAACCGTCTTCTTAGGTCATTTTCATTAAGTAAACGGTCCTGGAGGTCATTCTCATGCTGAAAAATGTCACTGAGGTCATTCTCAAGCTGTAAATTATCTTACTAGATCATTCTCATACTGTAAGCTTTCAACTGAGGTCATTCTCATGATGTAATCAAACCCTGATACCTCATAATTCAAAATCTCCAGAAGGTAATTCTCCTGATGTGAACTGCCTTTTTCTGTCATATTCCTACTGTAAATTGTCTCTAGGCGTCATTATCATGCTGGAAAATCCGAATAAGTGGTAAGAAAATGACAATAAGTGGTAAGAAAATGACAATAAGGCAGAGGTGGAAAAATGAATAAAACACCTTTGTTGTAACAATTGGTGAGAAGGTGACACTAACATGAAAAAGTGCCTGCACATCTTAATATAGACTTACCTTGTAATGTCTTCACATCCTGTTCCGTCCAGATGTGTCCGGATCCCAGAATTCCAAGCGGCGGAAGTTCAAGATGGGTGTCTCAATATGGAAACTGCTGGTGGCACCAGCCTCTTGCACGGTACCACCAGCGGAACACCGTCGCATCACACACACACACACACTCTGTATACGCCGTATGCACCACACACTGTACACACCGTGCGCACCACACACACACACATACTGTATACACCGTACGCACCACAAACACACTGTATACGCCGTACGCAGCTTCTTGCGCAGTACCACCAGCGGAACACCGTCGCGAACAAGCCACTGCCGGGATCAGCCTCCCGCCATCTTTGTACAGGAGGAGTGCATGCACAGTTTTAATGTGACCGCCACTATCTGTCTGCACAAAAATGGCGGGGGTTTGATTTACTGCGCCTGCACCAATTCCATGCAGGTGCAGTGAATCGTTCGGCTGATCCCGGCGGCAGATGCGCGACGTGTCAACAGGCCGAGGAAGCCGGTCACATTAAAGGGGGTTTCCCACGAATGAAAGTTCATTTTAAAATTTGTCTGTGTCTGACCGTGTACGAGAGCACATGGGGTACACAGGTCAAAGAAGAGATGACATGAGAGGAGAAGACAGCAGATGGGGGGGGAGAGAGAGCGCACAGGGGTGAGAGAGACAGAGCACGAGGGGGACAGCTCAAACGGGACAGCACAGGAAGGAGCGAGACAGCAGACAAGGGGGATAGCACATGGGGTAGACAGGTCAAAGAAGAGAGCACAGATGGGAGAAGTCAGGACAACACTGCAAAGCCTGCCCCCACTGTGACATTACCACCTTCCCGATGCGATAGCATACAGTGGTGTTCCCTGATGAACGACAGCTTCTAAAACGCGCGTTGGGGTGCGTGCTGCTCACACATCTTTCTACAACTCAAGTAACATCAGCTTTTCCTTCCTACAGGTGCTTTGTACTTTACTCATACCTCCATTATGTCTGCATTTTTGAGCACCTATCGTATCCTATACGGACTTATAGCCCTTTTGGTATATTGTACAACCCCTGGCAAAAATTATGTCATCACAGGCCTTGGAGGATGTTCATTCAGTTGTTTAATTTTGTAGAAAAAAAGCAGATCACAGACATGGCACAAAACTAAAGTCATTTCAAATGGCAACCTTCTAGCTTTAAGAAACGGTAAAAGAAATCAAGACCAAAACATGTGGTAGTCAGTAATGGTTACTTTTTTTAGCCAAGCATGGGGTAAAAATTATGGAGTCACTCAATTATGAGGGAAAGAATTATGGAATCATGAAAAACAAACAAACAAAAAAACACTCCAAAACATCACTAGTATTTTGTTGCACCACCTCTGGCCTTTATAACAGCTTGCAGTCTCTGAGGCATGGACTTAATGAGTGTCAAACAGTACTATTCATCAATCTGGCTCTAACTTTCTCTGATTGCTGTTGCCAGATCAGCTTTGCAGGTTGGAGCCTTGTCATGGACCATTTTCTTCAACTTCCACCAAAGATTTTCAATTGGATTGAGATCCGGACTATTTGCAGGCCATGACATTCACCATATGTATCTTTTTTCAAGGAATGTTTTCCCAGTTTTTGCTCTATGGCAGGATGCATTATCATCTTGAAAAATTATTTCATCATCCCCAAACATCCTTTCAATTCATGGGATAAGAAAAGTGTGCAAAATATCAACATAAGCTTTTCTGTATGTAAATACCATTTCCTTTAGGTGGTTTCTTACAGTTCAGTCACAGACGTTGACTCCAGTTTCCACCCATTCGTTCCTCATTTGTTTTGTTGTGCATTTCCTGTTTTGGAGACATATTGCTTTAAGTTTCCGGTCTTCATGCTTTGATGTCTTCCTTGGTCTACCAGTATGTTTGCCTTTAACAACCTTCCCTTGTTGTTTGTATTTGGTCCAGATTTTAGACACAGCTGACTGTGAACAACCAACATCTTTTGCAACATTGCGTGATGATTTACCCTCTTTTAAGAGTTGGATAATCCTCTCCTTTGTTTCAATTGACATCTCTCATGTTGGAGCCATGATTCATGTCAGTCCACTTGGTGCAACAGCTCTCCAAGGTGTGATCACTCCTATTAAGATGCAGACTAACGATCACATCTAATTTGATGCAGGTGTTAGTTTTTGGAATGAAAATTTACAGGGTGATTCCATAATTTTTTCCCTCATAATTGAGTGACTCCATAATTTTTACCCTATGCTTGGTTACAAAAAGTAACCATTACTGACTACAGGAAAGATATATATCTTGGTACCGTGTTAGCCAGTAGATAGAAAAATATTTAGAATTGAGAGTCCTCAGTGGTTGATACCTTTTAATGGCTAACTGAAAAGATGGTAAAAAATTGCAAGCTTTCGAGACTACACAGGTCTCTTCATCAGGCATAGACTAAAAGAAATTCTGAAGAATCACATATTTATGCACAACACATCATTACTGACTACCACATTTTTTGTTCTTGATTTCTTTTAGTGTTTTTTAAAGCCAGAAAGTTGGCATTTGAAATTACTTTAGTTTTGTGCCATGTCTGTGTTCTGCATTTTTTCTACAAAATTAAACAACTGAATGAACATCCTCCAAGGCCGGTGATTACATAATTTTTGCCAGGGGTTGTACTCCATTCATTGGTTGGCTTTTATGACATCTCACTGTATCATATATACAATCAGTGTGTTTCAGCAGATTCCCATTCTTTTGCTGTCACACCCTTTACCCTTAGCTTTGCCTCCACACACTGCTCTGCACATCTGTACTCTCTGTCCTTCACTCATTTCCATGCTCTAACTTGTCTTTTGAGGTAACTTTCAAGATGTACACTGACCTTTTAGATCATTCTCATGGTGTAAACTGTCCCCTATGTCATTATCATGCGATAAACTGTTCCTGATGTAATTCTCATGCTGCAAAAAATGTCTCTGATGTTATTCTCATGCTGTAAACCAGTGTTTCTCAACTCCAGTCCTCAAGACCCACCAACAGGTCAAGTTTTCAGGATCTCTTAAGGTACCTTCACACTAAACGATATCGCTAGCGATCCGTGACGTTGCAGCGTCCTGGCTAGCGATATCGTTTAGTTTGACACGCAGCAGCGATCAGGATCCTGCTGTGATATCGCTGGTCGTTGAACAAAGTTCAGAACTTTATTTGGTCGTCAGACCGGTGTGTATCGTCGTGTTTGACACCAAAAGCAACGATACCAGCGATGTTTTACACTGGTAACCAGGGTAAACATCGGGTTACTAAGCGCAGGGCCACGCTTAGTAACCCGATGTTTACCCTGGTTACCAGTGTAAAATGTAAAAAAAACAAACAGTACATACTCACCTTCGCGTCCCCCGGCGTCCGCTTCCCACACTGAATGAGCGCCGTAAAGTGAAAGTGAAAGTACAGCACAGCGGTGACGTCACCGCTCTGCTGTTAGGGCCGGCGCTCAGTCAGTGCCGGAAGCGGACGCCGGGGGACGCGAATGTAAGTATGTACTGTTTGTTTTTTTTACATTTTATGCTGGTAACCAGGGTAAACATCGGGTTACTAAGCGCGGCCCTGCGCTTAGTAACCCGATGTTTACCCTGGTTACCCGGGGACCTCGGCATCGTTGGTCGCTGGAGAGCGGTCTGTGTGACAGCTCTCCAGCGATCAAACAGCGACGCTGCAGCGTCGCTTAATGTGAAGGTACCTTTAGTATTGCACAGGTGATAATTCCATTATCTGCTCCAGCATTAACCCCATCACCTATGGAAATCCTGAAAACATGGCCTGTTGGTGGGTCTTGTAAACTGTCTCCTTGGGTCATTCTCATTATCACACAATCAAATGAGATCATTCTCTTGCTGTAAACTGTCTTATTTTGTAATTCTCATTATTCAAACTTTCGCTGAGATCATTTTCATACTGTAAACTGTCTTCTTCGGTCATTCTCATACTGTAAGCTGTCCCCTGAGGTCATGCTCATTGTGTTAATTGTTACATTAGGCCATTATCATTCTGTAAAATGTGTCTGAGGTTATTCTCACACTGCAAACTGTCTCTTGAAGTCGTTCTCATTCTGTAAACTGTCCCTGAGGTCATTATCATTCTGTAAACTGTCCCTGAGGGCATTCTCATTCTGTAAACTATCATCTTATGTTATTCTCTGAAATGTAAACTTTCTCCTAAAGGTCATTCTCATGATGTAAACTGTCTCATCAAATCCTTCTCACGCTGTAAACTATCCTGAGGTCATTTTTATTCTGTAAACTATCTGATGGGTCATTCTCATGCTCAGTCTAAACTATCCCTGAGATCATTATCATTCTGCATACAATCTCCAGAAGTCATTCTTAACACTGCACACTGTCTCATGAAGTAATTCCCAAAATGTACACTCTGTCCAGAGGTCATTCTCATTTATATAAACTGTTTACTGAGGTCATTCTCACTACTGTACATTATCTCATGAGATTATTCACATGATGTAAACTGTCTCACCAGATCATTCTCATTCTGTAAACTGTAACGTCAGGTCATTCTCATGCAGAATGTTTCCTGAGGATGTTCTCAATAGGATATGTGCCAACGATCAGGAATTGCTGCATTTTAGACACTTGTGTATTTATGCAGCATCAAAACTGCAGCGGCCAGATGTTACAATATAGTGGATGGGATTTTTAGAAATCACATGTCCACTATGCGTGTATGTGCACCTGCGGCTCACCCGCAAACACTGACATGCGGCGCATCTTTCAGGACTGCAGCATGCCAATTTCTCTGGCAGAGACGCTAGTCTCCCCAACAGAAATTACCACAATAGAATGTATTGAATGCGGTAAATCCACATGGTTCAGATTTACCTGCGTTCAATAGAACGCAGCATTTTGGAAGCAGCGAAAATATGCTGCATCCAAAACTCTGCTACTTCCAAATCGTGGGCACATAGCCTTACAGTACACTGTGTGAGGTAGTGAGGGGAATTATATGCGAGGGACAGTATGTATCACCCCAGAATGTGCATAGAAGCGTATTAAGGCCACTGAAATGCATTGCAGTCACAATCATAGCTGTGATTGCAGTGCAGAATAAAAGTAAGTTTGGTCTTGAACAAGCTATTTGCCCAAGGCAGAATTAAGAAAACTTGGCATGGGCTTTTATTTTTGGGGAGAACTACAGGATGGTAGCGGGGCAGTTCGCTCACTCCAGCTGGGTCTTACTAGTGGCCCATGGCCACAGATTCCATTTTAAAACCCTGCAGCAAAGGGTTTGGCGTGTCAGGTTTGGCTTGCAAGCTGCAGAGCAGGTGGCTCTGCAATATCCAGCTTGTGTGAAGTAACACGGAGCCAAGGGAAGCTAACGTCTGATGCCCCATCAGCGTGACCCGGCGGTGCAGTCGCCCATGGCAACCGGTCTCAGATACAGACTGCCTTGATGCCCCGGCTGCAATCTGGAGAATACCCTTTTCTTTCCATTTGTGAGTTTCTTTGGACATTAAAAACATTTGCTTTGAACTTTTATGTGGTCCCTGCCTATCTGTTGCACTGCACCAACCCCGTTGCACTACAACTGTTTGTTGACAAATACAAATTGTTTCCTTTTTTGTTTTTCCAGGTTCACTGTAATAATATGTTCACCAAGGGGGTGAAGATTTTCAAGAGGGCTGAGTGTTTCTTTAAATCTCGACAACAGTCTGACTGGGAGCCGGAGTCAGTTGGGGTGGTGACGGTGCTAGATGACAAGAACCCCAGTTCTAGATTTGTCATGATCCCATTACAGCAGAGAGTCGGGAGCTTCATCCTGTGCAAGTTCTACTTTGCTGACACATGGATGATGTTCAGCGAAATCTCATTCCAGTCAAGTGAGACACCTCATGTTATTTGGGGGTATTTGGGGTCAGATATGCTGATAAATAGACGTGACAGAGCTGAAATATGCGATATAGGTTTACCTGCAGTCCTATGCAAAATCCCACAGCATAATATGTCAAATTACAAACTTAGCTCTGCAACATATGGCAATACTTGGGCATGCTCTGCTACATCAGTCCAATTATATTTCTAGATGTATCTATCTTACACTTGTACTTATGACACTGTCTACCTGCTTCTATTATCAGATTATACAGTTGTTCGTGCAGCAGCTAACTCTTATAGCGATACTGAGCCTTACAGGAACCAGTCAGGTCTTTTTTTTGTGTCATTTTTTTTTGATATGCTAAAACTTCAAGATGGATTTTGATTGGATGAAAGGACAGTAAGCTGCCATGGAGCTGGTGCAAGAAGTGCTGTCATGGGGACTGAGTCATGAACGTTCTGAAAGCTCTCCTCATAGAAGGACTAGTGACAGAATTTGAGTCAGGAATAATATATTAAATTTATATTTTATTTCTTGCTAACCTCTGCTTCCCCTCCAGATATGGATATTGATGTGCCCACCATTGTTACCCTCCCTCCTACTACTGTCATGGCTACAACCACTGAGACCCCCATCCTAAACGCTACTGAGAGTAAATCTGGTGAGTCATATCTACATGATACCTGAACATATACCATGACCTGTGACTACAGGGCTGCCCGATGCTTAAAAATAATGTACTGAAGAAATACCCATTAAATGATAATACCACAACAGGAATAGTCCTGTAATAATTGTGTTAAGCAGATAATGCCTCTTGCAGAAACAGTACCAAACACTATAATAATAAGTGCTCCCCAAAAGAGAATCGTTATGGCAAGTACTGCCCCACATAGTAATAGTGGCTACAAAGTGCACCTAAAAATAACTGTGCCCCCAATAATAAAAGCATTTCCCCACAGTTCCCCAAAAAGTATATATGCTTTCCAAAATATCTTCAACATAATTTGTCCTCATGCCTCCAAAATTAACTGAGCTAAATATCCCATCCCCATAATTGAATTTGGTGCCCACAAAAGTGACTGTGCTGGAGTATTCCCATAATTATAGTGCTCTGCTATAGTGCACCTGTAGCTGTGCCATTGCATATGCCTACTGATACCTGGCTGCTGAGTTCTTTCAACCTCCAACACACCTCTGCCAACCACTACTTGAAGGAATCCAGATAAAATGTCACTTGTTGCTCTGCGGAAGGATATAGACGTCCAGACGGTATATTTTCAAAACTTTATTTAAACAGGATTTATAGGTCAACGCGTTTTGAGGACAGCACACAACCTCTTCATCAGGACAAAACCTAAAAGGTCCTGTGCTGCCCTCGAAACGTGTTGACCTATAAAACCTGTTTAAATAAAGTTTTGAAAGTATAATGCAGCGCCCCAGAGTCCTGGTCGTTGCAGCACTGTGGCTCCGCCGCTAAGGGGGGCTATGGTACGTCTGATGGCACTGAAGGAGTTCATCTGACCAGGTATCACATACACCAATACATTTCACAGTCGGGCCTCCAGGGGGAGCTAAGGGTACTATTCATTAGGCCACTCCTCACATACTGGTAAAACTGGGGGTCAGGCAGGAAGTTAGAGAGAACGCTGACTGGGTTGGAACCAGGCAACACCTTGTGGCAGAGGGTGTTGCAGGGGAAGATTCGGTAGGGTCCCTGTCAGGGGTGGGATCCTGACAGAGGCCTGGCAAACAGAGAGAAAGATACGGGACCGCGCCTGCACTTCATAGCGGCGGTGCCCTAAGAAAGGACAAGAAGCGAGATTTATTGTGCTGAGTGAGAAACGAGATCAAAGCAAGGAGAATACCAGTAGGAGTCGTGCTGTAAGATCAAGGCAACATCCTACTGAGGCGTAAACAACCGGCGGCCGGAACGCCGAGGAGGTACAGAGCTCTAAGCCATACTTCAAACCAACGGCAGGACAGTCAGTCACAGGCGGGCTGTCTCACTTAAATCACCTACGCAGACATAGGGGGCAACCTGTGGAGAGGGGCGACTCTAGGGTCCCGGAAGAGCTCCGAGCCTACCCGTCATACGGGTGCGTCCCAACCATAACACCTGGGAGGGACGGAAGATTAGCAGAAGATCATCTAATCGAGTTGTGAGGGAACACGAGAAACAGACACAACAGTTGTGGGGACTATCCCGTAAGCACAGCAGGGGAGGACCACAACACATAGCGCTAGCAGGAAGGCACAGATTTCCACCTGCAAGGAGAACTCTGGAGGTGCCATTGGACCGGCCGGACTTGCGCAGCCTGGTGAACCGTATTCCGGACTGAGGACCCAGAGACCTTCAGTAAAGAGGTAAAGAGACTGCAACCTGGTGTCCTCGTTATTTACTGCATCGCACCACCACCACTATCCACATCTATTACTGTACGCCCCTCAGCAGGGTCACGGACCGGGTCTAGCCACCGTGACAACCCCAGAGCAGAGACTCAGAGGCCCGGTACCGGGTACCCCTCGGCCCTGCGGCAGTGGGGGCGCTACAATTTGGCGTCACGAACAGGATCTACTTAAGCCTGAAGAATCAGGTCATGTGTGCCTTGGAACTGTGATTTATTGTACTTGGACTGTGACTTATTGCAAAGACTGTGCTGTGCTACTTGCCGCCAAAATCCGCCGCCATTACAGCGCTGAGGAGAGCGCAGGAGAAGAAGAAGGGCGTGGAGTGGGCGTAGACGAGCTGGAGAGCGCGAAAGGCAATGGCCGCCCAGTCTAAATATTTCTGCACCGTGAGGACGTGTCCGTCAGCAGCCGAGATCCGCCTCCTGATTCTCAATGGAGGGCGGAGACAACGAAAACGAAACCGCCCACGAAGGAGAGAGCGGGAAAAGGATCAGGAAGCGACCCACGTGGAGGACGCCATGGCCAGCAGCTCAGAACCCGAATGTGGGGTGGAAGCAGAAGTCTCCCCCAACTACCCGGACGAGTACCGCAGCCAATTCTCCACGGACAGCGCTGATCTTTTGCAGGCTGAGATGGGAGACTTGATCCACCAGCTCCTTCAGCTGAACGCGAAGGCCCAGGCTCCACACCAGGTAGCGCCGGAAGGAAGCCCTCCGACATCGGATCCTGTACCACTACCGGAGTTGTTGCTGAGGCCCTCGCCGACACCGCCAGCGGAACCCGCCGCGGAGGAGGAACCTGCATTGGCTGGTGAGTCCGTCGACCCTGTCCCGCCGGCGGAGGGCTTGTTAATAGGTCCCGTTGCGGCACCCCCTCTCCCTGGGACCCATAGACTCCAACGCCTGCTACCATGGGAGGAGGCAACGGGCATGGAACACCGCCTGAAGGCCCCGATCGCGCCAACCACCCTGTTGTGTGAGACCCGTGCGGAGCGCACGGTATGTCGCTGGGTGAACCCAGGATCCGACCTCATGGGGTTCCCCGGGGTGAAGACACGGGAAGGGGAGATGGTGCAGGCCCTGAGCTGGGAGGAATACCAGGCCCAGCTGGAACAGCAGTGGAAGGAGAAGGAAAAGGAGTACCAGGCCGGGCTGGAGGCCTACCATCAGAAAGATCTGGCGGTCAAGGACCGGGCCCGCAAGGACCCCACCGCTCACCAGGCCCCGCGCAGGCAGGGCATCATCACCACCTTCAAGCTCCGCGGAGGCTGGGGCTTCATTAAAGAGCCGGGCCTGTATGCGGAGGTGTTTGTAAACCGGAGGGATGTTGAGTCGCACCTCAGAGAGGGCCACCCAGGCCGGGATCTCTACCCGGGGGACGGGGTTAGTTACACCAGGCACTTTGGGGAAAAGGGGTGGTTTGCCCTGAACATCCACAAGAGGCAGAACCCTGTGACGCCCCCGATTAAGGTGCCAGTGAAGCTGACCCCTGTAGCAAAGGTGCCCCCATGTGGCCAGCCCATGATCACCACCAGGACCACCGAGGTCACTCCAACGTGCACTATGGTCAAGACCACAACGTGCAGCATCGTCACTTCAACCACCATCGTGGCCAAGGAGGCGCCTCCTCAGGTGGGTGGTGCTTCTGCTGCTCCAGCACTGAAGACAGTGGGTACACAAACCCTCAGATGGGACAGTGCTCCACCTTACGCAGTACCAGGCGGCGGGCAATATCCAAAGGGGTTGCCTCCGCCGGTGCTGCCCCCTGATTGGTTTAAGTAAATATCTGAACGCTTTGCCATTGTAAATAGTTCATTGTTTTTCTCTGCTATTTTGCTGCTAAAACCCGTTTAGGGTTACTCTTAAAGGGATCCCTTTGTTGACCCGGGATCCCTATTGTTTTTGTTTGTTTTCTACATTTGCACAAGTTATCAAGAACTGCTGAATCATGAACAATGCATGATACAAACTCCTTGTATATAGTTTGCACCTTCTTAAAGGTGCTCTCTACTGGTTTTATATAAAAGACGGACTCTTTGCGAAGATACGGTTCTTGGAACTTGCACTGGAGTCCTTACTGCATACGGACTTGCGGCTTGAGAAGTTGCACTACCTCGTAGAGACTTGGTCCCCTCTTAAAGGGGATGTTCACATCTTGCACTTATGAACGGTGTTGCCTTAAGATGGTTGAATGGCAATAATGTCTTGAAAAGAAAGTATTGATGATGTTGATATGTGAAAGTTAAATGTAACCAATTAGTTGATTGTAAGAAATGTTTGATAATGTTAATAGAAGAATGAGGACAGGAAGTGAACCCGTAGGGGTTAGTGGTGAGTCCTCTTAGGAGCCATATAGAGATGGCTCAATGATCTCAAACTGAAAGAAAAACATGTTCTATACTGTGTATAGTAGTGGAAGGACAGTAGGCTCGGGCAGAATGGGGCGGTCCTGTAAAAGAAAGGAGAGGCAGTAGGTCTGGAGCGTGTTGTGAATTTGCTTTTTGCTCCCTCTAGTGGTTACTAGTTTTTTGACTCTGGTTTTTCTGTCTTTCCTTTTATCCGCACCTGGGTCGTTAGTTAGGGGTGTTGCTATATAAGCTCCCTGGACCTTCAGTTCAATGCCTGGCAACGTAGTTATCAGAGCTAGTCTGCTGTGCTCTTGTCTACTGATCCTGGTTCCAGTTATATCAGCTAAGTCTGCCTTTTGCTTTTTGCTATTTGTTTTGGTTTTGTATTTTTGTCCAGCTTGTTCCAAATCTATATCCTGACCTTTGCTGGAAGCTCTAGGGGGCTGGTGTTCTCCCCCCGGACCGTTAGACGGTTCGGGGGTTCTTGAATTTCCAGTGTGGATTTTGATAGGGTTTTTGTTGACCATATAAGTTACCTTTCTTTATTCTGCTATCAGTAAGCGGGCCTCTCTGTGCTAAACCTGGTTCATTTCTGTGTTTGTCATTTCCTCTTACCTCACCGTCATTATTTGTGGGGGGCTTCTGTCCAGCTTTGGGGTCCCCTTCTCTGGAGGCAAGAAAGGTCTTTGTTTTCCTCTACTAGGGGTAGCTAGATTCTCCGGCTGGCGCGTGTCATCTAGAATCAACGTAGGAATGATCCCCGGCTACTTCTAGTGTTTGCGTTAGGAGTAGATATATGGTCAACCCAGTTACCACTGCCCTATGAGCTGGATTTTTGTATTCTGCAGACTTCCACGTTCCTCTGAGACCCTCGCCATTGGGGTCATAACAGTTTGCCAGGCCAGTATTAAATGTTTAATGCATTGCAGAAGAGGGATTATAAGAAAGAAGATTCTGAGTTTTTTTTTTCTCCTTCCCCTTTACCTCAGAGTGGCTATGCTTGCTGCAGACATGAATGTCCAGACCTTGATTACAAGTGTGGACCAGCTGGCTACTCGTGTGCAGGGCATACAAGACTATGTTATCAGAAATCCTAGGTCAGAACCTAAAATACCGATTCCTGAACTGTTTTCCGGAGACAGGTTTAAGTTTAGGAATTTCGTGAATAATTGTAAATTGTTTTTGTCCCTGAGACCCTGTTCATCAGGAGATTCTGCTCAGCAAGTAAAGATTGTTATTTCGTTCTTACGGGGCGACCCTCAGGATTGGGCTTTTTCGCTGGCGCCAGGAGATCCGGCATTGGCCGATCTTGATGCGTTTTTTCTGGCGCTCGGTTTACTTTATGAGGAACCCAATCTTGAGATTCAGGCAGAAAAGGCCTTGCTGTCTATGTCTCAGGGGCAGGACGAGGCTGAAGTGTATTGCCAAAAATTTCGGAAATGGTCCGTGCTGACACATTGGAACGAGTGTGCACTGGCCGCTAATTTTAGAAATGGCCTTTCTGAAGCCATTAAGAATGTTATGGTGGGTTTTCCCATTCCCACAGGTCTGAATGATACTATGGCACTGGCTATTCAAATTGACCGGCGGTTGCGGGAGCGCAAAACCGCAAATTCCCTCATGGTGTTGTCTGAACAGACACCTAATTCGGTGCAATGTGATAGAAAAACCGCAAATTCCCTCATGGTGTTGTCTGAACAGACACCTGATTTAATGCAATGTGATAGAATCCTGACTAGAAATGAGCGGAAAATTCATAGACGCCGGAATGGCTTGTGCTACTACTGTGGTGATTCTACACATGTTATCTCAGCATGCTCTAAACGTATAGCTAAGGTTGTTAGTCCTGTCACCGTTGGTAATTTGCAACCTAAATTTATTCTGTCTGTAACTTTGATTTGCTCACTGTCGTCTTTTCCTGTCATGGCGTTTGTAGATTCAGGTGCTGCCCTGAGTCTCATGGATCTCTCATTTGCTAAGCGCTGTGGATTTACTCTTGAACCATTAGAAAATCCTATTCCTCTTAGGGGTATTGATGCTACACCATTGGCAGCAAATAAACCGCAGTATTGGACTCAGGTTACCATGTGCATGACTCCTGAACACCGCGAGGTGATACGTTTCCTGGTTTTACATAAAATGCATGATTTGGTCGTTTTAGGGCTGCCATGGTTACAGACCCATAATCCAGTCCTGGACTGGAAGGCTATGTCAGTCTCAAGTTGGGGCTGTCGTGGTATTCATGAGGATTCCCTGCCTGTGTCTATTGCTTCTTCTACGCCTTCGGAAGTTCCGGAGTATTTGTCTGATTATCAGGATGTCTTCAGTGAGTCTGAGTCCAGTGCACTGCCTCCTCATAGGGACTGTGACTGTGCTATAGATTTGATCCCAGGCAGTAAATTTCCTAAGGGAAGACTGTTTAATCTGTCGATACCTGAACATACCGCTATGCGTTCATATATCAAGGAGTCTCTAGAGAAAGGACATATTCGTCCGTCTTCTTCCCCTCTTGGTGCGGGATTCTTTTTTGTGGCAAAAAAGGACGGATCTTTGAGACCTTGTATTGATTATCGGCTTTTAAATAAGATCACTGTCAAATTTCAGTATCCTTTACCGCTGTTGTCTGACTTGTTTGCCCGGATTAAGGGTGCCAAGTGGTTCACCAAGATAGACCTTCGTGGTGCGTACAACCTTGTGCGCATTAAGCAAGGTGATGAATGGAAAACCGCATTCAATACGCCCGAAGGTCATTTTGAGTACTTGGTGATGCCTTTTGGGCTCTCCAATGCGCCTTCAGTTTTTCAGTCCTTTATGCATGACATTTTCCGGAAGTATCTGGATAAATTTTTGATTGTTTATCTGGATGATATTTTGTTTTTTTCTGATAATTGGGATTCGCATGTGGAGCAGGTCAGGTTGGTCTTTAAATTTTTGCGTGAAAATTCTTTGTTTGTCAAGGGCTCAAAGTGTCTCTTTGGTGTACAGAAGGTTCCCTTTTTGGGGTTCATTTTTTCCCCTTCTGCTGTGGAGATGGACCCAGTCAAGGTCCGAGCTATTCTTGATTGGACTCAGCCCTCGTCAGTTAAGAGTCTTCAGAAGTTCTTGGGCTTCGCTAACTTCTACCGTCGTTTTATCGCTAATTTTTCTAGCATTGTGAAACCTTTGACGGATATGACCAAGAAGGGCTCCGATGTAGCTAACTGGGCTCCTGCTGCCGTGGAGGCTTTCCAGGAGTTGAAACGCCGGTTTACTTCGGCGCCTGTTTTGTGCCAGCCTGACGTCTCACTTCCCTTTCAGGTTGAGGTGGATGCTTCGGAGATTGGGGCAGGGGCCGTTTTGTCGCAGAGAGGCCCTGGTTGCTCTGTTATGAAACCTTGTGCCTTTTTCTCTAGGAAGTTTTCGCCTGCCGAGCGAAATTATGATGTGGGCAATCGGGAGTTGTTGGCCATGAAATGGGCATTTGAGGAGTGGCGTCATTGGCTCGAGGGTGCTAAGCATCGTGTGGTGGTCTTGACTGATCACAAAAATCTGATGTATCTCGAGTCTGCTAAACGCCTTAATCCGAGACAGGCCCGCTGGTCATTGTTTTTCTCCCGCTTTGATTTTGTTGTCTCGTATTTACCAGGTTCAAAGAATGTGAAGGCCGATGCTCTTTCTAGGAGCTTTGTGCCTGATGCTCCTGGAGTCGCTGATCCTGTTGGTATTCTTAAAGATGGAGTTATCTTGTCAGCTATTTCTCCGGATCTGCGACGTGTGTTGCAGAGATTTCAGGCTGATAGGCCTGAGTCTTGTCCACCTGACAGACTGTTTGTTCCGGATAAGTGGACCAGCAGAGTCATTTCCGAGGTTCATTCCTCGGTGTTGGCAGGTCACCCGGGAATTTTTGGCACCAGAGATCTGGTGGCCAGGTCCTTTTGGTGGCCTTCCTTGTCAAGAGATGTGCGGTCATTTGTGCAGTCCTGTGGGACTTGTGCTCGAGCTAAGCCTTGCTGTTCTCGTGCCAGCGGTTTGCTCTTGCCCTTGCCTGTCCCGAAGAGACCTTGGACACATATCTCCATGGATTTCATTTCTGATCTTCCGCTATCTCAGGGCATGTCCGTTATCTGGGTGATATGTGATCGCTTCTCCAAGATGGTCCATTTGGTTCCTTTGCCTAAGCTGCCTTCCTCTTCCGATCTGGTTCCTGTGTTTTTCCAGAACGTGGTTCGTTTGCACGGCATCCCTGAGAATATTGTGTCAGACAGAGGATCCCAGTTCGTTTCCAGGTTCTGGCGATCCTTTTGTAGTAGGATGGGCATTGATTTGTCGTTTTCGTCTGCTTTCCATCCTCAGACTAATGGACAGACGGAGCGAACCAATCAGACTTTGGAGGCTTATTTGAGGTGTTTTGTCTCTGCTGATCAGGACGATTGGGTGACATTCTTGCCGTTGGCTGAGTTTGCCCTTAATAATCGGGCTAGTTCCGCCACCTTGGTTTCGCCTTTTTTCTGCAACTCTGGTTTCCATCCTCGCTTTTCTTCGGGTCATGTGGAGCCTTCTGACTGTCCTGGGGTGGATTCTGTGGTGGATAGGTTGCAGCAGATCTGGAATCATGTGGTGGACAACTTGAAGTTGTCACAGGAGAAGGCTCAGCGCTTTGCCAACCGCCGCCGCGGTGTGGGTCCCCGACTACGCGTTGGGGATTTGGTGTGGCTTTCTTCCCGCTTTGTTCCTATGAAGGTCTCCTCTCCCAAATTTAAACCTCGTTTTATTGGGCCTTACAAGATATTGGAAATCCTTAATCCTGTATCTTTTCGTCTGGATCTTCCTGTGTCGTTTGCTATTCACAATGTATTTCATAGGTCCTTGTTGCGGCGGTACATTGTGCCTGTAGTTCCTTCTGCTGAGCCTCCTGCTCCGGTGTTGGTTGAGGGCGAGTTGGAGTACGTGGTGGAGAAGATCTTGGATTCTCGCCTCTCCAGGCGGAGGCTTCAGTACCTGGTCAAGTGGAAGGGCTATGGTCAGGAGGATAATTCCTGGGTGGTCGCCTCTGATGTTCATGCGGCCGATTTAGTTCGTGCCTTTCATGCCGCTCATCCTGATCGCCCTGGTGGTCGTGGTGAGGGTTCGGTGACCCCTCACTAAGGGGGGGGTACTGTTGTGAATTTGCTTTTTGCTCCCTCTAGTGGTTACTAGTTTTTTGACTCTGGTTTTTCTGTCTTTCCTTTTATCCGCACCTGGGTCGTTAGTTAGGGGTGTTGCTATATAAGCTCCCTGGACCTTCAGTTCAATGCCTGGCAACGTAGTTATCAGAGCTAGTCTGCTGTGCTCTTGTCTACTGATCCTGGTTCCAGTTATATCAGCTAAGTCTGCCTTTTGCTTTTTGCTATTTGTTTTGGTTTTGTATTTTTGTCCAGCTTGTTCCAAATCTATATCCTGACCTTTGCTGGAAGCTCTAGGGGGCTGGTGTTCTCCCCCCGGACCGTTAGACGGTTCGGGGGTTCTTGAATTTCCAGTGTGGATTTTGATAGGGTTTTTGTTGACCATATAAGTTACCTTTCTTTATTCTGCTATCAGTAAGCGGGCCTCTCTGTGCTAAACCTGGTTCATTTCTGTGTTTGTCATTTCCTCTTACCTCACCGTCATTATTTGTGGGGGGCTTCTGTCCAGCTTTGGGGTCCCCTTCTCTGGAGGCAAGAAAGGTCTTTGTTTTCCTCTACTAGGGGTAGCTAGATTCTCCGGCTGGCGCGTGTCATCTAGAATCAACGTAGGAATGATCCCCGGCTACTTCTAGTGTTTGCGTTAGGAGTAGATATATGGTCAACCCAGTTACCACTGCCCTATGAGCTGGATTTTTGTATTCTGCAGACTTCCACGTTCCTCTGAGACCCTCGCCATTGGGGTCATAACAGGAGCGGTTAGGACAGGCGGTTCTGCAAACGTAAAGTAGGAGAATGTAGCACAGTTGCTTAAGCCTTATAATGTGTTATAAGAAGGTCTTTAGTGGATTCAGAGTGTACATCCTTAAAGGCAATGTTAAATTAATGTTTAAAAATTTTGCACTTAGTAGAATACCCGGTTGGGTAAGAAAAGTTATTTATAGTAAGTTATTTAAAAGTATTTAACCATGTTTGTAACGTTCAAGTGTCCTCACCTCCCATAAAGGGAAGCTCTGTTCAAATATGCTTATTGTTATTGCACTCACAAAAATTGTATGTCTTTTTGCTGACATGTATTGTTGTTTTCTTCCCAGTCCAGGAGTACTGGATTTAACCGGGGGGGAGTGCAGCGCCCCAGAGTCCTGGTCGTTGCAGCACTGTGGCTCCGCCGCTAAGGGGGGCTATGGTACGTCTGATGGCACTGAAGGAGTTCATCTGACCAGGTATCACATACACCAATACATTTCACAGTCGGGCCTCCAGGGGGAGCTAAGGGTACTATTCATTAGGCCACTCCTCACATACTGGTAAAACTGGGGGTCAGGCAGGAAGTTAGAGAGAACGCTGACTGGGTTGGAACCAGGCAACACCTTGTGGCAGAGGGTGTTGCAGGGGAAGATTCGGTAGGGTCCCTGTCAGGGGTGGGATCCTGACAGAGGCCTGGCAAACAGAGAGAAAGATACGGGACCGCGCCTGCACTTCATAGCGGCGGTGCCCTAAGAAAGGACAAGAAGCGAGATTTATTGTGCTGAGTGAGAAACGAGATCAAAGCAAGAAGGAGAATACCAGTAGGAGTCGTGCTGTAAGATCGAGGCAACATCCTACTGAGGCGTAAACAACCGGCGGCCGGAACGCCGAGGAGGTACAGAGCTCTAAGCCATACTTCAAACCAACGGCAGGACAGTCAGTCACAGGCGGGCTGTCTCACTTAAATCACCTACACAGACATAGGGGGCAACCTGTGGAGAGGGGCAACTCTAGGGTCCCGGAAGAGCTCCGAGCCTACCCGTCATACGGGTGCGTCCCAACCATAACACCTGGGAGGGACGGAAGATTAGCAGAAGATCATCTAATCGAGTTGTGAGGGAACACGAGAAACAGACACAACAGTTGTGGGGACTATCCCGTAAGCACAGCAGGGGAGGACCACAACACATAGCGCTAGCAGGAAGGCACAGATTTCCACCTGCAAGGAGAACTCTGGAGGTGCCATTGGACCGGCCGGACTTGCGCAGCCTGGTGAACCGTATTCCGGACTGAGGACCCAGAGACCTTCAGTAAAGAGGTAAAGAGACTGCAACCTGGTGTCCTCGTTATTTACTGCGCCGCACCACCACCACTATCCACATCTATTACTGTACGCCCCTCAGCAGGGTCACGGACCGGGTCTAGCCACCGTGACAACCCCAGAGCAGAGACTCAGAGGCCTGGTACCGGGTACCCCTCGGCCCTGCGGCAGTGGGGGCGCTACAATAACGTCTGGCTGTCTATATCCATCAGCAGCGCAACAAGTGACACTTTACCCGGATTCCTTACTTCTCGGTCCCTATGGACCTGTGTACTGCAGAAGCTGATCCATGTGCTAAACATATTGCTTAAGTGCAACTCTACCATGTGAGCAGATTCCCTTTCTCTGTACCACATTGTTTACCAGTTAAGACCCTATTGCACTTTTTTCTCCCAGTCTACACACCTTCAACCACCACTTCAGAAACCTGCCCAGCTATGAGTGCCAATGACCACCCTCAACCTACCTATGGCCACAAGTAACCATCCTTCTTGTTTTCCAGAAACCACTTTCCCATTCACCATCAGCCGACCACTGGACAAACCAGATGAGCCAAAGACCTCTGTTCTGATTGGCTGTTTGGTGGCCATAATCCTTCTCCTACTCATTATTATAGTCCTGATCCTGTGGAAACAATATATACAAAAGAGATTGGAGAAGGTAAAGTTCCTGGGAGAAGTGAAATCATAAGATCTTGGGAATCACAACATTATTCTAATAATAGCATGATACTTTTCAGGCCCCACGTCGAATCTTAGAAGAAGACGCCACTGTACGATTGTCCTTCTATAGTTACACCATTGGCAACAACAACCAGACTCAGATCCACCAGTCCAACCCCACCTATGAGAGAATCTTCCCTCTAGATCTTGACTACCAGCAGCCGACCAAACCACTACGTAAACTTCCTGAGCTCTCCCAGAGTGCCGAGGATTCAGGTATGTAATAAACAATATATGACTCCTCACTTTACAGTAGCAAGCATTGTAGAAGAATTGTGATCACTGAGCACATGAACAATATCAATAATAAAATACTGCCTCTTATGTATAAGAGTATAACTTCTATAATACTGCCCCTTATGTACAAGAATATAACTACTATAATACTGCCCCTTATGTACAAGAATATAACTACTATAATACTGCCCCTTATGTACAAGAATATAATTACTATAATACTGCCCCTATGTACAAGAATATAACTACTATAATACTGCCCCCTATGTACAAGAATATAACTACTATAATACTGCCTTTATCTATAAGAATATAACTACTATAATACTGCCCCTATGTACAAGAATATTACTACTATAATATTGCTCTGTATGTACAAGAATCTATCTACCATAATACTCCCTTATGTACAAGAATATACTATAATACTGCTCCTGTGTACAAGAATATAACTGCTATAATACTGCTCCTATGTACAAGAATCTAACTACTATAATACCGCCCCTATATACAAGAACATAACTACTAGAATACTTAAAGAAACTGAAGCATGTCCAGCACTCAGGTAGGATAAAATATTTAGGCTTTATTCTTCATAGTAAAAGATTCCAGAAAGACAAAGATAAAAGTTCCAATGACACGTTTCGAACAATGCCAGTGTTCTTAATGGCAGAACACTACGATTAAGCACACTGACAGTGTTATAAATGAGTAAGAAGAACTTTTATCTTAATCTGTCTGGAATCTTTTACTATGAAGAATAAAGCCTAAATATTTTATCCTACCTGAGTGCTGGACATACTTCCATTTCCTGCTTATCTACAATCCATTGTTTACTCCGCTCACCTGACTTCGGGACAAGCTGGCATGTTCTCAGTCTTTAGTCTACTATAATACTGCTCCTGTGTACAAGAATATAACTACTATAATACTGCTCCTATGTACAAGAATATAACTACTATAATACTGCTCCTATGTACAAGAATATAACTTCTATAAAACTGCCCCTATATACAAGAATATACAGTGCCTTGCAAAAGTATTCGGCCCCCTGGAACTTTTCAACCTTTTCCCACATATCATGCTTCAAACATAAAGATACCAAATGTAAATTTTTGGTGAAGAATCAACAAGTGGAACACAATTGTGAAGTCGAAGGAAATTTATTGGTTATTTTAAATTTTTGTGGAAATTCAAAAACTGAAAAGTGGGGCGTGCAATATTATTATTATACTGCCCCCTATGTACAAGAATATCACTACTATAATACTGCTCCTATGTACAAGAATATAACTACTATAATACTGCCTCCCATTTACAAGAATATAACTACTATAATACTGCCTCCCATTTACAAGAATATAACTAGTATAATACTGCTCTCTGTGTACAAGAATATAACTACTATAATACTGCCTCTATGTGCAAGACTATAACTACTATAATACTGCCTCCTATGTAAAAGAATATAACTACTATAATACTGCCTCTATGTACAAGAATATAACTACTATAATACTGCTCTCTGTGTACAAGAATATAACTACTATAATACTGCCCCTATGTACAAGAATATAACTGCTATAATACTGTCGCCTATGTACAAAAATATAACTGCTATAATACTGGAATAGCTGAATTATGTGTAGTGTTTTGTAGCTTCAGTGTCTCTGTTTTGAGATGCCACATTTTCTTTCAGCCTGTAGTGGAGATTATGCAGAACCGGATCTGACAAAGTCCACTCCACATCAAGGCTTCCAAAACAGCGTCCCGCACTATGCCGAAACCGACATTGTTAACCTCCAGGGAGTGACCGGCAATAATATGTACGCAGTTCCGGCTCTTACTGTGGATTCGCTCACTAAAAAGGACATCAGTGTAGGAGAGTTTCCGCGCAACCAACTAAGGCTAAAGGAAAAACTGGGGGAAGGACAATTCGGAGAGGTATGAGATTTGAGATCACAATAACAAAATAGAGGTGTCAGTTAACTATCATGAAATTCCAGAATTCATTATTTTTAGTGATATGTAATACTTAGTTTTGTACTGCAGATAGCACTTTAGTGCGTTAGTTTCTTATAAAACTTATTTTGGGGGAAACCCGAGACGCGGTGCACTTTACACCTACAGTTAGAGGTAACATCGCTCAGGGGATGCAGAGGAAGCCTTGACATCCAGGCCCTGATACTTACTGTGGATAAAAATGATCCGTTGCAAAATAGGAAGATCCCAGTATTAAAAATGGTGCATTTGGAACGTCAGAGTGCCCCTCAGAGTAGTACTTAATGGCTGCACGGGTCCCCAATTTTATTACATTTGCTGGTGTTTTTACATTTTCAAAAAGTGGAGAACCCCTTTAATTAAATGTGTCAGCATAGTGCTTCCCTTCCCCTCTGCCATAGAATTAAATGTCTTCTGACTGTCTGTCGCGACCACAAGGGAGCGCTCACCACATAACAGTGGAGTCAGAGGGAGATATAAAAATACAACCTTCGGGGGAGACTGTCACTGTGAAGATCCTCTCCATAGATCACAGTGATCGCCTCACATAAACCTCAGATCCCCTGCACCAGGGAGGAGGAGGGGTGTCGGATTCTGAGAAATGATAATTGACAGCAAGGAGGAAATGCGTCAGGAAGCAGATACAGAACATTATAACCTTAGGCTCATTGTGTATGTTATAATATACGCTTTTAGTTCTGCTTTTTTCTATTCTGAAATACAATGGACTGAAGGTATTAAGGCTGTGTGCACACGTTGCGTTTTTTTCGCGTTTTTTCGCTATAAAAACGCATAAAAAACCCATACATTATGCATCCCATCATTTAGAATGCATTCCGCAATTTTTATGCACATGATGCGTTTTTTTTCCGTGAAATAAACGCATTGCGGTAAAAAACGCAGCATGTTCATTAATTTTGTGGATTTTTCGCGTTTTTCCCGCTATATAATGCATTGGGAAGCTCCGGAAAAAAATACGAAAAAAACGCACAAAAAAACTCATCAAAAACGCGCAAAAAACGCAAAAACAAAAAGCATGCGGATTTCTTGCAAAAAATGTACGGTTTTGCTCAGGAAATTTCTGCAAGAAATCCTGAACGTGTGCACATAGCCTAAAACAACACAACAGTGCAGTGCAGAATTAAAACATCCGCTATTATGTCCTTATTATAGCTTATGTCACGTTTCATTATTACATGCTCCAGGTTCACCTCTGTGAGGTGGAGGGGCTGCAGGACTTCCTGGAGTCGTCATCGAGTGACTGCGGCAACCAACCAGTTCTAGTGGCAATAAAGATGCTGAGAGCCAACGTCACCAAAACTGCAAGGTACACAATTAATGGAGCACTCCAACTGACACAGAGTGCATAGTCTGAGGATTATCTCTTTGTGTCATGCTCTGACTTTCAGAGCTTGAACTATATGTAAGGTCGGGTTCACACGAGCTTATTGCCCACCTAAACCTACAGCTATATAAACAGCTTTAAGTTCTGGCGGGATAGCCGCAGTCAGTATGGAAATTGCAGTCTGTAATTTCCCCCGGGATCAATAAAGTATCGTATACAGACAGGGTCAGTTTTAGAAAAGGTGGGGTCATAGGCAAAAGTTTAAAGAGGGGCCCTAAATGCTAACATATCATACCATCACACAAAAACATTCTGGTTGTATTTACATGAGCTTAGTTCAGGACGTTAAATGAGTGTGATAGACAATATTGAAGTCGTTCAACGCTTGTGTCCCATAAACAATCCAATCACTTGACAAATAGGTAGCATTTTGCTAGTTTATTATAATGCACCTATAGTCCTCCACATACTGTAGTATAATGCATCCCGTAGTCCTCCATATAGGGTAATACACTCCTTATAGTCTGCCATAGTGTATAATACACTCCCCATAGTCCTCTTTATAGTATAACTAGATGGTAGCCCAATTCTAACACATCGGGTATTCTAGAATATGTATGTAGTTTATTTATGAAGATTTTAGAATAATACATTGATTGAATACACAGGATTCGGCCAGCCGCGACCAATTAGCGAAGCGTGTTTCAAGTCCCGCACCAATTCGCGGCCAGACTGCGTCTGTCGCTGATTGTTCATGGCCGGCCATGTAGTATATAACAGCCCACGTAGTAAATAGCACAGCCACGTAGTATATTGCACAGCCACGTAGTATATTGCACAGCCACGTAGTATATTGCACAGCCACGTAGTATATAGCACAGCCCACGGAGTATAAAGCACAGCCCACGGAATATATAGCACAGCCCACGGAGTATATAACACAGCCCACGGAGTATATAGCACAGCCACGTAGTATATAGCACAGCCCACGGAGTGTATAACAGCCCTCATAGCATATAACACAGCCACGTAGTTTATAACAGCCCACGTATCATATAACACAGCTCACGTAGTATATAACAGCCCACGCACGCAGTATATAACACAGGCCACGTAGTGTATAACACAGGCCACGTAGTGTATAACACAGGCCACGTAGTGTATAACACAGCCCACGCAGTGTATAACACAGCCCACGGAGTGTATAACACAGCCCACATAGTGTATAACACAGCCCACGTAGTATATTGCCCAGCCCACGTAGTATATTGCCCAGCCCACGTAGTATATTGCCCAGCCCACGTAGTATATTGCCCAGCCACGTAGTATACAGCACAGAGCCACGTAGTATATTGCCCTGTTACGTAGTATATTGCCCAGTGACGTAGTATATTGCCCAGCCACGTAGTATATTGCCGTTACGTAGTATATTGCCCAGTGACGTAGTATACAGCACAGAGCCACGTAGTATATTGCACAGCGACGTAGTATACAGCACAGAGCCACGTAGTATATTGCCCAGCCACATAGTATATTGGCCAGTCACGTAGTATATTGCCCAGCTACGTAGTATATTGCCCAGCCACGTATGTCACAGGTTAAAAAATAAAAAATAAACATATACTCACCTTCCAAGGGTACCCTTGTAGTTCTGTCGCCTCCTTCTCGCGTAGGCGCGCAGGACCTGTGATGACGTCGCGGTCACATGACCGTGTCGCGGTCACATGACGTGACGTCACGGCATGTCCTTCTCGCGCAGGCGCGCAGGACCTGTGATGACATTGCGGTCACATGACCGTGACGTCATGGCAGGTTCTTCTCGCAGACCATCCTTGCCTCTGGAACCTGCCTGGAGCATCGCGAGGAGCGGGAAAGGCGGCAGAAGGTGAGTATATAATGATTTTTTATTTTTTTAAATTATTTTTACCATTAGATGTTTTTACTATTGACGCTGCATAGGCAGCATCAATAGTAAAAACTTGGTCACACAGGGTTAATAGCGGCGGTAACGGAGTGAGTTACCCACGGCATAACGCGGTCTGTTACCGCCGGCATTAACCCTGTGTGAGCAGTGACTGCGGGGAGTATGGAACGGGCGCCGGGCACTGACTGCGGGGGAGTAGGGGGGGACTAATCGGACTGTGGCCGTCGCTGATTGGTCGCGGCAGCCATGACAGGCAGCTGGCGAGACCAATCAGCGACTTGGATTCCATGACAGACAGAGGCCGTGACAGAAAGACAGAAGGACAGACAGACGGAAGTGACCCTTAGACAATTATATAGTAGATGCACTCCTCATAGCCCTCAATATAGAATAATGCACACCCTATAGTCCTCCAAATAGCATAATGAACTCCCCATAGTCCTCCATATAGTATAATACACTCCCCATAGTCCTCCACATACACTGTGTTCCAAATTATTATGCAAATTGGATTTAAGTGTCATAAAGAGTTAATTGTTTTGTTTTTCAAATAAACTCGTGGATGGTATTGTGTCTCAGGGCTCAATGGATCACTGAAATCAATCTTAAACACATGTGATAATTGGTTTTCCAGGTGATTCTAATTAAAGGAAAACTACTTAAAAATGATGTTCCAAATTATTAAGCAGGTCACAGTTTTCAAGTTACATGGGAAAGAAAAATGATCTTTCTGCTGCTGAAAAGCATCAAATAGTGCAATGCCTTGGTGAAGGGATGAAAACATTAGAAATTTTCCAAAAACATAAGCGTGATCATCGTACTGTTAAGAGATTTGTGGCTGTATCTGAGCACAAATGTGTTTGTGCTGATAAAGGCATAATGAGGAAGATTTCTGCCAGGCAAGTTCATCGGATTAAGAGAGTAGCTGCTAAAAAGCCATTACAAAGCAGCAAACAGATATTTGAAGCTGCTGGTGCCTCTGGAGTCCCTCGAACCTCAAGGTGTAGGCTCCTTCAAAGGCTTGCTTTGGTGCATAAACCTACTATTCAGCCACCCTTAAACAGTGTTCACAAGCAGAAATGGTTGCATTGGGCCCACACATACATGAAGACTAATTTCCAAACAGTCTTGTTTACTGACAAGCGTTGAGCAACCCTGGATGGTCCAGATGGATGGAGTAGTGGATGGTTGGTGGATGGCCACCATGTCCCAACAAGGCTGCAACGTCAGCGAGGAGGTGGAGGAGTCATGTTTTAGGCCAGAATCATGGGAAACAGCTGGTAAGGCCCTTTAAAGTTCCTGAAGGTGTGAAAAAGACCTCTGCAAAGTATATAGAGTTTCTGACTGACAACTTTCTTCTATGGTATAAAAAGCAGAAACGTGCCTTCAGGAGGAAAACCATCTTCATGCATGACATTGCACCATCTCATGCTGCAAAGAATACCTCTGAGTCATTGGCTGCTATGGGCATAAAAGGAGATAAACTCATGGTGTGGCCACCATCTTCCCCTGACCTCAACCCTATAGAGAACCTTTAGAGGATCATCAAGCAAAAGATCTATGAGTGTGGGAGGCAGTTCACATCCAAACAGCAGCTCTGGGAGGCTATTCCAACTTCATGCAAAGAAATACAAGCAGAAACTCTCCAAAAACTCACAAGTTCAATGGATGCAAGAATTGTGAAGGTGATATCAAAGAAGGGTTCCTATGTTAACATGTAACTTGGCCTGTTGGGATGTTTTGGCGTTAAATAGCTTTTTTGTTCAGTGAATGTGACCTCCTAATGCTGCATATTCCACAAATGAGAATTTCAGTTCTTTAAAACATATCAAATGTTTAAAAATTCTACTGTGCATAATTATTTGGAACAGTGCATTTTGAGTTTTTATTCATTTTGGAGATTATACTGTTATCATTGGGAGGTTTCTTCAATAAAATTCGATGTATACTCTAAAGGGTGATGACTTTTATTAGACTGACTGTCATTTGCACCGAACATTTAGGAAAATCTGATAAAAATGTAATTTGCAGAATAGTTTGGAACATAGTGTATGGGCAGCACGGTGGCACAGTGGTTAGCACTGCAGCCTTGCAGCGCTGGAGTCCTGGGTTCCAATCCCACCCAGGACAACATCTGCAAAGAGTTTGTATGTTCTCTCCGTGTTTGCGTGGGTTTCCTCCGGGTACTCCGGTTTCCTCCCACATTCCAAAGACATACTGATAGGGAATTTAGATTGTGAGCCCCATCGGGGACAGCAATGATAACGTGTGCAAACTGTAAAGCGCTGCGGAATATGTTAGCGCTATATAAAAATAAAGATTATTTATTATTATTAGTATAATACACTCCTCATAGTTGTCCATATAGTATTACACACTTCCCATAGTCCTCAATATAGTATAATGAAACCCATAGTCCGCCATATTGTATAATGCACTCCCCATAATCCTCCATATACTATAATACACTCCCTACAGTCCTCCATATAGTATAATACACTCACCATAGGCCTTCATATAGTATAATTGACATCCCATAGTCCTCCACATAGTATAATACACTCCTCACAGTCCTCCATATAGTATAATACACTCACCATAGGCCTCCATATAGCATAATGCACTCCCCATAGTCCTCCATATAGTAAAATACACTCACCATAGTCCTGCATATAGTATAATGCATCCCTTAGTCCTTCATATAGTATAATACACTTCCCATAGTCCTCCATATAGTATAATACACTCACCATAGGCCTCCATATAGTATAATGGACATCCCATAGTCCTCCATATAGTATAATACACTCCTCAAAGTCCTCCATATAGTATAATACACTCACCATAGGCCTCCATATAGTATAATGCATCTCATAGTCCTCCATATTGTATAATGCACCCCATAGTTCTCCATATAGCATAATGCACACTCCATAGTCCTTTATACAGTAAAATACACTCCTCATAGTCCTCAATGTAGTATAATGCATCCCATAGTCAATCATATTATATAGTGCACCCCCCATAGTCCTCTATATAGTATAATGCACATCATAGTCCTTCATATAGTATCATGCATTCCCCATAGTCCTTCATACAGTATCATGCATTCCCCATAGTCCTATATACAGTATAATACACTTCCCATAGTCCTTGATAGAGTAAAATGCAGCCTCCATAGATTATAATGCAGCCTCGATAGATTATAATGCAGCCCCCAGAGTATAATGCAGCCCTATAAAGTACATAGAATTGTTGTGATTCTGCTTTTGGGCTCCTTCTGGTGGTGGCTAGTGGTACTGGTGACTCGGGTCTGTTTTCTTTCTCAGTTCACCTGTTTTCATCAGTAGTGGGGTGTTCCTATTTAATCCTGCTCTTCAGTCATTGCCTTGCCGGCCATCAATGTAACCAGAGCCTTTCTGTTGCATGTTCCTGCTCCTAGACTACTGATCAGCTAAGTTGGACTCTTAGTCCTAAGTTTGTTTGCATTTTTGTTCCAGTTTACAGTTAAGTCATTCTCTGTAGCTGGAAGCTCTTGTGGGCTGAAATTACCACTCCGGTGTCATGAGTTGACACATGAGTTTTAAAGTAATTTCAGGATGGTATTTTAAAAGGGTTTTCAGCTGACCGTGCAGTTCCCTTTTGTATCTTTCTACTATCTAGTAAGCGGACCTCTCTTTGCTGAACCTACCTTCATACTGCGTATGTCTTTTCCTCTGAACTCACCGTCAATATATGTGGGGGGCTTCTGTCTCCTTTTTGGGGGAATTTCCCTAGAGGTAAGCCAGGTCTGTTTTTTCCTCTACTAGGGTAAGTTAGTTCTCCGGCTGGCGAGAGACGTCTAGGGATAAAACGTAGGCACGCCCCCCGGCCACTATTAGTTGTGTGGTAGGTTTAGCTCACGGTCAGCTCGAGATTCCATCACCCAAGAGCTCGTTCGTTATTTATGTGTCCTGACGTTCCCCTGCCATTGGGAACCATGACAGTATGGCCGGCCACGTGTTAAAACTGTTGGCAGAAGAAAGGAGAGAAAAAGAAGTCTGCAAAAAAATTTTTTTTTTTTTTCCCTCTGTGTTTGCTCTATAGTTGAATCAGTTGCATTTCAGCTCTAATTGCAGTCTTTGTCTCCCTCTCCTTCTAACCCTTGAATGGCTCTGATCTCACCTGCTTAAAATGGATCCTCAGAGTTTGGCTACAGGTTTGAATAATCTTGCCACAAAAGTTCAAAATTTACAGGATTTTGTTATACATGCTCCTATATCTGAACCTAGAATTCCTATACCAGAGTTTTTCTCCGGAGATAGATCTCGTTTTCTGAATTTCAAATATAATTGTAAATTATTTCTTTCTCTGAGACCTCGCTCCGCTGGAGATCCCACACAGCAGGTTAAGATTGTAATTTCCTTGCTGCGAGGTGACCCTCAAGATTGGGCATTTGCATTGGCACCAGGGGATCCTGCGTTGCTCAATGTGGATGCATTTTTTCTGGCTTTGGGGTTGCTTTATGAGGAACCTAATTTAGAGATTCAGGCTGAAAAAGCCTTGATGGCCCTATCTCAAGGGCAAGATGAAGCTGAAATATACTGCCAAAAATTTCGCAAATGGTCTGTGCTTACTCAGTGGAATGAGTGCGCTTTGACGGCGAATTTCAGAGAGGGTCTCTCTGATGCCATTAAGGATGTTATGGTGGGGTTCCCTGCGCCTACAGGTCTGAATGAGTCCATGACAATGGCTATTCAGATTGATCGGCGTTTGCGCGAGCGTAAACCTGTGCACCATTTGGCGGTGTCTTCTGAGAAGGCGCCAGAGAATATGCAATGTGATAGAATTCTGTCCAGAAGCGAACGGCAGAATTTTAGGCGAAAAAATGGGTTGTGCTTCTATTGTGGTGATTTAACTCATGTTATATCAGCATGCTCTAGACGCACAAAGAAGGTTGATAAGTCTGTTTCAATTGGCACTTTACAGTCTAAGTTTATTCTATCTGTGACCTTGATTTGTTCATTATCGTCAATTACCGCGGACGCCTATGTCGACTCTGGCGCCGCTTTGAGTCTTATGGATTGGTCCTTTGCCAGGCGCTGTGGGTTTAATCTAGAGCCTCTGGAAGTCCCTATACCTCTGAAGGGTATTGATTCTACGCCATTGGCTAGTAATAAACCACAATACTGGACACAAGTGACTATGCGTATGACTCCAGACCATCAGGAGGTGATTCGCGTCCTTGTGTTGTACAATCTACATGATGTTTTGGTGCTCGGATTGCCATGGTTACAATCTCATAACCCAGTCCTTGACTGGAAAGCAATGTCTGTGTTAAGCTGGGGATGTCAGGGGGCTCATGGGGACGTACCTTTGGTTTCCATTTCATCATCTATTCCCTCTGAGATTCCGGCATTTTTGTCTGATTATCGTGATGTTTTTGAGGAGCCTAAGCTTGGTTCACTCCCTCCTCACAGAGATTGCGATTGTACCATAGATCTGATTCCAGGCAGTAAATTTCCAAAGGGTCGTTTGTTTAATTTATCCGTACCTGAACATGTTGCTATGCGAGAGTATATTAAGGAGTCTCTGGAAAAGGGACATATTCGTCCTTCTTCATCTCCCTTAGGAGCCGGTTTTTTCTTTGTATCTAAAAAAGATGGCTCTTTGAGGCCGTGTATTGATTATCGACTCTTGAATAAAATTACAGTCAAATATCAGTATCCTTTGCCACTGCTGACTGATTTGTTTGCTCGAATAAAGGGGGCTAAGTGGTTCTCTAAGATTGATCTTCGTGGGGCGTATAATTTGGTGCGAATTAAGCAGGGGGATGAGTGGAAAACCGCATTTAATACGCCCGAGGGCCATTTTGAGTATTTGGTAATGCCTTTTGGTCTTTCAAATGCCCCTTCAGTCTTTCAGTCCTTTATGCATAACATTTTCCGTGAATATTTGGATAAATTTATGATTGTGTATCTGGATGATATTTTGATTTTTTCGGATAACTGGGACTCTCATGTCCAACAATTCAGGAGGGTTTTTCAGGTTTTGCGGGCTAATTCCTTGTGTGTGAAGGGTTCTAAGTGTATTTTTGGGGTTCAAAAGATTTCTTTTTTGGGGTACATTTTTTCCCCTTCTTCCATTGAGATGGATCCTGTCAAGGTTCGGGCTATTTGTGATTGGACGCAACCTACTTCTCTTAAGAGCCTACAGAAATTCTTGGGCTTTGCTAATTTTTATCGTCGATTTATAACTGGTTTTTCGGATGTTGCTAAACCTTTGACTGATTTGACTAAAAAGGGTGCTGATGTTGCTGATTGGTCCCCTGCTGCTGTGGAGGCCTTTCGGGAGCTTAAGCGCCGCTTTTCTTCTGCCCCTGTGTTGCGTCAGCCTGATGTTGCTCTTCCTTTTCAGGTTGAGGTCGACGCTTCCGAGATCGGAGCTGGGGCGGTTTTGTCGTAGAAAAGTTCCGACTGCTCTGTGATGAGACCTTGTGCGTTCTTTTCTCGAAAATTTTCGCCCGCCGAGCGAAACTATGATATTGGTAATCGGGAGCTTTTGGCTATGAAGTGGGCTTTTGAGGAGTGGCGTCATTGGCTTGAGGGGGCTAGACATCAGGTGGTGGTATTGACCGATCACAAGAATCTGATTTATCTTGAGTCTGCCAAGCGCCTGAATCCTAGACAGGCGCGCTGGTCGTTGTTTTTCTCTCGGTTTAATTTTGTGGTCTCATACCTACCAGGTTCTAAAAATGTGAAGGCAGATGCCCTTTCTAGGAGTTTTGAGCCTGATTCCCCTGGTGATTCTGAACCTACAGGTATCCTTAAGGATGGGGTGATATTATCTGCTGTTTCCCCAGACCTGCGACGGGCTTTGCAGGAGTTTCAGGCGGATAGACCTGATCGTTGCCCGCCTGGTAGACTGTTTGTTCCTGATGATTGGACCAGTAGAGTCATCTCGGAGGTTCATTCTTCTGCGTTGGCAGGTCATCCTGGAATCTTTGGTACTAGGGATTTGGTGGCTAGGTCCTTCTGGTGGCCTTCCCTGTCTCGAGACGTACGAGTTTTTGTGCAGTCTTGTGATGTTTGTGCTCGGGCCAAGCCTTGTTGTTCTCGGGCTAGCGGATTGTTGTTATCTTTGCCTATTCCGAAGAGGCCTTGGACTCACATCTCTATGGATTTTATTTCTGATCTCCCTGCTTCTCAGAAAATGTCTGTCATCTGGGTGGTGTGTGACCGTTTTTCAAAGATGGTTCATTTGGTACCCTTGCCTAAGTTGCCTTCCTCATCCGAATTGGTTCCTCTGTTTTTTCAAAATGTGGTTCGCTTGCATGGTATTCCGGAAAATATCGTTTCTGACAGGGGGACCCAGTTCGTGTCTAGATTTTGGCGGGCATTCTGTGCTAGGATGGGCATTGATTTGTCTTTTTCGTCTGCGTTCCATCCTCAGACTAATGGCCAGACTGAGCGAACTAATCAGACCTTGGAGACTTATTTGAGGTGTTTTGTGTCTGCGGATCAGGATGACTGGGTTGCCTTTTTGCCGTTGGCAGAGTTTGCCCTCAATAATCGGGCTAGTTCTGCCACTTTGGTTTCTCCTTTCTTTTGCAATTCGGGGTTTCACCCTCGTTTTTCTTCCGGTCAGGTGGAGTCTTCGGATTGTCCGGGGGTGGATACTATGGTGGATAGGTTGCATCGGATTTGGGGACAGGTGGTGGACAATTTGAAGTTGTCTCAGGAGAAGACTCAGCATTTTGCTAACCGCCGTCGTCGTGTTGGTCCTCGTCTTCGTGTTGGGGACTTGGTGTGGTTGTCTTCCCGTTTTGTCCCTATGAGGGTTTCTTCTCCTAAGTTTAAGCCTCGGTTCATCGGTCCTTATAGGATTTTGGAGATTCTTAACCCTGTATCCTTTCGTTTAGACCTTCCGGCATCTTTCGCTATCCATAATGTCTTCCATCGGTCGTTGTTGCGGAGGTATGAGGTGCCGGTTGTTCCTTCTACCGAGCCTCCTGCTCGTGTGCTGGTTGAGGGTGAATTGGAGTATGTTGTAGAGAAAATCTTGGACTCCCGTATTTCCAGACGGAGACTACAATATCTGGTTAAGTGGAAGGGCTATGGTCAAGAAGATAATTCTTGGGTACTGCTTCTGATGTTCACGCCTCTGATTTGGTTCGTGCCTTTCATAGGGCTCATCCGGATCGCCCTGGTGGTTCTTGTGAGGGTTCGGTGTCCTTGAGGGGGGGGGGTACTGTTGTGATTCTGCTTTTGGGCTCCTTCTGGTGGTGGCTAGTGGTACTGGTGACTCGGGTCTGTTTTCTTTCTCAGTTCACCTGTTTTCATCAGTAGTGGGGTGTTCCTATTTAATCCTGCTCTTCAGTCATTGCCTTGCCGGCCATCAATGTAACCAGAGCCTTTCTGTTGCATGTTCCTGCTCCTAGACTACTGATCAGCTAAGTTGGACTCTTAGTCCTAAGTTTGTTTGCATTTTTGTTCCAGTTTACAGTTAAGTCATTCTCTGTAGCTGGAAGCTCTTGTGGGCTGAAATTACCACTCCGGTGTCATGAGTTGACACATGAGTTTTAAAGTAATTTCAGGATGGTGTTTTAAAAGGGTTTTCAGCTGACCGTGCAGTTCCCTTTTGTATCTTTCTACTATCTAGTAAGCGGACCTCTCTTTGCTGAACCTACCTTCATACTGCGTATGTCTTTTCCTCTGAACTCACCGTCAATATATGTGGGGGGCTTCTGTCTCCTTTTTGGGGGAATTTCCCTAGAGGTAAGCCAGGTCTGTTTTTTCCTCTACTAGGGTAAGTTAGTTCTCCGGCTGGCGAGAGACGTCTAGGGATAAAACGTAGGCACGCCCCCCGGCCACTATTAGTTGCGTGGTAGGTTTAGCTCACGGTCAGCTCGAGATTCCATCACCCAAGAGCTCGTTCGTTATTTATGTGTCCTGACGTTCCCCTGCCATTGGGAACCATGACATAGAATATAATGCAGCCCCATAGTCTTATGGCCACCACGTACTCACTGATTTAAAAAATAAATAAATACATACATACTCTCCTCGTTTCCCCGCTGCTCCTGTTTCTGCAGCGCGTAAACTCAGCCGCTCCACTTCTCGGCAGTGCGTGGCGCTTGATGAAGTGACATCATGGCATCCGTTGCGTCAGAAGTAGAGGGGGACTTATGGGAAAGCGAGTGTCACTTGATGCTCTCTCCTCCATGATTAATTTTAACTGTATCGGCATCTATGATATACAAATGCCTACTTTGCATGCTCCTAACGCCGGCCCTGCATACAGACCATGAAATATTCTTGTGTGAACCCTCCCCACACAGTTTTTCCATGTTAGTTCCCTTAAGGGGATACTAAACTTTCATATAATTAATGATTTATAGCTATAAACTTTCCTGAAGTATATTTCTAACTGTTCGTAATGTGGATGCAAGTTGCAGTGGAAAGAATGGAGGGTGTCATTTTCGTTGCCTTAGCTACATCCTGGGATATGTATACTTCCAAATGTCAGTGTACCCATTGATAGGAGCATGGAAGTTGGTTTCACAACCAGCATGAGAAAACTTCCACACTTTACACTGCAGGCAAGTTTTATATACAAGAAGTTTTAACTCCTCGCCCTTGTGGTCTAAATTGTGGAATACATTTTACCCACAGAAATGATTTCCTGAAAGAGATAAAGATCATCTCCAGGCTCAAGCACCCCAATATCATCCGCCTGTTGGGTGTCTGCGTCCGGGATGACCCGCTCTGTATGATAACGGAATACATGGAAAATGGAGATCTCAACCAGTTCCTGTCCCAGAGGGAGATCCGCAGTCAGTTCACAACGGCTAACAATATTCCATCTGTAAGGTGAGTGACATACACCCTTGACCATCTCATCATGCCACATTACATACCATCCTCTTGGTGAGATGTCAAGGCATTCCTCTTACTTGGCACCAGACTCTCACCCAGGTCTTGAAAATTAATTTTGGTATCCCCAATCACACTGAGTGAGGCAGCACTCCCTGCTGCTGGACCACTGAGTAAAATGTTATTGCATGCTTGGGTAGCTCTCTGAGTCCCAAGGTTTGACACTATACCCTCTTGTCAGTCTTGACCCTTAACTTCAGAAACCCCCTTCTGGCCTGGCAGCTTTTCACACGAAAAGAACCTAGGGGTGAGATGCCATAGCACATCCGGGCACTCTTAGATGCCCATGACCCTCACTCCAGTCTTCACCTTTTGCATCCAGAGCTCCCTCCTGGCCTCACAAAGTAGTCTACCACTCTAAAAGACACAGTCTGAACAACACCTTAGAATAGGCTATGGACATAGTGGCCTGGTGGTTAGTGAATCTCACGTATTATAGCATTCACGGTCTACTAAGGTAATACCACCCTATTAATGAATAAGTGGCCCCTCTGTGCTTTCTCCCTGCAGCCTCCACAACCTCCTGTATATGAGCACGCAGATTGCCGCCGGGATGAAGTACTTGGCCTCACTGAACTTTGTACACAGAGACTTGGCCACAAGAAACTGCCTGGTGGGGAACAGCCACACAATTAAGATAGCAGATTTTGGAATGAGCCGAAATTTATATAGTGGAGATTATTACCGTATCCAGGGGCGCGCGGTGCTGCCGATCCGGTGGATGGCCTGGGAGAGTATCCTATTAGTAAGTGCCTGACACAGGATTCTGATCTGCATGTGTTACAGTGTAACGGTGTGCGCCATACTGATCCACGTCTGTGCTGTGTAATCAGGGAAAGTTCACCACTTCCAGTGACGTCTGGGCATTCGGGGTCACATTATGGGAGATATTCACCCTGTGTAAAGAGCAACCGTACAGCGTTTTATCAGACGAGCAGGTGATTGAAAATACTGGAGAGTTCTTCAGGGACCAAGGACGACAGGTAATTTCAACATGACCCATATATAAATATATACAGAAAATACTTAGGTTACACCAGCTGTACATATATAATTATACACAAGAGATGCCCAGGTTATACCAGATGTACATATATAATAATTATATACAGGAAATGCTCAGGTTATACCAGCTGTACATATATAATTATACACAGGAGATACCCAGGTTATACCAGATGTACATATATAATTATATACAGGAGATATCCAGGTTATACCAGATGTACATATATAATTATATACAGGAGATATCCAGGTTATACTAGCTGTATATATATAATTATATACAGGAGATGCCCAGGTTATACCAGCTGTACATATATAATTATATACAGGAGATATCCAGGTTATACCAGCTGTACATGTATAATTATATACAGGAGATACCCAGGTTATACCAGCTGTACATATATAATTATATACAGGAAATGCTCAGGTTATACCAGCTGTACATATATAATTATATACAGGAGATATCCAGGTTATACCAGCTGTACATATATAATTATATACAGGAGATATCCAGGTTATACCAGCTGTACATGTATAATTATATACAGGAGATACCCAGGTTATACCAGCTGTACATATATAATTATATACAGGAAATGCTCAGGTTATACCAGCTGTACATATATAATTATATACAGGAGATATCCAGGTTATACCAGATGTACATATATAATTATATACAGGAGATATCCAGGTTATACCAGCTGTACATGTATAATTATATACAGGAGATACCCAGGTTATACCAGCTGTACATATATAATTATATGCAGGAGATATCCAGGTTATACCAGCTGTACATATATAATTATATACAGGAGATACCCAGGCTATACCAGCTGTACATATATAAATATATACAGGAGATGCCCAGGTTATACCAGCTGTACATACCGGTATATAATTATATGCAGGAGATATCCAGGTTATACCAGCTGTACATATATAATTATATACAGGAGATACCCAGGTTATACCAGCAGTACATATATAAATATATACAGGAGATGCCCAGGTTATACCAGCTGTACATGTATAATTATATACAGGAGATGGCCAGGTTATACCAGCTGTACATATATAATTATATACAGGAGATGGCCAGGTTATACCAGCTGTACATATATAATTATATACAGGAGATACCCAGGTTATACCAGCTGTACATATATAATTATATACAGGAGATATCCAGGTTATACCAGCTGTACATATATAATTATATACAGGAGATACCCAGGTTATACCAGCAGTACATATATAAATATATACAGGAGATGCCCAGGTTATGCCAGCTGTACATATATAATTATATACAGGAGATGGCCAGGTTATACCAGCTGTACATATATAATTATATACAGGAGATATCCAGGTTATACCAGCAGTACATATATAAATATATACAGGAGATGCCCAGGTTATGCCAGCTGTACATATATAATTATATACAGGAGATGGCCAGGTTATACCAGCTGTACATATATAATTATATACAGGAGATACCCAGGTTATACCAGCAGTACATATATAAATATATACAGGAGATGCCCAGGTTATGCCAGCTGTACATATATAATTATATACAGGAGATGGCCAGGTTATACCAGCAGTACATGTATAATTATATACAGGAGATACTCAGGTTATGCCAGCTATACATGCAGTGGCTTGCAAAAGTATTTACCCCCCTTGGCTTTTTATCTATTTTGTTACATTACAACCTGTGTTAAAATATTTTTGTAACCCGATTTGTGTGTGATGCATCAGCACTAAATAGTCTAAGTTGGTGAAGTGAAAAAAATATAGGCATAAATTAAATTTATGAGATCAAATAACTAAATATCGGCATGTGCGTATATATTCACCCTGTTTGCTATGAATCCCCTATAACTTTCTGGTGTAAGAAGTTACCTTCATAAGTCACATGCTTAGTGACGGGACGTCCACCTGTGTGCAATCTTAGTGTCACATGTCACTCAGAATATACACTTTACCTTTTCTGAAAGGCCACAGAGCCTGCAACACCATTAAGCAAGAGGCACCACTAACCAAACACCATGAAGACCAAGGAGATCTCCAAACAAGTCACGGACAGAGTTGTTGAGAAGTCATAGTAAGGGTTGAGTTATAAAAAAATATCCCAATCTCAGATCCCCCGGAGCACCATCAAATCCATTATCATCAAATGGAGAGAACATGGTACCACAAATTACTGTACCTGCCAAGTGAGGGCCTCCCACCAAAATCTTCAGCCTTGGCAAGGAGGTCATTAATCAGAGAAGCAGCACAGAGACTAAGGGTAACACTGAAGGAGCTGCAGAGTTCCCAAGCAGAGACTGGAGTATCTGTCCAGACGACCACAATAAGCTTGTACACTCCATAGAGAAGGCGTTTATGGAAGAGTGGACAGAAAAAAAGCTTTTACTTACACAAAAATTGTAAAGCTCATTTTGAGTTTGCAAAAGATATATGGGAGACTCCCCAAATTTATGAAGGAAGGTGCTGTGGTCAGATGAGACCAAAATTGAACTTTTTTGGCCACCAAGATAAACGATATGTCTGGCGCTAAACCAACACAGCTCATCACCCCAAGAACACCATCCCCACAGTGAAACATGGTGGTGGCAGCATGATGCTGTGGGGATGTTTTTGGCAGCAGGGACAGCTAAAATGGTCCAAGTTGAGGGGAAGATGGATGGTGCAAAATACAGGGATATTCTTGTGTAAAACCTTTTTCAGTCTGTCAGTGATTTGAGACTGAGACGGAGATTCACCTTCCAACAAGACAATGACCCAAAGCATAATGATAAAGCAACACTCAAGTGGTTTAAGGGGAAATGTGTAAATGTTTTGGAGTGGCTTAGTCAAAGCCCAGACCTTAATCCAACTGAGAATCTGTGGTCAAACTTGAAGATTGCTGATCACCAGAAGAAACCATCAAACTTGAAAGACCTGGAACAGTTTTGCCTTGAGGAATAGGCAAAAATTCCAGTGGAAAGCTCATAGAGACTTATTCAAAGTGACTTGCAGCTGTAATTGCTGCAAAGGAGGCTCTACAAAGTACTGACTTTAGGGGAGTGACTTATTCAGTTATTTTGTCCTATTTATTGCTTGCTTCATAATAAAAGGAAAACCAAATGTTTACAGTTGTAGGCATGTTCCTTACATGAACTGATGCAAACCCGCAAAAAAAGCAGTGAAATTCCAGGTTGATGTAGCAAAACACAAACGCTAAGCTACTTTTGCAAGCCACTGTACATAACTACATGCAGGAGATGCCCAGGTTATACCAGCTGTACATATGTAATATACAGGAGATGCCCAGGTTATACCAGCTCTACATATATAACTATATACAGGAGATGTCCAAGTTGCATCGGCTGTACATGTATTATTATATAAAGGAGATGCTGAGGTTATACCAGCAGTACATACAGTGGCATGTAAAAGTTTGGGCACCCCTAGTCAAAATTACTGTTACTGTGAACAGTTAAGCAAGTTGAAGATTAAATGATCTCGAAAAGGGATAAAGTTAAAGAGGACACATTTCCTCTGTATTTTAGGCAAAAAAAAAATATATATTTTCATCTTTTAGGCTACGTTCACATTTGCGGTCAGCGCCGCAGCGTCGGGCGCCGCAGCGTCGCCGCATGCGTCATGCGTTGTGCTGCGTTTTGCGCCGCATGGCCGCAAGCGTTGGACGCAAGAAACGCTTCAAGTTGCATTTTTTTTGCGTCCAACTTTCGGCCAAAAAGGACGCATGCGGCGCAAAACGCAGCGTTTTAGCGTGCGTTTTGCCGCATTTTTGTTTGCGTTGTGCGCTGCGGCGCCGACGCTGCGGCGCACAACGCAAATGTGAACGTAGCCTTACTTTATAAAAATTACAAAAAGGAAAATGGGCACCCTTGGAGATTTGTGTGCTTTGATAACTCTGACTAAGGTTTCAAACCTTAATTAGCCTGTTAGGGCAATGGCTTGTTCACTATCATCGTCAGGAAGGCCACGTGATGCAAATTTTCAAGCTTTATAAAAACCCAATTTAATCTAATCCTTGTGCGAAAAAACAGCATCCATGGGTTCTTCTAAGCAGCTGCCTAGCACTCAGAAAATGAAAATGGTGGAGATCCACGAAGCAGCAGAAGACTATCAGAAGATAGCAAAGAGTTTTCAAGTTGGGCTTTCCTCAGTATGAAATGTAATTAAGAAGCGGTAGTTAACAGGAACAGTGGAGGGCAAAATAAGGTCTGGAAGACCAAGCAAAATTTCAATGAGAGCTGCTTGTAGGATTGCTAGTGCGACAAATCAGAACCCCTGCTTGACTGCAAAAGACCTTCAGAAAGATTTAGCAGAGTCTGGAGTTGTGGTACATTGTTCTACTGTTCAGAGACATCTGCACAAATATGGCCTTCACTGAAGAGTCTTCAGAAGAAAACCTCTTCTGCAAAATAACATCTAAACAAGCTGGTGCATTTTGGAAACAAGTCCTGTGGATGTTAAAATAGAACTCTTTGGCCACAATGATCAAAGGTATGTGTGGAGAAAAAAGGGCACAGAATTTCAAGAAAAGAACATCTTGCCAACCATTAAGCATGGGTGAGGATCAATCATGCTTTGGGATTGTGTTGCAGCCAATGGCACGGGGAACACTTCACAGGTAGAGGGAATAATGGATTCAATTGCATTTCAACAAATTCTTGATGCAAACATAACATCATCAGTAAAAAAAAATCTGAAGTTGAAAAGAGGATGGCTTCTACAAATAGATAATAATCCTATAAACATGTCAAAATCCACAATAGACAACCTCAAAAGGTGCAAGATGAAAGTTTTACAATGACCATCACAGTCCCCTGATCTGAACATCATTGAAAATCTGTAACTAGATCTCAAAATATCAGTGCATGCAAGATAATCCAAGAATCCTATAGAACTGGAAGAATTTTCCAAGGAAGAATGGATGAAAATCCCTCAAACAAGAATTGAAAGACCCTCATCTGGCTACAAAAATCATTTACAAGCTGTGATACTTGCAAAAGGGAGTGCTACTAGGTACTAACCATGCCAAACTTTTGTATTGGTGCATTTTCTGGCCCATTTTCCTTTTTGTAATTTTGCTTAACTGTTCACAATAACAATAATTTTGATCAGGGATGCCCAAACTTTTAAATGCCCCTGTATATAATTATATACAGGAGATGCACAGGTTATACCACCTGTACATATATAATTACATACAGAGAAGCTCTCACAGGTTATTCCAGCTGTACATACAGTATATAACTGTATTCTGAAGATGCCCCAGGTATACCAGCTGTACATTTATAATTATATTTTGAAGATGCCTCGGGTATACCACCTGTTCCAATTGTTGCGTGCGGGCAAGATTCCCTGGTATTAGTGTTGCGAGCGAGTGATCATGTAACCACTTTTTTGTGACTTTCATACTTGCGTTTATGTGCCAGTTAGACTCATCTGGCTTCTCTCAATTCACTTCTATTGAGAGAAGCCGAGTGCACCTAGTCAGTAAATGAATGCAATTATGAAAATCTCATACATGCGATCACATTATCGCCCACTTGCACAGGCAATACCAGGACGACACGCTGTCACATAGAGTGACTTCAGATTTTTATCTCAAGCCTGAACAACCCCTTTAAGGTTCTTGGCCCAGTGTTTAGATGTCAGGTGGGTAATCTTTTATTATAGTTGGGGTACACATTCCTTTACTATTTGCCCCAAGAAATATCCCAATTAACTCCCATTAATTTTTAAGCTCTGATGTATTGCTCTCAATATTTTCTGTCTCTTGTTCTTCAGATCTATCTGTCACAGACCCCCCTCTGCCCAAGCCCCAGCTTCGACCTGATGATGAAATGCTGGGGCAGAGATATCAAAGATCGACCCACGTTTGAGACCATCCACCAATTCCTGATAGAACAACTGGACGACATTGTGTAATTTGTGTACACTGAACAGTCCGAGAAACACTTAACTCTGAAGAGGCTAGCTGTTGTTGTAGCCGACTCATCTGGAGTTATACTGGACGTGGCCTTTAGTTATCTAGTAGATTGTAGAAGGACCAAGAGACATTGTTCTCCTGCGGCGCTGGTAGACTTCCTGGGACCCCACCGGATCCTTCAGTCTCTTACAGAGTTCCCAGGTCCTTGAAATGTCAAGATAATTGACCCCAGAGGGGGTAGAAGATGCAACATTGCACTTCCCCAGATGGGGAGAAACCAGCTGGGATTGAGGACTGGAAATAAGATGTGAGAAGTAGAACAATTGCCCACTGCGTAGTACCACTACTTCCTTTTGTGTATATATCTATACATATATATGTGTATGGGTTTTATGTGCCCCTCTGTCGAGTGAGCATATTGCCATGGCACAGATCTAAAGTCCTGCTTTCTTGGGGTGGAGGTAGTTCGTACATAGAATTGACTCTTTTCGATTATTTTATATGATGGGACCAACTAAGGCAATCATGAGTTTTAGAAGCCACCTTAGATGCCTTCACCATAACTTCTAGGATGTTTTGGGAGCGGTCCGTCTACTCTGGATGCCATATTCTCACTTTTTGTGGATTTTTTTATGAATGTTAATAGGAAAAGATGAATTTATAGGTATAGTCACACGACAGGACATGATTGGCCGTGTTCTGCGTCAATATTCAATTTACGGCTCAATTTCCCTGTTCTTTGTTTTTTGGTCTTCACCCTCTTTGTTTTTACTTATCCTTGGGCCACTTCATTCACATGGATGTCTAATAATACGTCTTGTATCAGTGGACAACTGGCTGGAGAAGGCGTAGAGGCCACTTCGAAAAGAATTAGAGATGGTGGATAAGAGAGTACCCCTTTAAATATCTAGAGGTGCCATTGCTGTCCTTATGGTTTCAATATGCTATAATTGTGCAGATCTGGTTATAAATTCACTTAAAGGGGTATTCCTAGGTCCAAGATCCTATCACAATATGTGGTAGGTGTCATACTAATAATAGCAGATACCTCCAATTAGAAATGTAGTATAGTTTTTTTCTGATTCGCTATATCTCTTTCCTCATGTGCAGGTATTGCTGGACCTTAGGTATCAATGATTAGGACTGCTAGCAACTAACTAACTTTCACTATATCAGTGAACGAAACTATGGATACCTAAGGTCCTGCAATGCCTGCACATGAGGAAAGAGACATAGCGAATCAGAAAAAAACTATACTACATTTCTAATTTATGGTATTTGCTAATATTAATTTTATTACACCTATTACATATTAGGATAGGATCTTGGAGATGGGAATACCCTTTAAGTTTAAATGTAACAAGGTAACCTAAACTAAAGGTTGACCCCATCAATTCTTGCAAGCTGCAGAGAGCTAGTCATATTTCCAAAAGAGTTAAGCAGGAGCTAAATTGAGGTTATGATGCCCTTCTCTATTAAAAAAAGGATCAAGATGTTTAAGGTTGTCAGTCCCTCCTGGTTTATGAATGGGTATGGCTGTGATGGCATGAACCATAATCTTTAGAAGCTGATATTTTCATTTTATCATAGGGAACCCTTTGTACAGTATGTACACCCCTTTAATTCATGTATTCAATTTAACTGGACCAGTTCTCCAAACAGAGAGCTCTCAAATGCAACATTTTTTCTTTGGGGAATTGATGTCACTCAACCTACAGGACATTCTAGAAAAAGACTGTCTGGATGTCCCAGTATGAATGATTTAATGTGCACTTAAATGTTTAATGAAGCAGATATCTAATTGGTAAATATATATTGTCACACTTCTTAAACAGTTTTGACTGATTTTTACAAAATTTAGTTTTGTCTTGTTTTGTTTGTTCGATTTCTTGAAACGTATGGAATAGTTATGCGTCAGACTGCAAAATATATGTGTAACTGAGATTGAGACATTTGGGCTTAGAAAGGTCTGGAAATTGATCAGTCATTTTACTTTATCGTATAAAAAATTCAAAAATCTCATATTTAATTTTTTTTTAGAAAAAGATTAAATTCTGTATTATCATTCCATCATTTTTGGACCCTGTTGCGTGAAATCACTAATTTAACGGAATCTGGCTCTTAAATTTAGATCCTCCGATATGATATGATATAAAGTAACCCTTCTCTTATTGGCCTCCACGACTCATTCATTGCTCAGCAGGGGGAGACAGAGCAACAGGAAAAAAAAAGCTCCTCCCGGAGTCATAAGACTAGAAATCCATGCTCCGCTCTGAGGCATGACAGAAGTGAAAATAGAAATTATATTGGACCATTTAATTTGGGATTTTTTTTAACTTTTCAATTGATGTCAATATCAATATTAACTGGAATTGCCGTTTAAATCACTGAGTTGAATGGATGATCTGGTCTCTGATGTTTCGATGTCCAGATCAGGAATCATACAGCCAACAACCATGAACTCCAGACTTGACCACGAACTCTTTGTATAGTACAAAAAAAAACAATATGGAGACCATATTCTAACCCTACTATGGGCCAGCAATAATAATACCCCATAAAATCAAGTTCATATGATAAAATAGAGCCAAGATGCAGTGATATTGGCTGAAAAACAACATGGGTTTCCATATCATAGCTGCCTTATTGTAACCTTTAAAAGTTGAAGTTGAGTCACCACCATGTTGGTCATGCATACAAGTGATTAAATGTCTCATTGTTGGAATCCGGACTCGTTTCGCAAGGTAATCCTGGTCTGCAAACCAGTTACCCTTAATCCGTCATGTTGGTTTTATGATGCTTCCCTCTATTATGCCATGCATGTACAAACAAGAACATCTTGGCCGCCAAACCCTATATAGTCCTACAAAAGTCATGTTGGTTCAGTTTCCACATTTTTGGGATCATACATGGCTGTCCTAGAAATGACCTTGTCAGTCTGTTTAACGGCAATATGCATCAGAAGCGTATGCATAGATGAGCATACGTGTCTACATAGATTTCAAGGGATTTCCAAGGATTGGACATTGTCCCAATAATTTACTGCCTATTTGCTTGTGTAATGAGCTTGTTTTGTGTCATTTTCAGCCCAGAAGTTACACCCTGATTGACCTGGTTCATGGTCGGGTTCACTAATTGCACACCCTCGAGATCTCTATATTTACGCCATCATAGGCCAGAATAGACTAATGGTAATATTGAGGGCTATATAACTAGGCACTATGAAATGAACGGGAGGTGCGTAGCTTGAAGTAATAGTTGAAAGCGACTTTGGCTGGAGCTCTGCTAAGGAGCATAACTTAAAGCTAGAAAGTCTCCAACCTACCATGCGCGGCTGCGCCACTTATAAAACTGGGGTCTTCATATATGGCAGTGAGGCCTATGCCCCCCCTGCAGGCACCAGGGCCTGGGTACAACTTCTACCCCTGCAAGTACTAGAGTTTGGCCCCTAGACCCCTAGCCCAAAGAAAAGTAATATTGATTACATCCAGTCTTTAATGGGGAGGTTCTTCTTGACAATGGTGACAAAGTTTATTGAAGAGCAAGGCATCATGTAATATGTGACAATGGCGGTGCTATCTTCAATAATCTTTATTGATATTGATGTAAATAGTTCCCCCCTTGATTGTGCCGCCATAGTGTTGTTGGATCACAGCAAACATAAAATATCAGCCACATCTGATCAATCTGTGTTTATAGGGCAGCTAGGAAGAGAAGTTGCCAGGCTTGGATGGGTGGTCTTTGTGTCACCAACACAGGATTTCTAAAACTACTGAGTCATATTCCCTATTAATAGAGCAGCTAGCTGGATAAGTGACCACTGCACATTTAAAGGGTTGTCCACTACTAGGACAACCCCTTCTTGAACTAAATGTTTGGCCCTGATAAAATTAAAAAAAACAAAACTATACTCACCTCCCATGCTGGCGCCATTCCAGCTGCAGCCTGGACTTCCTCTTCATGTTCAATCAGTATGAAGGTGGAGACAGTGATGCCAGCACTGATTGGGCACCAGATACCACGTGTCCCAACAACCGCACGAGAGCTCCGGGACTGCGAGTGCTGACACTGCTGGAGCGGCGCCAGCACTGGAGGGGAGTATAGCTTTTTTTATTTTATCGGGGCCAAATATTTAGCTCAAGAAGGGGTTGTCCTAGTGGTGGACAACCCCTTTAAGTTGGTCTGGTTTGCACTACAGGATCCTGCTCCTTCTATGGTACACAAGAATGTTCCACAGAGAGAGTCGGGTTGACGTGGGGTCAGTGACTGCCAGACACATCTGGTGCTGCTTATCTGTTTGGTAAACCAAAGAAGGCTCCATACTGTATGACCTTTGTTCCCATTGGACTTTGATTGTTGGTGGTTTCTGCTCAAAATGATGGAGTCTACAAACATCTGTATTGTCTAAGGCCAAGATTAGGCTAGAACTACATAGAACCTTATATGATCGGGACCTAGTACCAGAATGTACCTAACATCACCCTCTGTCACTCATCCACCCAAAGTCTTTGATCTTGAAGGCCCCATCAACTGTGGATGTCATTGCAATAATCAAGCTAAAGAGTTAATTGATGGTCATAAGAAGAGATGTCTGTCCTTAGGTTCTTGACTATAACTGTTACTGAGGCACAGGGCATGAAGCACCTCAAACAAGTAACATATCTGCTGGATATTATTCCATAGGTTGTAACTGATGATCATGGTGGCTAAGTATATAGGATGGTGGTGGGTATTCTCAAAGACTCCCTTCCCTCAGTGGAGTTGAAAGTTGCTCTATTTCTCCCTGGTTTCACTTTCTTGTGTCTTCTCACATTTTTATGTATTTTTTTTCTCCCACACTGGATTTTGTTATTGTCTTACACATGAATGTTATAATGAGGTCAATATAATGATGAAGCGCTATGACCTGGAATTTGTGATGGAGGATAGAAGGGGGTCTATGTCATTTTTTTTTTTTTTTAATACCGTACTACTGTCACGTCTGTAGATAATGAATCTATACTTACCTGTAGCCAGACTGGACTGAAGTGCAATGAAATATGTATTGCCAAATAAATGAGCCTGATCTGTGGACAATCTTGTATGGTCTCTTGTTTAATTTTCCTAGGGCATCCAAATTGTGCCCTATTGATTAGGAAAAAAACGGAAACCAAAAACATGGTTTTCAATATCAATACACTTCCTTTAATCTGGAACCAGATGATCCGGAGGTTTTATGATCTGAAACTTGACAAAAATAGGAAAATACTCAATCGGCAAACCATCCAGAGCAGTCCCTAGGATTGGCATCTTTACCATTTCTGAGAGGTTTGTCTTGCATTTGAGTTTCTGTGAATGTTGATCTAAGATCCAAAAAGAGGTAAGTGCATTGTAAGAGAATTGGAAATTTGTATATTCTTATGGACGATGATGACGGAAAGGTACAGGGCAGTAAGTCTAGAGAAGGCTTTCTTTTAATGGTTTGTCCAGAGATCCTTAACTCAACCCTTATTTTTCTTGGATCTCAAAAAATACAAAAGACTCTTGAGATGTTGCCTGCAGAATTGTCATCTTTTTGAAAACTGACTAAGACTTTCCATACATTCCAAATACCACAAATGGTAACGCAAATATCCTACTCCTGTTACAAACTAAAGCTAAAACCTGTGTAGTGTGAGGATGTGGACTGTCTTACCCTGTTCCTACCCCTGAAGACAACAGAAGCGCCATGTGAATACGGTCATGCGGTTTTATATTTAAAAGTAATGTGTGTCTAATGTGATGTATTATGGCGATGTACAGTATGTAAAGTGTGAATGCATAATGTGAGTATAGCATATGATAAGCTTAGGATAGCATAAGATATAGAATAAGGATAATAGATTTAGCATATAAAAAAGGAAATAGTTAAAGATAGAACTAGCCCAGTGGCTCGGCACTACTGTCAATAAATGGGGGCACGTCCTGGTTAATGAAAGTTCAGTGTCAGTTAGGGAAGTGCCTAGTGAAGCCCAAGTTCAGGTGCGTTGGGTTGCTAGGGGCAGCATTGGCCAAGCATTCGAGGCAGTGGGAGGCCGAATAGAGTTCCCTGATGGACATTCCAACAGCGTCTGAAGCCTAGGGCTTGGGCCAGGTACCAAGGAGTGGGACTGGTCTTCTGATATCACAAGGTCAGTAGATGTGGAATTACGTGGGAGGCAGGTGGCCGGCTTCGAGTGCACTGCCGGAGTGGACAACAAATACCTGAGGCTGATGGAGTTAGCGAGCTTGGGGGGCAGGACTGGAGAGAAGTTGTACTAAGGAGGAAGGAAGTGAGAATTGCTGTGCCCTATCCCACCTGATGAACCTGTACTGCTAAAAAGATTGACTGTTACAAAGAACTTGGTGTCCCATGCATTGTGTGTGGCGGCTCCTGAAAACGGAAGCCTGGAGACAGCGGAGGCCTGTGGCTTCCAAGTGAGTGTGATGCACCCCACAACATTCAGCACACTGGGACTGGGACACCCCTAGTCTGTAAAATGCCAGAGATAAACTGGACAGCAGCTCAGTTGCGACTACCGCTCTCGGCCACTTTATAGCAGGACAGGGGCTGCCACTTAGAATAAGGAAGAATTCTGGTAACGTGGATTTTACTAAGTGTCTCCCAATCCAAGATTGGATTCATTTGTGTCCAAAAACCTATAGGTAAAGAGCTACTGATCCACCCAATTCTTTGCTGAAGCTCTATTAGTTCAGACTGGCTACGGTGTATAAGCATATGCCCACCATAAGTCAGTCCACATGCAGCTAAGCCACCAGCAAGGTAATATGTGATGTAAAATTTCAAAACCCTTACCTAAATCCTCTTCACCAATTTCTCAATTCTTGTGTAAAGCTAATAGCACTGTGGTTACCAAACTTAAAATTGTGACATAGGTACAGTCATGTTTGCCTAATCCGTTCCAAAAGCCACCTAACCCCTTACCTTAACCCATGCTCAGCAGTGTAATATTATTATTATTTATTATTATTATAATAGTGCCATTTATTCCATGGCACTTTACATGTGAGGAGGGGTATACATAATAAAAACAAGTACAATAATCTTAAACAATACAGGTCACAAATGGTACAGGAGGAGAGAGGACCCTGCCCGCGAGGGCTCACAATTTACAAGGGATGGGTGAGGATACAGTAGGCGAGGGTAGAGCTGGTGGTGCAGCGGTTTGGTCAATCGGTGGTTACTGCAGGTTGTAGGCTTGTCGGAAGAGGTGGGTCTTCAGGTTCTTTTTGAAAGTTTCGATGGTAGGCGAGAGTCTCATATGTTGTGGTAGAGAGTTCCAGAGTTGGGATGATGCGCGAGAGAAATCTTGTATGCGATTGTGGGAAGAGGAGACAAGAGGGGAGTAGAGAAGGAGATCTTGTGAGGATCGGGGGTTGCGTGCAGAAAAGTACCAGGAGACGAGGTCACAGATGTATGGAGGCAGGGGCTGGCTGGCACTTTTCAGCCTGGGGGGAAATCACAAGGCAGTGGCCCTCGAGTTGCGGTGGCCCTCCTTTTCCCTGCTTACCTCTGGCCATTGCATTAAAGCAGCAGACATAACAGGCTTTAAAAACAGGCTGGTACAGAGATATGGGAACAGAACTGAGCTTGCTGCATAGATATGGGAGCAGAACCGAGCTTACTACAGAGATATGGGAGCAGAACCGAGCTTACTACAGAGATATGGGAGCAGAACCGAGCTTACTACAGAGATATTGGAGCAGAACAGAGCTTCCTATAGAGATATAGGAGCAGAACAGAGCTTACTGCAGAGATATGGGAGCAGAACGGAGCTTACTACAGACATATGGGAGCAGAACGGAGCTTACTACAGACATATGGGCGCAGAACGGAGCTTACTACAGAGCAGTATAATATAGTAAAATATATAGATGAATTAGAAATGGCGACACACGCAAACGTCATCTGCATTAGTAATACATGCACCATTACATAATTAGTTGTAGGCTGGGTTCACAAGAGTGAAGTTTACATTCTGTATACGCACCACAACCTCCAGCCTCGCGGAGGGTATCCCTCCAGTAAACCCAGCCTGACGGGGACAACCCCTTATAAATGGAAGTGTGCTCCTCTAAACCATGCAATCACTGCCAATCCTCCAACCGTAAGTGGTGAATTTCCAGAGCTGGGAAATGGGATTTTAATATTAGAACACGTCAACTTTGGTTCCCGTCCCTCCTCAAGGAAGTAAGGCAGACAGGTGTGATAAGACTATTAGAAAAACTACTGCCACACACACGGCAGTACATACTGGCAGAAGTGTGAGGGCATTAGTGCCTGTGTATGGACATGTCAGAGGCTAGAGAGAAGAAAGTTTGGTCCCTCTTAGCTTCTGGCAATGTTTTACCTCAGCTCACATTTGGGCCATACCATTGTAAAACAGGTAGACACATTTACCCACTGACCCTACTATTCATAAGGAACTGCTGTCTACCCCTTAGTTGCCCACTGTATATAGTCAGTGTGGGGATGTGGGCTACAGAACAACACAGGGCGATGACACTGCTACCTGAACCCTTCAGCTGCCCCACAATATGCAGGGAGTAAAACCAGTACAAAGTATGGCAGCCTCCCTGCAGAGCTGTCCAGGGCCGGACTGGGACAAAAAAGGAGCAATGCCACACAAACCCCACCAGCCCACAGACTATAAAGGTACCTTCACACTCAGCAACTTTACAACGATATCGCTAGCGATCCGTGACGTTGCAGCGTCCTGGATAGCGATCTCGTCGTGTTTGACACGCAGCAGCGATCTGGATCCCGCTGTGCCATCGCTGGTCGGAGCTAGAAGGCCAGAACTTTATTTGGTCGTCAGGTCGGCGTGTATCGTCATGTTTGACATCAAAAGCAACGATGTCAGCAATGTTTTACATGGAGCTAACGACCTGTGAGAACGATAAATGAGTCACCATTACGTCACAGGATCGCTCTTGCATCATTGTGGAGCTGCTGTGTTTGACGTCTCTACAGCAACCTAAACAGCGACGCTGCAGCGATCGGCTCGTTGTCTATATCACTGCAGCGTCGCTGAGTGTGACGGTACCTTAACACTCCCCCCACACCCGATCAGTGGATTTTCCTATACTGTGTTGTGCCCTTCAACGCTCCTCTTAAAGGCGTTATTTGAAGAGCTATGTGTGAATGTCGCCACAGTGCCCACGATTGATCGCTTCTTTAGAGCGCCGGTTCTCAAGATCATGGGGGTCCCAGCGGTCGGACCCCAGCAACTACAAAGTTCTCGGGAAAGGGGATTACTTGGTATAATCCATTTAAATGTGTTTTCCAATATATATATATATTTTATTTTCCCATAGTATTCCTGAAAATAATAAACCAATATTAACCCTCCCAAAGACCAATGTCGCCTATCCGAGAACAGGACAGGAACAGGATTGGCAGGAGGAATGGTACTGTGCAGTGTATATATACAGGACAGGTGGAGGGTACTGTGCAGTGTATATACAGGAGGAGTGGTACTGTGCAGTGTATATATACAGGAGGAGTGGTACTGTGCAGTGTATATATACAGGAGGAGTGGTACTGTGCAGTGTATATATACAGGAGGAGTGGTACTGTGCAGTGTATATATACAGGACAGGAGGAGTGCTGCTGTGCAGTGTATATATACAGGACAGGTGGAGGGTACTGTGCAGTGTATATACAGGAGGAGTGGTACTGTGCAGTGTATATATACAGGAGGAGTGGTACTGTGCAGTGTATATATACAGGACAGGAGGAATGGTACTGTGCAGTGTATATATACAGGACAGGTGGAGGGTACTGTGCAGTGTATATACAGGAGGAGTGGTATTGTGCAGTGTATATATACAGGAGGAGTGGTACTGTGCAGTGTATATATACAGGAGGAGTGGTACTGTGCAGTGTATATATACAGGACAGGAGGAATGGTACTGTGCAGTGTATATATACAGGACAGGAGGAATGGTACTGTGCAGTGTATATATACAGGACAGGTGGAGGGTACTGTGCAGTGTATATACAGGAGGAGTGGTACTGTGCAGTGTATATATACAGGAGGAGTGGTACTGTGCAGTGTATATATACAGGAGGAGTGGTACTGTGCAGTGTATATATACAGGACAGGAGGAATGGTACTGTGCAGTGTATATATACAGGACAGGTGGAGGGTACTGTGCAGTGTATATACAGGAGGAGTGGTACTGTGCAGTGTATATATACAGGAGGAGTGGTACTGTGCAGTGTATATATACAGGACAGGAGGAATGGTACTGTGCAGTGTATATATACAGGATAGGTGGAGGGTACTGTGCAGTGTATATACAGGAGGAGTGGTACTGTGCAGTGTATATATACAGGAGGAGTGGTACTGTGCAGTGTATATATACAGGACAGGAGGAATGGTACTGTGCAGTGTATATATACAGGACAGGTGGAGTGGTACTGTGCAGTGTATATACAGGAGGAGTGGTACTGTGCAGTGTATATATACAGGAGGAGTGGTACTGTGCAGTGTATATATACAGGACAGGAGGAATGGTACTGTGCAGTGTATATATACAGGACAGGTGGAGGGTACTGTGCAGTGTATATACAGGAGGAGTGGTACTGTGCAGTGTATATATACAGGACAGGAGGAGTGGTACTGTGTGGTGTATATATACAGGAGGAGTGGTACTGTGCAGTGTATATACACAGGAGGAGTGGTACTGTGCGGTGTATATATACAGGACAGGAGGAGTGGTACTGTGCAGTGTATATATACAGGACAGGAGGAGTGGTACTGTGCAGTGTATATATACAGGACAGGAGGAGTGGTACTGTGCAGTGTATATATACAGGACAGGTGGAGGGTACTGTGCAGTGTATATACAGGAGGAGTGGTACTGTGCAGTGTATATATACAGGACAGGAGGAGTGGTACTGTGCAGTGTATATACACAGATACTTAGATTTACACCACGCAAGCAATATATATATATATATATATATATATATATATATATATATATATATATAACTGAGCAGCACCAAATATTTAAGGGCTTGTCCACTACTAGGACAACCCCTAAATGTTCGGCCCCGATAAATTAATAAAGCCTATACTCACCTCCTGTGCTGCGCCGTTCCCACAGTGGCTGTGATGTGGTGTTATGACATGTGATGCCCGGAACCAATCAGTGCTGGTGTCACTGTCTCAATCTTCGCACAAACTGAACATGAAGAGGACGTCCGGGATCAAGCAGCTCATCCTGCACTTCCTCTTCATGTTCAGTTTCTCTGAAGGCGGGGACAGTGACACCAGCACTGATTGGTTCCAGGCAACATGTGGCATATCCCCACATAACAGCCACTGTGGGAACGGCGCGGCACGGCAGGTGAGTATAGGCTTTATTAATGTATCGGGGCCGAACATTCAGTTTAAGACGAGGTTGTCCTAGTGGGAGACAATCCCTTTAAGCAGTGGACTCTTTATTAGCCCATATTCTTGGCCATATTCTCGGAGTCCACTGCACACACACAGGGAACCGTGGAATTACCGGGGCTCTGGCCTGTCGCAAAATGGCAGCGCCGAACACCCACGCAGCACTGCTGGGCACCGGAGACACCCGCAGCACCGGCCAGCAACCGCCAGGCACCCAGAGACACCCGGCAGCAGCATCGGACATGCACCAGCACAAGACCCCCCCACACCATCATGTCGCACATCAGAGCCCCCCTCATCCTGGCCTGCAGCATCACCCCACTCCTGCCTCCTCCAGCAACGACCCTGAGACCCCCCTTCACTGCACCCACTACTCCCAGTAAGCAATAAGACGCATGGATTATAAGAAGCACCACCATTTTATGAAAAAATATTTTTTTCTTATTATTTGGGGTGCGTCTTATAATCCGGAGCCTCTTATAATCCGAAAAATAAGTGGTGTGTATATATATATATATATATATATATATATATATATATATATATGTATACATATACACACACACACACACACACACACATATATATACAACATAGACACGCATAATTACACACACACACACACACACACATATATATATGTATATACACACAAACACATACATACATAGACACACACACACATATATATATATTATGTATAATATATATATATATACATACACACACACATATATATACACATACATACACACATACATGCACACACACATACATAGACACACACACACATATATATATACACATACATACATGCACACACACACATACATACATGCACACACACATACATAGACACACACACTCACTCACACATTATATAGGTGAAACTGCGACTGCGGTACGTACATTATATAGGTGATACCACTGTGTGTAATATACTGCGACCGCTGTGTATAGCCCATATAGGCCAGGCGCTCTGTGTGTGTATGTGTGTGTATATATATATTATATATATATATATATATATATTACACACACACACACATACACACACACACACATATACACTGCGGCTGACCTATATGGGCTATACACAGCGGTCGCAGTATATTACACACAGTGGTATCACCTATATAATGTATGTACCGCAGTTTCACCTATATAATGTATATAGACTGCTGTACATACATTATATAGGTGATACTGCTACTGCGGTATATAATCGCAGTATCACTTATATATTGCATATACAACAGTCAATATACATTAGACAGGTCAAACTGCAAATGCTGCTTATACATAAAAAAGTTTTCATCTTGGGTCTCATCTGAGATAGGGGAGGATGAGGAGGGTCCACTGTCCAGCCAGCATCGGAGGTGCGGAGGATGTGGAGCAGATGCAGGCCGGGGATTGGTGAGGAGAGCTCTGTTCTCTGACACTGGTTCTGACCAGGGTCAGACACAGTGAGGCTCAGGCATCTCTGCGCGCGGTGGCGGCCTTTTCAAACCTTTGCACAGGCCCTGGTGCATGCGCTCTCCTGTTTTCCCTCACTGACAAAGGCGGCAGCCATGTACGCAAGCAAGAACGAGGGCTGTGCTCATGTGGGCCGCCACGGCCTTGGTCAGCGCGTTCACCAAGAGAGCACGCACCATGGCCTGTGCAGAGGATTCAGAGGGCCGGCGGCCCATTTTGTAGCTCAGCGTGCTTAGGGGCCCCTCAGCACTCCGGGCCCCGCTGCAACCTCTGTAGTTACGCCCGATAGGGGTATACTATAGGCACAGGTACACAATGTTATATACACTGGATGGATCAATCCTGCACCTGGCCCTGGCCATACATGCACTGTATATATACAGGGCCATGTATATAGCATGTGATGTCCAGTCACCAGGTTCAGGCGTGATCACTCCAGTGCTGGATTCTGCAGACAGTCTCTGCTCACTCTCAGTATAGGGAGATTTATTGCAGGAGACTGAACTTTCCTGCAGTCTGGTAACCCTGGAGCCGATGACCTGGCACTGACAGGGTGAAAGTTCAGACTCCTGCAATAAATCTGTGAGCATCAGCAGAGCGGCCACTGATACTATAGGGACCCGGACTAATCGGGAGGTGAGCAGCAGCGTCCATCCCCTCACCGCACACAGAGCTGAAGGTACTCACTGATGTCTGAGCCGTCCACATGCAGATCTCCAGCAGTTACATGCAGCAGTGTTCCCTGTTCCTCAGCAGCCGGCCGGCCGCACACAGGGGGCAGGGGGCGTGTCCGCTCCACTGTGAGGCCGCTGCCAGGACATAGAGAACACAGCGCCGGCCACTAGCAGCCCGAATCAGCTGCTTGGTGACCGGCCCGGGGGGCACATGCCCCTTTGCAACCCGGCCCAGTCCGCGCCTGTATGGAGGAGACAAGTTGTGGATGGCTTTGTATGTCATGGTTAGGGTTCTGTACTGGAGTCTCTGGGTAATGGGGAGCCAGTGAAGGGATTGACAGAGGGGAGAGGCCGGGGAATAGCGGGGGGACAGGTGGATAAGTCGGGCAGCAGAGTTTAGAATAGATTGGAGGGGTGCGAGAGTGGTAAGAGGGGAGGCCACAGAGCAGGAGGTTACAGTAGTCGAGGCGGGAGATGAGGGCATGGACTAGGGTTTTTGCAGATTCTTGGTTTAGGAATGTACGGATCCGTGAAATATTTTTGATTTGAAGGCGGCAGGGAGTGGAAAGGGCTGGGATATGTGGTTTGAAGGAGAGATCAGTGTCAAGGATTACCCCGAGGCAGTGAGCTTGTGGGACTGGGGAGAGTGGGCAGCTGTTTACTGTAATGCATAGGCCCGTTGGGGGGGTCGCGTGAGATGGGGGAAAGATGATGAATTCTGTTTTGTCCATGTTAAGTTTTAGAAATCTAGCGGAGAAGAAGGATGAAATAGCGGACAAGAGGGATTCTGGTTAGTAGGGTGGTGATATCTGGTCCAGAAATGTAGATCTGCGTGTGGTCAGCATAGAGATGATACTGAAAACCGTGAGATTCTATGAGCTGTCCCAGGCCAAAGGTGTAAATGGAGAAGAGCAGGGGCCCTAGAACTGAACCTTGTGGGACTCCGACAGATAGGGGGCGAGGTGAGGAGGTAGTGTGTGAGTGGGAGACGCTGAATGTCCGGTCTGTTAGGTATGACGAGATCCAGGATAGGGCCAAGTCTATGATGCCAAGGGATGAGAGGGTCTGTAGTAATAGGGAATGGTCCACTGTGTCTAAGGCAGAGGACAGATCCAGGAGAAGGAGGACAGAGTAGTGTCGCTTACTCTTGGCGGTTAATAGGTCATTGGTGACCTTAGTTAGGGCAGTTTTAGTGGAGTGGTGTGACCGGAAGCCAGATTGTAAGTGGTCGAAGAGGGAGCAAGAAGAGAGATGGGAGGATAGTTCAAGATGGACGTGTTGTTCCAGTAGTTTTGAGGCATAGGGGAGAAGTGATATAGGACGATAGCTAGATAGAAAGGATGGGTCAAGAGAGGGATTTTTGAGGATAGGTGTGATTGAGGCTTGTTTATGCAGTGCCCCAGGGTCCTGGTCATTGCAGCAATATCATTCTCCTCTAGGGGGGAGTGATATTACGTTTGGAGGCAATAAAGGAGATCTCTTTACCAGGTACCACAAGCATACAACACATTTCATACTCCAGTCCACCAGGGGGAGCTATGCTCCTATTTATTAGGGCACTCTTCACACTTAGGTAAAACTGGTGACCTGGAGAGGAAGTTAGGCAGTTGCTGTCTGAGCTCCGCTCAGGTAGTTGGTCCCTGATAGGGGTGGGAGCCTGTCAGAGGCCTAGACAGAAGGTCACGGAGCTGTGCCTGACCTACGTGCGGCAGTTCCTAAGAAAGGACACGAAAAGAGAATGGTATTGTAGAGAGTGAGAAGAAGTCATAGCAAAGGAGTGGATACCAGAAGGAGTGCTGCCCTGCACAGGCTCCCTCCTTCTGAGGTGCAGGATCCCGGTAGCCGAACACCGAGGGAGCAACAGTCCTTTATGCCTTGCTCCAGAGACCGGCAGGACAGCTAATTGCAAGTTACTGATCCGCCTCATACCCAGGAGGCAAGGTGGCACCCACGAGAGGCCAGGGCATGATAGAGTCCCTGTAAAAAGTCTCAAGCCACCGGTCATACGGGTTTGTCCTATCCATCTGGGGGACAGAGAGAGAGATAACATCAATAACATCTACGACATCTGTGAGGACCTTATGAGAGGCTTAGCAGTAAAGGCCCCGTCACACTTAGCGACGCTGCAGCGATACAGACAACGATGCCGATCGCTGCAGCGTTGCTGTTTAGTCGCTGTGTGGTCGCTGAGGAGCTGTCACACAGACAGCTCTCCAGCGACCAACGATGCCGAGGTCCCCGGGTAACCAGGGTAAACATCGGGTTGCTAAGCGCAGGGCCGCGCTTAGTAACCCGATGTTTACCCTGGTTACCAGTGTAAAATGTAAAAAAACAAACAGTACATACTCACCTTCGCGTCCCCCGGCGTCCGCTTCCTGCACTGACTGAGCGCCGGCCCTAACAGCAGAGCGGTGACGTCACCGCTGTGCTGTGCTTTCACTTTACGGCCGGCAGTCAGTCAGTGCGGGAAGCAGACGGCAAGGGACCTGACGGACACCGGAATGTGAGTATGTAGTGTTTGGTTTTTTTTTACATTTACGATGGTAACCAGGGTAAACATCGGGTTACTAAGCGCGGCCCTGCGCTTAGTAACCTGATGTTTACCCTGGTTACCAGTGAAGACATCGCTGAATCCGTGTCACACACACCGATTCAGCGATGTCAGCGGGACCTCAACGATCAAAAAAAGGTCCAGGCCATTCCGACACGACCAGCGATCTCACAGCAGGGGCCTGGTCGCTGCTACGTGTCAAACATAGCGAGATCGCTACTGAGGTCGCTGTTGCGTCACAAATCTTGTGACTCAGCAGCGATCTCGCTAGCGACCTCGCTTAGTGTGACGGGGGCTTAAGGTACTACAACACCCAGGCGCTAGAGGAAGGCTACTGATTTCCATCTGGATAAGGGGACTCTGGATTTGCCTCCAAACCGCCCGGACTCTGCCTGCCCTGTGGTCTGGTGCCCTGGACTGTGGATGCTGAAGCCTTCGGTAAAAAGGTAAAGAGACTGCAACCTTGTGTCCTCGTTCTTCACTGCGCCTCACACCATCCACAATCTATTCACTGGGAAGCCCTGGGGACATACTTCACCTGTGGGAAGGTATACCATCTAGCTGCCATAACATCACCCCAGCGGACCCCTTAAAGCAGCGTTGGTCACCCTGACCGAATACCACAGGTGGCGTCACGAACATATCCCTTTAAAGACCTTTCCCTTTAATACGGACGTCCCAAGGGCCACGGACCGGGTCAGCCACCGTGACTTCCCCCCTGTGAACCGACGGACCCGGTACCGAGTACCCCACTGCCCACGGGGGCGCTCGCCTGCAAATCGGGTCATGTGCGCCTAAGAACTGTGCCAGAATCGTGCTTGAACTGTGATTTATTGAAGGACTGTGTATTGTAAAAAAGACCGCCAAAATTTCCGCCAAAACCACCGCCATTATAGCGCCATGTGGCGTGCAGGAGGAATGGGGCGTGTCATCGTCATCGTGGGCGTAGCTTGGAAGAACGGCGTGAAAATGGAAGCTGTCCCCCACAGATACTACTACGTCAGAAAAATATGCCCATCAACCAAAGGAATCCGCCTCCTAGTATGGGATGGTGGAGGAAGAAGGAACCTCCCTCCATAAGGGGAGGAGCAGAAACCAGAGGAGGAAGCAGACACTACCCTGGTTGGCAAGATGGCGAGCGGAGGTCACCAGGAGGAGGGGGAGAATACCCGCAGCGCTGTCTGCCAACCGGAAGCTGAGGAGGCTCCGCCGCCATGTATGAACCCAGAGGTTCTCGGCGCTGAAGTGGAAGAACTGTGCCGCCAGCTCCGGAAGTCTTGGTACCGCGCAGCTGCCAGCGTCCAGGAGCAGCAGCGCAGCCAGCCGACGGAGCCGCAGCCTGCAGAGGACGAGACCAGCACCAGCGATGCCGAGGCCGCGGGTAAGCCTGCAAACCCTGCCCCGGTAGCTGAAGACACTGCCCCGCTAGTGCCAGTCGACTCCTCTCCACCACCACCACCCGGCCGGGTGTGTAGCCGCTTAGAGTGGGAAAGGCCCTGGGAGACCCTGAGGACCTCCGATGCCCCGCTGCAGCCCACTAAGCAGACTGTGGACGTCCAGGGAGAGTGGGTGACCTTCAGGTGGACCCATACCACCACCGATCTGATCGGGTTCCCTGGGGAGGTTCAGCAGGAGAGAGCATTGAAATCGTCACCCAGCAAGAATACCACCGGCAGCTGGCCCTGCAGCGTGAGGAGTGGGAGAAGAAGAAACAACTTAAGCGCTAGGCCGCACATGAATGGGATCTGCAGGCCAAAGCCCGAGCCCGCAAGATGGGCCTTGGAGACTGGGGCCCACGGAGGTGCGGGACTGTAGTAGTGTTTCGCCTTGATGCTGGATGGGGTTTCATTAAAGAACCGGACCTTTACCCTGAGGTCTTTGTGAACAGGGGAGATGTGGAGGCGCACTTAATGGAGGGCCACCCTGGTAGGGACCTCTACCCTGGTGATAGTGTCACCTACACCAGGCACTGGGGAGACAAGGGATGGTATGCCCTCCACGTACATAAACGTGAACTGGATGAAGGAAGATCGCCATCTCGAGACTTGGAGCCGTTATCACCGGAGGCTCCACATTGCCCAACACCGCCCTTATCTGGCTAGGTGAGAGACACAGCAGCCGCCCCTGAAAGAGCACCTGTTGTTCTGTGCTCCAGATGTGCCGGTGCCCTGGTGGAGCAAAGAACTGTGAGCACGCAGATTCCAATTCAGAGTGCAGATGCACTATATGTGATGCCGGGCAGTTGTTCGTATCCAAGAGGACTGCCCCCACCAGTGCTACCACCAGAACTGTTCCAATGATTAACAAATCTGAAAAGACTGTAAATAGTTCTTAAACTTTCTTTTTGCTGCTGCATTCCAAGTTCTGAACCCGACCGGGGTTATTTCTAAAAGGGGTCCCCTGTTAAAGGGATCCTTAGTTTGCACAAGTTCATCGTTGCCTTAAGGACTGCAGAATCATGGACGGTGAATGATTCCCGAACTGCTTGTAAATAGTTTGCACCTTCTTAAGGGTGCTTCCTACTGGTTTTATAACAGGAGGATTTTACAGACTGCCTCCAACAGAGACTGTTGCTAATCTTGATGTGATTGATATTGCACTACCTCATTGAGTTATCTGAGCCCATAAAGGGTTCCATGTCTAATTGTTGCACTTTGCCAGAAGGTTGATATATTATAGGGTTAATATAGTAGATAAAGTTAAAAATTTGAATCCAGATAGGATTATGTTTACATAGTTGATAGTATGCAGCTGGAGATAGAAAATACTTAATGATGTACTCTGAATAAATTGAAGGAAAGAAAATGCAGTGAGCCCGTGGGGGTTGATAGACAGTCCTGCATGTGAAAAGTAATAATAAAGAAAAATGTTGATTTGCACTTTGAGGTTCTACGTTAGTATACCCTTAGAGGGTACTTTCACTTAATAGATAGTATACCTGTATGGGTAATGGCGTTTAATAGTTAGCTAGTATACTGTTTGCTGAATTGTTCCATTCCACAATGTAAATATGTTTTTGTTTGCAACGTTCAAGCGTCCTCACCTCCCATAAAGGGAAGTAACAGTTAAATTAACTTGTTTTATAGCATTTTGAAAATTGCATGTCCTTTTGCTAATGTATTGTTGTTTTCTTTTCCCAGTCCCGGAGTACTGGATTTAACGGGGGGGGAGTGCAGTGCCCCAGGGTCCTGGTCGTTGCAGTAATATCATTCTCCTCTAGGGGAGAGTGATGTTACGTTTGGAGACAATAAAGGAGATCTCTTTACCAGGTACCACAAGCATACAACACATTTCATACTCCAGTCCACCAGGGGGAGCTATGCTCCTATTTATTAGGGCACTCTTCACACTTAGGTGAAACTGGTGACCTGGAGAGGAAGTTAGGCAGTTGCTGTCTGAGCTCCGCTCAGGTAGTTGGTTCCTGACAGGGGTGGGAGCCTGTCAGAGGCCTAGACAGAAGGTCACGGAGCTGTGCCTGCCCCACGTGCGGCAGTTCCTAAGAAAGGACACGAAAAGAGAATTGTATTGTAGAGAGTGAGAAGAAGTCATAGCAAAGGAGTGGATACCAGAAGGAGTGCTGCCCTGCACAGGCTGCCTCCTTCTGAGGCGCAGGATCCCAGTAGCCGGACCACCAAGGGAGCAACAGTCCTTTATGCCTTGCTCCAGAGACTGGCAGGACAGCTAATTGCAAGTTACTGATCCGCCCCATACCCAGGAGGCAAGGTGGCACCCACGAGAGGCCAGGGCATGATAGAGTCCCTGTAAAAAGCCTCAAGCCACCGGTCATACGGGTTTGTCCTATCCATCTGGGGGACAGAGAGAGAGATAACATCGATAACATCTACGACATCTGTGAGGACCTTATGAGAGGCTTAGCAGTAAGGTACTACAACACCCAGGCACTAGAGGAAGGCTACTGATTTCCACCTAGATAAGGGGACTCTGGATTTGCCTCCAAACCGGCCGGACTCTGCCTGCCCTGTGGTCTGGTGCCCTGGACTGTGGATGCTGAAGCCTTCGGTAAAAAGGTAAAGAGACTGCAACCTTGTGTCCTCGTTCTTCACTGCGCCTCACACCATCCACCATCTATTCACTGGGAAGCTCTGGGGACATACTTCACCTGTGGGAAGGTATACCATCTAGCTGCCATAACATCACCCCAGCGGACCCCTTAAAGCAGCGTTGGTCACCCTGACCGAATACCACAGGTGGCGTCATGAACATATCCCTTTAAAGACCTTTCCCTTTAATACAGACGTCCCGAGGGCCATGGACCAGGTCAGCCACCGTGACATCCCCCCTGTGAACCGATGGACCCGGTACAGAGTACCCCTAGCCCTTGGGGGCGCTCCATTTAAAGCTTGAGGGAAAAACACCAGTTGTTAGTGATAGGTTGAAGAGATGGGTCAAGTGCACATGTGGTGAGATAATATGAAGCTTTAGGCCATGTTCACACTTTGCGGTTTTTACCGCGGATCCGCGGCGATTTTGATGCTGCGGGTCCGCAGCAGTTTCCATTGCGTTTACATTAACATGTAAACCCTATGGAAACCGCAAACCGCTGTGCACATGCTGTGGGAAAAACCGCGCAGAAACGCAGCGGTTTACAACCCGCAGCATGTCACTTCTTTGTGCAGAATCGCTGCGATTCTGCACCCATAGGAATGCATTGAACCACTAACTTCCCGCATGGGGCTGTGCCCACGATGCGGGAAGTAAGCGGATCATGTGCAGATGGTACCCGGGGTGGAGGAGAGGAGACTCTCCTCCAGGCCCTGGGAACCATATTTGGGGTAAAAAAAAGAATTAAAATAAAAAATCATGTTATACTCACCTCTCAGCGCTGCACGCGGTCATCCGGTCAGAGTTGCTGTGCGAACAGGACCTGCGGTGACGTCGACGTCACATGACCGTGACGTCGCGGTCACATGACCGTGACGTCGCAGTCACATGACCGTGACGTCACGAAGGGTCCTTCTCGCACATCATCTTTGGAACCGGAGCGCTGGGTGCAGCGCCGAGGAGATCGAGACGTCAGAGGGTGAGTATATAAACTTTTTTTTTTATTTTAACATTACTATTGATGCTGCATATTGCTGCATATGCAGCATCAATAGTATAGGCGGAAACCCGCAGCGGAAACCGCGGAACAAACCGCGATAAATCTGCAGGGATAACCGGAGCGGTTTTGCCCTGCAGATTTATCAAATCCGCTGCGGGAGAACCCGCAGAGGTCACCCGCAAAGTGTGAACATGGCCTAAGGGCATAAATTCATCTTTCACAGGCACTGCCATCTTCCGTGCACAATTTATAATATTAATGTCTTCTTATGTGACCATGGTCTGGGTGCAACTGCTGCCTCTGGCTCCTGAGACCACCTCACCAATCATCCTAAGTAGTGATGAGCGAACGTGCTCGGATAACATTTTATCCGAGCACGCTCGGGTGTTATCCGAGCATCTGGGCGTTCTCTCATATTATGTTACCCACGTGTTGAGGTGTCTAACAGCCACAAGTCATGCAGCCACAGAGACTCGAACATAATATACGAGCACGCCCACATGCTCAGATATCACCCAAGCGCACTCGGATGGTATCCGTGCACATTCATTCATCACTAATCCTAAAACTAAAGGGTGTGGAAATTGGTTGCCTTGTCTTTCCTGTGGGGGTATGGTTGAAGATCAGCATCACCGTTGGGCGAGTTTATCTTTTAGCTTAAATCCACAATTTACGGCTGTTGAACATTTTTTTTGCAATGACAAAAAATTCTGCTATTTTTTTACTTGATTTTGTAACATTGTGGCCAAGGTTTGAGTAAACTCAGCCTCACCGTGTATGCCAATGCTCATGTAGAAGAGATGTCATGTTACAAAATCACATCCCTTTTTTTGTGTTGTGGTAAGACTTGAGTAAATCTCCATCATCATGATTTTAATCCTTCAATTCCCATCATTCTCACTGACTGCAACAAAAACAAAGTAGCCCTTTGTGGACCACCCTCAACATTTCTGCCCACAGGGGCACACAGTTTGCAAGTCCAGGAGGGGGAGATGTTGCAGATGAAGAACAAGAAGTTGGCAAAATTATTGGAAGGGATAGTGGTCACATTTGGGGCTCGTTTAGCAGGTCCCTGATAGCAGTACTTGCCAGGACTTGTGCAATCGCAGCAATCCTCATCTACACTTCTGTTCAGCTTTTGTTCCAGGTTGGACCTGGAGGACTTGGGATTCGTTCTCTGCATTAAAAACTTAAAGTAACATCTTATACTCCAATCAAAGGTTCTGTCATGCTTTAACTGAAAAGCAGAATATTTGCACATCATTACCTGGAACTGAGTGGGGAATCTTAGGTGAGATGGCCATTGAAAATGTTTCTGTAGAAACCCTGAAAGTCTTAAAGATTTTTATGCACTGGTCAGAAATTTCTATGAGGTCCCGTGGACATTTGTATATTTAAGACCGGGGGGGTTCTGCATGTCAGCCCAATACATATACATAATACCGTATTCCCTAGAGCTGCATACACTTGCTTCTTCCCCGTGCTCACCAAGCCCATCACTTATGTTTACAAAACAATGGGTTTACTGATAACCTCCTTGTGACTATGATTCAGGTCCCTCCAGCTACAGACCAGGATGTTATGTAATCTCCAAAAGGAAAAAGAATAAACATTGTTCTCAAGAACATATGTACAATAGAAGAAGAACCTACAACCTTACTAATCAAGGGAGTTATGATTGTGTAACTACTCAAATGGGAGAATAGGTAAAACACTTAAAACTACAACTGACCCAGTTGGATCCTGTACAGATTAGAGACTCTGACCCCGCAGATCCCAGTGGTTCCTAGGTGGGTTGACAACACACTAACAACAGACCAGACAATGGCAGCTCAGACCTATGCTGCCTGAAAGGCCTTCCTCCTAAGGAACTGGAGGGCAGAGCAGAGTGTAATTTACCTACAGAAGGGAAGGTGTGCTGCGATAGAAAGATCCCAGAGTGAGTTAAAACAAACCACAAAATACAAAATGAGAAGATAAGGTACATACTGCTAGAGAATATGCCGCCCACTTCCTAAACAAGAAACAGAAGATAGATGCAGGGTGAAAAGCATAATCAGCAGAGAGATAAACCCTAGCTGGTCTTTCACTGACTGGCATAAACAACAGTGGTATGGGTGTACATCCAAATGAGAATATCACTAGCGGGAAATCCCAGCACGTGGAAAGTATATACAGCTGCACCCAAAAGGTGATAGGGCAGACAAATGAAAACCCCTGTTAACCAAAAAAGACTAAAGCAAGGATAACAGACAATAAACACCCAGAGAAAAGGTGTAACTGCTGTGGCTCAGCAGATAGAGAAGCCAACCACAAGGCACAGGATCAAGGGTTCGAATCAAGACTCTCCTTCTATGAGGGGGCTACTGGACCCCCTGATACCTGCTGACAGAACTTTCTCACTAGGCGATCCACATGCAAATCTTCCACATTGTAAGGGGTTGAGAGCCTTACCCCGTTAAGCCTCCATGTTGTTATATGTATATATATCTATACCGTTGTTGCATGGTTTCATGTTAGATAAGTATATTTCATATTGCTGCACCATGTATTTAATAGGGACAGTCCAGTTTGGGTTATGACCACTAGATGGGGGCATAGAGGTCGCTACTATGTATATAGCACAGTAGGAGTTAACTGTAGGAGGGGTTAGCTGGGAATGAGCAAGGAAGGTCTTTCTGTATTAGTCAGGAGGTCAGACCCCTTAGTGCTTGGGAGGCTACATGCCCATGCTGCCAGATAATCCTTTATCGCTCAAGCGTGTGCCCAGCCATCCAGGGTACACAGAGAAGAGCAAAGTACAGCAGATCCTACAGTAGAGAAAGGAAGAAAGTAGAGGAAGACAAAGAGGTCACCGTAAAAGTGTACGGGCAGGTCACTCCAGAACGTGGTGGATAGCTTCGTGGGCTGAATCTCTGATGTCCTGTGCGAAACGGGCAGATGGATGCTTCACCGTAGCGAAACTTTACAGGGAGGACACTGAGGGGCCATCTGAGACTTCCCAACCCACGAAAACACTTAGTGACAGAGGAAACAGTGAAGGGAAAGATGAAGTGATATGCTATATCAACTGTGATGGAAATGCTGGAAACTACTTGGATGGGCTGTGTCCTGAAGTAAATAAATTTGTTCAGTTGAGAGTTGCCCTGGACTGTGTCTCTATTTATTGTTATCCAGAAGCAGCCATTTGCCAGTGCAGCAAAGGGGACACTGACAGCACAGTAAATACTGAACACCAGATGCAATATAAGAAACACCTTTTTCCTGTAGAGGGAGGCCAGGGTATCAGACAGCCGAAAAGCTCAGCCACGACTACTGCCCTGGCCGACCTTTACAGCATTAACTCAGGAATTATCCTCCGGACCCAGGGGCGGATTATAATAGGGTCAATCTGGGCGGTAGCCCAGGGCCCAGCGGTGTGGGGGGGCCTTTGGCTACCGCTCAGATTGCCCGCCGCCAGTCAGGGCATTACTGCCCTGACTGGCGTATGGGCCCGGTGGGCAGAGGGGGCCCGCATCGGGCCCCGTCTCATCTGCTCACCAGGCCCCTACCGGCGCTGCGGCAGTTTCACCTATTGACGTGCCAATTGGAGGCTGGCAGGTGAAGTCGGCCGCAGGCGCAGCACACACGTCGCCGGCGTCTGACGTCATTGTCAGTCGCCGGCGAGTGCGAGCTGCTGGAGGGAGTTCGCCGCTGGAGGGAGCTCGCCGCTGGAGCATGGACAGGTGAGGAGAACTCAGTTTTTTTTTCTTTGCGAACGACCAGATTGCTGGACACACTGGGGGCAATGCTGGAGAGGAGACACTGGGGCAGATTGCTGGACAGACTGGGGGCAATATTGGAGACACTGGGGCAGAATGCTGGACACACTGGGGCAATATGCTGGAGACACTGGGGCAGATTGCTGAACACACTGGGGCAGAATGCTGGACACACTAAGGCAGATTGCTGGACACACTGGGGGCAATGCTGGAGAGGAGACACTGGGGCAGATTGCTGGACAGACTGGGGGCAATATTGGAGACACTGGAGCAGAATGCTTGACACACTGGGGGCAATATGCTGGACATACTGGGGGCAATATGCTGGACACACTGGGGGGCAATATGCTGGACACACTGGGGGCAATATGCTGGACACACTGGGGCAGAATGCTGGACACACTGGGGCAGAATGCTGGGGGCAATATGCTGGAGACACTGGGGCAGAATGCTGGACACACTGGGGCATATTGCTGGACAGATTGGGGGCAATATTGGAGACACTGGGGCAGAATGCTGGACACACTGGGGCAGAATGCTGGAGACACTGGGGCAGAATGCTGGAGACACTGGGGGCAATATTGGAGACACTGGGGCAATATGCTGGAGACACTGGGGCAGATTGCTGGACACACTGGGGGCAATATGCTGGACACACTGGGGACAATATGCTGGACACACTGGGGGCAATATGCTGGACACACTGGGGGCAATATGCTGGACACACTGGGGCAGAATGCTGGACACACTGGGGCAGAATGCTGGAGACACTGGGGCAGAATGCTGGAGACACTGGGGGCAATATTGGAGACACTGGGGCAATATGCTGGAGACACTGGGGCAGATTGCTGGACACACTGGGGGCAATATGCTGGACACACTGGGGACAATATGCTGGACACACTGGGGGCAATATGCTGGACACACTGGGGGCAATATGCTGGACACACTGGGGCAGAATGCTGGACACACTGGGGCAGAATGCTGGGGGCAATATGCTGGAGACACTGGGGCAGAATGCTGGACACACTGGGGCATAATGCTGGACAGATTGGGGGCAATATTGGAGACACTGGGGCAGAATGCTGGACACACTGGGGCAGATTGCTGGGCACACTGGGGGCAATATGCTGGACACACTGGGGGCAGGACTGGAGGCATGGGCAGAATGTAGATACGGGGCATGATTGGAGACATGGGGCAGAACGAAAGACATGGGGCAGGATAGGATCATGGGGCAGGATGGATACGATGGAGACAGATGGGGCAGGATGGGGAGATCATATGGGGTAGAATGGATACTCATGAGGGCAGGATGCGAGAACATATGGCTGGAGCCAGGAATGAGATACACGGGGCAGGATGGGGAATAATATTACCATAGGGGCTAATTAAGGGATATTATTACTGCAGTGATGTATTTATTTTATTTTTTGAGTATATTATCTTAAATGGGGGGGCGGTCCTGTTACTGTGCAGAGTGACACTATGTCGCCTTTTTTTCTTCATGTGGTGTAATGTAGAAGTTGGGAAAAATTAAGTAATGTGTTCTGCAAGCGGAGCTCTAAATAACTGTCTTATTTCCTGCAGAAACGAGTCCTGGCTGGAAGAAATGATGGTGGTCTGTGCTGGATGAAAGATGAAGGACTTCACCTAGAGATGTCACTGGTGAGTCAGTGTTACCTATACACTGACACTATACACTGTATACTATATACAGAGGTCCTGTGTATAATGTCACCGGTGATCACTGTATAACCTCTACACAGACACTGCATACTAAGTACAGATCTCCTGTGAATACTGGCACTTATGGTGATAGTATTGTGTTTTTTTGTTTTTTTTTATCACTGATCAGTATTGTAGTATTCAGTCACTATGTGGTGGTAATATGTGGTCTGGAAATGGTGTTGCGGTATTTGTCCCTTGTATGTGTCCCTTGTATGTGCTATTTGGTCACCAAGTGGTGGTAATATGTGGTCTTGACATGGTGTAGCGGTATTTGTTCCTTGTATGTGATATTATTCGATCACTGTGGTTGTAATTTGTGGTCTGGTCATGGTGCAGTGGTATTTGTTCCTTGTATGTGATACTATTGATCATTTTAAAAATTGAAAAATAAATCAAAATATACCTAAATTGCATTGCATATTTTAACAAATATTTAATAGGTTACAGTAGAGTAGGGCCTGGCCAAACGTGTCTACCGTGTTATGGTGGCGGCTTACAAAATCTTTGTCACATGACCCCATCACATGACCCCGTCACATGACCGGGGGGGTCCACAGTGACTGAACAGCCCGGGGCCCTGGCTACCCTTAATCCACCCCTGTCCGGACCAAAACCTTTCCATGTAACAAGATATTGTACTCAACATCGGACACATCTCAAACCCAAAACTTGTTCAACCTCATACTCCTTGTCCTCCTCTAAGACCAAGTCTACTTCAATGATGTCATGAGGACCTGGTGTCCCCTTAAACCTTTTAAGAAGAGAGGAATGGAAGGAATTATTAATCCTCCACCCAACCGTGAGTTGGAACTTGAACGTCAGAGGATTAATGATCCAAGTTACCTTATACGGAACAACAAATTTAGGAGCAAATTTCCTTGACGGACTCTTTTAGACAAAGATTTTTTGAGGAAAGCCAAACAAAATCTCCGGTCTTAAAGTCAAGCCTTCCTGCGTCTGTGGTTCACAGTTCTCTTGGTTTAATCACAAATTATCTTTTTCAACTTCTCTCCAGACCTTAAACGAGAAGAATATCTTTTCTCCTCCGGGACTGCAGACTGAAAACTGAAAACCAGAAATATTTAAAAAAAAACAGATGAAAACCTCCACAACAAAAAGTCGAAGTACTAATAGCAGTAGAGGTGCCGTTATTGAGAGCGAACTCAGCCAGACGAAGAAAATCCACCCAGTCCTCTTGATTAGATGAAACAAAACATCTTAAATATTGTTCTAATTCTTGGTTCATTCTCTCCATCTCACCATTAGTCTTAGGATAATAACCTGAGGCGAATGAAAGCTTAATTCCTAATCTGGAGCAAAAGCTATGCCAAAAGCTAGCCATAAACTGAACCTCTCTATTGGAAATAATGTTTTTAGGAACACCATGTAACTTAACAATGTGAGAGATAAACAAATGTAGCTAAACTTTTACCTGTACGTGTTACGCATGCAGGTGGCGCACGTGGTTTGTAGACCCACTGTGCCACAGGGCCGAGCTTACCTAGGAGGTGCTTAGCTAAGAGGCTACCAGGTGTTCACTGGAGCTCCTGATGGTGGAGTTGGGCTTGGCTGCAGGTAGCCACCAGGTACCACTCCTAGGCAGTCCCCGATACTGCAACTGTGGACCCCAGGGGTCAGGAATGCAGACACGGGTAGGGCTACTAAGACTACTAAGTTCTGGATCCTCTTTAGAATGGTTACTGACACAGACTCGGGCTCCATTCAGACTACTAGGTTCAGGATCCTCTGCAGAATGGTTATTACTTGGACACATTCAGACACAAGGGTCTTGCATACTGATTCAGGGACGGGCCGCACACAGACCAGGAGACGAGGTTCAGGCACTGGCCGCACTAGGACGATGGACTTTGGGTTCAGAACTTTGGCCACACCAGGACCAGGGGACCGCACAACTTCACTAGGAGGCCACCTCACTCACTTTTGATTCACCGTCTTGCTTACCCCTCCCTATTGGGGAGGGTGCCTTTCAAACAAGATGCCTCCCATCTATTGGCTGGGAGCCATTTTGCAGTGAACTCTTATACTAAATGTACTAAATGCCTCCTAGACATTTGCTGAGGGCATTTTACTATGTGTGCGCACTGCCCCATTAAGAGCAGGGGAGTGCGCGCACTGCAGCTGGAGGGAGGGAGCACACAGGCGACCACGCCCTGTGGCCAGGGCAGTGAGTATGCCAGCATTCCTGCATGGATGGGGAGAATCATGCAGGGGCACCGGCAATAGTGTTACAGTACCTTCTCTTACACACCCTCTTCTTCAAGCCCGCGAGGACTCTCTGCAGAGAAGTTGGATGCTGACATCTCTGCAGGGACTCCCACGACTTCTCTTCAGGACCATGTCTTCTCCTGTTCGCTAGAAGAAAAGTGACACCTCTCACCATCTTCACGACTAGGATGCTTACTCCATAAAGCCATCCTCAGCAAAGGACGAAGCGGTGCACTACAAGAAACTTGGCATTGGGAATTCTCTTTCTCCATTCGTTAGGACCAGCTATCACCCTGGAGGGTTCAAGAACCAACTAAAGTTCCTCAGTCTGGTTGGTGGATTGCAGACTTTGAAGATGCCTTCGCCTTGACGTTTTCTTCAACAGAGCATCTAGAAACTAAAGATACATTCTCTGTGTCCATCTTCAGCCTAGTCTCCAAGATGACACATCCTCGAGGCGTGGAGGTTCCTGGGGGAAGATCATTGGAACAAACATCAAATCTGTGTGGGGACATCACCTCCGCTTCCATTCCTTCGGAGATGCCAGCACAAAGCAAGTCGGCGACTAGCAGACATGGCAGAGAAGATTGCAACACTGTTAACTGATCTGGACATATGGGGTCCAGACACCTCTTGTAGCTCGACTGTCCCCAACAAAGGAACACATGGGTTCTTCAGACTAGAGTGGGCACTTGAGTTCATAGCTCTGGACGACCTATAGGAAAACAAGACAATCCTCTCCGTATACACTGCTCCAGTCTGGAGCTCTAGTTGCTTGGAGATGACTTGACTGTATTTTGCTAGGGCTTGTGTTAGGCGTCGGGTTTCTCCCGCTGTGTGGGATAGATCCCAAGCATCATCTGGTGCTATGCTTTTCCATTCTGGTCCGGCCACTGGGATTGCTGCTCAGCACAGTGTGGCCCAGTGTCCTGCTCAGGCTCCTAGTATACGTTTGGTTATTGTTGGCTCTCCAGTCAAGCCTATGGTAACCAGTGATATGCAGGTGCAGCCTTTCGCTCTGGAGTCTAAGTCCAGAAATCACCGTACTGAGCATGTCCGTGGCATCTTCTCATTGGTTGTCAAACGTTAACTGCTCTAGTGATGTGGTGGCTATGGATTGGCCCGCGGGCGATGTCACAGCTGGCTGGGCATGAGTGTTTGAGGTGGAGCTATGGGCGGCGCACGCGGCGCGCTAGTATAATTAATGTTTGGTGTGTGTGGGCGGCTACTCTACTACTCTGCACGTGTGTGTCTTTGCTTAGAGACTGTACACGTTGGCAGGCAGTTTGCACACTTATGTGGTTTTGTACCCTTGGCTCTACACCTGAGTCTCTAGTCTGCTACATGCCAAGGGTGCCGGTCAGGACTGGGGTAACTGGTTGCTTGGCTTAGCATCTGTTTCGTACTTGTGCGCGATTGGCACAGTTCAGTTACAGACCAAGCTCAACCCTTATACTATACTTCTCTACAAAAGCTACAGGGTTTTGTACCTAGCGTCATATGAGTTTGTTCTCTTGGCTTAGCATTTTGATTCTGGAGTTGTCGGATGGGAATCTGACAAAGACTCTACACAGCTTGCAGCAGGAGCTTTCCGGCCAAAGCGAAGTTTCCACTTACCACAGATATAGTCACAGTCATCGGTGGAGATGGAATACTCTCGCCAAGGGCAGCTGACCCAAGGCTTTGGAGTTTTTTAAACTTTACAGGACAAAGACCGTCAAGATGTTCCACAAAACCGCAGCGATACCACAATCCCTTCTCATGACTGAGTTCTGGCATCTGGTCATCCAGCCAAACATCTTGATGGATTCTGCATGGGTGGCTGCCTTAAAAGGCTGGTGAATGGGTGGTCTTTGGAAGTACAGGGCCAGATGTGATAGTTTCCTCACACGCATCTCCAATCTGGGCTGCTCCTGGAAGCTGATAAAGGGAAGATGTTGCAGAAGATTCTGGATTTGGCTCCTCGAAAACCTTTTTGAAGGCCATTAGGAAGGCCTGCATGTCTGAGGTGATAGGAGCCCCTCTCTCCCATAAGTGGTTGAGCCATGCCAGGTAATCTCCTGCTAGGAAAAAATACCCCTAAAAATTAATTTTAATTGTACAATTAAAAATGTACTACTAAAAAAACTTCTAAAAATACTATTCAAATAGGTGTAACCAATATGGGCAAATCAGGGTTTAATCACTGATGAACCAAAGTCTATATAAATAATTGCAAAGGCTGAACATTCCCTAGAAATCCCTGGCGATCACCCTGCCTGACAGTAAAGGTTGACACCCTAATGTTGGCGATATGGCACCCCCGCACCATGTCAGTAGCCCTGAAAGTCCTATTTGACACCTGTACTATAATAAAAAGCACATACAGTGAAAAAAAACAATAAAAAAGTGTATATGACTAATAAGAAAAAGAAAAAGGAATCTCAGCTGAAAAAAGTGAGCTTCTCAAAAATGTAAACATCTAGCCCTATAAAAAATATATAGAAAATATAATTCAGATGTACAAAGGAGTTGTAGATACAGAGTCTTCAAAATAGCATCAATATTAAGTAGATAAAGCCATACACGTTCAAAAAGGCACCAATTCAGATGCTGCTGCATATAAATTCATCCTATCAATCATGCTGAGAATAAACCAAATGAAGCATGTAAAAATATGAATGCCGGTGTATAGCCCAAGTCAGTTACTCCTTCAGAGTCTACACATGAGTCTGTGTAACGCATCGCATCCAAATCTAATGTAGGTCACAAATATATCCGTCATAACACACTCAACCCGTTCAGCAAAATAAGCATACAACTATATACACAGTTTCTTAGACAGTCTGATAGTGTCCCATAATCAGGAACACAATCATCACAGCCATTTAGTCTGAAGTTAACAAGGAAAGCACAGTACTTAACAGCCATCAGTAAAAGTTATTTCCTCAACCCGACGCATTTCCCCCTGTAGTTCTCTGAGTTCATCAGGGGACCCATAAAGGATGACAATGTCAAAGAAAGATACTGTGAGCTGCGTCTAACTCATGGGCGCTGCCATTTTATAAAACTCAAATGCGGTCACTTCTGGTTTCAAATTGAGGCTTGGGATGCCCCAGGAAGCGCGTGGAACGCATCATGAATTCTAGCTGCTTGCGCACCGGAAGTGACATCACCAAACAGGCTGCGTGGAGGGCCGTCTTAAAGAGTCAGATTACATTTTCTAAGTGTTAAATGACGAAACCCTATGTAGTGCAGCGGGGTTGATGCAGTGCGACAGACAGGGACCACAGAAAATTCAACATATTTTCAGACTCACATAAACAGAAGTGATATCCTCCGGTTCGCAACTGGTTTTCCACAAACAGTCCTTGTTCCAATCCGTTGCCGTGGGCAATGGCATCACTGTAACTCCTGGGTGTGTCAGTCACTGTGAATTCCCTGGATCTGTGTTGGCTTCGTACAGGCCCGGGTTGCACAGAGCCTCCTGCTCTGCAGCTTGCAAGACACACTGACACACTCAAGGCCAAACTGAGAGATTAAATGGAATCATGGCCATAGATCTACTTCCAAAACCCACAGTGGAGAGAGAGATTCGCCCCACAACCAAACCTGCAAATCCCTCCAAAAAATAAAAGCCCTTGTCAGATTTTCCTAAAAATCTGACTGGGTCAACTACTTGGACCCAATTCACACTTCCTTTTATTTAGCCTTATGATTCACAGTCATTCTGCTGTAAACACAAGGCGCTCCAGCGGGTTTAATATGTGTTATGACCCCAATGGCGAGGGTCTCAGAGGAACGTGGAAGTCTGCAGAATACAAAAATCCAGCTCATAGGGCAGTGGTAGCTGGGTTGACCATATATCTACTCCTAACGCCAACACTAGAAGTAGCCGGGGATCATTCCTACGTTGATTCTAGATGACACGCTCCAGCCGGAGAATCTAGCTACCCCTAGTAGAGGAAAACAAAAGACCTTTCTTGCCTCCAGAGAAGGGGACCCCAAAGCTGGATAGAAGCCCCCCACAAATAATAACGGTGAGGTAAGAGGAAATGACAAACACAGAAATGAACCAGGTTTAGCACAGAGAGGCCCGCTTACTGATAGCAGAATAAAGAAAGGTAACTTATATGGTCAACAAAAACCCTATCAAAATCCACACTGGAAATTCAAGAACCCCCGAACCGTCTAACGGTCCGGGGGGAGAACACCAGCCCCCTAGAGCTTCCAGCAAAGGTCAGGATATATATTTGGAACAAGCTGGACAAAAATACAAAACCAAAACAAAATAGCAAAAAGCAAAAAGCGGACTTAGCTGATATAACTGGAACCAGGATCAGTAGACAAGAGCACAGCAGACTAGCTCTGATAACTACGTTGCCAGGCATTGAACTGAAGGTCCAGGGAGCTTAAATAGCAACACCCTGAACTAACGACCCAGGTGCGGATAAAAGGAATGACAGGAATTCAAATTTACCAGAAAAGAGCAATACTTATCCTATCTCGGCATAAATTTAACTTCCCATAGGTCGGCTTTATTTAAATGGAATTATGCTCCCTTAATTACTAACCTTAAATCGGACCTAGCCAGATGGTCGTCCATGCCCTTATCATGGTTGGGTAGACTCCATGCCATTAAGATGGTTTCCTTACCACGATTTTTGTATGTCTTTCGATCCTTGCCCATTCCTCTCCCTGCCAAAACGTTGCTAGATATTCACAATATGATTTCTAAATTCATATGGCAGGGGAAGAGGCCTAGAATAAGGCTTAAGACTATGTTCATTAACAGAAGACGGGGAGGTCTGTCCCTACCCAATTTCATCTTATACTATAGAGCGGCCCAACTAGCCCAGCTAATTAGTGCTAATGCGGACAAACACAGCACTCCCAGATGGGTAAATCTCGAATCTCACCTCCTATCCCCATTCACCCTTCCTGGCCTTATGTGGACATTGCAGAGACTCCCGAAAGGGATTCATAAGTTAACCCCCTTTACAGCACACTCCCTGTTGTTGTGGAGGAAGGAGAGATTTAAACACTCCCTGCAATCCAGGTCCTCCTTAATGACTCATATTTTTCACAATCCAGCTTTCTCCCCAGGGTTGGATCCTCGCCCTTTCAGTTGGTGGACATCTAGGGGTTTAATTACCCTTAAACAGCTTACCTCACCATTTAACACTCTACTTACCAAGCACGAGTTCATCCAAAAATACTCTCCACCAAGCTCTGAAATATTGCGTATCATCCAAATTTTTCATTTCGCTGAACAGATACTGAGACATGGTACCATCCACCGCCCATCGGGTTATGAACAAATATGCTTGAGTGACCCACTGGGCGGAGGAGCTATCTCTTTAATTTATTCGAACCTAAATGCAATACCAGAAGATGTAAAACTCAAATATATGATACAGTGGGAAAATGACTTCAATAAGATATTGTCCCCATCTGATTGGCAAAAATGTTGTTGCTCCCTCACCAAGGGCAGTCTCCAGACTTCTATAGTTGAGACGTCTATCAAACTTCTACATAGAACATATCTAGTCCCGAGCAAGCTACATGCTATCTTCCCAAACATATCAGATCGGTGTTTCAGAGGGTGTGGTGCCCTGGGAGATCTGAGGCATACGTGGTGGGATTGCCCGGTCGTTTCCGCCTTTTGGTCAAAAATCAAATCTATTGTAGAGGAGCTGTATGGTGGGGCGATCCAGTTAGAAGAAACAGTGTTCCTACTGGGGGCCAGATACCCGGGCTTCTCCAACAAGCTCCATAATTTAGTTAATCAACTATTTCTTGCTGCTAAGCTGCACATTGCAGCGAAATGGAAAACAGCTACCCTGTCTCTCTCCCCAGTAATTGACAAGATGAATACTATCATGCTATGTGAACGAATACAAGCTACAAGAGAGGACTCCTGGGAGTCATATTATAAAGTGTGGAGACCGTGGATTGAAAGGAATTCTAATAGTAATCTTGATCAGGCCTTAACATTATCTCTATGAGGCTAATCTAATATCTGATGGTTTCTATTGGTCTTGCTCCTTATACCTGACCATTGATTGATTGATTGGTATCACTATGATGCAGTTATGGATCTCTTACTCCCCCCCCCCCTTCCTTCTTGTTCTTTCCATTTACCTGTCTTTGTCTATGTGTTTATTTGTATTGTTTAAATACCATGAAAGTTATTCTGAATTTTGATAATATTTAAGTATACTCCCCTGCGTGGGATTTTGTTGTAAAGCTTTCTGGATTTATCTTGAAAATAAAAACTTGTTGAAACTAAAAGGAATGACAGAAAAACCAGAGTCAAAAAACTAGTAACCACTAGAGGGAGCAAAAAGTAAATTCACAACAGTACCCCCCCCTTAGTGAGGGGTCACCGAACCCTCACCACGACCACCAGGGCGATCAGGATGAGCGGCATGAAAGGCACGAACTAAATCGGCCGCATGAACATCAGAGGCGACCACCCAGGAATTATCCTCCTGACCATAGCCCTTCCACTTGACCAGGTACTGAAGCCTCCGCCTGGAGAGGCGAGAATCCAAGATCTTCTCCACCACGTACTCCAACTCGCCCTCAACCAACACCGGAGCAGGAGGCTCAGCAGAAGGAACTATAGGCACAATGTACCGCCGCAACAAGGACCTATGAAATACATTGTGAATAGCAAACGACACAGGAAGATCCAGACGAAAAGATACAGGATTAAGGATTTCCAATATCTTGTAAGGCCCAATAAAACGAGGTTTAAATTTGGGAGAGGAGACCTTCATAGGAACAAAGCGGGAAGAAAGCCATACCAAATCCCCAACGCGTAGTCGGGGACCCACACCGCGGCGGCGGTTGGCAAAGCGCTGAGCCCTCTCCTGTGACAACTTCAAGTTGTCCACCACATGATTCCAGATCCGCTGCAACCTATCCACCACAGAATCCACCCCAGGACAGTCAGAAGGCTCCACATGACCCGAAGAAAAGCGAGGATGGAAACCAGAGTTGCAGAAAAAAGGCGAAACCAAGGTGGCGGAACTAGCCCGATTATTAAGGGCAAACTCAGCCAACGGCAAGAATGTCACCCAATCGTCCTGATCAGCAGAGACAAAACACCTCAAATAAGCCTCCAAAGTCTGATTGGTTCGCTCCGTCTGTCCATTAGTCTGAGGATGGAAAGCAGACGAAAACGACAAATCAATGCCCATCCTACTACAAAAGGATCGCCAGAATCTGGAAACGAACTGGGATCCTCTGTCTGACACAATATTCTCAGGGATGCCGTGCAAACGAACCACGTTCTGGAAAAACACAGGAACCAGATCGGAAGAGGAAGGCAGCTTAGGCAAAGGAACCAAATGGACCATCTTTGAGAAGCGATCACATATCACCCAGATAACGGACATGCCCTGGGATAGCGGAAGATCAGAAATGAAATCCATGGAGATATGTGTCCAAGGTCTCTTCGGGACAGGCAAGGGCAAGAGCAAACCGCTGGCACGAGAACAGCAAGGCTTAGCTCGAGCACAAGTCCCACAGGACTGCACAAATGACCGCACATCCCTTGACAAGGAAGGCCACCAAAAGGACCTGGCCACCAGATCTCTGGTGCCAAAAATTCCCGGGTGACCTGCCAACACCGAGGAATGAACCTCGGAAATGGCTCTGCTGGTCCACTTATCCGGGACAAACAGTCTGTCAGGTGGACAAGACTCAGGCCTATCAGCCTGAAATCTCTGCAACACACGTCGCAGATCCGGAGAAATAGCTGACAAGATAACTCCATCTTTAAGAATACCAACAGGATCAGCGACTCCAGGAGCATCAGGCACAAAGCTCCTAGAAAGAGCATCGGCCTTCACATTCTTTGAACCTGGTAAATACGAGACAACAAAATCAAAGCGGGAGAAAAACAATGACCAGCGGGCCTGTCTCGGATTAAGGCGTTTAGCAGACTCGAGATACATCAGATTTTTGTGATCAGTCAAGACCACCACACGATGCTTAGCACCCTCGAGCCAATGACGCCACTCCTCAAATGCCCATTTCATGGCCAACAACTCCCGATTGCCCACATCATAATTTCGCTCGGCAGGCGAAAACTTCCTAGAGAAAAAGGCACAAGGTTTCATAACAGAGCAACCAGGGCCTCTCTGCGACAAAACGGCCCCTGCTCCAATCTCTGAAGCATCCACCTCAACCTGAAAGGGAAGTGAGACATCGGGCTGGCACAAAACAGGCGCCGAAGTAAACCGGCGTTTCAACTCCTGGAAAGCCTCCACGGCAGCAGGAGCCCAGTTAGCTACATCGGAGCCCTTCTTGGTCATATCCGTCAAAGGTTTCACAATGCTAGAAAAATTAGCGATAAAACGACGGTAGAAGTTAGCGAAACCCAAGAACTTCTGTAGACTCTTAACTGACGAGGGCTGAGTCCAATCAAGAATAGCTCGGACCTTGACTGGGTCCATCTCCACAGCAGAAGGGGAAAAAATGAACCCCAAAAAGGGAACCTTCTGTACACCAAAGAGACACTTTGAGCCCTTGACAAACAAAGAATTTTCACGCAAAATTTTAAAGACCAACCTGACCTGCTCCACATGCGAATCCCAATTATCAGAAAAAAACAAAATATCATCCAGATAAACAATCAAAAATTTATCCAGATACTTCCGGAAAATGTCATGCATAAAGGACTGAAAAACTGAAGGCGCATTGGAGAGCCCAAAAGGCATCACCAAGTACTCAAAATGACCTTCGGGCGTATTGAATGCGGTTTTCCATTCATCACCTTGCTTAATGCGCACAAGGTTGTACGCACCACGAAGATCTATCTTGGTGAACCACTTGGCACCTTTAATCCGGGCAAACAAGTCAGACAACAGCGGTAAAGGATACTGAAATTTGACAGTGATCTTATTTAAAAGCCGATAATCAATACAAGGTCTCAAAGATCCGTCCTTTTTTGCCACAAAAAAGAATCCCGCACCAAGAGGGGAAGAAGACGGACGAATATGTCCTTTCTCTAGAGACTCCTTGATATATGAACGCATAGCGGTATGTTCAGGTACCGACAGATTAAACAGTCTTCCCTTAGGAAATTTACTGCCTGGGATCAAATCTATAGCACAGTCACAGTCCCTATGAGGAGGCAGTGCACTGGACTCAGACTCACTGAAGACATCCTGATAATCAGACAAATACTCCGGAACTTCCGAAGGCGTAGAAGAAGCAATAGACACAGGCAGGGAATCCCCATGAATACCACGACAGCCCCAACTTGAGACTGACATAGCCTTCCAGTCCAGGACTGGATTATGGGTCTGTAACCATGGCAGCCCTAAAACAACCAAATCATGCATTTTATGTAAAACCAGGAAACGTATCACCTCGCGGTGTTCAGGAGTCATGCACATGGTAACCTGTGTCCAATACTGCGGTTTATTTGCTGCCAATGGCGTAGCATCAATGCCCCTAAGAGGAATAGGATTTTCTAATGGTTCAAGAGTAAAACCACAGTGCTTAGCAAATGACAGATCCATAAGACTCAGGGCAGCACCTGAATCTACAAACGCCATGACAGGAAAAGACGACAGTGAGCAAATCAAAGTTACAGACAGAATAAATTTAGGTTGCAAATTACCAACGGTGACAGGACTAACAACCTTAGCTATACGTTTAGAGCATGCTGAGATAATATGTGTAGAATCACCACAGTAGTAGCACAAGCCATTCCGGCGTCTATGAATTTTCCGCTCATTTCTAGTCAGGATTCTATCACATTGCACCGAATTAGGTGTCTGTTCAGACAACACCATGAGGGAATTTGCGGTTTTGCGCTCCCGCAACCGCCGGTCAATTTGAATAGCCAGTGCCATAGTATCATTCAGACCTGTGGGAATGGGAAAACCCACCATAACATTCTTAATGGCTTCAGAAAGGCCATTTCTAAAATTAGCGGCCAGTGCACACTCGTTCCAATGTGTCAGCACGGACCATTTCCGAAATTTTTGGCAGTACACTTCAGCCTCGTCCTGCCCCTGAGACATAGCCAGCAAGGCCTTTTCTGCCTGAATCTCAAGATTGGGTTCCTCATAAAGTAAACCGAGCGCCAGAAAAAACGCATTAATATCAGCCAATGCCGGATCTCCTGGCGCCAGCGAAAAAGCCCAATCCTGAGGGTCGCCCCGTAAGAACGAAATAACAATTTTTACTTGCTGAGCAGAGTCTCCAGATGAACAGGGTCTCAGGGACAAAAACAATTTACAATTATTCACAAAATTCCTAAACTTAAACCTGTCTCCGGAAAATAGTTCAGGAATCGGTATTTTAGGTTCTGACCTAGGATTACTGATAACATAGTCTTGTATGCCCTGCACACGAGTAGCCAGCTGGTCCACACTTGTAATCAAGGTCTGGACATTCATGTCTGCAGCAAGCATAGCCACTCTGAGGTAAAGGGGAAGAAGAAAAAAAAAAAAAACTCAGAATCTTCTTTCTTATAATCCCTCTTCTGCAATGCATTAAACATTTAATACTGGCCTGGCAAACTGTTATGACCCCAATGGCGAGGGTCTCAGAGGAACGTGGAAGTCTGCAGAATACAAAAATCCAGCTCATAGGGCAGTGGTAGCTGGGTTGACCATATATCTACTCCTAACGCCAACACTAGAAGTAGCCGGGGATCATTCCTACGTTGATTCTAGATGACACGCTCCAGCCGGAGAATCTAGCTACCCCTAGTAGAGGAAAACAAAAGACCTTTCTTGCCTCCAGAGAAGGGGACCCCAAAGCTGGATAGAAGCCCCCCACAAATAATAACGGTGAGGTAAGAGGAAATGACAAACACAGAAATGAACCAGGTTTAGCACAGAGAGGCCCGCTTACTGATAGCAGAATAAAGAAAGGTAACTTATATGGTCAACAAAAACCCTATCAAAATCCACACTGGAAATTCAAGAACCCCCGAACCGTCTAACGGTCCGGGGGGAGAACACCAGCCCCCTAGAGCTTCCAGCAAAGGTCAGGATATATATTTGGAACAAGCTGGACAAAAATACAAAACCAAAACAAAATAGCAAAAAGCAAAAAGCGGACTTAGCTGATATAACTGGAACCAGGATCAGTAGACAAGAGCACAGCAGACTAGCTCTGAAAACTACGTTGCCAGGCATTGAACTGAAGGTCCAGGGAGCTTAAATAGCAACACCCTGAACTAACGACCCAGGTGCGGATAAAAGGAATGACAGAAAAACCAGAGTCAAAAAACTAGTAACCACTAGAGGGAGCAAAAAGTAAATTCACAACAAATATGACTCCATCTACATCCTAGGCGACACATATCGACCCTTATATATGATCCCCCTCATTACCTCACACCACTTGATCAGACCTATAGTCCAAAAACAGAGAAAAAGGTGGCACTCACCATCCGGTAAACATTCCTTTATTTAGTCCATAACACGGGTACAGCGGGAGAGGATACCTTCGGTGGATGACGGCTGTTTCACGCTACTGCGCTTCAACGGGTCTTACGCTTAATCGGACCTATTTTGGTCTATTTAAAAAAGGGGGTGGTGTTAGCAGCATAGCCAGCAATAGTCAGTATCCGATTTTGCTATAGCCTCCAAACAACACAGACATCCATACAAAAGGGTAAGTATAATAAAACGCTGTCAATGTGCTCAAAAGCAGTAATTAGAATCAAACAAGAAAGCTAAAGAAGAGTACAAATTGAATGAATTCATAAAAGCTGATGGTATATATTCACAAACTGTGGCTAACTATGAGCCTATAACACTATAAGAAAACGGCTGGACCTTTACAGAAATAATATTTCATATAAATCCATCAAATGAAACTTGAGAAGCTCAATTGTTCGTTCAGACCTTTTGGGCTAAGGGAGTCTAGCCAGTATATCTAACTTGTCTCTCGCTGGATTTTTTTTCTATCCCAATCCCCATGTGTCACGGGGAGACTAGGAGAGCGAGAGCTAATAACCCGGGCCCCTGCAATTTCCCTCAGACTAGGGAAATCCTGACTGACCCTCTACCTGGAGTTTACACTGATGGTGTGCATGTCCAGGCCTCGACCCTCGCCCTGTCTCCTGTTTCAACCCTAGGCTGAAACCAACCGCGCACCACCCAGTGAAGAGGTAATACACCAATACCCACAGTTAACACAGAAAAGGATAAAGGATAATATACACCACGCCGCAGTCACTCAGGAATACACTATAAATGTGCAGGGCAAAATAAATACAAATATAGGAAGGAGTAAATAAGACTAAGGAAAATACACCACCAGCAACGAATCTCCAACAACCAGCTCTCCACTCCGGACCGAGATAACAACGCACAAGACAGAAGCTATAATCGGCGACGCCCAATGATCAGGAGAACTATTTAAAGGCAATGGGCATGGCCCAGCTTCCAATCCGAGGATCAGGTAAATTAACCCCGGAACAGCTAGATAAAATCTAGCCGACGCCAATGAGCAAATAGTGGTCAAAAGCGGAATTACCGCTGTCTGTCGAACGACCTGGTCTGAACAGCGTCCGACATGACACCATGCCTAACAGAGGGTTTTTCAGTCTCAGTTACTCAAAGGAAATACATCAATTGTCACCCCCATGCTTAGAATTTACAATGCATGCAAGTGGAGTGTCCCTACCATGTCTTAAATTCCCAAGATGTTCACCATTTCGGAAACGTAATTCCCATTTTGTTTTGCCAACATAATCCATGGGGCACGTGCAAGTTCAAACGTAAACTACCCCCGAGGTTTTGTATTGGCAAAACATTTTATACTGTAAACCCTATTGGTAATAGCACTTGAGAAGGTTTTAGGAATATATTGGCAAAAGCTGCAGTGAGCACATCTAAAGGTCCTTAATGAGTTATTTTGCAATCAAGTCCAGATGACTATGTACCGCAAAGTATTTTATTGATTTGCCCCTCCTGTACATAACTGACAGTTTAGGGTTAATAACATTGCAAATATCTGAGTCCGCTCTTAAACACTATACATACACTATAGAGAAGACGACCACAAAGCACAGGATCAAGGGTTCGAACCTAGACACATAACAGGTGTAGGAAATGAATAGGTAGAATTGCTCACAACTGACACCAGGGCACATACCTTGGGTTCTAAGCCTGGTGCCCAAGATCTCTTGATATCAGCTATCACCATATTCAATGGTATCTACACACTTCCTCCAGTTTCCAAGTATCTTCAGAGTCTACGAACACCTGTAGAATGAAATAAAGCATCACAGAATATAGCTCAAGAGATGCACTAAAATCCTCCTGCCCCAAGTGATTAGAACACCTGCATGCACCCAACACTCCACTGCAGAAAAATTGAGCTTTGAGCCTATTGATTAAACCATGATTTAGCCCATATTGGCCACATAAGTATATTCAAAACCTTCTCCAGAACAGGAACCATCTAGATCACATTCCTCTTTGAAAAAGATTGGAGACAACCAAAAAAATGGGTAAAAATGTCTTAGGTCCTTGACCCAGCTTCATGGATTTACACCTAGGTCTTCACATTGAGGTAATTTTTCAGAAACCCAACTAAGGCTCCATTACTACAGACGTCAAAAGATTATGTGCAGGACACATTTTAAACACTGATGTATTTTACTCTGTTGAGATCTCCACCCAGTTTTGCTGATATAGACTATTGTGTTCTCCACCACACCCTGGGGACCTTATGGTAAGATATCTCCAGCACTGATAGCAGCAGCTTTGTGAGGACCAAGGCTCAGCAAAAAGCTCACATCCGGCAAGGTACTTCATAACGAAGGGACCTGACAACATGCAAGCTCTTTGTTTCACCATCACCACCTTAGAAGAACACTGAGTCTTAGGGAAAATCCAGGCCATCAATGTAGAGGTGCAGTATCTCCAAACTTGCAGGATTGATCTATGGTAGCAGTAATACAATATTACAATTTTGGGGGTTATTTATTATAATGGGTGCAGAGGCAGTAGTCGAACCTTGATCCTGATGTCCTGGGTGAGGGGGAAGATGGGGGTTCAGAAGAAGCAATAGAAAATGGCAAATGATAGGTGGATTTTCTTTTACAAACCTTATATTATGGTCCAAGAGGCTCTAGTACTCCGAGCTTTTGGAAATTTTTGAATGCCCTATTATACAGCTCTGGCAAAAATTAAGAGACCACTGCAAAATTTTCAGTTTGTCTGATTTTTCTCTTTATAGGTATATTTTTGAGTAAAATGTAAATTGCTCTTTTATTCTATAAACTACTGACAACATGTCTTTGAATTTCCAAGCACTCTTTCACACTTGGGTCATTTGGCATCCGTTGCAATCCGTCGTTTTGGGAAAAAAACGGATCCTGCAAATGTGCTCGCAGGATGCATTTTTTTCCCATAGACTTGTATTAGCGACGGATGGCCACACGTCATGTCCGTTGTGCAATGGATCCGTCGTGTTTTGGCGGACCGTCGTCACGAAAAAACGTTCAAGGGAACGTTTTTTCATACGTCGCATCCGCCATTTTCTACCGCGTATGCGCAGCTGGAACTCCACTCCCTCCTTCCCGGACTTCACAATAGGCAGCGATGGGAGGAATCAGAGAACTCGGAGGAAACCCACGCAAAGACAGGAGAACATACAAACTCCTTGCAGATGTTGTTCATGGTGGGATTTGAACCCAGAACCCCAGCTCTGCAAGGATGCAGTGCTAACCGCTAAGCCGTAAAAACGTTTATTCAGGTACATACTTGTATAACACAATACAAGTCATCGCCGTCTGGTGGAAGAAAATATTTATGTTTAAGTGAACGGGACTGTGCCGCAATAGAAGAAGCAGCCCAATGACAAGAGTGACACTATTTCTAGAAAAGAGTAAACTTTTCTTTTTAACCCTGCTTTAACAAAGGTAGGTAAAGCATGGTGCCTCCTCCACATCCCCATCATATGATGTGCAACCGATGCCCCCGATATGGTCAATAGTGAAATAATTAGCTGTATGGAGCTATTATATAGGCACTGCAGTTTGGGCAATACATTGTGCTATTGTATAGGCACTGTGTAACACCTTGCGGCCGGGGTCACACTTGTGAGTGCAATGTGAGAAATTTGAGCGAGTCTCTCGCATCAATACCTGGAAACTGCTGCTGGCGGTTCGGACCGGAGTGCATTGCACACTCAATTGTGATCCTGGCCTACTACTGGGACACTATATGGCAGATGCTGGGAATTCTATAGAGCTGTTTTATAAGAACTGTTTGGCTCTGATATTTCAGCACTGTATGGTGGCATTTAGATACTGTATAGTGCTATTATACAGTAACTAAATGGTACTGTTATACAAGAACTGTGGCACTGTACTGTATGATACTCTGATATGAGAACTGCATGGTGCTGTTATATGGGCACTGTATGATGCTGTTACAAAAGAACTGTGTGATGCTCTTATATGGGTACCATATGGTGCTGTTATATAAGAACTGTGTAGCATTATACTGTAGGGGGCTGCTATATGCTGTATGCGTGGTATTATTCGGGTGCTGTATGGTGCAGCTATCTATGAACTGTGTGATGCTGTTATATGGGTACTGTATGGTGGTATTTAGACACTGTACAGTGCTATTATATAGTAACTGTGTGGCACTGTTATTTAAGCGTAGCATGGTGGCATTCAGACTCTATATAGTGCTATCTTTTTGGAACTCTATGGCAGTATTAGGCATTGTCTAGGGCCATTATATAGGAATTGTGTACTGATCGTGAGGCACAGGGTGGTGTAATTCTATAAATCAGCTGGAGATTAAATATGGAGGATGGTACGGCTCTACAGATGATATATAAATGGACACTGCTTGTTTTATTCCAAGTATGATTTATGCATGCAAATCCCAGGTGCTCGGTATAACACGCAATCCAACACAACAAGTAGCGATAAATAAAATTGTGACATTTGCTGGGGATGATTTTCCTGCTTTATTGATATCCATGCAAAATATGTGTAAAGAAGCAGAGAAGGAAGGAGAAAGGTGAGAGCGACGTCCAGAGTGACAGCCATTCACCGTATGTGTATTCTTCCTTCAGCTCTTAGCGTCATGGCATAGGCGCATAGGCGCATATGTAGATACGCGCTCTCAATTGTTGCCATGGTAACCACATGAGCAAGGGGAACAAGTGTATTGACTACAATAAACAAGGCATTTGCAAATTAATGGAATTATTAATAAAGTGAAGAAAACAAACTCCTTGTCATTTTTATCATTGACACCCAGATTCAAAAATGATAAAATTACACTAAAACTTCTGAATAAGGAAAACCTGGATGGACAAACAAAAAAACAGCAACACACACGTAAAATTAACTTTAAAAAAAAGTGCAAATTAAATAATATATAAGTCTCAGACATAAAAATCTCCATTAGGGTCTGTACACACAATGTTATTTTCAGGCAACTAAAAATGTATGTTCTTTTTAGTTCATTTCCTGAATCTTTTTCTACATTTTTGACAATCTTTGGGGTTGTTGAATGTTTTTCCAGCATTTTTGAGGTGCCTTTTGTACTGGCGTTTTCCGGATGTTTTTTTTTTAAAACTACATTAAACAATGAATAAACCACTTGTGTTTTTTTCTAGCACAAAACGCTACAAATAGGCTCAAATTAGGCTGTTTAAGCTTTCCTATTGACTTGTTTTGTAAAGCACAGCGTCGTCAGAGTGTAAGACGCCTGAAGAATGGACAGGTATCTGTTTTTTAACTGATTGGCCTCTTTGGAAATCTGCAGAGAGGTTAAACGATGCTTAAAAGCCTGAACATATGAACATTATTTATGTTTTGTTTTTTAGATTGAAATGCATATGTTAATTCTTGTGTGTTTTGTTAGCGCCTTTTCAGGTAGATTTCAGAGTGAACTTGCTCCAAACCAGCAGGAAAAAAAAAACATTGTGTGAAAATACCCTAAGAGCCATTTTTACTCCAGATAGAAGACAATGAATAGGAGGTCATAGTGCTCACTAAACCTTTTATTATCGGCATCAGTTAGTTTTGCTTATATAAAAGGGTTTACATGGGCAGAATAAAGCAAAAACCACGTAGGTGGGTTTACGAGTGTTTCCCCAGGTGTGTGATGCTGCACGTCGCTATATATTTTGCCTTGAGATTATATTTACATTATTTGTATTGTCCACACTGGAAATTGCTTTGTGGAACCTTACATTGTAACCATGTACACAGATCTGGAAACCTGCTGTTTACCAACCTGTCCTTTTATGTTACGGTTTAGCTTGTATGGAAAGCTTGTGTAATGCTGCCTCATGCTCCTCTGGGTCATTTGTTAGTTCATACTAATTATTTTCTTAAGACAGAATTCACAATATCATCCATAGGACAATGTCTGATGGATTTCTGTCTAATAGACTTATTGGATTTACCTTTTTGTTTCAGAAACTCTTTCTGTATCAGTTTTTTGTTTCTCAACCTGCCTAATGTATCACTTGGCTAGGTGCAATTGTACACAGTGTGACAATTCCTTATTTGGGCCTATATGGTTTTATTTGGCCATGCAATAGAAAGTGGTCACTAATGTCCCTGTTATATGGGAACCGTATGACACTGTTTATCAGGCACTGTATGGCGCTGTTATACAGGAACTGTGTGGCACTGTTTATCGGGCACTGTATGGCGCTGTTATGTAGGAACTGTGTGGCACTGTTTATCGGGCACTGTATAGCGCGGTTATACAGGAACTGTGTGGCACTGTTTATCGGGCACTGTATAGCGCTGTTATACAGGAACTGTGTGGCACTGTTTATCAGGAACTGTATAGCGCTGTTATGTAGGAACTGTGTGGCACTATTTATAAGGCACTGTATAGCGCTGTTGTATAGGAACTGTGTGGCACTGTTTATCAGGAACTGTATAGCGCTGTTATACAGGAACTGTGTGGCACTGTTTATCAGGAACTGTATAGCGCTGTTATGTAGGAACTGTGTGGCACTATTTATCAGGCACTGTATGGCGCTGTTATACATGAACTGTGTGGCACTGTTTATCAGGCACTGTATAGCGCTGTTGTATAGGAACTGTGTGGCACTGTTTATCGGGCACTGTATAGCGCTGTTATGTAGGAACTGTGTGGCACTGTTTATTGGGCACTGTATAGCGCTGTTATACACGAACTGTGTGGCACTGTTTATCAGGCACTGTATAGCGCTGTTATGTAGGAACTGTGTGGCACTGTTTATCAGGCACTGTATAGCGCTGTTATGTAGGAACTGTGTGGCACTGTTTATCAGGCACTGTATAGCGCTGTTGTATAGGAACTGTGTGGCACTGTTTATCGGGCACTGTATAGCACTGTTGTATAGGAACTGTGTGGCACTGTTTATCAGGAACTGTATAGCGCTGTTATACAGGAACTGTGTGGCACTGTTTATCAGGCACTGTATGGCGCGATTATACAGGAAGTGTGTGGCACTGTTTATCGGGCACTGTATAGTGATGTTATACAGGAACTGTGTGGCACTGTGTATCGGGCACTGTATAGTGCTGTTGTATAGAAACTGTGTGGCACTGTTTATCAGGCACTGTATAGCGCTGTTATGTAGGAACTGTGTGGCACTGTTTATCGGGCACTGTATAGCGCTGTTGTATAGGAACTGTGTGGCACTGTTTATCAGGCACTGTATGGCGCTGTTATACATGAACTGTGTGGCACTGTTTATCAGGCACTGTATAGCGCTGTTGTATAGGAACTGTGTGGCACTGTTTATCGGGCACTGTATAGTGCTGTTATACAGGAACTGTGTGGCACTTTGTATCGGGCACTGTATAGTGCTGTTGTATTGGAACTGTGTGGCACTGTTTATCGGGCACTGTATAGTGCTGTTGTATGGGAACTGTGTGGCACTGTTTATCAGGCACTGTATAGCGCTGTCATACAGGAACTGTGTGGCACTGTTTATCGGGCACTGTATAGTGTTGTTGTATTGGAACTGTGTGGCACTGTTTATCGGGCACTGTATAGTGTTGTTGTATAGGAACTGTGTGGCACTGTATGGTGCTGTTACTTAGGAACTGTTTGGCACTGTTTATCGGGCACTGTATAGCGCTGTTATACAGGAACTGTGTGGCACTGCTTATCGGGCACTGTATGATGCTGTTACGTAAGAACTGTATGGCACTGTTTAGCGCTGTTATACAGGAACTGTGTGGCACTGTTAATTGGGCACTGTATAGTGCTGTTGTATAGGGACTGTGTGGCACTGTTTATCAGGCACTGTATAGTGCTGTTATGTAGGAACTGTGTGGCACTGTATCTGGCATTGTATAGCGCTGTTGTATAGGAACTGTGTGGCACTGTTAATTGGGCACTGTATAGTGCTGTTCTATAGCAACTGTGTGGCACGGTTTATCGGGCACTGTATAGCGATGTTGTATAGGAACTGTGTGGCATTGTTTTTCGGGCACTGTATGGTGCTGTTATGTAGGAACGGTGTGGCACTGCTTAGTTGGGCACGGTATGGTGCTATCGTATATGAGTTATGTGGTGTGGCACTTTTATTTGGGCAATGTACGGTGCTGATAGATAGGAACTGTGTGGCATCATTATTTGGGCTTTACTTAAAGGCTATATGGGAACTGTGTAGCACTTAAATTTGGGCACCATTTGATGGGATTGCATGGTTCTATTGTATTGGATCTGTGCCACATTTTGTTGAGCACTGAATAGCGGTATTAAGGCACCCTGTAATGCTATTATATAGAACCTATGACAAATAAAAGCAATGCATATTGGTTTTTAAGCCGCACTGTGTGGTGCTATTATATAGAAACTGTATTAGAATAATATCTCTGAGTGATATATTGTATATTTAAAATTAGTCAGTGCAGACCCAATTAGAATAAAAAAAAGCAGAAGTGTTCGGGGTTATCTGCATTCTCTTATAGGCTGTGTATTATGGACTCGTGGTGCAGAAGATGTAGCAGAGTTGAGGCGGACTCTCACATCTTGTCACACTCAGTACTGCAGACAGACGTGTGTACACAGAGGGCGGGTTACATCGTAGGCGTGATAAACCCAGCATCACATATAAAGGAGCCTAAGGCCGGTGACTACATACCTGCATTGGTAAATACGTGAATGTGACACTGGTAAATATAGATTTACTGACTGATAGAAGAGCAGAAGAGAGTGAGCAGTGGTGACAGCTGATGATCGAGCAGCGGAGACAGCATCTACACACAGGTAAGGGGCACCTGTAACCCTATCACCTGCTTATATAACAACTTTAGCTTTAAGGGCCTGTGTAGTCTCCTGTAAATCCGTATAATTAAGGCTGGGCTACATGACGACTTTGGCCACAACACGGCTTCCATGGCACATCGAAGCACAATACAGGTGAATATGGTCACATTATGACTTTTGGGGTACTGCGACAGGTAAGCCGAATAAAATCCAACTATGTCTAAGGCCGGGATCACACTACAGCGAGATACGGCCGAGTCTCGCAGGTTAAAACCAAGCTCTGGCACTGGCACTCCAGAGCGGAGCGTGCAGCCGCATAGCAATACATGGAGCCGCACGCTCCGCTCCGGAGTGCAGGTGCCAGAGCTTGTATTTAACCTGCTAGACTCGGCCGTATCTCGCTGTAGTGTGACTCCGGCCTAAGGCTTTATTCACACATCAGTAATTTTGATTAGTATTTTATCAGTATTTGTATATCAAAACCAGAAGTGTCTCCAAAACACAGAACAACTGACAATTTTTCAATTAGAGTTTTCTCTGTGAGTTCCCCTCATGGTTTTGGCATAGAAACACAGATGAAAAAATACTGCTGTGTGAATTAAACCTTACTGTTGTGACTTGCAATTCGCAGTTACGGTACACTAGTGGTTTGCATGCAACCCCGTTCACCTGCATTACACTGTGATGTAGCAGGAGCACATAGCGATATTTCACCACTGCCAAAATCACTGTGTAGCCCCAACCTAAAAGCTTCAAATAATCCTCAATTCTTCACCATTTCCATGATCACTGCTTGTGATCTGTGGATGAGAATATTCTTTTATATTATTGTGTAACTGAGGGGTCAGGATAGAGTCAAGCGAATTTTTCAAAATTTGGTTCCGATTACAATCGTCGGCGAATATTGGTTTTGCAATATTTGCCAAACGTCATTGGCATCAATGGGAGTGGAAATTACCGAATATCTTTGGAATCGATCATCAAACATAAATTCGGCACAAATAGGGTAGCAATATGGCACGAATATGACATTCATATTCGGCGACCAAATCCAAACGTTCAACTCTAGTCAGTACACAAGGAAGATTACAATGTCACAAATTACAGCTCTGGGAGCGGGAGTAAGGTGTCACATATACTGGATTCTGAGCTAAGGCTACTTTCACACTAGCGTTAACTGCAATACGTCGCAAATGCATCGTTTTGCCGAAAAAACGCATCCTGCAAAAGTGCTTGCAGGATGCGTTTTTTCAGCATTGACTAACATTGGCGACGCATTTGCGACGCATTGCCACACGTCGCAACCGTCGTGCGACGGTTGCGCCGTGCTGTGGCAGACCGTCGGGACCCAAAAACGTTACAATGTAACGTTTTTTGCTCCCGACGGTCCGCTTTTTCCGACCGCGCATGTGCGGCCGGAACTCCGCCCCCACCTCCCCGCACTTCCCCGCACCTCACAATGGGGCAGCGGATGCGCTGGAAAAATGCATCCGCTGCCCCCGTTGTGCGGCGGAGACCACGCTAGTGTCAGGGACCTCGGCCCGACGCACTGCGATGGACCGAGCCCGACGCTAGTGTGAAAGTAGCCTAAATATACCGGCTACAATTCATCTGCTCTGATACATTGCAACAATCAAAACAGAAATGAGAATTACACAATTGTAACAATTCCTCAGCAGCGCTAGAGAGTTCTTTACAGGACTTGGCTATAGATAATGGTTGCATTATAGAAACCAAGAGGAATTAAGGCCGCAAAAAAACAGCGAGCAAGGGCAGTAAAATTGGACCAGATTGGATGAAGTCTGCAGTCTACAGTAAGTGGGTGAGATATTGCAATTAAATATAACTTTTGGGGATCTCTGGTTTCTTCTGCGTAACAGTCTCCACCACAATGCAGCGACATATGGCGGTAGCTGTTACATGGAGCCTATGCGTATTGTGGGTAATTACAAATAGCATCACAGTGGCCTCTAAATATACTGCAATCTGTGGTAGAGCCTATTGGAACCATAATAGCGGTTATATCTCGTTACCCAGTTTCCCAGAAACAGGTATAATTTCAAAAACTTGATAGAAGAGGGCGCCTCACAGACTTGCACTATTTTCTTTTTTGGAGGTGAAACACCCTTTAAATATACAATTCATATCCATCCAGCGTATCTGACGGCTCCCGGAAGCTTCTATATGGCTGGCGTTGATTGACATCGCGGTTGTCTGCTATTGCTGGCGGTGGCTTTACAGCGATGCACCTGCTGGGAATGTGCACTCAGTCGCTGCAGGGTCGATCATGTGTATCGTCTTCTATTTATTCTACAGACCGCAGAAAATCTCATGAGTCAGTTGAGGCATAACACAAAGGAAGAATCGGAGGAATCCATTTTTAGAAGACTTTAGAAAACAAACAAACTGCATTACCACTGGTGGTCAGCATGTGATTCTGTTCATGAGGATGACAAGAATGTGACCACAGTGCAATATGACTATATGCTCATGGTCACTCTGGGGGCTATAATAAGGGTTGTATCATTGCCCTCTACTCAAAATCTAAAAAAATCAGGTATCATTATACTTACCCCGATATCTCATTTTCTAATTGTTACGCTCATCTGGATCAAGGAAGCTGAGATATGTATGTTGTTTGTAGGGTAGTCACATTGACCTAAAGGGGCATCAGCAGCCTAGCATAGCGTGCCAACCAAGCCATCAATAAGTTTAGCCTGTGCAACAGAGTACCCCTACCATCTTCCGTACCAACCTTTTCTAACACATCCCTTTCCACTCCTTTACTAACCTGTTCCTGCCTCCTTCAGATCAGCTATTTTGTCCCAATTTCACCCTAAAAAGCCCCTGCCAGCTTCAGTTTCTTCATAGTACCATTACCACCTTCTACCCCCATCTAAAAGTACCTCTTACTATCCCACTCATCATCAAAGGACCCCTGTAAACCTCTTTCCCCCACCGTCCATAGACTCCCAATTGGCCTAGACTCCCTGCCAATTTTGTCATCTCGACTGCAGCCCACTGATAGTATAAGGAGGCCCTGGGACCCAGGATTTTTGGCTGCAATGGGCCCTGAAATTGCTGATGGTGTGCAAGGTGATAATGACAGCTTGCAGCATCATGGCTTTGACTTGGCCATACTCCGGCAATATATTGACGTTTCCTTGTAGTGTTGGCAGTGGACACGACAGCAGCAGGATGAAAGATCGGAGGTCTCATTAACGTGGTTGCTGTGCTGCCGCTGCGGCTTGTTGAGCTGATCTCTGTTCTTCCTGTTGACAACAGCTGGAGGGCGGCCACAAAATTACCGTTTCTAGATTTTATGCTTTCGAATTCAATCTGAACTAATTATAGAAAATGTTCTCTCCATAAACAGAAGCTCAAACCTTTCAAAATCTGAGATGTTTGATTCAACCTCCCCACAATCTGTCTGGAAAAGCAGTGAAACCTCTCCCACATCACTGCATTATTAGGAGAATTTACCAACCATTAGTCTGGAAAGGCCAGGTGACAACCTCCATGGGACCTATGATGATGGCCCTATTGGTTGACACCAACCTGTCCCAATATACAGGATTTCAGGACTAAAATACATTTAGACCTCCACATTCAGACTTCTCAGGGGATGAAAAATTGAGCAATTTCTCAGGTCTGCCCTTTACTAGGGGGGCTCAAAGGAGTACCCTAAGAATGCAGCATGTAAACTTTCACTGCCATGGACCACCACATCATTATTAGCTTCTTCCCCATTTAGTCATTTTAGGATGGTATTATTCAGGCACTGAATGGCTCCTTTCTTTAGATAGTATTATGCTTGCAGTGTTATTTGGACACCGAATGGTTTTTATTTAGGTTGCATACAGCAATATTCTTTGAGCACTAAAAAGAATTGTGTCAGCATTGTAGGGCATTGTGTGGCAGTATTATTTGGACATTCAATGGTAATTTTATTTAAGCATTGATTGGTTATATGATGTGAGGAGTATGTGACAATGTTATATGGAAGTACATAGCAAGAGCACTAAATAATAGCATTGTAGACACAGCGAAAAAGCATGCAAATTGCCTCTTCAGAGAAAAAGAGGACTTGAACTCTATAGCGCCACCTATTGGAAGTAGCGATCCTACAAGTCACAATCAACCCTTTAACGAGTCTTGCAATATGGCTTAGGCTAGGTTCACATTACGTTTACAGCAGCCCGTTCAACACATACGTTAAACGGGCTGCTGTAACGCAAGTGCCGACTTTGGCACATACGCTAGCGCAGATAGAGCATCTGCTAGCTCTATCTGCGCTAGCAGTGACGGACCCAGAAACGCTGCAGCCGGCGTCTCAGGGTCCGTCACTCAATGACGGCACATCCCTAGCGCACGCCCATTGTGGGCGTGCGCTAGTGATGCGTCCGACATAGGAAGTAATGGCGGCCGTAACGGACTACGTTACACTGCGTTTATGCAGCGGTGTAACATAGTCCATCTAACGGACGCCAATAGCGAAGTGTGAACCCAGCCTTAGGATAAAAGCCAAATCAGTATCTCAATTCGCAGACACGGTGTTTCGGGCTGTTGGCCCTCGTCAGTGCAAAGCATGAGAACTGATTTGGCTAGGTGAGAGGCTCTGGACTGGGGTCTAAGGGGTAAGGTTTCTCCTTGTGGAGAGTGACATACCAGCTCTGGCTTGTCAAGGTAAGGAGGCTTATTCGCCGTGCAATGCACCTCTGGGAAATGTAATATGCAATTCAAGTCCTCTTTTTCTCTGAAGAGGCAATTTACATATTAAATTTCCCAGAGGAGCATTGCACAGCGAATAAGCCTCCTTACCTTGACAAGCCAGAGCTGGTATGTCACTCTCCACAAGGAGAAACCTTACTTCTAAGACCTGCGTAAAAGTATTAATTTTTGGCATTGGATGGCAGTATTATTTGGGCACTGAATAACTGGACTATACAGACATATTAGTCGGATGTTATGTAGAAGTACTATTTGGCATTGTATGGAGGCATTTTTTTCAAGCACTTAATGGCACTTTTTCATTTGTGCACTGGTGGTATGTGAACACTGTAAGGCACTATTAATTGGAAAATGCATTAAGGTATTATTTAGGCTGAATTTGGTACTTGAGAGCACTAAATGATAGCATTGAGTGACAACTGTATAGAAGCATTATTATTTCATCGCCTGTATAGGAAAAACCATCAGCAGATTTAGTTTCCAGTTCCACACTTCTCCTGACATCACCCGTGCACTACTACAAAATAGCCAAATTAGTTCTCATGCTTTGCGGTGACAAAAGCCAACAGCCCGAAACACCGTGTCTGCGAATTGAGATACTGATTTGGCTTTTATCCTAAGTCATATTGCACGACTCGTTAAAGGGTTGATTGTGACTTGTAGGATCGCTACTTCCAACAGGTGGCGCTATAGAGTTAAGTCCTCTTTTTCTCTGAAGAGGCAATTTGCATACAAAATACCAGTGATTGTTCATGCACTACAAAATACCAGTGATTGTTCGCTGTCTCTAACATCCTGTCCTCCTTCTATCTAAAACTGAATGTCCAAAATTTAACTCCTTGTGTTCCCCCCATCTACTACCCATCATAAACATGAAATTGCCATCTAATTCCCAAGCAGAATGTCCACTGTCTTGGGGTTATATTTGACTCAGATTTTTCCTTTTCCCTCACTCAGTACATTCGATCAATCGCCCGCTTATGTCACCTGCACCTCAAAACATTTTAAGAATTCGATCTTTTCTAACTTTTGACTCTGCAAAAACGCTTACTGTTGCTCTTATCCATTCTCGCATGGAATATTGCAATTCTCTACAAATCGGTCTCCCTCTCACTCAGAGGCGTATCTAGGGTTTCTGGCACCCGGGGCGAGAATTCAGTTTGGCGCTTCCCCCCCCTCCAAGGACATATGCGATTTGCACACTTAGTCATGTACCGACAAGCCGCTCTCCCTAATGCTTTCAATGTTCAGTGAAAAACTGAGAAAAGCAGAAGAGAAGCTCGTTGTCACAGAACCACAAGTATGAAAGTCGCATATGAGTGAAGTGTCCATGTGACGACTACTGGAACCTGCAGAGCTGAATCCTGACATCGCAGCTTCTGAATTCTCACAACTAATGCACAGCACACTTTTAGGATTCTCACTTTCCGGTGGACGGTCATGTCAGCACAAGCATGTGATTTGTATACTTCTGACCGCATTCCCCCTTTGCTCTTCATTTTGTGTCCTCAAATCTCCACCACACATTAAATACCCCCATCCCAACTACAAATCTCCCCACACACCATTGATAACCCGATCTCCACTCCAAATCTCACCTCACACATTAAACACCCTCATCCCCACTCCAATTCTCCCCACACAAAAGAAATCCCCCATCCCCACTTGACAACTTGGGGCTCCTGTGCAAGAACTGTGTCTTTGCCCCCCTCCTTTTATGGCAACAAAGCTATATGAGCAGTGTCCTCAGATTTCTCCCTCCCCATACTGTCCTCAGATTTCTCCCTCCCCATACTGTCCTCAGATTTTTCCCCATGCAGTGTCCTCAGATTTCTCCCCCATGCAGTGTCCTCAGATTTCTCCCCCCATGCAGTGTCCTCAGATTTCTCCCCCCATGCAGTGTCCTCAGATTTAATCCCCCCATACTGTCCTCAGAATTAATCCCCCCATACTGTCCTCAGATTTCTTCCCCCCATACTGTCCTCACATTTCTCCCCCCATACTGTCCTTAAATTTCCACCATTAAAATCTTCGATGTCTTCAGCTCCATTATCCCGTCTGGAGCACTTACCACCAACCGCAGCGCTGTGCCCTGTGTTATCGCCTCTGAAGAGAGAGTGACGTCAGCAGCGTGATCATGTGACCTGATCATGCTGCTGGCGTTTCACTGATCAGGAAGTGTCGGGGGCGGTCAGGGAAGTGTACTTGCATCTGAAGACGCTAGTACAAATCCCTGAGAACCGACGTGCAGCACTTTCTCTGAGCCGGCTGTCAGTTTGACAGCCGGCTCAGAGAACAGCAGAATTTCAGTGTGGGGGCGGCAGAATGCCGCCGATGGGGAGCCTCCTTGGACCGCGGCCCGATGGCGCCCCCCTGTCGGCTGCACCCGGGGCACATGCCCTGGCTGCCCCCCCTAGATACGCCACTGCTCTTACTAAACACTCTCCAATCTATCATAAATGTAGAAGCCAGGATCATATTTCTCTCCAACTGCTACACCGATGCCTCCACCCTGTAGCAGTCATTGCACTGGTTGCCCATATGCTACAGAAGCCAATATAAACTTATCACCCTAAAAGCGGGTCGCTGTTAGGGGCAGGCAGACTAGGCATTTGTCTAGAGCCCCCGATACCCCAGGAGCGCCATGGGGCCCCCAGCCAGTGGCGTGCCACTAATAGCGGCACACTACGTGGACACTATGGGGTACGCAAGTCAGGAGGGCCTGGTGCCAGTGTCAGCGTCGCCCTCCCGCAATCAACTGTATCGGCATCATAGATGCCAATACAGGTGAAAGTAATGATGGAGGAGAGAGCATCAGATGATGCTCCCTCCCCCATCATTCCCCCTCTGATGCAGTGGGTGCGATGACGTCACTTAATCGCGCACCACGCTGTGTTGGACAGTGGAGCTGTTGAGATGCACTGCAGACATCGGAGCAGTGGGGGAATGGGACAATGTAAGTATTGTATATATATCTGTGAGTATGAGGTGGTCAGAATACTGCAGGACTGTGGAGCTGCATTATGCTATATGGGGAGGATGCATTATACTCTAAGGGAGATTTCACTATGCTCTATAAGGGGGCTGCATTGTACTCTATGGAGTCGCTCCATTATACTCTACTAGGAGGCTGCATTTTACTTTTATGAGAGGGCTGCATTATACTCTATGGGATGGCTGCATTATACTCTATGAGGGGGCTTCATTATATTCTATGGGGTGGCTGCATTATAGTCTATGCATTATACTGTATCGAGGACAATGGGGAATGCATAATACTATATGAAGGACTATGGGGTGCATTATACTATGGGGAGTGCGTTGTACTATATGGAGGACTATGGGAGTGCAGTATAATAATAATAATAAATTTATTTCTATAGCAACAACATATTCCGCAGCACTTTACATTTTAGAGGGGACTTGTACAGAGAATAAAAGACATTACAGTATAAAAATAATCACATAAATCAACAGATACCAAGAGGAGCTTACAATCTATGAGAGGACTATGGGTTGCATTATACTTTATTATTATTACTATATTATTATTATTATTATTACTATTATATATATATATTATATATTATTAAATTATCGCATTATACTATATTATACTATATTGAGGACTATGGGGAGTACATAATACTATAGGGAGGATATTGGCTGTGCATTATACTATGTGGAGATCTATGGGGAGTGCATTATATTGTATGGAGGACTATGGTGTGTGCATTATACTATATGGAGGACTATGGGTAGTGTATTATACTACATGGAGGACTACAGGGAGTGTATTATATTATGTTGAGGACTATGGGGAGTGTATTATACTATATTGAGGACTATGGGGAGTGCATTATACCATATGGTGGGATATGGGGAGTGCATTATTATATATGGAATGCTATGGGGCACATTATACTATGTGGAGGACTGTGGGGCACATTATACCATATGAAGAACTATGGGGTGTGCATTATACAATATGGAGGACTATAGGGTGTATTATACTAAACAAGCAAAGTGCTGCCTATTCATCAAGTGATTGGATTGTTTATGCCAGAACAAAAATAATCGTTCTCAGCAGCACATCGCCCAGTGAAAACTGCAGATATGCTGCTGATAACATAATACTATATGTGGACACTTTGATCTATTAGTAATTGTTTTATCCCCATCATTGTTCCTCAGCCGGTGTAAAGAGATCCAGAAACCAGCATCGAATAACTTCAATATTGTCGATCACGCTTGTTTAGCAGCCTGAACTCAGCGAGTGTGAATACAACCAAAATGTTTCTGTGTTATGGTGCAATATGTCAGCATTTCGGGCATCACTTTAAAATTTTGCCCAGGGCCCCACTTTGTCTAAAACCAGCCCTGCCCTCATCCACAAAGCTCTCCACAGATCTGCACCACCCTACATCTACGAACTCATCTCTGTCTACCAACCTACCCGTGTCCTCCATGCCACTAATGACCTAAAAGTATCATCTATAATATAACGCTGGGAGCGTCACTCTGTCCGAAGCCTCTATAGACTGCGCAAGCGCAAGCGCCGGCGCAGTCTGGACCGCACAGAGCGACGCTCCCAGGAGATCGCGGTATGCGTAAGCGCTGAACGCACACCGCGATCTCCACCGGACAAGCAGGGACGAGCCAGGAGGCGGAGGGTGAGTATACTTACCTGACCCGTTCCACCGACGCGCTTCCGGGCCGTGACTGTCCCCCTGCTCCCGGAATCGGCGCCTGCGCAGTCCGCGCTTTCCGGCGCCATTTTCTTGAAGACACATTGCAGTGTCTTCAAGAAAATGGCGCCGGAAAGCGCGGACTGCGCAGGCGCCGACTCCGGGAGCAGGACCAAGAAAATGGCCGCACCCAGCACAGCCGCCGCGCCCAGCACAGCCACGCACAGGCGCCCACAGCCACGCACAGCCGCCGCACCCAGCACAGCTGCCCACAGCCACGCACAGCCACCCATAGCCACGCACAGCCGCCGCACCCAGCACAGCCGCCCACAGCCACGCACAGCCGCCGCACCCAGCACAGCCGACCACAGCCGCCGCACCCAGCACAGCCGCCCACAGGCACGCACAGCCGCCCACAGCCACGCACAGCCGCCCACAGCCACGCACAGCCGCACCCAGCACAGCCGACCACAGCCACGCACAGCCGCCGCACCCAGCACAGCCGCCCACAGCCACGTACAGCCACCCATAGCGACGCACAGCCGCCGCACCCAGAACAGCCGACCACAGCCGCCGCACCCAGCACAGCCGCCCACAGCCACGCACAGCCCACAGCCACGCACAGCCGCCGCACCCAGCACAGCCACCCACAGCCGCCGCACCCAGCACATCCGCCGCACCCAGCACAGCCATGCACAGCCGCCACAGCCACGCACAGCCGCCTACAGCCACGCACAGCCTCCCACAGCCACGCACAGCCGCCCACAGCCACGGACAGCCGCCGCACCCAGCACAGCCGCCGCACCCAGCACAGCCGCCCACAGCCACGCACAGCCGCCCACAGCCACGCACAGCCGCCGCACCCAGCACAGCCACGCACAGCCGCCCACAGCCGCCGCACCCAGCACAGCCGCCCACAGCCACGCACAACCGCTGCACCCAGCACAGCCACCCACAGCCGCCGCACCCAGCACAGCCGCCGCACCCAGCACATCCGCCGCACCCAGCACAGCCGCCGCACCCAGCACAGCCACGCACAGCCGCCACAGCCATGCACAGCCTCCGCACCCAGCACAGCCACGCACAGCCGCCTACAGCCACGGACAGCCGCCGCACCCAGCACAGCCACCGCACCCAGCACAGCCGCCGCACCCAGCACAGCCGCCCACAGCCACGCACAGCCGCCGCACCCAGCACAGCCTCCCACAGCCACGCACAGCCGCCTACAGCCACGCACAGCCGCTGCACCCAGCACAGCCGCTGCACCCAGCACAGCCGCTGCACCCAGCACAGCCACCGCACCCAGCACAGCCACCGCACCCAGCACAGCCGTCCACAGCTGCCGCACCCAGCACAGCCGCCCGCACCCAGCACAGCCACGTCACATACAGCCGCCCGCACTCAGCACAGCCACATACAGCCGCCCGCACTCAGCACAGCCGCCCGCACTCAGCACAGCCGCCCGCACTGATGGGGGCGCAGGATGGAGCAGCACGTGATAGGATTGGGGCGCAGGATGGGAGCACATGACAGGATGGGGATGAGGATGGAGCAGCACATGACACGGTGGAGCAGCACATGACAGGATGGGGGCGCAGGATGGAGCAGCACATGACACGGTGGAGCAGCACATGACAGGATGGGGATGCAGGATGGAGCAGCACATGACACGGTGGAGCAGCACATGACAGGATGGGGGCGCAGGATGGAGCAGCACATGACACGGTGGAGCAGCACATGACAGGATGGGGGCGCAGGATGGAGCAGCATATGACAGGATAGGAGCAGCACATACCAGGATGGAGACCATATTCCAATATAAATGCTCGCCACCCGGGCGTAGAACGGGTTCAATAGCTAGTCCTCTATAATCAGAACCTTCCACTCCCGTCTCCAGGACTTCTCTCACATTGCACCAGTTTCCTGGAATGCACTACCCCAGACAATCCAGTAAATTCCCAGTATCCACAGTTTCAAGAGTGCCGTGAAAATAAATTTCTGTATACTCACCTCACTAATCTAATCAATTATCCCCTGTTCTTTCTTCCACATACTCAGTAGCACTTTGTACCTGTACTTGTACAGATACTGGTTGGTGACTGGTTCATTAGCGTTAAATTACCCTATTTTTTATACAGTTGGCTGCACATTATACGACAAGCACTTTATTTTTACATTTTGTGTCCCCCCTATTTCTTCATAGATTGTAAACTTGCGATCATGGCCCTCACTCCTCTTGGTATGCGTTGAACTACAGGTCCTTCTCAAAAAATTAGCATATAGTGTTAAATTTCATTATTTACCATAATGTAATGATTACAATTAAACTTTCATATATTATAGATTCATTATCCACCAACTGAAATTTGTCAGGTCTTTTATTGTTTTAATACTGATGATTTTGGCATACAACTCCTGATAACCCAAAAAACCTGTCTCAATAAATTAGCATATTTCACCCGGCCAATCAAATAAAAGTGTTTTTTAATAACAAACAAAAAAACCATCAAATAATAATGTTCAGTTATGCACTCAATACTTGGTTGGGAATCCTTTGGCAGAAATGACTGCTTCAATGCGGCGTGGCATGGAGGCAATCAGCCTGTGACACTGCTGAGATGTTATGGAGGCCCAGGATGCTTCAATAGCAGCCTTAAGCTCATCCAGAGTGTTGGGTCTTGCGTCTCTCAACTTTCTCTTCACAATATCCCACAGATTCTCTATGGGGTTCAGGTCAGGAGAGTTGGCAGGCCAATTGAGCACAGTAATACCATGGTCAGTAAACCATTTACCAGTGGTTTTGGCACTGTGAGCAGGTGCCAGGTCGTGCTGAAAAATGAAATCTTCATCTCCATAAAGCATTTCAGCCGATGGAAGCATGAAGTGCTCCAAAATCTCCTGATAGCTAGCTGCATTGACCCTGCCCTTGATGAAACACAGTGGACCAACACCAGCAGCTGACATGGCACCCCACACCATCACTGACTGTGGGTACTTGACACTGGACTTCAGGCATTTTGGCATTTCCTTCTCCCCAGTCTTCCTCCAGACTCTGGCACCTTGATTTCCGAATGACATGCAAAATTTGCTTTCATCAGAAAAAAGTACTTGGGACCACTTAGCAACAGTCCAGTGCTGCTTCTCTGTAGCCCAGGTCAGGCGCTTCTGCCGCTGTTTATGGTTCAAAAGTGGCTTTCCGCACACGCCTGTGCACGGTGGCTCTGGATGTTTCCACACCAGACTCAGTCCACTGCTTCCTCAGGTTCCCCAAGGTCTGGAATCGGTCCTTCTCCACAATCTTCCTCAGGGTCCGGTCACCTCTTCTCGTTGTACAGCGTTTTCTGCCACATTGTTTCCTTCCAACAGACTTACCATTGAGGTGCCTTGATACAGCACTCTGGGAACAGCCTATTTGTTGAGAAATTTCTTTCTGGGTCTTACCCTCTTGCTTGAGGGTGTCAATGATGGCCTTCTTGACATCTGTCAGGTCGCTAGTCTTACCCATGATGGGGGTTTTGAGTAATGAACCAGGCAGGGAGTTTTTAAAAGCCTCAGGTATCTTTTGCATGTGTTTAGAGTTAATTAGTTGATTCATAAGATTAGGGTAATAGGTCGTTTAGAGAACCTTTTCTTGATATGCTAATTTATTGAGACAGGTTTTTTGGGTTATCAGGAGTTGTAGGCCAAAATCATCAGTATTAAAACAATAAAAGACCTGACAAATTTCAGTTGGTGGATAATGAATCTATAATATATGAAAGTTTAATTGTAATCATTACATTATGGTAAATAATGAAATTTAACACTATATGCTAATTTTTTGAGAAGGACCTGTATGTGTAAGGCCATGTGCACACGTTCAGTATTTTTAGCGGTTTTTTCGCTATAAAATCGTGATAAAACCGCGAAAAAAATACATATGCCTCCCATTATTTTCAGTGTATTCCGCATATCTAGTGCAAATGTTGCATTTTTTTCAGCGAAAAAATCGCATAGCGGAAAAAAAAGCAACATGTTCATTAAATTTGCGGAATTGCGGGGATTCCGCACACCTAGGAATGCATTGATCTGCTTACTTTCCGCATGTGGCTATGCCCACCATGCGGGAAGTAAGCAGATCATGTGCGGTTGGTACCCAGGGTGGAGGAGAGGAGACTCTCCTCCACGGACTGGGCACCGTATAATTGGCAAAAAAAAAAGAATTAAAATAAAAAATAGTCATATACTCAACTTCGATGGCCCCCGGAGTCTTCCCGCCTCTCAGCGGTGCATGCTACCGCTTCCGTTCCTATAGCTGGTGTGTGTGAACGACCTGCGATGACGTCGCGGTCACATGACCGCGATGACGTCGCGGTCACGTGACGTCATCGAAGGTCCTGCACACACACCATCTATAGGAACGGAAGCCGCTGAGGAGATCGGCTGTCTGCAGAAGGTGAGTATAACAATTTTTTTTATTTTTTTTATTATTTTTAACATTCTATCTTTTACTATTGATGCTGCATAGGCTGCATCTATAGTAAAAAGTTGGTCACACTTGTCAAACACTATGTTTGACAAGTGTGCCCAACCTGTCAATCAGTTTTCCAAGCGATGCTACAGATCGCTTGGAAAACTTTAGCATTCTGCAAGCTAATTACGCTTGCAAAATGCTAAAAGAACCGCAAAAAAACCGGGAAAAAACCGCAAAAAGAAACATGCGGATTTCTTGCAGAAAATTTCCGGTGTGCACATACCCTTACTCTGCAATGTCTTATCTTGATTGTACAAGTTCTCTCTGAATTGTAAAGAGCTGAAGAATAAATATAAAAATTGTTATTATTTGGCACTGTATGCCAGCATTATCTGAGCACTGAATGGTAGGACTCTGGTGGAACTATACAGTAATATTATTTGGATACTGTATGGCAGTATAGTATTATTTAAGAACTAAACATTAGTATTTTACATGTACTATTATGAAGTATTTTTTGCCATTCTATGATAATTAATGAAGTGGAGCTGCCCTGTAAGGCCCCTTTCACATATCAGTTTTTTGCAATCAGTCACAATCCGCCAAATTTTGAAAAAAACGTATCTGGTGACTAATGCCGCCGGATCCGTTTTTTTCTCATAGACTTGTATTAGCGACAGATTGCCTCACGTTTCATCTGTCGTTCGTCGGATCCGTCAAAATTTGTTTGTCCGGCGGCCATAGTAACGTTTTTTGTGTCTGTCGAAAAAACGGACAGCGACGGATCAGTCGATGTCTGTCGTTTTCTAGAATGGAAGCCTATGGCGCCGGATCTGTCAAATGACGGAATCCGGCGATGGATTCTGTTTTTTTAAACTGAGCATGCTCCGATTTTTTTAGGATCCAATTAGCCGGATCAGCTAGTCAGATCCGGCAAAAAAAACGGATCTGTCACATCAGTTTTTCACAATCTGCAATGGATCCGTTTTTTTTTCCAAAATTCGACGGATTGCAATTGATGGCAAAGAACTGATGTGTGAAAGAGGCCTAAGTCTAGCTTAGGATGTTTATCACTTATCTCTCGCCGAGCAGCTGTAACAATAGTAGTTCACCTTGAAATCGCCAAGTACATGCCTCTACTAGAAATTTGACTGCATTGCGCCATCATAGAGTTAATGTGTTTTGTCATCATTCTGGTGCCAATGCCATAAAGAAAATGGTCTTGAGGAAAAGAAGCCACTGACTGAAAGTAAATGTGGCCTGGCCCTTCACCTACAATGTGCCATTTTAATAAATGTTAAATGCAAGAACAATATATGGGCAGTCAAATAGTTAATCACGCAAAGCACCCCTTGATGTGTCTGTGACAGCTGCTTTGAAGGAGGAAGGTGGCCCCCCGTACACCTTTGGCCATGGGCATCTGCACAGGTTGCACCAATGGTATCTCCATCCCTGGCAAGGAGCAGGCCCTGACAGGACTCCCCATTGTAGGTAACGATGGATGAAACTATTGCGCAGCCTCTCCACCATCCAACTATTCATTGTGAGAAAGTGCATATTGCACAGCGTCTTCCGTCCGTTGTGGTCGCTGACTTCTGCCTCTGACAGTACAGAGGTTCATTAACAACAGGAACTTGCTCAGAAAAAAAACAGACGGCAGCCTTGGTAATAGCTGCAGAGATCCTGGCAGCCGCCCAGGCAGCATCTCCTTCCTCAGCATCTCCTCCAGCGACAGGCAAGGTCAGGCCGTTTATACACAATGCAAACCTTCTAGATATATCAAGGACTATGGCATCATAAGAGGGGAAGCGTCATCTCTGCTTATACACTGAGAGGGATGTTGGGTGGATGGGTGGGTAGGACACATTGGTGGCCCCCATTAGTGATCAACTGACCGGCACTACGATGCATGTAATAGATTGCCAGATTGGAGAATTGAGACATGTGGATGCCGTACGTGTGAGTGTTGTAATGGTTGCAATTCCTGTCACTGCTCCAGTTGCTCAGATACCATTCACTTACCAGAAGCGTCTCTCTTCGTGCTCTTTACTATTCTCCTGCTTATAGACTTAACACTTTCACTGCAACATGTTTCTAATATAAACAATCCACATATGTACAAAGCTATACACCGGTGAGGCCACCCTCCACATTGTAGAGGAATGGAATTTATTTTAGTGCAGCGCATGACAAAACGCAAAATATATTGACAGAATGAGGTCCCGAAGGACGGGGAGTATAGTAAATTATTCTTACAGAATGAAGTATTTGTGTAAATGCTGTGACGTTGCACTCACTAACAGGTAGGAGAATACTCGCTTGGCAACGGGGATAAATGCACATGGGTACGGTTTTTCACGTAAACAGTCTATGTGGGTTTATTTTCTCACAGCATAAACCACCAAAACCAACAACAGATGGACAGTCTTTACATCAGGCTTCACATCATTAGCTTGCGACTCTAAACACGCTAATCCTTATCTGACCAGTTGCCATGGGTGACAGCACAGTTCATAGAGTATCATAAGCACCAACAGTCTATGGTACCTTACGGGAGCTCCTGCTCCTCCTGCTGTCTCCTTGTTGGTCCTCTCTCCTGGGAAAGCTGCCTTACGGGGTTCATCAACTTGCCTGGCAGGCACACATTAGTCAGTCCAGAGCCACCGAAGGACGGTAGCTTCCCCAACACAGACCGTCCAGGTCCACGGTCTCTCAGGTGCTTCCAGGAAGACTCCACTCACAGGAGCTTCCAACACAGACCTCCAGGACCACGGACTCTCTGTGCTCTTCAGGGATCCAGTCCTACTCCCAGGACCTCCCAACATAAAAGCTTTCCACAGTGCGCTATTCAGGACGTCCGTCCCCACCTGGGGCCGTCCAACACACACAAGCGTGTGACCTGTCCAGGTGCTATTCAGGACGTTTGTCCAACACTCCAGGCCACCAGTGCGCTATTCAGGATGTTCATCCCCACCTGGGACCGTCCAACAAACAGGCATGTGACCTGTCCAGGTGCTATTCAGGAAGTTTGTCCAACACCCCAGGCCACCAGTGCGCTATTCAGGATGTCCGTCCCTACCTGGGACCGTCCAACACACAGGCATGTGATCTGTCCGGGTGCTATTCAGGACGTTGGGTCAACACCCCAGGCCACCAGGTCCAAAGCCCCACCACGTGCTATTCCGGGAGATAGCACTCCCAACACATAGGCTCTCCAGGATCTACAGCACAGACCATTCAGATTCATACTCAGAGACATGTGACCCCCACCCTGGTCACATTATATACTTCTAACCACTCCCCTAGGTGGGAGTGTGTGTATCTGGCTAGTTTGACCCGCCCAGCTCGCAGAACTAGCCCTGCCAGCCTGCCTTCATACTCATACCAACAACTATCCTTGTGGGACTACAGGTCCCAGAGCAACAACATTGCTTTAAGCTGACAGCGCACAGTATCTTCCTCTGCGACACACATATCAGCCATTCACAATAATGCTGGACTTTGTCTCATCACCACAGTTATTCCTGAGATGCCATGCATTCCTATGGCCTCAATACGCCTCCATGCGTATTCTGGGGAGACCATGCAGCACCCGCTATCTGTAACAGGGGTCACTGCATCACAATGCCCAAAATACATGAAATTGTTCTAATAACATATTATAATACTGCCCCCTATGTGAAAGAATATAACTACTATAATATTGCCCCTATGTACAAGAATATAATTACTGTAATACTGCTCCTATATACAAGAATATAACAACTATAATACTGCTCCTTATGTACAAGAATATAACTACTATAATACTGCTCCTATGTACAAGAATATAACTACTGTAATACTGCCCTATGTGCAAGTATATAACTACTATAATACTGCCCCTATATACAAGAATATAACTACTCTAATACTGCCCGTATGTACAAGAATATAACTACTGTAATACTGCCCCCTATCTACAAGACTATAACTACGGTAATACTGCTCCTATATACAAGAATATAACTACTATAATACTGCTCCATATGTACAAGAATATAACTACTATAATACTGCCCCTATGTACAAGAATATAACTACTATAATATTGCCCCTATGTACAAGAATATAACGCTTGTAATACTGCTCCTTATGTACAAGAATATAACTACTATAATACTGCTCCTTATGTACAAGAATATAACTACTATAATACTGCTCCCTAGGTATAAGAATATAACTCCTATTATACTGCTCCTATGTACAAGAATATAACTACTGTAATACTGCCCCTATGTACAAGTATATCACTACTATAATACTGCCCCTATGGATAAGAATATAACTACTATAATATTGCCCCTATGTACAAGAATATAACTACTGTAATACTGCTCCCATGTACAAGAATATAACTATTAGGATACTGCTCTTATGCACAAGAATATAACTACTATAATACTGCTCCTATGTACAAGAATATAACTACTATAATCCTGCCCCTATGTACAAGAATATAACTACTATAATACTGCCCCTATGTACAAGAATATAACTACTATAATACTGCCCCTATGTACAAGAATATAACTACTATAATCGTGCTCCTATGTACAAAAATATAATTACTATAATACTGTTCCTATGTACACAAATATACTATAATACATTTCAGCTGTTTACGAAAACATATTCAAGATAGTTATATAATCAATATGGGCTTATAGTGCTGACTCTCAGCTTTGATTCGAGAGTGTCTGCATCCTAACTGGAGTAAGGATTTAGGAATTACAGCTCTTCAAAATTTTTCAAATCTGACATTTGTCACTTTATGTGGCAATAACTCTGGAATGTTTCATCATATCCCAGTGATTTGGAGACTGTTTTTTTCATGATACATTGTATTTTATGATATTGGTAAATCTAGATCAGTATGTTTTGCGTTTATTTTTAAAATTATCAGAAATTTTACAAAAATGTCTAAAAATGGTCAACTTTCAAACTTTGAATGCTTATTCGTTCAGATAGTCATACCACACAAAGAAGTTAATAAATAACATTTATACAGATAGATATTGGGAGGCGCTAGTGCACTAAGGACGATATTAGCTGCAAATAAAATACCACCACAAGGCTGTTAGAAAATAAATGTCTGAAATGGAAACAATAATTTGCGTTATAAATACCTCCCTATTAGGAGGGAATCACCAATGGTATGGTATGTAAAATGGGTTTGGGGATATGGAATAGGTTTAGATGGTCCCGCAGCTGGTTCCCCAGGACAAGTATACAAAATTACACTGTAGTCTAGAAAAATTATTATTATGATTATGTAGATGTCATACAGTACAGTTGAAGGCCACTACATAGGCAGTGGATATATATAGGTATATCCGGAGGCCTCAACGCCAGGTTATTACCTTTCCCGTGTTAGGTAGTGATGCCGATATGTTCTGGGTCAGGGCAACAAGTGCAGGATTAGCGGTGGATGTTTCCATGGCGTTGAAGCTTCTCGGACGGTGACAGGCGCTCCTTGAGTCCCCTTTTCGACGCCTGCGCCCCGACGAAGAAGGGAATCCAGGAGCGCCTGTCACCGGCTGGGACAGCAATGCGGAAGACACACTTAAATCGCTGTTGCAAGCCTCAACACCATAGAAACATCCAATGCTAATCCTTGCCCTGACCCAGAACATATCGGCATCACTACCTGACACGGGAAAGGTAATAACCTGGAATTACCACTGACTAGGCTGAGTGTGAGCCTATACTGACATCTTGCTCCAAACGGATATATCCACTGCTCACCTAGTAGCCTCCAATTGTACGGTATGGTATCTTTATATGGCCATTCAAAGATACAGTAATAGTTTAATTTAATCTTGCATTAAATACTGACACTTTTTGATATATGTGCAAACCCACTGTCCACCCAGGGGCCTCCAACTGTACTGTATAACATCTACATAATAATCATAATAATCATTTTTCTAGACTGCAGTGTAATTTTGTATACTTGTCCTGGGGAACCAGCTGCAGGATCATCTAAACCTATCCCATATCTCCAAACCCATTTTACATACCATTGGTCATTCCCTCCTAATAGGAAGGTATTTATAGCACAAATTATTGTTTCCATTTCAGACAATAAATAACATTTACCTCATATCTGCTTTACATCGGCACAGGGCTGCCACTAGAAATTTCGGGGCCCCATACTGGCAACATTTTCTGGGCCCCTTTGAGGCTCCGCCCAGGCTCCACCCCTCGAACTGTCCACAGCCCCACAACTCTCTCTTGGAAAAACTCCAGTTTTCACCTATCACACATTAACAGTTCCCATCACCAGATCACACATATAGCCTGCAGCTTTTGATTTGGCCAAAAGATTTTTTAAGCTGCCACCATAACACGGTAGACACTTTTGGCCGGGCCCTACTCTACTGTAACCTACTAAATATTTGTTAAAATATGCAATACAATTTAGGTATATTTTTATTTATTTTTCAATTTTTAAAATGACCAATAATATCACATACAACGAACAAATACCGCTACACCATGTCCAGACCACATATTACCACCACAGTGATCGAATAATATCAAATACAGGGAACAAATACCACAACACCATTACCAGACCACATAATACCACCAATGACTGAATAATATCACATACAAGGAACAAATACCACCGCACCATGACCAGACACCATATTACCACCACATAGTGATCAAATAACACATAGAAGGAACAAATACCACTGCACCATGATCAGACACCATATTATTACCACATAGTGACCAAATAGCACATACAAGGGACAAATACCACCGCACCATGACTAGACCACATATTACCACCACAGTTATCGAATAATATCACATACAATGAACAAATACCGCCGCACCATGACTAGACCACATATTACCACCACAGTTATCGAATAATATCACATACAATGAACAAATACCGCCGCACCATGACGAGATCACATATTACCACCACAAAGTGACCAAATAGCACATACAAGGGACAAATACCGCAACACCATGTCCAGACCACATATTACCACCACATAGTGACTGAATACTACATTACTGATCAGTAATAAAAAAAAATACAATACTATCACCATAAGTGCCATTATACACAGGAGATCTGTACTTAGTATGCAGTGTCTGTTTACAGGTAATACAGTGATCACCGGTGGCATTATACACAGGAGCTCTGTATATAATGTACAGGTAATACAGTGATCACTGGTGATATTATACAAAGGAGCTCTGTATATAGCATACAGTGTATAGGTAACACACTGACTCACCAATGACGTCTCTAGGTGAAGTCCTTCATCTTTCATCCAGCACAGACTGCCATCACTTCTTCAAGCCAGGACTTGTCTCTGCAGGAAATATCCTTAATTAGCCCCTATGGTAATAATATTCCCCATCCTGGCCCCCGTGTGTCTCATTCCTGGCGTCAGCCATATGTTCTCCCATCCTGCCCTCATGAGTATCCATCCTGCCCCATATGATCTCCCCATCCTGACCCATCTGTCTCCATCGTATCCATCCTGCCCCATGATCCAATCCTGCCCCCATGTCTTTCATTTTGCCCTGTGTCTCCAATCATGCCCCGTATCTCCATTCTTGCCCCACCTGTCTCCAGTCCTGCCCCCAGTGTGTCCAGCATTTTGCCCCCAGTGTTTCCAGTCCTGCCCCCAGTGTGTCCAGCATTCTGCCCCCAGTGTCTCTAGTCCTGCCCCCAGTGTGTCCAGCATTCTGCCCCCAGTGTCTCCAGTCCTGCCCCCATTGTGTCCAGCATTCTGCCCCCAGTGTGTCCAGCATTCTGCCTCAGTATGTCCAGCATTCTGCCCCCAATGTGTCCAGCATTCTGCCTCAGTGTCTCCAGCATTCTGCCCCCAGTGTCTCCAGCATTCTGCCTCCAGTGTCTCCAGCATTCTGCCCCCAGTGTGTCCAGCATTCTGCCCCCAGTGTGTCCAGCATTCTGCCTCCAGTGATCCAGCATGCTTCCCCCAGTATGTCCAGCATTCTGCCCCCAGTGCTCCAGCATTCTGCCCCCAGTGTGTCCAGCATTCTGCCCCCAGTGTGTCCAGCATTCTGCCCCCAGTGTGTCCAGCATTCTACCCCCAGTGTGTCCAGCATTTTACCCCCAGTGTGTCCAGCATTCTGCCCTGGGCCCCCCGGATCGCCGCTCTCAATAATTAAAAAAAAAAAAAAAAAAAGGATCTTCTTACCTGGCTGCACTCCTGCGGCGAAGACGAAGCTCCCTCCACTCAGCTGAAGCGCGCGCTTGCTGGCTACTGACACTGAAGTCAGATGCCGGCAACGTGCGCGCAGCTGCTGACGTCAGCTGCCAGCCTCCGATTGGCTGGCGGCTGTTAACTATTGACGTGCGGCCCGCACGTCAATAGTGTTGCCGCAGTGCTGCTAAGGGCCCGGTTTAGCCTGCCAGTAGGGGCCCGGTGAGCAGATGAGATGGGGCCTGATACGGACCCCCTCTGCCCGCCGGGCCCCATATGCCAGTCAGGGCAGTAATGCCCTGATGGTGGCCCTGCATCGGCATCACTTGTAATATGTTATTTTATTTTGTTAGGATGTTACAAGCTTTAAAATTGTAGCAGTGATTTTTCAAGGAAATGTTAGAAAACTTATTTTTTTTAGGGACTGAAGCGAATAACTTAGCACTAGGCAGCGTTCACACAGGCACTGGATTCTTGTGCCAAAACATTGTGATGTTTATTTCCACAGGTTGCACAGCACCGAAAAACAAAACCATAAACACAAATTCCCTAGTCTTGCCCAGGCAATAACTTAACAAAATAGACCCTGGCTACTCCTACACGGCTGAGCTAGTCCAAGTTCAGTCTAACAAAGTGGCTATTGTCCATAGCAACCACGAATACTCGCAGTTTGGTGCACACAGCCCTGTGCAGACACCTTTCATAGAGGCTCTGGTTAGTCTCTCCATAGCTCCAAGACAACCCACTCTGCTCAACGTCCCCAGCTGCCTGAAAGAGTCAGGTGAACACGTTAGGCTATGTGCACACGTTGTGGATTTGACTGTGGAATTTTCTGTGCAGACTCTGCATTTCTTGGCAGAAAACGCAGGTCAGAATCTGCACTTTTTTTTGCGGGTTTGCTGCGGATTTGCTGTGGATTTTGTGCAGATTTCTTCCTTTTTTTACCCCTGTGGATTTCTATTATGGAATGGGTGCAGAAACGCAGCAGATCCGCAAAAAGAATTGACATGGTCCTTTTTTGAATCTGCTGTGTTTTTCATGCAGATTTTTCTGCACCATTAGCACAGCATTTTTTTTTGCCCATTTATATCACTTGCTGATCTGCAGCGTTTCTGCACAGAAAAAACGCTGCAAATTTGCAGGAAATCTGTAACGTATGCACATACCCTTAGGGTATGTGTCCACGTTCAGGAAACGCTGCCATTTTGACGCAGCGTTGAGCCGCAGCGTCAAAAACGCAGCATCCAGATGTTACAGCATAGTGGAGGGGATTTAATGAAATCCCGTCTCCACTGTGCATTAAAAAACGCATGCGTTTTTCCCGCAAAAACGCACATGCGTTGCGTTTTTTCAGAACACAGCATGTTACTACAATGAGCAAAACACGCAGGAACACCGCAGGTGACCTGCCAGTGACCTCAGGTGCATTTTTGGTCAGGATTTTACCTGCATAAAATCCTGACCAAAGCCTGAAGCAAACCTGAACGTGGACACATACCCTAAGGGTATAGCTCCACGTTCAGGATTGCATCAGGATTTGGTCAGGATTTTCCATCAGTATTTGTAAGCCAAAACCAGGAGTGGAACAATCAGAGGAAAAGTATAATAGAAACATATGCACCACTTCTGTATTCATCACCCACTCCTGGTTTTGGCTTACAAAAACTGATGGAAAATCCTGACCAAATCCTGATGCAATCCTGAACGTGGAGACTTACCCTAAGGGTATGTTTCCACGTTCAGGATTGCATCAGGATTTGGTCAGGATTTTCCATCAGTATTTGTAAGCCAAAACCAGGAGTGGGTGATAAATACAGAAGTTGTGCATATGTTTCTTTTATACTTTTCCTCCAATTGTTCCACTCCTGGTTTTAGCTTACAAATACTGATGGAAAATCCTGACCAAATCCTGATGCAATCCTGAACGTGGACACATACCCTTAGGGTATGTTTCCACGGTAAGTAAACGCTGCTTGTTTGACGCTGCAGCGTCAAACAAGCAGCGTCCAGATGTTCCAGCATAGTGGAGGGGATTTTAGGAAATCCCGTCTCCACTATGCGTGGAAACCCGCACACGGCGGCCCTGCGACTCCGGACATGCTGCGCGTCTTTTAAGATCGCAGCATGTCCGTACACCTTGCGGGGACGCAGCATGTCCGTACACCTTGCGGGGACGCAGCGTCCCCGCAAGGCATATCACAGGGCCCTATGGCGAGGGGTGCGATGATCCCGGATGTGTGCTGTACACATCCGGCACCATCGCGTCCCAGAAAGGGGACGGGGCTTAGCGCCGAGCGGCTTCGCCGCTGCGGCGATAACGCTGCCCCTCCGGACCGTGGAGCCATACCCTTAGGGTATGGCTCCACGGTACGGAGGGGCGGCGGTATCGCCGCAGCGGCGAAGCCGCTCGGCGCTAAGCCCCGCCCCCTTCCTGGGACGCGATCATGCCGGATGTGTTAACTCTTCACATCCGGGATGATCGCTCGCTCCCATAGGGCCCTGTGATATGCCTTGCGGGGACGCTGCGTCCCCGCAAGGTGTACGGACATGCTGCGATCTGAAAAGACGCGCAGCATGTCCGGAGTTGCAGGGCCGCCGCGTGCGGGTTTCCACGCAGAGTGGAGACGGGATTTCATACAATCCCCTCCACTATGCTGGAACATCTGGACGCTGCTTTTTTGACGCTGCAGCTCTGCGCAGCGTCAAAAAAGCAGCGTTTCCTGACCGTGGAAACATACCCTTAGGCTGCCGTCACACTAGCAGTATTTGGTCAGTATTTTACATCAGTATTTGTAAGCCAAAACCAGGAGTGGGTGATAAATGCAGAAGTGGTGCACATGTTTCTATTACACTTTTCCTCTAATTGTTCCACTCCTGGTTTTGGCTTACAAATACTGATGTAAAATACTGACCAAATACTGCTAGTGTGACGGCAGCCTAAGGCCATTACTTGGCCCTGAATTGCCATCACAACCATCAGGACAACACAATCATTATCTCAGGATGCTGATGGGGTTAAAGAGGGAGCCCCCCACACACACTGTTAAGTATCTAGATGCCGGAATCACAATTTACAGCAGCATCTAAGGGGTTAAATGGCCATGGTCGGTGCCAACACCGATCGAGCTGAATGCTGCAGGGTGTCAGCTCCAGAGTACAGCTGACTGCTGCTGCATTTTTACCCCTTGGGAGATACTATTCATTTACAGTGGGAAAAATAAGTATTTGATACACTGCCAATTTTGCAAGTTTTCCCACCTCCAAAGAATGGAGAGGTTTGTAGTTTTTAGAGTAGGTACACTTCAACTGTGAGAAACAGAATCTTTTTAATTTTCAATTTATTGCATGAAATAAGTATTTGATACAATAGAGAAACATAACGTAATATTTGGTACAGAAACCTTTGTTTGCAATTACAGAGGTCAGACGTTTCCTGTAGTTCTTGACTAGGTTTGCACACACTGCAGCAGGGATTTTGGCCCACTCCTCCATACCCATCTTCTCCAGATTTTTCGTGTTTAGGGGCTGTCGCTGGGCAACATTGAGTTTCAGCTCCCTCCAAAGATTTTCTATTGGGCTCAGGTCTAGAGACTGGCTAGTCTACTTAAGGACCTTGAAATGCTTCTTACAGAGCCACTCCTTAGTTGCCCTGGCTGCGTTTCAGGTCATTGGCATGCTGGAAAATCCAGCCACGACCAATCTTTAATGTTCTTACTGAGGGAAGGAGGTTGTTGGCCAAAATCTCACAATATATGACCCCATCCATTTTTACTACAATACGGTGCAGCTGTCCTGTCTCCTTTGCAAAAAAGCACCACCAAAGTATGATGTTTCCCCACCATGCTTCACAGTTGGGATGGTGTTTTTGGGGTTGTGATCATCCTTCTTCCTCCAAACACGGTGAGTGGAGTTGATACCAAAAAGTTCTATTTTGGTCTCATCTAACCACATGACCTTCTCTCATGCCTGCTCTGGATCATATAGATGGTCACTGCCGAACTTCAAACGGGCCTGGACATGTTCTGGCGTGAACAGGGGGGACCTTGCATGCCCTGCAGGATTTAAATCCATTACAGCATTGTGTGCTGCTACTGATGTTTGAGACTGTGGTCCCAGCTTTATTCAGGTCACTGATCAGGTCCTCCCATGTAGATCTGGGCGGATTCCTGACCTTTCTCAGAATTATCCTTACCCCACGAGGCGAGATCTTGCATGGAGCCCCAGACCGAGGATCAACCTATACCAGAATGATGAGAAGAAGGAAGTATAGAGGCTTGGAACAGATCATGATCCAAAGTAGAGCACATCCTCTGTAAAACATAGTGGAGGCAGTGTGATGGCGTGGGCATGTGTAACACCCCAGGTAACCGGTTGTTACAGTGACGTTACCTTCCTTTCGGGGAGGGTAATATTATGCTTGGAGGCAAGGAGGATTCCCTTTATCAGGTAATCTTACATTCAACACATTCTGACTTCAGGCCAGAAGGGGGAGCTCAAAATACGGTTTTAGGGGAGCTTCGCTGATATACAGTTAGGTCCATATATATTTGGTCAGAGACAACATTTTTCTAATTTTGGTTATAGACATTACCACAATGAATTTTAAACAAAACAATTCAGATGCAGTTGAAGTTCAGACTTTCAGCTTTCATTTGAGGGTATCCACATTAAAATTGGATGAAGGGTTTAGGAGTTTCAGTTCCTTAACATATGCCACCCTGTTTTTAAAGAGACCAAAAGTAATTGGACAATTGACTCCAAGGCTATTTCATGGACAGGTGTGGGCAATACCTTCGTTATGTCATTCTCAATTAAGCAGATTAAAGGCCTGGAGTTGATTTGAAGTGTGGTGCTTGCATTTGGAAGGTTTTGCTGTGAAGTAAACATGCGGTCAAAGGAGCTCTCCATGCCGGTGAAACAAGCCATCCTTAAGCTGCGAAAACAGAAAAAAACCATCCGAGAAATTGCTACAATATTAGGAGTGGCAAAATCTACAGTTTGGTACATCCTGTGAAAGAAAGAAAGCACTGGTGAACTCATCAATGCAAAAAGACCTGGGCGCCCACGGAAGACAACAGTGGTGGATGATCGCAGAATAATCTCCATGGTGAAGAGAAACCCCTTCACAACAGCCAACCAAGTGAACAACACTCTCCAGGAGGTAGGCGTATCAATATCCAAATCTACCATAAAGAGAAGGCTGCATGAAAGTAAATACAGAGGGCTCACTGCACGGTGCAAGCCACTCATAAGCATCAAGAATAAAAAGGCTAGACTGGACTTTGCTAAAAAACATCTAAAAAAGCCAGCACAGTTCTGGAAGAACATTCTTTGGACAGATGAAACCAAGATCAACCTCTACCAGAATGATGGAAAGAGAAAAGTATGGCAAAGGCGTGGTACAGCTCATGATCCAAAGCATACCACATCATCTGTAAAACACGGCAGAGGCAGTGTGATGGCCTGGGCATGCATGGCTGCCAGTGGCACTGGGTCACTAGTGTTTATTGATGATGTGACACAGGACAGAAGCATGAATGAAGCCGAATGAATTCTGAGGTATTCAGAGACATACTATGTGCTCGGATCCAGCCAAATGCAGCAAAACTGATTGGTCATCGTTTCATACTACAGACGGACAATGACCCAAAACATAAAGCCAAAGCAACGCAGGAGTTTATTAAAGCAAAGAACTGGAATAATCTTGAATGGCCAAGTCAGTCACCTGATCTCAACCCAATTGAGCATGCATTTCACTTGTTAAAGACTTAGCTTCAGACAGAAAGGCCCACAAACAAACAGCAACTGAAAACCACCTCAGAGAAGGCCTGGCAGAGCATCAAAAAGGAGGAAACAGCGTCTGATGATGTCCATGAGTTCAAGATTTCAGGCAGTCATTGCCAACAAAGGGTTTTCAACCGAGTACTAAAAATGAAAGCTGAAAGTCTGAACTTCAACTGCATCTGAATTGTTTTGTTTAAAATTCATTGTGGTAATGTCTATAACCAAAATTAGAAAAATGTTGTCTTTGTCCAAATATATATGGACCTAACTGTATACATCCTGGTCTGAAGGAGGAGTTAGTCAGTTGGAGTGAGGAGATCAGTCTGGAGAGACAGTGGAAGAGTGAGGTCGGAAGAGAGCAGTGAGAAGGACAGTGGGGCCGTGCAGCCACGTGTGAGCTGCAGCTCCAGTAAAGGAAGATAACCTGAAGGGTTGGGATGTAGTGAGCATCTGAGGAACGAAGCACAGGAGAACGAAAGAGCTTGGAGGGGAACTGTGACCGGGCACCCTGTGAGCCGAAGTGCAGGAACCAGGCATCGGGAGCCCGAGGCTGTGTTGTACTCCAGGTCGCACGGCAGAACCAGAGGGAAAAGGACTTTATGTTATTTGCCTGCACCCACACCTTGAGGTGAAGCAGTATACTAGGAGCCCGGGTCGTGATAGAGACCCTATAAAAAGGCTCACACTGCCCACCATATGGGCAACTGTCCCAGGACAGGAGAGAGAGGACTTTGCTAGCAAGCCACAGGCAGCAAGGACCTCGCATACGAGTGCGAGTAGGAAGGCTTATGGACCTCACCTGGGAGAGGGATCCACTATTGCCTCCAAACCGGCCGGGCCACATCACCACCTGTTGCTGGAACTCTGGACTGTGGCTGCTTACAACCAGTAAGCCAGGTAAAGATGTTACAACTCTGTGCCCTCCATTTATTTGCCGGCATACACCATCCCTGCCCAGCACACCGGGAGACCTGGGGAGCCCGCTTCACCTGTGGGAAGCGTCACCATCTTCGCTGCAGTAGCATTGCCCCAGAGGACCCCTTTAAGCAGCTTCGGTCCCTCTGACCGAGAACCACAGGTGGCGTCACGAACACAAACTTTATTACAACTCCGTTAAAAGACCTTCCCTGTTATGACCCCAATGGCGAGGGTCTCAGAGGAACGTGGAAGTCTGCAGAATACAAAAATCCAGCTCATAGGGCAGTGGTAACTGGGTTGACCATATATCTACTCCTAACGCCAACACTAGAAGTAGCCGGGGATCATTCCTACGTTGATTCTAGATGACACGCGCCAGCCGGAGAATCTAGCTACCCCTAGTAGAGGAAAACAAAGACCTTTCTTGCCTCCAGAGAAGGGGACCCCAAAGCTGGATAGAAGCCCCCCACAAATAATGACGGTGAGGTAAGAGGAAATGACAAACACAGAAATGAATCAGGTTTAGCACAGAGAGGCCCGCTTACTGATAGCAGAATAAAGAAAGGTAACTTATATGGTCAACAAAAACCCTATCAAAATCCACACTGGAAATTCAAGAACCCCCGAACCGTCTAACGGTCCGGGGGGAGAACACCAGCCCCCTAGAGCTTCCAGCAAAGGTCAGGATATAGATTTGGAACAAGCTGGACAAAAATACAAAACCAAAACAAATAGCAAAAAGCAAAAGGCAGACTTAGCTGATATAACTGGAACCAGGATCAGTAGACAAGAGCACAGCATACTAGCTCTGATAACTACGTTGCCAGGCATTGAACTGAAGGTCCAGGGAGCTTATATAGCAACACCCCTAACTAACGACCCAGGTGCGGATAAAAGGAATGACAGAAAAACCAGAGTCAAAAAACTAGTAACCACTAGAGGGAGCAAAAAGCAAATTCACAACAGTACCCCCCCCTTAGTGAGGGGTCACCGAACCCTCACCACGACCACCAGGGCGATCAGGATGAGCGGCATGAAAGGCACGAACTAAATCGGCCGCATGAACATCAGAGGCGACCACCCAGGAATTATCCTCCTGACCATAGCCCTTCCACTTGACCAGGTACTGAAGCCTCCGCCTGGAGAGGCGAGAATCCAAGATCTTCTCCACCACGTACTCCAACTCGCCCTCAACCAACACCGGAGCAGGAGGCTCAGCAGAAGGAACTACAGGCACAATGTACCGCCGCAACAAGGACCTATGAAATACATTGTGAATAGCAAACGACACAGGAAGATCCAGATACTTCCGGAAAATGTCATGCATAAAGGACTGAAAAACTGAAGGCGCATTGGAGAGCCCAAAAGGCATCACCAAGTACTCAAAATGACCTTCGGGCGTATTGAATGCGGTTTTCCATTCATCACCTTGCTTAATGCGCACAAGGTTGTACGCACCACGAAGGTCTATCTTGGTGAACCACTTGGCACCCTTAATCCGGGCAAACAAGTCAGACAACAGCGGTAAAGGATACTGAAATTTGATAGTGATCTTATTTAAAAGCCGATAATCAATACAAGGTCTCAAAGATCCGTCCTTTTTTGCCACAAAAAAGAATCCCGCACCAAGAGGGGAAGAAGACGGACGAATATGTCCTTTCTCCAGAGACTCCTTGATATATGAACGCATAGCGGTATGTTCAGGTACCGACAGATTAAACAGTCTTCCCTTAGGAAACTTACTGCCTGGGATCAAATCTATAGCACAGTCACAGTCCCTATGAGGAGGCAGTGCACTGGACTCAGACTCACTGAAGACATCCTGATAATCAGACAAATACTCCGGAACTTCCGAAGGCGTAGAAGAAGCAATAGACACAGGCAGGGAATCCCCATGAATACCACGACAGCCCCAACTTGAGACTGACATAGCCTTCCAGTCCAGGACTGGATTATGGGTCTGTAACCATGGCAGCCCTAAAACAACCAAATCATGCATTTTATGTAAAACCAGGAAACGTATCACCTCGCGGTGTTCAGGAGTCATGCACATGGTAACCTGTGTCCAATACTGCGGTTTATTTGCTGCCAATGGTGTAGCATCAATACCCCTAAGAGGAATAGGATTTTCCAATGGTTCAAGAGCAAAACCACAGCGCTTAGCAAATGAGAGATCCATGAGACTCAGGGCAGCACCTGAATCTACAAACGCCATGACAGGATAAGATGACAGTGAGCAAATCAAAGTTACAGACAGAATAAATTTAGGTTGCAAATTACCAACGGTGACAGGACTAACAACCTTAGCTATACGTTTAGAGCATGCTGAGATAACATGTGTAGAATCACCACAGTAGTAGCACAAGCCATTCCGGCGTCTATGAATTTTCCGCTCATTTCTAGTCAGGATTCTATCACATTGCATTAAATCAGGTGTCTGTTCAGACAACACCATGAGGGAATTTGCGGTTTTTCTATCACATTGCACCGAATTAGGTGTCTGTTCAGACAACACCATGAGGGAATTTGCGGTTTTGCGCTCCCGCAACCGCCGGTCAATTTGAATAGCCAGTGCCATAGTATCATTCAGACCTGTGGGAATGGGAAAACCCACCATAACATTCTTAATGGCTTCAGAAAGGCCATTTCTAAAATTAGCGGCCAGTGCACACTCGTTCCAATGTGTCAGCACGGACCATTTCCGAAATTTTTGGCAATACACTTCAGCCTCGTCCTGCCCCTGAGACATAGCCAGCAAGGCCTTTTCTGCCTGAATCTCAAGATTGGGTTCCTCATAAAGTAAACCGAGCGCCAGAAAAAACGCATCAAGATCAGCCAATGCCGGATCTCCTGGCGCCAGCGAAAAAGCCCAATCCTGAGGGTCGCCCCATAAGAACGAAATAACAATTTTTACTTGCTGAGCAGAATCTCCAGATGAACAGGGTCTCAGGGACAAAAACAATTTACAATTATTCACGAAACTCCTAAACTTAAACCTGTCTCCGGAAAACAGTTCAGGAATCGGTATTTTAGGTTCTGACCTAGGATTTCTGATAACATAGTCTTGTATGCCCTGCACACGAGTAGCCAGCTGGTCCACACTTGTAATCAAGGTCTGGACATTCATGTCTGCAGCAAGCATAGCCACTCTGAGGTAAAGGGGAAGAAGAAAAAAAAAAAAAAAAACTCAGAATCTTCTTTCTTATAATCCCTCTTCTGCAATGCATTAAACATTTAATACGGGCCTGGCAAACTGTTATGACCCCAATGGCGAGGGTCTCAGAGGAACGTGGAAGTCTGCAGAATACAAAAATCCAGCTCATAGGGCAGTGGTAACTGGGTTGACCATATATCTACTCCTAACGCCAACACTAGAAGTAGCCGGGGATCATTCCTACGTTGATTCTAGATGACACGCGCCAGCCGGAGAATCTAGCTACCCCTAGTAGAGGAAAACAAAGACCTTTCTTGCCTCCAGAGAAGGGGACCCCAAAGCTGGATAGAAGCCCCCCACAAATAATGACGGTGAGGTAAGAGGAAATGACAAACACAGAAATGAATCAGGTTTAGCACAGAGAGGCCCGCTTACTGATAGCAGAATAAAGAAAGGTAACTTATATGGTCAACAAAAACCCTATCAAAATCCACACTGGAAATTCAAGAACCCCCGAACCGTCTAACGGTCCGGGGGGAGAACACCAGCCCCCTAGAGCTTCCAGCAAAGGTCAGGATATAGATTTGGAACAAGCTGGACAAAAATACAAAACCAAAACAAATAGCAAAAAGCAAAAGGCAGACTTAGCTGATATAACTGGAACCAGGATCAGTAGACAAGAGCACAGCATACTAGCTCTGATAACTACGTTGCCAGGCATTGAACTGAAGGTCCAGGGAGCTTATATAGCAACACCCCTAACTAACGACCCAGGTGCGGATAAAAGGAATGACAGAAAAACCAGAGTCAAAAAACTAGTAACCACTAGAGGGAGCAAAAAGCAAATTCACAACACTTCCCCTTTTACTTGGGCGCCCAGGGCCACGGATCGGGTCGCAGCCACCATGACGTGACATCCCCTTTAAGGACCGGACCCGTACAGAGTACCCCACGACCCTGGCGGGCGACTCACATGCATGGTTTCCAATAGTGCTGGGTCACTAGTGTTTATTGATGACAAGAGACAGAAGCACCCGGATGAATCCTGTGTGTACTTTCTACTCAACCGAATGCAGCCAGGCTGATTGGACGGCGCTTCACAGGACAGATGGACAATGACCCAAAACATACTGCGAAAGCAACTCAGACTTTACCTGCAAAGGATTCTCTGCAAAGTATTAAAAATTAACATTTCATGTATGGTAAAGTTAATTTGTTCTATTACTTTTGATCCCCTGAAATGAGGAGGCTTTGACTGAAAATGGCTGCAATTCCTAAACGTTTCACAAGATATTTTTGTTCAACCCCTTTAATTAACCCTGAAAGTCTCCACTTCAATTGCATCTCAATTGTTACATTTTAAATCTAAAAGAGTGGCCTGCAGAGCTGAAATCAGGGAGTCACTTCTAATACTTCTGGACCTAACTGTATATAGAGGGTTCGTGACATTGGTATTGTCGACCACCGTGAATAAGTGTTTCCCCAAGGGTCTCCGACCCTTTACCTTCCCAGCCTCCGAATAATGACATGAGTCTCAAGTTGGATATAAATGGCCACAGCGGCCTTTATTATAAACAAACACAACATTTAACCGTAACCTGATCTGGGGATGGGGTCCTTAAAGCTAAAAATCTGGTGTTAACCATATTATAAGCAAGTGGACAAAAGACCAACCGTAGATTACTCTCAGCCGTTACCCCACAGGCTCGAGAGCACCAAAATACCCCGAAGGGTTCCCGTTGTCCACTTGCAACTTAGGAATCTGGCCCACCGTTACCAAGATTCCCCCAAATCACCAGACCCGCAACCAAAACTTATACCAACTGGAGAATCCGTATCCCAACGGACCCCCCAGGCCAATTTAGCACCAACTCCAAGGACCCCTCCCCCCGCCTACAGCCACTATGACCCTAACTAAAACCAACTAAAATTAACAAAATACACAACCTAAAGGGGCGGGTGGGTGTGACTGCTCCCAGGTCCTCAGAGCGGGAAGTGACCGGCTCCTCCCCCCACTCACCCCATACCCTCTCCAGGCCAGCATTAACCCTCCCTTCAGAGCAAACTCCCCACCCCCTTTTTCCCTGCTCCAAACCCCCTGTCATGTCGGCTTCCACGTAAGCTGCCCGGGGGAGGGGTGGGGCGGCTCGCTCCAGCCTGGTCTTTCAGTTGAGTGCTCCTGGGTTCCTTATAAGACAGCTGTGTGTGGCCGCAGCTTATATCCAGGAGACAATAGGACCATCAGTCGGAAATCAGACATATCAGATAGATACTTCTCCCAACAATACATTTTTTAGGCTGCTATAAACATTAGAGCGATGCTGAACCCTTTGTACCTGTGAGTTTGGCCAACATTAGTCTAATGTGTATGGGAGGCTTTATTCAATATAGAGACCCTGAAGAGACTTAATATCACTTTATGCCAGGAGTCTTCCTTGTAGTCTCAACCATAATCACATCCCACTGCAGACAATGAGTGTTTCTTGTACCTTGCCTGTATTGGTTCCCTGTAATTACGCCAAGAACAGTATCAGTAGGAAGGAAACATCAATGCACAATGGGCCACTTACAATGTGCAGTCATCTCTAGAGGTGGAGCGTCACCCATGATCACAGTAGAGCTGTGTGTGGAGTCTATGAGAACCTACTCAGGACTGGGATAACATGACTGTGTGCTGGAGGACGCCAAATGAATGAAAGGTCCAGTTGACATTTTCCAGGGTGAGAACCCAAAAAGGGGCGACACCCACCCTCCCCTGTGAAATGACGATTCTTTTGGTGTGTTTTTCTCACGCAGGAACACATGTTTATCAGGTCCTGTTCCTTTTAATGGTGGGAACCTTGCTCTTGAACAGCAGAATAATTGCATAACACCGTTCAGATTCATGTGTGGCCCTCAGGGTTGGAATTCACAACACAATTCCTTCAGCAGGTTAGTGCCGCTGTCAGTCTTCATTTCGCTCAGGTATTGCTTGCCTTGAAGGGTTGCACCAGCCACTTGTATAGGTCACCATGTATAGGCTTATTAACGTGCAAGAAATGTAACATCTTTGTCCACAATTAACACATTTTCCATCCTTCAGCTCACTGCTTTTATTGCTGCTGATCAGGGTCTTCAGCTTGTCAGACGCATTTCACAAAGGCTAAAATGAAGACTATTGCAATCTCTCCACCGCTATCTGGTCACTTCTCACCGCAGGCTCTTCTACAGCTCCTGTCTTTGTGACCCTGGGCTCTGTTCTGTACCCTCTTCAGCACTTCTGCCTCTCATGTGGTCTTAGCCACTCACTAACTCACCCCCTAGGATCGCTACTTCCAACAGGTGGCGCTATAGAGTTAAGTCCTCTTTTTCTCAGAAGAGGCAATTTGCATATTTAATTTCCCAGAGGAGCATTGTACGGCAAATAAGGCTCCTTACCTTGACAAGCCAGAGATGGTATGTCACTCTCCATAAGGAGAAACGATACCCCTTAGACCCCAGTCCAGAGCCTCTCACCTAGCCAAATCAGTTCTCATGCTTCGCACTAACGAGGGCCAACAGCCCGAAACACTGTGTCTGCGAATTGAGATACTGATTTGGCTTTTATCCTAAGTCATATTACACGACTCGTTAGAGGGTTGATTGTGACTTGTAGGATCGCTACTTCCAACAGGTGGCGCTATAGAGTTAAGTCCTCTTTTTCTCAGAAGAGGCAATTTGCAAAACTCACCCCCTGTCTTTCAGCTCTTTTCATAGTCTATGGTACTTTAGAGGCAGTGTATTATATTACGGGACTGCATTCTTTTACATACATACTATGCGCTCTACATTATCTCTAATACAGGTCTAAAGGCCCCATACACATCAATGAGCACATTCAGACCACTTTTATCTACTGTTTATGGAAGGGGGAATCGTGGAGTTTTCTCTTTTCAGTATTATTACCAACATAATATTTATTAACAATCGACCTTGACAAAACCCTCATCCTTATAGGGGCTGCAGAGAGCATCTCTTACTTTGGAGTACCTATCCTTTCCTCTTTACACCTTTTAGCCCATGGTCTACCGGAAAACCTTGATTCTTGGACGCAGATTATAAGAAAAACAAAATATGCTTTACTCACCCTCCATGGGTCCAGCTATGAGTCTCTGTTGCTTGTTCCAATGTCTAGTATTAAAATCACATCGCCAGCCCTGCAGCCAGTGAACTCAGTGGCTCTACCCCTGTAGTTGGCACAACCCGATGAGAGCCGCTGAGCTCACTGGTCAGCAGGTGATGTGACGTCAGCGCCTCAGCCAATTACAGACACCAAATAGTAATTAGTAGTAAATATCCATTGTTGCCAAAGTTCAAAAATAGCTATAGTAAATATAATTACAGTAACTATCCCTGGTGGCAGAGGCGTAGCTAGGGTTTTGGTTCAGGGGGGGTGAAACTTCTGAGTGGGCCCCTAACCAGGTAACCTTGATTACAACTCGGTGATGCCCCCTAATAGTGGAGGAGAACCTCAGCAGATGACCGCGCTGTTACTGAAGATAATCTCTATATAAAGACCAACATGGATATTACCGCCATATGGTCAGTGGTAGACACCAGTCCTGCAGAACATATAACAGATCACTGCACAGTTACAGATAATGACTTACCGCTGACGTTCTTTCTGATGGAATCCTTTATTTTTCCCGTCTCTTCTTCAGACAGCGGGCGCCGGGTGGTGACATCACGCCCACTGTCAGTGTCGGTGACATCAGCCGCTGACAAAGGGATGATGGGAGAAGGAGCATAGCAACTCCTTCCCTCATCACTGCAGTTAGCTGTAGCGGCTAAATGCCGGTACAGCTGACCTTGCGGTGACGGGCGGAGGGCCCACTACTGGCAGCGGGCCCCCGCTTGCTCAGGGGCCCCATAGCGGCCAGTGGCAGAGCAGTGAGATAGATTCTCCCTGCTCTGCTGCAGCGTGTTGATACAGTTACAGTAGCATAGCTCCGGGTGGGTCCCCTCTGAGCACCGGGCTGGGGGCCACCGCCCCCTATGATCCCCCCCGGTAGCTGCGCTACTGCCTGATACTGCCTGGTGGTCTAGAGCTTCTCTCCTCTTTAATCTTCTCCCAATGTAGTGCAGATGGTAAAGCATCACCTGGTGTAACAGGCCAAATTAACCCCTGTCCAGATTAAACCTGGGTAAAGTTTAGCCCAGGCCAGAGTATACCTTCGTGGATAAACTGTCTTAGGCCAAACTATACCCGGGGGTGTAAAATAGCTTAGGCCAAATTATACCCCTCCAGGCTACAATATATCCCCCTAGGGAATAAACTGTCCTAAGCCGAACTATGCTTAGGGATATAAATTAGCTTAGACCAAACTATACCCCTGAAGGCTACAATATACCCCTCTATTGTATGAGCCCTTGTAAAGGAGTTAGATTTCAGATGTCATTTTTTACACCTCCAGGCTACAATATACTCCTCTATTTTATTTTATGAGCCCTTGTAAATCAGAGAAATGTTAGATGTCATTTTTTAATAACTTAAAACTGACTTATACGTAGTGGGAAAGTATTTGTGTTGTTAATCACATGATGAAGATTGGCCCTACAATACAATGTGACTGTGAAGTCTAACATCTGAGATGTCTCATGTTTGTTGTAATGACTCAGATGTTAGAGTTCCACAAAGATAAAAGATGACTTGCACAAACATGAACCTCCATTAACATGTTGAAAAATTAAGTAATTCTTGTGTATATCACTCAACATTGCTGATTTCAAAGGGGGTATAATCTGCATGCGAGGTATCACATGACCTAGGCCATAGTATACCCGGGGTATAATCAAGCCTAGGATGTTTAATCCTGGGTATAGTCTGGGCTCGGGGTTTACTATGGCCTGTTACACTGGGACAATCATGGTAGCACAGGTATCACCCTTTGGATAACCCCCTTAATACTTATTACTTGTGGTGTTCTTGGTGGTCCAGGATATACTAACCTGTTTGTATCCACGTGTGAAGGATGAAGCAGAGTGCAATGGGCAGAACATGTGCTGAAGTCATTGGGATCATAGACCAAACCACAGTCACAGTCAGAGGACATACCGTAGGGTATTATGGCGGGGACACTGGGTCTCTAGTAGTGCCGCTGACAATGGTGCACACACGGTGCTAGGAGTAATTACACATATGCATAGTGCCATTATTGACATCTGATTAGCAGGTAGACCGTGAGATGGCTATTTACTTTTTTTTCAACTACCCTGGATAAGCAAAGTCGTGACACATTGCCACGTACCTCGCCCACTGAATACACCTGGCAAATACTACACGGGCATCCCCACAACACGATTCACACAGGAGCCAAGTACAGAGCTCCACCAGCTCTGCAGACAGTATCACACAGGATAGAATTAGATACACAGCTCAGCAGACAGTATCACACAGGACAGGATTAGATACATGGCTCAGCAGTCAGTATCACACAGGATAGGATTAGATACACGGCTCAGCAGACAGTATCACACAGGATAGGATTAGATACACAGCTCAGCAGACAGTATCACGCAGGATAGGATTAGATACACAGCTCAGCAGACAGTATCACGCAGGATAGGATTAGATACACAGCTCAGCAGACAGTATCACACAGGATAGGATTAGATACACGGCTCTGCAGACAGTATAACACAGGATAGGATTAGATACAGGGCTCTGCAGACAGTATAACACAGGATAGGATTAGATACACAGCTCAGCAGACAGTATCACACAGGATAGGATTAGATACACAGCTCAGCAGACAGTATCACACAGGACAGGATTAGATACATGGCTCAGCAGTCAGTATCACACAGGATAGGATTAGATACACAGCTCAGCAGACAGTATCACGCAGGATAGGATTAGATACAGGGCTCTGCAGACAGTATCACACAGGATAGGATTAGATACACAGCTCAGCAGACAGTATCACGCAGGATAGGATTAGATACAGGGCTCTGCAGTCAGTATCACACAGGATAGGATTAGATACACAGCTCAGCAGACAGTATCACGCAGGATAGGATTAGATACACAGCTCAGCAGACAGTATCACACAGGATAGGATTAGATACACGGCTCTGCAGACAGTATAACACAGGATAGGATTAGATACACAGCTCTGCAGAGAGTATCACACAGGATAGGATTAGATACAGGGCTCAGCAGACAGTATCACACAGGATAGGATTAGATACACAGCTCTGCTGAAAGTGGTGTAACTTGAAATTTGTGGGCACCAAGGTAACATTTTCAACAGGTCCTACAGTTGGAGCGGCCCCCAGACGCAGGACGGCGGGGTACTCGGTACCGGGTCTATCGGTTCTGAGGATGTCACTGAAGTGATGGCCGGGGGACCACTATGGTGCAGGAAGACTACTGTACACAAGATGAGGTGCAAACAACAAAGGGTAGATTTATTGGGAGACAGGGAATGGAAGGAACAAGGAAGATGCAAACAGGGGTTTACAATAGCAAAAGATAATGCACATGAGTTATCTTGTCCGTAAAATAGCACGGTGCTTCAACAATTACAAACTCAGAATTTGTCTCACAAGCAACTTTAAACAATAAAACAAATATCGATGCTACTCTGTGTATAACCTCCCTGGCTTTTACTAAGCAGGCCACACGGCTACCGTGTTCTGACTACTGAAGCCTGCACTAGGCCCTAACTGGTGAACCATACAGGAACAGACTCACGGTGATGTTGGGGACACAGGTCCAGTCCCAGGGGGCCCCCAGAAGTCCAACACGGTGGTGCGCACGGATTCCTGTCAGCTCTGCGAAGCGTGGTCTTCTCCTTGCTTCCGGATACTAGGGGTGCTCCTGGAAACTGTAAGTCCCCTTCTCAGTATCTTCGTGGCTTCACAAACTAGCACAGAACAGCCACCTTTGCTGTAACTGGAAAAGCCTATTTCAAAAACGCAGTCCGTCTCAAGCTGTGTAACCCTTCTTGCAGCAAAACAGGACACCGTCTTCTATATCAGCTTCTTCTCACACACGCTGCTTCAGCTCCTCCCCTCCACACTGCACTGACTGGTTCATCAGAACGATTAGAGCAGGGGGGAAGCAGACCATTCCATCTCACACCAGACAAGAGGATGGAGCTTCTTAAAGTGACAGCGTGTTTCTTACTGTCCATAACAGCACCACCCTCTTACATGCCTCCCTTCTTAATGATGGTCGTCCTCGGCCATCACAGCATCAGGGTAAAAGTGTAATGGAGGAGGCAACAAAGGTGTAAAAACAGACAGAGCACACTGTTCTACATATCGGACTGGTGGAACCCCTGCATTAGACCTCTGGGATCTCCGAAGCTCTTGGCTGTCAGGCAAGGCTTGACTATCTTCCAGAGGAACACTTGTTGCAGGAGACATTGTGAGCTCTTGTCTGGTCTCGTCCAAACAACAGTAGATAGGGGGTATAACGCGTGGTGTAATGCGTGGTGGAGTGGACCCGATTGTTGTAGGTCCAGACCAATTCTGGCAGATAGTCTGGCCAACACGCCTTCTTATCCTCCTCCAATGTTCTCAGCATCTGAAGCAAGGTTCTGTTGAAGCGTTCACAAGCTCCATTGCCTTGAGGGTGGTAAGGGGTGGTCTGGGACCGCTCGATGCCATATATGCGATACAATTCTTCCATCACCTTGCCTTGGAAACATGTGCCTTGGTCAGAGTGGATGCGCTTTGGGCACCCATACACCCGGATGAAGCCTTGACAGATGGCTCGCCCCGCCGATTCCGCAGTCTGATCTCTAGTCGGAGTGACTACTGCGAACTTAGAGAAATGATCGGTCATCACCAAACAGTATTGCAGCCCCCGGGCCGAGTGTCCCACGAGGAGATAGTCGATCATCAAGACTTCCACCGGTTCCTTAGTTTGTATGGTCTGGATGGGTGCCCTCTGTTCAGTACTCTTAATGAGGTCACATGCTCGACATTGCCAGCTAACCTCTTCCACCACAAGCTCCAACCGGGGGCAATACTGTTGTGATTCGGTTCGTGGGCTCCCCCGGTGGTCTCTTGTGGTACTGGTGTCCTGCAAGCTTTGCCTTCTCAGTTCACCTGTTCCTATCAGGATGTGGGAGTATCCTATTTAACCTTGCTCCTCAGTCATTCTAATGCTGGCCATCAATGTATCCAGAGTGATTCTGTTGCATGTTCCTGCTCCCAGTTTTCTGCTCAGCTAAGTTGGACACTTTAGTCCTTAAGTCTATTTTTGTTTGTTTTGTCCAGTTTGCACTTATGTGAATCTCTGCAGCTGGAAGCTCTTGTTGGGCTGAAATTACCACTCCAGTGGCATGAGTTGTCACATGAGTTAAGGTAATTTCAGGATGGTGTTTTGAAGGGTTTTGCAGCTGACCGCGAAGTCCTCTGTTGTATCTTTCTGCTATTTAGTTAGCGGGCCTCTCTGTGCTAAATCTGCTTTCATACTACGTGTGTCTTTTCATCTGCTCTCACCGTTATTATATGTGGGGGGCTGCTATCTCCTGTGGGGACATTCTCTGGAGGCAAGCCAGGACTGTGTTTTCTTCTACCAGGGGTAGTTAGTTCTCCGGCTGGCACGCGGCATCTAGAGACCACGCAGGAATGCCCCCTGGCTACTTCTAGTGTGGTGTGTAGGTTTAGCATCGCGGTCAGCTCTAGTTTCCATCACCCGAGAGCTTGTCCGTTTATTCTATGCTTCTGATGTTTCCTTGCCATTGGAAACCATAACAGTATGGCCAGCCCAAATGTTTAATCTATAGGCTGAGGCAGGAGAGAAAAGGAACTGTGTGAAACCTTTTTTTTTTTTTTTTCCTTCCTCTGAAGTTGCACTCCAGCTCTAATTGCAGTCTCCTGTTTTCCTCTCCTCTTAACCCCTGAATGGCTCAGACTTTATCTGTTGAAATATGGATCCCCAGAGTCTGGCTACCAATTTGAATAATCTTGCCTCTAAAGTTCAGAATATACAAGATTTTTTGTTACATGCTCCTTGGTCTGAACCTAAAATTCCTATACCGGAGTTTTTTTCTGGAGATCGATCTTGTTTTCTAAATTTTAAATACAATTGTAAATTGTTTCTTTCGCTGAGATCTCATTCTGCTGGAGATCCTGCCCAGCAAGTAAAAATTGTTATTTCTTTACTGCGGGGTGACCCCCAAAATTGGGCATTTTCATTGGCACCAGGGGATCCTGCGTTGCTCAATGTGGATGCGTTTTTTCTGGCTTTGGGGTTGCTTTATGAGGAAAGCCCTAATAGCCCTCTCTCAGGGGCAAGATGAAGCCGAAATATATTGCCAAAAATTTCGAAAATGGTCTGTGCTTACTCAGTGGAATGAGTGCGCTCTGGCGGCAATTTTCAGAGAAGGTCTCTCTGATGCTGTAAAAGACGTCGTGGTGGGGTTTCCTGCGCCTACTGGTCTGAATGAGTCCATGACAATGGCAATTCAGATTGATCGGCGTTTACGGGAACCTGTGCACCAGTTGGCGGTGTCTTCTGAAGAGGCACCACAGAGTATGCAATGTGATAGCTTTCTGTCCAGAAGCGAACGACAGATTTATAGGCGCAAAAATCATTTGTGCTTCTATTGTGGAAATTCTACTCATGTTATATCAGCATGCTCTAAACGAACAAAGAAAGTTGATAAATCCTCTGCTATTGGCACTTTGCAGTCCAAGTTTATTTTGTCTGTAACTCTAATTTGTTCGTTATCTTCTATTGTTGCGGATGCGTATGTGGATTCTGGCGCCGCTTTGAGTCTTATGGATTGGTCCTTTGCCAGGCGCTGTGGGTTTGATCTAGAGCCTCTGGAAGTTCCTATACCTTTAAAGGGTATTGATTCTACACCATTGGCTAGTAATAAACCACAATACTGGACACAAGTGACTATGCGTATGACTCCAGACCATCAAGAGGTGATTCGCTTCCTTGTACTGTATAATCTACATGATGTGTTGGTGCTGGGATTGCCATGGTTGCAAACTCATAACCCAGTCCTTGACTGGAAAACAATGTCTGTACTAAGCTGGGGATGTCAGGGAAATCATGGGGACACATCTTTGGTCTCCATTGCTTCATCTATTCCCTCTGAAATTCCTGAGTTTTTGTCTGATTATCGTGAGGTTTTTGAGGAATCTACTCTTAATTCTCTTCCTCCTCACCGAGATTGCGATTGCGCCATAGATTTGATCCCTGGCAGTAAATTTCCTAAGGGTCGTCTATTCAATCTGTCTGTACCTGAACATGCTGCCATGCGAGAGTATATTAGGGAGTCCTTGGAAAAGGGACATATTCGTCCTTCTTCGTCTCCTCTTGGAGCGGGGTTCTTTTTCGTAGCTAAAAGCGATGGTTCTTTGAGACCTTGTATTGATTATAGACTCTTGAATAAGATCACAGTCAAGTATCAGTATCCTTTGCCATTGCTGACAGATTTATTTGCTCGCATTGAGGGGGCGAAGTGGTTCTCTAAGATTGATCTTCGCGGTGCGTATAATTTGGTGCGAATTAAGCAGGGGGATGAGTGGAAAACCGCATTTAATACGCCCGAGGGCCATTTTGAGTATTTGGTGATGCCTTTTGGTCTGTCAAATGCCCCTTCGGTCTTTCAGTCTTTTATGCACAATATTTTCCGTGAATATCTGGATAAATTTATGATTGTGTATTTGGACGATATCTTGATTTTTTCGGATGACTGGGAATCTCATGTTCAACAAGCTAGGAGGGTTTTTCAGGTTTTGCGGACCAATTCTCTGTTTGTTAAAGGTTCAAAGTGTGTTTTTGGGGTTCAGAAGATTTCTTTTTTGGGGTACATTTTTTCCCCCTCTTCTATTGAGATGGATCCTGTGAAGGTTCGGGCTATTTGTGACTGGACGCAACCGACTTCTCTTAAGGGCCTTCAGAAATTTTTGGGCTTTGCTAACTTTTATCGTCGATTCATAACTGGTTTTTCTAGCGTTGTCAGGCCTTTGACTGATTTGACTAAAAAGGGTGCTGATGTTGCAGATTGGTCTCCTGCTGCTGTGGAGGCCTTTCGGGAGCTTAAGCGCCGTTTTTCTTCTGCTCCGGTGTTGTGCCAGCCTGATGTTTCTCTTCCTTTTCAGGTGGAAGTTGATGCTTCCGAGATCGGAGCGGGGGCGGTTTTGTCGCAGAATAGTTCAGATTGTTCAGTGATGAGACCTTGTGCGTTCTTTTCTCGAAAATTTTCGCCCGCCGAGCGAAATTATGACGTCGGTAATCGGGAGCTTTTGGCGATGAAGTGGGCATTCGAGGAGTGGCGTCATTGGCTTGAGGGTGCTAAACATCAGGTGGTGGTCTTGACTGATCACAAAAATTTGATTTATCTTGAGTCGGCCAGACGTCTGAATCCTAGACAGGCGCGCTGGTCGTTGTTTTTCTCCCGGTTTAATTTTGTGGTTTCGTATCTGCCAGGTACTAAGAATGTGAAGGCGGATGCCCTTTCTAGGAGTTTTGAACCTGATTCCCCTGGTGATTCTAAACCTACGGGTATACTTAAGGATGGGGTGATATTGTCTGCTGTCTTCCCAGACCTGCGACGTGCTTTACAAGAGTTTCAGGCGGATCGGCCTGATCGTTGTCCGCCTGGTAGATTGTTTGTGCCGGATGAGTGGACCAATAGAGTCATCTCGGAGGTTCATTCTTCTGCGTTGGCAGGTCATCCGGGAATTTTTGGTACCAGAGATTTGGTGGCTAGGTCCTTCTGGTGGCCTTCCCTGTCTCGGGACGTGCGTACTTTTGTGCAGTCTTGCGATGTTTGTGCTCGGGCCAAGCCTTGTTGTTCTCGGGCTAGTGGGTTGTTGTTGCCCTTGCCTGTTCCTAAGAGGCCTTGGACACACATCTCTATGGATTTTATTTCTGATCTCCCTGTTTCTCAGAAGATGTCCGTCATTTGGGTGGTGTGTGACCGCTTTTCTAAGATGGTTCATTTGGTGCCCTTGCCCAAGCTGCCTTCCTCATCTGAGTTGGTGCCCCTGTTTTTTCAGAATGTGGTTCGGCTGCATGGTATTCCGGAGAATATCGTTTCCGACAGGGGATCCCAGTTTGTGTCCAGATTTTGGCGGGCGTTTTGTGCCAGGATGGGCATTGATTTGTCTTTTTCGTCTGCATTTCATCCCCAGACAAATGGCCAGACGGAACGTACTAATCAGACCTTGGAGACTTATTTGAGGTGTTTCGTGTCTGCTGATCAGGATGACTGGGTCTCCTTTTTGCCGTTGGCTGAGTTTGCCCTTAATAATCGGGCCAGTTCTGCCACTTTGGTCTCCCCTTTCTTTTGCAATTCAGGGTTCCATCCTCGTTTTTCATCTGGTCAGGTGGAGTCTTCGGATTGTCCTGGAGTGGATACCATGGTGGATAGGTTGCATCGTATTTGGGGGCAGGTAGTGGACAATTTGGAGTTGTCCCAGGAGAAGACTCAACGTTTTGCTAATCGCCATCGTCGTGTTGGTCCTCGTCTTCGTGTTGGGGACTTGGTGTGGTTGTCCTCCCGTTTTGTCCCTATGAGGGTCTCTTCTCCTAAGTTTAAGCCTCGGTTCATCGGTCCTTATAAGATTTTGGAAATTCTTAACCCTGTGTCTTTTCGTTTGGACCTCCCAGCATCCTTTGCTATCCATAATGTCTTCCATCGGTCATTATTGCGGAGGTATGAGGTACCACTTGTGCCTTCTGTTGAGCCTCCTGCTCCTGTGCTGGTTGAGGGTGAATTGGAGTACGTGGTGGAGAAAATCTTGGACTCCCGTGTTTCCAGACGGAGACTTCAATATCTGGTGAAATGGAAGGGCTACGGTCAAGAGGATAATTCTTGGGTTACAGCTTCTGATGTTCATGCTTCTGATTTGGTCCGTGCCTTTCATAGGGCTCATCCAGATCGCCCTGGTGGTTCTTGTGAGGGTTCGGTGCCCCCTCCTTAAGGGGGGGGTACTGTTGTGATTCGGTTCGTGAGCTCCCCCAGTGGTCTCTTGTGGTACTGGTGTCCTGCAAGCTTTGCCTTCTCAGTTCACCTGTTCCTATCAGGATGTGGGAGTATCCTATTTAACCTTGCTCCTCAGTCATTCTAATGCTGGCCATCAATGTATCCAGAGTGATTCTGTTGCATGTTCCTGCTCCCAGTTTTCTGCTCAGCTAAGTTGGACACTTTAGTCCTTAAGTCTATTTTTGTTTGTTTTGTCCAGTTTGCACTTATGTGAATCTCTGCAGCTGGAAGCTCTTGTTGGGCTGAAATTACCACTCCAGTGGCATGAGTTGTCACATGAGTTAAGGTAATTTCAGGATGGTGTTTTGAAGGGTTTTGCAGCTGACCGCGAAGTCCTCTGTTGTATCTTTCTGCTATTTAGTTAGCGGGCCTCTCTGTGCTAAATCTGCTTTCATACTACGTGTGTCTTTTCATCTGCTCTCACCGTTATTATATGTGGGGGGCTGCTATCTCCTGTGGGGACATTCTCTGGAGGCAAGCCAGGACTGTGTTTTCTTCTACCAGGGGTAGTTAGTTCTCCGGCTGGCGCGCGGCATCTAGAGACCACGCAGGAATGCCCCCTGGCTACTTCTAGTGTGGTGTGTAGGTTTAGCATCGCGGTCAGCTCTAGTTTCCATCACCCGAGAGCTTGTCCGTTTATTCTATGCTTCTGATGTTTCCTTGCCATTGGAAACCATAACACAATACACATACCGCTGCAACCAATGGTAGGTCTTTGTGGGGCCGAAGTGCGCTCCGAATTCGTGGGCTTCTTTAGCTATTTCTTGAGCCATTCTTCCTGGGATGACCACTTGCCACCTTACTTCCATGTCTTTTGGCTGTCACCTCTTACGATATAGTACTGACTCTCGCACTTCCAGTCTATCCCACTGGTGCAACACACTCCTCATTTCAGAGTCCAGATTATCTCTCTGTTTGCCAGGCTTCCTCTTTTGCGTTACCCACCATTTCATCTGTCTCAGCCCTTCGTCTTCATCCTGAACGTGTCCCCATTCCTCATTGGTTCTCCCCAGGGACCGGGGTAATGCGCAGGCCTCCCTTCTTGACTGGGCCACATCCATTGGGGGCTTAAACTTATTAAAGTCTGGGGTTTCCTCCTCTTCAAGTTGCTCATCAAGACCCCCCACTGGAGTCTCCACAGGCACTCTTGACAGCCCATCCGCATTTGCGTTTTCGGTAGCAGAGCGATAACGGATGGTAAAGTCGAACTTGGCTAGGCGAGTCATCCACCATTGTTCTAAGGCCCCCAATTTAGCATTCTCAAGGTGGGCCAGGGGATTATTGTCTGTTCGAACTTGAATTTTGGTACCTGTCAGGAAGCCTGCAAACTTTTCTGTCATGGCCCACACCAGGGCCAGGAGCTCTAACCGGAAGGAGCTGTAATTGTGAGGGTTTCTTTCGCTGTCTCACAGGGACCTACTAGCATACCCGATGACTCTCTCATGTCCATCCTGTATCTGAGAAAGTACTGCCCCAAATCCATGAAGGCTACCATCGGTGTACAACAGGAACGATTGATCGAAGTCTGCGTAGGCCAAAATCGGGGCCGAAGTATGGGCATTCTTTATAGCCTGGAAGGCCTCGTGTTGTCCCGGTGCCCAGGGGATGCGCTGGGTTTTCGGCACTCCCGCGGTCCCCCTCAGCAACTCATTGAGAGGACCTGCCACCTTCGCAAAGTCTTTAACAAACCGGCGGTAGTACCCAGTGAGTCCCAGAAAGGCCTGGAGTTCTCTCACTGTTTGAGGGACTGGCCACTTCTGGATAGCAGCCACTTTTTCTGGTGAGGGTAGACCTCCATCTTGTGACACTATGTGGCCTAGGTACTCGATCTCTCTCTTGAAGAGGTGGCATTTTTTTGGCTTCACCTTCAGGTTATGAGCCCGCAGTCTTCCGAGTACCTGTCCAAGCTGCGCAAGGTGGTCTTCGAATGAGGCTGAAAACACAATGATGTCATCCAGATAGATCAGGGTAGCCTCAAAATTTAAATCTCCCAAACACTTTTCCATCAGCCGTTGAAAGGTGCCTGGAGCATTGGAGAGCCCGAAGGGCATCCGGTTAAACTCGAACAGCCCCATAGGGAGGATGAAGGCGGTTTTCTCTCTGTCTTTCTCTGCCACGGCTTCTTGCCAGTATCCGCTTGCTAGGTCCAGGGTGGAGAAGTACTTGTCTTTCCCCAACGCTGTCAAGGATTCCTCGATGCGGGGCAACGGATACCAGTCTCGAACAGTGCAGGCATTGAGTTTCCTGTAATCTACACAGAAGCGGATGGTCCCATCCTTTTTCTTGACGAGCACCACCGGGGCTGCCCAAGGGCTCTGACTACTCTGCACCACTCCTGAATCCAGCATCTGCCTCAGTAATGTCTTCACCTCTTGATACATCTTGGGCGGGATCTGCCGGTATCGTTCTCGAATTGGACGAGCTTCCCCAGTCGGTATCTCATGCGTGATGGCTTCAGTACAGCCGAAATCTTCGGCGTGACGGGCGAATGCGGACCGATTTTCCCACAGCATAGCTTCTATTGCTTGTACATGTTCAGGGCCCATAGCCTTCACATCCACTTCCATTTGATCAAGGATGACCTGTCCACTCCACTCCGGGGATGGTGTCTCTTCGTCTACCGCAGCAACTGCTAGAGTCCACCCCATGCCTTCTTTCGGTGATAAAGACATCTCCTTCTGACTCATCACTTCACCCTTATGTAGGTACACCAGGGCCAGATCTGTCCCTCGTGGCAAGGTGACCTCCCTGGGGCTCACATTCAAATCTCTTATGGGGACATGTCCTCGCTGGACCACAGCTATCGTACGAGCTATCATGACTTCTTGGTCCACTCCTCCGCCTACCACAGGCTGAACAACCACTTCCAACCCATCAAGGTTGCGGTGAGTCCCCACTGGAAGGTATACTATAGTTTCTCGCTCAGGAGGTAGGATTACAGGTTCTTTACCAGGAGCCCTGATGACCCCTACCGTCTGATAAGATGGCACACTCTTCTGCGTCCCACAGACGCGGATCAGTCGTTGAAGGGCTTCCTGAGTAGGCTTATGTGGAGTAGCCTTCTTCCAATATCCAGGTCCCCGTTTGGTAAACATAATCTGATCGAGTTCACGTAGAATATTCATTCCCAGTACTACAGGCACATCTTCCTTGATAGGCTCAGGGACTAGCAGGATCCCTTTTCTCCCAACTTCTTGCCCACAGATTCGAATATTCATCCACACGACCCCTGTGACCGGAATTGGTTGTTGGTTGGCAGCAAACAACCGAATCAATGTCTCTTTCTGGCTTGGCCAGGTCCTGGAAATGCTGCTTGAAGTACGCTTCTGGCATCGTTGTCACTTGTGACCCAGTATCTACCAGGCAATCCACCAGAACTCCTTCAAATTCAGCACGTAGGATGGGGCTCCCAGCAATCAAGTGTTCGTTATGATATGGAGCGGCCTCTCTTCTCGCCTCCCCCGCAGAGTGCCGCACTACTGCGGGGGTTGGTAGTTTAACGGCGGCTTCCGCTGGCCTTGAGTATAGTTCCGACAGTCTCTGGCAAGGTGCCCCCGTCCTCCACACTCCCAGCATTGAATGCCTCCTCCTCGCCGGGGGGTACTTCGAGCCTGTCCTCGTGCCTCCGACGCCTGACGGGAGGGGGCTTGTTCCCGATGATCCCTTGTCGATCGGGCTGAAGAATGGTTGCATGAGTATGGTGAGTCAGTCTCTTGTAGTTCCCCCACTCTTCGCTCCACCTGGGTCAGTTTCTCTTGCATGTTAACAAGGGACCGCTGCAAGTCTTGCACTACCTGGACCAGCACCTCTTGATGGTTTGGGTCCCCTCTGGAATTGGCGCCCTGGACACGCATCACCCCAGATGCATAGCTTTCTTCTTTACTTCGTGCCACTGTTTCCGCCAGGACTTGACGAAACGTAAGGGCTGGATCTGCCCGAACCTGTTCTGAGAGTGCTCGCCTCAAGGATCTGCTGTGTAGTCCCAGAATGAATTGCTCGCGGAGTATCCGGTCTTTAGAGCCCATGCCGCCAAATCCATCTGCCTCCTTTCTCTGCACCTCTGCGAACACTTCTTGCAGTGCTGTTGCATACTGAGAAATTCCTTCTCCTTCCCGCTGCAGCCTAGAGAAAAATTTGGCGCGAAGATGTCCCGCGCTAGCAGTCTCGCCGTAGATCTCTTCCAGGAACTTCACTAGCTCCTTCAGAGTACTGCGGGTGAGTTCTGGTTGTAGGCAGACATTTCTGCGGGCTTCCCCTTCTAGGGCAGTTAAAGCAATGTCCGCTTCAAGGTCTGGGCTGATGTTCTAAATCTTCAGGGTGTTTTGCAGCCGGGACACCCAGTCGGACAGTGGCATATTCTTGCCGTCAAACTTTGGGAACACACTAAATATGGTGCCCATAGGGAGTGTCCTTGCAGGGGTTCCACCAATGCCCACAGCATCCCCATTAATGTTAGCATTCCCGCCATTGCTGTCTGCTGCCTCCATCTTGGTGACAGTACCCTGCTCGCAGCGCCACTTGAAGCGATGGCCGGGGGACCACCACGGTGCAGGAAGACTACTGTACACAAGATGAGGTGCAAACAACAAAGGGTAATTTATTGGGAGACAGGGAATGGAAGGAACAAGGAAGATGCAAACAGGGGTTTACAATAGCAAAAGATAATGCACATGAGTTATCTTGTCCGTAAAATAGCACGGTGCTTCAACAATTACAAACTCAGAATTTGTCTCACAAGCAACTTTAAACAATAAAACAAATATCGATGCTACTTTGTGTATAACCTCCCTGGCCTTTACTAAGCAGGCCACACAGCTACCGTGTTCTGACTACTGAAGCCTGCACTAGGCCCTAACTGGTGAACCATACAGGAACAGACTCACGGTGATGTTGGGGACACAGGTCCAGTCCCAGGGGGCCCCCAGAAGTCCAACACGGTGGTGCGCACGGATTCCTGTCAGCTCTGCGAAGCGTGGTCTTCTCCTTGCTTCCGGATACTAGGGGTGCTCCTGGAAACTGTAAGTCCCCTTCTCAGTATCTTCGTGGCTTCACAAACTAGCACAGAACAGCCACCTTTGCTGTAACTGGAAAAGTCTATTTCAAAAACGCAGTCCGTCTCAAGCTGTGTAACCCTTCTTGCAGCAAAACAGGACACCGTCTTCTATATCAGCTTCTTCTCACACATGCTGCTTCAGCTCCTCCCCTCCACACTGCACTGACTGGTTCATCAGAACGATTAGAGCAGGGGGGAAGCAGACCATTCCATCTCACACCAGACAAGGGGATGCAGCCTCTTAAAGTGACAGCGTGTTTCTTACTGTCCATAACAGCACCACCCTCTTACATCACGGTGGCCCGACCCGGTCCGTGGTCCTGCTAAGGGGCGCCCAATAAAAGGTGTAGGTGGTGGTGTAGGTCACAGTAAATGAGGACACCGGGTTGCAGTCTCTTTACCTCTTTACTGAAGGCTTCGGCATCCACAATCCAGAGCACTGTTAACTGGACTGGCTGAGACCGGCCGGTCCGAAGGCACATCCAGAATTCCCTTTGCAGGTGGAAATCAGTGCCTACCTACTAGCGCCTGGGTGTTGTAGTACTTCCCTGCTGAGCACCACGGGATAGTCCTCACAACTGTTGTGTATGTTTCTGTTCTTTCTCTCCGTCCCCCAGATGATATGGATAGGACGCACCCGTATGACGGGGTAGGCCTGGAGTTATTTTATAGGGACCCTAGAGATGCCCCTCTCCCACAATTGCCTCCTTTGTCTTCATTAGGTGATTTAGGTGAGGCAGCCAACCTATAATTAACTGCCCTGCCGTTGGTTTGAAGTAATGCGTGGAGCCCAATACTTCCTCGGCGTTTCGGCCACCGGCTACGCGCCTCAGTAGAATGTTGCCGATCTCGGGGCACGACTCCTACTGGTTCTTCTCCACAATAAACCTCGCTTCTTATCCTTTCTTAAGATACCGCCGCAATGAAGTGCAAGCACGGTTCCTTAACGCTCTGTCTTGTTCGCTAGGCCTCTGTCAGGATCCCACCCCTGACAGGGACCCCCCTGAAACTTCCCAAGCAACCTCTTCTCTCACTAAGTGTTGCCTGGGCAAAACCCAGTCAGCTTCTCTCTAACTTCCTATCCAGCCCCCAGTTACCAGAGTGTGAGGAGTGGCCTAATACATAGAATCCTTTGCTCCCCCTGGTGGCCGGAGTGTGAAGTGTAATGTGTGACTGTGATACCTGGTCAGGTGAACTCCTTTAGTGCCATCCAGACGTACCATCACTCCCCTTAGTGGCGGAGCGACAGTACTGCAACGACCAGGACTCTGGGGCGCTGCACTACCAAGGGCAATTAATCGTATTGAACTTATCATACGGGGCAAAAAGACTTTCGGCCCCCTAGGCTCGACCACAGTGCAACTCACTGCAATTCCTGCATATCAATAGCTGCGCCTCTGCTTAGCAGACAGTATCGGGATTAAGCTTAGATACACCAGCTCAGCAGACAGTCACAGATCATAGGCTTAGATACAGCAGTTACAGGCTGTCCAGGAGACTATATCAGGATATTCTACAGTTGGGTTATTTCTTGTTTTTCTGGTTAATCTTATAGAAGTTAGCAGAGGAATTTTTGACGTTTTACCAGCTCGGCCGTGATTCAGTCTGTGGTTATGGAGGCAGAAGTAAGAAATATAAAAGATGTAAACTGTGAAGCAGAAGCTGCAGGACTGTTCTAGACAAATAAAAAGTGGAACAATTTTTCCATTTAACCATGGAGGCAGTTTTGTCAAAACTAGAGCAGAGGAAAAGCAGAGACGTTGCCCACAATCACCAATCAGCTCCCACCTCTCATTTTTCAAAAGGCCTCTGAGGAATGAAAGCTAGAAACTGGTGGCTCTGGATCTGCATTATTTCAGTGAATTCTTGGGTCGTAATTGGTCTAATGTTCCTTTTCTTTCTTTCTTTTAGATCAGACATGGCATTCAGCAAGAGATTTGCTAGCCTGCAGCTTCAAGAAAAAGGTGATCAGGAGCTGGTAGTACATTCATGTGAATTCTGCTCCATTTTTCACAGCACAGGAGTCCCTTAAAGGGGTTGTCCACTTTGTACAATCCCTTTTAGTTGCAGGGTTCACTGCTTGGTCCTTGAATGATCAGACCAAGCATCAAGAGTTTAATTTCCCTGCAGCGTCTCCTCTGGAGGAAAGCCACATTAAACAACTTTCATTGAAATGAAAAAAAAAAGTTTTTAAAAAATAAAATAAAATAAAGTTTGAGTGACCCCAGGTTTCCCAATTTAAAAATAGAGATAAAATAAAATAAAAAAAGAGACCCTGATTCCAGTGATGTGCCACTTACTAGGCTGCTTGCTGTAGTTTTTATAAAATGACTGTTTTATCAGCAGCAGATTATCCCTAGAGGACTAGTAAACCTGCTGCCATGTAGTACAACCATGCCTCCACCACTGATTAGCAGCTTTCTGCCTATGCAGAGTACCCAGAAAGCTGCCAATCAATGGTGAGAGTGGTGTTATACAAAGGTCAGCATTCAGAGAACTGCAAGATCTGCAGAGAAAGCAGTTTTTAATCGTAACTGTAGCAAGCAGCCTAGTAAGATAAGTGATATATCCTTGGAATCAGCGTCTCTGCCTCTACATCATGCTCTCAGATGGGGTAGGAAAAACTTGGTGACAGATTCCCTTTTAGAAGTTAATGGACTCCTAAAAGTGTAAAAAAAAAAAAACCACCTTATTTCTCTTTTTGGGGCATTTGACAGCATTCTATTTCCCCGTTATCAATAAGAGAAGAGGCATGAACTCTGAATAATTTACTACTCTGAGGAACACTCGATTCGTTGTAATATGGTTAGTAACCAGTAGAGGGTGGCATGTAGCTATGGTTATTACCACTGCTGATTGATAAATATTATATATTATGTAATTATATATTGTTTCTGTAATAACATGGTCCTTACTGTCAATCAGGAATTGATATCGCGCAGTTTGAGCAGGAGTTTTTGGCTGCACATAATAAATATCGGAAGTTGCACGGATCGCCTCCACTTCAGCTGAGCCGAGACCTCTGCAAGTCAGCGCAGAAATGGGCCGACCACCTGCTCTCCATCCAGACCCTGCAACATAGCGGCAGTAAACTTGGAGAAAACTTATACTACAAGAGCAGCTCCAAACCCAAAGACTTAGCAGGTACGACATCAATGACCAAACTACAACTTGCCCTGCAAAAAAAAAAAGTACTCGTTCAGCCATATTGACAGAAAAATAAAAAAGCTTTAGCTCTTGGGAGAAAGGGAGGAAAATAAGATTTGAATGAGCTCTATGAAGCCTGCGAGAGGGCCACACTTCTACATAAGGTACACAGTAACACATTCAGCACAATAGGATTAGAATAAAATGTGTCCTTGTATTTTGTACATAGGCCATGAGCCCGTGGACAGTTGGTACAGCGAGATAGAAAACTATGACTTCAGCAAACCTGGCTTCTCCAGCAACACAGGTAAGAAACTCTTAGACAGCCAAAAGTATAAATCATGACATTGTTCATACAAATAGCGCCTCTAGTGGACAAAATATTATGAAAAATTATTTTACTACTTGTATATAGATTTGTGTTTGGCTAGTCTGACCTCTAGTGGCCAAATAGAAAACTACCCAATGCTACAAATCATGGAAATGTTTTATATTTTCGTTTTCCTTGAAGGCAATCATTGGCTGCCGAGCAATAATTTACATTTTTTTTAAGGTCATTTTACCCAAGTTGTCTGGAAGGACTCCAAGGAGGTTGGATTTGGGCTGGCTATGGATGGAAAAAAGGTCTACTTTTTGGTGGCCCAGTACAGCCCTGCTGGAAACATTACCAACCCAGGCTACTATGAGAGGAATGTTTTGCCCTGTGCGACAACGCCACCTACTGCCAGTGCTGGGTATGATGCCCGGGTAAAGCCAGAGAGTAACAAGGAACCATCTGTGGCCAAGACACCAATATCCAGGGCTGACCAAGGTGAGAGACGGGGCAGGGATGGATATCATAAGTACTTGGGTGGGGCTTATAACAGATAATTTGCTATGTCCCCATATAGTGCTCTTTCTGATTCCTATTTTTAAAAGCGTGTGTGTATATGAAATGCCATAGAGTGCTAATATAATACTACCGTAATCAGCAATACAGCAGTGCTACACAATAAATGTATCAAATTAATAGCGACAAACAGTGCAATATTGCAAAGTACCATAGTACATTAATATAAGTGTCAAATTAGAAGTGCCATACATTACTAATATAATACTACTGTAATGCAGCAATTTTGCAGTACAATGCATAGTCAATATACTTTTGCCATAGAAAACTAATATGATAGTGGCATAAAGTGCAACAATACACATGCTCATAAAGTATCAATAGTAGTGCAATACAGTGCACAGGTACACAGTACCAAAGAGAATCCATACTGGTGTAATAGTGCCAAACAAAAAGTACAAATGACCATAGAGAGTCAATATAAAAGTGTCATAAAGTACAACAGTATGAAGTGCAATAGAGAATCAATATAAAAGTGCCATGTAATAGTGCCATAAAATGCAAGAGTACAAGGTACTAACAGAATGGCACCAAATGGTGCAACATTACAAAGCACCATAGTGAATGAATGTAAAAGTACCTACAGTGTAACAATGTGAAGAACTAGAGAGAATCAATGTGTAAGTGCCAATGCGATATCACTGCACATATCTAGTAAATATCTACCTCTGCCACATAGTGCTGATATAAAGGTTATGCAGAATCTCTTGTAGGGTGAGCCTTATTTTTACTTCTATAGCATGTGGTGCAGATAACCCGTGGAATATTCTAGACTCGGGAAGTTTAGAATTCATAGTGACTTTATGTAATACTTCTGCTTCTCATCTCAGTCTCTCACTAAATATATCCTGAACAAGAGCACACGTTTCACACTGACAGCAGGTTTTCTCAGCTTTCCTGATTTTTCTCACCAAGGTTCAGACACTTCATGTTCTGCCTGTAATGACTGCAGCAGTGTGAAAGCTGCAAACTCCATCAGTAAGACTTATATAATGACGCCCGCCTTATATAATAAGCCTATGTGTGGTAATATTTCATAAACTGACCATGAAAAGTCATGACTACAGTGTGTGCCCCCTGGATACCGCACCCCTCCATCTGACCACTGCTAGTTTATTTAATGCTTTGTTCCAAGCTTTTGGTCATGGCTCAGATAGTCGGAACAAAGACATAAGATATGGCCTCTGTACAGTCCAATGCCTCACCAAATGCACAACTCTGAAACGTGGATAAGGGACGGCCACAGGACGAAGGGTAAGCCAGGGACGGACTGGGGTGTCTGGGCCACATAGGAGGAACTGACCCTAGGGACCCACCTTACAGCTATATGTAATTACCTGTTGGCTGTTATCCCCATTATAGTGGAGCATCGGCTGCAAAACACAGGTGGCTCCTGCACATCTACTGTGCATGCGCTATATAACTGGGATGTACAATTACGGTAGTTTGCATTAAAAGGTTTCTTTGGTTAAAAAGCAGTTATAATAATACCACATACAAGAGAGAAATACCGCCACACCATGATTGAACTAAATACCGCCAGACCGTGACCAGACCACATATTACCACTACATAGTGAGCAAATAATACCACATGCAAGAGAGAAATATCACCACACCATGACCGGACCACATATTGCCACCACATAGTGATCGAATACTAATACTAATCATCAATAAAAACCACAGTACTAATACTGTTATTACCAGTGATATTATACACAATAGTGTATAGAGTACAGTAGTGTACAGATAATACAGTGATCACCAGTGACATTATACACCGGAGATCTGTATATAGTGTCACTGTACAGGTAATACAGTGATCACTAGTGAAATTATACGTACAAAAAGGGATGCGCGGCACTCCAATACTTAGGGGTGCACGAATAGGATAATACTCCAAAATTATGTAAAAATAGATTCGGCACACCTAATTCAGATGCAAGAAAAGTAGAGATAATTTTATTGGTATAGGTACATCCACCTTCAGCTCTTGAAGACAACACAAACAAGTCAGGTAGATCTGTGCAGAGGAGTCTTAGGCCGGTTTCACACATCAGTGGCTCCGGTACGTGAGGTGACAGTTTCCTCACGTACCGGAGACACTGACACACGTAGACCCATTAAAATCAATGCATCTGTGCAGATGTCATTGATTTTTTGCGGACCGTGTCTCCGTGTGCCAAACACGGAGACATGTCAGTGTTCGTGGGAGCGCACGTATTACACGGACCCATTAAAGTCAATGGGTCCGTGTAAAATACGGAACACACACGGACCTTCTCCGTGTGCAGTCCGTGTGGCGTGCAGGAGACAGCGCTACAGTAAGCGCTGTCCCCCCCACATGGTGCTGAAGCCGCCATTCATATCTTCTCTGCAGCAGCTTTTGCTGCATAGAAGATATGAATAATAGTGTTTAAAAGAAAGATCTATGTGTCCGATGCCCTCCCACCCCCTGTGCGCCCCCCCGCTGTTCTGAAAATACTCACCCGCCTCCCTCGCAGTGTTCTGTGCTGGCCGCCCCTTCTACTGTATGCGGTCACGTGGGGCCGCCGATTAGAGTCATGAATAGGTGGCTCCACCTCCCATAGGGGTGGAGCCGCGTATTCATCACTGTAAATGAGCGGCCCCACGTGACCGCATACAGTAGAAGGCGCGGTCAGACCAGGAAGCATCGACAGCCAACGAGGGAAGCGGGTGAGTATTTTCAGAACAGCGGGGGGGCGCACAGGGGGTGGGGGGGCGGCGGACACATAGATCTTTCTTTTAAACACTATTATTCATATCTTCTATGCAGCAAACGCTGCTGCACAAAAGATATGAATTGCGGCTTCAGCACGATGCAGTGTACCACACGCGTGGGTACCACACGCTCCGTGTGGTACCCACTCGGCACACGTGTGCCGCACGTATGGCCTACGTGAGCTCACGGGCACACGGACACGGATAACTCCGGTACCGATTTTTTCCGGTACCGGAATTATCTGGACGTGTGGGACAGCCCTTAGAAGAACCGAATAGAGCGCTGGAGACAAGCACTACTGGGCAGGGGATAGGGCACCACTCCCAATCCGTGAAGAGTTCAGTCCATATATAGAATGAATGGACAATCATACTGAGCGTATGCTCAACACCGTGGCACTGGTCAAGGGTTCTTTCAGTTGATCCAGGGCTAGTTGCTGTGAGTGTCCCCAGTCAATGGGCCGATTCTTTGGGCCTTTTGTGGTCTCATTCAGAAACTTGTGAAGAGGCTCAGCTATCTAAAGCGAAGTACGAGATGAAACGTTGGTAATATTCCCTTAGTCCCAGGAAGACTCGTAGCTCTTGAAGAGGCCAGTTCCTTACCGCTTCCACTTTGCTTCCAGCCGGGCTGACTCCACCTGAAGACAATACATGCCTTAGATATTCGATTTCTATCTGAAACAATTACACTTTTGGGTCTTCAGACCGTGGGCCTGTCAGCATTTATCGTAATCTTCGTAGCTGTTGTTCGAAGGTGGGCGCATGAACGATGACGTTGTGACAATCTCAAGCTTACATCCTTCTTTCGGATGACAGTGCAGCCCATGGACTGACTCTCCTGCATTACTCCACCACTCTGCATCTGTGATAGCATGGCTTTTATTTCCTGGTACAGGTTAGGGGGAATTTGTCTATTACTCACTGATAGGAGGCATGTCTCCCATCGGAATCTTGTGTTAAATGCGGGCTGTACATCCAAAATTATCTTCGTTTCTGGAGACATCAGCTTGAAACTCCCATAACATATCTCCTATCAGTTGAAATTGTTCGGAGGAGAACTGACTGGTGTCCAGTCATATTATTTCGAGACTCTTCTGGCCATTCTACTTTGGTGTCAGATCTGTCCTTGAACACAGTCACAGCCCATGGTTCCTGTTCCTCAGCAATCAGGGCCAATTGGAGTTCGGGGACTGTATTCCTCCATGAAGCACGACAGGAGAATCTTGTACACTGGCACACCAGACATTTACTTGTCCATCCACCACTGTCGCCATAGTACGTGCAATCATTAGGCCTTTTCCTGTTGGCTTCTGGGTCTCAATAATCACCTCTATTCCATTGAGTCTTCGGTGGCTTCCCACATACATCTGTATGATCTCCTCCTGATAAGGCAAGATAATATTTTGATGCCCTGGTGGGACGGTCGCAATCCCCACCACTTTATCTTCGAGAACACTGTTGCGAATCCCACATACCCGTCTCAGTCTCTAGAACGTCTTCTGGGTAGGCCGATGTTTTGTGACTTTCTGAGAATATCCCGGGCCATTTTTGTGGAACATCAACAGGTCTAGATCATGCAGGATGTTCATTCCTAATATAATCGACGTTCCTGACTGTGAATCCCCATCCACCAGCATGACCCTTTTTGACCCACATCCGGGTTTCCAATCTTCACATGCATCTGCTCTAACCTGTGGACTGGAATCTTCGTCTGGTTAACAGCCATCAGCTTAATCAGTTTTCCTCGCTCAGCTTTAATAAATGGGTCTCAACGTACTCCAGTGGCATTGTGGAGACTTTGGCTCCAGTATCTACTAGGTCGCTCACAGTCTTGTCTTCAATCAGTACACCCATCACTGGACTTCGGGACACCAGGTTCTTAGGGCATTTCCCCTAGTGCACCCTACCACTGGAGGTGATCCTTATTTACATGTACTGGCTCGCACTCATCCATTTTCTGAGCGGGGAGCAGTTCCGGAAGACATGCCCTCTTTCTCAACAACTCTAGCATATTGGGCCCCTGGGTAGAGCATGCTCTGGTGTCCTCGAATTTGGTTCTTATTTGAACAAGGTGGTCCTTGGAGGTGGGACAGGCCACACTGGGGCCGTCCGGTCCCAGGTCTCTTCTGGTGACCTATACGAAGGGATGTTTGTCAGATGTCTCAGTTCTTCCCACCCCATTTGTCGGGGCGACAGGTCATACTTCAAATGGGCCATCTTCCACCACCGCACTTCATGGGCAATCGGGCGTGAGACCTTCTTAGCTGATCCACTTGCCGGGTCAGTCCCTGAATTGTGGCCCTCATCTCAGCCAAGGAGTCGGACTGCTGATTTTCATCTTGGACTCCCTGTTCTCTGGGGGCCATACATCCGCACAGTGCTGGAGCCCATATCATACTCCAATTCATGAGCAAAAGATTCTGCGGTAATCTTGGCAAACTGGAGAGTCTCATTCGCCTGTATCTGATCCAGCAATGTCCGCCTCAGGGATGAATCCATTAGTCCCTGATCAAATGGTTCTTTCAGGATGGTGTCAGGATCGGTGAAAATAGAGGCTTCAGCCTTGCATTTTTTTACAGGTCTTTAACATTCCCTGTAAAACATTTATATACTGGGAGATGCTTTCCTATTGTAGCTAACACTGATTAAAGAAGCACGTCCAGAAACTAGCAACCAAGCCTCTTTCTCTGTAAACCTCCTCTAATATGGCTACAATGTCATCTAGGGCTTTTCGTGTTGATGCGGGATGCTGTGTCACCTTTTCCTGGGCTTCTCCCTCTAGCGCATGCAGCGTGATTTCAGAGTTCAGCTCCTCAGCAAGGTTCTACAGTCTGTATGTACTACGCATACGATCGGCCCATTGTTCAATTGGCATGATATTGCCATCAAATTTTGCACGTTGACTCAGTATGGACCCTGCTGACAAGCTCAGGCTCGGAGCGTTTAGAGTCGGCAGGAGAGCGACTGGGACTGGTGCTCCTGCGGACCCAACAGCCTGTACATTGCAAGGCTCTAAAAGTCTGCTCACCTTGGCATGTCAGGTTTGACATGTCACTCTCCGCAAGGAGAAATGTTACCCCTTGGATCCCAGTAACAAATACAATGAGTAGTATCTGTCAATAAAACCGACTAAGGCTAGGTTCACATTTGCGGTTGAGTCCGCAGCGTTTCGTACGCAACCGCAAACGCATGGCAAAACGCATGCAAACACATGATAACACTGCATTTTTTATCTGCATCAACTTATGCAAAATAAAGGCAACATTTGCACACGTTTGCATGCGTTTTTGCATGCGTTCGCTTTTTTTATGCGCATGCGTTTGTTCTGAAAAAATTTTTCAAGGAGAATTTCCTTGACACAAGCCACGCCCAATAGGCGTGGCTCATGGCATTTCTGTATATAGAGCCTTGTGCAAACGCAAGCGAATATATGCATTCCCATAGACTGTAATGCGTTGTTTTGATGCACTCCTTCCACAAGCGTCCGCATGCGCATGGTGTCGGAAATTTGAAGCCACAAAAATTCTAACATGGTGCGTCAGCTGCGCCCAGCCGCACAAATGCAAAAATATGCATGCGTAAGAAAACGCAGGCGAACGCATGCAAACACATGCACCTGCGTCTACAATGTTAAGGATAGGAAATCAAGACGCATGCGGATGTACAGTAAAGACCAAAAGTTTGGACACACCTTCGCATTTAAAGATTTTTCTGTATTTTCATGACTATGAAAATTGTACATTCACACTGAATGTATCAAAACTAGGAATTAACACATGTGGAATTATATACTTAACAAAAAAGTGTGAAACAACTGAAAATATGTCTTATATTCTAGGTTCTTTAAAGTAGCCACCTTTTGCTTTGATGACTGCTTTGCACACTCTTGGCATTCTCTTGATGAGTTTCAAGAGGTAGTCACCGGGAATGGTTTTCACTTCACAGGTGTGCCCTGTCAGGCTTAATAAGTGGGATTTCTTGCCTTATAAACGGTGTTGGGACCATCAGTTGTGTTGTACAGAAGTCTGGTGGATACACAGCTGATAGTACTACTGAATAGACTGTTAGAATTTGTGTTATGGCAAGAAAAAAGCAGCTAAGTAAAGAAAAATGAGTGCCCATCATTACTTTAAGAAATGAAGGTCAATCAGTCCGAAAAATTGGGAAAACTTTGAAAGTGTTCCCAAGTGCAGTGGCAAAAACCATCAAGCGATACAAAGAAACTGGCTTACATGAGGACCGCCCCAGGAAAGGAAGACCAAGAGTCACCTCTGCTTCTGAGGATAAGTTTATCCCAGTCACCAGCCTCAGAAATCGCAGGTTAACAGCAGCTCAGATTAGAGACCAGGTCAATGCCACACAGAGTTCTAGCAGCAGACACATCTCTACAACAACTGTTAAGAGGAGACTTTGTGCAGCAGGCCTTCATGGTAAAATAGCTGCTAGGAAACCACCGCTAAGGACAGGCAACAAGCAGAAGAGACTTGTTTGGGCTAAAGAACATAAGGAATGGACATTAGACCAGTGGAAATCTGTGCTTTGGTCTGATGAGTCCAAATTTGAGATCTTTGGTTCCAACCACTGTGTCTTTGTGCGATGCAGAAAAGGTGAACGGATGGACTCTACATGCCTGGTTTCCACCGTGAAGCATGGAGGAGGAGGTGTGATGGTGTGGGGGTGCTTTCCTGGTGACACTGTTGGGGATTTATTCAAAATTGAAGGCATACTGAACCAGCATGGCTAGCACAGCATCTTGCAGCGGCATGCTTTTCCATCCGGTTTGCGTTTAGTTGGACCATCATTTATTTTTCAATAGGACAATGACCCCAAATACACTTCCAGGCTGTGTAAGGGCTATTTGACCAAGAAGGAGAGTGATGGGGTGCTATGCCAGATGACCTGGCCTCCACAGTCACCAGACCTGAACCCAATCGAGATGCTTTGGGGTGAGCTGGACCGCAGAGTGAAGGCAAAAGGGCCAACAAGTGCTAAGCATCTCTGGGAACTCCTTCAAGATTGTTGGAAGACCATTCCCGGTGACTACCTCTTGAAGCTCATCAAGATAATGCCAAGAGTGTGCAAAGCAGTCATCAAAGCAAAAGGTGGCTACTTTGAAGAACCTAGAATATAAGACATATTTTCAGTTGTTTCACACCTTTTTGTTAAGTATATAATTCCACATGTGTTAATTCATAGTTTTGATGCCTTCAGTGTGAATGTACAATTTTCATAGTCACGAAAATACAGAAAAATCTTTAAATGAGAAGGTGTGTCCAAACTTTTGGTCTGTACTGTATGTGTCAGAAACTCTGCGGACACAACCGCAAATGTGAAACCAGCCTAAGAGTATACGTAGGCACAATTAAATAGAATTAACAGTTATATGCAAGCAAAATACAGCAAGATTAACCCCTTCTATGCATAAATCAATAAAACGACGATATTATGCCAGTACTTTAGTAATCGTCTACTCGGGGCAGTTTGCAAAGTGTCTCTTACAGAACAGTCCTTTTCTCCTAACTAACTGGACCTCTATAAGGCTATTTATATATGCAGATTTATATTCAAATGTAAGATGGTACTGGTACGTCCTGAGACTGAAGTAGAAGGGTCCTTGCTTGGCTGAGTACCGAATAATCAGAAAGGCCATCTTGAAGCTCTTAGGGAATGTCCTCAATCCTCAATAATCAGAACCTCCCACTCCCGTCTCCAAGACTTTACACGTGCTGCGCCGATTCTTTGGAATGCACTACCTAGGTTAATACGATTAATCCCCAATCCCCACAGTTTTAAGCGTGCCCTAAAAACGCATTTGTTCAGACTGGCCTACCGCCTCAACGCATTAACCTAACTATCCCTGTGTGGCCTATTAAAAATAGAAAAAACAAAAACAAAACACATAATCAGGTTCCTTGCATCGTGTTCTCATACACTTTATGCAGTTAATAGCCCTCTGTGTCTGTACTGCTACATACTTAGGCTGTTAACTGGTTCATGCAGCTTTACATGAACACCCGAGCCTTACACTATGGCTGGTCCAAATAATCAAAGCAATTGTTACCATCCACCTCTCGTGTCTCCCCTTTTCCTCATAGTTTGTAAACTTGCGAGCAGGGCCCTCACTCCTCCTGGTATCTATTTTGAACTGTGATTTCTGTTATGCTGTAATGTCTATTATCTGTACAAGTCCCCTCTATAAGTTGTAAAGCGCTGTGGAATATGTTGGCGCTATATAAATAAAAATTATTATTATTATTATTATTATAATGTCGATCTCTCCAGTGCAGGGCTGAGTCCTTAGAAATAAGGACAAGTCCCAGAGTCACCAACAACAGATCCAGAGTCGCACCGCTCTATCCAGACTTTCTCCAAGGATGCCCAGTTTCCCTTCCACTCGGGTACACCTTCAACACCTCCCAACTGCCCACCAACCTCCAAAACCCCGCACTCCAACTTTGGCGTCTCGCCGCTGCCCTTTACTGGCCATATCATATTGCAGCGCCCCAGAGTCCTGGTCGTTGCAGTACTGTGGCTCCGCCACTATGGGGAGCTATGGTACGTCTGATTGCACTAAAGGAGTTTCTCTGACCAGGTAACACCTCACTACACTTCACACTCCGGCCACCAGGGGGGGTGGTCCTATCTAGTAGGCCACTCCTCACACTTTGGTAAAACTGGGGGTTGGACAGGAAGACAGAGAGAAGTAGCTGGGAAGAGCTAGTAAGAGGACCTGTCAGGGATGGGATCCTGGCAGACTCCTCAGAGCAGAACTAACCAGTGAACAACGGGAATACAGAAAAGAGGAATTAGGACCAGAAGGAGTCGTGCTGTTAGACCGAGGCAACATCCTTCTGAGGCGCAAACAGTCGGTGGCCGGAACGCCGAGCAAGTAAGAGACTCTAAGTACTACTGCAAACCACGGCAGGACAGCCAATTATAGATTGGCTGTCTCACACAAATCACCTAAGCAGACATCGGAGGCAGCTGTGGGAGAGGGGCGACTCTAGGGTCCCGGAAGAACTCCAGGCCTACCCCGTCATACGGGTGCGTCCTACCATATCACCTGGGGGACGGAGAGAACGAACATCAGAGACAGACAGATTCAGTTGTGAGGACTATCCCGGGGAGCTCAGCAGGGAAGGACTACAACACCCAGCGCTAGAAGGTAGACACTGATTCCCACCTGTAAAGAGAACTCCTGATATGCCTTTGGACCGGCCGGTCTCTGACAACCCGGCGGACAGCGCTCTGGACTGAGGTCTCTAAAACCTTCAGTAAAGAGGTAAAGAGACTGCAACTTGGTGTCCTCGTTATTTACTGCACCGCACCATCTACATCCGTCACATCATTCACTGTGCGCCCCTCGGCAGGGTCACGGACCGGGGCCTAGCCACCGTGACAACCCCAGAGCCAGAGACTCAGAGGCCCGGTACCGGGTACCCCTCGGCCCTGCGGCAGTGGGGGCGCTCCAATATTACATCACAAATCTCCAACAATACAGTAAACTGTGATTGGCCCTTACAGTTCCACATTCTTTGGAGGCAATAGTGGTCCACTTACCTCTCGGGCCCCTCTATAACTGCCAGGTTGCACCAATGTTATTGTTATGTTTGCCTCTGCCCCAGCCCAATTGCTGATAACAAATAGCAATGAATTACATTCCATACACAGAAAAAAAAATGGAAACAGTGTAATCATGGATTCGATATTCCTTTCAGTAAGGTAAATCAACAGTTTCATGACCTGTAGGTAATATGATCCTCACACTTAACTTTCCGTTTACTCAGGTCGTAACTAGCGGTGACACCTGTTGTTCTAGGAAGGGCCCTGTGTGGCCATTGTATATCAGAGGAATCCTGAAGTTACATGGTGTAAAGGTACCGTCACACATAACGATTTCGTTAACGATATCGTTGCTTTTTGTGACGTAGCAATGATATCGTTAACGAAATCGTTATGCGTGACAGCGACCAACGATCAGGCCCCTGCTGGGAGATCATTGGTCGCTGCGAATGATCAGGACCTTTTTTTGGTCGCTGATCACCCGCTGTCATCGCTGCATCGGCGTGTGTGACGCCGATCCAGCGATATCTTCACTGGTAACCAGGGTAAATATCGGGTTACTAAGCGCAGGGCCGCGCTTAGTAACCCGATGTTTACCCTGGTTACCATTGTAAATGTAAAAAAACCAAAAAACACTACATACTTACATTCCGGTGTCTGTCACGTCCCTCGCCATCAGCTTCCCGCACTGACTGTGAGCGCCGGCCGTAAAGCACAGCGGTGACGTCACCGCTGTGCTGTGCTTTACGGCCGGCGCTGACACAGTCAGTGCGGGAGGCTGACGGCGAGGGACGTGACAGACACCGGAATGTGAGTATGTAGTGTTTTTTTTTTTTTACATTTACAATGGTAACCAGGGTAAACATCGGGTTACTAAGCGCGGCCCTGCGCTTAGTAACCCGATGTTTACCCTGGTTACCCGGGGACTTCGGCATCGTTGGTCGCTGGAGAGCTGTCTGTGTGACAGCTCTCCAGCGACCATACAACGACTTACCAACGATCACGGCCAGGTCGTATCGCTGGTCGTGATCGTTGGTAAATCGTTAAGTGTAACGGTACCTTAAGAAAACCAATGATGTCTAGGTGTGGGAAGATTTCATAGTCAGGTTTGCATTATGCAATATGTCATCCCCAAAGTCCTCATGTATGCAAAAACATGGTCTGAATGTCAACAGTGTGACTGATCTGAGTTTCATCAATGTTTGTCAGTTGTCAGTATTTACCATCAGGGATTTTTAATTATGAAAAGATAAATAAATGAGAAAAGTTTCTTATCCAATATTAATCCTGGATTCCAGGCAGAGTGAACACTGACGGCATTTGTTTGCTGTCTGTGATTTTCATCGAACCATACATTTATACGGGTGATTGATGCTGGTAAAAAAAAAATGGACGTCTCCGCGATATATGCATGGACACACGGTGTGTAAAAAAAGCCAAACATAGAAATTATTATTATTATTTATTTATATAGCACCATTGATTCCATGGTGCTGTACATGAGAAGGGGTTACATACAAATTACAGATATCACTACAGTAAGCAAACTAACAATTACAGACTGAGGCTGCAGTCACACGGTCAGTATTTGGTGGTGACGTGTTTCTATGATACTTTTCCTCTGATTGTTCCTCACCTGGTTTTGGCTTCCAAATACTGATGTAAAATACTGACCAAATACTAATAGTGTGACTGCAGCCTGATACAGAGAGGCGAGGACTCTGCCCTTGCGGGCTTACATTCTACAGGATGGTGGGGAAGGAGACAGTAGGTTGGGGGTTGCAGGAGCTCCGGTGTTGGTGAGGCGGTAGCTTCGGTAGTGGCGAGGAGGCAGCGGGGTCAATGCAGGCTGTAGGCTTTCCTGAAGAGGTGGGTTTTCAGGTTTCATCTGAAGGATCCGAATGTGGTTGATAGTCGGAAGTGTTGAGGCAGAGAAATCCAGGGGATGGGGGATATTTGGGAGAAGTCTTGGAGGCGGTTGGGTGAGGAACGAATAAGTGTGGAGTAGAGAAGGAGGTCTTAGGAGGACCGGAGATTACATGAGGGAAGATATCGGGAGATTAGTTCAAAGATATATGGAGGAGACAGGTTATGGATGGCTTTGTAGGTCAGTATTAGTAATTTGAACTGGATACGCTGAGTGTATGGGAGCCAGTGAAGAGATTTGCAGAGGGGGAAGCGGAGGAGTAGCAAGGAGAGAGATTAATTAGTCGGGCAGTAGAGTTAAGGATGGACTGGAGAGGTGCATAGAAATGTTAAAAGCTTCTTGTACTATAATAAGTTTGTATCCTATCCGTGAAAATTATGGATAAAAACGTTCATAAAAACGAACACCTGAATGAGGTGCGAGTGTGATCCCGTGTTCACCTTATTTGATTTCTGCTGTGATCCAGAGGCAAACACCTCTCTTCTCCTCTATGCTGCCACCATCCTTGTCCTGCCACATGCTGTCCAGCCGACATGACAAAAGGGGTATTCATGATTCATGTGAACCTCAATTTTTACCCTTTTATCCTCCTAATCCCCGCCTCATCCTTTATAATAAAAGACCCAATAAGCACACTGCACTTAGATTGGATTAATTGGCCACAGCAGCCTTTTATTAACATTTAAGACAAAAACAGTTTAAACAACAACCTCCCAAAAGGGGTGGTCCTTGAAGCCCCCCAAAAATGTAAACCGCATGTTTAATAATCCCAACTTTGGCCTCAGGTCGAGTCTTACTTCTAGCCCCTATGCACCAGCTCAGAGGCACTTATTAACCAACCTGGCCAATATCCAAAACCATTAACCACCGGTTCCCTTTAATCTCTTCCACTGGATTATTTAAAAACCCCTCCACTTGAATCCACCCAGGGGGTCAAGAACCTCTTGAGATTCTCCCTTTTCGATTCGCCATTAACAAACTCCACCAACTTCGAGGACCCCCCCATGCCACAAACATAAATGTTCTGACGCCTCAAACATTTATGTCCCTCCACCCCTTCAGACCTTTCTAAATACCTTCTTGTACCACCAAACACCACATCCATATCGACAGCGTTCAAATGAATTCCGTCCTTCCTTCAAAATTCCCCTTCACCAGACTCAAATTCCAAGTCGTGTACCACCATCGCACCGTTTCTTACCTTAAAGTGAGACACTGCCCTATTCACGTTAACTCTCGCTTTATTTACCCCCTCAATAGACCAAGCTCCCCACCAAACCTTCCTGGGAATGATATCCAACCAAATTGCCAGAACCCTAGGGAACATTGCCCAAAGCCGTAATATATCAAACTTGATATCTTTAATCAATTTCCTACAGGGCCTCTTACCTAAATCATTCCCCCCAAATGTATTACCAGCACATCCGGAGCATGGTCTAGATGCACAAAACGGTGAAACTTCAGGAGTAATTGTTTGCAGACCATCCCCCGCTTTCCAATCCAATGTAGAACTGCCACATTCCTTGACAAACCCATCTGCCGCCCATCGGGACGAACCACTGCCATCAACTATGTCCATAAGGCAAACGAATATCCCATAATCCTCACGAGCAGCTGTCCATGTTCTTAAACAAAAGAACAACAATATATTGAACCTCATAAAATCACTCTTGCCTCAAACTTTAAACCAATGCTGGGCGAACATATAACCAAAACCTTGCAGACACCCAATTCACTTCACCACTTCCTCATCCAAACCCATCCTGGCCGCCTCTGTAGCCGCCCCAATATGAATTGAATGCCCGCTGTATTCCTTTGAGTAAATACCACCAAGTTCCACACAACGCTTAAATATAGTCACGAACTGAAAACAGGATAAAAATGAACCATCCGCATGGATTAACAACAGGGCATTCAGCACACCACCCCGCCTCATAAAACCATTTATATAACCCACTGGAGATAGTGGGGAACCACTAACCTCGAACAATACTACCTTGCATCCTTTTCCACTAACATCCGTTTTAAAAGAAAGAATGTATCACTGTAAACATCAACATGTTCCCTCAACAAACCTCCTTTTTAACTCAGGAGGGGCTAACCAACTCACCCAGACAAAAAGCTCAAAGAAGGCCAACGAAAAGGTCAACTTATAAAGGTCTACCTCCCATTGTGATGAGCGCACGTCCATTAACTGACGACCTATAATTAACAACACCTCATAAGAAACCAAACATCTCCTGTTTACTGCACAACCATACCCAGTCCACTTCGAATGAAGTATACAACAAAGAACATAACTGCGGGTCAATCCCGTCGTTCACTGTAAAACCCTTTAGGAACAGATAGGTGATGGAATAACCTAAATTTATTTGTCTCTTTATTTTGGAACCACACCAAGTGGTGAAACTCTCATATTACTGAGGGGAGTCGCAACAAATGGTCTCGCCATTCTACCCAACGCCACCTCATTTCCTAATTTTTCAGTAATCACTTCGGGAAATTGAAGTGCCGACTTTAAATTCTTAGTGGACAACCAAACCGTTGTATCAACAAAAGGGATTCTGAATCCATCCCTAAAACCATTCCGTAACAAACTGGCCGCCGCATCAGGATACTTATTTAGGAAGTACGTCATCTCGTCCAGATGCATTGGCGTCTCCCCTTTTTTCAATATTATCACCTCCCCTTTGTTTGCTACCCTTATAAAAAAAACACTTTGCTGCCCCGTGAGTGCCCCCACATGCTGAGCATTCATGCTTGAATTTACATTTGTTCCCGAATTTAAATGTCCCCTCATTAAATGAGAAACACAGCCCTATCTGCATTGCCACCGAGTGTCCCGACTGTCCCAAACTCAAGGTGCCCGCTGGAAATGACGGACTATCTTGATTTAACCTAACAGGTGCCATAACCCTCAACGATAAGGCTAGGTCTTTATGGTCCCAGCGAATACTGGACCGTACTACCTTCCGCTGACAAAACTGTTCGTCATATCTCAGCCATCCCTGACCGCCATAAATGCTGTAAGCCTCCCCAATTGCGTCCATATAACAAAACAGGCCCGAACAATTCTCCGGGGCCTTCTCCCCTATCACGCTATCTAAAATAGCGAACACCTGCAACCAATTAGAGAAGGTTCTGGAAATTAAACAATACCTCCTCCATTACTCATCCTCTTTCTTAGAGTCTTCTTTTCTGGCCCAATCAAAGTTAAACCTCTCTTAAGGTAATAAAGACAAAAAAATTAAGAAAAAATTTACACATTTTCCCCTTTCCAAATTTTTTCTCCTCGCTTTTTGCTTTAAATGCGCCCCAACGGACAATGAAAACACACATATACCTTCTATTTTCCCTTGTCATCCAAACGTACATAATCTTTCCGCTCTCTTTCTTTATCCTCACTCACAGATTGACCCAAATTTGATGCCCCTTCAGCCACCATATTAGCTACTGATGTCCCGTCACTTGCTGCATTAGAAGTTATAACGCCCATCCTCAAACCGGAAACTTCAGACCTTCTATATCCCTAAGAAACCCCTGACCCTAAAATCGCCCCTGAACTCCTCAGCCATGCAGTGGATGGAGATGCCCCACCCTGAAAGCTCCCAGACCCCGGTAACATAGCCAAATCCCTTAGACCATGTAAAATTAGCCCCATGCTCCCTCTAACCCCCAGAAAACACATCCCAACTCCTAATTACAGGGGAAGCTAACAAAGGGTTAAAAGGAATAGCTTGATAAACCTCATCTAGCTGCCTGGGAGCTGTGATTCCAGCAGCTGGAACTCCGGAATCCTGTAGACATACCTCCCAACCGTCCCGATCCCGCGGGACTGTCCTGATTTTGACAGTCAGCCCCGGGATCCCGGGCGGGACACTAATGTCCCGCACTACGTGCCTAGGGCGGGGACAATGCAGGGGGCGGCACCTGAGTAGCTTAGGTTTGTGGCTGTTTTTTTTTCTTATACATGCTGGGTCTCCTCCCGACCGATCCCGCCCCCCGCCCCCTGTGTGTGCGGCACTGCCACGCTGAGGCAGAGAGCCAGCAGCGATCAAGATGAGAGGTCAGCGACTCACTACCTCCTGTGTGTGCACGGAGCTCCGGCTTCTCCTGCTCTTAGCTGCTATCCCGGCAGAGAAGGAGAGACGGGGGAGGTGCCGGGACAGTGCAGAGCTGTGAGCAGCCAGAGAAACTGAAGAGCTGCACGTGGACAGATCAGCCGCCCCTGCACCACAGAGGAGATTGTGTGTGTGTGATGTGTGTGTGTGAGATGTGTGTGTGTGTCTGATGCTGCATGTGTGTGTCATTGTGTGTGTGTGATGCTGCATTTGTGTGTGTGTCATGTGTGTATGAGGTATCTGGTGTGTGTGATGGCTGGGTGTGTGTGTGATGGCTGGGTGTGTGTGTGATGGCTGGGTGTGTGTGTGTGTGATGGCTGGGTGTGTGTGTGATGGCTGTGTGTGTGTGTGTGATGGCTGGGTGTGTGTGTGTGATGGCTGCGTGTGTGTGTGTGTGTGATGGCTGCGTGTGTGGGTGTGATGGCTGCATGTGTGTGATGGCTGCATGTGTGTGTGTGATGGCTGCATGTGTGTGTGTGATGGCTGCGTGTGTGTGTGTGATGGCTGCGTGTGTGTGTGTGATGGCTGCGTGTGTGTGTGTGATGGCTGCGTGTGTGTGATGACTGCGTGTGTGTGTGATGACTGCATGTGTGTGTGATGGCTGCGTGTGTGTGTGTGATGGCTGCATGTGTGTGATGGCTGTGTGTGTGTGTGTGATGGCTGCGTGTGTGTGTGATGGCTGCGTGTGTGTGTGTGTGTGTGATGGCTGCGTGTGTGTGTGTGATGGCTGCGTGTGTGTGATGACTGCGTGTGTGTGTGATGACTGCGTGTGTGTGTGATGACTGCGTGTGTGTGTGTGTGATGGCTGCGTGTGTGATGCATTTGTGTCAAAGCTGCATGTCTTTGTGAGCTGCGTTTGTGATGCTGCGTGTGTATGTGTGATACTGTGTGTGTGATGCTGCATGTGTGTGAGCTGCGTGCGTGTGTGAGCTGTGTGTGTGCTGCGTGTGTGTGAGCGTGTGTGTGAGCTGCGTGCCTGTATGTCATTATACAGTATGGAGAACTGCGGCCATTATACAGTATGGAGCATCATGTGCGGTCATTATACAGTATGCAGCATCATGTGCAGCCAGCATACAGTATGGAGCATCATGTGCGGTCATTATACAGTATGGAGCATCATGTGCGGTCATTATACAGTATGGAGCATCATGTGCAGTCATTATACAGTATGGAGCATCATGTGCGGTCATTATACAGTATGCAGCATCATGTGCAGCCAGCATACAGTATGGAGCATCATGTGCGGTCATTATACAGTATGGAGCATCATGTGCGGTCATTATACAGTATGGAGCATCATGTGCAGTCATTATACAGTATGGAGCATCATGTACAGTCATTATACAGTATGCATCATGTGCGGTCATTATACAGTATGAAGCATCATGTGCAGCCAGCATACAGTATGGAGCATCATGTGCGGTCATTATACAGTATGGAGCATCATGTGCGGTCATTATACAGTATGGAGCATCATGTGCGGCCATTATACAGTATGGAGCATCATGTGCGTTCATTATACAGTATGGAGCATCATGTGCGGTCATTATACAGTATGGAGCATCATGTGCAGTCATTATACAGTATGGAGCATCATGTGCAGTCATTATACAGTATGCAGCATCATGTGCGGTCATTATACAGTATGAAGCATCATGTGCAGCCAGCATACAGTGTGGAGCATTATGTGCGGTCATTATACAGTATGGAGCATCATGTGCGGTCATTATACAGTATGGAGCATCATGTGCAGTCATTATACAGTATGGAGCATCATGTGCGGCCATTATACAGTATGCATGCGGTCATTATACAGTATGGAGCATCATGTGCGGTCATTATACAGTATGGAGCATCATGTGCGGCCATTATACAGTATGCATGCGGTCATTATACAGTATGGAGCGTCATGTGTGTTCATTATACAGTATGGAGCGTCATGTGCGGTCATTATACAGTATGGAGCATCATGTGCGGCCATTATACAGTATGGAGCATCATGTGCGGTCATTATACAGTATGGATCATCATGTGCTGTCATTATACAGTATGGAGCATCATGTGCAGCCAGTATACAGTATGGAGCATCATGTGCGGTCATTATACAGTATGGAGCGTCATGTGCGGTCATTATACAGTATGGAGCGTCATGTGCGGTCATTATACAGTATGGAGCATCATGTGCGGCCATTATACAGTATGGAGCATCATGTGCGGTCATTATACAGTATGGAGCGTCATGTGCGGTCATTATACAGTATGGAGCGTCATGTGCGGTCATTATACAGTATGGAGCATCATGTGCGGCCATTATACAGTATGGAGCATCATGTGCGGTCATTATACAGTATGGAGCATCATGTCCGGTCATTATACAGTATGGAGCGTCATGTGCAGCCAGTATACAGTATGGAGCATCATGTGCAGTCATTATACAGTATGGAGCATCATGTGCGGTCATTATACAGTATGGAGCATCATGTCCGGTCATTATACAGTATGGAGCGTCATGTGCGGTCATTATACAGTATGGAGCATCATGTGCGGTCATTATACAGTATGGAGCATCATGTGCGGCCATTATACAGTATGGAGCATCATGTGCGGTCATTATACAGTATGGAGCATCATGTGCAGCCAGTATACAGTATGGAGCATCATGTGCGGTCATTATACAGTATGGAGCATCATGTGCGGCCATTATACAGTATGGAGCATCATGTGCGGTCATTATACAATATGGAGCATCATGTGCGGTCATTATTCAGTATGGAGCATCATGTGCGGTCATTATACAGTATGGAGCATCATGTGCAGTCATTATACAGTATGGAGCATCATGTGTGGTCATTATACAGTATGGAGCATCATGTGGCCATTATACAGTATGGAGCATCATGTGCAGTCATTATACAGTATGGAGCATCATGTGCGGTCATTATACAGTATGGAGCATCATGTGGCCATTATACAGTATGCATGCGGTCATTATACAGTATGGAGCGTCATGTGTGTTCATTATACAGTATGGAGCATCATGTGTGGCCATTATACAGTATGGAGCACTGTGTGGCCATATTTTTTTGTTTATAACTATTGTATATGAAACAGTGTGATCAGCAGTGCTAAATGGCTGTGGTTGGGACGTGGATATGGGTGTGAATAATTATGAATGGGTGTGGTCAGAGGCGTGACCTAAACTTTGCGCGCCGCAAACTTTGTCCCTCTTTCCCATCTTCAAAAGTTGGGAGGTATGCTGTAGATGATGTCCTTGACTCGACCCATCCCTGAGCTGGTCCACCGCTGGTCCTGATGATCCTGGATCCCCCTGACTGACAGACTGCTGACTGCAGTATTAAGTCATGTCAGCCATCTGCCCAGGGACCATCAGAGCTGCTGCTGTACAAAGCTGTTCAGGCCCAGCCGACTACTACCCATGTGGGAACGCCTCCCCCCCACAATAACAGCTGTGTTTGCCACTCTGATGTCTGGACCAGCCATCTGCCGCCCATCAACTCCTGGAGCCCCGCGCCCCACTGTGCCTCCACAGCCAGCCTGCTGCTGCCCGTCATTGTACTGAATGGCTGACATCGCCGAGTTGTGGGTGGAGTCAGCTGGGTGCCGTTCAACTTCATTATGGCGCTGAGGAGCCGCCTGGTAAGGCCCCCCTGTCCTCTCACCTTCTCTGTATACCGGCACCAAGAGGGTCCTCATCCGGTCAAGACACCCGCCGCTCCTGCTCCCGACACCGCTCGCTGGAAGAATGGGAGGCTGACTCCTCTTTCTGCTGTAGGCCCCACCAGATGGATGGATTCCTCCTGGATCTTGAATGCTGCCTCGCCGTCCTGCGACCCGTGCTCTGCTCCAGAGGGTCCCCGGAGGGGCTCCTGACACGACACCGGACCCGGGGGAATGACATCCAGAGTAAGGCGCACCGAAGGCCTAGTTCTCCGCAGCCAGCGTCCTTCATGAGGAGTTGGAGGAACACCGGTCATCACCCCTTTCAACATGCTGTGGACAGATGACTGCAGCCTGTCTGTCCCATGCATGCCTTATAATAATAATAATCTTTATTTATATAGCGCCAACATATTCCGCAGCGCTTTACAGCTTAACAGTTTCAAACACAACAGTCATAAGTAACGTTAGCAATACAATAATTAAAGCAAAATAAGAAGACCCTGCTCGTGAGAGCTTACAATCTACAATCTACTTATGCGCTCCTGAGCTGCTGAAGCAATGCCTCAACAGCCTCCATATCTCAGGTATGTGCACAGCCTCTTAACACTGTAAAGGGGGTACCTAAAATTGCTACCTCAAATAAGATGGCTGACCCTTTTATATTGCTGCCAATAACCCCACCTCAGACCCCTCCTCCCCCAAGGCCTGACCCCAGCTCCACCTCAGTACAAATCTGTTAACCCCCACACTTCCAAATGTCCCTCCAGCTTACTATATTCCTACATCAACCCTGTCATATCGGCTTCCCTTCAAGGCCAGGGGCCCAGTACGGCCTCTCTGGACTCCTCTGCATTCCCTGGAGTTCTTTAGTGATTTTCGGTAAGATGAGGGAAGAGGCATGACCGGTCTCACCTATCAACGTGCCATATTCTACATCTTGGGAAAACACGACAAACAGCGGTTCATCCGCTATGCTATCAACTCTATGCTGTTTTAGCAGTGCTCCTGCCCCAAACAGTAAAGGTGACAGAGGCACTGTTTTTAATTTAGAAGTTTTGGTTTCATTTTGGTATATTTTTTTTTTTTACATGGTCTTTTTTTCTACTTGATCCATTACAAATGGATCTCACATGGATGTGTGAATAAAGCCTTATAACTATTCAGGAGAATTGTCCAGATCCCATCCCTACCCCTCACCATGTACCCATTTACTGCTTATGGATATGATAGATGCGGTCTCTGCTGTACTGAAGTGATATCAGCCCTGGAGGACTCAAGGCTACATAATCATGTAATATCATATTTCTCCTGCAGTGAGAACTCACAGCTAGCTTTTCCCTGGCCATGCGATCTGATAGCTGTGGGGATAAGTAGGGATGAGCAGACCCGTTGATGTCTGGGTATTTGTCCCCAGACCCATGAACCCCATATAAATCAATGGGGACCCAAGCTTCAGTACTATAAAATGGCTTTAAAATGGTCAGACTAAGAGCTAGGGGGCTGCAAAAGGAAGCAAAATGTGGGTAAGAGCAGGACAATTGACCTGCAAATAATCATGAGTAGGGAAATGACTTAAAGGATTTTTTCACTATAACAATCATGGGAAAATAGGAAGCAAATGAATAACATGAAAATTTTTACAGTGCTCCCACAGAGACTGAGGCTAGCTACCGCCAGTCCAGTTAAAAATTTCACTGACAGAGCATGGGGCACAGTACCGCCACAGAAGATGATTAAAAATGTCACCCACAGAGCATGGGGCACAGTACCCCCAGAGAAGATGATGAAAAATGTCACCCTGAGCATGGGGCACAGTACCCCTACAGAAGATAATTAAAAATGTTACCCAGAGCATGGGGCACAGTACCCCTACAGAAGCAGTTTACAAATTTCACCCACAGAGGATGGGGCACAGTACCCCCACAGAAGATGATTAAAAATGTCACCCACAGAGCATGGGGAACCGTATCCCCACATAAGCTGATTAAAAATGTCACGCACACACCCCTGACCATGGAGCACAATATCCCCAAAGAATCAGCATACAAATTTCACCCACAGACCATGGGGCACAGTACTCCCACAGAAGCTGATTAAGTATTTCACCTTGTCTTCACATTTCCCCCATACCCACAGATCCAAAATTTCAGCTCCAGTAGCATACATTACAGCAGCCGCCATTGAAAAGCTGGTTGTAGGATTTTGGATCACGCTGGCGGTCCGTTCCATGGCTTTCTACCAGCAGCTCTAGCCCCTTTACCTTGAGATACCTCCCCAATGCTGTTACCTAAGGGTCCCGGAGGCCCGAAGAGTTTACCTTGAAAAAATTATTGTTCAAAGCTACAACCACGCCTGAATACTCCAGCTAGAAATAATGGAATAGTACTCTGTTTCTATTTTCTTGTTTGTCAGGACTGGGGCCATGATTAAGGGCACAGTACCCCCACACAAGCTGATTAACCATTTCACCCACAGAGCATGGTTCAGGGTACCCCCACAGAAGTTCATTTAAATTGTACCCACAGAGCCAATGGGGGCCTGACATTTTGTTTTATAGAGGGCAGATTTATTTTTTTGCTAAAATAATTGTATAGACACAGCGGTACATTAAAATTATTTATTTGGCCTACAAATGCAAAGAGACGGATGCAGAGTACAATTTTTTTTTACGCACACTGCTCATACAGACACGTCTGTAGAGTACACACACTGGCTTTTGGCACAGTACTCCCACAGGCAGAGTTGCAGAGCACATGTGGCGGCGATTTTAGCAAAATACTCAAACAGATATGGATTGCGTAGTACACACAGGCGGGGTTTCAAAGTACACACAGCGTATTTTGGCAAAGTACTCCCACAGATATGGGTTGCAGAATACACACAGCGGCTTTTGAAACAATACTCCCACAGATATGGGCTGCAGAGCTTTTGGCATAGTACTCCCACAGGCATGGGTGCAGAGTACACACAGCAGGTTAAAGGCACAGTATGCCACAGGGGGGGTTGCAGAGTACACACAGCGCCTTTTGGCACAGTACTACCGCAGGCAGGGTTGCGAAGTACATACAGAAGCTTTTGGCACAATACTCCCACAGATATGGGTTGCAGAGTACACACAGCTGCTTAAAGGAACAGTACTCCCATAGATATGGGTTGCACAGTACACTCAGCGGCTTTTTGGCACGGTTGTCCCACTGAGTGAAATACAGAGTACACACTGCGGATTTGTGGCAGAGTGCGCTATCTAATACTGTCATTCACTCCAGCTGTGTACTACAATAAGCAGATCAGAATGGCATTTATACAGTCCAAGTCACGTGGTGCACCGGCCAATTACAGCTTAAAATTGCCCACAGTGACCACAGCCTAAAAGTTGTTGATAGGCTGCACTGCAGCCTTTCAACAAACTTTGCTAGGCATCCGAACCTGAACAGTAAACTGAACATGCTATGAAAAGTCTATGTCCGGTACTTTACAGTTTGGGTTCGCTCATCCCTAGTGATCAGCTGATTGCCACTACCAATAGGTCCTCATTTAAAGATGTTTTGTAGATTGAACATCCCCCTTTAATATGCGCAGTTAAAAGGGTATATTTATTTGGCATTGGATGGATATTACAATTAGAATATGTTTTTTTTCACGCGCTTCTGGAGCAGGAACTCTTCAATTCTCCAATAAAACATGTTTTTTGGAGAGTTTTTGCTCCAAAAACTCCTAAAAAAAAAATTGCTGTGTGAATGTACTCCATCTCCAAATTGCCAACATAATTTACACACTGGAAGGGGTCATGTTGCTGACTTTTCATGCCCCCTATAGAGCTGTATGTAAAACCAAACAAAATGTTGCCTCTCCCCAGGGGTAAGGGAATGTAAGACACAAACTGATTCTTTCCTCAGGATTTATGCGGGGTGCACTGTGAATAATCAGACTCGATTAAAATGCATAGAGTCTGACTATGGGATTCCCACACCACACCACAAAGAATACCCAGAAACCCAGAAGCCCCCACTGCAGACTCCATTCATGAGATACACACAAGCACCAGGCCTGGTTTACTACAGACAATGCAGCAAAGAGAAGAACAACATGAGACCCATTATGGAGGATTGTCTCATTGACTAGAATAGGGAGAGACAGAGGGGCAGGCTGAACATAGGACCAGTGAGAGCTTCTGGTATAATCATGCAATACACAATATCTGATTGTTATAGATTAAATTGTACAGTACAGATGTGCAACTTTTTGGAGCAAACCTTGGGGTTATTTAGAGGGTCTATTTAGAGGGTTTATTGCATAAAGAAGAGAATGCGGGTAGCAGATTACCGTAGGTGTCCCAGGGGAGTGTTGCTCTTGGTGGGGGGCACTTAGGTATTAAGTAAAGCTGTACTGAGCCTCTCTGAAGTAACAAGTTAGCAAGGGTTAAACAGACGCCTTTGAAATAATTATCCAGGATTACAAAGTTTGTGTCCTAAGGCTGCATTTAGAAAAAAAAGTGTGCCTATTTGTCATTGCTCTTCTTTTTGTCTAAAATGTGTATAATCTGCTAGTTTTTGTGAAGGCTCTTTCACACGTCCTGATATTTCCGGTACTGGAAAAAAAACAGTACCGGAGATATCCATGTCCATGTGTTTAATACATGTGGTATCACACAGACCAGCGCCTGGGAATCATCGGTACTGTTGGTGCTGTTCCTCGGCGCCGGGTGCTGAAGACAACTCACATCACTGTGAATCACTCGTGCTGCAATCAGCGGTAGTAGGAAACAATGTTAAGAGTTGTATTTAACTATTAACAGTGAGAACAGGTGGCAGCCGTTGGGAGTATTCATCAGCCGCCGCCTACGCTATAAATAAATATTTTTTTTTAAATGACGTGGGTTCCCCTGTATTTTTGACAACCAGCCCGCAAAACTGACAGCTGAGGGCTGCAACCCTCAGCTGTCAGCTTTAGCAAGGTTGGTTATCAAGAACAGAAGGGTTCCCCATGTCGTATTTTTAAATAAAAAAAATGGCATGGGGTCCCATTTTTGACAACCAACCAAGCTAAAGCAGACAGCTGGGGCTGGTATTCTCAGGATGATATAGAGCCATGGATATTAGCACCCCAGCCTAAAAACAACAGCAGAAATTTCTTTCTGTGAACTGCGGTGAACTCACTGACTTTTTCTCACAGTGCTGAGGTCACCACAGTTCAGCCCGGCTGGGTACACAGCCTCAGTGACCAGCAGTAACCTCGATAAGGTCACCGCTGGTCACAGATGCTGCGCTCACAGCAGACCATTCCTCAGTGGTTCTCAGCCTGGATGGTCGCATCTTGGCACTGTCCAGGTTGAAAACTGTACATCCCCAAACATGGATTATGGCGTGAGACAAAACGGCGGGCGGGTGAGCGATATGGTTGTTTTTTATTTTTGTTCTATTACAGGAGACGAGGGCTTTAATGGAATGGGCATTAGGCGAGTATAACACTGTTTGTTATTTAAATTTTTTTTTTTTTAAATTTCAAATAAAGGACTTTATACTGTGTGTGTTTCTGTGCCTCTCTGACCTTTCCTGACGCCTGCACACTGCAGTACTTTGCTCTGCCCTCAACAGGGCAGACAAAGTACACCTGCGCCGGAGCTGTGGCAGGAAGACAAGAGGACGTCATCGTATGAAGATAGGAGGCGCCGAACCTGGACCGCGACGCCCATCGAACCGGACCACAGCAGGACCGCCCCTGGGTGAGTATAATATAACCTGTTTTTCTTACCTTTCAGGTTACATCGGGGGCTTATCTACAGCATTACAGAATGCTGTAGATAAGCCCGTGATGCCGGTGGCCTTAGCTCACATACGATTTTTGAGATGACAGATTCCCTTTAACAAAAATGTAAACTAAAAAGAAACACAAAACACCAAACCTCCTTCAATGGAACAACTTAAATATTGGGGGTCCTAGAAAAACAAAAGATAACTTTTTTTAAACAAAGTTCTGAGTATTTAACCACTGACATACAGTGCCTTGCGAAAGTATTTGGCTCCATGGAACTTTTCAACCTTTTCCCACATATCATGCTTCAAACATAAAGATAACAAATGTAAATTTTTGGTGAAGAATCAACAACAAGTGGAACAGAATTGTGAAGTTGAACGAAATTTATTGGTTATTTTAAATTTTTGTGGAAATTCAAAAACTGAAAAGTGGGGCGTGCTATATTATTCGGCCCCTTTAACTTAATACTTTGTTGCACCTCCTTTTGCTGCGATTACAGCTGCAAGTTGCTTGGGGTATGTCTCTATCAGTTGTGTACATCGAGAGACTGAAATTCTTGCCCATTCTTCCTTGAAGAATGAGGTTTGATGGAGATCGTTTGTGAACAGCAGTTTTCAGCTCTTTCCACAGATTCTCCATTGGATTGAGGTCTGGACTTTGACTTGGCCATTCTAACACCTGGATACATTTATTTGTGAACATTCCATTGTAGATTTTGCTTTATGTTTGGGATCATTGTCTTGTTGGAGAACAAATCTCCGTCCCAGTCTCAGGTCTTTTGCAGACTTCAAGAGGTTTTCTTCAAGAATGGTCCTGTATTTGGCTCCATGCTGTCATGGTCCAGTCCGGAGTTTATTTTCATCTTTCCTCTCTTGGGACTGGTCATGCAGGGGTTAATCTCCTCAGCCTCGTTCTTGAGCTAGCTGGGCTATTTCAGTCCCTCACAGCCTGCTGACCGGTGTTAGTGATAGTTCATGCTACCCAGCTTGAGCCCCTGACTTGTATTCTGATTTTGGTGATCCTTGTGCTCTGACTGCCTGTACCCGTTTATGACTCGATCTGATCTCTGGACTTTGCCTCTTGTTTTCCGTCTCCAACACCACGGTCCCCTCCTGGTTCTGACTTTGGCTTGTGCCCCGACTTGTCTTACGTCTCACGTTTTAGTTACCACATTCCCGGTAGGCTCTGATTTCTTGCGTGTCCCTGACTATTCTGACTTCCCCTGTGTACTGTGCTGATATCTCTGTGTATGACCTTGGCTTGTCTGACTTCTCTCATTACCTGTGACACCTGTGCCTGAGCTCTGTGTTACTACGCTTAAGGTACCTTCACACTAAGCGACTTTACAACGATAACGATAGCGATCCGTGACGTTGCAGCGTCCTGGATAGCGATATCGTTGTGTTTGACACGCAGCAGCGATCAGGATCCCGCTGTGAGATCGCTGGTCGTTGCTGAAAGTCCAGAACTTTATTTCGTCGCTGGATCTCCCGCTGACATCGCTGAATCGGTGTGTGTGACACCGATCCAGCGATGTCTTCACTGGTAACCAGGGTAAACATCGGGTTACTAAGCGCAGGGCCGCGCTTAGTAACCCGATGTTTACCCTGGTTACCATTGTAAAAGTAAAAAAAAAAACTCACATACTCACATTCCGGTGCCCGGCATCCGCTTCCCTGCACTCTTCCTGCATCCTGTGTAAGTGCCGGCCGTAAAGCAGAGCGGTGACGTCACCGCTCTGCTCTGTGGGAGATGCCGGAGATGTTCGGCGCTGACACAGGATGCAGGAGGAGTGCAGGGAAGCGGACGCCGGGCACCGGAATGTGAGTATGTGTTTTATTTTTTTACTTTTACAATGGTAACCAGGGTAAACATCGGGTTACTAAGCGTGGCCCTGCGCTTAGTAACCCGATGTTTACCCTGGTTACCAGGGGACTTCGGCATCGTTGGTCGCTGGAGAGCCGTCTGTGTGACAGCTCTCCAGCGACCACACAGCGACGCTGCAGCGACCCTGCAGCGATCGGCATCGTTGTCTGTATCGCTGCAGCGTCGCTTAGTGTGAAGGTACCTTTAGTGTTTAACCTCTCTTCCCTCACCAGCTCCCCTTGGTGGAGGTTTCACTACATTATCACTAAACCAACATTTAAACGGGATTTTGCATTTTTTTTTTCCTCTGGTCATGGATCCGCTGAATAATTTGGCGGATCAAGTGTCCAGTTTGACACAGATGGTGCGGGATTTTTCTGTGAGACATCAGTCCCCTGTCACGTCTCATACCCACTTACAGAAAAAACTGACTGAGACTTATGACCGTGCAGGGAGACACCTCTCATGTTGTTAGTCTACCTGGTGACTTTGTGGATGTTGTTTTGCACTCTCCAGAACCCTCGGTTAAACTTCCAGACACATTTTCTGGTGAAAAAGATAAATTTCACATTTTCAGGGAGAGTTGTAAATTATGGTTTTCTCTTAGACCTCGATCGTCTGGGGATGAGACTCAGCGGGTAACTGGAGAAGTGTTCATTTTTCACTCAAGAATTGTCCTTTCTAGGGGTTATTTTGTCCGCTGAGGGGTTTTGTATGGACCCTAGGAAGGTACAGGCCATTGTGGATTGGGTGCAACCCAGAGATCTCAAGGGTCTTCAGCGATTTCTGGGTTTCACCAATTACTACAGAAAATTCATCAAGGGGTTTTCTCAAGTGGTCAAACCTCTCACTGATCTCACTCAAAAGGGGGCTGATCTCAAAAACTGGTCAGCTCCAGCGGTGGCGGCATTTTCTTCATTAAAAACCCGTTTCATGACTGCCCCTGTACTGATTCAACCTGATTTATCTAAACCATTTATCATAGAGGTGGACGCTTCTGAGGTGGGGGTGGGGGCTGTGTTGTCCCAAGGTCCCACCACATTAACTAACTTAAGACCCTGTGCCTTCTTTTCAAGAAAATTTTCCTCTGCTGAGAGGAATTATGATGTGGGTAACCGGGAGTTATTAGCCATTAAATTGGCGTTTGAAGAATGGAGGCATTTTTTGGAGGGGGCGGTCCATCGTATAACTGTCATTACTGATCACAAGAACCTGTCTTACATCGAGTCCGCCAAACGTTTAACTTCGAGACAGGCACGGTGGTCACTTTTTTTTTCCCCCGATTTCAGTTTTCCATCACTTTCAGACCAGGGTCCAAGAATGTGAAGGCGGATGCTTTGTCTCGCAGTCTAGATCCAGTATCACCTCCTGAGCCTCCTTCCTCCATTCTTCAGCATGGGGTGGTGGTGGCTGTGGTGTCCCCAAAATTGGAACAGGAGATTCGTGAGGCCCAATCTCTTGCTCCGTCGTCCATACCTGAAAATAAGCTCTTTGTGCCTGTCCAGTATCGGTTGAGGGTGCTTCAGGAGTTCCACGACTCTGCTTTGAGTGGGCATCCTGGAATCTCGGCCACTCGTAAAGCCATCACTAGGCTGTTTTGGTGGCCCTCGTTGACTTCTGACGTCATAGGGTTTGTGTCGTCCTGTGAAACTTGTGCCCACGAAAAACCTCCCGCAACCGGCCGGCTGGGGAATTGGTACCATAGCCAATTCCTGATAGACCATGGACTCATCTGTCCATGGATTTTATCACTGATCTTCCCCCCTCTAATGGAAAAACTGTGATCTGGGTTGTCGTTGATAGGTTCAGTAAACAAGCACATTTTGTACCATTAACTGGCCTTCCTAATGCTGAGACTCTATCTAAACTATTCATTGAGCATGTTATCCGGTTGCATGGTGTGCCTGTCAGTGTGGTGTCTGATAGAGGGGTGCAATTTGTGGCAAAATTTTGGAGGGCTTTTTGTATAAGGCTGGGCATCAGTCTGACCTTTTCATCGGCCTACCATCCCGAGAACAACGGTCAGACTGAAAGGACCAATCAGTCTTTGGAACAGATTTTATGGTGTCTTGTCACGTCTAGACAGGATGATTGGTTATCTGCAATTCCTATAGCGGAATTCGCTTACAATAATCACGTCAATCAGTCCACTTGTACTTCTCCATTCTTCTGCAATTATGGATTTCACCCTCATATTGGTGAGTTTTCTCGGCTGGATTCGAGGTGTCCAGGGGCTGATTCGGCCTTTCTGCGCTTGGGGGAGATCTGGAGGGAGGTTCAGAGAAACACTGGGGAGGCTCAGGGCAAATATACATTTTTTTGTGGATAAACAACGTTCTGTGGGGCCAGCTTATCAGATGAAGGATAAGGTATGGTTATCCACTAAAAATATTAGGCTGATAATTCCCTCTGCTAAGTTGGGCCCCAAGTTTATTGGTCCGTATGAAATTTTAGAGGTGATTAATCCTGTGGCCTTTCGCCTGCGTTTGCCTCCGTCTTTGCGGATCCCCAATGTGATCCATAAGGCACTTCTGAAGCCGTCGGTGCCCTCCTCTGGTGAGTCTCCCTCGCACCCACCACCTGTTCTGGTAGATGGCCAGACTGAGTACGAGGTGGAACAGGTGGTGGATTCTCGTATGCTCCGCCGTTCACTTCAGTACTTGGTCCATTGGAAAGGGTATGGTCCTGAGGACCGGTCATGGGTGCCGGCACATTCGGTCCATGCTGATCGCTTGGTCCGAGCCTTTCACGCTCATCATCCAGGGAAGCCTGGGGGTCCGGTGGCCCCCTATTGAGATGGGGGTACTGTCATGGTCCAGTCTGGAGTTTATTTTCATCTTTCCTCTCTTGGGACTGGTCATGCAGGGGTTAATCTCCTCAGCCTCGTTCTTGAGCTAGCTGGGCTATTTCAGTCCCTCACAGCCTGCTGACCGGTGTTAGTGATCGTTCATGCTACCCAGCTTGAGCCCCTGACCTATGTTCTGATTTTGGTGATCCTTGTGCTCTGACTGCCTGTACCCGTTTATGACTCGATCTGATCTCTGGACTTCGCCTCTTGTTTTCCGTCTCCAACACCACACTCCCCTCTTGGTTCTGACTTTGGCTTGTGCCCCGACTTTGTCTTACGTCTCACATTTTAGTTACCACGTTCCCGGTAGGCTCTGATTTCTTGCGTGTCCCTGACTATTCTCCTGACTGCCCCTGTGTACTGTGCCGATATCTCTGTGTATGACCTTGGCTTGTCTGACTTCCCTCATTACTTGTGGTGCCTGAGCTCTGTGTTACTACGCTTAGTGTTTAACCTCTCTTCCCTCACCAGCTCCCCCTGGTGGAGGTTTCACTACACATGCATCTTCCCATCAATTTTAACCATCCTCCATGTCCCTGCTGAAGAAAAACAGGTCCAAACCATGATGCTGACAACACCATGTTTGACAGTGGGGATGGTGTGTTCAGGGTGATGAGCTGTGTTGCCGTTATGCCAAACATATCGTTTGGCATTGTTGGTTGCCAAAAATTTCGATTTTGGTTTCATCTGACCAGAGCACCTTCTTCCAGATGTTTGGTGTGTCTCCCAGGTGGCTTGTTGCAAACTTTAAACAACACTTTTTATGGATATCTTTGAGAAATGGCTTTCTTCTTGCCACTCTTCCATAAAGGCCAGATTTGTGCAGTGTACGACTGATTGTTGTCCTGTGGACAGACTGTCCTACCTCAGCTGTAGAGCTCTGTAGTTCCTCCAGAGTGATCATGGGCCTCTTGGCTGCATCTCTGATCAGTCTTCTTGTTGGAGATGAAAGTTTAGAGGGACGGATGGGTCTTGGTAGATTTGCAGTGGTATGATACTCCTTCCAGCAATATGATCGCTTGTACAGTGCTCCTTGGGATGTTTAAAGTTTTGGAAATCATTTTGTATCCAAATCTGGCTTTAAATTTCTCCACAACAGTATCACAGACCTGCCTGTTGTGTTCCTTGGTCTTCATGATGTTCTCTGTGCTTCAAACAGAACCCTGAGATTATCACAGAGCAGGTGCATTTATACGGAGACTTGACTACACACAGGTGGATTATATTTATCATCATTAGGCATTTAGGACAACATTGGATCATTCAGGATCCACAATGAACTTCTGGAGTGAGTTTGCTGCACTGAAAGTAAGGGTATGTGTCCACGGTCAGTAAACGCTGCTTGTTTGACGCTGCGCAGAGCTGCAGCGTCAAACACGCAGCGTCCAGATGTTCCAGCATAGTGGAGGGGATTTTATCCGACTTCCCTGCGACTCCGGACATGCTGGGCGTCTTTTCAGATCGCAGCATGTCCGTGCTACCTGCGGCGACGCTGTGTCGCCGCAAGTAATATCACAGGGCGCTATGCGAGGGTGCGATGATCCCGGATGTGTACAGTTAACACATCCGGCATCATCGCGTCCCAGAAAGGGGCGGGGCTTAGCGCCGAGCGGCTTCGGCGATACCGCCGGCCATCCTGACCGTGGACACGTACCCTAAAGGGGCCGAATAATATTGCACGCCCCACTTTTCAGTTTTTGAATTTCCACAAAAATTTAAAATAACCAATAAATTTCACTCAATTTCACAATTGTGTTCCACTTGTTGATTCTTCACCAAAAATGTACATTTGGTATCTTTATGTTTGAAGCATGATATATGGGAAAAGGTTGAAAAGTTCCTGGGAGCCGAATACTTTCTCAAGGCACTGTATATAATGATGCTTTCACATTGTGTTCCAGCACACATTCGGTGGGCCCCCTCGGGGTTTACGTCTGAGTGTCTGCCTCCAGTAAGTGTACACTCTCGAAAATGATGCACGGCAGAGCGCATGTTTACTCTGTCGCCACCATTATAGTCAATGTCCCCCTTGGCGCATGCATCCTGTTTTGTGGAGGGGGGTTCAGACGTAAGTCTCGAGAGGGCCAACAACGTGCCGGAATGCAATGTGAAAGCGCCCTAACACACAAGAAAACTGGAGAATAATGTTGTCAGGTAATTTTTACTGCAAAACGGCAAAATTAAGCTTGTTTGTTTTTTTCATTTCTATTTCACTGCATTGGGAATTTTTTACATTTTCTTTAATGCATTATATAAAATTAATGGTGTCATTCAAAACAATATCTGAAAAGAAACAAGCTTTTGTCTAATTGCGTTGATGGAAACATAAATTAAAAAAATTGTCTCTTGGAAGAGGGGAAACAATTAACAAAAGTACGAAAAATTAACAGACCAGTTCTAAAGGGGTTAACCTCTTAGTGACCACCAATATGTCTTTTTACTGACCTGCGATATAAGAGACTAGCATCCCCTGACTGGTGACAATCCTGTAGCTTTCAGCTGTACAATATAGCTGACAACTTGCTGCATCAGCCACCATCAGTGTTGGCACAAACTGTGGACGTTTAACCCCTTCAATGCTGCTGTCAATTGTGACTATGGTATCTAGATGGTTAACAGAGTGTGGGGGCTTCCTATTTAACACCATTGGAACCCTGAGATCTTGATTGTGTGGTTCTGGTGTTTGCCATGGCAAATAATGGCCTAAGGGTATGTGTCCACGTTCAGGATTGCATCAGGATTTGGTCAGTATTTTACATCAGTATTTGTAAGCCAAAACCAGGAGTGGGTGATAAATGCAGAAGTGGTGCATATGTTTCTATTATACTTTTCCTCTAATTGTTCCACTCCTGGTTTTGGCTTACAAATACTGATGAAAAATCCTGACCAAATCCTGATGCAATCCTGAACGTGGACACATACCCCTAGGGTATGTGTCCACGTTCAGGTTTGCTTCAGGCTTTGGTCAGGATTTTATGCAAGTAAAATCCTGACCAAAACTGCACCTGAGGTCACTGGCAGGTCACCTGCAGTGTTCCTGCGTGTTTTGCTCATTGTAGCAACATGCTGCGTTTTGAAAAAACGCACCGCATGTGCGTTTTCGCGGCAAAAACGCATGCGTTTTTTAACGCATAGTGGAGTCGGGATTTCATGAAATCCCCTCCACTATGCTGTAACATCTGGACGTGGAAACATACCCTCAGGGTATGTGTCCACTTTCAGGATGGCCGGCGGTTTGGATGGAGCTGCAAACCCGCTCTGCCCTAAGCTCCGCCCCCTTCTGTGACGCGATGATGCCGGATGTGTTCATTGCACACATCCGGCATCATCCTACCCCACACATAGGGCCTTGTGTTTTACCTTGCGGCGGCACAGCGTCACCGCAAGGTAAACGGACAAGCTGCGATCTTAAAAGACGTGCCGCATGTCCGGAATCGCAGGGCCGCCGGGTGCGTGTTACCACGCATAGTGGAGACGGGATTTCATAAAATCCCCTCCACTATGCTGTAACATCTGGATGCTGCGTGTTTGACGCTGCGGCTCTACGCAGCGTCAAACACGCAGCGTTTCCTGAACGTGGAAACATACCCTTAGGCCGGCGTCACACTGGCGAGTTTTACGGACGTAAGAGCGCAGAAACTACGTCCGTAAAACTCGCATTACATACGGCACAATGCTTCTCAATGGGGCTGCTCCTATTAGCCGTATATTACGGTTCAGTATTATACGGCTTTCTACGGCCGTACAAAATCGCAGCATGCTGCGTTTATCAGCGTATTGCGCAAAAAAATCGCTAATGAAAGTCTATGGGGGCGAGAAAAATACGGATTCCACACGGACCTGCAGTGTGACTTGCGAGAAATACGCAGCGCTGTTAGTGAAAAGTCGGTAATTCAATTGCCGGCTTTTCATTTCTCCTGCACAAACCCGACAGGATATGAGACATGGTTTACATACAGTAAACCATCTCATATCCCCTTTTTTTTTGCATATTCCACACTACTAATGTTAGTAGTGTGTATGTGCAAAATTTCAGCACTGTAGCTGCTGAAATAAAGGGTTAAATGGCGGAAAAAATTGGCGTGGGCTCCCGCGCAATTTTCTCCACCAGAATGGTAAAGCCAGTGACTGACGGCAGATATTAATAGCCAGGAGAGGGTCCATGGTTATTGGCCCCCCCGTGGCTAAAAACATCTGCCCCCAGCCACCCCAGAAAAGGCACATCTGGAAGATGCGCCTATTCTGGCACTTGGCCACTCTCTTCCCACTCCCTGTAGCGGTGGGATATGGGGTAATGAAGGGTTAATGCCACCTTGCTATTGTAAGGTGACATTAAGCCAGATTAATAATGGAGAGGCGTCAATTATGACACCTATCCATTATTAATCCAATTGTATGAAAGGGTTAAAAAACACACACACATGATTTAAAAGTAGTTTAATGCAATAAATACAGCGGTTGTTGTAATAATTTATTGTTCTCTCAATCCATCAGGAACACCCTCGCTTGGAAAAATAATAAACGCACAAGATACATACCTTCTGGTGAACCGTCTCGTCCCACGAAGTAATCCATCTGAAGGGGTTAACTAATATTACAGGCAGGAGCCCTGCTAAATGCAGCGGTGCTCGTGCTTGTAATTCCCCAGCGAATGAATGAAATGTAGGTCATTGACCTACATTTCCTTCAGTCGCGGTGATGCGCCCCCTGGTGGATGTCCTCATATGACCTGGAGCGTGGGAAAAAGTTCCCAGGCTGCAGTTCATGAGAACATCCACCAGAGGGCGCCTCACCGCGACTCAATGTAAGTACAGATCCTGCTTTCCTTTCAGCACCCGGGGATTACAGGCACGAGTGAGTGGTGAGTGAGTGGTTTATCGCAGCTCGTGCCTGTAATATTAGTTAACCCCTTCAGATGGATTACTTCGTGGGACGAGACGGTTCACCAGAAGGTATGTATCTTGTGCGTTTATTATTTTTCCAAGCGAGGGTGTTCCTGATGGATTGAGAGAACAATAAATTATTACAACAACCGCTGTATTTATTGCATTAAACTACTTTTAAATCATGTGTGTGTGTGTTTTTTAACCCTTTCATACAATTGGATTAATAATGGATAGGTGTCATAATTGACGCCTCTCCATTATTAATCTGGCTTAATGTCACCTTACAATAGCAAGGTGGCATTAACCCTTCATTACCCCATATCCCACCGCTACAGGGAGTGGGAAGAGAGTGGCCAAGTGCCAGAATAGGCGCATCTTCCAGATGTGCCTTTTCTGGGGTGGCTGGGGGCAGATGTTTTTAGCCACGGTGGGGCCAATAACCATGGACCCTCTCCTGGCTATTAATATCTGCCCTCAGTCACTGGCTTTACCATTCTGGCAGAGAAAATTGCGCGGGAGCCCACGCCAATTTTTTCCGCCATTTAACCCTTTATTTCAGCAGCTACAGCGCTGAAATTTTGCACATACACACTACTAACATTAGTAGTGTGGAATATGCAAAAAAAAAGGGGATATGAGATGGTTTACTGTATGTAAACCATGTCTCATATCCTGTCGGGTTTGTGCAGGAGAAATGAAAAGCCGGCAATTGAATTACCGGCTGTTCACAGATATCGCGCTGAATGAAATCTAAATACAGAATATATATATATGTGTCTCAATGACATATATATATATATATATATATATATATATATATATATATATATATATATATATATATACTGTATATATGTTTTCCCTAACATTTGAGCACATAAATCCATTAGATGTCGGTTTTGCAAGCCTGCGCGAAAATCTCGCAGTACGGATGCCATACGGATTACATACGGAGGATGCCATGCGCAAAATACGCTGACACACCCTGACTACGGATCACTATTTTGGGAACATTTCTCCGTATTACGGCCGTAGTACGGACGTAAAAAACGGACCGTATTGTCTTACGCCGAGTGTGACGCCGGCCTTAGAGTCTGCCGGCTATAGTGGCCTGTTCAAAAGTTATCAACATTTAGGTGATAAAAATAAACTTTTTCATTCCTGTTATGTCACTTTGCATTAATTCCTGAAAATCACCTGAAGTGTTAATGAACTACCTGAAAGCAATTTTGGACACAATGAGGGGCGCTGTTTTCAAAATGATATCAGTTTTGGGGGTTTCCAATATATAGGACCCACAAAGTCATTTCAAACCTGAACAGGTCCCAAAAAAATAAGTTTTGTAAATTTCCTTGAAAAAAATCAAAAATTATTGCTACATTTTTAAATAAAATTTTAAAACAAAATAAAACAACATTTTACAAGTGGCATTGATGTATAGCAGGCATGAAGGAGATGTTATGTATTAATTTTTTGTGTGGTATAACTATCTGGATTAAAGGGATAATTACTAGGGATGAGCGAATAGCTGCATCGGGAACCCGGATATCTGAAGCGCTCCCGATAATCAGCTGTATGTGTTGCGGCTGTGTGACAGTCATAATACACGCATGGAGAGCCTGTTTGTTGTGACTGTCACACAGCCGCGACACATGCAGCTGATTATCGGGAGCGCTCCAGGTATCTGGGTATCCGATGCAGCTATTCGGTAAGTGCTATACCTAATCAGATAAGGAGTTATCCAATGCTATTTGCTCATCCCTAATAATCACTCAAAGTTTGAACATTGCAATTTAAAAAAACCCCTCAAATTTCTGATATTTTTATCAATAAACGCAAAACATATTGACCTAAATTTACCATTATCATATAGTATGATGAGTCACGTATAAACAAATCAATGCGATATATTGAAGCATTCCAGAGTTATTACTACACACAGTGACACTGGTCAAATAAAAACAAACAAACAAAAAAAACTGGTCCTTAAGGGGTTAATAAGAGGTGCACACTTAATTGCTCCCATATTAATTGGTTGATTTCATTTTGAGGAAGTTGATAGAGGGTAGATTACTCCACAGGGGCTGTGCCTGTCATTGCAAGTCTTTCATGTCAGTCAGGTATGTGGATTTTGTAACCACGCTATAAACCACTAAAATTCAGATTACAACTATTGTAGAATAAAAATGAAGACTATATTGGGAACTTTCAGGTTAAAAAAAAAATAAAACTAAAACCTCTTAAGGTCACGTGCACACGTTGCGGAAAGTGGTGCAGATTTTTCCGGACTGATTTTGGTAAATCCGCAGGTAAACTGTACTGCGGATTACCTGCAGAATTACTGCAATTTTTTTTTTTTTTGCGGATTTTGCACAGATTCTACCTGTGGTTTTACACCTGCGGATTCCTATTGTGGAGCAGGTGTAAACCGCAGCGGAATCCACACAAAGAATTGATATGCTGCGGAATAAACAACGCTATGTTTCCACGTGTTTTTTTTTTACCGCAGCATTTGCACTGCATATTTTGTTTTCCATAGGTTTACATGGTACTGTAAACTCAGGGAAAGCTGCTGCGAATCCACAGCAAAATCCGCAACGTGTGCACATACCATAAATCCGTGGCTTTCTTGTGTGTAAAAACACTGGTGCACTATAGGTATAAGGCCCCATTCACATGCTCAATATTCAGTCAGTATTTTACCTCCGTATTTGTTAACCAAAACCAGGAGTGGAACAATCAGAGGAAAAGTATACTAGAAACACGACACCACTTCTCTAGTTTTCATGCACTCCTGATTTTGGCTTAGAAATACTGAACGTGTGAATGTGGCCTAAATAGAATATTCTTTAGTGGGATTGCTGATGCTTTTGGAAATTCGTACTTTGATAGACATTGTAGAAATGGGACTGCTGTGCTGCCCTGAGCTGGCCCAAGTGGCATTTGCACGTTCAATAGTGACAACCTGGTGATTATGTATTGCAGTGGAAAGTGACTTGCCCCTTAAAAGGTAAAATGTGGTGACAGATTCCCATCTAAACTATTAATATGTTCATACAGGTTATAGACTGCTGAACATGTCATCCCTGTATGCCTCACATCCAATGCCTTGTTGCTGGTATATAATCTTTTTTATCACTTTATGTAAATGACCTGCGCTGCCTGGAAGATAACTCTGCCTCCAGATATTATTATACTTGGCAGAGAGTTACCAGTGTGAGACAAGTAACTAACACAGAACAGGAGAAACCTTGTCTCCTTACAAACACATTTTCTGCTTCTCTGAGCTCTGCTGTATTGTAACAACATTGTAACCCTGTCTGCTTGTGAGATGGAAGCTGAAAGGAACCTGTAGATGGGTCAGATATAATCACACACAGCTCTGCAGTAAGAGCAGAAAGCAGCCATCACACTGGTAACTACACCTTCATGTATAATAATCTCTATAGGCAGAGGTTTCTTCCGGGCAGCGTCCTCCCCGGAGCCTGGAAGAGGTCATTTATATAAAGTGATAAAAGATTATTTCTCCACAATAAGACATCTGATATGAAGCACACAAGGATGACTTTTTTTTAAGGCGTCTATAGCCTGTATGCCCAAAGTAATAGTTTAGCTAGGTCAAATGTGGTGACAGATTCCCTTTTAAGATTAGGAGGAAATGCACTATGCAAAAACATTGCAGTGAAATGCAATGTATTGTTTGCTGTTATCAGCCATTGCAAGCTGTACTGTTATTATGTGATTGGGGGGGGGGGGGCAACTCCCTGTCCTCCCATAATGACTACTATGTCCCCTATTTCCCTCTCTGAGATATTTTATTAAATCATATACCACAGCGCTTTCCAGACATTCTCATCCATAACTATGACATTTATCAGCCACATCTATAGTTAGTCAAGGACTATAGGTGTAAGGGCAGTTAACTCTAGAAGTTCCAAGGATGATGATTTGTAATGAACACAGGAGAGATGAACTTAAGGCCAAGCTCTGTCCCTGGCACACAAATGGTTTCCTCTTCCAGATGTTGTGTCCTGCAGGGGGGGCTGTTCATGCAGCTGTCAGGGGTCTAGTTTCAGTGTGTTCATTCCTCCCCTCCTCCTGCTGGGGGAACAGAAGTCTGAGCATCCACAGCTCAATCTTTTATCCTCTCCAAACAAGACTGGCTCTCAGTCTGCAGGAGCCCACAGCCAAGTAATGTGACCCAGCCCTCCTGATAGCAGAGGCTGTCCCAGGCTAGAGGCTGCGAGGACTAGGAGATGGGAGGCTGCTTCTCTCGCCGCAGACCCAGGGGTGAGTACACACAACAGAAATGTCAGTCTTTTCTTTACACTTTTCACTTTTTGGATTCACTTCTGGCTTTGGATCGTAAACTGTGTGTGCGACTCCTGCCTGAGAGGAAAAGATTGTGAGCTCTGCGGGTGCTGGTGCTCCTGGACACTGAATGGTTCCTGCCTCCTCTGAGGCTGCAGAGTGTTTAAGAGTAATCATTAATCAAAACTATCCACACCTAATACAGAGGAGATCTCCCCCTATATATGGCAAAGCGACTAGAAGGCTCAGGGCCTTGGGAATCCCCAAGAATGTCGCTTATTCTAGCGCCTAGGGAGAAAGGGGGCATGACTCAATTAGGCCACGTTCACACTAGCAGTATTTGGTCAGTAGTTTACATCAGTATTTGTAAGGAAAAACCAGGAGTGGAACAATCAGAGGGAAAGACTGATGGAAAGATGTCACCACGTCTGTATTTATCACCCACTCCTGAGTTTGGCTTACAAACACTGATATATATCTTGTAAGTTTAATAATAATATAATAATAATAACAACTAAGACTGACCAATAGGACAAGTTATAAAGGATTGTCTGATTCCAAATCATTTACATATATTTTTGGCAAAATGATGGGGTTTGCTGGAACAGCTTTCTTTCTGCTGCTTGAAGTATCCATTAAGAAATAGTCTAAGTTGTGCAATATTGTTGCAATGTCATGAAGTAACAATTATTTTCATGACCCTGTATTCACCTAAACCAAAAATATCAAACAATATATGTGTAAAAACAAAAAATAAAGTGCCGCCATCATCCCAAGCTGTATGTGACATCCAAGCAGTCATGTGACATAATAACATGACCTCATGGTCCACTGCTTGCATGGTTATGTCCTTATTACTCGGGAAACTGATTGATATTGGAGTTTTCCTATGGAAAAAATAAACATATTTATTATTCTTTACTTACAGTATATAGTTCCATCATGTCCCACAGCGCTTTACAGACATTATCATCACTGCCACCAACAGGGCTCACAATCTAGAGTCCCCATCAGTATGTCTTTGGAGTGTGGGAGGAAACCTGAGAACCCACACAAACACGGAGAGAACATACAAACTCTACAACACCACAGTACCCAGGGCTGCAGTGCTGACCTACTATAAAGTCTACCTAAAAATAAGATAACGGTATATTGTTTACATTGTTGACATGACATTATTTATCCTGTACTGATCCTGAGTTACATCCTGTATTATACTCCAGAGCTGCACTCACTATTCTGCTGGTGCAGTCACTGTGTACATACATTACATTACTGATCCTGAGTTACATCCTGTATTATACGCCAGAGCTGCACTCACTATTCTGCTGGTGCAGTCACTGTGTACATACATTACATTACAGATCCTGAGTTACATCCTGTATTATACTCCAGAGCTGCACTCACTATTCTGCTGGTGCAGTCACGGAGTACATACATTACTTATCCTGTATTATACTCCAGAGCTGCACTCACTATTCTGCTGGTGCAGTCACTGTGTACATACATTACATAACTGATCCTGTACTGATCCTGAGTTACATCCTGTATTATACTCCAGAGCTGCACTCACTATTCTGCTGGTGCAGTCACTGTGTATATGCATACTTTTCTTATACTAAGCAAGATCCTGTAACACAGGATCAGTACAGGATCAGTAATGTATGTACACAGTGACTGCACCAGCAGAATAATGAGTTCAGCTGTGGAGTATAATGCAGGATTAGTTAAGGTTAGCAACGAATTAAGGTATGTACACATGTTAAAGGTAACCCACTGGTGTAGCTAGAGCTTTTGCCGCCCGGGGCTGATTCCGAGGTTGGCGCCCCCCCCCCCCTCCATTGCCGTCACTCAACGCCGGGCACCGCCCCCTCAGCACTGTTTACCCATGAAATCCGGTGCCTGTGCTGTGTATCGCTGTTTGGTGCAGGCGCAGAGAGCTCTGGCCGTCTGACGTCACAGCCAGGCTTGCAGACTGAGCCTGTGCGGCCACCCACCTTGGTAATCCCAGCCCCGCAGTGTGTTATGCATTATGCAGAGTGCGGGGCTGGGATTCACAAGCAGGGCGGCCGCACAGGCGCAGTGTCCAGCATTGCCCCAGTGTGTCCAGCATTGCCCCAGTGTGTCCAGCATTGCCCCAGTGTGTCCAGCATTGCCCCAGTGTGTCCAGCATTGCCCCAGTGTGTCCAGCATTGCCCCAGTGTGTCCAGCATTGCCCCAGTGTGTCCAGCATTGCCCCAGTGTGTCCAGCATTGCCCCAGTGTGTCCAGCATTGCCCCAGTGTGTCCAGCATTGCCCCAGTGTGTCCAGCATTGCCCCAGTGTGTCCAGCATTGCCTTAGTGTGTCCAGCAATCTGCCCCAATGTCCAGCATTGCCCCTAGTGTCCAGCATTGCCCCGTGTGTCCAGCAATCTGCCCCAGTGTCCAGCATTGCCCCCAGTGTGTCCAGCATTGCCCCCAGTGTGTCCAGCAATCTGCCCCAGTGTCCAGCATTGCCCTCAGTGTCTCCAGCATATTGCCCCCAGTCTGTCTCCAGCATATTGCCCCCAGTCTGTCTCCAGCATATTGCCCCCAGTCTGTCTCCAGCATATTGCCCCCAGTCTGTCTCCAGCATATTGCCCCCAGTCTGTCTCCAGCATATTGCCCCCAGTCTGTCTCCAGCATATTGCCCCCAGTCTGTCTCCAGCATATTGCCCCCAGTCTGTCTCCAGCATATTGCCCCCCAGTCTGTCTCCAGCATATTGCCCCCCAGTCTGTCTCCAGCATATTGCCCCCAGTCTGTCTCCAGCATATTGCCCCCCAGTCTGTCTCCAGCATATTGCCCCCCAGTCTGTCTCCAGCATATTGCCCCCCAGTGTGTCTCCAGCATATTGCCCCCCAGTGTGTCTCCAGCATATTGCCCCCCAGTGTGTCTCCAGCATATTGCCCCCCAGTGTGTCTCCAGCATATTGCCCCCCAGTGTGTCTCCAGCATATTGCCCCCCAGTGTGTCTCCAGCATATTGCCCCCCAGTGTGTCTCCAGCATATTGCCCCCCAGTGTGTCTCCAGCATATTGCCCCCCAGTGTGTCTCCAGCATATTGCCCCCCAGTGTGTCTCCAGCATATTGCCCCCCAGTGTGTCTCCAGCATATTGCCCCCAGTCTGTCTCCAGCATATTGCCCCCAGTCTGTCTCCAGCATATTGCCCCCAGTCTGTCTCCAGCATACTGCCCCCAGTCTGTCTCCAGCATACTGCCCCCAGTCTGTCTCCAGCATACTGCCCCCAGTCTGTCTCCAGCATACTGCCCCCAGTCTGTCTCCAGCATATTGCCCCCAGTCTGTCTCCAGCATATTGCCCCCAGTCTGTCTCCAGCATATTGCCCCCAGTCTGTCTCCAGCATATTGCCCCCAGTCTGTCTCCAGCATATTGCCCCCAGTCTGTCTGAGTCAGACATAAAGAAAAAAAAAAAAAGTAAAATCCTCACCTCTCCCGTTCCCAGCGCAGGTCCCGTGCACTGAGCGCGCAGTGATGACGTCATCGCACCCTCTGCCCTGAGACGTCGCAGAGTCAGAGGGCGCTGAAGACGCTGCAGCTGCCGCAGGAACCAGGAGAGGTGAGTATTAAAGGGGGGCCCAATGCCAGCGCTGGCACCGGGAGGGGGGGGGGCCTGGTCGTGGCGGCGGTCGGCGCCGCCCGAAGATTTATAGGGCCCGCGTCTCTCTTTTTTTTTTTTTTTTTTCTTCCTCCTCCTCTCTGGGTCGGAGCCGCCCCGGCATTGTGCCGCCCGGGGCGGCCCGCCCCCCCCGCACCCCCCTTCCTACGCCACTGAGGTAACCTGTCGCCATGTTTGGCCCATATCAGATATGGCCACCACCTTTCAGATCTGATATACAGCATTCTATAATGCTGTATATATGTCCCCAACCCGACCTGCAAGATAAGAAAAAAGACCTTTAAGGCTTTCTGCACAGGTTGCAGATTTCCTGCAGATCTGCAGCTTTTTTTTCCGCGCAGAAACGCTGCAGATCCGCAAGTGATTTACAGTACAATGTAAATCAATGGCAAAAAAAAATGCTGCGCTAATGATGCGGAAAAATCTGTACGGAAAATGCAGCAGATTCAAAAAAGCACCATGTCAATTCTTTGTGCAGATCTGCTACGTTTCTGCACCCGTTCCATAATAGAAATCTGCAGGGGTAAAAAAAGGAAGAAATCCGCACAAAAATCTGCAATGTGTGCACATACCAAAAAAGGCGCAGAAATGCAGAATCTGCACAGAAAATTCCACAGTCAAATCTGCAACGTGTGCACATAGCCTTATTTATTCTCACATGCGAGGTGGTCCGGTCCAAGGGGTGTCCCTGGTCTTGGCCCGACGCCTTCCTTCTCACGATGCCGTCCTCCTTCTTGCTCCATGTGAATGACGCATCCCTAAGTCATACACACAGGGTCCCCCACATTGAGCTCCTGCGTACGCGTACTTCTCCGTCCTGACCAGTGCAGAGTAAAGTACTGCAGACTGCGCAGGCATCGGGAAAGGTCAAGGAGCCTTGGCACCTGCGCACTACTGTACTTTTACTTTCTTTAAGTATTTGCAGAAATTTCTGCACCATTTTTGCATCTTTTAGCAGGAAAAAGCAAAGTAAAAATGCAGGTTTTGGTACAGATTTTTCCCCGCTCATTAGTATGGGTGAAATGTGCAGTAAAAATGCTGAATTGACATGCTGCAGATATACATCTGCACCAAATCTGCAGGTCACAAAAAAGTGAAATGTGCATGAGACTTCAGGATTCTCATTCACTTTGCTGGCAACAGTAAAACCTTTAGGTTTTGTGACATCTGCACTGAAAAAACCACAACGTGTGCACAGTCTTTATACTCCACAGCTGCATTCACAGTTCAGCTGTTTGTTTTTTATTAGACACTGTTACCTAACATGTTGACCGTTGCGACACCTATAACTGAAATGAGTTCCTATTTTACAGGGTGCGGTTAGTTTTTCTGACATCAAATGATGATACAGTGCCAGGTTTAAAGTATACCACTTTTTAGAACAAATTATATTCAAATACTACAATAAATGAGGGAATGTAGGGGAATTTCAGCCTGCAAAATTGTCAATGTTCCTCTGGAGCATTTATAGTCTGGATGAGTTAGGGATTGTGGCCATCAATCCAAGTAGAATATTGCTGTTTTGTATTAACGCCTTCCCGACCTGTGACGTCACGTAGGCGTCATGAAAGTCGGTGCCAATCCGACCTGTGACGCCTATGTGGCGTCATGGAGGGATCGCGTCCCTGCAGATTGGGTGAAAGGGTTAACTCCAATTTCACCCGACCTACAGGGACAGGGGGAGTGGTACTTCAGCCCAGGGGGGGTGGCTTCACCCCCTCGTGGCTACGATCGCTCTGATTGGCTGTTTCACTTTCAACAGCCAATCAGAGCGATTTGTAATATTTCATCTATGAAAATGGTGAAATATTACAATCCAGCCATGGCCGATGCTGCAATATCATCGGCCATGGCTGGAAACCCTGATCTGCCCCCCCACCGCCACCGATCGTCTCCCCAGTCCTCCGTCCTGTGCTCCGCTCCCCTCCGTCCTCCTGTCCGCTCCCCCGTGCTCCGATTTCCCCCCCCCCCGTGCTCCGATCCCCCCCTCATACTTGCCAAGCCTCCTGGTGTCCGTCCGTCTGCTCCATGGGCGCTGCCATCTTCCAAAATGGCGGGCGCATGCGCAGTGATCAAAATAAAAAAAATAGTAAATGAACCCCCCTTTATCACCCCCATAGGTAGGGACAATAATAAATATAAAGAAAATATATTTACTTTTATTTTTACACTAGGGTTAGGGTTAGAACTAGGGTTAGGGTTAGAATCAGGGTTAGAATTAGGGTTAGAATTAGGGTATGTGCACACCCTGCGGATTTCACTGCGGAACAGCAGCGGTTTCCCATAAGTTTACAGTACAATGTAAACCTATGGGAAACAAAATCCGCAGTGCACATGCTGCGGAAAAAAACGAGCGGAAACGCAGCGGTTTATATTCCGCAGCATGTCAATTCTTTGTGCGGATTCCGCTGCGGGTTTACACCTGCTCCAATAGAAAACAGGAAACAGCACTAGAAACCGCGATAAATCTGCAGTAAAAACCGCAGCGGTTTTGCACTGCGGATTTATCAATTCCGCTGCGGAAAATTCCGCAATAGAATCCGCAGCGTGGGCACATACCCTAAGGCTATGTGCACACGGTGCGAGTTTGGCTGCGGACCCACTGCGGATTGGCCGCTGCGGATTTGTAGCAGTTTTCCATCAGGTTTACAGTACCATGTAAACCTATGGAAAACCAAATCCGCTGTGCCCATGGTGCGGAAAATACAGCGCGGAAACGCTGCATTGTATTTTCCGCAGCATGTCAATTCTTTTCCTCAACAGGAATCCGCAGGTGAAACCCGCTAAAAAAACGCTGGAAATCCGCGGTAAATCCGCAGGTAAAACGCAGTGCATTTTACCTGCGGATTTTTCAAAAATGGTGCGGAAAAATCTCACACGAATCCGCAACGTGGGCACATAGCCTTAGGGTTAGGGTTGGAATTAGGGCTAGGGTTGGAAATGGGGTTAAGATTATGCTTGTGGTTAGGGTTATGGTTAGGGCTGGGGTTGGGGTTAGGGTTGGGGTTAGGGTTGGGATTAGGGTTGGGATTAGGGTTAGGGGTGTGTCGGGGTTAGGGTTGTGATTAGGGTTATGGCTAGAGTTGGGATTAGGGTTAGGGGTGTGTTGGGGTTAGTGTTGGAGTTAGAATTGAGGGGTTTCCACTGTTTAGGCACATCAGGGGTCTCCAAATGCAACATGGCGCCACCATTGATTCCAGCCAATCTTGCGTTCAAAAAGTCAAATGGTGCTCCCTCCCTTCCGAGCCCTGACGTGCGCCCAAACAGTGGTTTACCCCCACATATGGGGTACCAGCATACTCAGGACAAACTGGGCAACAAATATTGGGGTCCAATTTTTCCTGTTACCCTTGCGAAAATAAAGAATTGCTTGCTAAAACATAATTTTTGAGGAAAGAAAAATGATTTTTTATTTTCATGGCTCTGCATTATAAACTTCTGTGAAGCACTTGGGGGTTCAAAGTGCTCACCACACATCTGGATACGTTCCTTGGGGGGTCTAGTTTCCAAAATGGGGTCACATGTGGGGGGTTTCTACTGTTTAGGCACATCAGGGGCTCTGCAAACGCAATGTAACGCCCGCAGACCATTCCATCAAAGTCTGCATTTCAAAATGTCACTACTTCCCTTCCCAAACTGGGCAGCAACTATTGGGGTCTAATTTCTCCTGTTACTCTTGTGAAAATAAAAAATTGCTTGCTGAAACATAATTTTTGAGGAAAGAAAAATGATTTTTTATTTTCACGGCTCTGCGTTATAAACTTCTGTGAAGAACTTGGGGGTTTAAAGTGGTCACTGCACATCTAGATTAGTTCTATGGGAGGTCTAGTTTCCGAAATAGGGTCACATGTGGGGGAGCTCCAATGTTTAGGCACACAGGGGCTCTCCAAACATGACATGGTGTCCGCTAACGATTGGAGCTAATTTTTCATTCAAAAAGTCAAATGGCGCTCCTTCCCTTCCAAGCCCTGCCGTGTGCCCAAACAGTGGTTTACCCCCACATGTGAGGTATCGGTGTACTCAGGAGAAATTGCCCAATAAATTTTAGGATCAATTTTATCATGTTGCCCATGTGGAAATGAACAAATTGAGGCTAAACGAAAATTTTTTTTTAAAAAAAAGTACTTTTTCATTTTTACGGATCAATTTGTGAAGCACCTGGGGGTTCAAAGTGCTCACTATGCATCTAGATAAGTTCCTTGAGGGGTCTAGTTTCCAAAAATGGGGTCACTTGTGGGGGAGCTCCAATCTTTAGGTACACAGGGGCTCTCCAAACGCGACATGGTGTCTGCTAACGATTGGAGCTAATTTTTCATTCAAAAGTCAAATGGCGCTCCTTCCCTTCCGAGCCTTGCCGTGTGCACAAACAGTGGTTTGTGACCACATATGAGGTGTCAGTGTACTCAGGAGAAATTGCCCAACACATTTTAGGATCCATTTTATCCTGTTGCCCATGTGAAAATGAAAAAAATTGAGGCTAAAAGAAATTTTTTGTGAAAAAAAAGTACTTTTTCATTTTTACGGATCAATTTGTGAATCACCTGGGGGTTCAAAGTGCTCACTATGCATCTAGATAAGCTCGTTGGGGGTCTAGTTTCCAACATGGGGTCACTTGTGGGGGAGCTCCAAAGTTTAGGCACACAGGGGCTCGCCAAACGCGACATGGTGTCCGCTAAAGATTGGAGCCAATTTTTCATTGAAAAAGTCAAATGGCGCTCCTTCCCTTCCGAGCCCTGTGGTGCGCCCAAACAGTGGTTCCCCCCCATTTTGGGTATCGGCGTACTCAGGACATATTGTACAATAACTTTTGGATTCCAGTTTCTCTTTTTACCCTTGGGAAAATAAAAAAATTGTTGCTAGACGATCATTTTTGTGACTAAAAAGTTAAATGTTAATTTTTTCTTTCCATGTTGCTTCTGCTGCTGTGAAGCACCTGAAGGGTTAATAAACTTTTTGAATGTGGTTTTGAGCACCTCGTGGGGTGCAGTTTTTAGAATGGTGTCACTTTTGGGTATTTTCAGCCATATAGACCCTTTAAACTGACTTTAAATGTGAGGTGTTCCCTAAAAAAAATGGTTTTGTAAATTTCGTTGTAAAAATTAGAAATCGCTGGTCAAATTTTAACCCTTATAACTTCCTAGCAAAAAAAAAATTTGTTTCCAAAATTGTGCTGATGTAAAGTAGACATGTGGGTAATGTTATTTATTAACTATTTTGTGTCACATAACTCTCTCGTTTAACAGAATAAAAATTCAAAATTTGAAAATTGCAAAATTTTCACATTTTTTGCTAAATTTCCATTTTTTTCACAAATAAATGCAAAAATTATCGACCTAAATTTACCACTATCATGAAGCCCAATATGTCACGAAAAAACAGTCTCAGAACTGCTAGGATCCGTTGAAGCGTTCCTGAGTTATTACCTCATAAAGGGACACTGGTCAGAATTGCAAAAAACGGCCAGGTCATTAAGGTCAAAATAGGCTGGGTCATGAAGGGGTTAAACTTGAAAAGGAGATTCTGTCACCGGGTTTTTACTAACAGATATAAGCAGCATGATATGGTGGCAGAGACCCCGATTCCAACAATGTGTCACTTACTGGACTGTTTGCTGCAGTTTTGGTAAAATCTCTTTTCTCTGCTGTATATCTAGCAATTCTCTGAATGCAGAGCTTCGTATAACCCCGCCCACATAACTGATTGACAGTTTTGTGTGTACACTGTGGCAGCTTTCTGCCTATGCAGTCAGTGGTGATCAAGCCTCCTGTAATAATCCCTGCTAAGTGTTTGCTTGATGTAGTTTTGATTAAAACAAATAACAGTCTAGTAAGTGACTCATCACTGGAATATGGTCTCTGCCCCTACAACCAAGCTGATCTCAGATTGTGTTTAAAAAAAAAAAAATTCATTCTGAAGTCCTGACTCATTTGTATAAGTGACATTGTAAGACTAATAGTTTTACAAGTGCTCCCTGGTGGGAGCAGCAATGTCTCATTCTGGCTGCAGAACTGAATATGAGAGGATCTATTATAAACATTACTCCAGTCCACTGGAGACAATGCAGCTGTGATCACTAGATCAGACCTAGATAGTTTACAATTCTTTGTGGTTTAATACTGGGACTCATGGTTCTCCACAAACCATAGGGCCACAGGTATGACTGGTTTGTATAGAGATGGCTGCCGATTGGAACAGCTGACATGTTCTCCTAATAGCCGCGGGTGGAATTGCGATCCACTTGCGGCTGTTAACCCGTTAAATGCTGCTGTAATGTTTTGGCGCCAGAAGCGTGTCACTAATCCCACCCATCGGCGCCCCGTGTCACATAATCGCGGGTCACAGATGGGTTGGAATGACAACCCAGGCTCTGCAGGAGACAAATACAACCTTTACATGTTTGGGATCTACAAACTCATAATGACCTGGATAATCATAATGGCAGATCAGTTTTAGCATTTGGTTAACATGGTAAAGAAAAATAAAAAAAACAGTTGTGGAGTTGCACTTTTTTTGCAATTTCTGAGCTGATTCTGAGGTTTCCCTTATATTTTTTATATGAAAATGAGAGACTCTTTTGACTATAAACAAGAAGATGCTGATGACTAGATTTGGCAACCGCAAAGCGAAAATGTTTAGTGTTGTGGATTGTGGAGAACTGGTCATGTGATTCTAATACAGATTAATATGTCCTTCAGGGGCTGTGGAAAGTCGGGTGACCATACATAAGTGATCATACAGGAACCAGGAGATGACACATTATTAGACCAAAGGGTGTGAGATAACTCCACTTCCTCTGATCAGCAGTGACACAGCAGTCTGGGGGTGGGGTGAGGGTGTTGCCTAATACTGTACAAACTGCTATACAGTTACACTATATATAGTCAATGCAAGAGTGGTATGCGGGCCATATTTCACTGGTGAATCCTATATTAACCTGGTCTGAAGCTTAAGACTGCACTACTCCTACTTATGCATTAACTTTTGAGTAGTGCACAAAATGAAATTTTGAGACCTGCAAAATATAGGTAAATCACCCCAATCATTAAACCCCAAAATTTCTATACACAGACCAGACCCTATATATCCAAACCCAGCTCCCTAAATGAATAGAGAACACAGAAAGGACTCCTAGACTGATCAACTCCAGACCAAAACCCACTACGGAAAGATTAACTCAAACCTTCTATGTAAAGATGTTTACCAACCCTCCAAACTGATAGAAGCAGGGCTGTAGAGTCAGTTGGTGTCCGTTTTGGTGGAGTTGGACCGACTCCTAAAATATAGAATAAATTGGGTACAGTAGTACAATGCAGTATGTGCTGTAAATGTTTTCACAAGAATTTGGGAGTTATGAAATGTCCTATGAATATCTGTTCTGTTCGTGATCTAGGCTACATGCTCGGCAGTGAGGTGGAGTCGGTGTCAGGAAAATTGAGTTGGAGGTTTGGCTCACCAACTCTACAGCCCTGGATAGAAGACTGCTGACCAGACTCCTTACATAGAGACCCAGAGCAGTACCCAGATCAGACCTCCTAAACTGATACTCACATGGACTCCTGACAGACTGTACCCAAACCTCTAAACTAACATAGACCCTATATAGATACCAGACCTTAATATATCCCCATAGACCAGACCCTGACCAAACCTCTAAATTTATGTACACTCAGATCAGACCTCTAAATAGAGAACTCAGACCAGTCTCCATCCTAGATGCAGCCCCCAGACCACACGCTGCCTACCGAGCATGTTTCGGAGTCTGGAGCTCCTATCTATGCCATGTTCTGAAGATCACACATTTACCTGTTTGGGTGCAGTCCTGTGTAGATCCCATTCACCATCCCCGTCTACATAACACCTGGCACAGGTAGTGACAGCCATGTGTGTGAACTTTGAGATGGGTGGTGATTTGAAGCCAGACCAAAGCTGTTTTTCAAACCTAAAGAACAGCTCATACTAAGACGTGTCTAAATCTCTGTGCTCCACCCTGTATTGTGCTGCATGACCCATCATCATCCTCTGCGTACCCGCGATGGGTCATGTCAAATCCTCCGTCACGCTGAAATTCTGCAGAGTGAAAGGCAAACACTAGCAGGCAAAAGACACACCAATCTACGCTTTGTCCTGATGTATCAATACAACTATAGCACGGTGGTGGATTATCTCTTTATACGCTTAGAACTGCTGCAAAAAAGCAAGCAAGACCCTTTAAGGGCTAGTTCACACTCAGGTGGTGCCCACTACTCAGCCGTAGCTAGGAGTTGTATTCTCCACACAGGAGCAGAACCAGACAGAAGAGACCCCAGTGCAAGAACAGTATATGGTTCCCTTGCAGTCCAATAGTTCATCATAATGCACAATTCAACCTGCTGTGAAGGTGAACCCCTAAAGTATTTGTTTTTGGACATACGTCCAAACCAAGTTTGCAGTGCAGCGCCCCAGGGTCTTGGTTGCTGCAGTAATATTATTCTCCTCTAGGGGGGAGTGATATTACGTCTGAAGGCAATAAAGGAGATCTTCTCACCAGGTAAAGACAATGCATGCAACATGTTCACACTCCAGACCAGAAGGGGGAGCTCTAAGCCTGTTTTAAGGTGAACTCCCCTAGATAACATCCTGATCTGGAGGGAAAAGGGGTTCAGAGTTCAGTTCCTGTCAGGAAGACAGAGGAAAAGGAGCTCTGCTGGCATGAAGTGCTGCAACTCCTGGGAAAAGACACTAAAAAGTGAGCCTATTGCAGAGAGTGTGCAGGAAAGCAGAGCACAGGAGAGGAATATCAGAGGGAGATCAGCCAGAAACAAGCTGCTCCTTTCTGAGGCACAGAAGCCGGTAGCCAGAACACCGAGGGAGTAATAGTCTCTATGCTTTACTTCAGAGACTGGCAGGACAGTTAATTCCACGTTGGCTGCCCGACCATATACCCAGGAGGCACGGTGGCAACTTGTGGGGGCCGGGGCGTCTCTAGGGTCCCTGTAAAAAGCCTCAGGCCATCAGTCATACGGGTTTGTCCTATCCATACCATCTGGGGGACAGAGAGGAAGACATAACATCTAGAACATCTACAACAGTTGTGAGGACCTTACCGAGAAGCTCAGCAGGGAGGTACTACAACACACAGGTGCTAGTAGGAAGGCTACTGATATCCACCTGGATAAGGGGACTCTGGATTTGCCTTCAGACCGGCTGGACTCTGCCTACCCTGTGGTCTGTACCCTGGACTGTGGATGCTGAAGTCTTCAGTAAAGGTAAAGAGACTGCAACCTTGTGTCCTCGTTCTTCACTGCGCCTTATATCATCCGCCATCCATCACCTACACTCTGGGAAGCCCTGGGGACACACTTCACCTGTGGGAAGGTATACCATCTTGCTGCCATAACATCACCCCAGCGGACCCCTAAGCAGCGTCGGTCACCCTGACTGAATACCACAGGTGGCGTCACAAACATATCCCTTTAAAGACCTTTCCCTTTAATACGAACGTCCCGAGGGCCACAGACCTTTCCCAAAACCATAAAAACTCTTTTCTTTATTGGACGTCCCTCAAAGGGCCACGTACCGGGTCGGGCCACCGTGACATGACGAACCGAAGGACCCGGTGCCGAGTACCCCATTGCCCTTACGTGGGGGCGCTCCAGCAGCTCTATAGGATTATTAAAGGAATTGTCTATTGCAGATCAGATCATTCATCTTCCCAGTAAGGACTGCATGTACAGTATGTGGGGGTAGATGTGTTCATATGAAGCTCCCTAGACTTCAGTAGCGAGATTCCTTACAGTACAATGTTGTGATTCATCTGTAGCCCGTGACTGGGGTGGATGGAATGACGTGGGCAGTCTTGGGGAAAGCCCAAATCTTCCTGTAATGTTACGCATATGCATAGTCTGCAGGGTGTGGGCCCCGTCTGCCTCCCCAGAATGGCGACTGCAATGTAATAGCCTTATATTGGAAAAATACTAGTTAAACATAGACGTAGCTATAATAATAATTGCTAAAATGTGGTCATATTGCAGCCTTAAGCTTATACGATCCATATACTGACTGCAATGCCCGGACTGTCCATAGATCTCCTGACCTTACACCCTCATAGTTACATATAGTTTGGGCACTGCGGTCTGTATACAGACAGTGAAATATGGCGGCCTAAGGCCTCTTCCACACTTCCGTCTTTTAGCTCCCGTTGAAATCCGTCGTTTTTTTTTTTTTTTTTGAACAGATCCAGCAAATGTGTTTCTGCTGGGTCCTGTTTTTTCCCTTCCCCATGACAGCACCGGTACATGAGAGATGGTCCCGCCCCCAAGAACAGGAAACCTGCATAGGAGATAAAAGATGGGGGCGGCACCTCTCTCCTCAGTTTGGTTTCCTGTTCTTGCGGGGAACCTGCGGTGCTGCATGGGGAGAGGTCTCCCTTGCTAAGGCCGGTCTCTGACCGAGGTCTGCGGTGGGAGCAGCGACGGCGGCGTGCGCGTCGCCTCCATACCTGAAGCTGCATGGGCGTCCTTCCCCACTGCGGACTCCCCGGCGTCCGCTCCTGGCCGGAGGCTGGGCTGGGGGAGAAACTGAAAAGAGCGTGCCCATCACGACGCTGGCGCCGAGTGAATGGAGGAACTTCCGGGTGAGAACCGGAAGTGACGCTGTAAGCTGAAGGAGCGGTGTGCTGACACTCCCCGGGGGGGAGGAAGTTCAGAGGCGCACACACCGCTTCCTGGCCGGCCATATTTAAGTTACAAGGCGGCAAGCAGGCACCGGTAACGGTCTCCTGCAAGATGGCAGATCCAAAGGAATCAGCGATCCCAGCAGAGAACCCACAGCCTGTCGTGGTACTAAGGGTCCGGTGGGTGAGTGCCTTTGTAAGGCAAAAAACATGTTAGTAACTCTGTGTTTTCTATATATATATATGCAGGGAAAGAAAGTTACCTCTAAACAAAAGCATAAAGTGTGTGCACTCTGTGATAGAAGCCTTCCCAAAGCATATGAGAAGCGTATGTGCCGCTCATGCATAGAAAAAACTGTATCTGAAGAGTCATCATCTTTGCTTCAGAGTATAAAGGATATTGTGAGAAACGAGGTGCAGAGCACAGTAAAGGAGGAGTTAAAACATCATGGATTGCAGAGCCCCGTAAACCCGGCCTCTACGTCTGCCCAAATATCTGATGTAGAATCCGAGGGTGAACTGGGGGAGCTTCCGCCCGAGGAGGTTTCGGACCTGGACTCTTCAGATGAAGAGTGTGGCCGGCCATATATGTTATCAGAAGACATGGGGAAGTTGCTAAAACTGGTCAGGTCCACCCTGGGGGTTGAGACGCCAAAAGAAAAGCAAACGATACAGGACTCCATGTTCAGTAATTTGGAAGATAAAAAACGGAAAGTTTTCCCTTTTCACGATAACATATTAAATCTTATCAAAAAAGAATGGAAAAAACCGAATAAGAGAATTTCAGTTCCCCAGGCCTTAAAACGTAAATATCCCTTCGATGAGGAAATTTGCGAGAAATGGGAAAAGGCGCCTAAGTTGGACGCGGCTATCGCAAGTACCTCCAGAGGCATAGCACTTCCCTTCGAGGATATGGGGGCCTTAAAAGACCCCCTAGATAAAAAGGCGGATGCCTTTCTAAAATCAGCCTGGGAAGCCTCAACTTGGGTATTCAAGCCGGGAGTAGCGGCTACCTGCACTGCCCGTGCCATGGTTAAATGGCTGGAGGATCTAAGCGACCAAATAAAAAACAAGTGTCCAAGAGACAGACTTCTAGAAGTCATCCCTCCACTTCAAAATGCAGCGGGATTCCTGGCGGACGCTGCCATTGATTCGGTACGGTTTGCTGCCCGGGCTAGTGCCCTCTCTAACTCAGGAAGAAGAGCGTTATGGTTAAAAAACTGGAATGCTGATTTTCAATCAAAAGTGAAGCTCTGTGCTGTACCCTGTGAGGGGCAATATTTATTCGGCAGGGCTTTAGATGAAATTTTAGAAAAAGCGGCGGACAAGAAGAAACACTTTCCTCCACCTCCCTTCTTTAAACAACGCTGGTATGACAACCGTCGGTCCTTTCGAGGATCGGGTAGAGGCCGAGGCCGCCCAACGGATAGAACCACACGGGGGAAACCCTGGGGTGAAAAAAGAGAAAGAGGGTTTCTTTTCAATAAACCTCCAAAACCAGATCCCAAACAATGACGCCATATTCCAGGTGGGAGGAAGGTTACGTTTTTTTGTCCATCAGTGGGTAACCTTACAGCCGTCTCCATGGATAATCAACTTGTTATCAGACGGCCTACGATTAAACTTCATCTCCCTGCCTCCTCACCGAATAAAAGTTACTCGGGTGGCCAAAAAGAACCAGTTAGTCCTCGAAAAAGAAGTTCGTCTTCTTTTAGACAAAAAAGTCCTGGTAAGAGTACCTCCACAGGAAATAGGGAGGGGGTTTTACAGCACCCTTTTCCTCACTCCAAAACCGGATGGGTCTTTAAGAACAATCTTCAACCTAAAAGAATTAAATCGAAGAATCGTATTGTCACAACATGTACGGGACTCTCTAAACTGGTGGCTAGATTCCGAAAATCTAAAAAAAGGGGTCCCATGGTCAATCCAGAGTTCGGTGGTACTAACCACGGATGCGAGCCCGTTAGGTTGGGGGGCACACCTATCAGATCGGATCCTACAGGGGCTATGGGATCCACAAATGCAATTAGCCTCCTCAAACTTGAAAGAATTAACAGCGGTAAGGCAAGCGATTCTTCAAACGGAGGAGGATGTCAAAGGGAAACATCTGGTAGTGTTGTCCGACAACAGCACAACGGTGTCGTATATAAATCGACAGGGGGGAACCAGATCAAGTCCCCTAATGGAAGAAGCAGGAAGACTATTTCTTTGGGCCGAAAACCACCTTTTATCTCTCACAAGTACACACTTGAAGGGGTCGGACAACTTTGTCGCAGATTTTCTGAGTCGTCACATCCTGCACCAAGGCGAGTGGTCGCTGAATCAAAAAATATTTGGTGAAATCTGTGCCATCTGGGGGCTTCCTCAAGTGGATCTTTTTTTCACAAGGCAGAATCGAAAAGTAGAAAGATTCTACTCTCTAAACCCGAAAGAAAACCCGGAAGGAGTAGATGCGTTACTGCACCAATGGAGATTCCAACTAGCCTATGCGTTTCCCCCAATCCCATTAATCCCCACAGTCCTGAAAAAGATCCGAGAAGAGAAATCACGCATAATCTTAATCGCACCCTTCTGGCCAAAGAGAGCTTGGTTCACTTGGCTCAGACGTATGTCCATCTCGGACCCATGGATACTTCCAGAGGTCCCAAATCTTCTGCACCAGGGTCCAGTGACACATCCTCAGGTTCACAGCCTACACCTTACTGCTTGGAACTTGAGAGGGGACTTCTGCTAGCAAAGGGGTTCTCGGATCCGTTGGTTACTACTCTACTGTCCAGTAGAAAGAAGATCACGGCTGATAAATACCAAAGGGTATGGGGAAAATTTTTAGAATTCTCAGGCCGACGGATAACAGATACCGTTCAGAAAGTCCCTATATCAGAAATCCTAGAATTTCTCCAAAAGGGGCTGGAAAGAGGATTATCTACCAGCACCCTAAAAGTGCAAGTCTCGGCGCTTAGTGCCCTGTTTGACCAAAAATTGTCTGATCACCCCTGGGTGTATAGGTTCATTCGGGCCTCCTTTACAGCCAGACCATTTAAACCTCGTCCAAAGGTCGCTCCCTGGGATTTAAATTTAGTTTTAAATGCCTTGACCTCTTCTCCTTTTGAGCCTCTTTCCTCCATATCGGAAAAAGCGCTAACTTTAAAAACGGTCCTTCTCATTGCCCTTACCTCAGCCAGACGCATTAGTGAGCTTCAGGCTATATCTATAGACCCTCCTTACACTACATTTCTAGAGGACAGGGTAATTATAAAATCTGATCCGGCCTTCTTACCAAAGGTCAACTCGAAATTTCACAGGGACCAGGAGATAGTCTTGCCTTCATTTTGTGCCAATCCAAAATCCCAGGGAGAAGAAACCTTCCATTGCTTGGACGTCAGACGTTGCCTACTTCAATATATAGAAGTGACAAAACCATGGCGACAGTCTTCAGCCCTTTTTGTCTCCTGTCAGGGGGCAAACGGGAAAAAAGGCCACAAAATCAACCATTGCACGATGGCTCCGTATGGCTATATCACTTTCCTATTCCTCTTCGGGGCAGGTCCCTCCACCTGGTGTTACGGCCCACTCTACTAGGGCTATTTCCACATCTTGGGCAGAGAGGGCAAATGCGTCTATAGAGCAAATCTGTAATGCAGCAGTATGGTCTTCACCCTCTACTTTCTTCCGCCATTATAGATTAAATCTAGGGCTGTCAGACCTTGCCTTTGGTAGAAAAGTACTATCTGCCGTTGTCCCACCCTAGAGGTTCTTTCTATTTCTTCCTCTCATGTACCGGTGCTGTCATGGGGAAGGGAAAAAATGATAATTACTTACGGGTAATTTGATTTTCCAGATCCATGACAGCACCGCTCTAGTTCCCTCCCTATCTTGGTGATGGTGTGTGATTCACAAAAAAAAAAAAAAAAAATCTTAAAAAAAAAAAAAAATTCTTCTTAAAAAAAAAAAAAAAAAAAACACAGACAAACAAAAGATGGGGTAATAACCACTTAACATAACAATAGATAAATAGTCTTAGAGTTTAAAATAATGTATATATGCCTAAAACTAACATAGCGGTTACCTTACATTCTCTGTAAACAAACTGAGGAGAGAGGTGCCGCCCCCATCTTTTATCTCCTATGCAGGTTTCCTGTTCTTGGGGGCGGGACCATCTCTCATGTACCGATGCTGTCATGGATCTGGAAAATCAAATTACCCGTAAGTAATTATCATTTTTCCCATAGACTTGTATTAGCGACGGATTGTGACGGATGGCCATCCGTTTCATCCGTCGTGCACTGGATCCGTCAGAAAATTGCTGTCCATCGGGTGGGGACAACGCACAGAGGAACGTTTTTTCTGTACGTCGGAAAATCGCTCAGCGACGGATCCTGCGCTGCCCGTCGTTGGCTATAATGGAAGCCTATGGACGCAGGATCCCTCGCTGACTGTCAAAAGCAGGAATCCAGCGATGGATGCCGTCTTTTGAAACTGAGCATGCGCGGAAGAATTTCCAGTCAGGGAAATTCTCTCTCGCTCGCTCTCTCTCTCTTTTTACCTATCAGCATCAATAGTAAAAAGATATAATGTTAAAAATTAAAAAAACGCAAAATTCTCACCTTCCGGCGTCCCGCGCAGCGTTACCGATGCTCCCGGCAGCTCCCATTCCCAGTAATGCCTTGCGAAATGACCCGATGACGTCGCGGTCTCGCGAGACCGACGTAATCAGAGGTCATTGCACGCAAGGCATTACTAGGAACGCTAGCTGCCGGGAGCATCGGTAACGCTGCGCGGGACGCCGGAAGGTGAGAATTTTGCGGTTTTTAATTTTTTATTATTATTATTTTTAACATGGGTTGTGTTGTGTATGTGTTTTCGCAGCGGAAAACCACTGCAAAGACGCATACACAACAGGTGCACATAGCCTCAACGGGTCCGTCAGAAAAACGGGTGCACTGGGCGGATCCTGTGCATTTCGACGGATCCTGTGCAGATTGTAAAAACGGAAGTGTGAAAGAGGCCTAAAAGGGTTATTCCCACCTTGGAAACAGTAGCATATCCACTAGATATACCATAAATGTTTGCTAGGTGACCTTTGCAGCTGGGAACCACATCTCTCTATATAAATAAATAAATACCTTAGTTAACCTCTTAGTGACTGAGCCAATTTTGACCTTAATGACCAGGCCAAATTTTTGAAATCTGACCACCGTCACTTTGTGTGGTAATAGCTCTGGAACACTTCAACAGATCCCATTGATTCTGAGACTGGTTTTTGTGACATATTGTACTTCATGATAGTTGTCAAATTTGTTCGCTATCACTTGCGTTTGTTTTTGAAAATATTAGAAATTTGGCAAGAATTTAAAAAATGTCGCAATTTTCAAACTTTTTTAATTCGCCCTTAAATCAGAAAGTAATGTTAGACAGAATAGTTAATAAATAGCATTTTCCCACTTGTCTACTTTACATCAGCAGAATTTTTAAACATTTTTCTTTTTGTTAGCAAGTTAGAAGGGTTAAAAGTTCATCAGAAATTTATAATTTTTCCAATAAAATTTACAAAACCTTTTGTTTAGGGACCATATCACATTTGAAGTCACTGTGGAGGGGGGGGGGGGCTATATGACAAAAAATACCCCAAAGTGACACCATTCTAAAAACTGTACCCCTCAAAGTACCCAAAACCACATTAACATTTCATTTTTTTTTCACAAAAATGTTACTTTAGCCCCAAATTTGTTATTTTCACAAGGATAACAGGAGAAAATGGATCCTAAAAGTTGTTGTGCAATTTCTTCTGCATATGCCAATACCCTATATGTGGGGGGAATCCATTGTTTGGGCGCACAGCAGGTCTCAGAAGGGAAGGTGCACTGTTTGACTTTTTGAACACAAAACATGGCTGAAATCGAGAACGTACACGATGTCGCATTTGGAGAGCCCCTGATGTGCCTAAACAGTGGAAACCCCCATAAGTGACCCCATTTTGGAAACAAGACCCCTCAAGAAATGTATCTAAACGTGTGGTGAGCACTTCACAGAAGTTTATATCATAGAGCAGTGAAGATAAAAAAAAAAAAAAAAAAAATCACATTTTACCTATAAAAATATACTTTTAGCCACACTTTTTATTTTCACAAGGGTAGCAGGTTAAGCCGATACCCCATATCTGGAAGAAAACTACTGTTTGGGAGCACGGCAGGGCTTTGAAAGGAATGAGTGATGTTTTGGAACCCAGACTTTGATGGAATGGTCTGCGGGTGTTATGTCGCGTTTGGAGAGCCCTTGATGTGCCTAAACAGTGAAACTCCCCACAAGTTACCCCATTTTGGAAACTGCACCACTCAGGGATTTTATTCAGTGGTATAATGAGCATTTTGAACCCACAGGTTCTACACAGAATTTGATACAGTAGGTTGTCATTGAAGATTTTCACTTTTTTTCACGAAAATATTATTTTAGCCCCAAATTTGTAATGTTAACAATGGGTAATGGGAGAAAACGTACCCCATAATTTGTTGCACAATTTGTCCCAAAATGTGACATTTTAGTGGTAAAAACGTAATTTTTGTATTTGCTACAAATTTTTCAGGTACACAAAGGTTAATAGGTGAAACTAGAACCTACAATTTGTTGCGTGATTTTTCACGAACACAGAGATGACCCATATGTTATCAGAAATTACTGTTAGGCCACACGTCAGGGCTGAGAAGGAAGGAGCACTATTTGGCTTTTGTAGCACAGATTTTGCTAGAATAGTTTGCGGGCGACATTTGCGGAGCCTCTAAGGTGTGAGAACAGCAGAAAAAAGTGACCCCACTGTAGAAACTACACCTCTCGATTTTCTCTGCAAATCTGGCAGTCTAATACCCATACATTGTGTCCCCTTACAGTGTAGACCCTCCATATATTGCAGCGACCTCATGCATTGTGCCCATCTTGTGCTTCTGGCGATACGCACCCATAAATTAAGTGCCTTCTTTCCATTACAATAATGCCAAACATGTGGCCGCCTACTGTGTTTAGGCACAGTGGGGCTGGCTCAAAATGGAGGGGCACTTGGATTTGGGTGCCCAAAATTCACTGGATTTTAATTGGGGGGGGGGGGGTGTTGAGCCATGTCATGTTTTCAGAATTTTTGTTCTACCAGCAACATGGGAACCCCCTATAGTTTCAGTGACAGATGACGGACCTGAGTGGGGGCTGGTTTTGTGCAGGATAAATTAGGGTTTTTATTGGTAACATTTTGGGGTGCATAACATTGTTTTGATCACTTCCAGTGTAAGGCTGGGATCACATTCTTGTGTTCTACGCTGTCCACTTATGTCTGGGTTTCTGTGTAAATCCCACAAAAATGTGATTCAAATGAACCACGCAGCGGAACCGTCCATCATGAGTCAGATGGAGACACTTCGTACTTGACGTCTGATCTGGTGGTATGCATCTTTTTAGGCATGCACAGATCTGTGGTTGCCTACACTTCTACCCTAAAAAGATGCCTAAAATGATTGGACATGGCTTGAACATAGACTAGTCCAAAGTAATATAATCTGCCTCGTAAGTGAGTGGTTCCGTCTGGGGTTTTGTCTAAATTGCGGTTTTGGGGAATTTACACGGAAACCCAGATGTAAGTGCTCAGCGGAGAGCGAAGGATAAATGTGAGCCGACAGCTGTAACTCATACAACATCCGTTTCTTTTAGGTGTTGAAGGAAACCAGTTTGAGAGAGAGTTCGTGTCTGCCCATAACATATACAGGAAGAAACATGGAGCCCCACCACTCCAGCTCAATCGAGACCTCTGTCGCTCAGCACAGGCATGGGCGGACCACCTGTTGTCCATCCGGACCTTAAAACACAGTGGGACGGACCATGGAGAGAACCTGTACTACAAATACAGCTCCAGCACCAAGGAACTCCCAGGTAATTCCTGCAGATACTAGATCACACAGCACCATCACCAGCGTGCACGTTTCATCCAAAGCTAGTAAGCCCTGTAAGTCTTAAAGGGTTGTCTGCCTTAGGGTATTTAATAGGGGTTTTCTGTTAGGTACGGTAATTTATGTGAAGATTGAAGAGTGTCTACAGAGAGCCTCTCTCACCCTCTGGAGGACTTGGGGATTACTTGGACAAACCATAGCTTTCATGGGAAATCATATAATGCATCAGTTTCCCTGTGGTAGCGCTGAAAGGGAGTTAAACACTTTCTTTTACGATTTCCCTCAGATTATAACTGTTCGTGAGGGATCATAGGAGCGGGATCACCTTGTATTGGGAGACTATTTTAATAAATATTCATTCTGCAAGAGGAAACACATAGGCAATCAGTACTAGGAGCCATTACTGTGGTCTGAGGTGTCCTCACAGTGCACGCCATAAAGCCAACAAAACGAAGTAACAGATCCCAGCTTAAAGGGAACCTGTCACCAAGTTTGTCCCATGTGATGTAAGGCCAGTACCTTTCAGCCCAGATATACAGCATTCAAATATGCGGTATATATGCCCCCAATCCGGCCTACAAGACAAGAAAAAGACCTTTTATAATACTAACCTACAGGGTCATCGGCTCCAATGGGCATCGCTGTCTTGATCTGGTACCTCTTCTTTCTTGCGATGCTGTCTTCCTTCTGTGCTTCGTGTGGACTACATGTTCCCGGCATCGCCCTCCTGCCCAGGAGTACTTCTCTTTGCCATGTTGAGAGCAGAGCAAAATACTGCAGTGCGCAGGAAAAGGCCAAAGAGTCCCGGAGCATGCGCTCTGCAGTACAGGAGTAAAGAAGTACGCCTGCACAGGAGGAAGACAGCACCGCAAAAAAGAGGAGACACCGTACAAAGACAGCGACGCCCTTCGGACCCAACTGCCCCGTAGATGAGTATTATGGTCTTTTTCTTGTCTTGCAGGCCGGATTGGGGGCATATAAACAGCATATTAGAATGCTGTATATCAGACCTGATAAGTATACCTCACATGGGACAAACCGGTTGACAGGTTTAATTTATCACAGAAATTCTCCTAGGAGGAGCCCAGAAATGGCTTACAGGACCTAAGGGGGAGGAATATGACACAGGGACTATATGTAGTGCTTTTATTGGTCCGCAGTCTGTCCTTGCACAAGGCATAACAACTGTTAATGTGTAGACATTTGGTAGGAGTGTTCCTTTAACCCATTGGTTAAACATTTCTAAATTACATGGTAGTCATTTTATAAAAGTATTGCTGTTTTTTTGGTGGGTTGTTTTTTTTTCTTGTTAGCTACCATCATACCTCAGTTTTGTCCTAATCCAAATTGTTGGCCCCTGTTGCTTCTTTCCCAGGTTACATGAAAAACATTAATTTTTTTCACCTTTTTTTTTTAACCCCTGCGTATCGGATAAAATATGGTATAACTTGATGACTGGGCACAGTGCATACCCTGGAAGGGCTTCATATCCTGTGGACTAGTTCACATTACAAAGCTGGTTATTGCTCACTGTCAGCTCTGCTTCATAAAGAAATTGCCAGCACATCCACTAATCTGTGGCCAGATTACATTTAATAACATGAATGAACCTGTGGTTGTGTAATAATGTAGAAGTGACGCTTGAATAACTTGATTATATCTTAATGTATAATGTATAACTGTGCTCGAAGATGGCATCACCTGCAGGCTCTCTCTGGCAGATGTCAAGATTTAATGGGCAAGGGGGTCACACTGTTCTCTCAGCTTGGTAAGTGGCTGCCCAAAGTAATTACAGAGGATCCATACAATTTGATACAGCAAGCACAATCCTCTTTCTCAGGATCTGATCATAGAATGATAGAGTTGGAAGGGACCTCAAGGGTGCCAGTGTCCAACCCCCGACTCAATGCAGTGCAGGATTCACTAAACTATCTCAGACGTCTGTCCAGCCTCTGTTTGAAGACTTCCATTGAAGGAGAACTCACCACCTCTTGTGGCAGCCTGTTCCACTCAGTGATCACCCTCACTGTCAAAATGTTTTTTTCTAATATCTAATCTGTATCTTTTTCCCTTTTCAGTTTCATTTAATTGATTCTCGTGTTTCCAAGTGCAAATGAGAATAAGAATTATCCCTCTACATTGTGACGTCCCTTCAGATATTTGTAGACAGCTATTTAATCTCCTCTTAGCCTTCTTTTTGGCAAGCTAAACATTCCCAGATCCTTTAACAGCTCCTCGTAAGACATACTTTGCAGTCCGCCCACCATCCTGGTAGCTCTTCTCTGAACTTGCTCCAATTTTTCAATGTATTTTTTTAAAATGTGGTGCCCAGGACTGGACACAGTATTCCAGATGAGGCATAACGAAAGAGGAGTAGAGGGTAGTGATGAGCGAGTGTGCTCGTTACTCTAATTTTCCAAGCATGCTCGGGTGGTCTCGGAGATTATGTTTGAGTCGCCGCAGCTGCATGATTTGCGGCTGCTAGACAGCCTGAATACATGTGGGAGTTGCCTGTTTGTTAGGGAATCCCCACATATATTCAGGCTGTCTAGCAGCCGCAAATCATGCAGCTGCGGCGACTCAAACATAATCTTCGAGCACGCCCAAAATACTCGGAGACCACCCGAGCATGCTCTGAAAACCTGAGTAAGGAGCACACTCGCTCATCACTAGTAGAGGGGGAAAATTACTTCACGTTATCTAGAGTCTATGATTCTCTTCAAATACATCCTAGAACTGTGAATGCCTTTTTTGCTGCTGCATCACACTGTTGACTCGTGCAGTCTGTGATCTATTAGTATACCCAAGGTTTTTTTCAAACGTGCAGTTGCTTAATTCTATTCCTCCCATTCTGTAGATGTGATTTTTGTTTTTCTTGCCCAGACGTCGAATTTTGCATTTCTCCCTGTTAAATACGATTCTATTAGTCACTGCCCATTGTTCAAGCTTATCTAGATCCTTCTGCATCCTTTCTGTCTTCTCTAGTGGTAAGGCCCCGTCACACTTAGCGACGCTAAAGCGATCCCGACAACGATACGACCTGTCAGGGATCGTTGCTGCGTCGCTATGTGGTCGCTGGTGAGATGTCAAACAGTGAGATCTTCCCAACGATCGCTGCTGCGATCTCACTGTTTGACATCTCACCAGCGACCTGTAGCGACGTGTACAACGATGTCACATGGGAGCTATTATGACGATTCAGTGTCTGAGTCGTCAACGAGGTCGTTGGTAAGGTGTCAAACACAGCGATGTGTGCTACCCAGCGGGACCTCAACGATCAAAAAAAGGTCCAGGCCATTCCGACACGACCAGCGATCTCACAGCAGGGGCCTGGTCGCTGCTATGTGTCACACATAGCGAGATCGCTACTGAGGTCGCTGTTGCGTCACAAAACTTGTGACTCAGCAGCGATCTCGCTAGCGATCTCGCTTAGTGAGACGGGGGCTTTAGCTATCCCTCCTAGCTTTGCACCGTCTGCAAATTTGATCAGTTTACCTTCAATTCCCTTATCTAGATTATTCATAAAAATGGATGGAGCTGCAGCGCCCCAGAGTCCTGGTTGCTGCAGTAATATTGTTCCTCCACCAAGGGGAGTGATATTACGTCTGAGGGTAATAAAGGAGTTCATCTTTCCAGGTATCACAGCATCACAACACACTTCACACTCCATACCACCAGGGGGAGCCATGCTCCTATCTAGTAGGGCACTCCTCACAGAAGGGTAAAACTGGTGGGTTGGATAGGCAGTTAGAGAGAAGCTGACTGGGCTCAGCCCAGGCAACACCTGTCAGGCAGACAGGGGGAAAGGAGGAACATCTGAGCTGCAGACAGAGGATCCCTGTCAGGGGTGGGATCCTGGCAGAGGCCTAGCACGAGACAGAAAGACACGGAGCTACGCCTGCCCCTTGTGCGGCAGCATCCTAAGAAAGGACACGAAGTTGTTTAATACTTTGTTCAAATATGAAGACCTACCAAATCTAGTTAAAATCTCCCATGATCACTGTGTCATACTTTTTTGAGAACACAAGCAAATGATGTAAAAAAAAAAAGTTCATATATAGTCTATCCAGGTGGCCTACAGTAAACACCTACAATAGTGTCTTAATGTTCATCTCTCCTTGAATTCTTACCCAAACAATTTCTACAGAGCTACCAGTCTCTGAAGCTTGGATTTCAGTGGAGATATACGTTTTCCTACCATACAGTGCAATACCTCCTTCCTTCTTGTTAATCCTGTTTCTAATAAATAAGTTGTAGCTTTCATGGTTTGTATTCCAATCATGTGCATCATCCCACCAAGTCTCAGTGATGCCTATGACATCAGATCTCTCTTCCGGCGTTAGCAGCTCCAATTCTACTTGTTTGTTTCCCATGCTCTGTGCGTTTGTATAGACACATTTTAGTTTGTAGTCTCTCTTGCTCCTCTGTTTTCATTCAGAGTTTGTTGGTTTTGTTCTTTCTTACCACTTCTAATAGCAGGGTACTCAAAAGAAATCATTAGCTGTATATTATACAGGAAATTCACTCCATGGTGAAGAAACCCAAAACATTGTTCGTGGCATCATCAACGTAGCCAGTTGGTCACCTGTACAATACTGTTCAATCTCCTTGGTCCATGGCCATCCACTGGGAGGATGGATGAGAAGACAACCTGCTCTCCCAGTACCTTCACTTTACGGCTTAAGTCTTCAAAGTCTTTGCATATAGTTTCCAGGTGCTTTTTTGCTGTGTCATTTGTTTCTACGTGTATTTAGTGGGCCTGGGTAGTCCTCTGTAGCACTGAAGAGTCTTAATACCCTATGAGACACATCTTTGATTTGGGCACCTGGAAGACAGCACACTTTGGCTCCTGTTCCTCTCAGTAGGAAATCCCACGTGACAACCACTCTCCTTTCCTTCTTCACCACAGCGCTTCTTTTTCTCCCTTCAAGAGGTTTCTGACTTCTTACTGGAGAGTCTTTTGTGGGCAAATCACTTTTTTGATGCACATCTTCATAGCTGTCCTGTGTGTGAGAGACTGGTAGCTGTTCTTCAGCAGTATGGGTGCTGACAGCCTCCTCATCCTTCTGCTTCTTTGGGTCATGTGCTTCCAATTCTCTTGTTCTGCATGTATATTGAAAGGTGTTACTCTTTGAACATTCTGAACACTTATTTCTACTAAATGATTAGCTTCTGCAGGAACACTGAAACGTTCTTCTCTTGCAACATTCTGAAGAGATTCTTCTGCTCTGTCAAGGAAATCCTCATCACCTTTGATGAGCTTCAGTGTAGCTATTCTCTCCTGAAGACTTTGCACCTTTTCCTCTAACAGAGTCACAAGCTTGCATTTCGGGCAGTCTCGTAAAACATGGGTTTGGACAATTTTTGTGATCCACTGTCTTACTATCCCTCAAACAAGTAGAGCATAATGCACTACGGTCTGGCTGGGAGGCATTTTTCTATAGCAGAAACTTCTGCCACCACTAACCTGTTTCAGACAAAATGAAGGCGATTTATAGGGCAGGGGGCAACTCATTTTTAAGTTTAATGCTCTTTCTTGCTTAGACTGAAAATATTGAGAATGAATGTACTGGATATATAATTTATTGTCTAGGGGGACAATTACAACAGAGCTCTGTGCCTTTGGAGCATTTTTCAACTCCTGGGACCAGTCACACTCTGACCTGACGAGTTTCTCCAATCAACTTACTGTGGCCGCAGAGTAACCTTTAAAATCTTGTCTGTCATCCCACAGGTCAGGAAGCCGTTGACTCATGGTATGATGAAATAAAGAACTATGATTTTGCCAGGCCGGGTTTCCGTAGCAACACAGGTAAATCCCAAATCAACCTTTGAAGATTTTTGGACTACATACAGTATGTTATATTTTTCTCCTCACTCATATGGCCCATGTATTTTTTGATGAAGGTCACTTCACTCAAGTCGTGTGGAAAGACTCAAAAGAAGTTGGTGTTGGTGTCGCCACAGATGGCAATGGTCTTTTCTTTGTGGTGGGACAGTATAATCCTGCAGGAAACATCACCAACCCTGGTTATTTTGAAAAGAACGTGCTGCCCTCAGGAACTGCCCCATCAGTGTCCGATAATGATGGACCCATCACCCAGTGGAAACCAAGTGCTAACAAGTCATCAGAACCAGAGAAGACAAATGATCGAAAGCCAACAACAGGATTTGGCCGGCAAGGTAAGAAGCTCAGATTGGTAGGCCAATACATTAGAGAAAGAGTCTTTATTTATTCAACGGCCTTTGGCTCGATCTCGAGTCATGATGACTTGATGGATGAACAATCTGTAGGAAGATCGATCTTGTGCAATCCTAGATAGGTTCACCAGGGTCTTCTCTGCCATTATTTTGATTGTATCATGCCACCAGGTTCCTTCTATTCTTCCTACAATGATGTCCTTCTACAGTGATTGCTCTCTTCGCATGATTTGTCCAAAGTTGACATGTGATAGCCATTCATGGTGATGATAATATCCTTCTCCAGCACCACATTTCAAAGGTGTCGATTTTTATGTCTTGCTTCTTTATTGTTCAGGTGTTGCATACATATGTTACTACAGAAAATACCAGAATATGCATGAGTAGTCTTTGTCACCAGTGCAATGTTCCTCAATTTGAAGACTTTGTACAGTGACTTCAACAAGAAATGGGACCAGAGAGATAGAGTGTACATGGTCCAATTTCTTGTAGACCCTGTGGACATAATTTCTTCAAAATGTCCTGTCTTCTTTTGGGTCCTCAGACTTATCAGTGGTCCTTGAGTTTTTGGTTGTCTTCATCCATTTTAGTCAACTCTTTTGACTTTTCTCGAACCTAATTGCTCGTAAGAGTTAAGCTACAATGTGGTCTTGTGTTCCTCAGTAAGCAAAGTTTGGCTTTTTAAAGATCACACTAAACAAGGTTTGGCCAGCTACTATGTTCTCAAAAGTCTTTGGCCATACCAGGCCACTGATACCATAAGACTTTCCATTTAGAGAGAATGCCGGGACAGTCTGTGCATTGCAGTCTGTGCTCAGACCGAGTTTCACAGTCCTCTTCATAAGCCCTAACTTTACACCATTATGTCATGAACTTTCCAGGGTCTGAGGTCTTAATGATCAAGGCGAAGTTTGCCTACTTTATCGGTGCTGTCATCATTACATAATGTCCTATTTTCCAGCGGTAAAACTTAGCAGTTTTGAACAAGAAGCATTGGACACCCACAATAAGTATCGCCGATTACATGGGGCACCCCCTCTACAGCTGACTCGGGAATTGTGTGAATCTAGTCAGAAATGGGCTGACCACCTTCTGTCAATCAACGCACTACAGCACAGCAATACCAACCATGGAGAGAACCTGTGGTACAAGTGGAACTCAAATGTGAGGGATGCGTCTGGTAAGAAACTGCCACCAGAAAGGTGACTTCTTTCCAATGTTTTTTGAAAAAAATGTTTCTGAAATTTTGGGGCAGGTTTAGGAAATGGTATCCTCCTTTAATTTAAGAAAGGAGTTGGGCTCCATCTTTGGAGTTCTAAAATAACATAGCATCCTTATAATACCACAAATTCCCAACTCTTGTACTTTAGAAGATGCGAGAGGCTTTTTTATATTATATATATATATATATATATATATATATATATATATATATATATATATATATATATATATATATATATATATATATATATATATATTTTTTTTTTTTATTCTTCAGGCTCTGAGGTTGTGGATACCTGGTATAACGAGATAAAGGACTACAATTTTAGTAAGCCTGGCTTCCAGTCCAACACAGGTGAGGTTCCAGCATGTATTAACCAGTATGTCTAGAACTGTTTAGCATGGTATTTATGGTGCATGGACTTCTCAACCAATATACAGTCCATCTATTAATGAAGTGCAAACTTTAAGTACTTAAAATGCATGAAAAAAATCACCCTGCAAGCAATGATATCTATCAAGGATAAATGCATTTTGCATCTTTTTCAATGTGTTTGAATTGTAAACTATAATTATGGCATTAAAATGATGTAAAAGGTGAAATAAGCTGCAGGCAAATGAATGTAACATGAAGACTCTAAGTCCAAAAGTCTGTAGCCTTCCTCAATTATCATGTGCCATTTATATTACTGGGATCTTATATTGCAGTGATCTTTGGGTCCTCATTAGCACTAGAGTCAAGATACAGCTGCTACCTCTCAACCCCTATAGCTAGTTCGCTGGCGTGGTATAGCATTTATTTTCATAACCGACCTTTGAATTTGTGATACTCTAGTAATCATGACCCCAATCAATAGGACTTTGCACTGACTTTAGAGCTGATAGGACCAGTGTGCAGTGAGAATTTGCAAAACCACTCCTTCCTGATTATCACCTGATATAAATTGGCTGGCGATCACCTGACAAATGAGCAAAATGCTCAGTCGTTGGGTGATTGACTCCTTCATGCAGTTATAAAATTCATTAACTGCAGCCAGGGCTGCCAATAGGAATTTTGGGGCCCCATACTGGCAAAATTTTCGGGGCCCCCTTGAGACTCCACCCAGGCATCACCGCCAGCCCCGCCTCCACTCGCTCGACCTGTCCACAGTCCCACCGCTGCCTCTTGGAAAAACTCCACTTCTCACCAATCACACATTTCCCAGTTCCCATCACCAGATCCAGTAGCTTTTGTTTTGGCCAAAAGATTTTTTTAATCTGCCACCACGACAAGGTAGACTCCTTTGGCCGGGTTCTGCTCTACTGTAACTTATTAAACTTTTGTTGAAATATGCAATACAATTTAGGAATATTTTTAGGGACAAATAACACCGCACCATGACCAAACCCCATATTACCACCACATAGTGATCGAATACTGCAATACTGATCAATAATAAAAATAAAAACAAAATACTAATATCACCATAAGTGCCATTATACACAGGAGATCTGTATACAGTATCATTGTACAGGTAGTACAGTGATTAACAGTGACATTATACACATGAGCACTGTATATATTGTACAGGTTATACGAGTGACATTATACACAGAAGCTCTGTATATAGTGTCAGTGTTGAGTTAATATAGTGATTACTGGTGACATTATACACAAGAGCTCTGTATATAGTGTCAGTGTAAAGGTACAGTGATCACTGGTGACATTGTATACAGGACCTCTGTATACAGTTAAACAAAAACCCAGTTTCATAGTAATTAGTGAGCAAAAGTACAGACCATACACTTTGTTGCCACAACAAAAAAACACACCAAATATAGCATATAGCACAAGGAGAACACAGGAGTGCTTCTTTTTTATAAAAGTACAAAATGTTAATACAATTACATAAAGGACAACATAACATATAAAAAGTGCAATTAAAGACACACAGTAGTGATGCCCCAAGGTACATAAGTATGTGGTCACAACTTATTTAGAATACATTATCTACTGTATAATTGTCTAAGGGTCACTTCCGTCTGTCTGTCTGTCTTTCTGTCTGTAACGGAAATCCCAAGACGCTGATTGGTCGTGGCCGTTTTGCCGCGACCAATCAGCGACTGGCACAGTCCGGCGGCGAAATGGTCGCTCCCTACTCTCCTGCCGTCAGTGCCCACTCCATACTCCCCTCCAGTCAGCGCTCACACAGGGTTAATGGCTGCGTTACACCGCGTTATGCGTTAACGCTGCTATTAACCCTTAACTTTTTACTATTGATGCTCCCTATGAGGCATCAATAGTAAAAAGATCTAATGCTAATAATAATTTAAAAAAAAAAAAAAAAAAAAATCATTATATACTCACCTTCCGTGGGCCCCCGGGTCCAGCCGAGGCCTTTCCCGCTCCTCGCGACGCTCTGGTGACCGGTCCATGCATTCCGGTCTCGCAAGATGATGACGTAGCAGTCTCGCGAGACCGCTACGTCGTCATCTCGCGAGACCGCAGTGCACTCTTGGGACCGGAGCGTCACGAGGAGCATGGGTAAACGCCTTGGCTGGATCCGGGGGGCCGACGGAGGGTGAGTATATAACTATTTTTTATTTTAATTCTTTTTTCCAGGTCACCACCTGACAGCACCATGGAGGACGTCCTTCTTATCCATAGTGGGACAGGAAACCACGAGAGTTTAAAAGGACCCTCCCCCTTCCACCCTTCAGTGTTTTTCCTGTCCCACTGTGGATGGGAACGACGAGAGTTCCGTCTGTCCCATGCAGAGAGTGAGGATCGGGGGGGCTCGACCTCTTCCTTCCCACTACATGGACTCTGCGTAGCTGACACCCAAGTAATAGGGTCCCTCAGCAGCACCAGTGTAGCGCTGCTCCTGGTTGAAAGGGTCGCTTCCCCCTGGTGGGGCTCTTGACCCGGGATGAAGCCCCAGATGTACCTGCTTTTTTTTGCTCCTGCAAGGCGCTCCCTTCGCAAACGGATCCAGTGAGGTTCTGGCCGCAGGCATCACAGGACGCCGACCGGGAGTATCCGGGGTCCGTGGAGCTCAGTGTGGCGAGTCACTTCCGGTTTGCCGCTGCCGCGCACGCCACTTCCGGGTCGCGGCCGGCAGCATGGGGCTGCATCCTCTTCACTCCTACGCTCAGCGTCGATAGGAGCTCCGGGACAGGTGGCGCCGACAGCATCCAGGATAAAGAGGGATTCAGATCTGTCATCTGAGGACAGCTCTTTTGAATCTGATATGGAAGAGGAGGAATTGAGTAAGGACCCTCCTCAAAAAGGGAAAACATTTGTTCTCATCTAATGATATAGATGAGCTTCTGTGAGCGGTCAGACAGACTATGCAGATTGAGGAACCCTCAACCACTCAATTCAGGATGAGATGTTTGGGGGGCTACGTTCGCATACATCGAAGGTCTTCCCTGTAAATGCCCACATTCGTTCAATGATTCTAGAAGAGTGGGAAGAGGCAGAAAAAAGGATATCCATTCCTAGAGACTTCTGACTTCGTCTTCCCTTTGACCATGAGGAGGTCAAAGATTGGGAAGATGTACCTAAAATTGACATCCCACTTGCAAAGGTGTCTAAGAGAACCGCCATACCATTTGAGGACTCCTCCAACTTAAAGGAGCCAATGGACAGGAAGGCGGATGGACTCCTAAAAAGAGCATGGGAAAGCTCTGCAGCAGTAATCCGCACAAATTTAGCGGCAACATCTGTGGCGCGGGCAATGCATTTGTGGGTAGATGACTTAAAACATCAGTTGTCAGCCAGAACCGCTAGAGATTCTATTATAAAAGCTATCCCTCTACTCAAACTAGCAACCGGTTTTCTTGCAGATGCTACTGCAGAATCGGTTAGGTTTACAGCTAGAGGCCAATCCTCATCAAACGCAGCTCGAAGGGCTATATGGTTGAAAAACTGGTCGGGAGACGTTCATTCAAAAAATAAGTTGTGTTCCATTCCCTTTTCAGGAGGCAGGGTCTTTGGCCCCATATTAGACGATATTCTGGAGAAAGCTTCTGATGAAAAGAAGGGATTTCCAGAGGAAAAACGTAAAAAATTACAGCCCTTTCACAGAGCCTATTACGGTCAGAGATCAGACTATAGGGGTAAGGGAAAACAGGGGAGATGGAGCTACCAGAAAGAAGGAGAAAATAGAAACCGGAATAGGGATTCAGGTCTCTCAACCTCTAGGTCAGAGTTCCGAAGAAAATGACGCTACCAGGATAGGGGGGCGGTTGCTGAACTTCCTAGGGGAGTGGGAAGGGATTACCACAAGTCCTTGGGTCCTCCAGATTATCTCCCAGGGGTACAGGATAGAATTCGACTCCCTTCCTCCAGAAAGATATTTTGTTTCCAACGTCCATCTCTCTTCAGTCTCGCCAATGTGGTCAGACATACAGGATCTCCTCCAGATGGAGGCAATATCTCCTGTTCCTCCTCACCAAATAGGAAGAGGTCATTACTCAGGTCTCTTCTCTATAAAGAAACCTTCGGGGGAATCCCGAACCATAATAAACCTCAAGCCCCTAAACAAATGGCTACAATACAAAAGGTTCAAAATGGAGTCTATACGCTCCACAATTCCCCTATTGGGAAAAGACGTGGTAATGTGTACTTTGGACAAAAGTGCATATTATCACGTACCAATTTTTCCAGATCAACAAAAATACCTGAGGTTTGCGGTAGAAAAAGAAGGGATAATCTTCCATTACCAATTTCGTTGCCTTCCATTTGGTCTGGCGACAGCACCCAGAGTTTTTACAAAACTCATCGTAGAAATTGTGTCATATCTAAGAAAACGAGACATCACCACAGTTCCCTATTTGGACGATTTCCTGTTAGTGGCAGACTCTGTGGGGCAGCTCAAGATCGATTGTCAGTTGGTGATCTCCACACTGCAGAAATTAGGCTGGGTGTTAAACTGGTCAAAGTCACACCTGACACCAAAATCAAAAATACAATTTCTAGGTGTCATTCTGGATTCGAAGGTCAGAAAATCGTTTCTTCTGGACAAGAAGCTGTCCGACTTAATAAAGAGAATTCGCCAGTTTTCAAGAAGTCGAGTATCATTCAGGGATGCGATGAAGATCCTGGGATTAATGACAGCCTGCATTCCATGTGTCAGCTGGAGCCAGTTTCATTCTCGTCAGTTACAGAGAGCGGTTCTCAAGTCATGGGACAGAAGACAAACTTCACTAGACAAGAAGTTCTACCTATCCCATCGGGTCAGACAATCCCTACGCTGGTGGACTGTGCCAAGAAATCTCCAGGTCGGTGTCCCATGGATTCAGGCTCCAGCAGTCACCGTAACTACGGACGCAAGCCAACAAGGTTGGGGCGGTCAGGTCCTCGGAAGATACTACAAGGGACAATGGAATTCGGAAGACAGCAACAATTCCTCAAATCACAGGGAGCTGCGTGCAGTATAGAAAGTTTTGTGTTCAGCCCGAATCTTATTGAAGAACAAACGTCTAAAGATTCTATCGGACAACACGATGATGGTAGCCTTTCTTCGCCATCAGGGGGGTCCAAGACGTCCGAAACTACAGCATCTGGTGGATCAAATCTTCGCATGGGCGGAAAAGTCAGATTTCGGCAGTTCATCTAGAAGGCTCAAAGAACCAGATTGTGGATTTTCTGAGCAGAGAGAAGCTATCACCTACGGAGTGGGAACTAAACAGCAAGGTCTTCAACGCATTATGTCAACGCTGGGGAACACCGACGGTGGACCTATTCGCGACCAGACGAAACGCGAAGGTCGGAACCTTTTATTCACTGAACCCTCAAGAGGGTCCGGCAGAAGTAGATGCCCTCTCTGTCATGGAGCAGGGGTCTGTTATATGCTTTCCCCCCTCTGGCATTGATACCAAGAATCCTCAGGAAAATATGCGAGGACAGAGTTCAAGTTATTTTGGTGGTCCCTTTCTGGCCCAAGAGGAGCTGGTTCCCTCTGCTAAAGAAGCTGTCAGTAGACAATCCTTACCATCTTCCGGAAATGAAAGACTTACTTTTCCAGGGTCCGATTCTTCATCAAAACCCAGGGAATCTGCAGTTAGCAGCTTGGATCCTGAACGGCAGATCCTGAAAGCAAAAGGCCTATCGGAAGGAGTAATTTCCATCCTGCAAGCAAGTAGGAAGCTGGTAACTTCGGCAATCTATCTAAAAATTTGGAAAAAATTCTGCAGTTTTTGTGGAGACACAACGATCGATGTTGATCACCCTGACATACCCAGAATTCTTGAATTCTTGCAGCAGGGATTCAAGAAAGGGCTTAAACCAAGTACTTTGAGGGTCCAGATAGCAGCCCTCAGGGTGTTTTATGATTCTTCCCTTGCTGCCCACCCTTGGATTGCTCAGTTTTCTAGGGCAGTTCTGAGGCTGAGACCCCTAATCAGGAAAACTATCCCACCTTGGGACCTTAACCTAGTCCTTAATTAATTATGCAAGGAGCCGTTTGATATAGCAAAGGATATAAACATTGCTAAACTTTCCCTCAAAACAGCTTTTTTAGTAGCCATTACATCGGCCAAAAGACTGGGGGAACTTCAGGCCTTGTCCTCCCAAAACCCCTATTTTTTTGATAGGCTCATCTTAAGACTTGATCCAAGTTTCCTTCCTAAGGTGGTCTCGGTTTCAAATATAAATCAGGAGGTAGTGCTCCCATCATTTTGCCAGTTCCCTAGAAACCAAAAGGAGATGTTCTTCCATAACTTAGACGTCAGGGAAACTGAACTTAAGTACTTGGACATGACTAGGGCCTGGAGACGGGATAGTAATCTCTTTGTCCTTTACGGAGGTCCTAATAAGGGGAAAAAAGCATCAAAATCCACCATTGCAAGATGGATTAGATCCACTATTAGCCTAGCTTATCAGGCACAGGGAAAGGATCCCCCAGATAGCCTTAAAGCTCATTCATCTAGGGCCATGGCCGCTTCATGGGCAGAAAAAGGGGAGGCCTCGGTAGATCAGATCTGCAGAGCTGCATCTTGGTCTAGTTTTAGCACCTTTTCTAAACATTACAAACTAGATGTAGTCTCTTCTCAGCTAGCGTTTGGCAGAAAAGTGCTTCAGGCAGTAGTCCCACCCTAGGACCAAAAAGTCTCCTTTGCTACTTCTCCATGGTGCTGTCAGGTGGTGACCTGGAAAACGGTAATTAGTCTTACCTGTGATTGTATTTCCAGGAATCCATCCTGACTGCACTGTTAGTTCCCTCCCTAGTACAAAAATGTGGTATACTTATGTGAAGTAACATTTGTATTAAGATTGTTATGTTCAAAATAACATTCTCTTTTTGCATCCATCCAGAGGTGTTACTTTGGAAAATCACTGAAGGGTGGAAGGGGGAGGGTCCTTTTAAACTCTCGTGGTTTCCTGTCCCACTATGGATAAGAAGGACGTCCTCCATGGTGCTGTCAGGATGGATTCTTGGAAATACAATTACCGGTAAGACTAATTACCGTTTTTTAACAGGGATATGATGTGTCCTGGTTCTCAATGGCAAGAGAACGTAATTAAGCATACAAAAGGACTAGCTCTTGGAAGATGGGAACTCGAGCTGACCATGAGCTAAACCTACCGCACAACTAACAGTGGCCGGGTAGCGTGCCTACGTTTTATCCCTAGACGCCCAGCGCCAGCCGGAGAACTGACTGACCCTAGCAGAGGAAAATACAGACCTGGCTTACCTCTAGAGAAATTTTCCCCAAAAGGCAGACAGTAGCCCCCACATATATTGGCGGTGATTTTAGAGGAAAATGACATACGAAGTATGAAGATAGGTTTAGCAAATTGAGGTCCGCTTACTAGATAGTAGGAAGGCAGAAAAGGGAACTTCACGGTCAGCTGAAAACCCTTTCAAAATACCATCCTGAAATTACTTTAAGACTCTAACATCAACTCATGACACCAGAGTGGCAATTTCAGCTCACAAGAGCTTCCAGCCTCAGAAATATTCAATCACAGAGAACTGGAACAAAAATGCAAAACAAACTTAGGACAACAAGTCCAACTTAGCTGATAGTAGTCTAGGAGCAGGAACATGCAACAGAAAGGCTTCTGGTAACATTGTTGGCCGGCATAGAAATGACTGAGGAGCAAGGCTAAATAGAAAACTCCCACATACTGATGGAAAACAGGTGAACAGAGGAGATGAAGCACACAAGTGCAGTACCACCAGAAACCACCGGGGGAGCCCAGAAACCAAATTCACAACAGTACCCCCCCCTCAAGGAGGGGGCACTGAACCCTCACCAGAACCACCAGGGCGATCAGGATGAGCCCTATGAAAGGCACGGACCAAATCGGAGGCATGAACATCAGAGGCTGTCACCCAAGAGTTATCCTCCTGACCGTAGCCCTTCCACTTGACCAGATACTGAAGTCTCCGTCTGGAAACACGGGAGTCCAAGATCTTCTCGACAACGTACTCCAACTCACCCTCAACCAACACCGGAGCAGGAGGCTCAACGGAAGGCACAACCGGTACCTCATACCTGCGCAACAATGACCGATGGAAGACATTATGAATTGAAAAAGATGCAGGGAGGTCCAAACGAAAGGACACAGGGTTAAGAATCTCCAATATCTTGTACGGGCCGATGAACCGAGGCTTAAACTTAGGAGAAGAAACCTTCATAGGGACAAAACGAGAAGATAACCACACCAAGTCCCCAACACAAAGACGAGGACCAACACGACGACGGCGGTTGGCAAAATGCTGAGTCTTCTCCTGGGACAACTTCAAATTGTCCACCACATGCCCCCAAATCTGATGCAACCTCTCCACCACAGCATCCACTCCAGGACAATCCGAAGACTCCACCTGACCGGAAGAGAAACGAGGATGAAACCCCGAATTACAGAAGAAAGGAGAAACCAAGGTGGCAGAACTAGCCCGATTATTGAGGGCAAACTCCGCCAAGGGCAAAAAGGTAACCCAATCATCCTGATCCGCAGACACAAAACACCTCAAATAAGTCTCCAAGGTCTGATTAGTTCGCTCGGTCTGGCCATTAGTCTGAGGATGGAAAGCAGACGAAAAAGACAAATCAATGCCGATCCTAGCACAGAACGCTCGCCAAAATCTAGACACGAATTGGGTTCCCCTGTCAGAAACGATATTCTCCGGAATACCATGCAAGCGCACCACATTTTGAAAAAACAGAGGAACCAGCTCGGATGAGGAAGGCAATTTGGGCAAGGGAACCAAATGGACCATCTTAGAGAAACGGTCACACACCACCCAGATGACAGACATCTTCTGAGAAACCGGGAGATCAGAAATAAAATCCATGGAGATGTGAGTCCAAGGCCTCTTCGGAATAGGCAAAGATAACAACAATCCACTAGCCCGAGAACAACAAGGCTTGGCCCGAGCACAAACATCACAAGACTGCACAAAACCTCGCACATCTCGCGACAGGGAAGGCCACCAGAAGGACCTAGCCACCAAATCCCTGGTACCAAAGATTCCAGGATGACCTGCTAACGCAGAAGAATGGACCTCCGAGATGACTCTACTGGTCCAATCATCAGGAACAAACATTCTACCAGGCGGGCAACGATCAGGTCTATTCGCCTGAAACTCCTGCAAGACCCGTCGCAAGTCTGGGGAAACAGCAGATAATATCACTCCATCCTTAAGGATACCTGTAGGTTCAGAATTACCAGGGGAATCAGGCTCAAAACTCCTAGAAAGGGCATCCGCCTTCACATTTTTAGAACCTGGTAGGTAAGAAACCACAAAATTAAACCGAGAGAAAAATAACGACCAGTGCGCCTGTCTAGGATTCAGGCGCCTGGCAGACTCAAGATAAATCAAATTCTTGTGGTCGGTCAATACCACCACCTGATGTCTAGCCCCCTCAAGCCAATGACGCCACTCCTCAAAAGCCCACTTCATAGCCAAGAGCTCCCGATTACCAATATCATAATTTCGCTCAGCGGGCGAAAATTTACGAGAAAAGAACGCACAAGGTCTCATCACGGAGCAGTCGGAACTTTTCTGCGACAAAACCGCCCCAGCTCCGATTTCTGAAGCGTCAACCTCAACCTGAAAAGGAAGAGTAACATCAGGCTGACGCAATACAGGGGCAGAAGAAAAGCGGCGCTTAAGCTCCCGAAAGGCCTCCACAGCAGCAGGGGACCAATCAGCAACATCAGCACCCTTCTTAGTCAAATCAGTCAACGGTTTAGCAACATCAGAAAAACCAGTTATAAATCGACGATAAAAATTAGCAAAGCCCAAAAACTTCTGAAGGCTCTTAAGAGAAGAGGGTTGCGTCCAATCACAAATAGCCTGAACCTTGACAGGGTCCATCTCAATGGAAGAGGGGGAAAAAATGTACCCCAAAAACGAAATCTTTTGAACCCCAAAAACGCACTTAGAACCCTTTACACACAAGGAATTAGAGCGCAAAACCTGAAAAACCCTCTTGACCTGTTGGACATGAGAGTCCCAGTCATCCGAAAAAATCAAAATATCATCAAGATACACAATCAAAAATGTATCCAAATAATCACGGAAAATGTCATGCATAAAGGACTGAAAGACTGAAGGGGCATTTGAAAGACCAAAAGGCATTACTAAATACTCAAAATGGCCCTCAGGCGTATTAAATGCGGTTTTCCACTCATCCCCCTGCTTAATTCGCACCAAATTATACGCCCCACGAAGATCAATCTTAGAGAACCACTTGGCCCCCTTTATTCGAGCAAACAAATCAGTAAGCAGTGGCAAAGGATACTGATATTTAACCGTGATTTTATTCAAAAGCCGATAATCAATACACAGCCTCAAAGAGCCATCTTTTTTAGATACAAAGAAAAAACCGGCTCCTAAGGGAGATGACGAAGGACGAATATGTCCCTTTTCCAAGGACTCCTTAATATATTCCCGCATAGCAGCATGTTCAGGCACAGATAGATTAAATAAACGACCCTTTGGAAACTTACTGCCCGGAATCAGATCTATAGTACAATCACAATCTCTGTGCGGAGGTAGTGAACCAAGTTTAGGCTCCTCAAAAACGTCACGATAATCAGATAAAAATTCCGGAATCTCAGAGGGAATAGATGATGAAATGGAAACCAAAGGTACGTCCCCATGAGTCCCCTGACATCCCCAGCTTAACACAGACATTGCTTTCCAGTCGAGGACTGGGTTATGAGATTGCAGCCATGGCAATCCAAGCACCAACACATCATGTAGATTATACAACACAAGGAAGCGAATAATCTCCTGGTGATCCGGATTAATACGCGTAGTTACTTGTGTCCAGTATTGTGGTTTGTTACTAGCCAATGGCGTGGAGTCAATACCCTTCAGAGGTATAGGAACTTCCAGAGGCTCTAAATCAAACCCACAGCGTTTGGCAAAGGACCAATCCATAAGACTCAAAGCGGCGCCAGAGTCGACATAGGCGTCCGCGGTAATAGACGATAAAGAGCAAATCAGGGTCACAGATAGAATAAACTTAGACTGTAAAGTGCCAATTGAAACAGACTTATCAACTTTCTTAGTACGTTTAGAGCATGCTGATATAACATGAGTTGAATCACCACAATAGAAGCATAACCCATTTTTTCGCCTAAAATTCTGTCGTTCGCTTCCGGACAGAATTCTATCACATTGCATAATCTCTGGCGCCTTCTCAGTAGACACTGCCAAATGGTGCACAGGTTTGCGCTCCCGCAAACGCCGATCAATCTGAATAGCCATTGTCATGGACTCATTCAGACCTGTAGGCACAGGGAACCCCACCATAACATCTTTAATGGCATCAGAGAGACCCTCTCTGAATTTCGCCGCCAGGGCCACTCATTCCACTGAGTAAGCACAGACCACTTACGAAATTTTTGACAGTATATTTCAGCCTCATCTTGCACTTGAGACAGGGCCATTAAGGCTTTTTCAGCCTGAATCTCTAAATGAGGTTCCTCATAAAGCAACCCCAAAGCCAGGAAAAACGCATCCACATTGAGCAACGCAGGATCCCCTGGTGCCAAAGCAAATGCCCAATCCTGAGGGTCGCCCCGGAGCAAGGAAATTACAATCCTGACCTGCTGTGCAGGATCTCCAGCGGAGCGAGATCTCAGAGACAAAAATAATTTACAATTATGTTTGAAATTCTGGAAGCGAGATCTATCCCCAGAGAAAAATTCAGGTAAAGGAATTCTAGGTTCAGATGTAGGAGCATGAATAACGAAATCCTGTAAGCTTTGAACCTTCATAGCGAGATCATTCAAACCTGTAGCTAAACTCTGTGGATCCATATTAATCAGGTGAAATCAGAACCATTCAAGGATTAGAAGGAGAGAGAGACAAAGGCTGCAGTAAGCAGAGATGCTAGTGAATCAACTAATGAGCGAACTCAGGAAAAAAAAAAAAAAAAAATTCTCTGCAGACTTCTTTTCTCTCCTTTCTTCTGCCAATTATTTTAACCCTTGGCCGGCCAAACTGTCCTGGTTCTCAATGGCAAGAGAACGTAATTAAGCATACAAAAGGACTAGCTCTTGGAAGATGGGAACTCGAGCTGACCATGAGCTAAACCTACCGCACAACTAACAGTGGCCGGGTAGCGTGCCTACGTTTTATCCCTAGACGCCCAGCGCCAGCCGGAGAACTGACTGACCCTAGCAGAGGAAAATACAGACCTGGCTTACCTCTAGAGAAATTTTCCCCAAAAGGCAGACAGTAGCCTCCACATATATTGGCGGTGATTTTAGAGGAAAATGACATACGAAGTATGAAGATAGGTTTAGCAAATTGAGGTCCGCTTACTAGATAGTAGGAAGGCAGAAAAGGGAACTTCACGGTCAGCTGAAAACCCTTTCAAAATACCATCCTGAAATTACTTTAAGACTCTAACATCAACTCATGACACCAGAGTGGCAATTTCAGCTCACAAGAGCTTCCAGCCTCAGAAATATTCAATCACAGAGAACTGGAACAAAAATGCAAAACAAACTTAGGACAACAAGTCCAACTTAGCTGATAGTAGTCTAGGAGCAGGAACATGCAACAGAAAGGCTTCTAGTAACATTGTTGGCCGGCATAGAAATGACTGAGGAGCAAGGCTAAATAGAAAACTCCCACATACTGATGGAAAACAGGTGAACAGAGGAGATGAAGCACACAAGTGCAGTACCACCAGAAACCACCGGGGGAGCCCAGAAACCAAATTCACAACAATGATGCCCACATTGCTATATACTATGTGGGCTGTGTTATATACTACATCACTGTGCTATATACTATATGGTCTGTGCTATATACTACGTGGCTGTGGTATATATTACGTGGCTGGGCAATATACTACATCGCTATGCTCTATATTACGTGGCCTGTTATATACTGCATGGGCAGTGTTATATACTATGTCTCTGTGCTATATACTATGTGGCTGTGCTATATACTACGTGTCTGTGCTATATACTACGTGGCTGGGCAATATAGTACGTGGCTGGGCAATATAGTACGTGGCTGGGCAATATAGTACGTGGCTGGGCAATATAGTACGTGGCTGGGCAATATAGTACGTGGCTGGGCAATATAGTACGTGGCTGGGCAATATAGTACGTGGCTGGGCAATATAGTACGTGGCTGGGCAATATGCTACGTGGGCTGTGCTATATACTACGTGGCTGTGTTATATGCTACTTGGCTGTGCTATATTTCTCTGCTGTATCTGTGCATCATGAATCGTGGTATGTGTTAAAGAGGGGGGCCCACTGAGACTTCTTTTGCCCGGGGCCCTCAAAAACCTGGAGCCGGCCCTGGCTTCACTGATTGTTCGTGGCCGGGTGTGACCAATCACCGACAAGAACAGTCCACCCACGAATTGGCGTGGAATTTGAACCACGCTTCGCTAATTGGTCGCGGCCAGCTGGCTGAATCCTGTGTATAAATTGCATTATTCTGAAAACTTCATAAATAAACTACATACATATTCTAGAATACCCGATGCGTTAGAATCGGGCCACCATCTAGTTTATTATAATGGTAAGATGGAACATGTACAGTATATCTCAAATCCATCTGAAATAGTGCATCTCTATAATCATTAATTGTATGCCCACCATCAATCAAAGAGTCTTAGGTCTATGTGGTCCGCAATAGTATACAGGTCCTTCTCAAAAAATTAGCATATAGTGTTAAATTTCATTATTTACCATAATGTAATGATTACAATTAAACTTTCATATATTATAGATTCATTATCCACCAACTGAAATTTGTCAGGTCTTTTATTGTTTTAATACTGATGATTTTGGCATACAACTCCTGATAACCCAAAAAACCTGTCTCAATAAATTAGCATATCAAGAAAAGGTTCTCTAAACGACCTATTACCCTAATCTTATGAATCAACTAATTAACTCTAAACACATGCAAAAGATACCTGAGGCTTTTAAAAACTCCCTGCCTGGTTCATTACTCAAAACCCCCATCATGGGTAAGACTAGCGACCTGACAGATGTCAAGAAGGCCATCATTGACACCCTCAAGCAAGAGGGTAAGACCCAGAAAGAAATTTCTCAACAAATAGGCTGTTCCCAGAGTGCTGTATCAAGGCACCTCAATGGTAAGTCTGTTGGAAGGAAACAATGTGGCAGAAAACGCTGTACAACGAGAAGAGGTGACCGGACCCTGAGGAAGATTGTGGAGAAGGACCGATTCCAGACCTTGGGGAACCTGAGGAAGCAGTGGACTGAGTCTGGTGTGGAAACATCCAGAGCCACCGTGCACAGGCATGTGCAGGAAATGGGCTACAGGTGCCGCATTCCCCAGGTAAAGCCATTTTTGAACCATAAACAGCGGCAGAAGCGCCTGACCTGGGCTACAGAGAAGCAGCACTGGACTGTTGCTAAGTGGTCCCAAGTACTTTTTTCTGATGAAAGCAAATTTTGCATGTCATTCGGAAATCAAGGTGCCAGAGTCTGGAGGAAGACTGGGGAGAAGGAAATGCCAAAATGCCTGAAGTCCAGTGTCAAGTACCCACAGTCAGTGATGGTGTGGGGTGCCATGTCAGCTGCTGGTGTTGGTCCACTGTGTTTCATCAAGGGCAGGGTCAATGCAGCTAGCTATCAGGAGATTTTGGAGCACTTCATGCTTCCATCGGCTGAAATGCTTTATGGAGATGAAGATTTCATTTTTCAGCACGACCTGGCACCTGCTCACAGTGCCAAAACCACTGGTAAATGGTTTACTGACCATGGTATTACTGTGCTCAATTGGCCTGCCAACTCTCCTGACCTGAACCCCATAGAGAATCTGTGGGATATTGTGAAGAGAAAGTTGAGAGACGCAAGACCCAACACTCTGGATGAGCTTAAGGCCGCTATTGAAGCATCCTGGGCCTCCATAACATCTCAGCAGTGTCACAGGCTGATTGCCTCCATGCCACGCCGCATTGAAGCAGTCATTTCTGCCAAAGGATTCCCGACCAAGTATTGAGTGCATAACTGAACATTATTATTTGATGGTTTTTTTGTTTGTTATTAAAAAACACTTTTATTTGATTGGACGGGTGAAATATGCTAATTTATTGAGACAGGTTTTTTGGGTTATCAGGAGTTGTATGCCAAAATCATCAGTATTAAAACAATAAAAGACCTGACAAATTTCAGTTGGTGGATAATGAATCTATAATATATGAAAGTTTAATTGTAATCATTACATTATGGTAAATAATGAAATTTAACACTATATGCTAATATTTTGAGAAGGACCTGTACATGGGCCTCATTGCATGGTTACATCTTTAGGAAAGTTAAACATACTGTATATTCAAAGCCATGTTGCCATAACATTATACATATGGATCACGTTACCAAACACTTAGGGCAAATCACTCAGACCATTTAATGACCCCAACGCGCATTTCGCCTGTTAGTTCATCATGCTTTCTCAAGGGGAAAAAGCATGACGAACTAACAGGCGAAACGCATGTCTCCATCCTGTACCGTGTCTCAGACGCAGGTTCAGTTACTGCAGCGGCAGAATCCTGCCGCTGGGACCCAGTGAGCAGACCTCTGCTCATTGGGCCCCATACGCCAGTCAGGGCAGTAATGCCCTGATGGTAGCCCAGACTGCAACACATCGTTTCATGCAAACAGTGGATGTGCTGCCAACATCATAATGCTTCATGGGCACTGAACAACGATCATTCAATGTTCTGAAAACGGCCTGTCTAAATGGACCATTACTTTTACTGCTCCTGAGTTACATCCTGTATTATACTGCAGAGCTGCACTCACTATTCTGCTGGTGCAGTCACTGTGTACATACATTACATTACTGATCCTGTACTAATCCTGAGTTACATCCTGTATCATACTCCAGAGCTGAACTCGCTATTCTGCTGGTGCAGTCACTGTGTACAAATATTACATTACTGATCATGTACTGATCCTGAGTTACATCCTGTATTATACTTCAGAGCTGCACTCACTATTCTGATGGTGCAGTCTTTGTACATAGATTACAATATTACACTATTAACATTACTAAAGGCAAAGCCCAGTATACATACTACGAGATTAAGCTCTATGCAGATATTGAACCAGAGTGTGAGGTGATTGCAGCTTTAGAGTATATTGTTATGGCTCAAATTGTGATGAAGAGGTGGTCATACATGAACCTGCCTCATGTTCCTCGAAACTCCTGTTGATGAAATGGTCAAACTGTTTTCCGTTCCAGGTCACTTTACACAGGTAGTTTGGAAAGACTCCAGAGAAGTTGGCATTGCCAAAGCTGTGGATGGCAAAGGAATGGTGATAGCAGTTGCACAATACAGTCCAGCAGGGAATATCACCAACCCTGGGTACTTTCAGAAGAACGTGCTGCCCAAGGGAACCCCCGTGACTGAATCGACAACAAGTCCTAGTGACCGCGGGCCGTCATCCACCACCACCACTTATTACCCATCCACACGCGGGGGAGACTCTTCATTGTCCTCTACAGGTAACATCTCAAGTCATTGACCCTAAAGAAAGGTATCCAGTGTCATATTCTGGGTTATCAGACATATATAGAGAAGTAGATATTTGCAAATTCTAGATGGCAAAACCGGTAACCAATGAAAGTGACTGCGGGACATCATCCACCACCACCTATTACCCATCCACACGTGGGCAGTAGCGTAGCTACCGGGGGCAGTCACCGCGGGCCCTGCACTCTGAGGGGGTCCATCAGGAGCTACGCTATTGTAACTGTATCGGCGTGCTGCGCGCTCCGATACAATTACTTTCTACGGCAGAGCAGGGAGAATTGATTTCCGATGCCAGCAGTGGGCCGCCCGTCATCGCAGGTTCAACTGTATCTGCTAGATGCCGATACAGCTGACCGCATTGATGAGAGAATGAGCGGTTACGCTCCTCCCATTCTCCCATGATGCCGTCAGCGTTTGACATCCCCGATGCAAATGCTGACAGCGGGCGCGATGACGTCACTTCTTGGCCCCCGCTGTCTGGAGATGTGCGGAAGCTTGGAGCATCGGAGGAACCAGGAGGAAGAGGTGAGTATTGTTTTGTTTTTTTTTTTTATGGAGGTGCATTATACTATAGAAGCCTAAGAGGGTGCATTATATTAGTCTGCCTATGGGGGATGCATTATACTATATAGAGTCTGCCTATGGGAGATGCATTATACTTTCTAGGAGACAAAATGTGGACACTGATTTCTAGGGCACTTGCACCCAGCATTACTATATTATAGAGGGGTGCTTTAGATTTTAGAGGGCACTCAGTAGGTGCAGTAATAGGGACACATACGGCAGAATCAGCTCAGCATTGGGGTATCAGCAGGATGAGGAGTTTGCACAGGTTGGGAATAGATGGTGACGGTGCTGAAAATATGAGAAGTGAAATTTTTTTTTGTTTGTAATCTCTGCAGACGAGTCCTGACTGGAAGAAGTTGTCATATCCGTCTGTACCAGATTGAGAAGGTGGGAAAAGTGAACAATTCCATCAGAAAGAACGTCCTATGCATGTCACCATCTATAACTGTGCTGTGATCTCTTATATGTTCTGTAGGGCTGGTATCTACCACTGACCATATGGCGGTAATATCCATGTTGGTCTTTATATAGAGATTTGTTTTCAGTAACAACCAGGTCATCTGCCGAGGTTCTCCTACATCCACTATTGGGGTGCGTCACCCAGTTGTAATCAAGGTTACCTAGTTAGGGGCCCACTCTGAACTAGGGCTCTCACTTCTGAGGAATGCTTTGAGTGAGGAAGATTGCCCAATAGTCCTGCACCTATTAACCTACTTTGTGCTTCATTTTTCAGTGGACTCGAGGACATTTGCACAGGAATTCCTGAAGGCTAACAACTCTTACCGCTCACAACATGGAGCCAGACCCCTGCAGCTGAACTCTCGAATTAGCCAAGATGCCCAAAAGTGGGCAGAACATCTCTTAACCTTAAAAACACTGAAGCACAGTGACACCTCCTGCGGAGAGAATATTTGGGCTAAAACGGGAAGTCCATCCATTACTGTGACAGGTCAGTTAAATATTCCCTACTTACAGAGAAAGTGGAAGTTTACATTTTATAATCTCAGCCTTTTGAACTGGGTATCTTAAGTTTTCAAACATTTCTCCTAATAATTGCTTACATAATTTATCCTATCATCTTCCAGATATACATTCGGAGTTGAAAAAAGTTGTATCACATCAAATGTCAGTACAACTTAAGTGACAGAGAATTTGCATAATAGGATTATAAATCATCACCATTTCAGTTCTCGTCTGCCTTCTAGTGGACATCAGTGGAATTGCAACTTCTTTTTTCCACTTACCGTAGATTCCAAAAAAGGTTTAGCTAACCTCAGGAGTTCCCATGACCTCTGCAGTCAGTCACAGGTCTCAGCAGCCTTGTATCTAACATGCTAGCATCCTTAGTGAACAGTGATTGTTGCAGCGATTTGGGGGAAAAAATATATATACTGTGTATATGTATATGTGTGTGTGTATGTGTATATATATATATATATATATATATATATATATATATATATATATATATATATATATATATATATATATATATATATATATATATATATATATATATATATATATATACACTCACCGGCCACTTTATTAGGTACACCTGTCCAACTTCTTGTTAACACTTAATTTCTAATCAGCCAATCACATGGCGGCAACTCAGTGCATTTAGGCATGTAGACATGGTCAAGACAATCTCCTGCAGTTCAAACCGAGCATCAGTATGGGGAAGAAAGGTGATTTGAGTGCCTTTGAACGTGGCATGGTTGTTGGTGCCAGAAGGGCTGGTCTGAGTATTTCAGAAACTGCTGATCTACTGGGATTTTCACGCACAACCATCTCTAGGGTTTACAGAGAATGGTCCGAAAAAGAAAAAAAATCCAGTGAGCGGCAGTTCTGTGGGCGGAAATGCCTTGTTGATGCCAGAGGTCAGAGGAGAATGGGCAGACTGGTTCGAGCTGATAGAAAGGCAACAGTGACTCAAATCGCCACCCGTTACAACCAAGGTAGGCCTAAGAGCATCTCTGAACGCACAGTGCGTCGAACTTTGAGGCAGATGGGCTACAGCAGCAGAAGACCACACCGGGTACCACTCCATTCAGCTAAGAACAGGAAACTGAGGCTACAATTTGTACAAGCTCATCGAAATTGGACAGTAGAAGATTGGAAAAACGTTGCTTGGTCTGATGAGTCTCGATTTCTGCTGCGACATTCGGATGGTAGGGTCAGAATTTGGCGTAAACAACATGAAAGCATGGATCCATCCTGCCTTGTATGGAGCATCTTTGGGATGTGCAGCCGACAAATCTGCGGCAACTGTGTGATGCCATCATGTCAATATGGACCAAAATCTCTGAGGAATGCTTCCAGCACCTTGTTGAATCTATGCCACGAAGAATTGAGGCAGTTCTGAAGGCAAAAGGGGGTCCAACCCATTACTAGCATGGTGTACCTAATAAAGTGGCCAGTGAGTGTATATATATATATATATATAATTTTTTTTTTGTAATATCCCACACAACTCCTTTTTAGTTTTGATTTTGTTTAGCATTTAATAAACAATCATATTGATACTGATTCTGTACTGCCATCTTGCAGATTTCACATTGATAATTTTTGAGTTTTTTAACAGGTCAAGAAGTAGCTGACAGCTGGTACAAAGAAGAGAAAAACTACAATTTCTCCAAGCCAGCACACCAGCCAGACACAGGTATAATATATGTACAGTTCGGTCCAGAAATATTTGGACCGTGACCGAATCTCCGTGATTTCAGCTCTGAAGGCCACTATTTTTTTTTTTTTCTTTTTATTTAAAATGAATTTGAAGTGGAGAGTTTCTGGTTTAATTACCGGAAATCAACTAAAATATACTGTGAAACATTTAGGAATTGCAACTATTTTTCTACAAAACCTTCTCATTTCAGGAGCTCAAAAGTAATTGGGCAAATTAACTTTATCATAAATGAAATGTTCCTTTTTAAAACTTTGTAGAGAATTCTTTGCAGGCAATGCCTGAAGTCTGGAAGCCATGGATGTCCCTAATCGTTGAGTTTCCTCCTTTGTGAGGCTTTGCCGCCTTTATTGCAGCTGACTTCAGTTGTTGCTTGTTTGTGCGTCTTTGTGCCTTAAGATTTGTCTTAAGCATGTGAAATGCTGCTCGATGGGATTGTGATCTGGTGGATGACTCTGTCATTGGCGAATAGTCTCCATTTTTCAGGATCTGGGGCAGAGTGAGGCTTACTTTTTGAGCCTAGCTGACATTTTTATTGATACCATTTTTGGGGTAGATTTGATGCTTTGATCGCCTGTTAGTGCAATGTTGCAGCGACCAAAAAACGTAATTCTGACGTATTGATTTTTTTTTCTCGTTACACCTTTTACCAATCGGATTAATTCTTTTTATAATTTGATAGATTGGGCGTCTCTGAACGCGGTGATACCAAATGTGTATTATTTTTTTGTTTTATTTTGAATGGAGCAAAAGGGGGTTGATTTGAACTTTTTTAAAAAAAAAATTTTTATATTTTTTTTAAATTTTTTTTTTTACTTGCTTCAATAGTCTCCATAGGACAGTGATTTTCAACCTTTTTTGAGCCGCGGCACACTTTTTATACTTAAAAAATCCCGGGGCACACCACCAACCAAAATGGCACAAAATGACACTAAAACAGTACATATTCTACATATAGTTAATAATATAGATTCTAAATGTATTTATACTCACTCAGTGTGAAACCTGGGCCTAAGTGCAACCCTAGCCCTAAGTGCAACCCTAGCCCTAAGTGCAACCCTAGCCCTACCCCTAATGGAAAAACAAAAATAATTATATTTTCTGTATTTTATTATTGTCCCTACCTATGGGGGTGATAAAGGGGGGGGGGGGGTGTTATTTACAATTTTTTTTATTTTGATCGCTGTGATAGAACTTATCACAGCGACCAAAATGTACAGGAACGAATCTGCCGGCAGATTCGGCGGGCGCACTGCGCATGCGCCCGCCATTTTCCAAGATGGAGAAAACGGCCGGACACCGGGAGGGACATCGGAGCTAGGTAAGTATGGGGGGGTGGGATCGGAACACGGGGGGGGGGGGGGGGGCAGATCGGGGTCTCCAGCCATGGCAGATGCTATTGCAGCATCGGCCATGGCTGGATTGTAATATTTCACCATTTTCATAGGTGAAATATTACAAATCGCTCTGATTGGCTGTTTCACTTTCAACAGCCAATCAGAGCGATCGTAGCCACGGGGGGGTGAAGCCACCCCCCCTGGGCTGAAGTACCACTCCCCGTCCCTGCAGATCGGGTGAAATTGGAGTTAACCCTTTCACCCGATCTGCAGGGACGCGATCTTTCCATGACGCCACATAGGCATCATGGGTCGGATTGGCACCGACTTTCATGACGCCTACGTGGCGTCATGGGTCGGGAAGGGGTTAATGATTATACACAGCATTATTGGCGGGCATTACCTTGGCGGCGGGCAAATGCGAGAGTCTCTCCGCTCTCAGGATGACGCGCCGGCCTCGGTGACGTCATTAAGTCGCGCGAGCGTTTAAAGCTCGCGCATGTGTTATTCCGTGGCTGCGCATTGCCAGGGAACAAAACAAAGGGGGCACCATAGTTTGGGGAACTTTCCCCGCGGCACACCCGACCATGTGTCGCGGCACACTAGTGTGCCGCGGAACACTGGTTGAAAATCACTGCCATAGGAGACTTGAAGTTGCGATTTTTCTGATCGCTTGTGCTGCATATAACAGGGCTTGAGCACTGCTATGTGTAGTAGAAATGCTCATCTGCTATGGACACTCATACCAACCAATCAGTGCCCCGCGATCATATGACAGGGGCTCCAATGGGCAGACCTCATGATGTGCTTCCAGCGAGGGCATGTTAAATGCCGCTGGCAAAAGATTGAAGGTAGCATTTAACATGTTAACAGCCACAGGTGGATCGCGCCAGCATCAAAGGGAGGGGGTGACCTATAATGTAACTATGTCATAAGTCGTGAAGGGCTTTATCTTAGCTTCATCTGTCCATGGAATGCTTTTCCAGAACTTGGCCAAGATGTTTGTTGGTAAAGTCTAATCTGGCCTTTCTGTTCTATAGGGCTGAGCCAGACTGACGTATAACACTGCACGGACTGACCCGGCACCTCTCCTGACCTGAGCAAGACAGTATGATGTATTTCTATGCAGCTGTCAAGCTCAGGTCAGGAGAGCAGAGGCCATTACGAGGTTTAGGATGTGATTCTCCCACGAGAAATCAGTCTGTCTCTGCCCTAAGGCTTTTTAATGGTTTACACCTTGTGGTGAACCCTTTGTATTTGCTCTCATGAAGTCTTCTCTATGGTAGATTTAGATACTGAAACACCTACTTCCTTTAGTGTTCTTCAATTGAGTGGATGTTGTGAAGGGGTTTTTCTTTTTCTTCACATTGGAAAGGATTCTGCGATCATCCACCACTGTTTTGTTACATGGACGTCCAGGCCTTTTTGAGTTTCCAAGCTCATCAGTGCACTGTTTTTTTGTTTTTTTTTGCAGAATGTACCACTCCTAACATTTCTGCTATCTCTCTGATGGATTTTCACTTTTTTCCAGCCTAATGATGATTTGTTTATCTTCCTCTGAGAGCTTCTTTTTTTATAATTGAATTTTATTAAGTTCAAAGTCGTATTACAGAAAAGAAAGGAAAATCAAAATTCAACACAAGAACGCATTTCTAAAGATAGCAAAAATGAATGCAATGTCTAACAATAAACAGATTATTCAACAATATTGAGTAGGAACAATGTAATAGGTCTACATCTGAATATGTAGCTTAAACAAAACACTGACCCAAGACACTGAGACAGAAGGGGTGGGAGGGAGAAAGTAAAATTATACTTATTATATGACCCATAGCAAATAATTTTCGCTGCATTTGTTAGCAGTCTCAATGAAACCAATACGTGTCCCAAAGAGTCCATACTGCATTCAAATGATCAATAGTATTATTCACCATATCTGTGAGAGATCCCATACCTCCAATATAATGTATTTGCGACTGGAGATCAGTGTTCGATGGGGGATCAATCGACTTCCACTTACAGGCTATCAGGCATCTGGCAGCCTTTCTTATATGTAATAAAAGCTGTTTGACTTTATGACCTAAATAAAATTTTGCACCAAATGGGATCTGACGTCACCAGACGTCACCAGACGTCTGACTTTACAAATCAGGTACTTGACATATTCCCAGAAGACTAAAATATTTGGGCATGGCCAAAACAAATGGGGCAGGTCATCTGCAATCCCACATCTTCAACAACAACTAGGTATGGTAGAGTTAAGTTTATGCAGAAAGGAAGGAGCATGATACCAGAACATGAGTAGTTTATACTGCTTTTCCCTGTAAGTGTAACATGTAGAAGTTTTGACTGTGTTTTTCAAGATCTCCTGCCAAATGCCAAGTGGAAGAGGTTCTCCCCAAAAACCTTTCCATTTACTCATATAAGCATATTTGGGGTGCTCATCTGTATAAGGATTAATTAATATCTGGTAAATGTGATATAAGGCCCTTGGTTGAAACACCTGCTCTACACGATCTTTCAAAATATTTGGGGTAAGAGATTTTAAAGGTGGAATAAAGGGAGTGCATATATTGTCTGATCTGTATGTATCTCCAGTGAGTGTTAGCCGGTAGATTATACCTGGTGTATAAGGTGTTAAAAACGAATGAGGTTCTGGAGTACACATCCACTATATCTGCAAAGCAGAAAAGTTGCTTGTTAAATCAAAGCTTTGTCTGACTATTATTCAGACTATCCAGTACCGCTGGATTAAATAGGAACGAAGTCAAAGGAGAATGCTCTGATATTAGTGGGAGTTTTTTGGAGCATTGATCCCAAATTGTTTTGGCAAAGGGTATTGGGCCTAGCGTGTGTGAATTTACTTTTTTGAAAGAGGTCCCCAAAGGTAGGAGTTGGGGTGTACTGAGGCTATCCAAAGTTTCCCAACCTCCATCCATCTAGAAAATGATCTGAGATTAGACCATGCTGGGATATGCCGAAGATGAGCAGCCCAATAGTACATGATTTTATCGGACACCCATTCCTCCTCTAGATTTGCTTGCAAGCATAATTTGATTTTTAATCCTATGCCTTTTTTGTGTGCCCAAATAAATTCAAGAATAAATGAACATTACGTAGTTTCCTATAAGGTTTTCGAACAGGTATATATTTTTTGGAAGTATGGTCATTTTGCCAGCTGAGATTCCTTCAAACAGAGATAACGGAAGCTTGTTCCATATATTAACCCCTTCCCGACCTTTGACGCAGCGTATGCGTCATGAAAACCTGTGCCAATCCGACCTGTGACGCAGCATATGTGTCATGGTCGGATCGCGCTCCTGCAGGCCGGGTGAAAGGGTTAACTGCAATTTCACCCGACCTGCAGGGACAGGGGGAGTGGTACTTCAGCCCAGGGGGGGTGGCTTTGCCCCCACGTGGCTACGAACGCTCTGATTGGCTGTTGAAAGTGACGTTTCACTTTCAATCAGAGCGATAGTAATATTTCACCAATGAAAATTGGTGAAATATTACAATCCAGCCATAGCCGATGCTGCAATAGCATCAGCCATGGCTGGAGACCGCGATCTGCCCCTGCCACCGATCTCTCCTCTCCTCCCCTCCGTCCTCCGTTCTGTCATCTGCTGCCCTCCGTCCTCCTGTCCGCTCCCCCCGTGCTCCGATCTCCCCCCCGCTGTCCGATTCCACCCCTGCATACTTACCGAGCTCCGGTGTCCGTCCGTCTTCTCCATGGGCGCCACCATCTTCCAAAATGGTGGGCGCATGCGCAGTGCGCCCGCCGAATCGGCCGGCAGATTCGTTACAGGTACATTTTGATCGCTGTGATAGGTTCTATCACAGCGATCAAAATAAAAAAATAAATAAATAACCTCCCCCCCCTTTATCACCCCCATAGGTAGGGACAATAATAAAATAAAGACAATATATATATATTTTTTTCCACTAGGGTTAGGGCTAGGGTTAGGGCTAGAATTAGGGTTAGAACTAGGGTTAGGGTTAGAATTAGACTATGTGCACGCGATGCGGATTTGGCTGCGGATCCGCAGCGGATTGGCCGCTGCAGATTCGTAGCAGTTTTCCATCAGGTTTACAGTACCATGTAAACCTATGGAAAACCAAATCCGCTGTGCCCATGGTGCGGAAAATACAGCGCGGAAACGCTGCATTGTATTTTCCGCAGCATGTCAATTCTTTGTGCGGATTCCGCAGCGTTTTACACCTGTTCCTCAATAGGAATCCGCAGGTGAAATCCGCACAAAAAACACTGGAAATCCGCGGTAAATCCGCAGGTAAAATGCAGTGCCTTTTACCTGCGGATTTTTCAAAAATGGTGCGGAAAAATCTCACACGAATCCGCAACGTGGGCACATAGCCTTAGGATTAGGGTTGGAATTAGAGTTAGGGTTGGAATTAGGGCTAGGGTTGGAAATAGGGTTAAGATTAGGCTTGTGGTTAGGGTTATGGTTAGGGTTAGGGGTGTGTTGGGGTTTGGGGGTAAAGGGATTAACCGATGCTGAGGGTTGGGTATATAGACTTTTCAGGACCGTGATAAAGGGCCCAAATTAGTTCAGAGTTTCGTACATAAATGACCATCCAAGGAGGTCAAAAGCCTTTTCGGCTAGGCTGAGTAGCAGCGCTGATCCTTCCATCCAGTTTACAACCTCAATGAGGTCTATTACCTTCCTTGTATTATCCCCCCTGCCTACATGGCATAAACCCTACTTGGTCCTTATGGATAAGATCAGGAAGCCAAACATACAAACTTAATTCCAATATTTTAGTGAAGATTTTTAAATCTGCATTAAGTAAAGCAATAGGCCTGTAGTTAGCACAATCTAGTGGGTCTTTCCCTGGTTTTGGAATGAGGGTAATATATGTAGTGTAGCATAGTAGGTGGTATTGACAACTGAGTCGCACGCCAGGTACGTGGAGGAAAACAATGCCACTGTAACAACCAGGACCCTGGGGTGTTACACAACCTGTAAGAAATTTGTTAAACAGAGTGACTAAATGTTTTAAAATATAGATACAGTAAGTTAGCCCATCTGGTCCTGGAGGTTTGCCGTTAGGAAGTAGTTTAAAGGGAAGGTACCCCGTTGGTAGCTCATTAATAAATCAATGTAATGTAGCATAACATGCTGTTATAACCAAGTTTTGAATGCATTTGAAACATATTTCGTGTGTTATATGAGTTTAAAGAAGGCACTGGAGGCTGACATCTTGGTTTTACAGTAGCATCATGACACTATCAGTGTCATAATACGGCACCCCATGGTCATAGGAGATAACAGACGGACTATGACCCATCTATTGTAATGGAACTGTCACTGCTGTGAACTGGGCATGCCTCAGTGGGCTGCACAATTCACAGTAGTTGGAGTGTTCTGCTGCCATATTCATGAAGTCCTTGGATCTGCTAACACAAGCAGTACTGCATCCAGCAGAACAGATCGTAGATTGACGGCTGAGGGGAGTAAAATGCAGCAGAAAATCATGGGTAAAATAGCAGAGACATCAAAGAGGAACAGTGTACTATTAGCAATGGAACAGGAGCTGTCAGCTGCTCAGCAGGAGTTGTGACTAATTCCTCAGTAAGATAAGAAGGAGCTGCAGGTCTGCAGTGAATGATCAGACATTGCGGAGGCTGGTGAGAGAATCATGTAATCTGGGTGAGAGAGACTGATGGGAGAGAGAGAGACAGTAACTGCTGGTGATAGCAGATCGCAGGGCAGTCACCCACAAAATGGCGCTGCCCTGTGATGCTACTCTTCATTCTGCCCCATGGATACTAGAACACCCAAAAGGGGAGGGAAATGGTGATGTCAGCAGTTACTGCCCCAATTTTCCAGCTAACAGTAAAGCTGGTTAGTCTTACTATAGCTGCTTGAGGTCTAAAACAGAAAATGCTCCCCTACTGGTAAATAAAAAAAATAAATAAAAAAAAATAAATAAATATATATATATATATATATATATATATATATATATATATATATATATGTAAGACAATATATAAACTTTTTCATATAGAAATGTTTGCAAACAGTGCAAGCACTGCATTAATACATTTTAATTACTATTTTAAGCTTAATTTCACAAAAAATCAAACTACAAGAAAACTGGTGGCACCTTCCCTGTAGGTACTTCATCTAATTCTTCCTGGGTGATTACTTTGTTAAGAGAACCTATGGCCTATATGGAAAGTTTAGGGATATTACATTTCTGCAGGAAGGTTTGAAAAATTATCCTCTTCTTTTCTTGGTTGGGAGGAAGAGTATCCTGAAGAGAGTATAATTTGGATAAATAATCATAAAAGGTGCATCGATAGACGATTTTCAACCATGTTCCCTAAGTTGCTTTGCTAGATGTGTGGAATTTGTTCCCTTTGTCATAATACCTATTTCTACAATAAAGTAATAGTTTTTCCATTTTGTAAATGGTAATATCTTTTAACTTTGAGCGAATTGAAACTATTTCTCTAAGTGTTCTCTTGAAAGGTGTTATAGTTAGTTTAGCCTCCAGAGTCCTTAGTGGGTCAGTCAGAAGGTCTATCTGGTGTAGTCTATCTTTTTTTCCACAGAGAGCTCCTTTGCATGTTGTGAGTTCACAGCAGCAGCTTCCAAATGCAAATGCCACACCTGAAATCCGCTCCAGACCTTTTACCCGCTTAATTGATGATGGATTAACAGTGGAATAGCCCACACACCCAATAAAAAAGCTTTTGAGATAACTGTCCAATTACTTTTGATTCCTTTTTAAAAAGATGCAGCTGAATATTAAAGAGCTGTAATTCCTAAATCCTTACTCCAAGTAGGATGTAAATACCCTCAAATAAAACCTAACCGTCTGCACTTTAAGTCTGTATTGATTATAGAACTATATCTTGAATATGGTTTGTCAAGAGGCTAAAATTCCAAAACTGATGTCATTGTCCAAATATTTCTGGACCTAACTGTATTTTGCATGTATTTAAATATTTACTGGTTTGGCTGCCATCTGCTGGCCAGGGTGAGCCATGCAATTGTGCGCCCGTCATGCTTTTTTTAAAAAAAATATTATTATCATTATTATTATTAATAATAATATTTATAATAATATTATTCTTTAAAAGAAGACTAGCAAAGAACGGAACTTATTGTTATGCTTATTGAGCAGAGAGTGACACTTCTTTGTCAATGCCTCTTTTTTGCATTTGACATTTTTGCTAATTCCGCAGGACATTTCACCCAGATGGTATGGAAGGCATCCAAGGAGATTGGAGTTGGAGTCGCAACCAGTGGAAAGGGAATGTTCATTGTTGTAGCTCAGTACCACCCATGTGGCAACATTACCAATCCTGGGTTCTATGCTCGTAACGTTCTACCACGGGGATCGAAAATCACTGTTGAAGAGGATGATGATGATGGTTTTGTGAAGGATTCTGCTCCTAATGACATTATTGCTATTCCTGGTATGATTTGAACGAATATAAAATTCTTTTAATCTAAGACATGGATTACTGGAAAGATAGAGTGGGATTGTGACAACTTCGGAGTCATATAAATAAACTTGTAGTAACATGTTGTTACTTCCATTGTTACTATTTTCTTATCCACAGAGAAAGACCTGAAAACATTCCGGAAAGATCTACTAAGTGAGCACAACAAGTATAGGCGCACGCACGGAGCAGGAGCCTTGCAGCTCAGCACATCGCTGACCCAGGAAGCCCAGAAGTGGGCGGATCACCTAGTAGGGGTCCGTGCTCTACAGAACAGTTCTACTGAACATGGAGAGAACCTTTGGTATCGCTGGGGCACCGACACTAGCCTGCCTACTGGTATGTGGTTAAATGAATATTTAAAGGGTAACTGCACCAAAATTTAAAATTTTAAGTAAAGTGAACCATATTCGATCAAATCTTGGAGAAAAAGTTGTAGGAGAAATTGGAGGAAAATTTTGCTGATAAGGTTGTAGGTTTCGGTAATCCTGATTTGCCCATTCCCTGATGCAATCTCAGTTTGGAAAAATCAGAGAATGAAGGAAAATCTGGGTAGCTAAGTTTTCAAGTTCAGCCTATTTAGTTGCATAGAGCTCACTCTGTTGGTATGAGGGGGCCTGACAAAGCCTTAAATGGAAATGACCGACCTTCAAAGGTCTTCATATTTGGCTCCAATGGTTCCCATTGCATCAATGTATCCTAATTTGCTTCAGAGATCAGTGATTGCCATGCTGAACATTGGGCCCCATACACTGCGTGCAGAATTATTAGGCAAGTTGTATTTTAGAGGAATATTTTTATTATTGATCAACAACTACCGTATGTTCTCAATCAACCCAAAAGACTCATAAATATCAAAGCTTAATATTTGTGGAAGTTGGAGTGGTTTTTTTTTTAATTTGGCTATCTTAGGAGGATATCTGTTTGTGCAGGTAACTATTACTGTGCAGAATTATTAGGCAACTTAATAAAAACCAAATATATTCCCATCTCACTTGTTTATTTTCACCAGGTAAACCACTATAACTGCACAAAATTTAGAAATAAACATTTCTGACATGCAAAAACAAAACAAAAAAAATGAGTGACCAATATAGCCACCTTTCTTTATGACACTCAGCAGCCTTCCATCCATAGATTCTGTCAGTTGCTTGATCTGTTTACGATGAACATTGCGTGCAGCAGCCACCACAGCCTCCCAGACACTGTTACGAGAGGTGGACTGTTTTTCCTCCCTGTAGATCTCACATTTTATGAGGGACCACAGGTTCTCTATGGGGTTCAGATCAGGTGAACAAGGGGGCCATGTCATTATTTTTTTTTTCTTTGAGACCTTTACTGGCCAGCCAGGCTGTGGAGTAGTTGGGAGGCATGTGATGGAGCATTGTCCTGCATGAAAATCATGTTTTTCTTGAACGATACCGACTTCTTCCTGTACCACTGCTTGAAGAAGTTGTCTTCCAGAAACTGGCAGTAGGTCTGGGAGTTGAGCTTCACTCCATCCTCAACCCGAAAAGGTCCCACAAGTTAATCTTTGATGATACCAGCCCATACCAGTACCCCACCTCCACCTTGCTGGCATCTGAGTCGGAGTGGAGCTCTCTGTCCTTTACTGATCCAGCCTCTGGCCCATCCATCTGACCCATAGAGAGTCACTCTCATTTCATCAGTCCATAAAACCTTTGAAAAGTCAGTCTTAAGATATTTCTTGGCCCAGTCTTGACGTTTTATCTTATGTTTCTTGTTCAAAGGTGGTCGTTCTTCAGCCTTCCTTACCTTGGCCATGTCCCTGAGTATCGCACACCTTGTGCTTTTTGTTACTCCAGTAATGTTGCAGCTCTGAAATATGGCAAAACTGGTGGCAAATGGCATCTTGGCAGCTTCACGCTTGATTTTCCTCAATTCATGGGCAGTTATTTTGCGCCTTTTTTGCCCAACACGCTTCTTGCGACCCTGTTGGCTATTTGCCATGAATCGCTTGATTGTTCGGTGATCACACTTCAAAAGTTTGGCAATTTCAACACTGCTGCATTCCTTTGCAAGACATCTCACAATTTTGGACTTTTCAGAGCCTGTCAAATCTCTCTTCTGACCCATTTTGCCAAAGGAAAGAAGGTTGCCTAATACTTAAGTACACCTTATATAGGGTGTTAATGTCATTAGACAACACCCCTCCTTATTACAGAGATGCACATCACCTGATTTACTTAATTGGTAGTTGGCTCTCAAGCCTGAACAGCTTGGAGTAGGACAACATGTATAAAAAGTATCATGTGATCCAAAAAACAACTTGCCTAATAATTCTGCACGCAGTGTATGTTCTTACATTGGGCCCTCATTGTTTACACTTGTATAAAGTCACTCACTGAATGTTCTTTAATCACAGGAAAGGAAGTGGGAGAGTCTTGGTACAATGAGAATACGAAGTACAATTTCGGCGCCCCTGGATTCCAAAGCGGATCAGGTGAGAGGATCCTACATTCCAAAATCCACATAGAATCATAGAATTTGTGAATTAATCTTTGACTTTTCTTTTGACGTACCCTCAACATCGTTTCTTATTACTTTTGGTCTCTCTTGCAAGCTTCTCTTCATTACTGGCTTTAGCTCTTCTAAAGCTTGCCCTGCATTGCCTGCAGACAGAATTATATTGTTTAGCTATGCCCCTTCCTTCCATTTGATATACATTTATTTTTTCCTTTTTAGCAACTGATTAAGTTCTGTGTTCATCCACCCTGGTCTCTTTAAATGCTTCCAATTTTTTCTTTTCGGGATTGTTACTGACTGTGCAATCTTGTACTATAAGACGCTGGTCATGGCCCCTTCCCCGAGCTCTCTTTAGGATAGTCAGGTGGGAGGAGCATGACCACCAGTTATGAAAGCTTTCTTCCTCTTGTTAAAGATTTTTTGCATTTTTTCAATAGCTTTGGAGGGATCTCTTCGATGAGGACTTCCAGAATTAGTTTCTCTTGTTTATAGGCTATGCACTGCCCAAGGAGTTGCACACTGGCAACTGCACAAGGTTGTCTTTTTTTTAAAGTGTGTTCCAAAGATGGACACCAGACTGAAAGTGGACTATATGCTAGACTGAATTGAGTACTGTGGAGCTAAAATTTATGGGGCACCGTAAACAAAGTAGTATTTTGCATTGTATAGTGACATTTAGTTAAACTGTGGATACGTTTACCACAGGGTGAACATATCATTGGTGCATCCTGTAAGTGGGCCCAGTCCCATCTCCACAGCAGGTGGAATTTTGCATTATGTGGATCTATTAGGCTGTAAAGGGCCCATATATTTTCCTTTTCTGTCTGTGTCCCCCAGTGGTCTAACATATTTGCGCTCAGGGTCTAAATTTCCATTAATATCCACTTTGGGGCTATGTCTACAGTTCCCTTTTAATAGAAATGAGATGAAATACCAGACATGGCCTGTGGACAGGAGTAGAACTGTTTCAGAAAGTACCTCTTATTTTGTGTACCCACCCTTCATTTCACCCACTATTTCATTATCCAGGTAACTTCTCCCAGATGATCTGGAAAGGGTCTATCCAGGCCGGTTTTGGACTGAGCACAGACAATAAAGGGATGTACATCGCGGTCGGCTTCTACGACCCGGCTGGTAACATCGCCAACAAAGGATACTTCGAGGATAATGTCCTGCCTAAAAAGAAGTGATGTGGAAATGTGGCCACTAACTTCAAGCACTCACCAACACCTGACTTTTTGCATGGGTCAGTGACATTTACATTTACACCAAATGAAGGACTTTTTACCAAGTGGAAGGATTATGTTAAAATAAATTGCAGATTTTTGTGATAATTCTCACGTCAGGTTCAGATTTCCACATCTCCTTATATAAAACTTGCCACCTCCTACATAATTTTGATCAGTTGGACCCCCTAATAAACTCCTCGCTTTTGGGGGCGATTTTGTGAGTTTTTACATGATCTGTACATTAGTTTGTATTATAAAAAAAATATAGGTCATGTGGTGGGCTATAACTGGAATGTACTTGGAGGCCTATTGTGGGTATCAAAAAAACTCAAAAACAAGTGGACACTAGAGCTAAATAGACATAATGTAAGCTTTAATTGTAAATATTTAAGAAAAAAACATTAACAAATTTTGGTAATAGATGCAACAGAAAAAGTGATAGAGAACAACCTAGTACCGCATCAGTGAAACAGGAGACACAAATACCACTAACAAAGGCCACTGAGTAATGAAGTACAACTTATACAAAGATTCAAATAATTCTATCCAAAAAGAACTCAAAGTGGCCTAAATCTCTGATGCGGTACTAGGTTGTTCTCTATCACTTTTTCTGTTGCATCTATCACCACAAATTTTTTATGTTTTTTTTAAATATTTACAATTAAAGCTTACATTATGTCTATTTAGCTCTAGTGTCCATTTGTTTTTGGTTTTCTGTATTATACATGGCAGAGCGTGGATCATTTTTTGCCCTTTTTTTGGATTACATTGTGGGTATCACTAGCATGTCATGATCCTTCTGCCTTTTTTTTTTTTGTTACCCTGAGATATCATGTCAGCTACATTTTGGACCATGATGGTTCTGGTGGCAACAAAAAGGTGCCAACTAAATAAAGTTTATTGACCACTATATTTAGGAAGAAAAAAAAATCAAATTTTGGGGGCCTCATTTATCTGAATGACAAAATCCAAAGGAGAAAAGAAGGGTTCCCCTTTATTGTCTTACCATCCAGGACAGAGACGGAAAGGCCTCAAGTTTACCCACCCCATGCATATTGAACCAATTCCCTATTGTTTGTTGGAAATGTAGTACATTTAGGGTCGCAAATCCTGCTCAAGTCCTGCCAGCCACTATCAAAAGAGATGGGACCAACCAAAGCCAGGCCAGGCCTGTAATCTCCTATGGTCTTCATCTACACCAGTAATATAAAGTGCTTTCATGAAAGGGTCAAGAATTTGCCATGTTTTAATGTAAAAGGGGTTGTCCACTACTCTGCCAACCCCTTCTTGGATACTGCATTTCCCAATTTAAAATAAAAACGCCTTATACTCGCCTTCAGTACCGGCATCATTCCAGCAATGTCTGTGCCAGTTTTCCTGAGGTTCACATGACATTGGCTGCAGGACTCACATGGCATAACAATCAGCAGTCCCTAATGGTCTGCTGCGCGCTCCCATCTTTTAAACGCCTGCGGTTCAGTCGAAGGAAGTGAGAATACAGAAGTCGAATTGTGGCTGCTGATTATGCTACGTGAGCCTTGGCAGACCCGGCTCTGACATCACTGGAATGGCACCAGTACAGTAGGTGAGTATAAGGGGTTTTTATTTCACGTTGGAGAATGTAGTATTTAAGAAGGGAATGTATCAAACCCCTTTAATTCATAAATTATTGTTTGGAGATTTTTTTTATGTTTATACCACTGTTCGAACAAGGTACCACTGATACTCAAGTCTTAATGTTACAATTGCTACTATAGTGTGTACGTCCTTGTTTTTCTATTAAAAACATTTTGTTTCTTTTTGTTTTGTGTGTTTTTTTTTTTAAAATGTGAATTCCAACTTTTATCACAATATGAAAACACTCATGCCGGTTGTTACATTTTTCACTCATGTCACTTGTTGCCATGTAAACTGTCACCCCTTACCTATAGACTGTCCACTGACCTGCTCTTGATTGATTAAATGTTAACAAAGACTAAATTTATAAAAGAATCCTGAATCAAAACCTCCTTTTTTTCCCCCCCACATATTAGACAGTTCCATGCAAATGTCTCAATCACAATCTTTTGATCGCCCGTTATTGCATTTTATTGCAATGTAGCAGCGACGAAAAAAACGTTTGGCGTTTTGACTTTTATCTCATTATGCCGTTTAGCGATCAGGTTAATTTTTTATATTGATAGATTGGGCAATTCTGAATGCGGCGATACCAACTATGTGTATGTTTGATTTTTTTTTATTGTTTTATTTTGAATGGGGCAAAAGGGGGGTGATTTGAACTTTTATATTTTTTTTTTATTAAATATTTTTAAAAACTGTTTTTGTTTTTTTAAGTTTTTGCATGCTTTAATAGTCTCCATGAGAGACTAGAAGCTGCAGTTGCACGATTTGACTCTGCTACATACAGGCGATGATCAGTTCAGATCACTTGTGAGTGCAATGCGAGAAACTCACATGAGTCTATTGCATCAATACTCGGCACTGCCGCCGCCACCGCCTCTGAGACCAGAGCGTTAAGCTGCATAGAAATACAAGCAGCCGCACACTCCAGTCCCGAGTGCCTGGAATTGATTCGAGAGATTTAGAGATTTGTACGACTCTCTCGCATTGCACTCGCAAGTGTGACCCCGGTCTAAGAGTTCACATTCTGCATATCTGTGCAGGTCCCAGCAGTCGGACCCTTACCAATCTATAACTTATCACTTATCATTTGGCCACGTTCACACGTTCATTATTTTACATCAGTATTTGTAAGACAAAACCAGGAGAGGAACGATCAGAGGAAAGGTATAATAGAAACCAGTGGCGTAACTACAAAGTTATGGGCCCCGGTGCGAACTTTCAAATGGGGGCCCCCCCCACGCCAAAATATTTTCCTCCCAAACTCATATTTTCCCTATTCATTTTGCACACTATAGCTTTATTGCAAAATTGTATAGTGTGACCTCAGTTGAATAACTATCCGGTGCCCCATCCTGGGATATATTTGTCCCCTGTACTACCATTGTTAGGTAATGTATAAAAGAAAATAAACCATTATGCTCATCAGGGGCTAACATAGAAGTCATGGGGATCCATATAAGAAGTATAATGCACCCCCATAGTCCTCCTCATAGTATAATACACTCCCCATAGTCCTCCTTATAGTATAATACACTTCTTATAGTATAATACACTCCCCATAGTCCTCCATATAGTATTGTACACTCCTCAGTCCTCCATATAGTATAATACACTCCTCATAGTCCTCCATATAGTATAATACACTGCTCAGTCCTCCATATAGTATAATACACTCCTCAGTCCTCCATTTAGTATTATACACTCCACATAGTCCTCCATATATTAAAATACACTGCTCAGTCCTCCATATAGTATAATACACTCCACATAGTGCTTCATATAGTATAATGTACCGCCATCGTCGTCCATGTTGCACAATTCACTTCCCACAGTATAATGCACCCCATAGTTCTTCATATAGTATAATATATTCCCCATAGTCCTCGATTCAGTATAATGCAGCCCACACATAGTATAATGCAGCCACCCCAGAGTATAATGCAGCCACCCCACAGAGTATAATGCAGCCACCCCACAGAGTATACTGCAGCCCTGCCATACAATTCAATGTAACCCCCATAGAATATAATGCTGCCTCCCTCATAGTATAATGCAGCCCCTCCATACAGGGGCAGTGAGAAAGACACGAGCAAATGGTGACAGGGGGCAGGGGAAAGGGCACAAGGGGGCTAGGGGAGACAGGCACAAAGGTAACATAGGGGGGCTAGGGAGCAAGGAAGACAGGCACAAGGGGATACATGGGGCTAGGAGGCAGGGGTGAAGGTTACAAGGGGACTAGTGGGCAAGGGAGACTGACACAAGGGGACAAGGGAGACTGACACAAGGGGACATATGGGGACTAGTGGGCAAGGGAGCTTGACACAAGGGGCACACAGGGACAAGTGGGCAAGGGAGACTGACACAAGGGGACACAGGGACACACACATACTACAGATATCATACACACACACACACATACTACAGATATCACACACACACACATACTACAGATATCACACACACTCACACCCTACAGATATCTCACACACTACAGATATCTCACACACTACAGATATCACACACACACACTACAGATATCACACACACACACTACAGATATCACACACACACACACACACACACATACTACAGATAACACACACACACACACACACACACACACACACACACACACACACATACTACAGCTATCACACACACACACACACACACCAGATACCAGCTCATATACACATCTCACACTCTCCTCTCTGGTACAGGGGTGTTGTGAATTCTGCTCTTGGGTTCCCTCCGGTGGTTGTTGGTAGTAATGCAGTTGTCCCTGGGTTGCAATCCTGGGCAGGTGTCTGTTGTGATCCGCTTTTTGGGCTCCCCTAGTGGTGGCTGGTGGTACTGGAGACTTGTGTGTTCTTTTCTGCCTCAGCTCACCTGCTTCCATCAGTTTTGGGAGTTCCCTATTTAGCCTTGCTCTCCAGTCACTTCCTTGCCGGTCATCATTGTAACCTGAGTCTTTCAGTTGCATGTTCCTGCTACCAGTCTGCTGATCAGCTAAGTGGACTCTTGTCCTTTTTGTTTTGTATTTTTTGTCCAGTTTACAGTTTGTCAGTTCCTGTTACTGGAAGCTCTTGTGGACTGAAATTGCCACTCCTGTGTCATGAGTTGACACAGGAGTCTTAAAGTAATTTCAGGATGGGTTTTTGAAAGGGTTTTTCAGCTGACCGTGAAGTCCTCTTTTGTATCCTTCCTCTATCTAGTAAGTGGACCTCGCTTTGCTAAATCTACCTTCATACTGTATATGTCTTTTCCTCTGAACTCACCGTTAATATATGTGGGGGCTACTATCATCTTTGGGGAATTTCACTAGAGGTAAGCCAGGTCTATTCCTCCCTCTTCCAGGTGTAGTTAGTTCTCCGGCTGGCGCATGGCATCTAGGCAGCCGTAGGAATGCTTCCTGGCTACTGTTAGTTGTGTGGTAGATTTAGGTCACAGTCAGCTTGAGTTTCCATCACCCGAGGGCTAGTCTGTTATTTTGTGTTTCTGATGTTCCCATGCCATTGGGGAATCATGACAGTATGACCGGCCACTGTTAAAGCAATTGGCAGAAGAAAGGAGAGTAAAAGAAGTCTGTAGATTTTTTTTTTTGGGGTACATTTTTTCTCCTTCTGTTGAGATGGACCCTGTCAAGGTTCGGGCTATTTGTGACTGGACGCAGCCTACTTCTCTAAAGGGTCTTCAGAAGTTCTTGGGCTTTGCTAATTTTTATCGTCGATTTATAACTGGTTTTTCTGGTGTTGCTAAGCCTCTTACGGATTTGACTAAAAAGGGTGCTGATGTTGCCAATTGGTCCTCTGCCGCTGTGGAGGCCTTTCGGGAACTTAAGCGCCGCTTTTCGTCTGCCCCTGTGTTGCGCCAGCCTGATGTCTCTCTCCCCTTTCAGGTTGAGGTCGATGCTTCCGAGATCGGAGCGGGGGCGGTTTTGTCGCAGAAAAGTTCCGATTGCTCAGTGATGAGACCTTGTGCGTTCTTTTCTCGAAAATTTTCTGCCGCCGAAAGAAATTATGATGTCGGTAATCGGGAGCTTTTGGCCATGACGTGGGCATTTGAGGAGTGGCGTCATTGGCTTGAGGGTGCTAAACATCAGGTGGTGGTTTTGACTGATCACAGGAATCTGATTTATCTTGAGTCTGCCAGGCGCCTGAATCCTGGACAGGCGCGCTGGTCGTTGTTTTTCTCTCGGTTTAATTTTGTGGTCTCGTATCTGCCAGGTTCTAAGAATGTGAGGGCAGATGCCCTTTCTAGGAGTTTTGAGCCTGATTCCCCTGGTGATTCGGAACCTACAGGTATCCTTAAGGATGGGGTGATATTATCCGCTATTTCCCCAGATCTGCGACGTGCTTTGCAAGAGTTTCAGGCGGATAGACCTGATCGCTGTCCACCTGGTAGACTGTTTGTTCCTGATGATTGGACCAGTAGAGTCATCTCGGAGGTTCATTCTTCTACGCTGGCGGGTCATCCTGGAATTTTTGGTACCAGGGATTTGGTGGCTAGATCCTTCTGGTGGCCATCTCTGTCTCGAGATGTGCGTGTTTTTGTGCAGTCTTGTGATGTGTGTGCTCGGGCCAAGCCTTGTTGTTCTAGGGCTAGCGGGTTGTTGTTGCCCTTGCCTATTCCGAAGAGGCCTTGGACGCACATCTCGATGGACTTTATTCCTGATCTTCCTGTCTCTCAGAGGATGTCTGTTATCTGGGTGGTGTGTGACCGTTTTTCTAAGATGGTTCATTTGGTGCCATTGCCGAAGTTGCCTTCCTCGTCTGAGTTGGTTCCTTTGTTTTTTCAAAATGTGGTTCGCTTGCATGGTATTCCTGAAAATATCGTTTCTGATAGGGGTACCCAGTTCGTTTCTAGATTTTGGCGGGCATTCTGTGCCAGGTTGGGCATTGATTTGTCTTTTTCGTCTGCCTTCCATCCTCAGACTAATGGCCAGACGGAGCGAACTAATCAGACTTTGGAGACGTATTTGAGGTGTTTTGTGTCTGCGGATCAGGATGATTGGGTTGCCTTTTTGCCGTTGGCGGAGTTTGCTCTTAATAATCGGGCTAGTTCGGCCACTTTGGTTTCCCCTTTCTTTTGCAATTCGGGGTTTCATCCCCGTTTTTCTTCTGGTCAGGCGGAGTCTTCGGATTGTCCTGGAGTGGATGCTGTGGTGGATCGGTTGTATCGGATTTGGGAACAAGTGGTGGACAATTTGAATTTGTCCCAGGAGAGGACTCAGCGGTTTGCTAACCGCCAGCGTCGGGTTGGTCCTCGCCTTCGTGTTGGGGACTTGGTGTGGTTGTCTTCCCGTTTTGTCCCAATGAGGGTTTCTTCTCCTAAATTTAAGCCTCGTTTCATCGGTCCCTATAGGATTTTGGAGATTATTAACCCTGTTTCCTTTCGTTTGGACCTCCCGGCATCTTTCGCTATCCATGATGTGTTCCATCGGTCGTTGTTGCGGAGATACGAGGTGCCGGTGGTTCCTTCTGCTGAGCCTCCTGCTCCTGTGCTGGTTGAGGGTGAATTGGAGTATGTTATAGAAAAGATCTTGGACTCCCGTATTTCTAGGCGGAGACTCCAGTATCTGGTTAAATGGAAGGGCTATGGTCAGGAAGATAATTCTTGGGTAACTGCCTCTGATGTTCATGCCTCGGATTTGGTTCGTGCCTTTCATAGGGCTCATCCAGGTCGCCCTGGCGGTTCTTGTGAGGGTTCGGTGCCCCCTCCTTAAGGGGGGGGTACTGTTGTGATCCGCTTTTTGGGCTCCCCTAGTGGTGGCTGGTGGTACTGGAGACTTGTGTGTTCTTTTCTGCCTCAGCTCACCTGCTTCCATCAGTTTTGGGAGTTCCCTATTTAGCCTTGCTCTCCAGTCACTTCCTTGCCGGTCATCATTGTAACCTGAGTCTTTCAGTTGCATGTTCCTGCTACCAGTCTGCTGATCAGCTAAGTGGACTCTTGTCCTTTTTGTTTTGTATTTTTTGTCCAGTTTACAGTTTGTCAGTTCCTGTTACTGGAAGCTCTTGTGGACTGAAATTGCCACTCCTGTGTCATGAGTTGACACAGGAGTCTTAAAGTAATTTCAGGATGGGTTTTTGAAAGGGGTTTTCAGCTGACCGTGAAGTCCTCTTTTGTATCCTTCCTCTATCTAGTAAGTGGACCTCGCTTTGCTAAATCTACCTTCATACTGTGTATGTCTTTTCCTCTGAACTCACCGTTAATATATGTGGGGGCTACTATCATCTTTGGGGAATTTCACTAGAGGTAAGCCAGGTCTATTCCTTCCTCTTCCAGGCGTAGTTAGTTCTCCGGCTGGCGCATGGCATCTAGGCAGCCGTAGGAATGCTTCCTGGCTACTGTTAGTTGTGTGGTAGATTTAGGTCACGGTCAGCTTGAGTTTCCATCACCCGAGGGCTAGTCTGTTATTTTGTGTTTCTGATGTTCCCATGCCATTGGGGAATCATGACAGGTGTCCCTGCTGATTGCAGCTCTGACTGGGATATTTAGGTGTGCAGGATTCATTAGCCCTTGCCAGTTGTCCATTGTTCTTGGAGGTTTTGCATCTCTGTCTGGTTCCTCCTGCCCTGCTGCCAAATCAGCAAAGATAAGTATCTGGTTTTGTTTCTACAGCACACATGCTGTGTGCTTTACAATTCAGTACTATTCAATGTTTTTTCTTGTCCAGCTTAGACTGTGTTTGGATATTTCAGTCAAGTTGGATTCTCAGGAGATGCAGATATACATTCCATGTCTTTAGTTAGATGGTGGAATTTTTGTATTATCTGCTGTGGATATTTTTAGGGTTTTAATACTGACCGCTTAGTATTCTGTCCTATCCTTTCCTATTTAGCTAGCGTGGCCTCTTTTGCTAAATCCTGATTTCTGCCTGCGTGTGTCTTTCCTCTAATACTCACAGTCAATATTTGTGGGGGGCTGCCTATCCTTTGGGGTTCTGCTCTGAGGCAAGATAGAATTCCCATTTCCATCTATAGGGGTATTTAGTCCTCCGGCTGTGTCGAGGTGTCTAGGATGTGTTTGGTACACCCCACGGCTACTTCTAGTTGCGGTGACAGTTTAGGGTTTGCGGTCAGTACAGGTTCCACCTACTCCTGAGAAAGTCTCATGCGGCTCCAAGGTCACCGGATCATAACAGTACAACTGGCCAACAATGAGTTAAACGCATCTCAGAAGAAGGGAAGAAAGAGCCATTTTTTTTCTGTAGCCTGCTTTGTCTTTTCTTCCCTCTTTTTCTTTGGGTGGCTAAGGAGTCTTGTGCTAGCATGGATGTTCAGGGATTAGCTTCTCGTGTAGACCAGCTTGCTGCTAGGGTACAGGGTATTTCTGATTATATTGTTCAGACTCCAGTTTTAGAGCCTAAGATTCCTACTCCTGATTTGTTTTTTGGGGACAGGTCCAAATTTTTGAGTTTTAAAAACAACTGTAAACTGTTTTTTGCTCTGAGACCTCGATCATCTGGTGATTCCATTCAGCAGGTTAAAATTGTCATCTCCCTGCTGCGTGGTGATCCTCAGGATTGGGCATTTTCCCTGGAATCTGAGAATCCGGCCTTGCTTAATGTAGACGCCTTTTTTCAGGCTTTAGGTTTATTATATGATGAACCAAATTCTGTGGATCAAGCGGAGAAGATCTTGTTGGTCCTGTCTCAGGGTCAAGAAGCGGCAGAATTGTACTGTCAGAAATTTAGAAAATGGTCTGTGTTGACTAAATGGAATGATGATGCTTTGGCGGCAATTTTCAGAAAGGGTCTTTCTGAATCCGTTAAAGATGTTATGGTGGGGTTTCCCACGCCTTTCGGTCTGAGTGATTCTATGTCTCTGGCCATTCAGATTGATCGGCGTTTGCGGGAGCGCAGAACTGTGCGCGCTGTGGCGTTGTCTTCAGAGCAGATGCCTGAGTCAATGCAGTGTGATAGAATTCTGTCTAGAATGGAACAACAGGGATTCAGACGTCAGAATAGGTTGTGTTTTTATTGTGGCGATGCTTCTCATGTCATTTCAGTCTGCCCTAGGCGTACAAAGAGGATCGCTAGTTCATTTACCATCAGTACTGTACAACCTAAATTTTTATTATCTGTGTCCTTGATCTGCTCGTTGTCATCATTTTCTGTCATGGCGTTTGTGGATTCAGGCGCCGCCTTGAACTTAATGGACTTTGAGTTTGCCAGGTGTTGTGGTTTTCCTTTGCAGTCTTTGCAGAACCCTATTCCTTTAAGGGGCATTGATGCTACACCTTTGGCTAAAAATAAGCCCCAGTTCTGGACACAGGTGACCATGTGCATGGCGCCAGCCCATCAGGAAGATTGTCGATTTCTGGTGTTGCATAATTTACATGATGCTATCGTGCTGGGTTTTCCGTGGTTGCAGGCACATAATCCTGTGTTGGATTGGAAGTCTATGTCTGTGACTAGTTGGGGATGTCAGGGGGTTCATAATGATGTTCCTTTGATGTCAATCTCCTCTTCTTCCACTTCTGAAATTCCAGAGTTTTTGTCTGATTTTCAGGATGTATTCGATGAGCCCAAGTCCAGTTCCCTTCCACCGCATAGGGACTGTGATTGTGCAATTGACTTGATTCCAGGCTGTAAGTTTCCTAAGGGCCGACTTTTCAACCTGTCTGTGCCTGAACATACCGCCATGCGGAGTTATGTTAAGGAGTCTTTGGAGAAAGGACATATTCGGCCATCTTCTTCACCGTTGGGAGCAGGATTTTTTTTTTGTTGCTAAGAAGGATGGCTCCTTGAGACCCTGTATTAATTATCGCCTCTTGAATAAGATCACAGTAAAGTTTCAATACCCTTTACCTCTGCTTTCCGATTTGTTTGCTAGGATTAAGGGGGCTAGTTGGTTTACTAAGATTGACCTTCGGGGGGCATATAATCTTGTTCGTATTAAGCAGGGTGATGAATGGAAAACTGCGTTTAATACGCCCGAAGGCCATTTTGAATACCTTGTGATGCCATTCGGTCTCTCTAATGCTCCATCTGTTTTTCAGTCCTTCATGCACGATATCTTCCGGACTTATCTTGATAAATTCATGATTGTATATTTGGATGACATTTTAATTTTTTCCGAGGATTGGGAGTCTCATGTGGAACATGTCAGAATGGTATTTCAGATCCTTCGTGATAATGCTTTGTTTGTGAAGGGGTCTAAGTGTCTCTTTGGAGTGCAGAAGGTTTCTTTTTTGGGCTTTATTTTTTCTCCCTCATCTATAGAGATGGATCCGGTTAAGGTTCAGGCCATTCATGATTGCATTCAACCCACATCTGTGAAGAGCCTTCAGAAATTTTTGGGCTTTGCTAATTTTTATCGCCGTTTCATTGCTAACTTCTCCAGTGTGGTTAAACCCTTGACCGATTTGACGAAGAAAGGCGCTGATGTGACGAATTGGTCCTCTGCAGCTGTCTCTGCCTTTCAGGAGCTTAAACGCCTATTTACTTCTGCCCCGGTGTTGCGTCAACCGGATGTTTCTCTTCCGTTTCAGGTTGAGGTTGACGCTTCTGAGATTGGGGCAGGGGCCGTTTTGTCTCAGAGGGATCCTGTTGGTTCCTTGATGAAACCGTGTGCCTTCTTTTCCCGTAAGTTTTCGCCCGCTGAACGCAATTATGATGTCGGCAATCGGGAGTTGTTGGCTATGAAGTGGGCGTTTGAGGAGTGGCGACATTGGCTCGAGGGAGCTAAGCACCGTATTGTGGTCTTGACCGATCATAAAAATCTGATTTACCTAGAGTCTGCCAGGCGGCTGAATCCTAGACAGGCTCGATGGTCCTTGTTTTTTTCCCGTTTTGATTTCGTGGTCTCGTATCTTCCGGGTTCTAAGAATATTAAGGCTGATGCCCTCTCTAAGAGTTTTTTGCCTGATTCTCCTGAGGTCCTTGAACCGGTCGGCATTCTGAAAGAAGGGGTGGTCCTTTCCGCCATTTCCCCTGATTTACGACGGGTTCTTCAGGAATTTCAGGCTGACAAACCTGACTGCTGTCCAGTGGGGAAACTGTTTGTTCCTGATAGATGGACTAGTAGAGTGATTTCTGAGGTTCATTGTTCTGTGTTGGCTGGCCATCCTGGTATTTTTGGTACCAGAGGTTTGGTTGGTAGGTCCTTTTGGTGGCCTTCTTTGTCACGTGATGTGCGTTCTTTTGTGCAGTCCTGTGGGACTTGTGTGTGGGCCAAGCCTTGTTGTTCCCGTGCTAGTGGGTTGCTTTTGCCTTTGCTGGTCCCTGAGAGGCCCTGGACGCATATTTCTATGGATTTTATTTCTAATCTTCCAGTTTCCCAGAAGATGTCTGTCATCTGGGTTGTTTGTGACCGGTTCTCTAAGATGGTCCATTTGGTGCCTTTGCCTAAATTGCCTTCCTCTTCTGAGTTGGTTCCGTTGTTTTTTCATCATGTGGTTCGTTTGCATGGTATTCCGGAGAATATTGTGTCCGACAGAGGGTCCCAGTTTGTTTCTCAGTTTTGGCGGGCCTTTTGTGCTAAGCTGGGCATTGATTTGTCTTTTTCTTCCGCATTTCATCCTCAGACAAATGGCCAGACCGAGCGAACTAATCAGACTTTAGAAACTTATCTGAGATGCTTTGTGTCTGCTGATCAGGATGATTGGGTGGCTTTCTTGCCATTGGCCGAGTTTGCCCTTAATAATCGGGCTAGTTCGGCTACCTTGGTTTCGCCCTTCTTTTGTAATTTTGGTTTTCATCCTCGTTTTTCTTCAGGGCAGGTTGAGCCTTCTGACTGTCCTGGTGTGGATTCTGTGGTTGACAGGTTGCAGCAGATTTGGGCTCATGTGGTGGACAATTTGGTATTGTCTCAGGAGGAGGCTCAACGTTTTGCTAACCGTCGTTGGTGTGTTGGTTCCCGGCTTCGGGTTGGGGATCTGGTCTGGTTGTCTTCCCGTCATGTTCCTATGAAGGTTTCTTCCCCTAAGTTTAAGCCTCGCTTTATTGGTCCTTATAGGATTTCTGAGATTATTAAGCCGGTGTCTTTTCGATTGGCCCTTCCGGCTTCTTTTGCTATCCATAATGTCTTCCATAGATCTTTATTGCGGAAATATGTGGTGCCCGTTGTTCCCTCTGTTGATCCTCCGGCCCCTGTGTTGGTTGATGGGGAGTTGGAGTATGTGGTTGAGAAGATTTTGGATTCTCGCTTTTCGAGGCGGAGGCTTCAGTACCTTGTTAAATGGAAGGGTTATGGCCAGGAGGATAATTCTTGGGTTTTTGCCTCTGATGTCCATGCTGCTGATTTGGTCCGTGCCTTTCATCTGGCTCGTCCTGATCGGCCTGGGGGCTCTGGTGAGGGTTCGGTGACCCCTCTTCAAGGGGGGGTACTGTTGTGAATTCTGCTCTTGGGTTCCCTCCGGTGGTTGTTGGTAGTAATGCAGTTGTCCCTGGGTTGCAATCCTGGGCAGGTGTCCCTGCTGATTGCAGCTCTGACTAGGATATTTAGGTGTGCAGGATTCATTAGCCCTTGCCAGTTGTCCATTGTTCTTGGAGGTTTTGCATCTCTGTCTGGTTCCTCCTGCCCTGCTGCCAAATCAGCAAAGATAAGTGTCTGGTTTTGCTTCTGCAGCACACATGCTGTGTGCTTTACAATTCAGTACTATTCAATGTTTTTTTTGTCCAGCTTAGACTGTGTTTGGATATTTCAGTCAAGTTGGATTCTCAGGAGATGCAGATATACATTCCATATCTTTAGTTAGATGGTGGAATTTTTGTATTATCTGCTGTGGATATTTTTAGGGTTTTAATACTGACCGCTTCGTTTTCTGTCCTATCCTTTCCTATTTAGCTAGCGTGGCCTCTTTTGCTAAATCCTGATTTCTGCCTGCGTGTGTCTTTCCTCTAATACTCACAGTCAATATTTGTGGGGGGCTGCCTATCCTTTGGGGTTCTGCTCTGAGGCAAGATAGAATTCCCATTTCCATCTATAGGGGTATTTAGTCCTCCGGCTGTGTCGAGGTGTCTAGGATGTGTTAGGTACACCCCACGGCTACTTCTAGTTGCGGTGACACCTACTCCTGAGAAAGTCTCATGCGGCTCCAAGGTCACCGGATCATAACACAGGGGAGGCTGATATAAACCTGCAGCTCCTCAGCTTCTCCTGCTTACAGCAGCTCTGTCCCGCACCTCCCCCTGCTCTCGCATTCTGTCCCGGGGCTGCAGAGCAGGAGAAGCTGTCTCACCGTGCTGACTGGAGCTGCTTCCTATCTCTCACATACCCCGGCTGCCCCCTCCCCCTAGATATGCCTCGAACTGTTGCCGTGCAGGAGGAATCTCCTGCACTGCAACATGGTGCTGCACTGCAACATGGTGCTGCACTGCAACATGGTGCTGCACTGCAACATGGTGTTAAAATAGACACCAATAAAAGTAAAATTAATTGAGACTTCAGTATTAAAATATGCCCCATATAATGCTGCATAAAGGTTAATAATGGCCCCATAAGATGCTCCATTGACACATTTGCCCAATACAATGCTGCAGAAACGTTGATTATGGCCCCATAAGATGCTCCATACAGACACTTGCCTGTTGTGATTCGGTTCGTGGGCTTCCCCGGTGGTCTCTTGTGGTACTGGTGTCCTGCAAGCTTTGCCTTCTCAGTTCACCTGTTCCTATCAGGATGTGGGAGTATCCTATTTAACCTTGCTCCTCAGTCATTCTAATGCTGGCCATCAATGTATCCAGAGTGATTCTGTTGCATGTTCCTGCTCCCAGTTTTCTGCTCAGCTAAGTTGGACACTTTAGTCCTTAAGTTTATTTTTGTATGTTTTGTCCAGTTTGCACTTATGTGAATCTCTGCAGCTGGAAGCTCTTGTTGGGCTGAAATTACCACTCCGGTGTCATGAGTTGTCACATGAGTTAAGGTAATTTCAGGATGGTGTTTTGAAGGGTTTTGCAGCTGACCGCGAAGTCCTCTGTTGTATCTTTCTGCTATTTAGTTAGCGGGCCTCTCTGTGCTAAATCTGCTTTCATACTACGTGTGTCTTTTCATCTGCTCTCACCGTTATTATATGTGGGGGGCTGCTATCTCCTGTGGGGACATTCTCTGGAGGCAAGCCAGGACTGTGTTTTCTTCTACCAGGGGTAGTTAGTTCTCCGGCTGGCGCGCGGCATCTAGAGACAACGCAGGAATGCCCCCTGGCTACTTCTAGTGTGGTGTGTAGGTTTAGCATCGCGGTCAGCTCTAGTTTCCATCACCCGAGAGCTTGTCCGTTTATTCTATGCTTCTGATGTTTCCTTGCCATTGGAAACCATAACAGTATGGCCAGCCCAAATGTTTAATCTATAGGCTGAAGCAGGAGAGAAAAGGAACTGTGTGAAACCTTTTTTTTTTTTTCCTTCCTCTGAAGTTGCACTCCAGCTCTAATTGCAGTCTCCTGTTTTCCTCTCCTCTTAACCCCTGAATGGCTCAGACTTTATCTGTTGAAATATGGATCCCCAGAGTCTGGCTACCAATTTGAATAATCTTGCCTCTAAAGTTCAGAATATACAAGATTTTTTGTTACATGCTCCTTGGTCTGAACCTAAAATTCCTATACCGGAGTTTTTTTCTGGAGATCGATCTTGTTTTCTAAATTTTAAATACAATTGTAAATTGTTTCTTTCGCTGAGATCTCATTCTGCTGGAGATCCTGCCCAGCAAGTAAAAATTATTTCTTTACTGCGGGGTGACCCCCAAAATTGGGCATTTTCATTGGCACCAGGGGATCCTGCGTTGCTCAATGTGGATGCGTTTTTTCTGGCTTTGGGGTTGCTTTATGAGGAACCAAATTTAGAGATTCAGGCTGAGAAAGCCCTAATAGCCCTCTCTCAGGGGCAAGATGAAGCCGAAATATATTGCCAAAAATTTCGAAAATGGTCTGTGCTTACTCAGTGGAATGAGTGCGCTCTGGCGGCAATTTTCAGAGAAGGTCTCTCTGATGCTGTAAAAGACGTCATGGTGGGGTTTCCTGCGCCTACTGGTCTGAATGAGTCCATGACAATGGCAATTCAGATTGATCGGCGTTTACGGGAACGCAAACCTGTGCACCAGTTGGCGGTGTCTTCTGAAGAGGCACCACAGAGTATGCAATGTGATAGCTTTCTGTCCAGAAGCGAACGACAGATTTATAGGCGCAAAAATCATTTGTGCTTCTATTGTGGAAATTCTACTCATGTTATATCAGCATGCTCTAAACGAACAAAGAAAGTTGATAAATCCTCTGCTATTGGCACTTTGCAGTCCAAGTTTATTTTGTCTGTAACTCTAATTTGTTCGTTATCTTCTATTGTTGCGGATGCGTATGTGGATTCTGGCGCCGCTTTGAGTCTTATGGATTGGTCCTTTGCCAGGCGCTGTGGGTTTGATCTAGAGCCTCTGGAAGTTCCTATACCTTTAAAGGGTTTTAATTCTACACCATTGGCTAGTAATAAACCACAATACTGGACACAAGTGACTATGCGTATGACTCCAGACCATCAAGAGGTGATTCGCTTCCTTGTACTGTATAATCTACATGATGTGTTGGTGCTGGGATTGCCATGGTTGCAAACTCATAACCCAGTCCTTGACTGGAAAACAATGTCTGTACTAAGCTGGGGATGTCAGGGAAATCATGGGGACACATCTTTGGTCTCCATTGCTTCATCTATTCCCTCTGAAATTCCTGAGTTTTTGTCTGATTATCGTGAGGTTTTTGAGGAATCTACTCTTAATTCTCTTCCTCCTCACAGAGATTGCGATTGCGCCATAGATTTGATCCCTGGCAGTAAATTTCCTAAGGGTCGTCTATTCAATCTGTCTGTACCTGAACATGCTGCCATGCGAGAGTATATTAGGGAGTCCTTGGAAAAGGGACATATTCGTCCTTCTTCGTCTCCTCTTGGAGCGGGGTTCTTTTTCGTAGCTAAAAGCGATGGTTCTTTGAGACCTTGTATTGATTATAGACTCTTGAATAAGATCACAGTCAAGTATCAGTATCCTTTGCCATTGCTGACAGATTTATTTGCTCGCATTGAGGGGGCGAAGTGGTTCTCTAAGATTGATCTTCGCGGTGCGTATAATTTGGTGCGAATTAAGCAGGGGGATGAGTGGAAAACCGCATTTAATACGCCCGAGGGCCATTTTGAGTATTTGGTGATGCCTTTTGGTCTGTCAAATGCCCCTTCGGTCTTTCAGTCTTTTATGCACAATATTTTCCGTGAATATCTGGATAAATTTATGATTGTGTATTTGGACGATATCTTGATTTTTTCGGATGACTGGGAATCTCATGTTCAACAAGTTAGGAGGGTTTTTCAGGTTTTGCGGACCAATTCTCTGTTTGTTAAAGGTTCAAAGTGTGTTTTGGGGGTTCAGAAGATTTCTTTTTTGGGGTACATTTTTTCCCCCTCTTCTATTGAGATGGATCCTGTGAAGGTTCGGGCTATTTGTGACTGGACGCAACCGACTTCTCTTAAGGGCCTTCAGAAATTTTTGGGCTTTGCTAACTTTTATCGTCGATTCATAACTGGTTTTTCTAGCGTTGTCAGGCCTTTGACTGATTTGACTAAAAAGGGTGCTGATGTTGCAGATTGGTCTCCTGCTGCTGTGGAGGCCTTTCGGGAGCTTAAGCGCCGTTTTTCTTCTGCTCCGGTGTTGTGCCAGCCTGATGTTTCTCTTCCTTTTCAGGTGGAAGTTGATGCTTCCGAGATCGGAGCGGGGGCGGTTTTGTCGCAGAAAAGTTCAGATTGTTCAGTGATGAGACCTTGTGCGTTCTTTTCTCGGAAATTTTCGCCCGCCGAGCGAAATTATGACGTCGGTAATCGGGAGCTTTTGGCGATGAAGTGGGCATTCGAGGAGTGGCGTCATTGGCTTGAGGGTGCTAAACATCAGGTGGTGGTCTTGACTGATCACAAAAATTTGATTTATCTTGAGTCGGCCAGACGTCTGAATCCTAGACAGGCGCGCTGGTCGTTGTTTTTCTCCCGGTTTAATTTTGTGGTTTCGTATCTGCCAGGTACTAAGAATGTGAAGGCGGATGCCCTTTCTAGGAGTTTTGAACCTGATTCCCCTGGTGATTCTAAACCTACGGGTATACTTAAGGATGGGGTGATATTGTCTGCTGTCTTCCCAGACCTGCGACGTGCTTTACAAGAGTTTCAGGCGGATCGGCCTGATCGTTGTCCGCCTGGTAGATTGTTTGTGCCGGATGAGTGGACCAATAGAGTCATCTCGGAGGTTCATTCTTCTGCGTTGGCAGGTCATCCGGGAATTTTTGGTACCAGAGATTTGGTGGCTAGGTCCTTCTGGTGGCCTTCCCTGTCTCGGGACGTGCGTACTTTTGTGCAGTCTTGCGATGTTTGTGCTCGGGCCAAGCCTTGTTGTTCTCGGGCTAGTGGGTTGTTGTTGCCCTTGCCTGTTCCTAAGAGGCCTTGGACACACATCTCTATGGATTTTATTTCTGATCTCCCTGTTTCTCAGAAGATGTCCGTCATTTGGGTGGTGTGTGACCGCTTTTCTAAGATGGTTCATTTGGTGCCCTTGCCCAAGCTGCCTTCCTCATCTGAGTTGGTGCCCCTGTTTTTTCAGAATGTGGTTCGGCTGCATGGTATTCCGGAGAATATCGTTTCCGACAGGGGATCCCAGTTTGTGTCCAGATTTTGGCGGGCGTTTTGTGCCAGGATGGGCATTGATTTGTCTTTTTCGTCTGCATTTCATCCCCAGACAAATGGCCAGACGGAACGTACTAATCAGACCTTGGAGACTTATTTGAGGTGTTTCGTGTCTGCTGATCAGGATGACTGGGTCTCCTTTTTGCCGTTGGCTGAGTTTGCCCTTAATAATCGGGCCAGTTCTGCCACTTTGGTCTCCCCTTTCTTTTGCAATTCAGGGTTCCATCCTCGTTTTTCATCTGGTCAGGTGGAGTCTTCGGATTGTCCTGGAGTGGATACCATGGTGGATAGGTTGCATCGTATTTGGGGGCAGGTGGTGGACAATTTGAAGTTGTCCCAGGAGAGGACTCAACGTTTTGCTAATCGCCATCATCGTGTTGGTCCTCGTCTTCGTGTTGGGGACTTGGTGTGGTTGTCCTCCCGTTTTGTCCCTATGAGGGTCTCTTCTCCTAAGTTTAAGCCTCGGTTCATCGGTCCTTATAAGATTTTGGAAATTCTTAACCCTGTGTCTTTTCGTTTGGACCTCCCAGCATCCTTTGCTATCCATAATGTCTTCCATCGGTCATTATTGCGGAGGTATGAGGTACCACTTGTGCCTTCTGTTGAGCCTCCTGCTCCTGTGCTGGTTGAGGGTGAATTGGAGTACGTGGTGGAGAAAATCTTGGACTCCCGTGTTTCCAGACGGAGACTTCAATATCTGGTGAAATGGAAGGGCTACGGTCAAGAGGATAATTCTTGGGTTACAGCTTCTGATGTTCATGCTTCTGATTTGGTCCGTGCCTTTCATAGGGCTCATCCAGATCGCCCTGGTGGTTCTTGTGAGGGTTCGGTGCCCCCTCCTTAAGGGGGGGGTACTGTTGTGATTCGGTTCGTGGGCTTCCCCGGTGGTCTCTTGTGGTACTGGTGTCCTGCAAGCTTTGCCTTCTCAGTTCACCTGTTCCTATCAGGATGTGGGAGTATCCTATTTAACCTTGCTCCTCAGTCATTCTAATGCTGGCCATCAATGTATCCAGAGTGATTCTGTTGCATGTTCCTGCTCCCAGTTTTCTGCTCAGCTAAGTTGGACACTTTAGTCCTTAAGTTTATTTTTGTATGTTTTGTCCAGTTTGCACTTATGTGAATCTCTGCAGCTGGAAGCTCTTGTTGGGCTGAAATTACTACTCCGGTGTCATGAGTTGTCACATGAGTTAAGGTAATTTCAGGATGGTGTTTTGAAGGGTTTTGCAGCTGACCGCGAAGTCCTCTGTTGTATCTTTCTGCTATTTAGTTAGCGGGCCTCTCTGTGCTAAATCTGCTTTCATACTACGTGTGTCTTTTCATCTGCTCTCACCGTTATTATATGTGGGGGGCTGCTATCTCCTGTGGGGACATTCTCTGGAGGCAAGCCAGGACTGTGTTTTCTTCTACCAGGGGTAGTTAGTTCTCCGGCTGGCGCGCGGCATCTAGAGACAACGCAGGAATGCCCCCTGGCTACTTCTAGTGTGGTGTGTAGGTTTAGCATCGCGGTCAGCTCTAGTTTCCATCACCCGAGAGCTTGTCCGTTTATTCTATGCTTCTGATGTTTCCTTGCCATTGGAAACCATAACACTTGCCCCATTATAGTGCTGCACAAACGTTATGGCCCCCATATAGTGCTGCACAAACGTTATGGCCCCCATATAGTGCTGCACAAACATTATGGCCCCCATATAGTGCTGCACAAACGTTATGGCCCCCATATAGTGCTGCACAAACGTTATGGCCCCCATATAGTGCTGCACAAACATGGCCCCCATATAGTGCTGCACAAACATTATGGCCCCCATATAGTGCTGCACAAACATTATGGCCCCCATATAATGCTGCACAAACGTTATGGCCCCATACAGACACTTGCCCCATATGCTGTTGCTGCGATAAAAAAAAAAAATCACATACTCACCTCTCCGTCGCTCAGGCCCCCGGCACTTTCAATATTCACCGCTCCTCTTTCCATTCGCCGCTCCATTTTCCACCTCCTCTGCACTGAAGGTCAGGCAAAGGGCGCGCACTAACTACGTCATCGCGCCCTCAGACCTCAGCGTCACTGCAGAAGACGGAGCGGCGGCTGGAACGAGGAGAGGTGAATATCGCGCAGCGCTCCCCTCCCCGTTATACTCCCCTATTCCTGGCGCCGTGCAGTCCCTGCTTTCCCGGCGCTGCTGCTTCTTCCTGTACTGAGCGGTCACCATTACTGCTCATTACAGTAATGAATATGCGGCTCCACCCCTATTGGAGGTGGAGCCGCATATTCATTACTCTAATGAGTGGTACCATGTGACCGCTCAGTACAGGAAGAAGCCGGGGCGCCAGGCAGCCAGGGACCGTGCCAGAAGTAGGTGAGTATAATTAGACAGCCCCCGCTCCCTGGCCCTGCCAACCCCCTCCTCGGATCGCCGCATCATCAGGCGGCCCACTGGCGCACCCCTGTCGGCCCCGGCTGCCCCCCCCGATACGCCACTGCTCTGACCTGCCAGGCCCGGTCGCAGCAGGAGTTACGCCCCTGATAGAAACACATCACCACTTTTGCATTTGTCACCCACTTCTGATTTTGGATTACAAATACTTAGACAAAATGCAGACCAAATACTGCATGCGTGAACATGGCCTTAGGATAGGTGATTACTTCTTTCACCATAGAACCACTGTAAGTGCATATTTGCTACTGTGTAATATTCACAGGCACAGGACAGGGAGGGGTTAAACATTCAAGTATTTAATCTTTATTGGAAATCAAGAATCTTCTCCTTATTGATATCAGAGAGAACAAGTGACCTCCATACACAACAAAATCCCCTATACCAAGACCAATAATACCACATACAAGGAACAAATACCGCCGCACCATGACCAGACTACATATTACCACCGCATAGTGACCAAATAATACCACATACAGGGGACAAATACAGTTACACCATGACCAGACCACAGATTACCACCACATAATGACTGAATAATACCACATACAGGTGCTTAAAACAGTCACATCATAACCAGGCCACATAGTGACCAAATAACACCACATACAGGGGATAAATACTGCCACACTATGACCAGGCCACATATTACCACCACAGTGACTGAGTAATACCACATACAGGAGGTTAATACAGTCACATCATGACCAGACCACATAGTGACCAAATACTACCACATACTAGAGAAATACCACCAAATCATGACCAAATCACATATTACCACCACATAGTGACAAAGTACTACAATACTGATCATTAATAAAAATCACAATACTAATAACACTAATATTACCACTGGTGACATTATACACAGGAGCACTCTATATGGTGTTAGTGTACATGTAATGCAGTAATTACCAGTGACATTATACACAGGAACTCTGTACATAGTAGAGTATATAGTGTTAGTGTACATGTAATACAGTGACATTATACAGGGATGCTCTGCATATAGTGTCAGTGTACAGATAATAATGATCACCAGTGATATTATACACAGAAGCTCTGTATATAGTGTCAGTGTACGCAGGAGCTCTGTGTATAGTGTCAGTGTACAGGTAATACAGGGATTACCAGTGACATTATACAGAGGAGCTCTGTATACAGGTCCTTCTCAAAAAATTAGCATATAGTGTTAAATTTCATTATTTACCATAATGTAATGATTACAATTAAACTTTCATATATTATAGATTCATTATCCACCAACTGAAATTTGTCAGGTCTTTTATTGTTTTAATACTGATGATTTTGGCATACAACTCCTGATAACCCAAAAAACCTGTCTCAATAAATTAGCATATCAAGAAAAGGTTCTCTAAATGACCTATTACCCTAATCTTCTGAATCAACTAATTAACTCTAAACACATGCATGAGGCTTTTAAAAACTCCCTGCCTGGTTCATTACTCAAAACCCCCATCATGGGTAAGACTAGCGACCTGACAGATGTCAAGAAGGCCATCATTGACCTCAAGCAAGAGGGTAAGACCCAGAAAGAAATTTCTCAACAAATAGGCTGTTCCCAGAGTGCTGTATCAAGGCACCTCAATGGTAAGTCTGTTGGAAGGAAACAATGTGGCAGAAAACGCTGTACAACGAGAAGAGGTGACCGGACCCTGAGGAAGATTGTGGAGAAGGACAGTGGACTGAGTCTGGTGTGGAAACATCCAGAGCCACCGTGCACTGGCGTGTGCAGGAAATGGGCTACAGGTGCCGCATTCCCCAGGTAAAGCCACTTTTGAACCATAAACAGCGGCAGAAGCGCCTGACCTGGGCTACAGAGAAGCAGCACTGGACTGTTGCTAAGTGGTCCCAAGTACTTTTTTCTGATGAAAGCAAATTTTGCATGTCATTCGGAAATCAAGGTGCCAGAGTCTGGAGGAAGACTGGGGAGAAGGAAATGCCAAAATGCCTGAAGTCCAGTGTCAAGTACCCACAGTCAGTGATGGTGTGGGGTGCCATGTCAGCTGCTGGTGTTGGTCCACTGTGTTTCATCAAGGGCAGGGTCAATGCAGCTAGCTATCAGGAGATTTTGGAGCACTTCATGCTTCCCTCGGCTGAAATGCTTTATGGAGATGAAGATTTCATTTTTCAGCACGACCTGGCACCTGCTCACAGTGCCAAAACCACTGGTAAATGGTTTACTGACCATGGTATTACTGTGCTCAATTGGCCTGCCAACTCTCCTGACCTGAACCCCATAGAGAATCTGTGGGATATTGTGAAGAGAAAGTTGAGAGACGCAAGACCCAACACTCTGGATGAGCTTAAGGCCGCTATTGAAGCATCCTGGGCCTCCATAACATCTCAGCAGTGTCACAAGCTGATTGCCTCCATGCCACGCCGCATTGAAGCAGTCATTTCTGCCAAAGGATTCCCGACCAAGTATTGAGTGCATAACTGAACATTATTATTTGATGGTTTTTTTGTTTGGTATTAAAAAACACTTTTATTTGATTGGTCGGGTGAAATATGCTAATTTATTGAGACAGATTTTTTGGGTTATCAGGAGTTGTATGCCAAAATCATCAGTATTAAAACAATAAAAGACCTGACAAATTTCAGTTGGTGGATAATGAATCTATAATATATGAAAGTTTAATTGTAATCATTACATTATGGTAAATAATGAAATTTAACACTATATGCTAATTTTTTGAGAAGGACCTGTATATTGTCAGTGTACAGATAATACCGCGATCACTAATGACATTATACACAGGAACTCTGAATAGTGTCGGTGTACAGGTAATACAGTGTTCACCGGTGACATTATACAAAGGAGCTCTGTGTATAGTGTCAGTGTACAGGTAATACAGGGATTACCAGTGACTAGTGTTGAGCATTCCGATACCGCAAGTATCGGGTATCGGCCGATATTTGCTGTATCGGAATTCCGATACCGAGTTCCGATACTTTGTCACGCGACCAATCACAAGCCGCGACGTCATCGAAGGTCCTTCACTCTGCATTCTTAGGAACGGAGGCTGCCGGTTACATCGCTAAGGTCCAGGGTCCGCCGGAGGGGTGAGTATATCCATATTTTTTATTTTAATTCTTTATTTTTTACATGAATATGGATCCCAGGGCCTGAAGGAGAGTTTCCTCTCCTTCAGACCCTGGGAACCATCCAGGATACCTTCCGATATTTGTGTCCCATTGACTTGTATTGGTATCGGGTATCGGTATCGGCGAGAGCCGATATTTTGCCGGTATCAGCCGATCCAATCCGATACCGATACTTTCGAATATCGGAAGGTATCGCACAACACTACCAGTGACATTATACAGAGGAGCTCTGTACACAGTATATTGTGCAAGTGTAAAAGTAACATGCTGATTCAACAGTGACGACTATTTTAGAAGTGTTTAATATTCATCCAGTGGAAACCTCCATCACTTCATCCTGCCAGGATTCATCTCTGCAGAAAATAAGTTATCTCTAGCTGACTGACTGCTTCCAGAGGACATTCCCCACTATTTTCCCTGACTTCTACACTACGTCAGCTGAAGAAAAAAATATATAGTGCCACCCTGCACAGTAACAGGACCACCTTTTGTTCTTCTCCATGGAAGATGATATCCTCAAAAGTAAATTAAAGTACAGCAGTAATAATGTTCCCTGATTGGCTCCTATAGTAATTATGTCCCCATTTGCTACCATAAATCAATAATGTATGTTCCTCATCCTAACTTCCATACAATAATTATTTCACCCCTTTATTTAATAAGGTGCCAGATCCTGGGCCCTTTATATAATGTACCCATCCTGGACCCCAATCTCCACTTTAATAAGGTCCCTATCCTGGGCCCCTTCCAGTAATAATATCCTCATCCTGGGCCCTTTTATTCAATGTCCCAATCCTAGGCCCCTATGTCCACTTTAATAATGTCCTCTTCCTAAGCCCCTATGGCCAGTACCTTGCCCAGTCATGGGGGGGAATTCTTCTCACCTTCCTATGCTCCCCAGCGTCCTGTTGTGACTTCATATTCTGCGTGGTTGTTAAAATGGCTGCCGACTGCAGCTGTGGCAGGGAGCTCTGCTCTGTGACAGGCCACACGCTGACGTCACATAGCAGTAACATTGAAAGGTCGCCGGCCTATCAAAGGCTGCAGGAGTCATCGTGTAGACCCTGATAGGTTGGCAGCCATTTAACGTAACTACAATGTGATGTCGACTCTTGGCCTGTCACAGAGAATAACGCCCTGTCACTGCTCCAGCCAGCATTTATCTTGATGTGCGTCATTGTCAGGGCTGGCTCATAGTCCTCCATACAGTATTATGGGCAACCACCACATAGTCCTCCATACAGTATACCATGGGCACCACATAGTCCTCCACACAGTACAGCATGGGGTCCAATTATGCTCCTCCATACAGTACATCATGCGCCTCATGTAATGCTCCTCCATATAGTCCATCATGAGCCCCATGAAATGCTCCTCCATACAGTACATCATGGGCCCCATGTAATGCTGCTCCATACAGTACATCATGGGTCCCATGTAATGACTCCATATAGTACATCATGGGCCCCATGTAATGCTCATCCATACAGAACATCATGCGCCTCATGTAATGCTCCTCCATACAGCACATCATGCGCCTCATGTAATTCTCCTCCATACAGTACATTATGGGCCCCATGTAATGCTCCTCCATACAGTACATCATGGGCCCATGTAATGCTAATCCATACAGTACATCATGCGCCTCATGTAATGCTCCTCCATACAGTACATCATGGGCCCCATGTAATGCTCCTCTATACAGTACATCATGGGTCCCATGTAATGCTCCTCCATACAGTACATCATGGGTCCCATGTAATGCTCCTCCATATAGTATATCATGGGCCCAATGTAATGCGCCTCCATACAGTACATCATGGGCCCAATGTAATGCTCCTCCATACAGTACATCATGGGTTCCATGTAATGCTCCTCCATACAGTACATCATGGGTCCCATGTAATGACTCTATATAGTACATCATGCGCCTCATATAATGCTCCTCCATACAGTACATCATGCGCCTCATGTAATGCTCCTCCATACAGTACATCATTGGCCCCATGTAATGCTCCTCCATACAGTACATCATGGGTCCCATGTAATGCTCCTCCATACAGTACATCATGGGTCCCATGTAATGCTCCTCCATACAGTACATCATGCGCCCCATGTAATGCTCCTCCATACAGTACATCATGGGTCCCATGTAATGCTCCTCCATACAGTACATCATGCACCTCATGTAATCCTCCTCCATACAGTACATTATGGGTCCCATGTAATGACTCCATATAGTAAATCATAGGCCCCATGTAATGCTCCTCCATACAGTACATCATGCGCCTCAGGTAATGCTCCTCCATACAGTACATCATGGGTCCCATGTAATGACTCCATATAGTACATCATGGGCCCCATGTAATGCTCCTCCATACAGTACATCATGCGCCTCATGTAATGCTACTCCATACAGTACATCATGCGCCCCATGTAATGCTCCTCCATACAGTAGATCATGGGCCCAATGTAATGCTCCTCCATACAGTACATCATGGGCCCAATGTAATGCTCCTCCATACAGTACATCATGCGCCTCATGTAATGCTACTCCATATAGTACATCATGGGCCCAATGTAATGCTCCTCCATACAGTACATCATGCGCCTCATGTAATGCTACTCCATATAGTACATCATGGGCCCCATATAATGCTCCTCCATATAGTACATCATGGGCCCCGTGTAATGCCCCTCCATACAGTACCTCATGGGCCCCATGTAATACCCCTCCGTACAGCACATCATGGGCCCCATGTAATGGTCCTCCACACAGTACATCATGGGTCCCATGTAATGCTCCTCCATATAGTACATCATGGGCCCAATGTAATGCGCCTCCATACAGTACATCATGGGCCCAATGTAATGCTCCTCCATACAGTACATCATGGGTCCCCTGTAATGCTCCTCCATACAGTACATCATGGGTCCCATGTAATGACTCTATATAGTACATCATGCGCCTCATGTAATGCCCCTCCATACAGTACCTCATGGGCCCCATGTAATACCCCTCCGTACAGCACATCATGGGCCCCATGTAATGCTGCTCCATACAGTACATCATGGGTCCCATGTAATGCTCCTCCACACAGTACATCATGCGCCTCATGTAATGCTCCTCCATACAATACATCTTGGGCCCCATGTAATGCTCCTCCAGACAGTACATCATGGGTCCCATGTAATGCTCCTCCATACAGTACATCATGGGTCCCATGTAATGCTCCTCTATATAGTATATCATGGGCCCAATGTAATGCGCCTCCATACAGTACATCATGCGCCTCATGTAATGCTCCTCCATACAGTACATCATGGGCCCCATGTAATGCTCCTCCAGACAGTACATCATGGGTCCCATGTAATGCTCCTCCATACAGTACATCATGGGTCCCATGTAATGCTCCTCCATATAGTATATCATGGGCCCAATGTAATGCGCCTCCATACAGTACATCATGGGCCCAATGTAATGCTCCTCCATACAGTACATCATGGGTCCCATGTAATGCTCCTCCATACAGTACATCATGGGTCCCATGTAATGACTCTATATAGTACATCATGCGCCTCATATAATGCTCCTCCATACAATACATCATGCGCCTCATGTAATGCTCCTCCATACAGTACATCATTGGCCCCATGTAATGCTCCTCCATACAGTACATCATGGGTCCCATGTAATGCTCCTCCATACAGTACATCATGCGCCTCATGTAATGCTCCTCCATACAGTACATCATGCGCCTCATGTAATGCTCCTCCATACAGTACATCATGCGCCTCATGTAATCCTCCTCCAAACAGTACATTATAGGTCCCATGTAATGACTCCATATAGTACATCATAGGCCCCATGTAATGCTCCTCCATACAATACATCATGCACCCCAGGTAATGCTCCTCCATACAGTACATCATGCGCCTCATGTAATGCTCCTCCATATAGTACATCATGGGCCCCATGTAATGCTCCTCCATTTAGTACATCATGAGTCCCATGTAATGCTCCTCCATACAGTACATCATGCACCCCATGTAATGCTCCTCCATAGAGTACATCATGGGCCTCATGTAATGCTCCTCCATACAGTACATCATGGGCCCAATGTAATGCTCCTTCATACAGTACATCATGGGCCCAATGTAATGTTCCTCCATATAGTACATAATGCGCCTCATGTAATGCTCCTCCATATAGTACATCATGGGACCAATGTAATGTTCCTCCATACAGTACATCATGGGCCCAATGTAATGCTCCTCCATACAGTACATCATGGGTCCCATGTAATGCTCCTCCATACAGTACATCATGGGTCCCATGTAATGCTCCTCCATACAGTACATCATGGGTCCCATGTAATGTTCCTCCATATAGTTCATCATGGGTCCCATGTAATGCTACTCCATATAGTACATCATGGGCCCCATATAATGCTCCTCCATATAGTACATCATGCGCCTCACGTAATGCTTCTCCATACAGTACATCATGGGTCCCATGTAATGCTCCTCCATATAGTACATCATGGGCCCAATGTAATGCTCCTCCATACAGTACATCATGGGCCCCATATAATGCTCCTCCATATAGTACATCATGGGTCCCATGTAATGCTCCTCCATATAGTACATCATGCGCCTCATGTAATGCTCCTCCATACAGTACATCATTGGCCCCATGTAATGCTCCTCCATACAGTACATCATGGGTCCCATGTAATGCTCCTCCATACAGTACATCATGGGTCCCATGTAATGCTCCTCCATACAGTACATCATGGGTCCCATGTAATGCTCCTCCATACAGTACATCATGGGTCCCATGTAATGACTCCATATAGTACATCATGGGCCCCATGTAATGCTCCTCCATACAGTACATCATGGGCCCCATGTAATGCTCCTCCATACAGTACATCATGCGCCTCATGTAATGCTCCTCCATACAGTACATCATGGGTCCCATGTAATGCTCCTCCATACAGTACATCATGGGTCCCATGTAATGCTCCTCCATACAGTACATCATGGGCCCAATGTAATGCTCCTCCATACAGTACATCATGGGTCCCATGTAATGCTCCTCCATACAGTACATCATGCGCCTCATGTAATGCTACTCCATACAGTACATCATGGGCCCAATGTAATGCTCCTCCATACAGTACATCATGGGTCCCATGTAATGCTCCTCCATGCAGTACATCATGCGCCTCATGTAATGCTCCTCCATACAGTACATCATGCGCCTCATGTAATGCTCCTCCATACAGTACATCATGCGCCCCATGTAATGCTACTCCATACAGTACATCATGCGCCCCATGTAATGCTCCTCCATACAGTACATCATGGGCCCCATGTAATGCTCCTCCATATAGTACATCATGCTTCTCATGTAGTTCTACTCCTTACAGTACATCATGGGCCCCATTGTTATGATCCTAGTGGCTTAGGATCACAAATCTAACCAGCTAAGTAGAAGAAAATAGGACGAGCTCTGGGGATGTGGTAACTGGACTAACCGCAAACCTGATCCTAACCGCACACACTATAGGCAGCCGTGGAACGCCTCCTGAAATCCTTGACGTCTCTTCACGGCCTGAGAAACTGACTACCCCCAAAGAGAAAGTAAAGACCTCACTTGCCTCAGAGAAATAACCCCAGAGATATAGAAGCCCCCCACAAATAATAACGGTGAGTTAAGAGGAAAAGACAAACGCAGAGATGAAACAGGTTAAGCAAATGAGGCCCGCTAACGCTTCATAGCAGAAAATAGCAAGGGATCTGTGCAGTCAGTAAAAAACCCTATGCAAAAATATCCACGCAGAGAATGCGAGAACCCCCACACCAACTAACGATGTGGGGGGAGCAACTCAGCACCCCAGAGCACCAGCAAGCAGGGAAATCACATATTAGCAAGCTGGACAAAACTCATCATATACTAGGAAACATCTTGAACACAGATGAGCAAAAATAAGCAAACCAAACTTAGCTTCTCTTGGAGAGACTGATAACGGATGTAGACGGGCAATCAGAATAGCACTGAATACAACGACAACAGGCAAGGAATGAAGGACCAGGTGGATTAAATAGGAAACCTAACTAGCAGATGACGAGACAGCTGATCCTGCCAGAAACCTGCAAAATAACAGAAAGAGCCACCAGGGGAAGCCCAAAGAGAGAACTCACACAGTACCACTCACGACCACAGGAGGGAGCCCGGAAACAGAGTTCACAACAGTACACCCCCCTTGAGGAGGGGTCACCGAACCCTCACCAGAACCCCCAGGGCGATCAGGGTGAGCCACATGGAAGGCACGAACCAAATCGGCCGCATGAACATCAGAGGCGACAACCCAGGAATTATCCTCCTGACCATAGCCCTTCCACTTAACCAAATACTGAAGCCTCCGTCTTGAAATACGAGAATCCAAGATCTTCTCCACCACGTATTCCAATTCTCCCTCAACCAGCACCGGAGCAGGAGGCTCAACAGAAGGAACCACAGGCACCACATACCTCCGCAACAAAGACCTATGGAACACATTATGGATGGTAAACGATGCTGGGAGGTCCAAACTAAATGATACAGGGTTGAGGATTTCCAAAATTTTATAAGGACCGATAAAACGAGGTTTAAACTTAGGAGAAGAAACCTTCATAGGAACATAACGAGAAGACAACCACACCAAATCCCCCACACGAAGTCGGGGACCCACACAGCGACGACGGTTAGCAAAGCGCTGAGCCTTCTCTTGTGACAACATCAAATTGTCCACCACATGGTTCCAAATCTGCTGCAACCTATCCACCACAGAATCCACCCCAGGACAGTCAGAAGACTCAACCTGACCCGAGGAAAAACGAGGATGAAAACCAGAATTACAAAAAAAAGGCGAAACCAAAGTAGCCGAACTAGCCCGATTATTAAGGGCAAACTCGGCCAATGGCAAAAAAGTCACCCAATCATCCTGGTCAGCAGAAACAAAACATCTCTAATAAGTTTCCAAGGTCTGGTTAGTTCGCTCGGTTTGGCCATTCGTCTGAAGATGGAAGGCCGACGAAAAAGACAAATCAATGCCCATCTTAGCACAAAAGGACTGCCAAAATCTGGACACAAACTGGGATCCTCTGTCAGACACAATGTTTTCAGGGATGCCGTGCAGATGACCCACATTCTGAAAAAATAACGGAACCAAATCGGAGGAAGAAGGCAACTTAGGCAAGGGCACCAAATGGACCATTTTAGAAAAATGATCACAAACCACCCAGATGACAGACATTCTCTGAGAGACCGGAAGATCCGAAATAAAATCCATGGAAATATGCGTCCAAGGCCTCTTAGGAACCGGCAAAGGCAAAAGCAAACCACTGGCACGAGAACAGCAAGGCTTAGCCCGAGCACAAATCCCACAGGACTGCACAAAGGAACGCACATCCCGCGACAAGGAAGGCCACCAGAAGGATCTAGCCACCAAATCTCTGGTACCAAAAATCCCAGGATGACCCGCCAACACTGAAGAATGGACCTCGGAAATAACTCTGCTGGTCCATCTATCTGGGACAAACAGTCTCTCTGATGGACAACGGTCAGGTCTATCCGCCTGAAATTCCTGTAACACCCGTCGCAAATCTGGGGAAATGGCAGACAAAATTACCCCCTCTTTGAGGATACCAACCGGCTCAGAAACTCCAGGGGAGTCAGGCACAAAACTCCTAGAAAGAGCATCAGCCTTCACGTTCTTCGAACCAGGAAGGTACGAGACCACGAAATCGAAACGTGAGAAAAACAACGACCAACGAGCCTGTCTAGGATTCAGCCGCTTGGCTGACTCAAGATAAATCAAATTTTTATGATCAGTCAAGACCACCACACGATGCTTAGCTCCCTCCAGCCAGTGTCGCCACTCCTCAAATGCCCACTTCATTGCCAACAACTCCCGATTACCAACATCATAATTTCGTTCAGCCGGCGAAAATTTTCTTGAAAAGAAGGCACATGGCTTCATCACAGAGCAATCAGAGCTTCTCTGTGACAAAACAGCCCCTGCTCCAATTTCAGAAGCATCAATCTCGACCTGGAAGGGAAGAGAGACATCTGGCTGACATAAAACTGGAGCCGAAGAAAACCGGCGCTTCAGCTCCTGAAAGGCCTCAACAGCCGCAGGAGACCAGTTAGTCACATCAGAACCCTTCTTGGTCAAATCCGTCAAAGGTTTAACCACACCAGAAAAATTAGCAATGAAGCGACGGTAAAAATTAGCAAAACCCAAGAACTTCTGAAGACTCTTAACCGATGTAGGTTGAGTCCAATCATGAATAGCCTGGACCTTGACTGGGTCCATCTCAATAGAAGAAGGAGAAAAAATAAAGCCCAAAAAGGAAACTTTCTGGACTCCGAAGAGACATTTGGAACCCTTCACAAACAAGGCATTGGCACGCAGGACCTGAAATACCATCCTGACCTGCTTCACATGGGATTCCCAATCATCTGAAAAGACCAAAATATCATCCAGATACACAATCATAAATTTATCCAGATATTCTCGGAAGATATCGTGCATGAAGGACTGAAACACAGAAGGGGCATTAGAAAGTCCAAAAGGCATCACCAAGTACTCAAAATGGCCTTCGGGCGTATTAAATGCTGTTTTCCATTCATCGCCCTGTTTTATACGCACAAGATTATACGCACCGCGAAGATCTATCTTGGTGAACCAACTAGACCCCCTAATCCGAGCAAACAGATCAGACAACAATGGCAAGGGATACTGGAATTTGACCGTGATTTTATTTAGAAGGCGATAATCTATACAGGGTCTCAACGAACCATCCTTCTTGGCCCCCAAAAAAGAATCCCGCACCAAGAGGGGACGAGGAGGGGCGAATATGTCCCTTCTCCAAAGACTCCTTTACATAGCTCCGCATAGCGGCATGCTCTGGTACAGACAAATTAAACAGTCGTCCCTTAGGGAACTTACTACCAGGAATCAAATTTATAGCACAATCACAATCCCTATGAGGAGGTAGGGCACTGGATTTGGGCTCATCAAATACATCCTGGTAGTCCGACAAAAACTCAGGGACTTCAGAAGGAGTAGAGGAAGCAATTGATACCAATGGAGCATCGCCATGAATTCCCTGGCAACCCCAACTCAACACAGACATAGCTTTCCAATCCAGGACTGGATTATGAGCCTGCAACCATGGCAGACCCAACACGACAACGTCATGCAAATTATATAACACAAGAAAGCGAATCACCTCCTGATGTGCAGGAGTCATACACATGGTCACTTGAGTCCAGTATTGAGGTTTATTCTTGGCCAATGGTGTAGCATCAATTCCCTTCAATGGAATAGGGAACTGTAATGGCTCAAGGATAAAACCACAGCACTTGGCAAATGACAAATCCATCAGATTCAGGGCGGCACCTGAATCTACAAAAGCCATAAGTGAAGACACAAAAAAGCACAGTGAGGTCAAAAATACTCTGTTGTAAAAAAATCACAGTAATAAGCAAGTGCTAGTCAAAAGATGTAAAGAAAACAGGGTATTTAGTTGATACGTTTTTTTGCAAAAAAATGTATACTAAGCTGCTCCACCAAATCGCCAAGGTATACCCTTATAGAGCAGTCCTAACTAATGTATGCAATCCCTATCTGATGTATTTAAAACCTGATTATCTGTATAGTACCTGTATAAGCAGGGTTCAGAGAGAAAAAAATATACATGTGGACATGCAGGATGGAACAGCTTAAATGCAAATGACCCACAGAGGAGTGGTGGACTCCCCAGTCTTGTAGAAACAAGAGAACAATTATAGAACCAGAAACACATGGGCTACTTGCACACTGAACAAGTCTGTAGGAACCTGTTCAGACCACCAGAAAACTTGAAGACACAAAAAAGCACAGTGAGGTCAAAAATACTCTGTTGTAAAAAAATCACAGTAATAAGCAAGTGCTAGTCAAAAGATGTAAAGAAAACAGGGTATTTAGTTGATACGTTTTTTTGCAAAAAAATGTATACTAAGCTGCTCCACCAAATCGCCAAGGTATACCCTTATAGAGCAGTCCTAACTAATGTATGCAATCCCTATCTGATGTATTTAAAACCTGATTATCTGTATAGTACCTGTATAAGCAGGGTTCAGAGAGAAAAAAATATATACATGTGGACATGCAGGATGGAACAGCTTAAATGCAAATGACCCACAGAGGAGTGGTGGACTCCCCAGTCTTGTAGAAACAAGAGAACAATTATAGAACCAGAAACACATGGGCTACTTGCACACTGAACAAGTCTGTAGGAACCTGTTCAGACCACCAGAAAACTTGAAGACACAAAAAAGCACAGTGAGGTCAAAAATACTCTGTTGTAAAAAAATCACAGTAATAAGCAAGTGCTAGTCAAAAGATGTAAAGAAAACAGGGTATTTAGTTGATACGTTTTTTTGCAAAAAAATGTATACTAAGCTGCTCCACCAAATCGCCAAGGTATACCCTTATAGAGCAGTCCTAACTAATGTATGCAATCCCTATCTGATGTATTTAAAACCTGATTATCTGTATAGTACCTGTATAAGCAGGGTTCAGAGAGAAAAAAATATACATGTGGACATGCAGGATGGAACAGCTTAAATGCAAATGACCCACAGAGGAGTGGTGGACTCCCCAGTCTTGTAGAAACAAGAGAACAATTATAGAACCAGAAACACATGGGCTACTTGCACACTGAACAAGTCTGTAGGAACCTGTTCAGACCACCAGAAAACTTGAAGACACAAAAAAGCACAGTGAGGTCAAAAATACTCTGTTGTAAAAAAATCACAGTAATAAGCAAGTGCTAGTCAAAAGATGTAAAGAAAACAGGGTATTTAGTTGATACGTTTTTTTGCAAAAAAATGTATACTAAGCTGCTCCACCAAATCGCCAAGGTATACCCTTATAGAGCAGTCCTAACTAATGTATGCAATCCCTATCTGATGTATTTAAAACCTGATTATCTGTATAGTACCTGTATAAGCAGCTCTATAAGGGTATACCTTGGCGATTTGGTGGAGCAGCTTAGTATACATTTTTTTGCAAAAAAACGTATCAACTAAATACCCTGTTTTCTTTACATCTTTTGACTAGCACTTGCTTATTACTGTGATTTTTTTTACAACAGAGTATTTTTGACCTCACTGTGCTTTTTTGTGTCTTCAAGTTTTCTGGTGGTCTGAACAGGTTCCTACAGACTTGTTCAGTGTGCAAGTAGCCCATGTGTTTCTGGTTCTATAAAAGCCATAACTGAGTAGGATGACAGAGAGCAAATCAAAGTAACAGACAAAATGAATTTAGGCTGTACAGTACCAATGGTGACAGATCTAGCAAAGTTTTTTGTGCGCTTAGAGCATGCTGAGATAACATGAGCTGAATCACCACAGTAAAAGCACAACCCATTCTGACGTCTATGATTTTGCCGTTCAATTCTGGTCAGAATCCTATCACATTGCATAGACTCAGGTTTCTGTTCAGAAAACACCGCCAGATGGTGCGCAGGTTTGCGCTCCCGCAAACGCCGATCAATCTGAATGGCCAAAGCCATTGACTCATTCAGACTCGCAGGCGTGGGGAACCCCACCATAACATTCTTAATGGCTTCAGAAAGACCTTCTCTGAAATTTGCAGCCAGGGCACACTCATTCCATTGAGTAAGCACCGACCATTTCCGACATTTTTGACAATACACCTCAGCTTCATCCTGACCCTGAGAGAGAGCCAGCAAGGCCTTATCTGCCTGGTTCTCCAGATTAGGTTCCTCATAAAGCAATCCAAGCGCCAGAAAAAACGCATCCACATTCAGCAATGCAGGACCTCCTGGCGCCAGGGAGAAGGCCCAATCTTGAGGGTCACCACGTAACAGAGAGATAACAATTCTAACTTGCTGAGCGGAATCACCAGAGGAACGAGGTCTCAAAGAAAGAAATAATTTACAATTATTCTTAAAATTCAGAAACCTAGATCTATCTCCAGAAAAAAACTCAGGAATAGGTACTTTTGGCTCAGACATAGGACTGTGAACAACAAAATCCTGAATGCTTTGCACCCTTGCAGCAAGATGATCCACACTAGAAGTCAGACTCTAAATATCCATGTCTGCAGCTGAACTCAAAGCCACCCAGAGATTAAGGGGAGGAGAGAAGCAGGACACACTGCAGAGCAGAAAAAAAAAATTTAACTCCGGATTTCTCTTATCCCACTTTTGCGATGCATTTAACACTTTTGGCCTGTTGTACTGTTATGATCCTAGTGGCTTAGGATCACAAATCTAACCAGCTAAGTAGAAGAAAATAGGACGAGCTCTGGGGATGTGGTAACTGGACTAACCGCAAACCTGATCCTAACCGCACACACTATAGGCAGCCGTGGAACGCCTCCTGAAATCCTAGACGTCTCTTCACGGCCTGAGAAACTGACTACCCCCAAAGAGAAAGTAAAGACCTCACTTGCCTCAGAGAAATAACGTGGCATACCCAAGGGGCAGTTTCTGCGTATCCGTAGGAACTGCTCGGAGGTGGACACGTTTAAATATCAAGCTGGTGAGTTGCACCGTAGATTCAGGGAGAGAGGTTATCCCTCTGAAGTTCTTATCAAATCTTATAGGGAAGCACTTGAGAGTGACAGGTCAACTTTATTGAGGAATCGGGAAAGATCTAGGGATGCACCTGACTTGGTCAGACTCATAGGGACCTTCGATAATCAGTCTGACAGAATTTATCAGATCATTAGAAGGCATTGGGGTGTGCTCCAAGCTGATCCGAACCTCAAGGAGTTTATTACCCCTGCACCCAGCATCACTTACAGGAGGGGGAGATCAATTGGGGACCGCCTGGTACATAGTCTGTATCAAAAACCACAAGGACCAGGCACTTGGCTTGAGAGGAGACCGCTTGGCTTTTTCAGATGTGGCAACTGCTCTAAGTGCCAATATGTCAGACAGACCAAACAATTCACAAGTGCGGCGAATGGTAGATGCTTTGATATTAGGGATTTTGGCAATTGTAAATCAACAGGAGTAGTATATATGATTACCTGCCCTTGTCCCCTCGACTATATTGGTAAAACCAAAAGGGAGTTGAGAACAAGATTTGGGGAACATCTCGGGGACATAAGGCATAACAGGGATACCCCGGTTGCCCGACACTTTAATCAGGTACATGGGGGTACCCTGGCTGGCATTACTTTCTGTATGATTGATTTGCTGAGACCGAGGGTACGAGGAGGCAACTTTGATCAAGCCCTCCTTAAACGAGAAGCGGAATGGATTTTTCGCATGCAATCTATGTCGCCAAAAGGATTGAATGAATCCCTGACCTATACGTGTTTCCTGTAACTTAGCATACTTATTTATCTGATATACATCATGAGACTGTCTTTGCGCTTGTCCCATTGGGCATTGATGAATGGGATACCTGATTGTGAGACCGCCATACCAAACTCTACAGCTTATTTGTAGGGGTCGATTGTGACCTTTTATTAACTTTATCTGTCTCCTTGCCATCATTACCACACGCACACTCTCGTTACCGTTTCTTAATGGTGTGGTTATATTTATTCTTATTATTATTTTTCTACACCATCACTATTCAAAAGCATGGGCCATTGAAGTTTGTCCTGCTGGGAAGTGAACTCTTGTACATTATTTATTCACTACCTAGCTTTAGCGCAGTAGCGCTGATCATCTTGTCAGTATACTGCTTGTCTTTGCGCCTGCGTTGTCCTCAGGATTCTGCTGGGACTGGGCGCATGCGTGGTGTAGCTGATCACACCAAATATGGCGGCGCCCAGTACGTATTATGCGAACTCTAGCATTTTTGGCTCTTCTACTATGAAGCTTACATGCGCCGCCTCCGGACAGGTGTCTGGGCGCATGCGCAACCTGGCGGTCAATGTCTATCATGGCGGCGCCCAGTACATACCATGCGGTGTGAGACGGTCTCGGGGGATTTGTGCCTGGTGCGGTATGTTAATCATCTTATTAATAATCGGGGTGTCTGTTCGGGGGGGTGGGAGCCCCTGATTGATATGGACATAAGTTATATTTGCTTATTGGCACGCATCAATGGACCGTGCTTGTATTGCTACATCCGGTGCTATCCGGAAAAATGAGGGGAGGAGAGGCTTTAGGCATCCTGCTAATTGCTCAACAGGTGCCACATTCTGCTATATAAGTCCCCTCCCCTGGGATCTAATCAGGTCTGTCCTGGCATTAGGGCACCTGTATCATTGACCTCCGGTTCATCATATCCGTTCTCTGCCCCCTGAGGAACCGTATGACGGGGAAACGCGTCGGGGCGTCCTACTGACAGCTAAGTTTCTTCGCTTGGGGGACAATACCCCCTTTACTGGCTGCCTTTAAAATCATTCATTGTGGTCTACTGCATTGTGTATTAACATAGACACTTACCACTGGTTATCATTTTGTTCATGAGTAGTAGCAATTGTCTTGAGGTGTGCAACAGTGTTGATACACTGGTTTATTTATCTATTCTAACTACTACTCAATGTTGCCAGGGGAGTGAACCAGGTCATTTGTCATATATGTTTCTTTTCTTTATTTGAGGTCCAACCTTCTATGTATATAGTTGTATCTTCTTTAGCTGTGCAATAGAACTGACACATAAAAAATCCTGTATGAGTGTAATGTTATATATGCTCTAAGTGTATGTCTATGGTATTGCCATCACCCTAATTTGGGCCTCAATAAGGAAGGTTGACATTATATTTGTGTGCACCTTAGCTTAGTCTACCCTACGCTTTCTTCATTTCTGCTAATTGCTTTATGTTTTCCCTCCTATAGTTGGCTAGGTCCTAACAGGGCCAGTAGGCATCAGCCGTCGCGGAGTGGGGGCGCCAAATTATCTATCAGGGTGCCAACCTCCACTGTCAGGAAGGGTCAGTAGGTGAGCGTAGGGTCATTGGCTTAGGGCAGGTGCACCTAGTAGATGCGTTTATTTAAATTTTTCTGATTTCACTGGGAAGTGGTACTTTTTAAATATATCTTATTAAAAATTCAATTTTTTAAAGGGATAATATGTTACACAACCTCAGAGAAATAACCCCAGAGATATAGAAGCCCCCCACAAATAATAACGGTGAGTTAAGAGGAAAAGACAAACGCAGAGATGAAACAGGTTAAGCAAATGAGGCCCGCTAACGCTAGATAGCAGAAAATAGCAAGGGATCTGTGCGGTCAGTAAAAAACCCTATGCAAAAATATCCACGCAGAGAATGCGAGAACCCCCACACCAACTAACGATGTGGGGGGAGCAACTCAGCACCCCAGAGCACCAGCAAGCAGGGAAATCACATATTAGCAAGCTGGACAAAACTCATCATATACTAGGAAACATCTTGAACACAGATGAGCAAAAATAAGCAAACCAAACTTAGCTTCTCTTGGAGAGACTGATAACGGATGTAGACAGGGGCAATCAGAATAGCACTGAATACAACGACAACAGGCAAGGAATGAAGGACCAGGTGGATTAAATAGGAAACCTAACTAGCAGATGACGAGACAGCTGATCCTGCCAGAAACCTGCAAAATAACAAAAAGAGCCACCAGGGGAAGCCCAAAGAGAGAACTCACACAGTACCACTCACGACCACAGGAGGGAGCCCGGAAACAGAGTTCACAACACCCCATGTAATGCTCCTCCATATAGTACATCATGGGTCCCATGTAATGCTCCTCCATACAGTACATCATGGGCCCAATGTAATGCTCCTCCATACAGTACATCATGGGTCCCATGTAATGCTCCTCCATACAGTACATCATGCGCCTCATGTAATGCTACTCCATATAGTACATCATGGGCACCATGTAATGCTACCCCATATAGTACATCATGGGCCCCATATAATGCTCCTCCATATAGTACATCATGCGCCTCACGTAATGCTCCTCCATACAGTACATCATGGGTCCCATGTAATGCTCCTCCATATAGTACATCATGCGCCTCATGTAATGCTACTCCATACAGTACATCATGGGACCCATGTAATGCTCCTCCAGACAGTACATCATGGGTCCCATGTAATGCTCCTCCATACAGTACATCATGCGCCTCATGTAATGCTCCTCCATACAGTACATCAAGGGCCCCATATAATGCTCCTCCATATAGTACATCATGGGCCCCATGTAATGCTCCTCCATATAGTACATCATGGGTCCCATGTAATGCTCCTCCATACAGTACATCATGGGCCCAATGTAATGCTCCTCCATACAGTACATCATGGGCCCAATGTAATGCTCCTCCATACAGTACATCATGGGTCCCATTTAATGCTCCTCCATACAGTACATCATGTGCCTCATGTAATGCTACTCCATATAGTACATCATGGGCCCCATGTAATGCTCCTCCATATAGTACATCATGGGCCCCGTGTAATGCCCCTCCGTACAGTACCTCATGGGCCCCATGTAATGCCCCTCCGTACAGCACATCATGGGCCCCATGTAATGCTCCTCCATACAGTACATCATGGGTCCCATGTAATGCTCCTCCATACAGCACATCATGCGCCTCATGTAATGCTCCTCCATACAGTACATCATGGGACCCATGTAATGCTCCTCCATACAGTACATCATGCGCCTCATGTAATGCTCCTCCATACAGTACACCATGCGCCTCATGTAATGCTCCTCCATACAGTACATCATGCGCCTCATGTAATGCTACTCCATATAGTACATCATGAGCCCCATATAATGCTCCTCCATATAGTACCTCATGGGCCCCATGTAATGCCCCTCTGTACAGCACATTATAACGGTCAAGGCTAGAAAAGAGAGTGGACCCTCTGGACCGTGGGAAGACCTACCCCTGGGCGAGCGGACCTAGATGGAACCGACCCCTATACAGGGACCGTCAGGGACAGGCCCAGAGGTCACTTACCGAGAGGGATGGCTCCCAGAAGGAGAAACAGAAGGCACAGAGGAGGAATCCGGGAAGACAGAGACAACTGGAGGCTGGAGACCGGAACGGCAAGAGACTGTGGAAAAAGCAACAAAGGCAAGGTAAGAAACAGAAGCAAAAACTAGGAGAATCCAAAGGGAACAATGGGAAGCAAAAACGGAGAAGGGTGAAGACAAGCACGGAACCAGACAGTACTGAGTACTAAGCACAGGAAGGAAGGGCCAGAAGCACAGACAATGCTATGACAATCAGGCACCTAAGCGCAGGAGAGACTGCCTCTTATAGCAGAGGCAGAGACGGGATTGTGTTGTGAAATTGGATTTTGGGCTCCCCCGGTGGCCACTGGTGGAATTGAACTTGTGTGCATCATCCCCTCTGTTCACCTGTTCCCATCAGGATGTGGGAGTCGCTATTTAACCTTGCTCCTCTGTCACTTCCATGCCGGTCAACATTGTAATCAGAAGCCTTTCTGTGCATGTTCCTGCTTCTAGACAACTCCCAGCTAAGTCGGACTTTTGTCCTTGTTTGTTTTTTGCATTTTGTTCCAGTTCACAGCTGCAGTTTCGTTTCTGTGTCTGGAAAGCTCTTGTGATCTGAAATTGCCACTCTGATGTTATGAGTTAATACTAGAGTCTTAAAGTAATTTCAGGATGGTATTTTGATAGGGTTTTCAGCTGACCATGAAAGTGCCCTTTCTGTCTTCCTGCTATCTAGTAAGCGGACCTCGATTTTGCTAAACCTATTTTCATACTACGTTTGTCATTTTCATCTAAAATCACCGCCAATATATGTGGGGGCCTCTGTCTGCCTTTCGGGGAAATTTCTCTAGAGGTGAGCCAGGACTGTATTTTCCTCTGCCAGGATTAGTTAGTCCTCCGGCTGGCGCTGAGCGTCTAGGGATAAAACGTAGGCACGCTACCCGGCTACTGTTAGTTGTGCGGCAGGTTTAGTTCATGGTCAGTTTAAGTTTCCATCCTTCCAAGAGCTAGTTCATATGTATGCTGGGCTATGTTCTCTTGCCATTGAGAACCATAACAGGATTGGTTGCGGGAACTACTGACCTTAGACCCCAGGAAGTAGGATTTGGCACAATGCGTCTGCGCTTATTAACAAAACTAGAGCGCCTGCGCAGACTCTGCATTCCCCCAGAGACTGAAGAACCCGGAAGTGAAGAGGAGTTGCTGACATGGCTGGACCCGGAAGTGGAATGCCGGGCGCGCACCACTGCAGGAGAGGAGAGAGTGACCGAGCGACGGGAGCGCGCAGCAGCTAGAGCGGATGCCCCAGCCAGAGAGGCGGAGTGGAGACACTCGGGCTCGGCGACAGGAGCGTGGCGGGCAGCGGCAGCGGTAACAGCGCGGCGGGCAGCGGCAGCGGTAACAATACCCCCTTCCTTACAACTCCCCCTACGTAAACTGGCAAAAAATTTGTTAAGAATACGAGGAGCATCAATGTTCTCCATAGGCTCCCAAGATCTCTCCTCAGGACCAAAACCCTTCCAATCAACCAAGAAAAAATCCTTTCCACAAATTTTCTTAACAGCTAAAATATCCTTCACCTCGAAAATATTGTCAGTGCAGACAGGTTGCGAAGAAAAACTAGATGAAGGATGGAAGCGGTTAAAGACCACTGGTTTAAGTAGAGAAACATGGAAAGTATTGGGAATACGGAGCGAGGCAGGCAATCTCAGCTTGTAGGCGACGTCGTTGACCCGACGCAGAATCTCAAAAGGACCAACGTAGCGTGGACCAAGCTTGTAGGAAGGAATCTTGAGTCTTATGTATCTTGAAGAAAGCCAGACTTTATCACCTGGCATGAAAGGAGGGGAATCCAAACGCTTTTTGTCAGCTAGTCTCTTCATCCTTATGGAAGCTTTATCAAGCGAGTTCTTAACCTCAGCCCAGATCGTGGAAAAATTGCGAGCTAAAGAGTCTGCGGCTGGGACTCCGGAGACTGAAGAGACTGGTAGAGGCAAACTAGGATGCTGTCCGAATACCACAAAGAAAGGAGTCTTCGCTGAAGCTTCACTGGAGTGGTTATTGAAAGCAAACTCTGCCCAAGGAAGCAGATCGACCCAATCATTATGATGAGAATTAGTGAAGTGTCGCAGATAGGCAGCTAAAGTCTGGTTAGTTCGCTCAGCTTGACCGTTAGTTTGAGGGTGATAGGCGGAAGAAAAGTCCAGAGACACCCCTAGAAGTTTGCACAGAGCTCTCCAGAAGCGGGAAGTAAACTGAGTCCCTCTGTCAGACACGACGTGAAGAGGGAAGCCATGGAGTCTGAAAATATTCTGGATGAATATCTTCGCCAACTGAGGAGCAGAAGGTAAACCGGATAACGAAATGAAGTGAGCCATTTTGGAGAACCGATCTACTACGACAAGGATAACTGTACATCCGGAGGAACTTGGTAAGTCGGTAACGAAATCCATGGCAATATCCTGCCAAGGTGCTGACGGAACAGGAAGAGGAAGGAGATTGCCAAAAGGTAACTGTCTGGGTACCTTGTTCCTGGCACAGGAAGGGCAAGATGCGACAAACTCTTTGACGTCCAGGCGTAACGTAGGCCACCAATAATGGCGAGAGATGAGGAGGAAAGTCTTCTTCGATCCTGCATGTCCAGCCACTTTCGAAGAATGACCCCAGGACAACACTCTCACTTTGTCGCAATCAGAGACAAGGGTTTTACCTGGCGGAGGAAGAATCATTTGCAGCGGCGCCACTGTTAGGACTTTGGAGGGATCAATGATGTATGCCGGATGTTCCACAGAATCAAGAGGCTGAAAAGACCTGGACAGCGCATCTGCTTTGACATTCTTGTTGCCGGGACAAAAACGTAACTCAAATTCAAAACGGGCAAAGAATAGAGACCATCTGGCTTGTCGAGGATTTAGTCTTTGTGCAGTTTGAAGATATGCAAGATTCTTATGATCAGAGTAGATTACAAAAGGATGCACAGATCCTTCTAACAAATACCTCCATTCTTCCAAAGCCATTTTGATGGCCAACAACTCACGATCTCCAATAGTATAGTTCCGTTCGGAAATCGAAAAGGCTTTAGAATAGAAGCCGCAGGGAACCACCCGACCTTCAGAAGTCTTCTGCGAGAGCACAGCTCCGGCACCCGTGGAAGAAGCATCTACTTCCAGAATGAAAGGTTTATTAACTTCAGGGTGATGCAAGATCGGAGCGGAGGAGAAGGACTTCTTAAGAGATTCAAAGGAATTCTCAGCATCCGGGATCCAGGCTTTCGAGCAGGAACTCTTACGGGTGAGAATGGAGAGAGGCTGGATCACAGATGAGAAATGCGGAATGATTTGCCTATAATAATTGGCAAACCCAATAAATCATTGGATGGCCTTTACTCCACAGGGACGCGGCCAATTAAGAATGGCTGTTACCTTCTCAGGATCCATCTTAAGGCCGGAATCCGAGATGATGTACCCGAGGAACTGCAAGGAAGTCTGTTCGAACAGACATTTCTCAAACTTGGCGTACAAGTGGTTCTCTCTCAGACGTTGCAAGACTTTGCGAACACTTCTTCGATGAGATGGAAGATCAGAGAAAAAAACAAGGATGTCATCCAAATATACCACTACACATGAGTAGAGAAGATCTCGGAATACATCGTTGACGAATTCTTGAAAAACCGCGGGGGCATTGCAAAGGCCGAAAGGCATGACCAAATACTCGTAGTGGCCGTCCCGAGTGTTAAATGCGGTTTTCCATTTGTCGCCGGAGCGTATTCGGACAAGGTTATAAGCTCCCCGCAAGTCAAGTTTCGTAAAGATACGAGCACCACGAAGACGGTCGAAGAGCTCTGGAATAAGAGGCAGAGGGTACCTGTTTTTAACAGTGATGTTGTTCAACCCTCGATAGTCAATACAAGGACGTAAAGATCCGTCCTTCTTCTTTACGAAGAAAAATCCCGCTCCTGCGGGAGAGGAAGATTTTCGGATGAAACTGTCAAGGTGAAAATATATATCTTTATATACTTTTGTACTTTTATACTTTTATACCGTGAAACAATAAGTTTTTCCTATCTGCTAGCTAATGCATATGTAATTGTATTTAAAAATGGTTGCCAGTGTTCAGTTTCGTTTCAGGTTAGTGACCGAAGAGTTAACTTTCATTTCTTTGGAAACGAAACTAAAGGAATGTGAAGAAAAGGAGGAATCCACCAGAAGACGTCAGAACAAATCAGAAAGACTGGATGCTAGCTTAAACCCCGCCTAATGCACGCCTTCCCCTAACACTCAATATAGTATTGTGTATTTTAGAATAAAGCCAGTTGGTGTGACCGCTGCAGACATGTGTGGATGCACGGGGCATTAACTAAGTTTGAACCAGCTACCTGTCTGATTTATTCTTATCCGGTACCAGATGCCCTGCACACATATTAATTTGGAATGACTGGTGAAGGAAGGGTAATTGTCGTATTACGACCCCGACAATTTTGGCGCGACCAACGGGGGGCGTGGCCAGCGATCCGAGACCCTCTGGACCCATGCCTGGATGTCTGTGGATGATACCCGTAGTGGCTGACTTCGAGGACTGATCACCCTCTGCACGCGGTAAGTGGCGATCATGTACACTGTATATGTCACACTTGCTAGTGTCTCAGCCGTTATTGGTTTGTCTGTAGTCTCCTTGGGTCCGGGAGGTGAATGATCGAGTGGTGAGATCAAACGTGATCCTGTGCCACGCTCTGAACCAGCAACTGAGAGACGTCGCATCCTGTGCGACCTCTGTACACCACACCTCCTCCATCGGTCATTGTACTCCGTTCAACCATCCTACCCGTGACTATTGTCTAGTAGTGAAGTGGAGTGATAAATTGAGCTAGTTGTAGATTGTGGGGCGGCTTAGAGAAGGGATAGGAGACGCAGCCTCTGTGATATTGTACCAGCTAGGTAATTTAAGACGTCCCGAGCAGGGACCACCTGTATTTCTGTGGAGGGCTCTCACTAGGAGACCGCCTCCCGACTGTTTAGAATATCGTGGCAGGATAGTCTGTTAATCACTGGTGTTCAGGTTAGGGACAGAAAATATTGAGCGCGAGGCTCTAATTTTTCTAATACGTTGAGCGAGATTCCGTATTGCAGAATACCAGTGTTGATATCGCTGCCAGCGATCCTGAGCTATAGCAGGGCGTAGTATTCTGTGAGCCAAGCTGCGTATCTTAAAGCAAAAGAAGTCTGTGCCCCACAAGTTAGATGAGGATGCCGTGGAAGTCAAGACAGTAGTCACGGGAGGGCAAGAGGCAGTCAAGAAGCTTATCTGCGAGTTGCGCGAGGCTTAAAGAACAAAGGATGAGAATAGGTTGATGGAGGGGAGGATCAGATAATGTAGAGCCCGTGTTTGGTTATAAAATGCCTGTGAACTGTGATCTTACAGATTGTAAAATGGCCGCCGTGCCACTGATGATGAAAATGTAGTCTCAGCCAGCGCCCTGTAATGGTGGCGAGACGAGATCTCCAGAAGCGTAGGAGTGTCCTGTTTGTGTTGTGCAGAATCCAATCTGGGTGGAGACCTGCCTTGTGTGTGCGTACGGACCGTCTTTGGGGCTCCGCCCAGACCACGGAGGATTATAGGAAAGTTTTGTAGAAATTAGGTCTGAAAACTGCTGTAATTTGTGACTTTGTAGAAGATACGGAGCTTTGTATCAGTGCTATGTAGTGTAGGGGAGGGGCTGAGCAGACCGCTGCAAGATTTCTTTGTCAGTTTTTTTCTTCTTTCTCCTTATCTACGCTATGTGCCGGAGAAGAAAGGGGGGCAGGGAGCTGGGCCTCGCTTCTCCCTTGTGCGCTGTGGAATGCAGTGATCTTTCTTATCTCCGTGTTACTAGATGGGAGGGGCTGAGTGAATCCCTGCGCGACCTGCTTGCAATTCTTCCCCTCGGCGCTGTGGGCTACGGGGGAGGGGGGGGCCATGTATTGCATTCCAAAGTTTTCTCTGTCCTTGGTTTAATACACACTGAGAGATTTGTATTTGAAGCAATAAGTACTGTATGAGATTGGAAGTGAAATAGACCTGTGTCTAGTCTTCGATGAAAACTTGTAAGTAATTGAAAGATTGGTAAAAGCCACCAATATATCCTGGACTGCCGAGAAGTTCTATGGGCGTCTTATGGTAGTGTTTGAAGATCTGGGATTCCCATTGTAGTAAAAAGCCCATTTATACCTTTTTGTAGTAGATCCGATATTGGGATTTCCACTCCGGATGATGCATTGCAAATAGTAAAAGGTTTTCAAAAGAATTTAGTCCAGCAGGAAAGGAAAGGGGTTAAATCAGCAGCGCTTCTTACTGTCTATGTAACAGACTTTAGTTTCTGCCTCCTCCCTTCGTACACGTGAGTCCAGCTTCACATTCCAATACGCCTTTAACCCCGTATGGGAATTTCATTATCTCCCCAGCCCCGCCATGCAAATTCTCAGATCAAGAGCTTGTTTTAATTAGAGTAAATGACAGACCCAATAAATATACTCTTATAAAACCTATCCCTGTGGGACCTTTCCCTGAAGTTACTGCTCAGTTCGTAATCTCTTCTATATGTTCGGTAAATTTACTGGGGGCAGTTTTATTATTACAGTTCTGCTCCAGGATATAATTCCAAGATGATGGTCAGATGGTCCTTGCGTTATATAACTCCTATGCAGATGAATATAAAGAGATGTGTATCCTACTTGCCTTTCCTACGGTTATGATGGTCCTGATAGACCCAGATTCTCCCCCAATAATGCCTGTAGAACCAGTAAAAGTGTTTCTCAAACCTGGTGCTCCTTTTCCCAAAGTCCATCAGTACCCTTTGAAACATGATCAGGAGCAGTGCCTCAAGGGGCAAATGTTATTCGATAATGGTGCCCTGATACCCTGTGTTTCCCCAGGTAACACACCCGTGTTTCCCGTTAAGAAAAAAAAGGGGGGGCCAGTTATAACCCAAGAGTGTCAGGCCTACCTTGCCGCTCATGGCCCCTTGCATCCAGGAGACGCTATGTCCACCCAAAGAGGGAATTTGCCCTGTGATACAGTGTTACACACTGCAGGCCCCGTGTATGATTCAAAGACACCCGAGCACTGCCGTACAGTATTGCAGACAGAGCTCACCTGCAGGACATGCTACAGGTGTGCTGATTCAGCTTCAGGGAGACAAACAGAGACCTGTTGCTTATTACAGCGGCCGCCTGGATACGGTGGCAAGACAAAGCCCCTTCTGTGTTCGGCCCGTGTTGTCTGTCCAGCTGTTGCTACACAAGTCTTCAGAGATTGTTTTGGATTACCCACTGATGGTCCACACCCCACATAATGTACATAGTATCTTTAACCAGGTACAATCAAGCCACATATGTCCATGGCTGGACAGCTGCGACTTCGGTGTGCTATTCTCATGCCTACTAATGTGACTTTGAAAAGGTGCACTGTCCTGAACCCCGCTACTCTTCCCCTAGTTCCCCTGGATCCAAAGGGGGGAGGAGTAGGTGACATGAAAAAGGACACTCTTTTTCTTTCTAGAATGGATCCAGAGGAACAAGATTAGGTTTCCAAACCCCATGATTGTCTAGAATTGATGTCTCAGGAAACGGCTGGTCTCTAGTGTGCCTATTCTAATGCTGATTTTGAGCTTTTTGTAGATGGATCCCGTCACCAAGATGACCGAGGACGCTTCTGTACCAGATATGCTGTGGTCTCAGAACATGAGATAATCAAGGTAGAGTCAATGCCAGCTCATATGTCTGCACAAGAAGCAGAGCAAACTAGCAGAAGGTAAGACTGTAAATATCTACACTGATTCCAGGTATGCTTTTGGCATTACACACGATTATGGGCCTATCTGGAGAGCCAGGGCTTTCCTGACAGCAAATGGCCACCCCATTAAACATGCTGAGGCAGTCCAGCAACTTATGAATGCACTACAGTTTCCCACCTAAGCAGGCATCATAAAGGTAAAGGCACATAGCAAAGGCACTGATGGACGGACGAAGGGTAACACACTGGCAGACCAGGCTGCCAAGAAAGCAGCAAGCACTCCTGTAGCCTCTAGAGTACATCACCTAGACACCCCACCATCTCCACTTGTGTTGAAAGACATCTTAGCCCGGTTACAAGAACAGGCAAGTAAGGAGGAGAAAAATAGGTGGCAAAAGATAGGGGCTTGCTCTGATACCGTCACTGGGCTATGGGGGAGGGGTGAAAAGGTCTGCCTACCACAGGTACTGTACCCAATGATGGCACAGGTTCTGCACAGGAATGTGCACCACTCGAAGACGGCCATGTGTGACACCCTACAGAAACAATGGATTGCCTCCGGGTTTTCCACCTGCGCAGAAAGCCAGGTACAGAGCTGCATGATATGTGCCACACATAATCAGAGTAGGACAGTGAAAACCCCATCCAAACACACTCCCCGGCCCCTTTAACCAATTCCAGAGACTGCAGATTGATTATATTCAGTTACCCAGGGTAGGGACGTATGAGTATGTGTTGGTCTGCATTGATTTATTTTCAGGTTGGCCAGAAGCCTACCCAGTTGCCAAAGCTACGGCTAAGACAACGGCGAAGAAACTGATGGCTGAGATCATATGCAGGTATGGAGTTCCTGAAGTCATTGAAAGCGATCGGAGTTCCCATTTTACTGGAGAGATCATGTCAGAGGTAATGGCAGCACTGGGGGTAAGTCAAGCATTGCATACTCCATCCGCAGAGCAGTGGAAAAGTGGAGAGACTAAATGGAACTCTTAAGCTTAAAATCCAGAAGGCAATGGCAGAGACTGGTAAACCATGGACAGAATGCCTTCCTCTAGCTTTGTTTTCAGTAAGATATACCCCAAACAGGAAGACAGGACTGTCACCGTATGAGATTCTGTTTGGCAGGAGCCCCAATCTTGAATGTTTCTTTCCACAACAGTTGCAGCTCAAGTACCAGGACTTGACTAGCTATGTGCAGGCCTCACATGGACACCTTGCCAAAGTGCATTTAACTGTCTTCAGTTCTCTTCCAGACCCAGACAAGGTTCCTGGACACCATCCCTTTGTGCCAGGAGACCTGGTGTATGTGAAAAAGTTTGTGCGCAGAGATTGTCTCCAGCCGAGATTTGAAGGACCTCACACGGTGATCCTGGTCACCCCCACTGCAGTAAAACTTGAAGGAAAGAGCACCTGGATTCACGCCTCACACTGTAAAAGAGACCGAACCAGTGTTTAGTCACAGAAGTGACTGAAGGGAAATGTTGCTGTTGTTTTTGATCGTGGAACTGAGGGCCATCCTTGCCCCTACCTCTTCGGCCCCTATTGTAAATAAGAATTCTGGTCCCACTATATTCTGGGTAAACCTGACAGCCCCGGCAAATATCTGGCAATTTGATTTCTGTGATGTAGTCAAGTGCCTTGAGACTGAACGGGTGGTAGAGGGGACCATCCAGTTTTATATGTGTGTTACCAGAAATGACAACAATAACTGTTATTGTTGGTCAGATGCTGCCTGGAATACGGGAGATGATTGGGAATATAAATCTAGTGAAGCCATGTCCCCAAGGATGGGACGGGTAGGAGTCTTCGTGAGAGAATGCATCTAACAGCCCTTCTGCAACCACTTAGGGGCTGTAAATGGGGTAAAAGCTGTCACCCCCTCCTCCTGAATCTTGAAAACCCCCAATCTGCTGATCTGCAGACGTTCGTATTAGGAAGGCATTATAATTATGTATTTAGTGCTGGACCCTATGCGTATTTAGGCCATATACAGCTCCAGGATATTAGTTTCAGACCAACCAAAGCCCCCGTTACCAGTACACCTAAAACAGGCCCAGGTGAGCGTTTGCAAAATGTAGTTAATGAAGTGATCCCCATTCCAGGTCTCAGTTGGCAAGAGGTTTTCTCCATAGAAACACAAACAGCCCCAAGGAAAAACCTATGGTTAGAATGGGTGAGATACAATGTAAGAGTCCAAAATATCTCTGTAGGATGTATTGCTTGTGCTGCTGCGAATACGCATCTATACACACATGCACTGCTTTTTCCTGATGACAACACCACTGCCTGTGTCATGAATTTGCTGAAAGGTTTGAAGCCCACTGATTGTCCAGATTGTGTCCCACTGATTCATAAGAAACCCAAACTAAAGGTCCCAGGAGAAGTAATCGTATTAGCTGACAATTACACCTGCTATAATTCCCAAGACACCACAGGTACACCAGTAGGGATCTTCAAGACAGGTTTCTGCAAAGGGAACAGTTCTCTAGATACTGATTTGCTAATTAAACATACACAATATATGTACACCAAAGATACCTGATGAACCTACCAGAAAGAGGAGAAGTTTTGATCAGCTCCACATGAGTTATGAGGAAGATCCACTAGTATATATTGATGCCATTGGAGTGCCAAGGGGGGTGCCTGACCAGTTTTGAAGCCCAGAACCAGATTTATGCCGGCATTGCTTCTATAGTACCACAGATGCAGATTAATAAAAATGTTGAATGGATCAAATATATATATTACAATGAACAAAGATTTGTTAATTATAGCTGTGATGCCTTCCAGGGTATAGTTGAGGATTTGGGCCCTAACACTTGTATGACCCGTGCTGCAACCCGACCTAAGAGAATTACACTGAATCCTGTCCAGACAAGATCACATGCAGTGATATAAGAAGCTGACACAGGATTGTGGTTGGCGGATAGTGGGGACATTAACTTTTGGAAGTAGGCTGACAGTAATCCTTTTGGGAAGGAGCTGTAGACCAGCATGTCATGTCACCCCCACCACCAGAGAACCGACCACATCAGGTAGGGTAAGACAGATACAGGAGTATTATCCCTGGAGGCCCACTGACTAGCTAGCTACGCAAAAACAATTGGCTGACCCTGAGAACCAACCTTTCTCATTCTACAGACAAATAATGACCATATGATAGATGTATAAATCCACCTAGGCAGGCCTAGGTAGTTAGTGAGCACAAAAACAGGTGACGTGCTAGGACGCAAATTAAGATCTTCTACAGATGTGACAAAGGAGAGAATGTAGAGCTATACTTTGGACGGTTACAGCTGAAATGGGAAGACATGGAATACAGTCCCATGAACCCACTTGATGTTAGAGTATTGGTAAATACATTCATTGACGGTATGACCAAAGATTTACGAGACGAAATATAGACAGCCAGACCTGAATGGCGAAATGTAGATCCGAAAGACCTGAAGGTTTCTAAAGAAGTTGAACAAATTAGGACAATAAGACGACGTGTCATGTATGCTGGAGCAGACACATCTTTCTTCTCCAGTTGGTTAGGTGGGATCAAGGGATTCCTTCAATAAGTTTGTTTAGTACTAATTGCCCTCCTTATAATTGAATCGATAATCCTCTGTTGTGTTATTCCCTTGTATAAAAAGGTTATTGCCAAAGCAATTCCGACTGGCACCTTCCTCAATCAAGAAGTAGACCCACCAGAGTACGATGGTACTGATCCAGGGGAGATCCCTAAGTACATTCCTCTCAAGAGAGTAGACAAAACCCCCCATTCTCAGATGATGCTAAGAGATTTAGTTTAGGGACAGTGGGAGAACTCCATGTGAGGTTAGTGAAGGGTTCAGCTGCCTGGAGGCCTCTCACTAGGGGAGAGTTTCTGAGGTGTCTGGATGAAGAAATCCACCTCCCCTTTTCCCATCACATGGACAGTCTCGAAGGATCTTTCTTCAAGGGAAAAACTTAGTGTTTAGGGGGGATTGTCAAGGTGAAAATATATATCTTTATATATATTTGTACTTTTATACTTTTATACCGTGAAACAATAAGTTTTTCCTATCTGCTAGCTAATGCATATGTAATTGTATTTAAAAATGGTTGCCAGTGTTCAGTTTCGTTTCAGGTTAGTGACCGAAGAGTTAACTTTCATTTCTTTGGAAACGAAACTAAAGGAATGTGAAGAAAAGGAGGAATCCACCAGAAGACGTCAGAACAAATCAGAAAGACTGGATGCTAGCTTAAACCCCGCCTAATGCACGCCTTCCCCTAACACTCAATATAGTATTGTGTATTTTAGAATAAAGCCAGTTGGTGTGACCGCTGCAGACATGTGTGGATGCACGGGGCATTAACTAAGTTTGAACCAGCTACCTGTCTGATTTATATAACAACTGATACCGCGCTTGGGAACAGATTAGGAGGGAGAGGGGGGGGGGGGGGGGGAAAAAAGGGAACTACCCCTAAATGTGAAAATGTAGCCAGACTAAGAAAATGTACAACAAAAAACGAAACTATCCACTGTAATTTGTCACAAGTCGAATAGATAACTACTCATAATGTCAAACTGCTTGCTTACTCACAAAAAATACATATGCACCGGCATGTATCCACACTCCCACAGGAGTAACCACAAGTGTCCGCACACTAATAGGTTAATGACCACAATGACTACAAGCGATAATGGTTCTTACCATATGGAGGTGTAGTTGTGGGATGATGGCTGTATTATCAGGCTTTCACCTCGCTGTTCGTATTGAATACCGAAAATGGTGTGCGGCGCCTCACCGCTGCACGCGGTAGGTGTATAGGTAGGATACCCTGTGGGTGGCACCTTGAGAATAGGTGCACGGCTGTTCGTGCCGCCTGGATAGATGCCAGGTGCAATTGTTCAGTGCAGAGCCAGGGAACGTCCCGGCCGAAGACGTCCCTGGTTGTACTGAAAGAAAAAAATGGCCGCCGCTGACAAGCAGCGTGTGACGTCACTGACCAACGGAGCCTCACTAGGACCAAAAAAGCTGACCGACGCGTTTCGAAGGGAAAACGCCCTTCTTCATCAGGGTTACAGCCCTGTCCAGGAGCTCCGCTTATTTATATACGTGCCTCCACTACGCCTGCCCCCTACATCTTTCAATCCCACCCCAAAGAAACTAAATCTATAATGCACCAGGGTGCCTGCCTATTGTCACACCATTTAATACGGTATCCTATCATCCCAAGATTGCCAAACTAGTATTGAGCTGTACAATACCCTACACAATAAAACTACGTGTGGGTTATAATAAAAAATGTATGTGCACCCTAAGAATTTTAATATTTTTATATTTTTATATTTTTAATGAACCAATATCCCTGTTGCACCCACTATACTTAAAAGCATATATGAATAGATAAAAAATAGAAAAACACATATAAAAGACACTTTTATTACTCAAAAATACTTAAAAATGCTTAAAAAATATATATATATATACGATCCCCATGGAAATGTCCACGGAATATAATACTTAAAATGGGTAGTATACTAAAAACCTACCACTAAAAATATATTCTTAAAAAGGTTAAAAACAACTGGTCACAACTACTCATTAGCACTAGTCATCTGGGTCCAAAGCGGGTCCAAAAGATATCACTATAAATGTAAAACACGGACCCCCACATATATTAATTAGAAGGCATATAATTCAAATTCGTGGTTGAGGCCTTTTGGGGTGAGGCAATCTAACCTAAATATCCATTCGGACTCAATTTTTGACATTTGTTTCAAAAAGTCACCTCCCCTTGGATTTTGTCGGACCTTTTGTATCCCGCAAAACTGTATATCCTTAATACTCCTGTTGTGTTTTTCTTTGAAGTGGCGGGAAAGGGGATGGCCCAAAAACCCTTTTTGGATATTTCTCAAGTGCTCCTTTATTCGCACTGCTAGTTTCCTTTTAGTCCTACCCACATACAGTTTTTTACATGGGCATTGGATTAAGTAGATTATCCCAGTCGAGAAACATGTAATCCTATCCTGAATCCTAAATATCTCAGTGCCATCTGAACTACTAAATGAGCTTTGACACGTTTTTTTAAAACTTGTATGGATGCAGCAAAAACACCCCCCACATGGTATGAAACCCCCGTTAGAATTGGGTTGATGGCTACGTCCTACATTCTGGTGACCACAGGCCAGTTTTGTCGTGGGGGCTAAAAGATTATTCAACGTCTGGGCTAGTTTCCTTGGTCCATTTCGATTTGTTCGGCGGACATAAGTGGTGAGCGCCAGTGATTTTTGTTTATTTACCTGTCTGATTTATTCTTATCCGGTACCAGATGCCCTGCACACATATTAATTTGGAATGACTGGTGAAGGAAGGGTAATTGTCGTATTACGACCCCGACAAAACCTCTAGCCAGATTCTCCTTAATGTATTCGGTCATAGACTGGGTCTCTTCTGCCGACAAAGGATAGATTCTTCCTCTAGGCGGAGAACAACCGGGAATGAGATCAATCGGGCAATCATAGGGCCGGTGTGGAGGAAGACTTTCAGCCTCTTGCTTGTTGAAAACGTCCGCATAAGACCAGTAAGGAGAAGGTAATCCTTCAGGAACACAAGTGGATTGTGGAGAGGAAACTGGACAAACAGACTGTAGACATCGTGCATGACAGGTGGCACCCCATCGCAGCACATCTCCGGTACGCCAATTAAGGGTAGGCTCATGAACACGAAGTCAAGGAAGTCCGAGCAATATGGCGTGAGAGAGGTTCGGCAGAACGTAAAGAGCAATCCTTTCATGATGAAGAGCCCCGATCTGTAATTCCACCTCTTCTGTAACCAAAGAGATTGTTTCTTGTAAAGGTCTCCCATCCACTGAAGCAATTAGTCGAGGAGAGTCCAAAGAGAAGACTGGAATGCGAAGTCTCCGAGTCGCCTCAAGACTGATAAAATTACCTGCCGCGCCCGAATCCACATATGCAACCTCGGAGGAACAACCCTGGTTAGAAATGAGTAAAACAGAAAGAGTTAAAGGTTGAGAGGGAGCAGGAACACCTAGGAAGGCCTCTCTTACCTGTCCTAGGTGGAGGAGTTTTCCGGTCTTTCTGGGCAGCTACGTAGCAAGTGAGCGGCACTACCACAATAAAAGCAGAGACCCTGAGTACGTCTCTCCTTTCGGCGTTGCTCCGCCATCCTTACTCGATCCACTTGCATGGGTTCAGATGTAGAGATGGTAGATGTGGTTGTGACGGGGACTCGAGGACTGCTGGACTGACGGGAGGATGGAGTAGAAAAATTAGGTCTCCTCTCTCTAGCCGACTCACGAGAACGCTCTTGAAAGCCAAGATCTATGCGGGTAGCGAGTGAGATGAGATCCTCTAAAGAGGTTGGAGTATCACGTCCGGCGAGCTCGTCCTTAATTCGGCTAGACAGGCCCCGCCAGAAAGCGCCTACAAGAGCCTCATTATTCCATCCCAGTTCCGAAGCTAGAGTACGGAAGCGGATGGCATACTGTCCGACAGATAGGGAGCCTTGATGTAAACTAAAAAGAGACTCAGTCGTGGAAGCTAAACGTCCAGGCTCATCGAAAACCTTGCGAAAGGTCTCAAGGAAATCCTCTAAGTGAGAGACTACGGGATCATCACGCTCCCACAAGGGGTTAATCCAAGCCAAAGCTTCCCCCTCCAAGTGAGACACAATAAAAGCAACTCTAGCACGATCAGTTGGGTACTGCAGAGGCAGAAGCTCAAAATGGAGCCGGCATTGATTCAGAAACCCTCTGCAGAGTTTAGGATCGCCACTATACCGGGGGGTTTACCCAAACGAGGAGGAGGATGAGAGGCGGGAATAGGAGCGGGATCAAGAGAAGATGCCGAGGCGGAGGTGGCAGGAACCGACTGTAAACTAAACAGGCGATCATCTATAGATGCCATGTAACTCAACATGCGGGTCTGAGTATCTCGCCGTTGGGACAACTCCTGCTGAAGACTCGCCAACTGGGCAGCATTCACAGGATCCGCTGCTTGCAGAGAAGTTAAGCGTGACTCCATGGTTTTCATGAAGGCCATTATGCGCTGCTGGTTATCACGCAAATGGGCCAGCTCCTCCTGGGCCGAAAAGGGTGTACTAGCGGGGTCCATGGCCTGATTGTACTATAACGGTCAAGGCTAGAAAAGAGAGTGGACCCTCTGGACCGTGGGAAGACCTACCCCTGGGCGAGCGGACCTAGATGGAACCGACCCCTATACAGGGACCATCAGGGACAGGCCCAGAGGTCACTTACCCACGGTGAAGTACCGAGAGGGATGGCTCCCAGAAGGAGAAACAGAAGGCACAGAGGAGGGATCCGGGAAGACAGAGACAACTGGAGGCTGGAGACTGGAACGGCAAGAGACTGTGGAAAAAACAACAAAGGCAAGGTAAGAAACAGAAGCAAAAACTAGGAGAATCCAAAGGGAACAATGGGAAGCAAAAACGGAGAAGGGTGAAGACAAGCACGGAACCAGACGGTACTGAGTACTAAGCACAGGAAGGAAGGGCCAGAAGCACAGACAATGCTATGACAATCAGGCACCTAAGCGCAGGAGAGACTGCCTCTTATAGCAGAGGCAGAGACGGGATTGGTTGCGGGAACTACTGACCTTAGACCCCAGGAAGTAGGATTTGGCACAATGCGCCTGCGCTTATTAACAAAACTAGAGCGCCTGCGCAGACTCTGCATTCCCCCACAGACTGAAGAACCCGGAAGTGAAGAGGAGTTGCTGACATGGCTGGACCCGGAAGTGGAACGCCGGGCGCGCCACTGCAGGAGAGGAGAGAGTGACCGAGCGACGGGAGCGCGCAGCAGCTAGAGCGGATGCCCCAGCCAGAGAGGTGGAGCGGAGACACCCGGGCTCGGCGACAGGAGCGTGGCGGGCAGCGGCAGCGGTAAGAGCACGGCGGGCAGCGGCAGCGGTAACACACATCATGGGCCCCATGTAATGCTCCTCCATACAGTACATCATGGGCCCCATGTAATGCTCCTCCATACAGTACATCATGGGTCCCATGTAATGCTCCTCCATACAGTACATCATGGGTCCCATGTAATGCTCCTCCATACAGTACATCATGGGCCCCATGTAATGACTCCATATAGTACATCATGGGTCCCATGTAATGCTCCTCCATACAGTACATCATGGGCCCAATGTAATGCTCCTCCATACAGTACATCATGGGCCCCATGTAATGACTCCATATAGTACATCATGGGTCCCATGTAATGCTCCTCCATACAGTACATCATGCACCTCATGTAATGCTCCTCCATACAGTACATCATGCGCCTCATGTAATCCTCCTCCATACAGTACATTATGGGTCCCATGTAATGACTCCATATAGTACATCATGGGTCCCATGTAATGCTCCTCCATATAGTACATCATGGGCCCAATGTAATGCTCCTCCATAGAGTACATCATGGGCCCAATGTAATGCTCCTCCATACAGTACATCATGGGCCCAATTTAATGCTCCTCCATACAGTACATCATGGGCCCAATGTAATGCTCCTCCATACAATACATCATGGGTCCCATGTAATGCTCCTCCATACAGTACATCATGCGCCTCATATAATGCTCCTCCATATAGTACATCATGGGCCCCTTGTAATGCCCCTCCATACAGTACCTCATGGGCCCCATATAATGCTCCTCCATATAGTACATCATGGGCCCCGTGTAATGCCCCTCCGTTCAGTACCTCATGGGCCCCATGTAATGCCCCTCCGTACAGCACATCATGGGTCCCATGTAATGCTCCTCCATACAGTACATCATGGGCCCAATGTAATGCTCCTCCATACAGTACATCATGGGTCCCATGTAATGCTCCTCCATACAGTACATCATGCGCCTCATATAATGCTCCTCCATATAGTACATCATGGGCCCCGTGTAATGCCCCTCCGTACAGTACCTCATGGGCCCCATATAATGCTCCTCCATATAGTACATCATGGGCCCCGTGTAATGCCCCTCCGTTCAGTACCTCATGGGCCCCATGTAATGCTCCTCCTTACAGTACATCATGGGCCCAATGTAATGCTCCTCCATACAGTACATCATGGGCCCCATGTAATGACTCCATATAGTACATCATAGGTCCCATGTAATGCTCCTCCATACAGTACATCATGCGCCTCATGTAATGCTCCTCCATACAGTACATTATGGGTCCCATGTAATGACTCCATATAGTACATCATGGGTCCCATGTAATGCTCCTCCATACAGTACATCATGCGCCTCATGTAATGCTCCTCCATACAGTACATTATGGGTCCCATGTAATGACTCCATATAGTACATCATGGGTCCCATGTAATGCTCCTCCATACAGTACATCATGCGCCTCATGTAATGCTACTCCATATAGTACATCATTGGCCCCATGTAATGCTCCTCCATACAGTACATCATGGGCCCCATGTACTGCTGCATACATAAAAAATTCAAATATTCACCTCTCTCGTTCCCGCCACAGGTCTGGTATACTCCGTGTCTCTTCTGACTCAGCAGTGCTCAGGACAGAGAGGCTGAGCATGCAGTGATGATGTAATCTCGCCCTCTACCCTGAGACGTCAGTTGCAGAGTCATAGGGCGTTGAAGACACTGCAGCAGCCAGGAACGAGGAGTGGTAAGTATTAAGGTGGGGCCGTGCCAGCGCTGGCACCAGTCTCCCCCTACTCACGGACCTCAGTGTTCCACTCCTGTTCGCCCAGGGCTCCAGAACTTATCTAGGTTCCCTGGCTGATGCCGCCGGCCCTGGTTGTGGTAGCGGGTTGGGACTACCTGCACGTGCCCACGCACCTCTGTCTGCTACACTTTTAAAGGGCCTGCATCACTAATTCTTTTTTCTTCTTCCTCCTTCTCTCTGGGGCCCACCAGGCTTTTCACCGGAGTCCCAGTGGGCCAGTCTGACCTTGGGCTGAAATCCGGGTCATGTTCTTCCACAAACTACCCAAACTATATCTGTATGGACCTTGTTCACTGGATACAGGCATGAAGAACAGAAAAGGGTCTTCCTCAAACTTTTCACACAACGCTGAAAGCTACAATTGTCCACACTGTGTTGTTCTGAAGCATTAAGATTTCCCTTCAATGGGAATGAGGGGCTGAGGCTGACCCCTGATAAGAAGTCCATAGCATTATCCTCCTTCACCAAACTGTACAATGGGCTAAATGAAGTCAGGGGGTAACGTTCTGTTGGCATTAACCAAGCCCAGACGCCTCCATCAGTTGCCAGATAGAGAAGTGCGATCCATCACTGCACTGAACATGTGTTTTCCAGTACCCATTGGTGGTGGCTTTACACCGTTCCATCCGATGCGCGGCATTGTGTTTGGTGATAAAAGGCTGGAGATCTGGACTCTACAGTTCTGGAGTCAGCAAAGCGTTGGTGACTTTTCTGCCCTCTGCTCCTCATCACTCATAGTTTGTAAGCTTGCGAGCAGGGCCCTCATTCCTCTTGGTATCTATTTTGAACTGTGATTTCTGTTATGCTGTAATGTCTATTGTCTGTACAAGTCCCCTCTATAATTTGTAAAGCGCTGCGGAATATGTTGGCGCTATATAAATAAAATTATTATTATTATTATTATTATCACTCGGTGTCCTCGCTCTGAAACATTACATGGTCTCCACTACATGGCTACACTACAGCAGATTTATTACTTCCATGCTGGTTTTAGTGGGCCCTTCGCCACCAGCCATTCTGTCACGTTACTACAGATAGACGTCATGTGGTGAGCCGGATGTTGTACATCGAGGGGTAATGTAGTTGAAGGAAAAAGCTATGCCTTTAATTATTGATCTATGTCCATTACTCTGCAGTCTGGAAAGAAAATTGAAAAAAGTACAAACGTACGTCTGGGACCAATGCCACTTCAGTAATTCCACTCATTGTTTCTCCCAGCTGTCAGATAACGTTGCTATGTCACATGACTGCTGCAGCCAATCGGCAACCACTGGTTGGCTGCAGCAGTTATGTGACTGCTGGGAGAGATAGCTTGGAGATCTTATGAACTGCACTTGTCCGTAAGGTAGGAATGTTCTTTTTGGGTCATTTTCTGCCCCAGAATGCAACTATTTAGAAGTTGTTGTCCAGCAAAGAAACCCATTAAGATGTGAGTCGCAATACTTTTCTCCACATAATCATTGTCAACAACATGCACTAAGTGACCAACACAGAATGCTGGACTCCATAAGTGCATAGACTATGCAAGTGTGTATGTGTCCATGTTCATACCCGTGACCCCCAACTTTATACGCCCTTGGTCTTAGTCAATGTATGTGATCATTATGTAGCATAACCAGGACCATCACTGACTTCTAGGATGGAGAAAAACATGGTAAAGATGGCTCATACACTATATAATGGACATAAACACAGAGCAATTGTTATATTTCCTGTGAGGTATAAGAGAACCAAAAGGTCACCCAGTGTATGTTTACCTAGGGATTTACCTGACTCACCTGATATATTGCAGTAAAAACAAACATTTACATTTTCAACTATTCTTTGAAAAAAAAAAAAATACAAAAAAGTGTTTCATGGTTTTTCTGGTGATACCCTGTAGAGGGCAGCATCTCTACACCTTTCCAGTATCTAGGCCTGACCAGATCCCTACATGACAGGCAAGGATTCTCACTTTCGATAGCTGTCTCATGAGTAAATGCAGCTTTATACGATAGATTAAACATATTGACAAGTGGCATTAGTCTCAATTACTGAACTATTCATAAATAGCAAGTGAAGCCAAGGGATTCATAGTACATCAGCACTGACTGATGATCAGCAGCGTGCCACCAATCATCACCATGTTGCCACCATGTTAAAGGGGATCTGTCAGCAGGAATGAGTCAAAACCAATGCCAAAAGTCACTTTAGGTGTTTGTTAGAAGGGCTCTGCCAAAGATGCTTCGCTAAATGATCTCTAGTAGTGATCAATGATCATCCAGCAGCTGGTACTCCGTTTCCCTGCAGCACCACCACAGGAGAAATTCAATATTACGATATTTCAATTGTACAGTGTTCATTTTAGGACATGGTCACGTATCAAAGTCAAACATCAGAAATACTCTGATACCTAATTCTGATACTTGACTCTGATACCTGACTTTCACATATCAAAGTCAAACATCAGAAATACTGTCTGATACCCGAGTCTGATGCCTGAGTCTGATGCCTGAGTCTGATACTTGACTCTCAGACTCAAGTATCAGAGTGAGTTATCAGAATCAAGTATCAGACTCAGGCATCAGACTCAGGTATCAAAGTCAGGTATCAGACTCAGGTATCAAAGTCAGGTATCAGACTCAGGTATCAAAGTCAGGTATCAGACTCAGGTATCAGACTCAGGTATCAAAGTCAGGTATCAGACTCAAGTAGCAGACTCAGACATCAGAATCAGGTATCAGACAGAGTATTTCTGATGTTTGACTTTGATATGTGACCATGTCCTAAAATTAACACTGTACAATTGAAATAAAGGCAGTAGGTCCTCTAAAGCGAGAGACGCACTTGTTAGTTATAATTCTTTTTTACTAATAACTCGGGGTCTCGACAGGTGAATTGCTCCTAAAATGTTATTTCTCAATAGGTTTTCCAAACCAGACTAGCTGGCAAAACAAGTCCCTTTAAAGATATTACATGCCATCTGATATGCCTGAAAACAAAGGTTGTAGGGAGCCAATGCTATTAGATCAATATAATGACTGCAAAGGTTTTTTGGATCTCCTGCCAATAGAACCTGGAACTGGAGGACGGGTAAGGCTTCTTTCACACTTCTGTCGGTACTCGGCCATCACCAGGCGTTGGCGCGACGTACCGACGGAAGCTTCTGAAATTTTGAGTGACGTGAGCAGCGGACGCAGTGTTTCAACGCGTCCGCTGCTCATTGTAAAGTCCCAGGGAGGAGGGGGTGGAGTTCCGGCCTGGCATGCGCATTAAAAATGCAGGAGAGGACGTACGAAAAAACGTTTCCTTCAACGTTTTTTCGATACGACGGCCTGCCAAATACCGACGCATCCAGTGCATGACGTATGGAACGTGTAGATACAAGTCTATGTGAAAAAAAAAACGCTTCCTGCGGGCAACTTTGCAGGATGCGTTTTTTCCACAGAACGACGCATTGTGACGGTCTGCAAAAGACAGAAATGTGAAAGAAGCCTAAGACCCTGTTTTCTCATACTTTTCGAAGTGGGGAGAGAACTTGTAGGGAGCAACCATGACACCACACTGGAGGACCATGACCTCGGGCCTCTACTCCCCAAAGGACCTAGAGGACTATTTGCTATGATCAATTAGCCTCTAACTTTAGGATGAATGATCCACATAACTATAATATAACAAATTAGCTTGCTTTGCACTAGCACTGACTCACAACCTCTATAATGAAGAGCAGCTTTCTGCATCAAAGTCCAAATAAGACATTGTTACCCAGGGCTGTGGCTGTGTAGCAGTCAGAAGGTGACAAGGTAAATAAACAAGAGTGTTCTCCCCTCACAGTGGATGTGTCAGACAGGGGGGATTTTCCACTACATCCACCAACTCTGAAGAAATCTCTTGCGGGTGGTCAGGATCTCCCCACACTAACAATGTTTGTTATGGAAAACTCCAAGGCAGAACCGAATCTAAAATAATCTGCAAATTCCTGACCGGTGTTGCTTTACACAGAGAAATAAATATTATACCGAGCGGCAGGAATAGATTTCTAAACAGAGCTTTTTATAGAAGTTGTATCTGTCACCCAATAGTACCATGCATCTATCTATCTATCTATCTATCTATCTATCTATCTATCTATCTATCTATCTATCTATCTATCTATCTATCTATCTATCTATCTATCTATCCTTCCATCTATCCTATCTCGTACTCCAGTCCAGTCCTGCAATGATGAATCAGGGCCTTAGTTTGGCTCATGATCTACATGTTATAGAAGTATTATCCAGAGTATACATCGATTTCTGAAGTTTGACAATCTGACTAATCCTCGAATAACATTATTTTAATTTTGAGGATAATATCCTCCATTTTTGGGCGATGTGTCACATGGAACATTAATGACCGGATCGGGTGATGTTGTTTTGACCAGTTGGTCATTTTCTGTCTATTTTTGCATTTTTCTGCTATAGTCAGCAGGATATTCGGGTCACTCTGTTTTTATGGTTTGCAGACATCATTGTTGCATTGCCCATCACTATCTAAATGGAGCTGTGGACATCACCCACTTGTGTTAGTCTCTGCATAATACATAACTGACACATTGCCAATATCACTGCCAACTACAAATGTGGTACCTGTAAATGTGCCAGATATCAAAAAAAGCCTCTGTCACCAAGCGCAGATTTAGATTGTCAATTGGAATTTATAGCAATAGATCTATTGCAACACTTACAGGCCGAAATATCTTGACCAAGGACTACTCTTTCCTCAGCCCTGAAAAGAAAACACACTAAGATATTAGCACTGTCAAACCTAACTTTCCAAATGTCAGCAATTCTTAATGGGTATTTCCACCTTTGAACCAAGAAAAAATATACAATGTATATACTGTGTTACTTATCCTATACTGATCCTGAGTTATAATCTGCATTATACTCCAGACGTAGGTGGATTATAATAAGGGCAATCTGGGCCTGAGACTCTAGGGGGGCTCATCGCCAGATAGCCCAAATTATAATGTTTTGTGCACATATACCGACAGGGGATTTTCCTGGTGCTGCGGACGATGCAGAATGGCAGCGTAGCTCCAGGGGAGCTCCTGTCACCTCTGCCATGAAGTGCCAGGATGGTGACGTCATCAGCTTGCGTTGGCGTGATTATGTCATTGTACTGACATGTACACGCTGGCCAGACTTGAAATGGAGCCTCGGGGCCCAGAGCACCAGGGTCACGGGAGCAAAGTGAGTATGTCTATATATTATTTTTCTTTTTCTTTTTACCCCCCAAGGATTTTTGCTTGTTAATGACCAGGCCAATTTTAACAATTCTGACCAGTGCCACTTTATGAGGTAATAACTCTGGAACGACTCAATGGATCCCACTGATTCTGAGAATGTTTTTAGTGACATAGTGTACTTCATGTTAGTGGTAAAATTTCTTCGATATGACGTGCGTTTATTTGTGAAAAAAAACTGAAATTTGGTGAAAATTTAGAAAATTTAGCAATTTTTTAACTTTGAATTCTTATGACTTTAAATCAGAGAGTCATGTCACACAAAATAGTTAATAAATAACATTTCCCACATGTCTAATTTACATCAGCACAATTTATGAAACAAAATTTTTTTTTTTTATTAAGTTAAAAGGGTTAAAAGTTGACCAGCGATTTCTAACTTTTACAACAAAATTTACAAGACCATTTTTTTTAGGGACAACATTACATATGACAGTGATGGCGAACCTATGACACGCGTGTCAGTGCTGACACGCGTAGTCATTTTCAGTGACACGCCGGCCGCCGGCCGCGGCCCCATAGAAATTGCTTCTTTACCAGGGTCTGAAGGAGAGGAAACTCTCCTTCAGGCCCTGGGATCCATATTAAATGTGTAAAAGAAAGAATTAAAATAAAAAATATTGCTATACTCACCTCTCCGACGCAGCCTGGACCTCACCGAGGGAACCGGCAGCGTTCTTTGCTTAAAATGCGCGCGTTTACTTCCTTCCGTGACGTCACGGCTTGTGATTGGTCGCGTGCCGCCCATGTGACCGCGACGCTACCAATCACAGCAAGCCGTGACGTAATTTTCAGGTCCTGAATGCAGAATTAGGCATTAAGGACCTGAAATTACGTCACGGCTTGCTGTGATTGGTCGCGTCGCGGTCACATGGGCGGCACGCAACCAATCACAAGCCGTGACGTAATTTTAAAATGCGCGCGTCTCCTGCCTCCCGTGACGTCACGGCTTGTGATTGGTCGCGTCGCCCATGTGACCGCGACGCGACCAATCACAAGCCGGATCGTAATTTTAAAATCCTGAATGCCTAGATTAGGCATTGAGGACCTGAAAATTACGTCACGGCTTGCTGTGATTGGTCGCGTCGCGGCCTCATGGGCGGCACGCGACCAATCACAAGCCGTGACGTCACGGAAGGAAGTAAACGCGCGCATTTTAAGCAAAGAACGCTGCCGGTTTCCTCGGTGAGGTCCAGGCTGCGTCGGAGAGGTGAGTATAGCAATATTTTTTATTTTAATTCTTTCTTTTACACATTAATGTTGTTTCGATACCGATACCCGATACCACAAAAGTATCGGATCTCGGTATCGGAATTCCGATACCCGCAAGTATCGTCCGATACCCGATACTTGCGGTATCGGAATGCTCAACACTAATGGCATCTGATCCGATTTTTTATCGGATCGGATGCCATGCAGGAGGTCTGTGGGTCCAAACAACAGAGCTCCGGTGCAGAGCGTCTAGGCCTGGGACTTCCGGTAGGCCAGGCGCAGCTCCCGGAAGTCCCAGGCCTAGACGCTCTGCGTATGTATGGGGGGGATGAAGCGGCTTTAGGGTATTATCCCAGATACTACAGGACACCTGCAGATTCCTCGTGGAGACCGGGCCTCGATGGATCAGCACAATATTAGGCAAGTGATGAATTCCTCCCACACCTACATAAGCTGAACGTTTGTGTCTCGCTTCGAGCCCTTTGAAGTAAAACCACTTGTAAATCTCTTTGTTGTAGTGACAAGCTTTCCTCTTTGTCCTGGTGCACACCTCGCACCAGCCACAATGCTGGCTGCACTCCAGAATGTATACTTCAGAAGCTTGCGGGTGCTCTGCCTCTGCCGTCTGCTCCCCACTAATCGGGACAGGGTGGGTTTTGTGCAGGTCTGTTGTTCCCCAGCCATGAGTATCCGAGAATCCACCATATAATGGGCTCGTAACACATAAGCGAGCTCTCACGAGGCCCGTGCCCCCCTGATTGTAATCTAATTGTATCACTCATCAAGAATGCATGGAGATAACTCTCCTTAGGTCACTACATCTCTGACACCAGTGGAAACTTTCTATAGCACTGTTCTGAACTCCCCAAAATCCGCCATTGGGTCATCCGCCACTTGTTTTCTACTTTTGCCATTATTGCAGCTCTATCACGGCACCCCACACGAGTTAAGTTGTTATTTAAACTATACATGTCGCAAAATTATGGTTTTTTTTTTATCAAGGTGACACACCACCCAAGTTATGATCGGTTTTTTGGCGAATTTTGACACACCAAGCTCAAAAGGTTGCCCATCACTGACATATGAAGTGACTTTGAGGGGCCTATATGACAGAAAATACCCAAAACTGACACCATTCTAAAATCTGTACTCCTGAAAGTGCTCAAAACCACATTCAAGAAGTTTATTACTGGATCGCCCCCAGGCGCAGGGCAGTAGGGTACTCGGTACCGGGTCCCTCAGTCTCGGCTCTGGGGATGTCACGGTGGCCCAACCCAGTCCGTGGCCCTGCTAAGGGGCGCCCAATTAAAGGTGTAGTTTGTCAAGTGTTCGTGACGCCACCTGTGGTGTTCGGTCAGGATGACCGACGCTGCTTAGGGGTCCACTGGGGTGATGTTATGGCAGCTAGATGGAATACCTTCCCACAGGTGAAGTATGTCCCCAGGGCTTCCCAGTAAGATAGATGGCGATGGTGTAGGTCGCAGTAAATAACGAGGACACAAGATTGCAGTCTCTTTACCTTTTACTGTAGACTTCAGCGTCCACAATCCAGAGCACTGCTAACAGGGCTGGCTGAGTCCGGCCGGTCCGAAGGCACATCCAGAGTTCCCTTTGCAGGTGGAAATCAGTAGCCTTCCTACTAGCGCCTGTGTGTTGTAGTACCTCCCTGCTGAGAACCACGGGATAGTCCTCACAACTGTCGTGTATGTTTCTGTTTCTCTCTCCGTCCCCCAGATGATATGGATAGGACGACCCGTATGACGGGGTAGGCCTGGAGCTATTTTATAGGGACCCTAGAGACGCCCCTCTCCCACAATTTGCCTCCGTTGCCTTCATTAGGTTAAAGGTTGGACAGCCAACTAGGAATTAACTGCCCTGCCATAGTTCATAGTAATGCGTAGAGCCAATCTGGCTACGCGCCTCAGAAGGATGTTGCCGATCTTAAGGCAGGACTCCTCCTGGTGTTATCTCCTTGTCCTGTGATCTCGTTTCTCACTTCTCCACAATATACTTCGCTTCGTGTCCTTTCTTAGGATGCTGCCGCAAGGAAGTGCAGGCGCAGCTCCGTAACGTTCTATCTCGTGCTAGGCCACTGTCAGGATCCCACCCCTGACAGGTCCTCCCTGGGTCTCCCCAGTCAGCTTTCTGTCTAACTTCCTATCCGACCCCCAGTTTTACCTGAGTGTGAGGAGTGGCCTAATACATAGAACCCTTTGCTCCCCCTGGTGGTTGGAGTGTGAAGTGTAGTGTGTGACTGTGATACCTGGTCAGGTGAACTCTTTTAGTACAATCAGACGTACCATCACTCCCCCTGGTGGGAGAGCGACAATACTGCACGACCAGGACTCTGGGGCGCTGCACTACCCCTTCAGGTGCTTCACAGTAATTAATGGAATGTGAAAGGAAAAAAATGAACATTTAAACTTTCTTTCACTAAAATGTTATTTTAGACCCAATGTTTTTTAATTTTCACAAGGGTAACAGTAAAAGATGGACTCCAAAATTTGTAGTTCAATTTCTCCTTAACATGCCGATACCCCATATATGGGGGAAAACCACTGTTTGGGCACGGAAGGGAAGGAATGCCATTTGACTTTTTGAATGCAAAATTAGCTGGAATAATTAACGGATGCCATATCGTATTTGGAGAGCCCTGATGTGGCTTAACAGTGGAAACCCCCCACAAGTGACCGCATTTTGGAAACTTAACCCCTCAAGCAATTTATCTAGACGTGTGATGAGCACTTTGAATCCCCAAATGCTTTACAGAAGTTTATAACGTAGAGCCGTGAAAAAAAATAATTTTTTTTCCACAAAAGTAACAGGAGAAATTGGACTCCAAAAGTTATTGTGCAATTTGTGCTAAGTATGCTGACACCCCATATGTGGGGGAAAACTACTGTTTAGGTGCACAGCAGAGCTTGGAAGTGAAGTAGCACCATTTGACTTTTTCAAACTAAAATTGTCTGGAATTGAGAGCGGACGCCATGTCGCGTTTGGAAAGCCCCTGATGTGCCTAAACAGAAACCCCCCACAAGTTACCTCATTTTGGAAACTAGACCCCTCAAGAAACGTATCTAGATGTGTGGTGAGAACTTTGAATCCCCAAGTGCTTCACAAAAGTTTATAACGTAGAGCCGTGAAAATAAAAAAAATCTATTTTTTTCCACAAATATGATCTTTTAGCCCCAAATTTCTTTATTTTCGCAAGGGTAACAGTAGAATTTGGACCATAAAAGTTGTTTTGCAATTTCTCTTGAGTATGCTAATACCCCATTTGTGGGAGAACTCTACTGTTTGGGCGCATGTCGGGGTTCGGAAGGGAAGGAGAGATGTTTTGGAATGCAGACTTTGATGGAATGGTCTGTGGGCGTCATTTTGCATTTGCAGAACCCCTGATGTGCCTAAACCAGTGATGGCGAACCTATGACACGCGTGTCAGTGCTGACACGCGTAGTCATTTTCAGTGACACGCCGGCCGCCGGCCGCGGCCCCATAGAAATTGCTTCTTTACCAGGGTCTGAAGGAGAGGAAACTCTCCTTCAGGCCCTGGGATCCATATTAAATGTGTAAAAGAAAGAATTAAAATAAAAAATATTGCTATACTCACCTCTCCGACGCAGCCTGGACCTCACCGAGGGAACCGGCAGCGTTCTTTGCTTAAAATGCGCGCGTTTACTTCCTTCCGTGACGTCACGGCTTGTGATTGGTCGCGTGCCGACCATGTGACCGCGACGCGACCAATCACAAGCCGGATCGTAATTTTAAAATCCTGAATGCCTAGATTAGGCATTGAGGACCTGAAAATTACGTCACGGCTTGCTGTGATTGGTCGCGTGCCGCCCATGAGGCCGCGACGCGACCAATCACAGCAAGCCGTGACGTAATTTTCAGGTCCCAGGCCTAGACGCTCTGCGTATGTATGGGGGGGGATGAAGCGGCTTTAGGGTATTATCCCAGATACTACAGGACACCTGCAGATTCCTCGTGGAGACCGGGCCTCGATGGATCAGCACAATATTAGGCAAGTGATGAATTCCTCCCACACCTACATAAGCTGAACGTTTGTGTCTCGCTTCGAGCCCTTTGAAGTAAAACCACTTGTAAATCTCTTTGTTGTAGTGACAAGCTTTCCTCTTTGTCCTGGTGCACACCTCGCACCAGCCACAATGCTGGCTGCACTCCAGAATGTATACTTCAGAAGCTTGCGGGTGCTCTGCCTCTGCCGTCTGCTCCCCACTAATCGGAACAGGGTGGGTTTTGTGCAGGTCTGTTGTTCCCCAGCCATGAGTATCCGAGAATCCACCATATAATGGGCTCGTAACACATAAGCGAGCTCTCACGAGGCCCGTGCCCCCCTGATTGTAATCTAATTGTATCACTCATCAAGAATGCATGGAGATAACTCTCCTTAGGTCACTACATCTCTGACACCAGTGGAAACTTTCTATAGCACTGTTCTGAACTCCCCAAAATCCGCCATTTGGTCATCCGCCACTTGTTTTCTACTTTTGCCATTATTGCAGCTCTATCACGGCACCCCACACGAGTTAAGTTGTTATTTAAACTATACATGTCGCAAAATTATGGTTTTTTTTATCAAGGTGACACACCACCCAAGTTATGATCGGTTTTTTGGCGAATTTTGACACACCAAGCTCAAAAGGTTGCCCATCACTGGCCTAAACAGTGGAAATCCCCCACAAATGACCCCATTTTGGAAACTAGACCCCCCAAGGAATTTATCTAGATGTGTGGTGAGCAACTTGAGCCCTCAGGTGCTTCACAGAAACCTATATGGTTGAGTTGTGTAAATAAAAAAAAAAATCTAATTTTCTCAGCAAAAATGTTATTTTAGCCAAAAAAAAATTATTTTCACAAGGGTAACGGGGTAAATGGACCTCAAAATGGTTTTGCAAATTATTCTGAGTAAGCTTAGACCCCATATGAGGAAGAAAACTACTGTTTGGGTGCATGTCGGGGCTCAGAAGGTAAGAAGTGACGTTTTGGAAAGCTGATGGTATGGTCTGCGGGCGTCACATCGCATTTGCAGAGCCCCTGATGCACCTAAACAGTGGAAATGCCCCACAAGTGACCCCATTTTTGAACTGATCTACTGTTTCCTGGTACGTGAAATTTATAAATATACCCATGGTCCTAAATATAACCAAGGTTTAATACACTTCAGAATACTGAACAAAACGCAAACTGTTAAGGCAGGGTGCCATAGCAGCATGGAGTGATGAGAGAAAGGAGAGGTAAATTTAAAATATAAATCTTTATTAAATACAGAATAAAAGAAATTATTAAGAAGACAGGGTTAAGGAAAGCCTCCAAAATAGAGAAGAAGCAGCAAGTTCAAGGCAAGACATGTGCACTATAGGCTAGATTGATTGAAAATTATGACATGGGAGAATCCCAAAAATAAATACTGAAATTGAAAGTTACAATGTTAACTACATGAAGCCCAATGGGCGCCAAGAGAGGTTGCCTCAAGAAACTCTATTTTGCCCATGCAAAGTAAAAGAAGTCTCATAAGCAGTTTAGGAGCCCAATTGGTAAGAAAATACAATTTTTACAAAACTTGTTATCAATCCATATTCAGCAGTCCAACAATGAGAAAAAAATCCCCTATACAGGCATTGTGTAATTTGAGTTACCTGGTATGGGTACAGTAATACTGTTGGACAGTGCGGCTGTGTGGCTAGCTGCTTTCAACCCTGCGCCCAACGAGCGCCGTTTCGCAAATAAGCTTCTTCCGGGGGAATAATTTATTTTATTCTGTATTTACCTCTCCTTTCTCTCATCACTTCATACTGTTATGGCACCCTACCTTAAAGGGACTCTGTCACCTGAATTTGGAGGGAACAATTTTCAGTCATATGGTGTTATGATCCCAATGGCAAAGGATCTCAGAGATTACAGCAAAGTCTGCAAACATAAATACCAGCTCATAGGGACGTGGTAACTAGGCTGACCATATACCTGATCCTAGCACAAACACTAACAGTAGCCGGGGAACGTGCCTACGTTGATCCTAGACGTCTCGCGCCAGCCGGAGAACTAACTAACCCTATAAGGGAAAATAAGACCTCTTTTGCCTCCAGAGAAAAGACCCCAAAGTAATACAAGCCCCCAACAAATAATAACGGCGAGGTAAGAAGAAAAGACAAACGTAAGAATGAACTAGATTTTAGCAAAGAGAGGCCCACTGACTAATAGCAGAATATAGTAAGATGACTTATATGGTCAGCAAAAACCCTGCAAAATATCCACGCTGAATATCCAAGAACCCCCAAACCGACTAACGGTGTGGGGGGAGAATATCAGCCCCCTAGAGCTTCCAGCGATATCAGGAATCACATTTTGTACAAGCTGGACAAAAATATAAACAATGCAAATGATCAAAAATAAGAAAGCAGGACTTAGCTTATCTTGCAAAGAACCAGAACCTGAAGACAGGAGCAAACAGAAATGAACTGATTACAACGATGCCAGGCACTGGACTGAGAATCCAGGAAGTTTAAATAGCAACACCCCAGGCCTAACGAAGCAGGTGAGTACCAACCTGGTAAAAGACAATCCAAGAGCCAAATCACTAGTGACCACAAGAGGGAGCCAAGGAGTATAGTTCACAACAGTACCCCCCCTTTAAGGAGGGGTCACCGAACCCTCACCAAGGCCACCAGGGCGACCAGGATGAGCAGCATGGAAGGCACGAACCAAATCGGCCGCATGAACATCAGAGGCGGCCACCCAGGAATTATCCTCCTGACCATAGCCCTTCCATTTGACCAAATACTGAAGCCTCCGTCTAGAGAGACGAGAATCCAAGATCTTCTCTACCACGTACTCCAACTCGCCCTCAACCAACACCGGAGCAGGAGGCTCAACAGCAGAAACCACAGGCACAACGTACCGCCGCAACAAAGACCTATGGAACACGTTGTGAATGGCAAACGACACCGGAAGATCCAAACGAAAAGAAACCAGGTTAAGAACTTCCAAAATTTTATAAGGACCAATAAAGCGAGGCTTAAACTTAGGAGAGGAAACCTTCAGAGGGACATACCGAGAAGACAACCAAACAAAATCCCCAACACGAAGTCGGGGGCCCACACCGCGGCGGCGGTTGGCAAAACGCTGAGCCTTCTCCTGTGACAACTTCAAGTTGTCCACCACAAGATTCCAAATCCGCTGCAACCTATCCACCACGGAATCCACCCCAGGACAGTCAGAAGACTCAACATGACCCGAGGAGAAACGAGGATGAAAACCAGAGTTGCAGAAGAATGGCGAAACCAAAGTAGCGGAACTAGCCCGATTATTAAGGGCAAACTCCGCCAATGGCAAGAAGGTCACCCAATCATCCTGGTCCGCAGAAATAAAACATCTCAAATAAGCCTCCAGTGTCTGATTAGTTCGCTCCGTTTGACCATTAGTCTGAGGATGGAAGGCAGATGAAAACGACAAATCAATGCCCATTTTAGCACAAAAAGATCGCCAGAATCTGGACACAAACTGGGATCCTCTGTCAGACACGATATTCTCCGGAATGCCGTGTAAACGAACCACATTAAAAACACAGCCCATTCTGTCGTCTATGATTTTGTCGTTCGGTTCTAGTCAGGATTCTATCACATTGCATTGCTGGATCGGGGTTTTTATCACATTGCATTGAAACAGGTGTCTGTTCAGACAACACCGCCAGAGGATTAGCGGATTTGCGCTCCCGCAAACGCCGATCAATCTGAATAGCCAGCGCCATAGAATCATTCAGACTTGTAGGAATTGTGAAACCCACCATCACATTCTTAATGGCTTCAGAAAGACCATTTCTGAAATTTGCGGCCAGAGCACATTCATTCCATTGAGTAAGCACGGACCATTTCCGAAATTTTTGGCAATACACTTCGGCTTCATCCTGGTCCTGAGAGATAGCCAGTAGAGCTTTTTCTGCCTGAATTTCAAGATTAGGCTCCTCATAAAGCAATCCGAGCGCCAGAAAAAACGCATCAACATCCGCCAATGCCGGATCTCCTGGCGCTAACGAGAAAGCCCAATCCTGAGGGTCGCCACGCAAAAAGGAGATAACAATTTTAACTTGCTGAGCTGAATCTCCAGACGAACGAGGTTTCAAAGATAGAAACAATTTACAATTATTCCTAAAATTCCTAAATTTAAATCGATCTCCAAAGAACAACTCAGGAATAGGTATCTTAGGCTCAGACATAGGACTGCTAACAACAAAATCCTGAATGCTCTGCACTCGTGCAGCAAGCTGATCCACACTAGTAATCAAGGTCTGAACATTCATGTCTGCAGCAAAGCTTACAGCCACTCTGAGAAAAAGGGGAAGGAAGAAAGAGGAGAAAAAACAAAACAAAACTCAGAACTCCTTTTCTTTTAATCCCACTTCTGCAATGCATTAACTATTCATAGGCCTGGCATACTGTTATGATCCCAATGACAAAGGATCTCAGAGATTACAGCAAAGTCTGCAAACATAATTACCAGCTCATAGGGACGTGGTAACTAGGCTGACCATATACTTGATCCTAGCACAAACACTAACAGTAGCCGGGGAACGTGCCTACGTTGATCCTAGACGTCTCGCGCCAGCCGGATAACTAACTAACCCTATAAGGGAAAATAAGACCTCTCTTGCCTCCAGAGAAAAGACCCCAAAGTAATACAAGCCCCCAACAAATAATAACGGTGAGGTAAGAAGAAAAGACAAACGTAAGAATGAACTAGATTTTAGCAAAGAGAGGCCCACTGACTAATAGCAGAATATAGTAAGATGACTTATATGGTCAGCAAAAACCCTGCAAAATATCCACGCTGAATATCCAAGAACCCCCAAGCCGACTAACGGTGTGGGGGGAGAATATCAGCCCCCTAGAGCTTCCAGCGATATCAGGAATCACATTTTGTACAAGCTGGACAAAAATATAAACAATGCAAATGATCAAAAATAAGAAAGCAGGACTTAGCTTATCTTGCAAAGAACCAGGACCTGAAGACAGGAGCAAACAGAAATGAACTGATTACAACGATGCCAGGCACTGGACTGAGAATCCAGGAAGTTTAAATAGCAACACCCCAGGCCTAACGAAGCAGGTGAGTACCAACCTGGTAAAAGACAATCCAAGAGCCAAATCACTAGTGACCACAAGAGGGAGCCAAGGAGTATAGTTCACAACATATGGGCGGGGTTTTCGGGTGTTTGATTCACCCTTTCCTTACCCGCTGCCTGCATGCTGGCTGCAATATTGGATTGAAGTTCATTCTCTGTCCTCCGTAGTACATGCCTGCACAAGGCAATCTTGCCTTACGCAGGCGTGTACTATAGAGGACAGAGAATGAACTTCAATCCAATATTGCAGCCAGCATGCAGCCAGCGGGTAAGGAAAGGGTGGATCAAACACCCGAAAACCCCGCCCATATGACTGAAAATTGTTCCCTCCAAATTCAGGTGACAGAGTCCCTTTAACAGATTGAGTTTTGTTGTGAATTTTATAATGTAGTGGCATTGATAAGTTACACTACCATTCAAAAGTTTAGGGTCACTTAGAAATGTCCTTATTTTTTAAAGAAAAGCACAGTTTTTTCCAATGAAGCTAGCATTAAATGATTCAGGAATACACTCTATACATTGTTAATGTGGTAAATGACTATTTTAGCTGCAAACGTCTGGTTTGTAATGCAATATCTTCATAGGTGTATAGAGGCCCATAACAACCATAACTCCAGTGTTCTTATGGTACTTTGTGTTTGCTAACTGTGTAAGAAGGCTAATGGATGGTTAGAATACCCTTGAAAACCCTTGTGCAAGTATGCTAGCACAGCTGAAAACAGTTTGGCTGATTAGATAACCTATAAACCTGACCTTTGAACTAGTTGAGAATTTGGAGCATTACATTTGTTGGTTCCATTAAACTCTCAAAATGGCCATAAAAACAGAACTTTCATTTGAAACTCGACAGTCTATTCTTGTTTTTAGATATGATGGCTATCCATGTGAGAAATTGCCAAGAAACTGAAGATTTCCTACAATGGTGTGTACTACTCCCTTCAGAGGAGAGCACAAACAGGCTGTAACCAGAGTAGAAAGAGAAGCAGGAGGCCCCGCTGCATATCTGAGCAACAAGACAAGTACATTAGAGTTTGTAGTTTGAGAAATTGACGCCTCACATGTCCTCAACTGGCAGATTCATTAAATAGTACACGCAAAACGCCAGTGTCAACGTCTGCAGTGAAGAGGCGACTCCAGGATGCTGGCCTTCAGGGCAGAGTGGCAAAGAAAAAGCCTGAGACTGGCTAATAAAAGGAAAAGATTAATATGGGCAAAAGAACATAGACATTGGACAGAGGAAGATTGGAAAAAAGTGTTATGGACAGACGAATCCAAGTTTGAGGTGTTTGGATCACACAGAAGAACCTTTGTTAGACGCAGAACAACTGAAAAGATGCTGGAAGAGTGCCTGACGACATCTGTCAAGCATGGTGGAGGTAATGTGATGGTCTGGGGTTGCTTTGGTGCTGGTGAAGTGGGAGATTTGTACAAAGTAGAAGGGATTTTGAATAAGGAAGGCTATCACTCCATTTTGCAACGCCATGCCGTACCCTGTGGACAGCGCTTGATTGGAGCCAATTTCATCCTACAACAGGACAATGACCCAAAGCACACCTTCAAATTATGAAAGAACTATTTTGGGAACGAGCAGGCAGCTGGTATTCTATCTGTAATGGAGTGGCCAGCGCAGTCACCAGATCTCAACCCCATTGAGCTGTTGTGGAGCAGCTTGACCTTATGGTACGCAAAAAGTGCCCATCAAGCCAAACCAACTTGTGGGAGGGGCTTCTGGAAGCATGGGGTGAAATTTCTTCAGATTACCTCAGCAAATTAACTGCTAGAATGCCAAAGGTCTGCAATGTTGTAATTGCTGCAAAGGTTATGCAAAGTTTGAAGGAGAAAATTATTATTTCAAATAAAAATCTTTTTTTCTAACCTTGTCAATGTCTGGACTAGATTTTCAAGTCACTCGGCAACTCATTTGATTAATAAAAGTATGAGTTTTCAAGGAAAACACAAAATTGTCTGGGTGACCGTAAACTTTTGAACGGTAGTGTATGTAGAGTGCATCAGGTTGGTATACGTGAGTTATGCAATCAGCTATAGTGTGAGATAATCTACACTGTTGTGAATTTGGATTCTGGGCTCCCCCGGTGGCCGCTTGTGGAATTGGACTTGTCATCCTCTTTCCTGTTTCACCTGGTTCCATCAGTAGTGGGTGTCGCTATTTAAGCTCATTTCTATGGTGGTTTCTTGCCGGTCAACAATGTTATCTGATGCCTCTCAGTGCTTGTTCCTGCTTCTAGACTACTACTAGATAAGTTGGACTTTTGTCCATGTTTTGTTTTGCCTATTTGTTCCAGTTCACAGCTGAAGTTTTGTTACTGTGTCTGGAAAGCTCTCGTTGATCAGGGATTGCTACTCTGGCGTTATGAGTTAATGCCAGAGTTTAAGGTAATCTCTGGATGGTGTTTTGTTAGTGTTTTTCTGCTGACCATGAAAGTATACTATCTGTCTTCTGCTATCTAGTAAGCGGACCTCAAATTTGCTAAGACTATTTTCCTGCTGCGTTTGTTGTTTCATCTGAACTCACCGTCATTATATGTGGGGGGCTACTGTCTTCTTTGGAATATTTCTCTAGAGGTGAGCCAGGTCTTATATTTCCCTCTGCTAGCTATTTAGGTCTTAGGCCAGAGCTGGGCATCTAGCGATAAATAGGAAATGCTACCTGGCTATTTCTAGTTGCGCGGCAGGCTTAGTTCATGGTCAGTATAGTTCCATCTTCCGAGAGCTTGTCCCTCTCTAGGCTTGCTATGATCTCTGCCTGCAGAGATCATGACAGTTTGACCGGCCCATAAAGTGTTAAAGACCCAGGTTGAGAAAGGAGAGTTATAAGAAGTCTGCTGGAATTTTTTTTTTTTTTCCTCCAGTCTGCCTTGCTGCAGTCTTTTTTCTCTCTCTCCTCCTAATCTCTGTATGCTCTGTGTGCACCTGACAATTATGGATCTCCAGAGTGTAACTGCGGGTTTGAATAATCTCATCACGAAAGTACAAAATTTACAAGATTTTGTGGTACATGCTCCGGTATCTGAGCCGAGAATTCCTTTGCCGGAGTTCTTCACAGGGAATAGAGCTAGCTTCCAGAATTTCCGAAATAATTGTAAGCTTTATTTGTCCCTGAAGTCTCGTTCAGCTGGAGACCCTGCTCAGCAGGTTAGGATTGTGATTTCCTTGCTCAGGGGTGACCCTCAAGATTGGGCCTTCTCATTGCCAGCAGGGGATCCTGCGTTACGCGATGTGGATGCGTTTTTTCTGGCCTTGGGCTTGCTTTATGAGGAACCTCATTTGGAACTTCAGGCAGAAAGAACTTTGATGGCACTATCTCAGGGGCAAGACGAAGCTGAAGTTTTCTGCCAAAAATTCCGTAAATGGTCTGTGCTTACTCAGTGGAATGAGTGCGCCTTGGCGGCAACTTTCAGAGAAGGTCTCTCTGATGCCGTTAAGGATGTTATGGTGGGGTTCCCTTTGCCTGCAGGTCTGAATGAGTCCATGACAATGGCTATTCAGATTGATAGGCGTCTGCGGGAGCGCAAACCGGTGCACCATCTGGCGGTGTCTATGGAAAAGACGCCAGAAAGTATGCAGTGTGATAGAATTCTGTCCAGGAGCGAGCGACAGAATCTTAGACGGAAGAATGGATTGTGTTTCTATTGTGGGGATGTAAGGGTATTCATGAGGACGTACCTTTGGTTTCTATTTCGTCGTCCATTCCCTCTGAAGTCCCTGAGTTCCTCTCTGATTATCAAGACGTCTTTGACGAACCCAAGCTTGGGTCGTTACCTCCGCACCGTGAGTGCGATTGTGCCATAGATTTGATACCGGGTTGTAAATATCCAAAGGGTCGTTTGTTTAATTTGTCTGTGCCGGAACATGCTGCTATGCGGGAATATATAAAGGAGTCTTTGGAAAAGGGACATATTCGTCCATCTTCTTCTCCCTTGGGAGCTGGGTTTTTCTTTGTCTCAAAAAAAGACGGCTCTTTGAGACCATGTATTGATTATCGGCTTCTGAATAAGATCACTGTTAAGTATCAATACCCATTGCCATTGCTTACTGATTTGTTTGCTCGTATAGAGGGTGCTAAGTGGTTCTCTAAAATTGATCTTCGTGGGGCGTATAATTTGGTGCGGATCAGGCAGGGGGATGAGTGGAAGACCGCATTTAATACGCCCGAGGGCCACTTTGAGTATTTGGTCATGCCTTTTGGTCTTTCTAATGCCCCTTCAGTTTTCCAGTCTTTTATGCATGATATTTTCCGCGATTTTCTGGATAAATTTGTGATAATATATCTGGATGATATTCTGATTTTTTCTGATGACTGGGACTCTCATGTCCAGCAGGTCAGGAGAGTTTTTCAGGTTCTGCGGTCTAATTCTTTATGTGTGAAGGGGTCTAAGTGCGTTTTTGGGGTCCAGAAAATTTCCTTTTTGGGGTATATTTTTTCTCCCTCTTCCATTGAGATGGATCCCGTCAAGGTGCAAGCTATTTGTGACTGGACTCAGCCCTCCTCTCTTAAGGGTCTTCAGAGATTTTTGGGCTTTGCCAACTTTTACCGCCGATTTATTGCTGGTTTTTCGGATGTCGTTAAACCACTGACTGATTTGACCAGACAAGGCGCTGATGTTGCTAATTGGTCCCCTCATGCTGTAGAGGCCTTTCAGGAGCTTAAGCGCCGTTTTGCCTCTGCCCCTGTGTTGCGTCAGCCTGATGTGAATCTGCCTTTTCAGGTTGAGGTTGACGCTTCGGAGATCGGAGCTGGGGCAGTGTTGTCGCAGAAAGGTTCCGACTGCTCCGTCATTAGGCCTTGTGCCTTCTTTTCTCGCAAATTTTCGCCCGCAGAGCGGAATTATGATGTTGGGAATCGGGAGCTTTTGGCCATGAAGTGGGCGTTTGAGGAGTGGCGCCATTGGCTCGAGGGGGCTAGGCATCAGGTGGTGGTATTGACTGACCACAAAAATTTGATTTATCTTGAGACTGCCAGACGCCTGAATCCTAGACAGGCGCGCTGGTCTTTATTTTTTTCTCGCTTTAATTTTGTGGTGTCATACCTACCGGGTTCTAAGAATGTTAAGGCAGATGCCCTTTCTAGGAGTTTTGACCCGGACTCTCCTGGTGATTCTGAACCCACAGGTATCCTTAGGGAGGGAGTAATTTTGTCGGCCGTTTCTCCTGATCTGCGGCGGTCCTTGCAAGAGTTTCAGGCGGATAGACCGGATCGTTGTCCGCCTGATAGACTGTTTGTTCCGGATGATTGGACCAGCAGAGTCATCTCTGAGGTACATTCTTCTGCATTGGCAGGTCATCCCGGAATTTTTGGTACCAGGGATTTGGTGGCAAGATCCTTCTGGTGGCCTTCCCTGTCACGAGATGTGCGAGTCTTTGTGCAGTCATGTGACGTTTGTGCTCGGGCCAAGTCTTGTAGTTCTCGGGCTAGCGGACTGCTGTTGCCCTTGCCTATTCCTAAGAGGCCTTGGACACACATCTCGATGGATTTTATTTCAGATCTGCCTGTTTCCCAGAAGATGTCTGTCATCTGGGTGGTCTGTGACCGTTTCTCTAAAATGGTCCATTTGGTTCCTCTGCCCAAGTTGCCTTCTTCTTCTGAGTTGGTTCCTCTGTTTTTTCAGAATGTTGTCCGATTGCACGGTATTCCTGAGAATATTGTTTCTGACAGAGGTACCCAATTTGTGTCTAGATTTTGGCGGGCATTCTGTGCTAGGATGGGCATAGATTTGTCTTTTTCATCTGCTTTTCACCCTCAGACTAATGGCCAGACCGAGCGGACTAATCAGACCCTTGAGACATATCTGAGGTGTTTTGTCTCTGCTGACCAGGATGATTGGGTTGCTTTTTTGCCATTGGCAGAGTTCGCCCTCAATAATCGGGCCAGTTCTTCCACCTTGGTGTCCCCGTTTTTCTGTAATTCGGGGTTTCACCCTCGATTTTCCTCCGGTCAGGTGGAATCCTCGGATTGTCCTGGAGTGGATGCGGTGGTGGAGAGATTGCATCACATCTGGGGGCAGGTTATGGACAATTTGAAGTTGTCCCAGGAGAAGACTCAGCGTTTTGCCAACCGTCATCGTCGTGTTGGTTCTCGGCTTTGTGTTGGAGATTTAGTGTGGTTGTCTTCTCGTTTTGTCCCTATGAGGGTCTCTTCTCCTAAGTTTAAACCTCGGTTCATCGGCCCTTATAGAATATTGGAGATTCTTAATCCTGTTTCTTTCCGTTTGGACCTCCCTGCGTCCTTTTCCATTCATAACGTTTTTCATCGGTCGTTATTGCGCAGGTATGAGGTACCTGTTGTACCTTCAGTTGAGCCTCCTGCTCCGGTGTTGGTTGAGGGTGAGTTGGAGTACGTTGTGGAGAAAATTTTGGACTCTCGTGTTTCCAGACGGAAACTCCAGTATCTGGTCAACTGGAAGGGTTACGGCCAGGAGGATAATTCTTGGGTCAATGCATCTGATGTTCATGCTTCTGATCTTGTTCGTGCCTTCCATAGGGCTCATCCTGGTCGCCCTGGTGGATCTGGTGAGGGTTCGGTGCCCCCTCCTTGAGGGGGGGGTACTGTTGTGAATTTGGATTCTGGGCTCCCCCGGTGGCCGCTTGTGGAATTGGACTTGTCATCCTCTTTCCTGTTTCACCTGGTTCCATCAGTAGTGGGTGTCGCTATTTAAGCTCATTTCTATGGTGGTTTCTTGCCGGTCAACAATGTTATCTGATGCCTCTCAGTGCTTGTTCCTGCTTCTAGACTACTACTAGATAAGTTGGACTTTTGTCCATGTTTTGTTTTGCCTATTTGTTCCAGTTCACAGCTGAAGTTTTGTTACTGTGTCTGGAAAGCTCTCGTTGATCAGGGATTGCTACTCTGGCGTTATGAGTTAATGCCAGAGTTTAAGGTAATCTCTGGATGGTGTTTTGTTAGTGTTTTTCTGCTGACCATGAAAGTATACTATCTGTCTTCTGCTATCTAGTAAGCGGACCTCAAATTTGCTAAGACTATTTTCCTGCTGCGTTTGTTGTTTCATCTGAACTCACCGTCATTATATGTGGGGGGCTACTGTCTTCTTTGGAATATTTCTCTAGAGGTGAGCCAGGTCTTATATTTCCCTCTGCTAGCTATTTAGGTCTTAGGCCAGAGCTGGGCATCTAGCGATAAATAGGAAATGCTACCTGGCTATTTCTAGTTGCGCGGCAGGCTTAGTTCATGGTCAGTATAGTTCCATCTTCCGAGAGCTTGTCCCTCTCTAGGCTTGCTATGATCTCTGCCTGCAGAGATCATGACACTACACTATTTCAATACCCTCAGGGTTGACAACAGAGTATAGCTTGGAGGATATCCCAATAATAAAACACCAGGGCTCCCGATGTAGTTGGGACAGGTGGTAGGTGGTATAGAAAGAAACAAAGGATGCAGAGTTGAAGTCTCTTTACTGATGAATTCAGGCAGCCACAGTCCAGGGTACCGGATCACAGGTACAGGTATGGTCTGGCCAGCTTGGAAGCGAAACTGGACTCCCCTTTACCAGGCGGGGTTGGAAGCCTTCCTACTAGCGCTATGGTGTAGTCCCTTGCTGCCTTAGGCCTCATACAAGGTCCTCATATTTCTTCTCTGTCCCCCCTTGTTGGTAGGACACTACGCGTACGACAGGTAGCTTGAGCCTTTTTACAGGATCTCTATCATGACCCGGGTTCTATTTGCTACTGTGTCCTCAGGTGTCAATGGTGGACAGGTGTTGTGAATTCCGCTCTTGGGCTCCCTCCGGTGGTTGTAAGTGGCATTTTTGTGAATTCTGTTCTTGGGCTCCCTCCTGTGGTTTTGAGTAGTATGGCTGCTTCTGGGATTTAGCATCAGCAGCTGTTTTCACTGATCGTCTTTCTGGCTCGGCTATATTAGTCTGGCCTGTTCCCTCATTCAATGCCAGTTGTCAATTGTTCCAGCCTGGAGTCACGGCTCTTTGGATTTCCCTGACACTCTGACCAGTTCAGCAAAGCTAAGTCCTTGCTTGTCCTTTTGCAGTTCACTTGTTGTGGACTTTGTTGTTCAGCACTTTCTATGTTTTGCTCATTTGTCCAGCTTATCAGTATGAACCTATTCAGCTAAGCTGGAAGTTCTGGGCAGCAGAGTTTGCCCTCCACACCTTTAGTCAGGTGTGGAGATTTTTGCATTTCTCTGCGGTGGACTTTTTCTAGTTTTTATTACTGACCGCACAGTGTTCTGTCCTGTACTAATTCTATCTAGCTAGAAGTGGCCTCCTTTGCTAAATCTTGTTTCATACTGCGTATATCATTTCCTTCTCCTCTCACAGTCATTATTTGTGGGGGGCTGTCCTATCCTTTGGGGATTTTCTCTGAGGCAAGATAGCTTTCCTGTTTTTACCTTTAGGGGTAGCTAGTTCTCCGGCTGTGACGAGGTGTCCAGGGAGTGACAGGAACATCCCACGGCTACTGCTAGTGTCTGTGTTAAGATCAGGAACTGCGGTCTGTATAGTTACCACCTGCTCAGAGCTAGTCGCATGTCGCTCCTACATCACCAGACCATAACAGTACAACTGGCCCAGAATGAGCTGAATGCATCTCAAAAGAAGGAAAAGAAAAAGAGTTCTGAGCCATTTTTTTTTCTTTAGTCTGTTTTGTCTTTTTCCTTCCTCTTAATCTCTGGGTGATTCAGGATTTGGTTGCGGGCATGGATGTTCAGGGGTTGTTTTCTCGTGTGGATCAGCTTGCTGCAAGAGTACAGAGTATCCAAGATTATGTTGTTCAGACTCCGGCCTTAGAGTCTAGAATTCCTACTCCGGATTTGTTTTACGGGAATAGATCTAAGTTTTTGAACTTTAAAAATAACTGCAAATTGTTTTTTGCTCTGAAACCCCGTTCCTCTGGTGACCCCACTCAGCAAGTTAAAATAGTTATTTCTCTGCTGCGTGGTGACCCTCAGGACTGGGCATTCTCCCTTGAGTCAGGGGATCCGGCATTGCTTAATGTAGATGCATTTTTTCAATCGCTCGGATTATTGTATGACGAACCTAACTCTGCAGAGCATGCTGAGAAAACACTTTTGGCCCTGTGTCAGGGTCAGGAAGCGGCAGAATTATACTGCCAGAAATTTAGAAAATGGTCTGTGCTCACTAAATGGAATGATGATGCTCTGGCAGCAATTTTCAGAAAGGGTCTTTCTGAAGCCCTTAAGGATGTTATGGTGGGGTTCCCCACACCTGTTGGTTTGAGCGAATCTATGTCTCTGGCCATTCAGATTGATCGGCGCCTGCGCGAACGCAAAGTGGTGCACCATATGGCAGCGTCCTCTGAGCAGAGACCTGAGCCTATGCAATGTGATAGGATTTTGACTAGAGCGGAACAGAGGGGATACAGACTTCAGAATGGACTGTGTTTTTACTGTGGTGATTCTGCTCACGTTATTTCTGATTGCCCTAAGCGTATTAAGAGGGTCGCTAGATCTGTTACCATTAGTACTGTACAGCCTAAGTTTCTCCTGTCTGTGACCCTGATTTGCTCATTGTCATCTTTTTCTGTCATGGCATTTGTGGATTCAGGCGCTGCTCTGAATTTAATGGACTTAGAATTTGCCAGGCGCTGTGGCGGCTTTTCTTTGCAGCCTTTGCAGAGTCCTATTCCCTTGAGGGGTATTGATGCTACACCGTTGGCCAAGAATAAACCTCAGTATTGGACTCAGCTGACTATGTGCATGGCTCCAGCACATCAGGAAGATTGCCGTTTTCTGGTGTTGCATAATTTACATGATGTTGTTGTACTGGGTTTTCCATGGTTACAGGTGCACAATCCTGTGCTGGATTGGAAATCGATGTCTGTGACTAGTTGGGGTTGTCAAGGGGTACATAGTGACGTTCCTTTGATGTCAATTTCCTCTTCCCTCTCTTCTGATGTTCCTGAATTTTTGTCAGATTTCCAGGATGTATTCGATGAGCCCAAGTCCAGTTCCCTTCCTCCACATAGGGACTGTGATTGTGCTATTGACTTGATTCCTGGCTGTAAGTTCCCTAAGGGCCGACTTTTCAATCTGTCTGTGCCAGAGCATGCTGCTATGCGGAGCTATATCAAGGAGTCTTTAGAGAAGGGGCATATTCGTCCGTCTTGGTCACCATTGGGAGCGGGATTCTTTTTTGTTGCCAAGAAGGATGGCTCCTTGAGACCCTGTATTGATTATCGCCTTCTTAATAAAATCACGGTCAAATTCCAATACCCTTTACCTTTGCTCTCTGATTTGTTTGCTAGGATTAAGGGGGCTAGTTGGTTTACCAAGATTGACCTTCGAGGGGCATATAATCTTGTTCGTATTAAACAGGGTGACGAATGGAAAACTGCATTTAATACGCCCGAAGGCCATTTTGAATACCTGGTGATGCCTTTCGGGCTTTCTAATGCTCCTTCTGTATTTCAGTCCTTTATGCATGATATTTTCCGCAATTATCTTGATAAATTCTTGATTGTGTATTTGGATGATATTTAGATTTTTTCCAATGATTGGGAGTCTCATGTGAAGCAGGTCAGGATGGTATTCCAGATCCTTTGTGATAATGCTCTATTTGTGAAGGGGTCTAAGTGCCTATTTGGAGTTCAGAAGGTCTCTTTTTTGGGGTTTATTTTTTCTCCTTCATCTATAGAAATGGATCCTGTTAAGGTCCAAGCCATTCATGACTGGATTCAACCCACATCTGTGAAGAGCCTTCAGAAATTTTTGGGCTTTGCTAATTTTTATCGCCGTTTCATTGCCAACTTCTCTAGTGTGGTTAAACCCCTGACCGATTTGACAAAGAAAGGCGCTGATGTGACAAATTGGTCCTCTGAGGCTGTTGAGGCCTTTCAGGAGCTTAAACGCCGATTTACTTCTGCCCCTGTCTTGCGTCAGCCGGATGTTTCTCTTCCTTTTCAGGTTGAGGTTGACGCTTCTGAGATTGGGGCAGGGGCCATTTTGTCACAGAGGAATTCTGATGGTTCCTTGATGAAGCCATGTGCCTTCTTTTCCCGAAAGTTTTCACCTGCGGAACGCAATTATGATGTCGGCAATCGGGAGTTGTTGGCTATGAAGTGGGCATTTGAGGAGTGGCGACATTGGCTTGAGGGAGCCAAGCACCGCATTGTGGTCTTGACCGATCATAAGAATCTGATTTACCTCGAGTTGGCCAAGCGGCTGAACCCTAGACAGGCTCGGTGGTCCCTGTTTTTCTCCCGTTTTGATTTTGTGGTCTCATATCTTCCGGGATCTAAGAATGTTAAGGCGGATGCCCTCTCTAGGAGTTTTTTGCCTGATTCTCCTGGAGTCCTTGAGCCGGTTGGCATTCTTAGGGAAGGGGTGATTCTGTCTGCCATCTCCCCTAATTTGCAGCAGGCGCTTCAGGAATTTCAGGCTGATAAACCTGACCGCTGTCCTGTGGGGAAGCTGTTTGTTCCTGATAGATGGACAAGTAAGGTAATTTCTGAGGTCCATTGTTCTGTGTTGGCCGGTCATCCTGGGATTTTTGGTACCAGAGATTTGGTTGCTAGGTCCTTTTGGTGGCCTTCCTTGTCGCGAGATGTGCGTTCTTTTGTGCAGTCCTGTGGGACTTGTGCCCGGGCTAAGCCTTGCTGTTCCCGCGCTAGTGGGTTGCTTTTGCCTTTGCCTGTCCCGGAGAGGCCATGGACGCATATTTCCATGGATTTTATTTCGGACCTTCCTGTGTCCCAGAGGATGTCTGTTATCTGGGTGGTTTGTGACCGGTTCTCTAAAATGGTCCATTTGGTGCCTTTGCCTAAATTGCCTTCCTCCTCTGATTTGGTTCCATTGTTTTTTCAGCATCTGGTTCGTTTGCATGGCATTCCGGAGAATATTGTGTCTGACAGAGGTTCCCAGTTTGTTTCCAGGTTTTGGCGGGCCTTTTGTGCTAAGATGGGCATTAATTTGTCTTTTTCTTCGGCGTTCCATCCTCAGACAAATGGCCAAACTGAGCGAACTAATCAAACCTTGGAAACCTATTTGAGATGCTTTGTGTCTGCTGATCAGGATGATTGGGTGGCTTTCTTGTCGTTGGCCGAGTTTGCCCTTAATAATCGGGCCAGTTCGGCTACTTTGGTTTCGCCTTTCTTTTGTAATTTTGGTTTCCATCCTCCTTTTTCTTCAGGACAGGTTGAGCCTTCTGATTGTCCTGGTGTAGATTCCGTGATGGACAGGTTACAGCAGATTTTGACTCATGTGGTAGACAATTTGACGTTGTCTCAGGAAAAGGCTCAGCGTTTTGCTAACCGCCGTCGGTGTGTTGGTCCTCGGCTTCGTGTGGGGGATTTGGTCTGGTTATCCTCTCGTCATGTTCCTATGAAGGTTTCTTCCCCTAAGTTCAAGCCTCGGTTTATTGGTCCTTATAAGATTTCTGAGATTATTAATCCAGTGCCTTTTCATTTGGCCCTTCCAGCCTCTTTTGCCATCCACAATGTTTTCCATAGATCTTTGTTGCGGAGATATGTGGTACCCGTTGTTCCATCTGTTGATCCTCCTGCCCTGGTTGTTGTAAATTTGGTTTCTGGGCTCCCCCGGTGGTCACTTGTGGTACTGAACTTGTGTGTTTCATCGCCTCTGTTCACCTGTTTCCATCAGGATGTGGGAGTTGTCTATTTAGCCTTGCTCCTCAGTCATTTCTATGCCGGCCAACAATGTTACCAGAAGCCTTTCTGTTGCATGTTCCTGCTCCTAGACTACTATCAGCTAAGTTGGACTTGTAGTCCTAAGTTTGTTTTGCATTTTTGTTCCAGTTCTCTGTGTTTGAATATTTCTGAGGCTGGAAGCTCTTGTGAGCTGAAATTGCCACTCTGGTGTCATGAGTTGATATTAGAGTCTTAAAGTAATTTCAGGATGGTGTTTTGAAAGGGTTTTCAGCTGACTGTGTAGTTCCCTTTTCTGTCTTCCTACTATCTAGTAAGCGGACCTCAATTTGCTAAACCTATCTTCATACTTCGTATGTCAATTTCCTCTAAAATCACCGACATTATATGTGGGGGCTACTGTCTGCCTTTTGGGGAAAATTTCTCTAGAGGTAAGCCAGGTCTGTATTTTCCTCTGCTAGGGTCAGTCAGTTCTCCGGCTGGCGCTGGGCGTCTAGGGATAAAACGTAGGCACGCTACCCGGCCACTGTTAGTTGTGCGGTAGGTTTAGCTCACAGTCAGCTCGAGTTCCCATCTTCCAAGAGCTAGTCCTTTTGTATGCTTTACTACGGTCTCTTGCCATTGAGAACCATGACAGTTTGGCCGGCCAAGGGTTAAAATAATTGGCAGAAGAAAGGAGAGAAAAGAAGTCTGCAGAGAATTTTTTTTTTTTTCCTGAGTTTGCTCATTAGTTGATTCACTAGCATCTCTGCTTACTGCAGCCTTCGTCTCTCTCAACTTCTAATCCTTGAATGGTTCTGATTTCACCTGATGAAAATGGATCCTCAGAGTTTAGCTACAGGTCTGAATAATCTCGCTATGAAGGTTCAAGGTTTACAGGATTTTGTAATTCATGCTCCTATATCTGAACCTAGAGTACCTTTGCCTGAATTTTTCTCCGGGGATAGATCTCGCTTCCAGAATTTCAAACATAATTGTAAATTATTTTTGTCTCTGAGATCTCGCTCCGCTGGAGATCCTGCACAGCAGGTCAGGATTGTAATTTCCTTGCTCCGGGGCGACCCTCAGGATTGGGCATTTGCTTTGGCACCAGGGGATCCTGCGTTGCTCAATGTGGATGCGTTTTTCCTGGCTTTGGGGTTGCTTTATGAGGAACCTCATTTAGAGATTCAGGCTGAAAAAGCCTTGATGGCCCTGTCTCAAGGGCAAGATGAGGCTGAAATATACTGCCAAAAATTTCGTAAGTGGTCTGTGCTTACTCAGTGGAATGAGTGCGCCCTGGCGGCGAATTTCAGAGAGGGTCTCTCTGATGCCATTAAAGATGTTATGGTGGGGTTCCCTGTGCCTGCAGGTCTGAATGAGTCCATGACAATGGCTATTCAGATTGATCGGCGTTTGCGGGAGCGCAAACCTGTGCACCATTTGGCGGTGTCTACTGAGAAGGCGCCAGAGATTATGCAATGTGATAGAATTCTGTCCGGAAGCGAACGACAGAATTTTAGGCGAAAAAATGGGTTATGCTTCTATTGTGGCGATTCAACTCATGTTATATCAGCATGCTCTAAACGTACTAAGAAGGTTGATAAGTCTGTTTCAATTGGTACTTTACAGTCCAAGTTTATTCTATCTGTGACCCTGATTTGCTCTTTATCGTCTATTACCGCGGACGCCTATGTCGACTCTGGCGCCGCTTTGAGTCTTATGGATTGGTCCTTTGCCAAACGCTATGGGTTTAATTTAGAGCCTCTGGAAGTTCCTATACCTCTGAAGGGTATTGACTCCACGCCATTGGCTAGTAATAAACCACAATACTGGACACAAGTAACTATGCGTATTAATCCGGATCACCAGGAGATTATTCGCTTCCTTGTGTTGTATAATCTACATGATGTGTTGGTGCTTGGATTGCCATGGCTGCAATCTCATAACCCAGTCCTCGACTGGAAAGCAATGTCTGTGTTAAGCTGGGGATGTCAGGGGACTCATGGGGACGTACCTTTGGTTTCCATTTCGTCATCTATTCCCTCTGAGATTCCGGAATTTTTATCTGATTATCGTGACGTTTTTGAGGAGCCTAAACTTGGTTCACTACCTCCGCACAGAGATTGCGATTGTACAATAGATCTGATTCCGGGCAGTAAGTTTCCAAAGGGTCGTTTATTTAATCTATCTGTGCCTGAACATGCTGCTATGCGGGAATATATTAAGGAGTCCTTGGAAAAGGGACATATTCGTCCTTCGTCATCTCCCTTAGGAGCCGGTTTTTTCTTTGTATCTAAAAAAGATGGCTCTTTGAGGCCGTGTATTGATTATCGGCTTTTGAATAAAATCACGGTTAAATATCAGTATCCTTTGCCACTGCTTACTGATTTGTTTGCTCGAATAAAGGGGGCCAAGTGGTTCTCTAAGATTGATCTTCGTGGGGCGTATAATTTAGTGCGAATTAAGCAGAGGGATGAGTGGAAAACCGCATTTAATACGCCTGAGGGCCATTTTGAGTATTTAGTAATGCCTTTTGGTCTTTCAAATGCCCCTTCAGTCTTTCAGTCTTTTATGCATGACATTTTCCGTGAATATTTGGATAAATTTATGATTGTGTATCTGGATGATATTTTGATTTTTTCGGACGACTGGGACTCTCATGTCCCACAGGTCAGGAGGGTTTTTCAGGTTTTGCGCTCTAATTCCTTGTGTGTAAAGGGTTCTAAGTGCGTTTTTGGGGTTCAAAAGATTTCGTTTTTGGGGTACATTTTTTCCCCCTCTTCCATTGAGATGGACCCTGTCAAGGTTCAGGCTATTTGTGACTGGACGCAACCCTCTTCTCTTAAGAGCCTTCAGAAGTTTTTGGGCTTTGCTAATTTTTATCGTCGATTTATAACTGGTTTTTCTGATGTTGCTAAACCGTTGACTGATTTGACTAAGAAGGGTGCTGATGTTGCTGATTGGTCCCCTGCTGCTGTGGAGGCCTTTCGGGAGCTTAAGCGCCGCTTTTCTTCCGCCCCTGTATTGCGTCAGCCTGATGTTACTCTTCCTTTTCAGGTTGAGGTCGACGCTTCAGAAATCGGAGCTGGGGCGGTTTTGTCGCAGAAAAGTTCCGACTGCTCCGTGATGAGACCTTGCGCGTTCTTTTCTCGTAAATTTTCGCCCGCTGAGCGAAATTATGATATTGGTAATCGGGAGCTCTTGGCTATGAAGTGGGCTTTTGAGGAGTGGCGTCATTGGCTTGAGGGGGCTAGACATCAGGTGGTGGTATTGACCGACCACAAGAATTTGATTTATCTTGAGTCTGCCAGGCGCCTGAATCCTAGACAGGTGCGCTGGTCGTTATTTTTCTCTCGGTTTAATTTTGTGGTTTCTTACCTACCGGGTTCTAAAAATGTGAAGGCGGATGCCCTTTCTAGGAGTTTTGAGCCTGATTCCCCTGGTAATTCTGAACCTACAGGTATCCTTAAGGATGGAGTGATATTATCTGCTGTTTCCCCAGACTTGCGACGGGTCTTGCAGGAGTTTCAGGCGGATAGACCTGATCGTTGCCCGCCTGGTAGAATGTTTGTTCCTGATGATTGGACCAGTAGAGTCATCTCGGAGGTCCATTCTTCTGCGTTAGCTGGTCATCCTGGAATCTTTGGTACCAGGGATTTGGTGGCTAGGTCCTTCTGGTGGCCTTCCCTGTCGCGAGATGTGCGAGGTTTTGTGCAGTCTTGTGATGTTTGTGCTCGGGCCAAGCCTTGTTGTTCTCGGGCTAGTGGATTGTTGTTATCTTTGCCTATTCCGAAGAGGCCTTGGACTCACATCTCCATGGATTTTATTTCTGATCTCCCTGTTTCTCAGAAGATGTCTGTCATCTGGGTGGTGTGTGACCGTTTCTCTAAGATGGTCCATTTGGTTCCCTTGCCTAAATTGCCTTCCTCATCCGAGCTGGTTCCTCTGTTTTTTCAAAATGTGGTTCGCTTGCATGGTATTCCGGAGAATATCGTGTCTGACAGGGGAACCCAATTCGTGTCTAGATTTTGGCGAGCGTTCTGTGCTAGGATGGGCATTGATTTGTCTTTTTCGTCTGCTTTCCATCCTCAGACTAATGGCCAGACCGAGCGAACTAATCAGACCTTGGAGACTTATTTGAGGTGTTTTGTGTCTGCGGATCAGGATGATTGGGTTGCCTTTTTGCCCTTGGCGGAGTTTGCCCTCAATAATCGGGCTAGTTCTGCCACCTTGGTTTCTCCTTTCTTCTGTAATTCGGGGTTTCATCCTCGTTTCTCTTCCGGTCAGGTGGAGTCTTCGGATTGTCCTGGAGTGGATGCTGTGGTGGAGAGGTTGCATCAGATTTGGGGGCATGTGGTGGACAATTTGAAGTTGTCCCAGGAGAAGACTCAGCATTTTGCCAACCGCCGTCGTCGTGTTGGTCCTCGTCTTTGTGTTGGGGACTTGGTGTGGTTGTCTTCTCGTTTTGTCCCTATGAAGGTTTCTTCTCCTAAGTTTAAGCCTCGGTTCATCGGCCCGTACAAGATATTGGAGATTCTTAACCCTGTGTCCTTTCGTTTGGACCTCCCTACATCTTTTTCTATTCATAATGTCTTCCATCGGTCATTGTTGCGCAGGTATGAGGTACCGGTTGTGCCTTCCGTTGAGCCTCCTGCTCCGGTGTTGGTTGAGGGTGAGTTGGAGTACGTTGTCGAGAAGATCTTGGACTCCCGTGTTTCCAGACGGAGACTTCAGTATCTGGTCAAGTGGAAGGGCTACGGTCAGGAGGATAATTCTTGGGTGACAGCCTCTGATGTTCATGCCTCCGATTTGGTCCGTGCCTTTCATAGGGCTCATCCTGATCGCCCTGGTGGTTCTGGTGAGGGTTCGGTGCCCCCTCCTTGAGGGGGGGGTACTGTTGTGAATTTGGTTTCTGGGCTCCCCCGGTGGTCACTTGTGGTACTGAACTTGTGTGTTTCATCGCCTCTGTTCACCTGTTTCCATCAGGATGTGGGAGTTGTCTATTTAGCCTTGCTCCTCAGTCATTTCTATGCCGGCCAACAATGTTACCAGAAGCCTTTCTGTTGCATGTTCCTGCTCCTAGACTACTATCAGCTAAGTTGGACTTGTAGTCCTAAGTTTGTTTTGCATTTTTGTTCCAGTTCTCTGTGTTTGAATATTTCTGAGGCTGGAAGCTCTTGTGAGCTGAAATTGCCACTCTGGTGTCATGAGTTGATATTAGAGTCTTAAAGTAATTTCAGGATGGTGTTTTGAAAGGGTTTTCAGCTGACTGTGTAGTTCCCTTTTCTGTCTTCCTACTATCTAGTAAGCGGACCTCAATTTGCTAAACCTATCTTCATACTTCGTATGTCAATTTCCTCTAAAATCACCGACATTATATGTGGGGGCTACTGTCTGCCTTTTGGGGAAAATTTCTCTAGAGGTAAGCCAGGTCTGTATTTTCCTCTGCTAGGGTCAGTCAGTTCTCCGGCTGGCGCTGGGCGTCTAGGGATAAAACTTAGGCACGCTACCCGGCCACTGTTAGTTGTGCGGTAGGTTTAGCTCACAGTCAGCTCGAGTTCCCATCTTCCAAGAGCTAGTCCTTTTGTATGCTTTACTACGGTCTCTTGCCATTGAGAACCATGACACCTGGTGTTGGTTGAGGGGGAGTTGGAATATGTGGTTGAGAAAATTTTGGATTCTCGTTTTTCGAGGCGGAGGCTTCAGTATCTTGTCAAGTGGAAGGGTTATGGCCAAGAGGATAATTCTTGGGTGGTTGCCTCCGATGTCCATGCCGCCGATTTGGTTCGTGCTTTTCATTTGGCTCGTCCTGATTGGCCTGGGGGCTCTGGTGAGGTTTCGGTGACCCCTCCTCAAGGGGGGGGTACTGTTGTGAATTCCGCTCTTGGGCTCCCTCCGGTGGTTGTAAGTGGCATTTTTGTGAATTCTGTTCTTGGGCTCCCTCCTGTGGTTTTGAGTAGTATGGCTGCTTCTGGGATTTAGCATCAGCAGCTGTTTTCACTGATCGTCTTTCTGGCTCGGCTATATTAGTCTGGCCTGTTACCTCATTCAATGCCAGTTGTCAATTGTTCCAGCCTGGAGTCACAGCTCTTTGGATTTCCCTGACACTCTGACCAGTTCAGCAAAGCTAAGTCCTTGCTTGTCCTTTTGCAGTTCACTTGTTGTGGACTTTGCTGTTCAGCACTTTCTATGTTTTGCTCATTTGTCCAGCTTATCAGTATGAACCTATTCAGCTAAGCTGGAAGTTCTGGGCAGCAGAGTTTGCCCTCCACACCTTTAGTCAGGTGTGGAGATTTTTGCATTTCTCTGCAGTGGACTTTTTCTAGTTTTTATTACTGACCGCACAGTGTTCTGTCCTGTACTAATTCTATCTAGCTAGAAGTGGCCTCCTTTGCTAAATCTTGTTTCATACTATGTATGTCATTTCCTTCTCCTCTCACAGTCATTATTTGTGGGGGGCTGTCCTATCCTTTGGGGATTTTCTCTGAGGCAAGATAGCTTTCCTGTTTCTACCTTTAGGGGTAGCTAGTTCTCTGGCTGTGACGAGGTGTCCAGGGAGTGACAGGAACATCCCACGGCTACTGCTAGTGTCTGTGTTAAGATCAGGAACTGCGGTCTGTATAGTTACCACCTGCTCAGAGCTAGTCGCATGTCGCTCCTACATCACCAGACCGTAACAGACAGGTAACTTGCAATCTGCTGTCTTGCCGGTTTCTGCCATGGGGCATAGAGTTACTCCCACAACCTCGGTCTTCCGGCTACCGGTATCTGCGCTGAGCGTGGAGGAAGCCCAGTCACAGCTACTCTCTCCAGCTCTCAACTCTCCTTTGCTCCTTTCCCTCCTTCACTGTCTCTACAAACTATTCTGTTCTCGTTCCTTCTGGGAGCTGCAGCATCTCTTGTGGCTGCACGTCCCCCTCCTTGTCTCTCAGACCCTCTGTGTTATGGACCTGGTGGTTAGGAGCATCTGGAATGACCTGATGAGTAAACTAGTAATCGGAACAAGCTCTGGGAAAGTGGGAACTCTGCTGACCGCAAACTCTACTCCTATCACACACACTAGAAATAGCTGTGGAGCGTACCTAACTCTCCCTAGACGCCTCTTCACAGCCTAAGAGCTAACTACCCCTAAAGATAGAAATAAAGCCTAACCTTGCCTCAGAGAAATTCCCGAAAGGTAAAGGCAGCCCCCCACATATATTGACTGTGAGTTAAGAGGAAAGTCACAAACACAGGAATGAAACAGGTTTTAGCAAAAGAGGCCAGACTTCACTAAATAGTCAGAGGATAGAAAAGGGAACTATGCGGTCAGCACAAAAGACTACAAAAAACCACGCAGAGTAAGCAAAAAGACTCCTCACACCGACTCACGGTGTGGAGGTGCCACTCTGCACCCCAGAGCTTCCAGCTAGCAAGGGAATATCATGATAGCAAGCTGGACTAGAAATTAGCAGTACTAAGAAATATATTCAGGAAGCAGTAACAACAAATAAACTAGCAAAGACTTAGCTTCTGCTGGAGTAGACAGGTCCTCAGAGAAGTCCAAGAGAGATCTGAACCAATACTGATACATTGACAGCTGGCATGAAGTAACGATCTGAGTAGAGTTAAATAGGGAAGCCAGCCTAACAGTAAACGAGGTCAGCTGAGAAAGCAAACCTCAGAGACCAGCAGTTCCGCTCAAAGCCACCAGAGGGAGTCCAAGAGCAGAACTAACCAAAGTACCATTCATGACCACAGGAGGGAGTCCGAGAACGGAATTCACAACACCTCTGTCCATCTCCTCTCACTCCACTCTTCTCTCACAAACTGGCTAACTCCTCCTCCGGACCAGAATATATATCTATATCCAGGGAAGCTCCCCTGAAACTGGGTTCAGAGCTCCCCCTTTTGGCCTGGAGTCAGAACAGTGTTGTATGTGCTGAATACCTGATAAAAGGGGTCCTTCCTCGCTTCCAAGCATGACATAACTCTCCACGTGAGAAAGGCAATGTCACTGTAATAACCAGGAACCTGGGGTGTTACAGTACCACTCATTAAGGTAATGAATATAGACGCATCTCCACTCCCATAAGCGTGGAGCGCATATTCATTACCTTAATGAGCAGTACCACGTGCCTGCTCAGCACAGGAAGAGCTACCATTGGGACAACGGAGAAGCAGGAACGTGCAGCGACGGTGCGAGGAGGGTGAGTATGGCAGGGGAGGATGGGGGAGGACGGGGGGAGCCGAGCCGATACAAGATTGGACGGGGGAGCCATGCATACAAGGATGGGACAGGGGAGCTGACCCATGCATACAAGATGGACGGAGGGAGCCATGCATACAACGAGGGGACGGGGGAGCCATGCATACAACAGGGGGAGCCACACAGAGCAGGACAGGATGGGGGGAGCTTCACCGAGCTGGACAGGACAGGGGGGCACACATAGCAGGACAGGGATGAGGGGACAATACATACACAGCTTATACTTGAGTCAATAAGCTTACCCAGTTTTCCATGGCAAAATTAAGTGCCTCGGCTTATACTCGGGTCGGCTTATACGCGAGTATATATGGTAACAAAAATATCAAGCAGAAAATAATATCATGAAAACTGGTCCAGCAGCTCATTCTATAAGCACACACCTATACATATTTACAGAATAATAACTAATAACTACTACATACACTATTGACTTCTGACACTCCCACAAGATGAACCCACCTCCTCGTTTTTTTCCAGCACCCAACCTAACACCTACACACAAATCTATATCCCTATATACAATATATACAGAAACACAAAAACACTACAATAAACTCAATCAATAACATGCAAGTTTGGTGTTTGCAGCCCTACATCACTGTATACTGATCAAAATAAAAACAAACATCTATGGTGTCAGCAGCAGACCACCACTAGGAAAGGAGACGATCAGGCTAGGGCACAAATAAAAAAAGCTCCTCGATAGGAGAGCGATCCTACGTGTGCCCAATCGCTTATACTCCAGAGAGTGCAACTTCACAGGCCACTGGGAAGATTATCCACTGCGTCGATACTAAGCACTGTGCATTCCACATGTGATACCTAACTACTGCACTAAATAGAAAGAAGGTGCAGTCAATACCACCCAGGTCTCCAAGTGCTCCATATCCCATCCCACATAGTAGAGACAAGGCTGCCGAGGGCAGCTAATGGAGGAACCCACCCTGTTGTACACCTATTATGGACTGACCTGGGTTGGAGTACTGGTATTGCCACCACTAGGGGCAGCAGTGGCAGGTAGCGTAGTCAGAGGTCAGTACACAGAAGCAGCAATGCAGTTTGAAGGATAAACAGGAATCACAGTTAGGCATAGCCAAAGGTTGGTACAAGAAGCACCAGTAGAATCTTGAGGATAAGCAGCAGGTGAAAGGAAGCTTAACTAGAGGCTCGTAGCTCAAAAATCTCGCAAGGAAGAGAGGGCAATGCCAGGTTTAGATAGGGTGTTCAGTCTAGATGGAGCCAATAAAAAACATAGGTACAAGTATTTGGGTTAGTACGGAAATGTCCAACGAGTTGAATAGCTCAAAAGGAACAGCTGCAACCTAGTGCACAAGAGCTGCTGGGTTCAAATCCTGACAACACCTCTGTGTTAAAAGGACAATGAAGCAAGAAGCGATCCATGTTTGACACCACATTACCACAATGCTCTCAAGGACAGTTCCTGTCCTCAGAGCTTCTACACTTCAGATTGTCAGTCACACACAGTGTCCCATAGAAGTACCAAGTCCCAAAATTTCGAGGGGTCCTGATAGAATTCAAAAGATGCAGACCAACCCCACTTGAGACTTCTGAAAATGGGTTAGCAGAACTCTTTTGTCAAGGAGCTTCCTTGGCAGAATTCTGATCTCTCATTCCCAGACCCCCAGCAGTAAATTACATTCAGAATCAGGGTAGCATAAGCCGGAAGATGTCCATGCAGTGTGTGGAGATGCTTCAGTTGCCCTCCTGTCTCCCATTCTTGGAAGAAAGGTTGAAATCATCCTCTACAGGAGAACATCCACAGAGGAGACCTATTTCCAGAGGTTTTGAATATTGATGTTAATGAAGCTATTCAAAAGGAATACCACAGGGTTGACCATACCCAACCCCCTTTGTCTCCTCGTACAGTAAGTAACCTCCCTCTTGACCAGGTTCAGTCTATTCCCCCATAACAGTTGAAAGAATAAACTGTAGACCCGAGTCCAGAGAAGCTCTGGCAAGATGCACACACTGCTCAGAAAGATCAGTTAAGGGATCAGGTAAGTTTTGATCAGGTTTACCCTTTCCCTTAGGGTCAAAGACCAACCCTTCCATTGGTTTACCTTCTGAGTGGCGATCTCTAGCCTGCTGTCCCAATTTTGTTCAATACCAAGGACTTTTGCAGAGATTTTGAGTCCTGGAAGGCTGTCCGGAAGATCAAAACCTAAGAAACAAGACAAAGAATAGGCCATACAAAAATGGGGATCACCACAACGCAAGGATTTAAACCAAAACAACACAATTTTATTGCAGTATCACACAAGATATGAACATTTAAAAACAATTAAAACATTTGCATACACTAAGCCTATAATAAGGCAACCACCTGTGCCATACCTCCCAACCGTCCCGATTTCAGCGGGACAGTCCCGCTTTGGCACCGGGGTCCCGCTGTCCCGCTTCGGGCATTTAAAATCCCGAATTTGCGGCCGCCGGTGAAGCCCCGCCCACTTCCGGGACGTAGAGAGAGCCAGCCTGTTTTTTTTTTTTTATTTTTTATAAAAGCTGCCTCCTGACCGCCCGCGCAACACCCCCCCCCCTCCCGCCCCCTGTGCGGCGCTGCCACGCTGAAGGAGAGAGAGCCTGCAGCAATCAAGAAGAAAGGTCAGCGATTCACTACCTCTGGCTGTGTGTGCACGGAGCTCCGGCTTCTGCTCTTAGCTGCTATCCCGGCAGAGAAGGAGAGACGGGGGAGGTGCCGGGATAGTGCAGAGCTGTGAGCAGGAGACTGAAGACTTCAGCAGAGAGCTGCACATGGACATCAGCCGCCCCTGCATCACAGAGGAGATTGTGTGTGTGTGTGATGTGTGTGATGGCTGCGTGTGTGTGTGTGATGGCTGGGTGTGTGTGTGTGATGGCTGTGTGTGTGTGTGTGTGATGGCTGCGTGTGTGTGTGTGATGGCTGTGTGTGTGATGGCTGCGTGTGTGTGTGTGTGATGGCTGCGTGTGTGTGATGGCTGTGTGTGTGTGATGGCTGTGTGTGTGTGATGGCTGTGTGTGTGTGATGGCTGTGTGTGTGTGATGGCTGTGTGTGTGTGATGGCTGTGTGTGTGTGATGGCTGCGTGTGTGTGATGGCTGCGTGTGTGTGTGATGGCTGCGTGTGTGTGTGATGGCTGCGTGTGTGTGTGATGGCTGCGTGTGTGTGTGATGGCTGCGTGTGTGTGATGGCTGTGTGTGTGTGTGTGATGGCTGTGTGTGTGTGATGGCTGTGTGTGTGTGATGGCTGTGTGTGTGTGATGGCTGCGTGTGTGTGATGGCTGCGTGTGTGTGTGATGGCTGTGTGTGTGTGTGTGTGTGATGGCTGCGTGTGTGTGTGTGTGTGTGTGATGGCTGCGTGTGTGTGTGTGTGTGATGGCTGCGTGTGTGTGTGTGATGGCTGCGTGTGTGTGTGTGTGATGGCTGCGTGTGTGTGTGATGGCTGCGTGTGTGTGTGTGTGATGGCTGCGTGTGTGTGTGATGGCTGCGTGTGTGTGTGTGTGATGGCTGCGTGTGTGTGTGTGTGATGGCTGCGTGTGTGTGTGTGATGGCTGCGTGTGTGTGTGATGGCTGCGTGTGTGATGCATTTGTGTCAAAGCTGCATGTGTTTGTGAGCTGCGTGCGTGTGTGAGCTGCGTGCGTGTGTGAGCTGCGTGCGTGTGAGCTGCGTGCCTGTGTGTGAGCTGCGTGCCTGTATGTCATTATACAGTATGGAGCATCATGTGTGGTCATTATACAATATGGAGCATCATGTGCGGTCATTATACAGTATGGAGCATCATGTGCGGTCATTAGACAGTATGGAGCATCATGTGCGGCCATTATACAGTATGGAGCATCATGTGCGGTCATTATACAGTATGGAGCATCATGTGCGGTCATTATACAGTATGGAGCATCATGTGTGGCCATTATACAGTATGGAGCATCATGTGCGGTCATTATACAGTATGGAGCATCATGTGCGGTCATTATACAATATGGAGCATCATGTGCGGTCATTATACAGTATGGAGCATCATGTGCGGTCATTAGACAGTATGGAGCATCATGTGCGGCCATTAGACAGTATGGAGCATCATGTGCGGTCATTATACAGTATGGAGCATCATGTGCGGTCATTATACAGTATGGAGCATCATGTGTGGCCATTATACAGTATGGAGCATCATGTGCAGTCATTATACAGTATGGAGCATCATGTGCGGCCATTATACAGTATGGAGCATCATGTGCGGCCATTATACAGTATGGAGCATCATGTGCGGTCATTATACAGTCTGGAGCATCATGTGCGGTCATTATACAGTCTGGAGCATCATGTGCGGTCATTATACAGTCTGGAGCATCATGTGCGGTCATTATACAGTCTGGAGCATCATGTGCGGTCATTATACAGTCTGGAGCATCATGTGCGGTCATTATACAGTCTGGAGCATCATGTGCGGTCATTATACAGTCTGGAGCATCATGTGCGGTCATTATACAGTGTGGAGCATCATTTGCGGTCATACAGTATGGAGCATCATGTGCGGTCATACAGTATGGAGCATCATGTGCGGTCATTATACACTATGGAGCATCATGTGCGGTCATACAGTATGGAGCATCATGTGTGTTCATTATACAGTATGGAGCATCATGTGCGGTCATTATACAGTCTGGAGCATCATGTGCGGTCATTATACACTATGGAGCATCATGTGCGGTCATACAGTATGGAGCATCATGTGTGTTCATTATACAGTATGGAGCGTCATGTGTGTTCATTATATATTATGGAGCGTCATGTGTGGTCATTATATATTATGGAGCGTCATGTGTGGTCATCGTACAGTATGGAGCATCATGTGTGGCCATTATACAGTATGGGGCACTGTGTGGCCATATTTTTTTGTTTATAATTATTGTATATGAAACTGTGATCGGCAGTGCTAAATGGGTGTGGTTGGGATGTGGATATGGGTGTGACTAATTATGAATGGGTGTGGTCAGAGGCGTGGCCTAAAATTTGCCGCGGCGCGCAAAGCGCGCCGCAAACTTTGTCCCTCTTTCCCATCTTCAAAAGTTGGGAGGTATGCCTGTGCTAAACCAATGGGGAAAATATTTAAATACATTATGGACTTCTATATGGACAGCATACTCGCATTTATACAGAGATATGTAGCAGCAGCAGTAATAACATATACCGTTGACAATTTAATTAATAAACCTCAAGTACATGCATGAGCAATATAAAGTGACTGGCATGCATTAAATAGGTCTAACGGACTCTAAACCACAACACCTAGCAGCACTCAATAGAGCAAAAAGAAGGCAGCAAGATATGGGTCTTTATGAGACCAATGTAGTGACGTACAAATTGATCCGCTCTCTCGGTGCCTGATTTTGCTAACCTGGGGTAGTATGCATTATATTTTGGGGCTTTGGTAGTGGCTGGTGCAGAAGCTTTTTCATGGCTAGCATTGGGTCTGATATAGAGAATTGAATGCCAGCTTCCCACTGGGACTCTGTCCAGTATCTTTGGTCTCAAACCTGGAAGGGACCAGTTGTTTCCTAGCTGTGTGTACATCCCATGGTCAGTAATTGTATATATACAGTTTACCACTGTGTTTCTGTATTATTGAGCATTTCATGCCTATGACCCACCAGGGAAATTACCATTTGTACGTCACTACATTGGTCTCATAAAGACCCATATCTTGCTGCCTTCTTTTTGCTCCATTGAGTGCTGCTAGGTGTTGTGGTTTAGAGTCCGTTAGACCTATTTAATGCACGCCAGTCAATTTATATGGCTCATACATGTACTTGAGGTTTATTAATTAAATTGTCATCGGTATATGTCATTACTGCTGCTGCTACATATCTCTGTATAAATGCGAGTATGCTGTCCATATAGAAGTCCATAATGTATTTAAATATTTTCCCCATTGGTTTAGCACAGGTGGTTGCCTTATTATAGGCTTAGTGTATGCAAATGTTTTAATTGTTTTTAAATGTTCATATCTTGTGTGATACTGCAATAAAGTTGTGTTGTTTTGGTTTAAATCCTTGCGTTGTGGTGATCCCCATTTTTGTATGGCCTATTCTTTGTCTTGTTTCTTAGAGCTTAAGCTTATTGTTAGGTCAAGGGTAGGATCCCATATTACCTTTTCCTGTGGTGCCCCCACAAAACTATTAATCGGAAGATCAAAACCAGGATCTCCTCCTCACAGCCAGAGACTCTCCCACTTATCCCTGTTAACCTTGGACCCGGATGTCTCCGAGTAGCAATCTACCTCTATTGTTGGCCATTCTACTGCCCCATCAGAGGAAACAAAAACGGTGACTTCATCAGCATACACCACCACCCTAAGAGTGGCTTCCGATGCTGCTCGATCGATTCCAACCTGTCCAACGGTCCACATTTCACCCTCCGAAGAAGTGGGTCAATCGCAAACATGTGCAGCAGCGGGCTCAAGGGACAACTCTGGCAAACACTAGGCCCAACCTCAAAAGAGCTGCCAATCCAACTATTCACAAGCGGAAAACTCTCTGCCCCAGCGTATAAGGTCTTAAGCCAATCAACAAACTCGCCTGGCAGGCAATACATCAGAATGACAGACCAGAAGTACTCGAAATTAACCTGGTCAAATGCATTTTCCTTGTCCAATGACAGCATGTACCCCTTCCAGTGACCAGCCCTACCCTGTTCCACTGCCTCTCGGACATAGAGCACATCACTAAATGAACTGCAGCCTGGAACAAAACAATGTTGGGACCCCAAAAAGAGCAGGGGTGCAAATTTCACCAGCCGATTAAACAGCACCTTTGCAAAAACCTTTCTGTCTGTATTGAGAAGCGCTATTGGACACCAATTCTCATTGCACGATGGGTCTTTAACCTTTGAAAAGATGAGCAGGGCAGACCTCATCGACTTTGGCAGTGTGCCTTAGAAAAGACACTCATTGAATACCTTTGTCAAGAGGGGAACCAAGGCATCCTTAAAGGTCTTATAGAATTAAGATGTTAAATCATCTGACCGGGCAATTTCTTTAGGGAAAGCCCTTCAATCACAAACTTAACTTCCTCTTCTCTGATCATCTCTGTCAAAACGTCAAAAGAGAGGTCTTCCCCTAGCTTGTAGATGGCTTCAGCCAGGAAAGCTGACATCTCATCCCAATCCAGATCCCTCTTCCCCAAGAGGTGGTAGTAGAACAATCTGCTGACCTCCCGGCGTCACGGTTCCAGCACTCAGTGTGTCAGGGATACAGTTATTGACAGCTCAGCCATCCAATCTGGTACAGGGGCATGCTGAGCTGTCAGTGTGTTGATTTACAGCTTGACTATCCAATCTGAGACTGGGAGACGCTGGCTGTCTCCAAGAGTTTATTATTCCAGATGACTAAGCTGTTTCTCCCAGACCTCTGCCAGACATACATTCAGCTTAGTGTGGTTCGTTCCTCTCTGCCTTGAATTCTGTATTCTGATCTTTTGTTGCCTGTCCTTGGACCTCGTTCTGACTATCTGTCTGTTGAACCCTTTCTGCTCTGATCTGCTCTCCTCCTGGTATTCTGACCTCAGAACGTTACCTGACTACACTTTTGTCTCTTCCTTCTGTTTATGTTGTACCCTACAGCCTTATGGCCTTGGACTCCTTGACTATCCTGACTCACGGCTTGGTTGTGAGAAGTGACTAGCATCACACCGGGATCCCTGATCTGGATCATTTCAGGGACCAGTCCTGTGACAACTTTACTATTCACTAACATCTTGCAGATTCTGTAAGGATCAGAAAAGCGGTACTTCCCCTTAATCCCTCTCAAAAACTAAAGATGTGTGTAGCGTCTGCATCCTTGCAAGCCTCCCATCCTCCCTTCCTTCGACAGGGATGCCGACTCACTCATCGCCCCAGGCCTTGTCCCGCCTGCTGCTGCTTCTCGGGGTCTGACCACACCCGGCAGATCGCTGAACACTGCGCTTAGGGCGTGCACGCACGCACTCCCAGTGCCTGGTAGACTCATATTATTTAAGGTGCCTCAACCTCTCGGAAGGTGCCTGAGCATCCTGTTTAGTCACTTGTCTGCATGCTTGCTAGTTCTCAGGTCCCCAGTACTCATTTCTGAGTTCACCTGTCCAGTCTACCCACACTTGCAAAGCCTGCTTCTATTACTGTTGTGTCTTTCAGTAGACCCGTTCTGTCTACCAGTACCTACTGTGCCAGTCTGCATACCAGCTGTACCTGCCTGCACCTACCATGCCAGTCTGTATACCAGCTGTACCTGTCAGCATCTGCTGTGCCAGTGTGTATATCAGCTGTATCCGTCTGCACCTGCCGTGTCTTCCAGTATACCTGCCATGCCAGCCTGTACTACCAAGTCTACCCATTCCTTGCCGCTTTAGCTTTCTGTCCCCTTGGGGGCCAGCTCCTGTGAGTTTAAGATCTGTCCTAGAGTAGCATCTATCTAGCATCTAACCACACCTTCAGGGGCTCTAGCGAAGAGTCAGGTGTTCACCTAGTTATGCCCCTCCAGGCTCTCCTTGGTCCACGGCACAGTGGTTCCACTACTATACCCGTTACAATGTGTGTCTATCATACTGACACCTCATTACCAAACATTTCACTCTGGAGATCTCCTCACAGGTACCTCCAATTGAGACAAGATGCTCGAATTTACTCCTTAGGCCCTGATATAGGCAGTACCTGTCCAGACTCCTTAGGCTCGAGAGCTGGCGGAAGAATATTGCCACCTTTTTCTTGAACATTTCCCACCACTCTGACTTACTACTACAAAGATGCAGTAAGGGTACCTGGTTCTGAAGAAAATCCTCAAAGGACTGTCTTATCTCCACTTCTTCCCACAAATTGAGTCTCCAAAAACCTCTTCCCATCCGAGGGGTCTCTGTAACATTCAGAGAAAACAAAATTAAACAGTGGTCGGAGAACTCCAACTCAATAACAGAAACTGCTTTCTCCTTTAAATAAAATATATATTCTGGACCTACAGTTATTTCTATAACAGGTGAACCCCTCGTGGTCTGGGGTATGCCGGATGTGGCCATCCACCAGGTTTGGCAGCCTGGTCTCTTGCAAAAAGAAAATGTCAGCTTCAATCTGCCTGAAAAAATCAAAGGCCACAAATCTGTCCATATTCGACTTCATGCTGATGACATTAATGAATGCCATCGCCAACGGAATGTGTACTGCCATCATTGGTGAAGGAGTTAGATGGCTTTCTTCTTCCCATTCCTCTTATCCTCTGCCTCACAGGAGGAATCTTTCCCCCTCTTTAATGACACAGTGTCCATTCCCACATTTTTTTATTACTTTATCATCCTTGTCTCCATACTCTGGACCAGTCGCTCCCCCCAAGGATCTTTAATCCCCAGAAGAAGGAGACTCAGCACCCTTTGTAAGACCCGCTGAGGCTGTATCCTAACCCCTCCTCAGAGAAAGATGTTCTCAAGGGTTTGCAAACTGTTAGAAAGACCAACCAGAGGAGACTCAGTTTTACCTTCCTTAGGTACCTTGGTCTTCCTTCTTTCTCTTCTTGTTGGTGCTGAACTCATGCTTGTCCTCAAACCACTGTTTAATTTCCTCATCAATACTTTCATAATGAGATGATTCTGAGGAAATGGCGCTTTCCTCTCTGTGGATCCTCCCAATCTCCTCATGCAACTAATCATCCCTCAGGGTCTCAGCAGCAAGCCTGAGGTCCAGGAAAGGGGCCTGCCCCAGTATCCCTGGGCGTGCCCAGCTCCTTCTCCTGCCTGTGTTTGTCTAGATGCCTCAGCTGGGCAAGCGGCTTTTTTCTTGCTTTTCCTCTCTGGCCTCTCAGCTTCTTCACCTCCTTTAGTCCTTTCCCTAGCAGAATCAACCTCACAGCCCTTTCCCACCGGGGTCACAAAAGCATTAGCAAAGGAGTGAGGACAACGGCTGATTGGGTGACCTAACTCGCCACACAAGTGGCACCTAATCTCCACACAAGATGCAGCAAGATGGCCAACATCCAGACACAATGCACATTTCTGCACAGTGCAGTTTGCACTGGATCCTGACAGATCTTTGGTTGCCCTGGTAGAAGACCAGGATTCCTACCCAGGAAGGTAGATGATGGAATGTGGGCCACCATAACACCTGAAAGCTTAAGTTTTACCATAAACATTCAGGCCCCTGACCAGATACCAAACTCATTGTGGTTTTTCTTTAGCATCTCTACCACCTCTCCGCACTGACTAAGATATGTCATGGTTTTGGCAAGACACTGCCTGAACGACAAAGTCTTGCCAGCCGGGCTAATTTTTTGCCAACTCATAATTTGATCAGAAGAACTCAAGCCACTCTGGCCGAACAAGGCTGACATAAAACTCAGGCATGGAATAGGGATGTATCAAGGCGTAGTTGTCAGTCGCCTTGAAGCACATCCTCAGCATAAGCTCCACAACTTTAAACCTCTGAGGACATGCATCACTGCCCCTCCACCAAAGACAGTTCACATTCCTATGCAAATTGCCCGGTTCAGCTCTTGGAAGGGACCACACTGTAGTCCCTCCTTTTTGCTCTCCAGAGGCCCTGAGGCTATGCCTCTTTATCCAGAAGGATAGATCAACATCTTGACCCTCTACCATTAGTTATCTCTCCCCCTTCTTTAGAGCCTCCAGCAGGCGCCACTGCAACATGCCATCTCCAGAGCCCGGAGCTGAGGACTCCCTATTTTCCCAAAGATGACATCGGCCTAATTCCTGACGGGCGATTGCACTTCCGGGGGAGGGGGACAACCAGGCCAGTGACTACATCAGCTCAAACAACATCACTACTACCCACCTCCATCACCATCTCACCCTCCATCAAACCAACAACCACACTACTATTCACATCCTTAGACAATGATTTTGGCTCTTTCACCCCCACTGTAACAAAAAGCCATGAGCCGTCTGGAAAATAAGTGCCGGATGTGCAAGAAGTGGAGAATACGCCATTAATGAGAGAATGCCATCTGCTGGCCAGCCGAAATCAAAAGGAACCAAAGTGTGCTGGAAGATTTGACCTTGTGTGCTGGACCAGATCAGGTGACCCTCTGTAAGGACTTCCCTGATATAAAAGCGCTGCGCACCAAACCACGTGGAGATTTGGCACCAAGGAAGAGAGCGGGGCAGATGTGCTCCAGAGACACTGTTGAGACCAACAAAACAGGCTTCATCGGGGAGTCTGTGCTACCCAGGCGTCGGTCACCACCTGGCAAGGCCCCGATCCCCCGAAAGATATCTCCGAGTATGGCTTACTCTGGCCAGAGCCGGAATCTTCGCTCTGTGCTGGTAAAGCCTCCAAGGTCAGACTATGCCTGTCAAGAGCTGAGGCCCAGTCCTCTCTGCTCCAAGCCTGAGAGACTTCCGCCAACAGTCAAGCCAAGAAGAGCCGTGAGGCGAATGCGACAGGAGAGGAACGCATGCGAGAGAGGAGGAACAGTGTGAGTGAGCAGGGCTGTCACTTCCAGCCATCACTGACAATACCGGGGTCAGCTGGCACTAGGATTACAGGTTGGGAGGGGGCCGGTTGCTGCGTGGGAGGCTCAACGGGCTTTAATAGACTACGTCACAAAGAGACTTGCGGCCTAGCGGGAAAACCCGGTGACCCCTACTAGGGCCAGAGCTTCAAGTGAGAACTCACGTGGTGACTCCCAAGACTGGTCGCACCACTAACATTATGTAGTGAGAAACTTTCTTGCTTGTTCGTAACCTGCTTGTGATCCTCTATATTGTTAAATTGCATATCTACTAACCCTAATTATTTTAAAGTTATTGTTGTACAAAAATATCAACATATTAACCCCTGTCTGTTTCCGCCTCATGATCTCTGTTCGTTGCATTCAGACACCTGCATTACACCATCACCACCACATTCACTCCTGCTGGACCAGTTACAAAAGTGGGTGACAGTATCCCTCAGCATCATCAGGCACAAGGGGCCTTGCCACCTCCATAAACCTGGAGGCAGTCTCACCCCTGGTCTTACATGTGCCTTCTGTTGGTAATTTCTGCTGCTTGACATTTGGAATAAAGCACCGCTAATCTTTAGCAGCTGTGTGGCGCCAACACAGAATAACACTTTGGTGGGAGGTCCGAGATTCTCAGCCCCTTCCTCTTAGCCGCCACTTCTCAACTATGTGATCATTGGCAACAGTGCTAGGAGGCGCTGAGGCTAATGGAGCAGGCTCTCCTGGACCTGTTTCTATTACCTGCAGGGCAGGTTGGCTTTTAGCATCTCAGGCCCTAGCATTGAAAAATGCCCCATCAGCCTTTCCCTGACTACGTTAACAATATCTATATATTATATTGACCTTATGTGACATAATTGAGACTTTGGAAATTGAGACCAGGAGCTTCAATCTATGCTCCTATTAAAGGGGCCACCATTCTTCATAGGCTATCTAGGAACCCATTACTGATGGAAAGTGAGTAACATCAAAATAAATATTTATTGGCTAATTAGTGAGAAAGTATGGAGAGTGTATAAACAGTTAACTAGTTAGGTCATTGTCCGATAGGTGAGAGCAGACCAGATGGCCCATAAACTCAAAGTAGGAAACACAAACCATCTAAAACCACCCGCCTAAACCTAGCAACATGGCCAATGTTTGTTGACACACTTCCCACAATATGATTGTAATGTGGACCCCAAAGGTCATAAAACTCCAAGTGCCAACCCAAAACAAACTTGCGAATTATTGGCCTTGAAGAGACTTATGTGTTGAGGCAATACCTAAGTTATGACACCACGTGAGGCCTTTACGGAAACCACCGTGGATAATTGTTATATGGAGAAAGATTTAAGGAAAAGAAAAATTATTTCCAGCAGCAGGAGGATGAAAAATGCAATATTTTATTGAAGTAAATATAAAATTCACAAACAACCTTTCCCACCACCACCTATAAGTTTAAAAAGTCTGTCAGACGCATGCCCTTGGTCATTGCACTGAAATGAAAAAAACGGTACATTTTGTCATATCCTGGATATACCAGCTGACCAAATCAAACCAATCACTAAGAAGGCTCGGTACACAGGTGAGATATAATTGAATGAAGCCATTATTTATAATGATAGATCAGGTCTTGCCCAACCTTCACGCCTGAAGGAGATTGTGTTTTAAGAATATACATCCATCATGTTTCCCTATTTATAAGTTTTTTTCTTATGGTCACCCCCTCTATATGGTTGTTTAACTTTTTCAATGCCCTGTATTTGAAAGGGAGAAACATCTCCAATATGCACTGTTGCAAAATGTTTTGACACAGCTGAACTTTTGAATAATAATTTATTGACTGCCTCATATAAATGTCTTCTGATTCTGATTTTTAAAAGACCACCCACATATTGCAATTTACAGTGGGTGCAAGTAATTAAATAGACTACATGTGTCGTATTACAGTTGATATATGTGTATATGTCATAAGTTTTATTGGTCCCTTAAGAATAATTTTTTTATGTTTTCTGCATGTATTTACAACATGTGCAAATAGTATATCCATATTTGAATGATCTTTTAGTGGACAACCAGGTTTTATTAGGACTTAGGGATTTACTCAGGGGTTTACTATAATACGATCCTATGTATAAGGATACAACTACTATAACACTGCTCCTATGTACAATAATATAACTACTATAATACTGCCTATGTACAAAAATATAATAACTATATTACTGTTCCTATGTACAAGAATATAACTATTAAACTGCTCCTGCGTACAATAATATAACTGCTATAATACTGCCCCTTTATATAAGAATATAACTACTATAATACTGCCCCTGTTTACAATAATCTTACTACTATAATACTGTTCCCTATGTACAAGAATATAACTACTATAATACCGCTCCTATGTACAAGAATATAACTTCTATAATACTACCCCCTATGCACAAGAATATAACTACTATAATACTGCCACCATGTACAAGAGTATAACTGCTATGATACCACTCCTATGTACAAGAATATAACTACTCTAAAACTACCTCATGTACAAAGAATATAACTACTATAATAGTGCTTGCTATGCACAAGAATAATACTACTATAATACTGTCCTATGTACAAGAATATAACTACTATAATACTGCTCCCTATGTACAAGAATATAACTACTATAATACTGCCTCCTATGTACAAGAATATAACTACAATACCGCTCCTATGTACAAGAATATAACTAGTATAATACTACACCTTATGTACAAGAATATAACTACTATAATAGTGCTTAATATGCACAAGAATATAACTACTATAAAACTGCCTCCTTTATACAAGAATATAACTACTATAATACTGCCACTATGTACAAGAATTTAACTGCTATAATACCGCTCCTTTGTACAAGAATATAACTACTCTAATACTACACCCTATGTATAAAAATATAACTACTATCATAGTGCTTGCTATGCACAAGAATAATACTACTATAATACTGCCCCCTGTGTACAAGAATATAACTACTATAATACTGCTCCTATATACAAGAATATAACTACTATAATACTGCTCCCTATGTACAAGAATATAACTACTATAATACTGCCTTTACCTACAAGAATATAACTACTATAATACTGCTCCCTATGTACAAGAATATAACTGCTATAACACTGCCACCATGTACAAGAATATAACTACTATAATACTGCCCCTATGTACAAGACTATAACAACTATAGTTCTGCCCACAAGTACTAAAATAACTACTATAATACTACTAATAATTAATAATAATTTAATTTATATAGCGGCAACATATTTTGCGGTACTTTACAATTAAGGCTGCTCCTATGTACAAGAATATAATTACTGTAATAACACTGTACAAGTATGTAATCATGCCTGCTTTTGCTCATTTTTTGACAGTACTATAACCGACTGGTGCAGTACATATTAGACTTTTGGATGGTTAGACGAAAATAAAAAGTAGATGATTAGCTTGTGTAGTGGACTAGCTATTGTCTACTTTTTCTTCAAAAAAATAACAAATGTAATGGCTGCTGTGCACAAAGAGAGAGAATAGTTGTTTAACCCTTCGATCTTCATCTACTCTCATTTAACTGTAGTTGTGTCTATTCGTCTAAGTCCAGTGTAAACATATCACCATGGAGATGTGGCCTGTACACCAGGGTATAAATTATCTTAAGATGCAGAAAATGCTTCAGGAGGTATCAGAGGAATTTTGTCTCTGGTAACATATCTATTTGTTGACATATACAATTCATTATGACACCAGACTGTGCTGCTATTATAGGGGAGAGTTTATAAGGCATTAACCAATTGTCAAACTTATATTCTGCAATTTTATTCTGATATGATTGTGAACCAGGACATCAGGAGGGGTTCTATCTATCTATCTATCTATCTATCTATCTATCTATCTATCTATCTATCTATCTATCTATCTATCTATCTATCTATGTATCTTAACCTTCCCCTCACTTCTCCATAAATTAGGAGTCAAACAGTTAACAGATGAGTGACGCAAGTCCCCAGTAGATGCCATGCTGGTGCGGGCACACTGGGGTCAGGTCTTGTACTGCACTCACACAGCTGATTACGTGGTAGGAGGAATGACACAGCAGTGTAAGCGCCAATTTTCCTGTTTGTGAAGGATGATTGACAGCTCGCTGGGAGATGGCTCACTACTCCAACAGAGGTGAATCAAAGCTGCAACCAACAAAGTGCCTCTGTCACCACTGAGAGGGGTGTTGTTAGCTACACACACAAAACAGAAATGCAGGGCTGAGTGACCGGTCAAGGCCAGATGTGACCAAAACATACTGGTATGTGAAATATATTAACAAATGTCATAATATAATATATATCTGTCTATCTCTAACCTCATATCTATCTACCTATTTATCTACCTATCTACATATTAAAGAATACAGCTGCCTTTGTAAGCGTTGAGATGTGCAAACATTCATTTGGATGCAATACTGCTATATAGAATATACTTATAAAATGAAGTGACATAGCGCACAAATTGGCCAATTCATGAGAATCCACCAGCTATGACAAGGTGACCTTTCTTTGATGAAACCCTAAACCTAATATTTATTAGATATGCCTCTCTTGGGCTAAAAGCTACAAATTTAAGGGACAGGTGGAATCCAGCACTAATTAAAAAGAGAATTAGGCCTCATTCACATGTCAGTTTTTCATGTACAAGTGTTGTCTGTGCTATTCTCGGATAGCACTTGCATCTGTAATAGCTTGAGCAACATGGTGGCTCAGTGGTTAGCACTGTAATGCTGAGGTCCTGGGATAAAATCCCACCAAGGGCAACACCTGCAAGCAGTTTGTATGTTCTCCACGTGTTTGTGTGGCTTTCGTCCGGCTTCTCTAATTTCCTCCCACACTCTTAAGACATACTGATAGGAAATTTAGATTGTGAGCCCCAATGGGGACAGTGATTATTATTATTATTATTTATTGTTATAGCGCCATTTATTCCATGGCGCTTTACATGTGAGGAGGGGTATACATAATAAAAACAAGTACAATAATCTTAAACAATACAAGTCATAACTGGTACAGGAGGAGAGAGGACCCTGCCCGCGAAGGCTCACAATCTACAAGGGATGGGTGAGGATACAGTAGGTGAGGATAGAGCTGGTCGTGCAGCGGTTTGGTTGATCGGTGGTTACTGCAGGTTGTAGGCTTGTCGGAAGAGGTGGGTCTTCAGGCTCTTTTTGAAGGTTTCGATGGTAGGCGAGAGTCTGATGTGTTGTGGTAGAGGGTTCCAGAGTAGGGGTGATACGCGAGAGAAATCTTGTATACGATTGTGGGAAGAGTAGATAAGAGGGGAGTAGAGAAGGAGATCTTGTGATGATCGGAGGTTGCGTGTAGGTAAGTACCGGCAGACGAGGTCACAGATGTATGGAGGAGACAGGTTGTGGATGGCTTTGTATGTCATGGTTAGGGTTTTGTACTGGAGTCTCTGGGTAATAGGGAGCCAGTGCAGGGATTGACAGAGGGGAGAGGCCGGGGAATAGCGGGGGGACAGGTGGATTAGTCGGGCAGCAGAGTTTAGAATAGATTGGAGGGGTGCGAGTGTTAGAGGAGAGGCCACAGAGCAGGAGGTTGCAGTAGTCAAGGCAAGAGATGATGAGGGCATGGACTAGGGTTTTTGCAGATTCTTGGTTGAGGAATGTACGGATTCGTGAAATATTTTTGAGTTGAAGTCAGCAGGAAGTGGAAAGGGCTTGGATATGCGGTTTGAAGGAGAGATCAGTGTCAAGGATTACCCCGAGACAGCGAGCTTGTGGGACTGGGGAGAGTGGGCAGCCATTTACTGCCTGTGATGACAATATCTGTAAACTGCTGTGGAATTAATGGAGCTATATGAGTAAGCAAAATAAATGATAATAGTTAATGTGGTCATTAACATGTCTGTGATTTTTCTTAGTCCGTGTGGTGGAGACATGTCCAATTTTGATATGAGTGTCGGATCAAAATAGGCAATGCAAGTCTATGGATCCATGAAAAAATGGGACTGCACTTGGATGCCCTCCGATTGCAATCCAATTTTCACAGATTGTTAGATAGAAGGTGGAGAAACTTTTTTTTTCATGTAAGAGATAAACTGATGACACTGAGACCAAACTCTGATGAAACGGAGATGAAAATCACTAATGAAATCTGGTCCCTTTTACTCGTACATGGAAAAAATTGTCGTGTCAATGAGACCTTAGACTGAAGGGAGGAGAGGTGCTGAGCCAAATTTCTATCTATCTATCTATCTGTCTATCTATCTATCTATCTATCTATCTATCTATCTATCTATCTATCTATCTATCTATCTATCTATCTATCTATCTATCTATTCAAAAAAGCAGCCAGCACTCCATTTTCTTAAAGTATGCAGGATTTTAATGAACCCACATGTCTCTGCGACGTTTCGGCTCAACTGAGCCTTTCTCAAGCCTTGAGAAAGCCGAAACGTCGCAGAGACATGTGGGTTCATTAAAATCCTGCATACTTTAAGAAAATGGAGTGCTGCCTGCTTTTTTGAATATATTGATTGGAGACGACCGGTGGACGGGTGGTCTGGGGGCATTGCACCCGAAGCTAAGTATAGGAGTTGTGCTGTTCCAATTTTTTTCCTATTATCTATCTATCTATCTATCTATCTATCTATCTATCTATCTATCTATCTATCTATCTATCTATCATCACTCTAGTTAACGCAGCGCCACTATCTGGAGACAATGAACTGAAGACTTTCACACAAGGAAGTGTTGAAGGCACAGTGCCAAGTCCTTAGTTATACATTAGAAAAAATATTAATAACCACTTTACCACCTTGGGTTTTTCCCTTTTTGCGCTTTCGTTTTTTTCTTCCTAAATCCATAACTTTTTTATTATTCCATCACCATGGCCATGTGAGGGCTTGTTTTTTACTGGACGAGTTGAACTTTTGAATGATACCATATATTTTACCATATAGTGTACTGGAAAACAAGAAAAAAATTCCAAGTGCGGTGAAATTGGAAAAAAAGTGTAATTCTACAGTTGTTTTGTTTTTTTTTACCCTGTTCACTAAATGCTAAAACTGACCTGCCATTATGATTCTCTAGGTCATTACAAGTTCATAGATACCAAACTTGGATAGTTTTTTTTTTAATTTAAGTGGTAAAAAAATCCAAAATTTGTAAATAAAAATAAAAAAATGGCGCCACTTTCTGAGACCTTTAGCGTTTCCACTTTTCGAGATCTGGGGCTGGGTTAGTGCTTATTGTTTGCGTGCCAAGTGGACATTATTATTGATACCATTTGGGGATAGATACAATGTTATGATCGCCCGTGATTGCATTTTATTGAAATGTCACGGCAACCAAAAGAAACAATTCTGGCATTTTGATTTTTTTTTTCTTGTTATGCCATTTTTCCCATCTGATTTTTTAAATATTTTGATAGCTCAGGCATTTCTGAACGCTGCAATACCAAATATATGTATTTTTGATTTTTATTTAAATTGTTTTATTTTGAATGGGGAAAAAGGTGGGGTGATTTGAACTTTTATATATTTTTTATATATTTTTTTAAAAACTTTTTTTTTTAACTTGCTTTAATTGTCTCTTAGGAGACTTGAAGCTATGATTTTCTGATCGCCTGTGCTACACCTAGATCATCTGCTATGAGTGCTGGCATCGGAGGCGGCGCTCATAGCAGTTCAGCAATGACAACCACAGGGGTCTCCTCCAGACCCAGGGTTGTCATGCCAATCCATCAGCCAATGGGCGGAGCTAATGACACGAATCCGGTTTGCGAGAGTTAAATATCGCTGTCAGAGATTGACATTTTGATTGGCATTTAACATGTTAACAGCAAGGGTTGGATCGCGATTCCACCCGCAGCTGTTAGGGGCACATGTCAGTTGATCAGATCAGCTGTCATGTGTCCAAGAAAAGGTGGGGGCTCAGCGTTGGTTCCCACATCAAAGAGGAGGAGGCGACTTATGATGTACCTATATATCATAGGTCGTAAAGGGGTTAAAATTTGAGAGTCTTCAGTGGTTTTTGCTACCTTTTAATGGACAAATGGAAATCTAGTACACTCCAGAAGGGAGCTCAGCTGACGGTCATGCTGTCCTCTCCGGTGCCGTGTGTCACCCCCTGCTGTGCAGTGTAGTCAGCTTTTCTTGCTAATTCCTTTCCCCTTGGAATGATGGAGAAGGGACCACTGTCCCTAACATAGAGCCGCCCGGCTGACGGGAGAAGAGACGACGGCCTCATACAGCTCTTACACTGCTGAGGTAAAATGAAAGCTGAGCTCTGGTTGGGTAAAATGACAGCTGAACCCTGAATGGTTACTGTGGTAAAATAAAAGCTGAGCTCAGATTGGTGGCTGTGGTAAAAATCAAAGTTAAGCTCTGATTGGTTGCTTTGAAAAAATAAGATGAGCTGATTGGTTGCTATAGTAAAATTAAAGCTGAACTCTGAGGAAATGAGGTCTGAGCCCTGATTATTGCTGTGCTAGAGTGAAAGCTGAACTCTGATTGGTTGCTATGAGCGACATCCTGCGCAAACCACACAAGGGCCACACAAACCAGCCCACCCTGTAATGACATATTCACTTTGATGTTGGCCGTTTAGGGACCGCCCCAGTGCCCAAATATAGGCAGTACTTGGCTAAACCCCTCCTCTTTTCTGCCTGGGACAGCGCAAAATTTGCCAGAACCTTTTCCCCTAAAATTCAGGCCAGTACTAGAAAATTCAGGACAGTCAACTTCTAGGCATATACACACTGAATGTACAGCTTTTTTGTTGTTCTTAGTGGTTCACTTTTTATCCAGGAATAGAATGTGAGAACCACAGTGGAAAACTAATACCACTATGTCATATGCTATAGAAAGTAGCTTTCCATGCCACTATGACAACCCCAACGGTTAATCTAACGACGTCTATCACCAAAACCCCTCAGAAACAACACAATGAAATATGATGAACGTAAAGCTAATATCCCTCCTATTACTGAAACTGTAGGGCATGAGAGTCGCCAAATACCAGGGCACCAGCCGTAATCCTATGTTGTTATTGGAAGAGCGAACAGAACAAAACGTTATGTTTTACGACCTCTAAAAAATACGCAGTGAAAACCAAAACTATTCAGCATTTGACCAAAACATCCTGATCCTCTGAGCCGGGATGCCACGCCGCCTCAGACGGGTGAAGCTGCATAATCCCATCACATATACTGGTAAGCAATAGTGACCACATGAGGGTCGTTCCCTGGTAACGGACGCCCGCTGCCGGAGCATGGCATTCAGGAAATGGCCTTTCCAGAAGTGAGGAGTGGAGCGCACACCCACCCGCCTGCCCGCAGGATGAGCTGCGTGTATTTGTCATTACCCTGTGGTGGATAATTTAACCACAAGAACAATATAAACCTATTAATAGGAGCCTTCCCAAATTAGAGCCTGCACATTATGGTTACAGGATCCCCCACTGATCCAGTCTGCATTTCTGTTTTCTATATGGGTGTAAGAATAAAGGTTTCTGTAAAAAATGAAGGAATGTCTGGATATTTCCAATCGGACAGCAATAAAGTTGTCATAAATCACAGGTCCTACTTCTCTGCTTGTTCACTGACTGAAAATTAAAGGGGCTCTAATCTTAGGTAAATGCCTTTTAGTTACAATGATCCCCAATGTCATTGTCGACTGAAGCCGAGGGGGAGAGAATGTGCAGAGCGGGGACTCCGCTCCTGCCTGCACTGCATTTTCTTGAAGCAAATCACCAAGACACCCCCTCCTCCCAACCCAGGGCCCACAGCATCACCTTATTACTGCTGCCGCCGGCTTCCTGCAGCGGCGACCCTCCCTCCTGTGGCCGCGCTCCACCGCTGCCGCCATCTCCCCTCCCTCCGGTAAGCTACATTTAGACTATAACCCCCCCATTTTCCTGCCAATATTGGGGAAAAATAGTGTGTCTTACAGTCTGCAAAATACAGTACATGTTACTAGAGATATGCAAATTGATTGTAAATAAATTCTTTTTACAGCAAATTTTTCCTAAATTTCCTATTATATTTCCTATTATACAATGTGGAGCATCCTGTTCAGCCACTATACTGTATGGAGCACTATGTGGGCACATAATACAGTATGGAGAACTATGTGGCCCATTATACCATATGGAGCGCCTTATGGGGCCACTATACAGTATGGAACATCATGTGGGGCCGTTATACAATATGGAGCATCATGTGGGGCCATTATACAATATGGAGCACTGTGTGGGGCTATTATACAGTATGGAACACTATGTTGGGCCATTATACAATGTGAAGCATCCTGCTTGGCCACTATACAGCATGGAGCGCTATGTGGGCACATACAGTATGAAGCATTATGTTGGGCCATTATAAAATATGGAGCACTATGTGGGGGCATTATACAGTGTGGAGCATCATGTTCGGCCACTATACAGCATGGAACACTATGTGGGCACATTATACAGTATGGAGCATCATGGGGGGCCATTATACAGTATGGAACATCATGTGGGGCCGCTATACAGTATGGAGCATCATGTGGGGACATGTGGGGCCATTAAACAAGTATGGAGCACCATGTGGGGCAGTAGCATAGCTACTGGGGGGGCAGAGGGGGCCATTGCCCCGGGCCCAGTCACCTGAAGGGGCCCATAGGGAGATCCACTGCCGAGTCTGAGGTGTCAGGGAGAGAGCAGCACAATGCCGGCTGCAGAGCCTCCCTCCATACAGAGTGCAATGTGGTCTCACCCGAGGAGTATCTTCCTGGCTGGCGGCAGCAGCAGCAGTTACTTTCTGTGTGCAGTGTGCACGCTTGGTTTGGCTGAGGCACGCTGGGTCCTAGTGCCCTCCTCGCATCCATCTGGACACTTCCTGGTTCTCCTCACTGTCAGTGTCTGCCTGAAAACTTCATCAGTAAGTGGGGATGGAATTTATTAGAGTAATTCAGGCATATCATGGTCACTGTGGGGGTGAATGAGAGGATGGTAGTATTGTGGGAAGGGGACAGGGTACTGGGGGTGAATGGGAGAGTTTGAGGGTATTGTGAGGGCTGACGTGGGTGAGGGGACACTGGGGGGCTGATTATTATTATACTGTTTAATGTTATTATGAGATCTTCACTCCATCATATGTGAGGGTTTGTGTCCTCGAGGTGTATTGGCAGCGCTTTGGACGCAGCAGATATCCCGCTCCGCCCAAAGCGCTGCCCCCTGTTGTACGCGCAGTGATTCCGCATATATTCATTGAACACAGGCGGAATCACCGCATCCTATTCATAGACTGTTTTATTTATCTTGTGGAGACGGAGCATCTCCACAAGATAAGTGGACACGCTGCTGTCTAGAAAGACGTGCCACATGTCCGGTTACGCAGGTCTGCCACCTGCGTCTATGTACGCATAGTGGAGATGGGATTTCATAAAATCCCCTCCACTATGCTGTAACATCTGGAAGCTGCGGTTTCGACGCTGCGGATGTACACAGTGTCCAATCCCCAGCAAAAACCCAAGCAATACGCCCTGTGGAAACATACCCTAATAGTTGCTGTCTTGGGGGCTGGAGATGGGGAGGTCGGGGGCTTTTTATTATTGTGAGCTGGGTCTTTTATAAGTATTTGTAAAACAAGCATAGCAAAGAAGGTTAATATTACCATAACAAGGATAAGTATTAACATAGGGGCGCCGACAGACACTGTATAACTCATGTGACGATCACATTGCAATCCTCGGACTGGCCCAACACCTCTAGATTACTATGCAACTGTCAGCCTCAGGTCAGGAGAGCTGACGGTTAAGGTACCGTCACATAAGCGACGCTGCAGCGATACAGACAACGATGCCGATCGCTGCAGCGTCGCTGTTTGGTCGCTGGAGAGCTGTCACACAGACCGCTCTCCAGCGACCAACGATGCCGAGGTCCCTGGGTAACCAGGGTAAACATCGGGTTACTAAGCGCAGGGCCGCGCTTAGTAACCCGATATTTACCCTGGTTACCATTGTAAAACATCGCTGGTATCGTTGCTTTCGCTGTCAAACACAACGATACACGGCGATCTGACGACCAAATAAAGTTCTGAACTTTAATCAACGACCAGCGATATCACAGCAGGATCCTGATCGCTGCTGCGTGTCAAACGCAACGATATCGCTAGCCAGGACGCTGCAACATCACGGATCGCTAGCGATATCTTTTAGTGTGACGGTACCTTTAGTCCGAGGACTGCGATGCGATCCTCACATGAGAAATACGTCCGTCTGTCTGCCCCCTAACAAGTATAACAATACAGTAACCACGGGCTGCATTCTATGTTATAAGAATACATTGCTTATAATTAAATTATTGAAGGGAACCTGTCACCCCCCCCCCCCCCAGGGCCTACTAAGGTAATAGAGCCAGCCACCTTCAGCAGCGCTAAGGCTGCATTCTGTGAAGGTGGCTTTTATGTTTTTGATCCCTAATAACGCTGAAATATTCACTTTTATAAATTGCGTGCCATACCTGTATTGAGTCTGGGGGGGTACGTCTTTTGTCCCCGGACACAACCGCCTCACAGCCGTCCATCATCCCACCGTGCTCCGATGCCTGGGCTCTCATTTTTCGGGGATGCGCCGTGTGCGCTGCCCTGGAACTCACATCAGCAGTGTACTGATATCGCGCCTGCGTGTAGCGGAGGACCGAGATCCCGCCCCGCAGTGTGTTATGATTTATTCACACTGCGGGGCTGGGAATCTGGCGCTGTGCGCAGGTGCGATCTACTTACATCACTTTATATAATTTCCAGGGCAGCGCGCACTGCGCGTGCCCGAGAAATAACTGCAGAGCGCCAGTGACGGCACAAGACAGAAAGGAGGTGCTGCCCGGTGGGATGATGGACGGCTGCGAGGCGGCTGAGTCAGGGGGAGAAAACGTACCCCCCCGGACTCTATACAGGTATGGCGCACAATTTATAAAAGGGAATATTTCAGCTTTATTAGGGATAAAAAAACATAAGAGCCGCCTTCACAGAATGCAGCCTTAGTGCTGAAGAAGGTGGCTCTTTTACCGTTAATAGGCCCTGGGGGGGTGACAGGTTCCCTTTAAGTTATTAAAGGCTTGGGATAATTGTCTGCAGTCACTCTACAGACTGCCAAATCATGATGGGGTGCACCTGCCGTCATGAGACCCCAAGACCACTGGTGTGATCAGGCGGTCATGCGACCACGTCCGCTATTTGCACGTGTTGACTAGACAAGTTTGACTTCTCTCAATAGAAGAAAATCGTCACATGACCTCCTGCTCTCATCAGCGATGCTGGGGCCATTATTACTGTACATAGGGGGACTCCTAAATATTAAGTAGGCACTTACGAAGCATTGAACCCTAACTACTGGGTGGCAGATAGTGCTGTACCGACTGTCAGTCTGTCCCGGGGCTTCAGTTACAGCCGCCACTCTCACAGAGCGGTGACTGAAAAATGTTGAAGTAATAGTATACACAGTTTGTCAGTCTGGGCCAGGTGGAAAAGACGGGAAAAGTGAATGGCTCCACCGGAAAGAACGTCCTCTGTAAGTCACCATCTATAACTGTACTGTGATCTCTCTGTCATGCAGGACTGGTATCTACCACTATATGGTGTTACCGTATGGCGATAATATCAGTGCTGGTTATTGTATAGAGATTTATTTTCAATAACAGTGTGGTCATCTCCTGAGGTTCCCCTATACCAACCGTAGTTACAGTCATGGTTACCTGGTTAAGGGCCACAGGTGGACACAGACAGAAAAGGGACCATGTGCAAGAACAATATATGGGCCCTTTGCAGCCCAAGAACTTCTAAAAATACAAAGTTGCACCTTATTTAGAGGTAGAAATGGGCCCCCTTAACTCTTGGGCCCATGTGCTGCCGCATAGTTTGCGCTAATGATATGTCCGCCTGTTAGGGCCCACTCACATGTTTCGCCCCCCCTGAGCTGAACCCCTAGCTACGCCTCTGATGTGGGGCCATTATACAGTATGGAGAATTTGGGCATATTATACGGTTTGGAGCACTATGTCGGCCCATTATAGAGTATCCTTTATATATTTACATTATGCCATTGGGCTATATGCTTTTTACTTCTCTTACATAATATATTATACTGTATTATTCCACTATAATTCCAAAAGTTAATCATGTTATTTGATAAGGAAAGACTTCCTCATTGGTAGACTTTTTTAACTAATATCAAGGTTGGTCAGTGACTTTCTGCAAGCTTTTAACTTTGGCCCTCTGTGTATTTGAGTTTGACATCCCTGGCTTAAAGGGTTATTTTCATCATCATAAAGGGCTACAATTGCAAAGAGGTTGTAAAAGCAAACAACTTTGCAATTTTACTTTTGATTCAAATTTCTCTCCATTCGCAAGAACAGATCCCCACTGCAATCGGTGGCTAGTATTTTAGGCTTGGAGTGCAGTGCTTACTAGCTCTTTGCTATAGACTGCATAGCACGCTAATGTACAAGTTGTTTTTCTAATCTAAAAAACCTCAGTATTCAGGTTAACCCCTTATTGACGGAGCCAATTTGCAGCTTAATGACCAGGCCAGTTTTTACAATTCTGACCACTGTCACTTTATGAGGTTATAACTCTTGAACGCTTCAATGGATCCTGCTGATTCTGAGAAGGATTTTTCTAGACATATTATACTTCATGTTAGTGGTAAAATTTCTTCGATATTACTTGCGTTTATTTATTTAAAAAAATGGAAATATGCAGAAACTTTAAAATTTTGCAATTTTCAAACTATGAATTTTTATGCCCTTAAATCAGAGAGATATGTCACACAAAATAGTTAATAAATAACATTTCGCACATGTCTACTTTACATCAGCACAATTTTGGAAACAAAATTTTTTTTTGTTAGGGAGTTATAAGGGTTAAAAGTTGATCTCATTTTTTCAACAAAATTTACAAAACCATTTTTTTAGGGACCATCTCACATTTAAAGTAACTTTGAGGGGTGTACATGAAGAAAATACCCAAAAGTGACACCATTTTAAAAACTACACCCCTCAAGGTGCTCAAAACCACATTCAAGAAGTTTATTAACCTTTTACGTGCTTCACAGAAACTGAAGCAATGTGGAAGGAAAAAATTTACATTTAACTTTTTTTTACAAACATTTTACTTCAGAACCAATTTTTTTTTATTTTCACAAGTGTTAAAAGAGAAAATGAACCAAAAAATGTGTTGTGCAATTTCTCCTGAATACACTGATACCCTATATGTGGGGGTACACCACTGTTTGGGCGCACTTTTCAATGCAGAATTGAGACATGTCGCGTTTGGAGAGCCCCTGATGTGCTTAAACAGTGGAAACCCTCCACAAGTGACACCATTTTGGAAATTAGACCCCTTAAGGAACTTATGTAGATGTATGGTGAGCACTTTGAACCCCCAAGTGCTTCACAGAAGTTTATAACGTAGAGCCGTGAAAATAAAAAATTGTATTTTTTCCAGAAAAATGATCTTTTCGCCCCCAAATTTTGATTTTACAAGGGTAACAGAAGAAATTAGACCACAAAAGATGTTGTGCAATTTGTCCTGAGTATTCTGATGCCCCATATGTGGGGGTAAACCACTGTTTGGGAGCACGACAAAGCTCAGAAGGGAGGGAGCACCATTTGACTTTTTGAACGCAAAATTGGCTGGAATCAATGGTGGAGCCATGTCGCATTTGGAGACCCCCTGATGTACCTAAACAGTGGAAACCCCCCCAATTCTATCTCCAACCCTAACCCCAACACACCCCTAACCTTAATCCCAACCCTAACTGTTATGATCCCAGTGGCTTAGGATCACAAATCTAACCAGCTAAGTCAGAGATAATAGGACAAGCTCTGGGGATGTGGTAACTGGACTGACCGCAAACCTGATTCTAACCAAACACACTAAAGGTAGCCGAGGAACGTTTCCTGAAATCCTAGACGTCTCTTCACGGCCTGAGAAACTGACTACCCCTAAAGAGAAAGTAAAGACCTCACTTGCCTCAGAGAAATACCCCAAAGATATAGAAGCCCCCCACAAATAATAACGGTGAGTTAAGAGGAAAAGACAAACGCAGAGATGAAACAGGTTAAGCAAATGAGGCCCGCTAACGCTAGATAGCAGAAAATAGCAAGGGATCTGTGCGGTCAGTAAAAAAACCCTATGCAAAAATATCCACGCAGAGAATGCGAGAACCCCCACACCAACTAACGATGTTGGGGGAGCAACTCAGCACCCCAGAGCACCAGCAAGCAGGGAAATCACATATTAGCAAGCTGGACCAAACACATCATATACTAGGACACATCTTGAACACAGATGAGCAAAAATAAGCAAACAAAACTTAGCTTCTCTTGGAGGGACTGATAACGGATGTAGACAGGAGCAAACAGAATAGCACTGAATACAACGACAGCAGGCATAGACTGAGAGTCCAAGTGAGCTTAAATAGAAAACCAGCCCACAGATAACGAGACAGCTGATGCCAGTCACAAACCTGCAGAAAGACAGCACTCACACAGTACCACTTGTGACCACAAGAGGGAGCCCAGAAATAGAGTTCACAACACCTAACCATAATCCTAATCACAAACCTACCCCTAATCCCAACTCTAATCCCAACACACCCCTAACCCTAATCCCAACCATAATCATAACCCTAATCCCAAACCTAACCCTAATCCCAACCCTAACCCTAATCTCAACCCTAACCCTAATCCAAACCCTAATCCCAACCCTAACCCTAATCCCAACTCTAACACTACCTTTAGCCTCAACCCTAACCCTAACTTTAGCCCAACTCACTTTAGCCCAACTGTAACCCTAATTGGAAAATGGAAATAAATATGTTTTATTTATTTTATTATTTTTCCCTAACTAAGGGGTTGATAAATGGGGGGTTATGTACATTTTTTTTTTAATTTGATCACTGTGATAGGGTGTATCACAATGACCAAAATGAACCAATAGGAAAAATCTTCCTATTGTTGCCGGGTGCCAGCTGGCAGATCTCGGCAGGCGCACTGCGCATGCGCCCACCATTTTCTTCCCGGAAAAAGATGGCGGCACACATGAGGGGAAGCAGGAGGGCCGAAGAGCACTGGAAGGTACCGGGGGGCGATCAGAGACCCTATTTCTCTCTCCTCTGATGTGTGATCACATCAGAGGAGAGAGAAATTAAATGGCACATCTGACTTTTTTTTTTGCAGCCGCTGTTATACGGTTAATAACAACAATCGCAAAATAGGGGTCGGTAAAAACCGACCTGAATCATGTTCTTTGGGGTCTCGGCTACCCCTGGCAGCTGAGACCCCGGAGAAAATCCGACTCTGGGGGGCGCTATACACTTTTTCCACAGCGCCGTTAATTAACGGCGCTGTGGTTTAAGTATCCTTAATTGCTGCCGTGAAAAAGTGTATCGGGGGTCGTTAAGGGGTTAAATTGCTGTGTTTGCACTTTGCAATAAATAAGTGGATTTTGGATTGCAGTTTGGGCACTCGGTCTCTAAAAGGTTCGCCATCACTGCTCTAGAGTGAGAGACGATGTTTGTAGTCACTGTCCTATCTAAAAGATTGGGGTCCAAAATTAGAAAATCTCCCAGAAGGTGGTTCTCAAAATGTCTGTTGAAAAGTCGTTGACTGATTTTGGTAGCAACTAGCAGAGATATAAACTTACTTGACCTGTATATAGATTATAAACGTTACATATCATGTAGATTGGAGAACGCAAACGGTTTTCAAACTGTTGCAAAATTACAACTCTCAATATGTCCTGACTGGGTGGGAAATTTTATTTGTGATTGAGATCATGGTCAATAATTAAGAAATAACTGCAACTAAACATGTCAGATATCAATCTGCTGATTTACTGTTAGCTCTCAGGTTCCATGACTTCCAATCTCACAGCTGCCACCTGCTAGTTCCTTGTCTGTATAATGCACCCCTTTATGTGTCTGTGACAGATGCTGCTGGCTTCTTTACAGGTGGTAGCGGGCCCTTTTACCTCTTGGGCCCCCATGCAGCTGCACAGGTTACAGCAATAGTATGTCCGCCCCTGATGTACGGTGTAGATATTGCTAGTGTATATATTAGGTGTCAAACATTATAGAAGCACTCACCACCTATATTGCATCCTTGGATGAGACTAGACCATTATTTTCTTCAACACTGTATTCATTATTTCTTTTGTCCCCTCACATAGAATTTGAATCCAACAAAGTCAATAATACCATGTCCATCTGCTGCCCTGATCTTTAGGAGACCCTCCTGATGGGGGAGAGACATGGGACGCCTCACAATGACATCAGACCCTGGGACCCTCTTTGATTTTCTGCAGGTGATGCGATCCCATGTGCGAGCATTTGGCACACTCGCAACATAACAAGGCCGGTTGCTAATTACGCCAGCAGAACCCTGACATCTGGCTTTCACGTGTTGAGACAACATCTCCTCAGCCAAGTTTTTTGACAAATGGAAAAGTCATAAACTTTAGGAAAGGACTGTATCACAGAGATCAGATGGATGTAGCCTATGCACTGCCATAGAAACACACAGCAAGAAAATGCAGGAATTTCCCGCCCACAAATATAAAAATAAAATTTTCCACATTTTCATAGAACTCCAGAAAAAAAATTCAAACATCTTTTTACATTTTCTTTTCGATCACAAGGCGGAACATCATTATAGTGGTTTTACTTACAAGATGTTCCATTAATGCCTGATAAATGCAGGTCCCACCTCTAGGACCTGTACTTATCTGCAGAAGGCACAAGTGTGCTGGGTTGGTTTAACAACTCCCAGAGATGTACGGTAATTAGAGAGAACCACCTGTCCTTTCAAAGCAGCTATGGCACTAAGCAGGACACGTGAAAGAGAAAGATTTGGGGTACCCCCATCCTGGAGATAAGCGTGGGTTCTCAAGTTGGGGCCCCCAGGCCCACACCTATCAAACATTTATGATATATCCTGAGGCTATGCTAAGAGTGACTATGAAAAAAATACTAGATACTGAAAGTGACTATGGTGAGAATACCCCTTTAAATGCAATATAAATTAAAAAAATAATAAAAGAAAGAGGTTTAGAGTAAAAGGAAATGAAGAATATAAGAAGAGTGGAAGAAGAAGGATGAAAATTAAAAGAAACAAAAGAAGGCTTAGAGAAAGAAAAGAAGGGAAAGACAGTAGGAGATGAAAGAAGATAGTTTAAGGGAAGAATGGAAAGGGAGAAGAAGCATGTGTCACGAATCATTAAGGGATTTGTGGCAGCTGTAGGTCTGCTGGAATTCAAATTTAGTTTTTTATTTTGGTCCAGCAAGAGTTAATGTCAGTTTCTTGCTGGCAAATTCTTTTAGGCTTGTTAGCTGATGTTGGTTGGTAACCACCCACCTCCCTTTAAATAGCCACATGGCCCATGAGCTGATCATTGGTTATAGAGTTACTTCTATGCAGACTAGCTAGGTGTCAGTCCCTTGTATGTCTCTTTCCCTGTGTAATATTACCTGCAGTGGCAAGGCTAACTTCCTTACTGGCCAGTGCACAAGGGTTAGAACAGGTGACAGCCAAGGACTAGATACATGATGGTGGCGGAAGGGAAGGACCCGCATAGGGCATTAGGGGAGCTATGGAACAAGCATAGGTTGGTATCAGGAGGTGTCCCATCCCCTCTCCCTAATGTTAGGGCCTTCCTCTCCCTTTATCATCCCGTTGTACGTATATGTTGTGTCATCCACTGGACATACCTGTGTCCATTCGTGACAGGATGTGACTGTCATGCACAGTGTAGGAAAGGCTAAGTGCAACACGAAGGGATGAGGGAAAGGGAGTCCAACACTAGGGAAGGGGGGAGTGGAGACCCCTAGGCAGATCTAACGTCACCCTGTCTGCCCTAAACATCCTTATATAGGTTCTGCAACTATCGCCAAGCAGGAACCTAATCCCTGCCTGACCCTGGCTATAAGGCTTGCTTAGGGAATGACTGGGTGAGAATGACTGAATGAGCACTAGTCGATCCGCAATACCACTAAAGACAGCTGGGATAGACGAACAAGGGGAACACTTATCTTGTCTTATCTTGACTCAGAGATGTAACACAGATGTCCTCCAGCAACACCAAAGAGGAAGATAGCCGACTGCTATAGCTCCAAGCCTCAACAGCAACAGGTGGGGAGTCTGTAAACACCCAGGTCCAGGTGTGTCAATTAGAGCCGGAGAAAGGTTGCCACTGGGTCAAAGAGTCAGAAGTGTTAAGAAGGTGTCTGCAAGGCTAAACTCAGAAACCTTCTGCAGCTAGATGCAGTGAGACTGTCTGCAGCCTGAGACACCTGTGACACTGACACTAGTCACTACTCATGGACAAGCCATGAGTCTGCATAGTCAAGAGGTCTGAAGTCAAAAGCCAGAAGGGCACATCATAGATAGAGGGGTGAGACAAAGGCATAGTCAGGTAACTGTCAGAATTCCTAGAAGGTAGCGGATCACGACAGAAGAGCTAGGCAAACGGATGATCAAGGCAAATGCAAGGTTGAGCAGCAAATTTTAGAATACAAGACTAGGAGCATAAAGCAAACACACACCTCTTGAGCAAAGCTACAATTGGCACCAATCTAAGGCAGAGAGCTGACTAAATAGTCAGGTAATTACTCTGAACAGGAGACACATGGATGAAGCCCTGGCACACCCTGTTCCTGATTAGATGGCTAAATTGTCACTCAAGACACTGACAGCTCAGAATGCCCCAGAGTAGTGGAGCATAGGTATAACTCGTCAAACTCAATTTGACAGGTGGACAAGCCCCTATCAAAGTGTATCAAAGTGTGTAACCCCACCCCTCCCCTGTCTTCTAACAGCAGCTGTGTGGCAGCTCCCCCTCCCTTTTTATATAGTTTAATATTATTATCACTGTATTTGATACAGTGTTTATTATCCCAGTAATTGTTTTATATTAGTTGATTATATGCTATATTAAGAGTAGCCTTATTTGATAATCCGCTGGTAGGGAGAGTGAGGCTGTGTTTCTTTAGTATTATTCTGCTGTGAGCTTGAATGTTTCTAGTACTATAACTGCTAACAGATGCTAAGATTTTCAGTGCTGGAGATACAAACATTCCACTAGCTAGCAGCTGTTAAAATGTATCTGTACTGATCACGAACTAGATGTCAGGGTGTGTGTGTTAAGAGGTGTTTACCAAATATGTGAAACTTCTTACAAAATAATATGTTGTTACAAGTCATTTATCCGCTATAAGATGTGCTTCTGACATTTTCATAAACCTATAGTCCCAATAATATTTATTTGGCCAGCAGATAATTAATTAAAAACGGATAAAATGTGTTAAATAGACATCATAGTGAGTATAAAATGTATTAAATTGATTACTGATACGATTCCAACAAATTGATAATAAATTGTTATCAAAGTGACAGCAAAGAATATTAAATAGATAACACACCAAAATCATAGCGTATCAAAGTGTATTATTTTATTTATAGTCCCAACATCACTAACTAGATGTCAGGGTGTGTGTGTTAAGAGGTGTTTACCAAATATGTGAAACTTCTTACAAAATAATATGTTGTTACAAGTCATTTATCCGCTATAAGATGTGCTTCTGACATTTTCATAAACCTATAGTCCCAATAATATTTATTTGGCCAGCAGATAATTAATTAAAAACGGATAAAATGTGTTAAATAGACATCATAGTGAGTATAAAATGTATTAAATTGATTACTGATACGATTCCAACAAATTGATAATAAATTGCTATCAAAGTGACAGCAAATAATATTAAATAGATAACACACCAAAATCATAGTGTATCAAAGTGTATTATTTTATTTATAGTCCCAACATCACTAACTAGATGTCAGGGTGTGTGTGTTAAGAGGTGTTTACCAAATATGTGAAACTTCTTACAAAATAATATGTTGTTACAAGTCATTTATCCACTATAAGATGTGCTTCTGACATTTTCATAAACCTATAGTCCCAATAATATTTATTTGGCCAGCAGATAATTAATTAAATACGGATAAAATGTGTTAAATAGACATCATAGTGAGTATAAAATGTATTAAATTGGTTACTGATACTCTTCCAACAAATTGATAATAATATCAAAAGTGTACCAATAATATTTATTCTCTTTTTATTGACATTTTCATAAACCTATAGTCCCAATAATATTTATTTGACCAGCAGATAATTAATTAAAATCGCATAAAGCGTGTTAAATAGACATTACACCAAAATCATAGCGAATCAAAATGTATTAAATTGATTACTGATACGCTTCCAACAAGTTGATAATAATATCAAAAGTGTACCAATAATATTTATTCTCTTTTTATTGACATTTTCATAAACCTATAGCCCCAATAATATTTATTTGACCAGCAGATAATTAATTAAAATCGCATAAAGCGTGTTAAATAGACATTACACCAAAATCATAGCGAATCAAAATGTATTAAATTGATTACTGATACGCTTCCAACAAGTTGATAATAATATCAAAAGTGTACCAACAATATTTATTCTCTTTTATTGACATCGGATATCGTAGTGACTGTGCCGTCTATTTGCACACAACCATTTTGAATCCATGTTTTGCTGACCTTAAACATTTTGTATAACAGCTGTGTTTCTCCTGATTTTTCTAGCGCGGCTCGCTGAGCGTTACCACTGCACTCATTTCTCTTTGCTGCTTCTGAATGTACACTATTCTCACCCATAGACAGTTTTCCTTTAAAAAATACGAATATTATTGAATATAATGTTTTACATATGTTACAGTATTTTATTTTTCCTGGTGTTACTTTAATAATAATAATGATAATAATAATAATAATAATCATACACCGCAAAATTGTGTCAATATTGGACTACTATGAAATTTTCCTTTGCACACAACCATTTTGAAACCATGTTTTGCTGACCTTAAACATTTTGTATAACAGATGTGTTTCTCCTGATTTTTATTTTTTTTTTCTAGCGCGGCTCGCTGAGCGTTACCACTGTACTCATTTCTCTTTGCTGCTTCTGAATGTACACTATTCTCACCCATAGACAGTTTTCCTTTAAAAAATACGAATATTATTGAATATAATGTTTTACATATGTTACAGTATTTTATTTTTCCTGGTGTTACTTTAATAATAATAATAATGATAATAATAATAATAATAATCATACACCGCAAAATTGTGTCAATATTGGACTACTATGAAATTTTCCATAAAAATCTTCTTGGTTATCCCAAGACACGTAAGAAACAAATGCATGACTTTTAGCACCGCCACAGACACGTATATTATTCCATCTTTCTTTAATTCAACATTATTTTATCACATATTAATTTCACAGATGTCTGTGCCGGCTATTTGCACACAACCATTTGAATCCATGTTTTGCTGACCTTAAACATTTTGTATAACAGCTGTGTTTCTCCTGATTTTGCTAGCGCAGCTCGCTGAGCGTTACCACTGCACTCATTTCTCTTTGCTGCTTCTGAATGTACACTATTCTCACCCATAGACAGTTTTCCTTTAAAAAATATGAATATTATTGAATATAATGTTTTACATATGTTACAGTGTTTTATTTTTCCTGGTGTTACTTTAATAATAATAATAATAATAATAATAAAAATATGAATATTATTGAATATAATGTTTTACATATGTTACAGTATTTTATTTTTCCTGGTGTTACTTTAATAATAATAATAATGATAATAATAATAAAAATATGAATATTATTGAATATAATGTTTTACATATGTTACAGTATTTTATTTTTCCTGGTGTTACTTTAATAATAATGATAATAATAATAAAAATATGAATATTATTGAATATAATGTTTTACATATGTTACAGTATTTTATTTTTCCTGGTGTTACTTTAATAATAATGATAATAATAATAAAAATATGAATATTATTTATTATTGAATATAATGTTTTACATATGTTACAGTATTTTATTTTTATTAATAGTTACTTTTAACTATTCTTTTAGAGTGTCTAGTAGATTTATGTTCTTTGCCTGATATATTTCTACACAAAGCTTCAAACTATTTTGTAATTTATAATGTATCACAGTAGTTTCATATGAAGTTACATCTTAGGCCCCATTCAGACTATTGTAATATCTGTACCTTAAAATAGAGTCAAATAGCTACTTTCAAATCCGGACATACACCATTGATTTTAATGGGGTCTAAGGGGGTTCTATCAAGGTTTCCACATAATAGTTATGGAAAGAATAATGCTACAGAATTGGCCGCTCCAGTTATAAAACAAAAATGATGAAAATTATCCATGATGATGATAATGTGAAAAAGGCTTATGCAGTGGGTTTATGGATCTCTACAATAAACACCATGTGTAGAAATTTGGTTCTAGAACTTGTTGGATTAGTGAATATAATAACGTTTGTCATATTTTATAACATGCAGCTAATGATTCTTGCTTTCAACTTGTATGTAACTGGATTAAAATAAAGAATAATGACCTAGCTGATTTGGGTGATATTGTAAAACCATTTATTGTTTCTACTACTTGGCAATTGTTACATTCAGTTATTTTTATTTATTTATTTATTTATTTTTATTTTTATTTATTTATTTATTTATTTTTTTCCTTGGAATTTGTTAGTCATTACAATTATTTTTGCTCCCAAGATAGGTTTTTAGAGCCACCAAGCTACATAAATGTGCAGGCTCCTGAATATTACAATTACAAAACATTCAAAGTTTGTTTCTCCACTTTTTGCAGATAATAAATCTTAATTTCTTTATAATTTGACTTTTAGTTATAGTTTGTTTCAGTTCTTTGGCGTTCTATGTATACCGTAAATTTTGCTTCCTTTCAGTGAATAATATAAGACAAATTATTTTTATTCAAAAACATCTAACTTATGTATACTTTTAAAGCTTTGTTACATTTCTAGCCAGTCTACACCATGCTGTGTAACATAAATACATGCGGCCTTGTAGTGATTTAATATAGTGCACCAAACATGATATGGTTTTTGGTTTCTCTGAACTGGCGCAAACAAAACATAGAAGGTAGTACGGCACAAGACGTGAGCGTACCCGCAGCTCACTGAGCATTACCACGGTACTCACTTCTCTTTGCTGCTTCTGAATGTACACTATTCTCATCCATGGAGAGTTCTCCTTTAAAATATGGATATTATTGAATATAATGTTTTAATAATGTTACAGTATTTTATTTTCCAGTCCACCACCTGACAGCACCATTGGAGGACGTCCTTCTTATCCGTAGTGGGACAGGAACCACAAGTTAAAAGGACCCTCCCCACTCCACCCATCAGTGTTTTTCCTGTCCCACTGCGGATATGAACTGCAAGACGCCCTCCGACGGTGCTGTGCAGATGGTGGGGATCGGGGGGCCCAGCCTTTCCCTTCCCCGCCGCAAGATATCTGCGGCTGATACCTGCCATGGGGGGTCCCTCAGCCTCCCCAGTGTAGCGCTGCTCCTGGGGTCCGGTCCGCTTCCTCCTCGGGGGGCTCTCGGCCCGGGTGCCTGCATGCCGGGAGGTGTATGCGGCGACCGCTTCCAGCAGCGGCCGGCTCCAGCGTGCGGCCGTGGTTTCCGGGTCCAGCGGCCGCGTCACTTCCGGTCGCGACGACCGCGTCACTTCCGGTGCGACCAGCATGGAGGATGACGCCGGCAGCAGCGCCGGCCTCGGTGAGGGGCTCAGCGCGGTCACCGCAGCGGCGGTAAGGAGGGCAGGATCAACCAGGTAAAACCTATATAATCTCACCAGGGGGGTCTGTATACCGCCGGCCATCCTGACAAAGGGAGCACTCGGCTATACGTAGAATTGTCACTAATGGAGGAGACTGCCAGACCTGAGGGGACTGACCAGCTTCAGGGGCACGTGAGTGGGCTATGCAAAGCCACACCACAAAGCTCACCCCTCCCCCTGCTTCCTACTTACGGTGCCACGTGTCTCTATTTTACCCTAGGCTGAGCCTTCCATCCCCACAGCCGAAAGGAAAAAATCGGGGAAAAATAAATGCCCGATATGTTCCACTAAGTTTCCGGAAAACTGGCGGAAACCATTATGCAAATCATGCACATCCAAAATTGTGGGTGATGAGCAGACAGCGCTGCTATCCAGTATGAGGACCATGATACGACAGGAGGTTCAGGCTTCTATCTCAAGCTTGAATCTTCCCCAGGCTACTCAGTCAGAACCGCAGACTTCACGGAAGAGGCCGAGGGATTCTAGCCCCTCTTCCGAGGGTGAGGTTTCGGGGGATTCTGACCAGGAAGAAAGAGACGGATCTGTGGGCAGAGGGAAGAGATATCTCTTCTCCGCAACAGACACGGATGAGCTTCTTTATGCTGTGCGTAACACCATGCAGCTACAAGATACACCAGAGGAGACCTCGATCCAGGACGAGATGTTTGGCGGATTACATGCCCAAGTTACAAAAGTCTTCCCCGTCAACAACCACATTCGTTCCATGATCCTGGAAGAGTGGCAGGAAGCGGAGAAGAAGCTAGTGATTCCCAGGGACTTTAGACTTCGTCTGCCCTACAACCCTGAGGACATTAAAGTGTGGGATGAAGTACCCAAGATCGATGTCCCACTAGCAAAGGTGGCGAAGAAGACCTCAATCCCATTTGAGGACTCTTCCGCATTAAAAGATCCTATGGATCGTAAAGCAGACGGTTTGCTAAGGAGAACTTGGGAGTCCTCCGCGGCAATAATACGGGCCAATATAGCGGCAACCTCCGTAGCCCGGTCAATGCACTTATGGATTGACGATTTAGAGGATCACCTCAAAGCCAAAACTTCCAGAGAGGTTATCCTTAAATCATTGCCATTGCTCAAACTCGCAACAGGCTTTATGGCAGACGCTTCTGCCGAATCTGTAAGGTTCGCGGCTAGAAGCGAATCCCTGTCTAATGCGGCCAGAAGAGCCATATGGCTTAAAACCTGGTCGGGGGATCTCCAGTCAAAAAATAAATTGTGTGGAATCCCATTCTCAGGAAATAAAGTATTTGGGCCAATTCTAGACGATATTCTAGAAAAGGCCTCAGATAAAAAGAAAGGTTTCCCTGAGGAGAATACCAAAAAATATCAGCCCTTTCGTAGGTCCCGACCTGGTCAGAGGACAGACTACAAGGGGAAAGGGAAGACTGGGAGGTGGTCTTATCCCAAGGGTGGAAAAGGTAGAGATTCCATCTTCCCTAGTACAGGTACACCAAAGTCAAATAAATGACATAAAGGTGGGAGGTCGATTACAGAAATTTCTAGGGGGTTGGCAGAAGGTGTCCCAGAATCCTTGGATTCTACAAGTAATTGCACAGGGATACAAATTAGAATTCTCCGGCAGTCCCCCAGAAAGATTTGTAGTAACCCGACCTTGCCCGCTCTCCGACTCCTCCATGTGGACAAACATCCAGGAGCTGTTAGAATTAGAAGCGATTGTGCCAGTTCCCATCTCAGAAAGAGGCGAAGGCCATTATTCTCATTTATTTTCAATAAAGAAACCGTCCGGGGACTCCCGGACGATTATAAACTTAAAACCATTAAACAAATGGGTACGGTACAAAAGATTCCGGATGGAATCTATAAGATCCACGACGCCTCTAATAGACAAAGACATGGTAATGTGTACCCTAGATCTGAGCAATGCATACTATCATGTCCCGATACACCTCTCCTACCAAAAATTCCTGAGGTTTGCCATAATGAACAGGGGGATTGTACATCACTTTCAGTTCAGATGTCTCCCCTTCGGGCTTGCTTCAGCGCCCAGGATCTTTACCAAGCTGATGTCGGAAGTGGTGGCCTATCTGAGGAATCAGAATGTGACCATAGTCCCATACCTGGACGACTTCCTGATAATGGCGAAATCACAGAAACTCCTCAAGATAGACTGCACTTTCACCCTTTCCATCCTACAAGAGCTGGGGTGAATTGTGAACTGGAAAAAGTCCTGCCTGGTCCCAAATTCCAGAATAAAATTTTTGGGGGTGATCTTGGATTCCAACCTAAGAACATCTTTCTTACCAGAAGACAGACAAGAGGCCTTGATCAGACACATCCATCAATTCAGAAGAAGTACCCCCTCCATAAGAGATGCAATGAGGATACTTGGCTTCATGACAGCATGCATACCCTGTGTGAAATGGAGCCAATTCCACTCACGGGAGTTGCAAAGAGAAGTCCTAGGATCCTGGAACAGGAAACAGAGCTCCCTAGACAGGAAGATGTTTGTGTCTCCGTCAGTGAAGAGATCCCTAACCTGGTGGACCAGACCGAGGAACCTGAGAGAGGGAGTACCGTGGGTACTCGATCCCTGTGTTACGGTTACCACAGACGCCAGTCAATACGGATGGGGCGGTCATATAGGAAGAACATATTACCAGGGAGAATGGACTCCTCAGATTGCGGCAAGATCATCGAATTTCAGAGAGCTGTATGCGATCTGGAAAGTGTTGAGCCAAGCCCAGTCATTGGTCCGAGACAGACACGTGAGAATACTGTCCGACAATGTCACAGCAGTGGCATTTCTGAGACACCAGGGAGGTCCGAGACATCCACCACTGCAACACTTAGCAGACCAGATTTTCAGGTGGGCAGAAAGATCTGTCAAATCCATCTCGGCAGTTCACCTGGAAGGTACCAAGAATCAACTAGCAGATTTCTTGAGCCGAAAGTCGGTACATCCCGGAGAGTGGGAACTGAACCCGGAAGTATTCAGCTGTCTATGCCAGAAATGGGGCACACCTCAGGTGGACCTCTTTGCCGCCAGGTCAAACGCAAAGGTCAGAGCATTTTTTTCTCTGAATCCTCTAGATGGAGCCACAGCAGTAGACGCCTTGTCTCAGTATTGGGGAGAAGGCCTCCTGTACGCCTTTCCGCCTCTTCCTCTGATATTGAAGACACTCAGGAAGATACGAGACGAGAGAGCAACTGTAATCCTGGTGGTTCCCTTCTGGCCAAAAAGAAGCTGGTTTTCTCTACTGTCCAGGATGTCAACAGAAGAACCAGTCTTTCTACCGAACAGGCAGGACCTTCTGCTTCAGGGTCCGGTGTTCCACAAGAATCCAGACTCTCTGCACCTATCTGCTTGGATCCTGAACGGCAAACCTTAAGATCCAGAGGCCTGTCAGAAGAGGTCATTACCACTCTCCAGGCAAGCAGAAAGCCGGTGACTTCGGCGATTTACAACAAGATCTGGAAGCGGTATTGTTCCTTTCTGGGAGAAGGTCATGTGGATACTTCAAAACCAGATATCCCCAAGATCCTCGATTTCCTGCAACTCGGATTTGACAAGGGCCTTCGGCCTAGTACTCTAAAAGTACAGATTGCAGCACTTAGTGTATTTTTTGATACATCACTAGCCTCCCATCCCTGGATAGCAAGATTTTCCAGGGCCACACAGAGAATGAGGCCACTTGTGAGGAAATCAACTCCTCCTTGGGACCTAAACCTGGTCCTTAACACTTTGTGTAAAACCCCTTACTTACTGTCAGAAGATATGGACATAGCCAATCTCTCCTTTAAAACCGCCTTCCTAATTGCCATCACATCGGCTAAAAGGCTAGGGGAGATGCAGGCTCTTTCTATCCAGAACCCATATCTTCAAATCTTTGACGACAGAATAGTCTTCAAACATAACCCAGCTTTCCTCCCCAAAGTAGTATCATCTACCAATATAAATCAGGAAATAATCCTTCCTTCTTTCTGCCAACACCCTAAAAACGCAAAAGAAGGGGTCTACCATAACCTTGACGTTAGGGAAACTGTTCTAAAATACCTGGGGGCGACAGAAAGCTGGAGACGGGACACTAACTTATTTATTCAATACGGTGGTCCAAATAGGGGTTGCAAGGCAGCAAAATCAACCATTGCTAGGTGGATTAAAAACATGATTAGCCTAGCATATACAAACCAAGGGAAAGATCCCCCGGATACTCTTAGGGCCCACTCAACACGAGCTATCTCTACATCATGGGCAGAGAAGGGGGGAGCCTCAGCTGAGCAAATCTGTAGGGCGGCGACTTGGACTAGTCTTTCTACCTTTGCTAGACACTATAAAATAGATGTCGTATCAGACCAATTAGCCTTTGGTAGGAAAGTCTTACATGCAGTAGTCCCACCCTAGTTAACATCCTTTGGTATTCTCCAATGGTGCTGTCAGGTGGTGGACTGGAAAACGGTAATTAGTTCTTACCGGTAATTGTATTTCCAGGAATCCACCTGACAGCACTACTAGTTCCCTCCCACTGCAAACTTTTACTACTGACTAATGTGATGTAACATTGGTGTGTAATTGTAAATAAACTCTTTTTTGCATCCATCCAGATGTGGTACTTAGAAAATCACTGATGGGTGGAGTGGGGAGGGTCCTTTTAACTTGTGGTTCCTGTCCCACTACGGATAAGAAGGACGTCCTCCAATGGTGCTGTCAGGTGGATTCCTGGAAATACAATTACCGGTAAGAACTAATTACCGTTTTCCTGGTGTTACTTTTGTTCATGTATTACTGGTCTCTTCTGCAGTTGTGATTCGTACCTTTTCTATAAAAATATGGATAAATGAATTGTCCATTATAGAACCATTTTGAATCCATGTTTTGTAGACCTTAAACATTTTGTATAACAGATGTGTTTCTCTTGATTTTTTATTTTTTTTATTTTTTTTTTTATTTTTTTTTATTTTTTTTATTTATTTATTTATTTTTTTCTTGGTTAAGGGATCACTGATGTTTTAATAAACTTTGAATAAATAACTGTGCATACATAAGAAACCTTGCAATATATCTTTATAGAAATAATACTTCTGCACTCATGGCCACTTCTCCTCCACCTTTGCCTCCTGAACTCATCATTCACTGTGAAATAATGCAAAAATCCATCTTTGTGCTGATGGAGGCATCAACATTTTGCCATTATAAGTTTATGGCTCTGTAAAGAGAGATGAGAATTGTCGAAAGGAGCTGGAGGCAGACACACACAACACACAGAACACACGCACAACAAACACACAGAACACACGCACAACAAACACACAGAACAAACGCACAGCAAACACACATAACATACAGAACACACACAACACATACAACACAAACAACAAACATACACACACACAACATACAGAACACACACAACACATGCAACACACACACAAAAAACACACACAACACATACAACACACACAACAAACATACACACACACAACATACAGAACACACACAACACATGCAACACACACAAGAAACACAAACACACACAACACACGCGTGCTGAAGAAGGCTCTGCTGAGTCAACGTAGTGATTGAAAAGTAGCTGCTATGATGGATTTTTGCATTATTTCACAGTGAATGATGAGTTCAGGAGGCAAAGGTGGAGGAGAAGTGGCCATGAGTGCAGAAGTATTATTTCTATAAAGATATATTGCAAGGTTTCTTATGTATGCACAGTTATTTATTCAAAGTTTATTAAAACATCAGTGATCCCTTAACCAAGAAAAAAAAAAAATAAAAAAAATAAATAAAAAAAAAATAAAAAAAAATAAAAAATCAAGAGAAACACATCTGTTATACAAAATGTTTAAGGTCTACAAAACATGGATTCAAAATGGTTCTATAATGGACAATTCATTTATCCATATTTTTATAGAAAAGGTATGAATCACAACTGCAGAAGAGACCAGTAATACATGAACAAAAGTAACACCAGGAAAATAAAATACTGTAACATTATTAAAACATTATATTCAATAATATCCATATTTTAAAGGAGAACTCTCCATGGATGAGAATAGTGTACATTCAGAAGCAGCAAAGAGAAGTGAGTACCGTGGTAATGCTCAGTGAGCTGCGGGTACGCTCACGTCTTGTGCCGTACTACCTTCTATGTTTTGTTTGCGCCAGTTCAGAGAAACCAAAAACCATATCATGTTTGGTGCACTATATTAAATCACTACAAGGCCGCATGTATTTATGTTACACAGCATGGTGTAGACTGGCTAGAAATGTAACAAAGCTTTAAAAGTATACATAAGTTAGATGTTTTTGAATAAAAATAATTTGTCTTATATTATTCACTGAAAGGAAGCAAAATTTACGGTATACATAGAACGCCAAAGAACTGAAACAAACTATAACTAAAAGTCAAATTATAAAGAAATTAAGATTTATTATCTGCAAAAAGTGGAGAAACAAACTTTGAATTTTGTTGTAATTGTAATATTCAGGAGCCTGCACATTTATGTAGCTTGGTGGCTCTAAAAACCTATCTTGGGAGCAAAAATAATTGTAATGACTAACAAATTCCAAGGAAAAAAATAAATAAATAAATAAATAAATAAAAATAAAAATAAATAAATAAATAAATAAAAATAACTGAATTTAACAATTGCCAAGTAGTAGAAACAATAACTGGTTTTACAATATCACCCAAATCAGCTAGGTCATTATTCTTTATTTTAATCCAGTTACATACAAGTTGAAAGCAAGAATCATTAGCTGCATGTTATAAAATATGACAAACGTTATTATATTCACTAATCCAACAAGTTCTAGAACCAAATTTCTACACATGGTGTTTATTGTAGAGATCCATAAACCCACTGCATAAGCCTTTTTCACATTATCATCATGGATAATTTTCATCATTTTTGTTTTATAACTGGAGCGGCCAATTCTGTAGCATTATTCTTTCCATAACTATTATGTGGAAACCTTGATAGAACCCCCTTAGACCCCATTAAAATCAATGGTGTATGTCCGGATTTGAAAGTAGCTATTTGGCTCTATTTTAAGCTACAGATATTACAATAGTCTGAATGGGGCCTAAGATGTAACTTCATATGAAACTACTGTGATACATTATAAATTACAAAATAGTTTGAAGCTTTGTGTAGAAATATATCAGGCAAAGAATATAAATCTACTAGACACTCTAAAAGAATAGTTAAAAGTAACTATTAATAAAAATAAAATACTGTAACATATGTAAAACATTATATTCAATAATATTCATATTTGTATTATTATTATCATTATTATTAAAGTAACACCAGGAAAAATAAAATACTGTAACATATGTAAAACATTATATTCAATAATATTCATATTTTTATTATTATTATCATTATTATTAAAGTAACACCAGGAAAAATAAAATACTGTAACATATGTAAAACATTATATTCAATAATATTCATATTTTTATTATTATCATTATTATTATTATTAAAGTAACACCAGAAAAAATAAAATACTGTAACATATGTAAAACATTATATTCAATAATATTCATATTTTTATTATTATTATCATTATTATTAAAGTAACACCAGGAAAAATAAAACACTGTAACATATGTAAAACATTATATTCAATAATATTCATATTTTTTAAAGGAAAACTGTCTATGGGTGAGAATAGTGTACATTCAGAAGCAGCAAAGAGAAATGAGTGCAGTGGTAACGCTCAGCGAGCTGCGCTAGAAAAATCAGGAGAAACACAGCTGTTATACAAAATGTTTAAGGTCAGCAAAACATGGATTCAAATGGTTGTGTGCAAATAGCCGGCACAGACATCTGTGAAATTAATATGTGATAAAATAATGTTGAATTAAAGAAAGATGGAATAATATACGTGTCTGTGGCGGTGCTAAAAGTCATGCATTTGTTTCTTACGTGTCTTGGGATAACCAAGAAGATTTTTATGGAAAATTTCATAGTAGTCCAATATTGACACAATTTTGCGGTGTATGATTATTATTATTATTATTATCATTATTATTATTAACCCCTTCATGACCCAGCCTATTTTGGCCTTAATGACCTTGCCGTTTTTTGAAATTCTGACCAGTGTCCCTTTATGAGGTAATAACTCAGGAACGCTTCAACGGATCCTAGCGATTCCTGAGATTGTTTTTTCGTGACATATTGGGCTTCATGTTAGTGTTAAATTTAGGTCGATAATTTCTGAGTTTATTTGTGAAAAAAACGGAAATTTGGCAAAAAATTTGAAAATTTCGCAATTTTCACATTTTGAATTTTTATTCTGTTAAACCAGAGAGTTATGTGACACAAAATAGTTAATAAATAACGTTTCCCACATGTCTACTTTACATCAGCACAATTTTGGAAACAATTTTTTTTTTTGCTAGGAAGTTATAAGGGTTAAAATTTGACCAGTGATTTCTCATTTTTACAACAAAATTTACAAAACCATTTTTTTTAGGGACCACCTCACATTTGAAGTCATTTTGAGGGTTCTATATGGCTGAAAATACCCAAAAGGGACACCATTCTAAAAACTGCACCCCTCAAGGTGCTCAAAACCACATTCAAGAAGTTTATTAACCCTTCAGGTGTTTCACAGCAGCAGAAGCAACATGGAAGTAAAAAATGAACATTTAACTTTTTAGTCACAAAAATGATCTTTTAGCAACAATTTTTTTATTTTCCCAGCGGTAAAAGGAGAAACTGGACCACGGACGTTGTTGTCCAATTTGTCCTGAGTACGCTGATACCTCATATGTGGGGGTAAACCACTGTTTGGGCGCACGGCAGGGCTCGGAAGGGAAGGAGCGCCATTTGACTTTTTGAATGAAAAATTGGCTCCAATCTTTAGCGGACACCATGTCACGTTTGGAGAGCCCCCGTGTGCCTAAACATTGGAGCTCCCCCACAAGTGACCCCATTTTGGAAACTAGACCCCCCAAGGAACTTATCTAGAAGCATAGTGAGCACTTTAAACCCCCAGGTGCTTCACAAATTACAGATAGCACTGGTCAGCCCGCCACATGGCGTTACTAATAGGCTAGGATCCAGTTGCTGTGCATACTCTGTGTGAACATTGCTGCAGATTATTATTTGCACTGGTGTGCCCAGCGGCCAATCCCTGATTGTAGGCTGGCTGTCTCATTTGGTATTACCACACCTGTGTAGTCGCCATCTTTACTTGGGGCCCACTGCACCATGAGAGTGCATTTGATTTGAGGCCTAGACAGGTAAGCACCTTTGCCTGTTTTTCTGTGGTGTTTTTTCTAACATGGTGTTTATTGTAGAGATCCATAAACCCACTGCATAAGCCTTTTTCACATTATCATCATGGATAATTTTCATCATTTTTGTTTTATAACTGGAGCGGCCAATTCTGTAGCATTATTCTTTCCATAACTATTATGTGGAAACCTTGATAGAACCCCCTTAGACCCCATTAAAATCAATGGTGTATGTCCGGATTTGAAAGTAGCTATTTGGCTCTATTTTAAGCTACAGATATTACAATAGTCTGAATGGGGCCTAAGATGTAACTTCATATGAAACTACTGTGATACATTATAAATTACAAAATAGTTTGAAGCTTTGTGTAGAAATATATCAGGCAAAGAATATAAATCTACTAGACACTCTAAAAGAATAGTTAAAAGTAACTATTAATAAAAATAAAATACTGTAACATATGTAAAACATTATATTCAATAATATTCATATTTGTATTATTATTATCATTATTATTAAAGTAACACCAGGAAAAATAAAATACTGTAACATATGTAAAACATTATATTCAATAATATTCATATTTTTATTATTATTATCATTATTATTAAAGTAACACCAGGAAAAATAAAATACTGTAACATATGTAAAACATTATATTCAATAATATTCATATTTTTATTATTATCATTATTATTATTATTAAAGTAACACCAGAAAAAATAAAATACTGTAACATATGTAAAACATTATATTCAATAATATTCATATTTTTATTATTATTATCATTATTATTAAAGTAACACCAGGAAAAATAAAACACTGTAACATATGTAAAACATTATATTCAATAATATTCATATTTTTTAAAGGAAAACTGTCTATGGGTGAGAATAGTGTACATTCAGAAGCAGCAAAGAGAAATGAGTGCAGTGGTAACGCTCAGCGAGCTGCGCTAGAAAAATCAGGAGAAACACAGCTGTTATACAAAATGTTTAAGGTCAGCAAAACATGGATTCAAATGGTTGTGTGCAAATAGCCGGCACAGACATCTGTGAAATTAATATGTGATAAAATAATGTTGAATTAAAGAAAGATGGAATAATATACGTGTCTGTGGCGGTGCTAAAAGTCATGCATTTGTTTCTTACGTGTCTTGGGATAACCAAGAAGATTTTTATGGAAAATTTCATAGTAGTCCAATATTGACACAATTTTGCGGTGTATGATTATTATTATTATTATTATCATTATTATTATTAACCCCTTCATGACCCAGCCTATTTTGGCCTTAATGACCTTGCCGTTTTTTGAAATTCTGACCAGTGTCCCTTTATGAGGTAATAACTCAGGAACGCTTCAACGGATCCTAGCGATTCCTGAGATTGTTTTTTCGTGACATATTGGGCTTCATGTTAGTGTTAAATTTAGGTCGATAATTTCTGAGTTTATTTGTGAAAAAAACGGAAATTTGGCAAAAAATTTGAAAATTTCGCAATTTTCACATTTTGAATTTTTATTCTGTTAAACCAGAGAGTTATGTGACACAAAATAGTTAATAAATAACGTTTCCCACATGTCTACTTTACATCAGCACAATTTTGGAAACAATTTTTTTTTTTGCTAGGAAGTTATAAGGGTTAAAATTTGACCAGTGATTTCTCATTTTTACAACAAAATTTACAAAACCATTTTTTTTAGGGACCACCTCACATTTGAAGTCATTTTGAGGGTTCTATATGGCTGAAAATACCCAAAAGGGACACCATTCTAAAAACTGCACCCCTCAAGGTGCTCAAAACCACATTCAAGAAGTTTATTAACCCTTCAGGTGTTTCACAGCAGCAGAAGCAACATGGAAGTAAAAAATGAACATTTAACTTTTTAGTCACAAAAATGATCTTTTAGCAACAATTTTTTTATTTTCCCAGCGGTAAAAGGAGAAACTGGACCACGGACGTTGTTGTCCAATTTGTCCTGAGTACGCTGATACCTCATATGTGGGGGTAAACCACTGTTTGGGCGCACGGCAGGGCTCGGAAGGGAAGGAGCGCCATTTGACTTTTTGAATGAAAAATTGGCTCCAATCTTTAGCGGACACCATGTCACGTTTGGAGAGCCCCCGTGTGCCTAAACATTGGAGCTCCCCCACAAGTGACCCCATTTTGGAAACTAGACCCCCCAAGGAACTTATCTAGAAGCATAGTGAGCACTTTAAACCCCCAGGTGCTTCACAAATTACAGATAGCACTGGTCAGCCCGCCACATGGCGTTACTAATAGGCTAGGATCCAGTTGCTGTGCATACTCTGTGTGAACATTGCTGCAGATTATTATTTGCACTGGTGTGCCCAGCGGCCAATCCCTGATTGTAGGCTGGCTGTCTCATTTGGTATTACCACACCTGTGTAGTCGCCATCTTTACTTGGGGCCCACTGCACCATGAGAGTGCATTTGATTTGAGGCCTAGACAGGTAAGCACCTTTGCCTGTTTTTCTGTGGTGTTTTTTCTAACATGGTGTTTATTGTAGAGATCCATAAACCCACTGCATAAGCCTTTTTCACATTATCATCATGGATAATTTTCATCATTTTTGTTTTATAACTGGAGCGGCCAATTCTGTAGCATTATTCTTTCCATAACTATTATGTGGAAACCTTGATAGAACCCCCTTAGACCCCATTAAAATCAATGGTGTATGTCCGGATTTGAAAGTAGCTATTTGGCTCTATTTTAAGCTACAGATATTACAATAGTCTGAATGGGGCCTAAGATGTAACTTCATATGAAACTACTGTGATACATTATAAATTACAAAATAGTTTGAAGCTTTGTGTAGAAATATATCAGGCAAAGAATATAAATCTACTAGACACTCTAAAAGAATAGTTAAAAGTAACTATTAATAAAAATAAAATACTGTAACATATGTAAAACATTATATTCAATAATATTCATATTTGTATTATTATTATCATTATTATTAAAGTAACACCAGGAAAAATAAAATACTGTAACATATGTAAAACATTATATTCAATAATATTCATATTTTTATTATTATTATCATTATTATTAAAGTAACACCAGGAAAAATAAAATACTGTAACATATGTAAAACATTATATTCAATAATATTCATATTTTTATTATTATCATTATTATTATTATTAAAGTAACACCGGAAAAAATAAAATACTGTAACATATGTAAAACATTATATTCAATAATATTCATATTTTTATTATTATTATCATTATTATTAAAGTAACACCAGGAAAAATAAAACACTGTAACATATGTAAAACATTATATTCAATAATATTCATATTTTTTAAAGGAAAACTGTCTATGGGTGAGAATAGTGTACATTCAGAAGCAGCAAAGAGAAATGAGTGCAGTGGTAACGCTCAGCGAGCTGCACTAGAAAAATCAGGAGAAACACAGCTGTTATACAAAATGTTTAAGGTCAGCAAAACATGGATTCAAATGGTTGTGTGCAAATAGCCGGCACAGACATCTGTGAAATTAATATGTGATAAAATAATGTTGAATTAAAGAAAGATGGAATAATATACGTGTCTGTGGCGGTGCTAAAAGTCATGCATTTGTTTCTTACGTGTCTTGGGATAACCAAGAAGATTTTTATGGAAAATTTCATAGTAGTCCAATATTGACACAATTTTGCGGTGTATGATTATTATTATTATTATTATCATTATTATTATTAACCCCTTCATGACCCAGCCTATTTTGGCCTTAATGACCTTGCCGTTTTTTGAAATTCTGACCAGTGTCCCTTTATGAGGTAATAACTCAGGAACGCTTCAACGGATCCTAGCGATTCCTGAGATTGTTTTTTCGTGACATATTGGGCTTCATGTTAGTGTTAAATTTAGGTCGATAATTTCTGAGTTTATTTGTGAAAAAAACGGAAATTTGGCAAAAAATTTGAAAATTTCGCAATTTTCACATTTTGAATTTTTATTCTGTTAAACCAGAGAGTTATGTGACACAAAATAGTTCATAAATAACGTTTCCCACATGTCTACTTTACATCAGCACAATTTTGGAAACAATTTTTTTTTTTGCTAGGAAGTTATAAGGGTTAAAATTTGACCAGTGATTTCTCATTTTTACAACAAAATTTACAAAACCATTTTTTTTAGGGACCACCTCACATTTGAAGTCATTTTGAGGGTTCTATATGGCTGAAAATACCCAAAAGGGACACCATTCTAAAAACTGCACCCCTCAAGGTGCTCAAAACCACATTCAAGAAGTTTATTAACCCTTCAGGTGTTTCACAGCAGCAGAAGCAACATGGAAGTAAAAAATGAACATTTAACTTTTTAGTCACAAAAATGATCTTTTAGCAACAATTTTTTTATTTTCCCAGCGGTAAAAGGAGAAACTGGACCACGGACGTTGTTGTCCAATTTGTCCTGAGTACGCTGATACCTCATATGTGGGGGTAAACCACTGTTTGGGCGCACGGCAGGGCTCGGAAGGGAAGGAGCGCCATTTGACTTTTTGAATGAAAAATTGGCTCCAATCTTTAGCGGACACCATGTCACGTTTGGAGAGCCCCCGTGTGCCTAAACATTGGAGCTCCCCCACAAGTGACCCCATTTTGGAAACTAGACCCCCCAAGGAACTTATCTAGAAGCATAGTGAGCACTTTAAACCCCCAGGTGCTTCACAAATTGATCCGTAAAAATGAAAAAGTACTTTTTTTTCACAAAAAAATTATTTTAGCCTCAATTTTTTCATTTTCACATGGGCAACAGGATAAAATGGATCCTAAATTTTGTTGGGCAATTTCTCCTGAGTACACCAATACCTCACATGTGGGGGTAAACCACTGTTTGGGCACATGGTAAGGCTCGGAAGGGAAGGAGCGCCATTTGATTTTTTGAATGAAAAATTATCTCCATCGTTAGCGGACACCATGTCGCGTTTGGAAAGCCCCTGTGTGCCTAAACATTGGAGCTCCTCCACAAGTGACCCCATTTTGGAAACTAGACCCCCCAAGGAACTCATCTAGAGGCATAGTGAGCACTTTAAACCCCCAGGTGCTTCACAAATTGATCCACAAAAATGAAAAAGTACTTTTTTTTTACACAAAATTTCTTTTAGCCTCAATTCTTTCATTTTCACATGGGCAACAGGATAAAATGGATCCTAAAATTTGTTGGGCAATTTCTCCTGAGTATGCCGATACCTCATATGTGGGGGTAAACCACTGTTTGGGTGCACGGCAAGGCTCGGAAGGGGAGGCGTGCCATTTGACTTTTTGAATGGAAAATTAGCTCCAATCGTTAGCGGACACCATGTCGCGTTTGGAGAGCCCCTGTGTGCCTAAACATTGGAGCTCCCCTACAAGTGACCCCATTTTGGAAACTAGACCCCCCAAGGAACTTATCTAGATGCATAGTGAGCACTTATAACCCCCAGGTGCTTCACAGAAGTTTATAACGCAGAGCCGTGAAAATAAAAAAATAATTTTTCTTTCCTCAAAAATGATTTTTAGCCCAGAATTTTTTATTTTCCCAAGGGTAATAGGAGAAATTGGACCCCAAATGTTGTTGTCCAGTTTGTCCTGAGTACGATGATACCCCATATGTGGGGGTAAACCACTGTTTGGGCGCACGGCAGGGCTCGGAAGGGAAGGCACGCCATTTGGCTTTTTGAATGGAAAATTAGCTCCAATCATTACCGGACACCATGTCGCGTTTGGAGAGCCCCTGTGTGCCTAAACATTGGAGCTCCCGCACAAGTGACCCCATTTTGGAAACTAGACCTCCCAAGGAACTAATCTAGATGTGTGGTGAGCACTTTAAACCCCCAAGTGCTTCACAGAAGTTTATAACGCAGAGCCGTGAAAATAAAAAATGTGTTTCCTTTCCTCAAAAATATTTTTTTAGCCCAGAATTTTTTTTATTTTTGCAAGAGTAACAGGAGAAATTGGACCCCAAAAGTTGTTGTCCAGTTTCTCCTGAGTACGCTGATACCCCATATGTGGGGGTAAACCACTGTTTTGGCACATGTCGGGGTTCGGAAGGGAAGTAGTGACGTTTTGAAATGCAGACTTTGATGGAATGCTCTGCGGGCATCAGGTTGCGTTTGCAGAGCCCCTGATGTGCCTAAACAGTAGGAACTCCCCACAAGTGACTCCATTTTGGAAACTAGACCCCCAAGGGAACTTATCTAGATGTGTGGTGAGCACTTTGAACCCCCAAGTGCTTCACAGAAGTTTATAACGCAGAGCCGTGAAAATAATAAATGTGTTTCTTTTCCTCAAAAATATTTTTTAGCCCAGAATTTTTTATTTTTGCAAGAGTAACAGGAGAAATTGGACCCCAAAAGTTGTTGTCCAGTTTCTCCTGAGTACGCTGATACCCCATATGTGGGGGTAAACCACTGTTTGGGCACATGCCGGGGCTCGGAAGGGAAGTAGTGACGTTTTGGAATGCAGACTTTGATGGAATGGTCTGCGGGCATCATGTTACGTTTGCAGAGCCCCTGATATGCCTAAACAGTAGAAACCCCCCACAAGTGACCCCATTTTGGAAACTAGACCCCCCAAGGAACTTATCTAGATGTGTGGTGAGCACGTTCAACCCCCAAGTGCTTCACAGAAGTTTACAACGCAGAGCCGTGAAAATAAAAAATCATTTTTCTTTCCTCAAAAAAGATGTTTTAGCAAGCAATTTTTTATTTTCACAAGGGTAACAGGAGAATTTGGACCCCAATATTTGTTGCCCAGTTTGTTGAGTACGCTGATACCCCATATGTGGGGGTAAACCACTGTTTGGGCGCACATCAGGGCTCGGAAGGGAAGTAGTGACATTTGAAATGCAGACTTTGATGGAATGGTCTGCGGGCATCACATTGCATTTGCAGAGCCCCTGATGTGCCTAAACAGTAGAAACCCCCCACAAGTGACCCCATTTTGGAAACTAGACCCCCCAAGGAACTTATCTAGATGTGTGGTGAGCACGTTCAACCCCCAAGTGCTTCACAGAAGTTTACAACGCAGAGCCGTGAAAATAAAAAATCATTTTTCTTTCCTCAAAAAAGATGTTTTAGCAAGCAATTTTTTATTTTCACAAGGGTAACAGGAGAATTTGGACCCCAATATTTGTTGCCCAGTTTGTTGTGAGTACGCTGATACCCCATATGTGGGGGTAAACCACTGTTTGGGCGCACGTCAGGGCTCGGAAGGGAAGTAGTGACATTTGAAATGCAGACTTTGATGGAATGGTCTGCGGGCGTCACATTGCATTTGCAGAGCCCCTGATGTGCCTAAACAGTAGAAACACCCCACAAGTGACCCCATTTTGGAAACTAGACCCCCGAAGGAACTTATCTAGATGTGTGGTGAGCACTTTCAACCCCCAAGTGCTTCACAGAAGTTTATAACGCAGAGCCGTGAAAATAAAAAATAATTGTTCTTTCCTCAAAAATTATGTTTTAGCAAGTAATTTTTTATTTTTGCAAGGGTAACAGGAGAAATTGGACCCCAACAGTTGTTGCCCAGTTTGTCCTGAGTACGCTGGTACCCCAAATGTGGGGGTAAACCACTGTTTGGGCGCACGTCGGGGCTTGGAAGGGCGGGAGCACCATTTGACTTTTTGAACGCAAGATTGGCTGGAATCAATGGTGGCGCCATGTTGCGTTTGGAGACCCCTGATGTGCCTAAACAGTGGAAACCCCTTAATTCTAACTTCAACACTAACCCCAACACACCCCTAATCCTAATCCCAACTGTAGCCATAACCCTAATCACAACCCTAACCCCAACACACCCCTAACCACAACCCTAACCGCAACACACCCGTAACCCTAATTCCAACCCTAATCCTAACCCTAATCCCAACCGTAACCCTAATCCCAACCCTAACCACAACTGTAACCCCAACACACCCCTAACCCTATCCGTAACACTAACCACAAGCCTAATCTTAACCCTATTTCAAACCCTAGCCCTAATTCCAACCCTAACTCTAATTCCAACCCTAACCCTAAGGCTATGTGCCCACGTTGCGGATTCGTGTGAGATTTTTCCGCACGATTTTTGAAAAATCTGCAGGTAAAAGGCACTGCGTTTTACCTGCGGATTTACAGCAGATTTCCAGTGTTTTTTTGTGCGGATTTCACCTGCGGATTCCTATTGAGGAACAGGTGTAAAACGCTGCGGAATCCGCACAAAGAATTGACATGCTGCGGAAAATACAACGCAGCGTTTCTGCACGGAATTTTCCGCACCATGGGCACAGCGGATTTGGTTTTCCTTAGGTGTACATGGTACTGTAAACCTGATGGAAAACTGCTTCGAATTTGCAGCGGCCAATCCGCTGCGGATCCGCGGCCAATCCGCTGAGGATCCGCGGCCAATCCGCTGCCGATCCGCTGCGGATCCACGGCCAATCCGCTGCGGATCCGCGGCCAATCCGCTGCCGATCCGCTGCGGATCCGCGGCCCATCCGCTGCGGATCCACTGCCAATCCACTGCGGATCCGCGGCCGATCCGCTGCGGATCCGCTGCCGATCCGCTGCGGATCCGTGGCCAATCCGCTGCGGATCCGCTGCGGATCCGCCGCCAATCCGCTGCGGATCCGCCGCCAATCCGCTGCGGATCCGCGGCCGATCCGCTGCGGATCCGCTGCCGATCCGCTGCGGATCCGCGGCCCATCCGCTGCGGATCCGCGGCCGATCCGCTGCGGATCCGCGGCCGATCCACTGCGGATCCGCGGCCGATCCGCTCTGTGTGCACATGCCATAACCCTACCCCTAACCCTACCCGTAACCCTAACCCTACCCCTAACCCTACCCCTAGTTCTAACCCTAGTTCTAACCCTAACCCTAGTGGGAAAAAAAAAAAAATGTCTTTATTTTATTATTGTCCCTATGGGGGTGATAAAGGGGGGGGGTTATTTATTATTTTTTTTATTTTGATCGCTGTGGTAGAACGTACCACAGCGATCAAAATGTACTTGTAAGGAATCTGCCGACTGGCAGATTCGGCGGGCGCACTGAGCATGCGCCCGCCATTTTGGAAGATGGCGGCGCCCAGCGAGCAGACGTACGGACACCGGGAGGATCGGTAAGTATGAAGGGGTGGCGGGGGGGTGGATCGGAGCACAGGGGGGGGATCGGAGCACAGCGGGGGTGGATATGAGTAAGGAGGGAGCGGACAGGAGGACGGGGGAGCCGGCAGGCGGACGGAGGGGACCGGACCCCATAACGGAGGACTGGGGGGGCGATCGGTGGGTGTGGGGGGGGTCACTTTAGTATTTCCAGCCATGGCCGATGATATTGCAGCATCGGCCATGGCTGGATTGTAATATTTCACCAGTTTTTTAGGTGAAATATTACAAATCGCTCTGATTGGCAGTTTCACTTTCAACAGCCAATCAGAGCGATCGTAGCCACGGGGGGGTGAAGCCACCTCCCCTGGGCTGAAGTACCACTCCCCCTCTCCCTGCAGATCGGGTAAAATAGGAGTTAACCCCTTCACCCGATCTGCAGGGACGCGATCATTCCATGACGCCACATAGGCGTCATGGGTCGGATTGGCACGGGTTTTCATGACGCCTACGTGGCGTCATGGGTCGGGAAGGGGTTAAAGTAACACCAGGAAAAATAAAATACTGTAACATATGTAAAACATTATATTAAATAATATTCGTATTTTTTAAAGGAAAACTGTCTATGGGCGAGAATAGTGTACATTCAGAAGCAGCAAAGAGAAATGAGTACAGTGGTAACGCTCAGCGAGCTGCGCTAGAAAAAAAAAAAAAAAAAATCAGGAGAAACACATCTGTTATACAAAATGTTTAAGGTCAGCAAAACATGGTTTCAAAATGGTTGTGTGCAAAGGAAAATTTCATAGTAGTCCAATATTGACACAATTTTGCGGTGTATGATTATTATTATTATTATCATTATTATTATTAAAGTAACACCAGGAAAAATAAAATACTGTAACATATGTAAAACATTATATTCAATAATATTCGTATTTTTTAAAGGAAAACTGTCTATGGGTGAGAATAGTGTACATTCAGAAGCAGCAAAGAGAAATGAGTGCAGTGGTAACGCTCAGCGAGCCGCGCTAGAAAAATCAGGAGAAACACAGCTGTTATACAAAATGTTTAAGGTCAGCAAAACATGGATTCAAAATGGTTGTGTGCAAATAGACGGCACAGTCACTACGATATCCGATGTCAATAAAAGAGAATAAATATTATTGGTACACTTTTGATATTATTATCAACTTGTTGGAAGCGTATCAGTAATCAATTTAATACATTTTGATTCGCTATGATTTTGGTGTAATGTCTATTTAACACGCTTTATGCGATTTTAATTAATTATCTGCTGGTCAAATAAATATTATTGGGGCTATAGGTTTATGAAAATGTCAATAAAAAGAGAATAAATATTATTGGTACACTTTTGATATTATTATCAACTTGTTGGAAGCGTATCAGTAATCAATTTAATACATTTTGATTCGCTATGATTTTGGTGTAATGTCTATTTAACACGCTTTATGCGATTTTAATTAATTATCTGCTGGTCAAATAAATATTATTGGGACTATAGGTTTATGAAAATGTCAATAAAAAGAGAATAAATATTATTGGTACACTTTTGATATTATTATCAATTTGTTGGAAGAGTATCAGTAACCAATTTAATACATTTTATACTCACTATGATGTCTATTTAACACATTTTATCCGTATTTAATTAATTATCTGCTGGCCAAATAAATATTATTGGGACTATAGGTTTATAAAAATGTCAGAAGCACATCTTATAGCGGATAAATGACTTGTAACAACATATTATTTTGTAAGAAGTTTCACATATTTGGTAAACACCTCTTAACACACACACCCTGACATCTAGTTAGTGATGTTGGGACTATAAATAAAATAATACACTTTGATACACTATGATTTTGGTGTGTTATCTATTTAATATTCTTTGCTGTCACTTTGATAGCAATTTATTATCAATTTGTTGGAATCGTATCAGTAATCAATTTAATACATTTTATACTCACTATGATGTCTATTTAACACATTTTATCCGTTTTTAATTAATTAGCTGCTGGCCAAATAAATATTATTGGGACTATAGGTTTATGAAAATGTCAGAAGCACATCTTATAGCGGATAAATGACTTGTAACAACATATTATTTTGTAAGAAGTTTCACATATTTGGTAAACACCTCTTAACACACACACCCTGACATCTAGTTCGTGATCAGTACAGATACATTTTAAGAGCTGCTAGCTAGTGGAATGTTTGTATCTCCAGCACTGAAAATCTTAGCATCTGTTAGCAGTTATAGTACTAGAAACATTCAAGCTCACAGCAGAATAATACTACAGAAACACAGCCTCACTCTCCCTACCAGCGGATTATCAAATAAGGCTACTCTTAATATAGCATATAATCAACTAATATAAAACAATTACTGGGATAATAAACACTGTATCAAATACAGTGATAATAATATTAAACTATATAAAAAGGGAGGGGGAGCTGCCACACAGCTGCTGTTAGAAGACAGGGGAGGGGTGGGGTTACACACTTTGATACACTTTGATAGGGGCATATCCACCTGTCAAATTGAGTTTGACGAGTTATACCTATGCTCCACTACTCCCCAGCATCCAACTGTCACCATACTGACAGCTCAGCATGCCCCTGGCCTAGATTGGACAGCAGAACTGTCATTCACTGCATCCAAACACCTTGAAAGGAGGAATCATAACAAAGGACAAGAGGAGGGTAATAAGAAAGGAAAAGGGGGAGAAGGTGAGACCAAAATAAGAAATGAAAGTTGAAGACAAAAAAAAGAAGAAAAGGAGCAAAAGTAAGTAAGCATAAAAAGGTAAAGGAAGAGTATAGCAAGAAAAGAGAAGAGGCAGGGGGATAAAACAGGATTATGATCAACCTAGTAAAATATGAAAGGTATAAAGAGGAGGAGAAAGAAAAAGGAGATAAATATAAATATAGTAGAAGAAGGAAAAGAAAGAAAGAGGAAGAGAAATAGCAAGGTTAAAGAATTAAAAGGTGAGAAAGGAAAAGAAAGTTGGAAGACAAAAAGAGGAGGAGAAGGGAGAGGAAATGAATAGAAGATACAAAGGAATAATAGAATAGGAGGTTTACAAAGAGGAAAGAGAAGAGGAGAGAAGAAAAGGGAGAGAAGGAGTTAAGAGACGAAAAAGAAGGGAAAGTAGAAGGTGAAAAAGAGGGTACAGAAGGTGAAAAAGGGTACATAAAGAAGTAGGAGAGTAAAAGGAAAAAAAGAGGAAATGACAGATGGAAAAGATATTAGAAAGATTAGTAATCAGCTGAGAGGAAAAGAAAGGAGAGAAAGAAGATGAGGAACGGGGTAGGAAGAATAGATGATATTGTTAAAAAAAAAGAGGAAAGTAAGAAAAAAACATATAAAGAGAAATGAGAGGGAAGCAGGAAGGGGATGGAGGACAGGCAGAGCAGAGAAAGAAGGGAGACAAGGGATGAAAGAGGAGAAAAAGATGTTAGCAAAAGAGAGGAATAGAGAGGAATAGGAGGGGGGAAGAACTGAGAGAGAGAGAGAGAAATAAAGAAAGAACAGGAAAACACAACATAGTAGAAGAGAAGAGAAAAGATAAAGAGGAATAAGAAGAGATGAGGAAGAAGAGGATGGAGAATACACCATGTTCCAAATTATTATGCAAATGACATTTTTCTCGGATTTTCCTAAATGGTCGGTGCAAATGACAGTCAGTCTAATAACAGTCATCACCCGTTAAGAGTATACATCAAATTTTTTATTGAAGAAACCTCCCAATGATAACAGTATAATTTCCAAAATGAATAAAAACTCAAAATGCAATGTTCCAAATTATTAGGCACAGCAGAATTTCTAAACATTTGATATGTTTTATAGAACTGAAAATGCTCATTTGTGAAATTTGCAGCATTAGGAGGTCATATTCTCTGAACAAAAAAGCTATTTAACTCCAAAACATCCCAACAGGCCAAGTTACATGATAATATAGGACCCCTTCTTTGATATCACCTTCACAATTCTTGCATCCATTGAACTTGTGAGTTTTTGTAGAGTTTCTGCTTGTATTTCTTTGCATGAAGTCAGAATAGCCTCCCAGAGCTGCTTTTTTGATGTGAACTGCCTCCCACCCTCATAGATCTTTTGCTTGATGATACTCCAAAGGTTCTCCATAGGGTTGAGGTCAGGGGAAAATGTGTTGTGAATCCGCTTTTTGGGCTCCCCTGGTGGTTGCTGGTGGTACTGGTGACTTGTGTGTGCTTTGCTGTCTCAGTTCACCTGCTCCCATCAGTGTTTGGGAGTTTCCTATTTAGCCTTGCTCTCCAGTCATTTCCTTGCCGGTCATCATTGTAACCAGAGCCTTCGCTTGCATGTTCCTGCTACTAGTCTGCTGATCAGCTAAGTGGACTTTGTCCTTTTGTTTTGTATCTTTTGTCCAGTTTGCAGTTTTTGTTTTTCTCTGTAGCTGGAAGCTCTTGCGGGCTGAAATTGCCACTCCTGTGTCATGAGTTGACACAGGAGTCTTAAAGTAATTTCAGGATGGTTTTTTGAAAGGGTTTTCAGTTGACCGTGAAGTCCTCTTTTATATCCTTCTGCTATCTAGTAAGTGGACCTCTCTTTGCTAAATCTACTTTCATACTGTGTATGTCTTTTCCTCTTAACTCACCGTTATTACATGTGGGGGGCTGCTATCATCTTTTGGGGTATTTCCCTAGAGGTAAGCCAGGTCTGGTCCTTCCTCTACCAGGCGTAGTTAGTCCTCCGGCTGGCGCGTGGCATTTAGGAAGTCGTAGGTATGCTCCCTGGCTACTATTAGTTGTGTGGTAGATTTAGCTCACGGTCAGCTCGAGATTCCATCACGCAGAGCTCGTCCGTTATTTTTGTGTTCTGATGTTTCCCTGCCATTGGGAATCATGACAGTATGACCGGCCAATGTTAAAGTTATTGGCAGAAGAAAGGAGAGAAAAAAGAAGTCTGTAGATTTTTTTTTTTTTTTTTTCCCCTATGCTTGCTCCATAGTTGGATCAGTTGTATTTCAGCTCTAATTACAGCCTTTGCCTTTCTCTCCTTCTAATCCTTGAATGGCTCTGATCTCACCTGTTTAAAGATGGACCCTCAGAGTTTGGCTGTAGGTTTAAATAATCTTGCTACCAAGGTTCAAAATTTACAAGATTTTGTTATACATACTCCGATGTCTGAACCTAAAATTCCTACACCAGAGGTGTTTTCCGGAGATAGATCTCGGTTCCTGAATTTCAAATATAATTGTAAATTGTTCCTTTCTCTCAGACCTCACTCCTCTGGAGATCCTGTCCAGCAGGTTAAGATTGTAATCTCTTTGCTGCGAGGTGACCCTCAAAATTGGGCATTTTCATTGACACCAGGGGATCCTGCGTTGCTCAATGTGGATGCGTTTTTTCTGGCTTTAGGGTTGCTTTATGAGGAACCTAATTTGGAGATTCAAGCTGAAAAAGCTTTGATAGCCCTATCTCAAGGGCAAGATGAAGCTGAGATATACTGCCAAAAATTTCGTAGATGGTCTGTGCTTACTCAGTGCAATGAGTGCGCCCTAGCGGCAAATTTCAGAGAGGGCCTTTCTGATGCCGTTAAAGATGTTATGGTCGGGTTCCCTGCGCCCACAGGTCTGAATGAGTCCATGACAATGGCTATTCAGATTGATCGGCGTTTGCGGGAGCGCAAACCCGTGCACCATTTGGCGGTATCTTCTGAAGATACGTCAGAGAAAATGCAATGTGACAGAATTCTGTCCAGAAGCGAGCGGCAGAATTATAGGTGTAAAAATGGGTTATGCTTCTATTGTGGTGATTCTGCTCATGTTATATCAGCATGCTCTAAACGTACAAGGAAGGTTGACAAGTCTATTTCAATTGGCACTTTACAGTCTAAATTTATTCTGTCTGTAACCTTGATTTGTTCATTATCAGTTATTACCGTGGATGCCTATGTGGACTCTGGCGCCGCTCTGAGTCTTATGGATTGGTCCTTTGCCAGGCGCTGTGGGTTTGATTTAGAGCCTCTGGAAGTCCCTATACCTCTGAAGGGTATTGATTCTACGCCTTTGGCTTGTAATAAACCACAATTCTGGACGCAAGTGACTATGCGTATGACTCCAGACCATCAGGAGGTGATTCGCTTCCTTGTGTTGTACAATTTGCATGATGTTTTGGTGCTTGGATTACCATGGTTACAATCTCATAACCCAGTCCTTGACTGGAAAACAATGTCTGTGTTAAGCTGGGGATGTCGGGGGGCTCATGGGGACATACCTTTGGTTTCTATTTCGTCATCTATTCCCTCTGAGATTCCGGCATTTTTGTCTGATTATCGTGATATTTTTGAGGAGCCTAAAATTGGTTCACTCCCTCCCCACAGAGATTGTGATTGTGCCATAGATCTGATTCCTGGCAGTAAATTTCCAAAGGGTCGTTTGTTTAACTTATCTGTACCTGAACATGTTGCTATGCGAGAGTATATTAAGGAGTCCCTGGAAAAGGGACATATTCGTCCTTCTTCATCTCCTTTAGGAGCTGGTTTTTTCTTTGTATCTAAAAAGGATGGCTCTCTGAGGCCTTGTATTGATTATCGACTCCTGAATAAAATTACAGTCAAATATCAGTATCCGTTGCCTTTGCTGACTGATTTGTTTGCTCGCATAAGGGGGGCTAAGTGGTTCTCTAAGATTGATCTTCGTGGGGCGTATAATTTGGTGCGAATTAAGCAGGGGGATGAGTGGAAAACCGCATTTAATACGCCTGAGGGCCATTTTGAGTATTTAGTAATGCCTTTCGGCCTTTCTAATGCACCTTCAGTCTTTCAGTCCTTAATGCATGATATTTTCCCTGTATATTTGGATAAATTTATGATTGTGTATTTGGATGATATTTTGATTTTTTCTGATGACTGGGAGTCTCATGTTCAACAGGTCAGGAGGGTTTTTCAGGTTTTGCGGGAGAATTCTTTGTGTGTAAAGGGTTCAAAGTGTGTTTTTGGGGTTCAGAGGATTTCCTTTTTGGGGTACATTTTTTCCCCTTCTTCTATTGAGATGGACCCTGTCAAGGTTCGGGCTATTTGTGACTGGACGCAGCCTACTTCTCTTAAGAGTCTTCAGAAATTCTTGGGCTTTGCTAATTTTTATCGTCAATTTATAACTGGTTTTTCTGGCGTTGCTAAACCTCTGACGGATTTGACCAAAAAGGGTGCTGATGTTGCCAATTGGTCCCCTGCTGCTGTGGAGGCCTTTTGGGAGCTTAAGCGCCGCTTTTTGTCTGCCCCTGTGTTGCGCCAGCCTGATGTTTCTCTTCCCTTTCAGGTTGAGGTCGATGCTTCCGAGATCGGAGCGGGATGTGCGTGTTTTTGTGCAGTCTTGTGATGTGTGTGCTCGGGCCAAACCTTGTTGTTCTAGGGCTAGTGGGTTATTGTTGCCCTTGCCTGTTCCGAAGAGGCCTTGGACGCACATCTCTATGGACTTTATTTCTGATCTCCCTGTTTCTCAGAAGATGTCTGTCATCTGGGTGGTGTGTGACCGTTTTTCTAAAATTGTTCATTTGGTACCATTGCCTAAGTTGCCTTCCTCATCTGAGTTGGTCCCTCTATTTTTTCAAAATGTGGTTCCCTTGCATGGTATTCCGGAAAACATCGTTTCTGACAGGGGAACCCAGTTCGTGTCTAGATTTTGGCGGGCATTCTGTGCCAGGTTGGGCATTGATTTGTCTTTTTCGTCTGCATTCCATCCTCAGACTAATGGCCAGACGGAGCGAACTAATCAAACTTTGGAGACTTATTTGAGGTGTTTTGTGTCTGCGGATCAGGATGACTGGGTTGCCTTTTTGCCGTTGGCAGAATTTGCTCTTAATAATCGGGCTAGTTCTGCCACTTTGGTTTCTCCTTTCTTTTGCAATTCAGGGTTTCATCCTCGTTTTTAATCTGGTCAGGTGGAATCTTCAGATTGTCCTGGAGTGGATGCGGTGGTGGATCGGTTGCATCAGATTTGGGGACAAGTGGTGGACAATTTGAAGTTGTCCCAGGAGAGGACTCAGCAGTTTGCTAACCGCCGTCGTCGTGCTGGTCCTCGCCTTCGTGTTGGGGACTTGGTGTGGTTGTCTTCCCGTTTTGTCCCTATGAGGGTTTCTTCTCCTAAGTTTAAGCCTCGGTTCATCGGTCCTTATAGGATTTTGGAGATACTTAACCCTGTGTCCTTTCGTTTGGACCTCCCGGCATCTTTCGCTATCCATAATGTATTCCATCGGTCGTTGTTGCGGAGATATGAGGTACCGGTGGTTCCTTCTACTGAACCTCCTGCTCCTGTGCTGGTGGAGGGTGAATTGGAGTACGTTGTAGAGAAGATCTTGGATTCCCGTATTTCCAGACGGAGACTTCAATATCTGGTTAAATGGAAGGGCTATGGTCAGGAAGATAATTCTTGGGTAACTGCCTCTGATGTTCATGCCTCGGATTTGGTTTGTGCCTTTCATAGGGCTCATCCAGATCGCCCTGGCGGTTCTCGTGAGGGTTCGGTGCCCCCTCCTTAAAAATGGTAGCCACACCATGAGTTTATCTCCTTTTATGCCCATAGCAGCCAATGCCTCAGAGATATTCTTTGCAGCATGAGATGGTGCATTGTCATGCATGAAGATGATTTTGCTCCTGAAGGCACGTTTCTGCTTTTTATGCCATGGAAGAAAGTTGTCAGTGAGAAACTCAATATACTCTGCAGAGGTCATTTTCACACCTTCAGGAAACTTAAAGGGCCCTACCAGCTGTTTCCCCATGATTCTGGCCCAAAACATGACTCCTCCACCTCCTTGCTGACGTCGCAGCCTTGTTGGGACATAGTGGCCATCCACCAACCATCCACTACTCCATCCATCTGGACCATCCAGGGTTGCTCGACACTCATCAATAAATAAGACTGTTTGAAAATTAGTCTTCATGTATGTCTGGGCCCACTGCAACCGTTTCTGCTTGTGAACACTGTTTAGGGGTGGCCGAATAGTAGGTTTATGCACCACAGGAAGACTTTGAAGGATCCTACACCTTGAGGTGCGAGGGACTCCAGAGGCACCAGCAGCTTCAAATATCTGTTTGCTGCTTTGTAATGGCTTTTTAGCAGCTGCTTTCTTAATCCGATGAACTTGCTTGGCAGAAATCTTCCTCATTCTGCCTTTATCAGTACGAACACGTCTGTGCTCAGAATCAGCCACAAATCACTTAACAGTACAATGATCACGCTTAAGTTTTCGGGAAATATTTTATGTTTTCATCCCTTGACCAAGGCATTGCGCTATTTGATGCTTTTCGGCAGCAGAGAGATCCTTTTTCTTTCCCATGTTACTTGAAACCTGTGGCCTGCTTAATAATGTGGAACATCATTTTTATGTAGTTTTCCTTTAATTAGAATCAACTGGAAAACTAATTATCACATATGTTTAAGATTGATTTCAGTGATCCATTGAGCCCTGAGACAAAATATCATCCATGAGTTTATTTGAAAAACAAAACAATTAAATCTTTATGACACTTAAATCCAATTTGCATAATAATTTGGAACACGGTGTAGAGGCAGAAAACAAAAAAGCAACAGATGAAAAAGATAGTAATAGGAGGGAAAAAGATGAAAGTGAAAAATAAGAACTGGACAAATTAGAAAAAGAAGAGAGGAAAACGCTGAAGAACAATGGAAATAAACTAAAGTAAGGAAAGAAGAAAGAACAGACAAATCTAGCAAACTAATATTGGTGGCATTACTAGGTGTCCCTTACTAATAAATCATTAAAACAAATCTCTGAAAAAAACTTTATTTTTGTGTTTCTTTCCTTTCTCATTTCTTACTATTTTGCATTTTTCATGTACTATGGAAGTAACCAGTGAAGATGCCGACATTTCAGAGGAGCTCCTGATTGTGCAGGTCATCAGGATGAGGCCTTTGAGTGGCACTGATGAGCTAATATACCAGTGCCAAGGTCACATGCTTTCCCAATCCATTTGAAGCAGAGACTGGGGAGGAAATCAAGATGGCACAATGTCCACACTTTGCTGCCAAGGCTCGCCTTTGATTTATAAGTAGTTATTGGGCAATTAGAAATTGGACACAATTAAAAGTGACAATTAGTTTTTCCACGGCACACGTTCATGTGTGTACAGCATGGCAGTGTGTGGGAGCACCGGCCCGGCAAAGACATTAAAGGCATCGTTTCTGGAACTTGGCAAGTTAAGAATTTTTTAGGACAATGCATAAATAGTCACAATGGAGCCCAGGAGATGAATGCGGAATGCAGATTCTAATAACTCTGTTTTGATAAAACACAATTATTCTGTCAATAAGTAAGCGAGAGAGAAAACAGCTCCGGGCATCTCGCCTGGATGGACAATAGACCCAATGAAACTTTCCTCTTTCTTTCCTTTTTTCCACTAGTGGCATCTCATGAATGGGGCCAAGTATGACTTTGATGTCCAGAAGGAAGAAAATTGAGGGACCCATTCCAATGCTTTGAACTTAGATAGATGATGCATGGCACAGTCTGGTGGGAATACCTGTAAACCAGCCATTACTGGGGAAAGGGGGGCAGAGACTAAAAACCCAAACATCCCAAATCTCACAACATGGATGATATTTTTGTTTGATTCGTTGTGAGGTAGTGACAGGTATTATATGTGAGGGGCGATATGTATCCCCCAGGATGCGCACAGAAGCCTACTGAGGCCGCTGGAGTGCATTGCAGTCACAGGCATAGCTGTGATTGCAGTGCAAAATAAAAGTAAGTTTTGTCTTAGACAAGCTATTTGTCCAAGGCAGATTTAAGAAAACCCGGCATGGGCTTCTATTTTTGGAGAGAACTACAGGATGGTAGTGGGCAGTTCGCTCCCTCCAGGTCTTACAAGTGGCCCATGGCCCCAGATTCAATTTAAAAACCCTGCCGTAAAGGATTTGGGTGTATCAGTCTTGGTTTGCAAACTGCAGAGAAGGTGGCTCTGCAAGGTTCATCCTGTGTGAAGTAACACGGAGCCAAGCAAAAGCCAAAAGACCTGGCACTCCTTAGCGTGACAAAGTGGTACAGTCGCCCACGGCAACCGATCTCATATATGGACTGTTTTAATTCCCGTCTGAGATCCAGAGGATACCATTTGTTATCCATTTGTGAGTACATTGTACATCAAAGTCACTTTGTTATGAACTTTCCTGTGGTCACTGCCCATCTGGGAACTGAAGCATACCCCAAAACGTGCTGCATATCTGTGATTAAGCTGGCAATGCTACAGCTCAGGCCTGCTAACAAGATGGAGGAAATACTCAGGCAGTTGGCCCTCACCCATCAGCGGAAACAGCAGCAGGTGCTGCAGCAACAGTGCAGCGCCCCAGGGTCCTGGTCGTTGCAGTAATATTCTCCTCTACGGGGGAGTGATGTTACGTTTGGAGGCAATAAAGGAGATCTCTTTACCAGGTACCACAAACATACAACACATTTCATACTCCAGTCCACCAGGGGGAGCTATGCTCCTATTTACTAGGGCACTCTTCACAATTAGGTAAATCTGGTGGCCTGGAGAGAAAGTTAGGCAGATGCCAGCTGAGCTTCGCTCAGGCAGTTGCTGGCTGAGCTTGGGCTCAGGTAGTTGGTAGTTGGTGAGAAAGAAGTCATAGCAAAAGGAATGGAAACCAGAAGGAGTTCTGCCCTGCACAGGCTACCTCCTTCTGAGGCGCAGGATCCGGTAGCCGGAACACCGAGGGAGCAACAGTCCTTTATGCCTTGCTCCAGAGACTGGCAGGACAGCTAATTTCAAGTTACTGATCCGCCCTATACCCAGGAGGCAAGGTGGCATCCACGAGAGGCCGGGGCATGCTAGAGTCCCTGTAAAAAGCCTCAGGCCACCGGTCATACGGGTTCTCCTATCCATCCGGGGGATAGAGAGAGACATAACATCTAGAACATCTACAACAGTTGTGAGGACCTTATGAGAGGCTCAGCAATAAGGTACTACAACACCCAGGCGCTAGAGGAAGGCTACTGATTCCCACCTGGGTAAGGGGACTCTGGATTTGCCTCCAAACCGGCCGGACTCTGCCTGCCCTGTGATCTGGTGCTCTGGACTGTGGATGCTGAAGCCTTCAGTAAAAAGGTAAAGAGACTGCAACCTTGTGTCCTCATTTTTCACTGCGCCTCACACCATCCACCATATACACACTGGGAAGCCCTGGGGATATACTTCACCTGTGGGAAGGTATGCCATCTAGCTGCCATAACATCACCCCCAGCAGACCCCTTAAAGCAGTGTCGGTCACCCTGTCCGAATACGACAGGTGGCGTCACGAACATTTCCCCTTTAAAGACCTTTCCCTTTTATTAACGGACCTCCTGAGGGCCACGGACCGGGTCAGCCACCGTGACATCCCCCTTGAGAACCGAAGGACCTGGTACCGAGTTCCCACTGCCCTTGGGGGCGCTCCAACTGCATAATGAGCAACAGCAGCAGACAAATAACCTGTTGATGCAAAATATTGCATCTCTGCGAGAGACGTTCACATCAGTGTCCACGATCCGTTCAGAGGCAAGGTACAAAGTCCGGTCAGCGCTGAGGAAGATGAGCCCTGAGGATGATTTGGAGGCTTTCCTCGCTGTGTTTGAGTGCACAGTAGAGCGGGAGAGCCTGCCAATAACCGAGTGGGCTGAAGTGGTGGCCCCCCTTCCTGACAGGAGATGCTCAGATGGCCTACCTGGACCTCAGTCGGGATGATGCATTTGACTATGAGAAATTGAGAGGCGAGATCCTTGCCCGACTGGGGGTTAATACATACAGGTGTATCTCATAAAATTAGAATATCATCAAAAAGTTAATTTATTTCAGTTCTTCAATACAAAAAGTGAAACTCATATATTATATAGAGTCATTACAAACAGAGTGATCTATTTCAAGTGTTTATTTCTGTTAATGTTGATGATTATGGCTTACAGCCAATGAAAACCCAAAAGATTATCTCAGTAAATTAAAAAACAGTATAACACCATCTTGAAAAAATTAATTTAGCATCCAAAATGTTTGCCTACTGAAATGTATGTTCAGTAAATGCACTCAATACTTGGTGGGGCTCCTTTTGCATCAATTACTGCATCAATGCAGAGTGGCATGGAGGCGATCAGTCTGTGGCACTGCTGAGGTGTTATGGGAGCCCAGGTTGCTTTGATAACAGCTTTCGACTTGTCTGCATTGTTGGGTCTGGTGTCTCATCTTCCTCTTGACAATACCCCATAGATCCTCTATGGGGTTAAGGTCAGGCAAGTTTCCTGGCCAATCAAGCACAGTGATACTGTTGTTTTTAAACCAGATATTGGTACTTTTGGCAGTGTGGACAGGTGCCAAGTCCTGCTGGAGAATAAAATTTCCATCTCCAAAAAGCTTGTCAGCAGAGGGAAGCATGAAGTGCTCTAAAATGTCCTAGTAGCCTGCTGCGCTGACTTTGGTCTTAATACAACACAGTTGACCTACACCAGCAGATGACATAGCTCCCAAAACCATCACTGATTGTGGAAACTTCACGCAAGACCTCAAGCATTTTGGATTTTCTGTCTCTCCACTCATCCTACAGACTCTAGGACCTTGTTAGCCAGCATAAGTACATGTGAGGGTTGCCTGGTTGCTAGGCAACCCCCACATGTACTTATGCTGGCTAACAGATGTAAATCATTCAGCTGCGGCAAGAAAAACTAAATCTCCGAGCACTAAAAAAATACTCGGAGGACCCCCGAGCATGCTCGAGAAATCTCGAGTAACGAGTATATTCGCCCATTACTAGTAATAACTCTATCTAATATATGAGTTTCACTTTTTGGATTGAAGAACTGAAATAAATTAACTTTTTGATGGTATTCTAATTTTGTCAGATGCACCTATATGTAAGGGCTCAGTGGATGTACCAGTGGTTCTTTGCAGAGTCTCGCCCCGCCAGGTCTCAGGCATATGATTTGCTGCAGCAGTAAAAATGGTTTCAGCCTGAGACCTCAATCCCTTTCCAGATGGTAGAGAGGGTGGTGGTAGGTCAACTGGTGAGGGCTCTGCTAGCAGCCATGCAGCGTTGGATGGGGCAAGGTGACCTGGGCACTCTGGATCAGGTGGTTGGACTGGTTGAGCGGTATACGGCCACTCAGGACTTTATACGGGACACTGCTCCACTTCGACTGTATCGTCAGGCACCGCCAGCCCAAGAGCCTGGGAAAAGTCCACGACCCTCTGTTGGGGCTAATCAGAACCGAGCATGTACTGAGAGTGACAAAAGTGTAGTTTCCCCTAAACTTGTCAAGAGGTCCAGTGGTGCCGCTGCTATTAGGTGTTGGCGGTGCCCAGGGCCGGACATGTGGCTGCCAACTGCCCCCTCATGGCTGAACCTATGGACTGTGGGTTTATGCGCAGAGTTTCTATGGACGCCCAGCCCGTCTGCACCGCAACTACAGGCACTGCTGGCAGCGAACCTCAACTGTGCTAGGTACTCATTAACAGGTCCCAGATAGAGGCTCTCTTGGACTCGGGGAGCTTAGTGACTCTGGTCCATGGGTCACTCGTGGCCGGGGACAACACCAATGGACGGAAAGTGGAGGTGGTGTGTATACATGGGGAACTCCGAGAGTACCCGACTGCGGAGGTTACTTTTTCCACACCGTGTGGAGAAATAAAACATGTGGTGGGAGCGGTGAAGACCCTTCCATATGGGACTATGTTGGGAAGAGACTTGCCCCTATTCTGGTCCCTGTGGGAGACCAGGGTTAACACTCCCAGGGTAAATGTTTTTCCGGGCGTGGAACCTGAAGATCCCAAATCAGGGATACCTGTCAGAGGGGTCGCCAACCTAGGGACAGAGTGTAACCCCGATAGGCTTCCCCTAGAGGTATTAGCAGGAGAGGTCGATGAGATCCCACCGATCCCCGAGCTGGAAGTGTCCACTGGTAAGTTCGGGACAGCTCAGCTCCAGGATCCCACTCTGGCCTTGGCACGAGAAAGGGTGATAGAAATAAATGGGGTGGCTCAGCAACTGGGTGCCGAGGCATTTTTTCCCCACATGGCTATCCACAAGGATTTGTTATACAGTGTGGATAAAGTTAATAATAAAGTGGTGGAACAATTGGTAGTGCCCCAATCCTACCATCGGGTGGTGCTCAAAAAGGCTCACACCCACATGCTGGAAGGGCATTTGGGGGCCAAAAAGACGCTGGATCACATACTGCAGAGGGGTTTTTTTTGGCCTGGGATTTATGCTGAGGTCCAGAGGTATTGTGAGTCTTGTCCCAAGTGTCAACTTGCCACACCCACTGTACATTTCTGGAGTCCATTGGTGCCTCTACCCATTATAGAGGTACCATTTGAGCGAATAGCAATGGATCTGGTGGGGCCTATCGTGAAATCCACCGGTGACCATCAACATATTTTGGTCATAGTGGACTACGCCACACGGTACCTAGAGGCGATACCTCTCCACCACACCTCGGCAAAATTAATAGCCCGCAAGCTGTTTGCCATGTTTTGTCACCTTTGGCTACCAAAGGAGATCCTCCCAGATCAGGGGACTCCTTTTATGTCCAAGGTGACCAAGGAGCTATGTAAGCTGCTCCAGATCAAACAGCTACGCACAACGGTATACCACCCACAAAACCGATGGGTTAGTAGAGAGGTTTAATAAGACCCTTAAGTCCATGCTTAAAAAGGTAGTCTCCAAGGACGGGAGAGACTGGGACATGTTATTGCCCTATCTACTGTTCGCTATCAGCCAGGTACCACAGGCGTCCACGAGTTTCTCCCCGTTTGAGCTATTGTATAGCAGGCATCCGAGCGGGTTGCTCGACGTAGCTAAGGAGATGTGGGAACAGGAGCCAACTCCGCATCGGAGTGTGATCGAGTATGTGGCAAGCATGCAGGACCAGATTGCGGCAGTCAGGCCCATAGTAACAGAGCATCTGATGGATGCCCAGGCCGCGCAGAGCCGCATATATATAACAAAAAAGCCACAGTCAGGACCTTTAAAGAAGGGGACCGGGTGTTGGTACTAGTGCCCACCACAGAGTGTAAACTCATGGCCAAGTGGCAAGGGCCGTATGAGACCAGGGAAGGTGGCAGAAGTAAATTATAGAGAGTATCAGCCAGGAAAGAGAAAACCCAAACAACTGTACCATGTAACGGAGGCGACTCCGGTTGTACCAATGGGGTACCCTCTGTCACTGGCCAAGGATGTAGCGGGGGTCAGGTTAAAATAAATGACGCTCTCAGAAAACAGCAGCAATCGGAGGCTCGGGTTCTGGTGCAACAGAATAAGGACAGATTCTCAGAGTTTCCGGGGCGGACCTCAGTGATCCAGCATAGCATTGTCACCAAGCCCGGGGTAAGGGTACGGGTGAAACAGTACTGACTGCCAGAAGCCCGGAGGCAAGCCATCGCGGCCAAAGTGAAGCAAATCGCTGTGAGACGCATTTGCGGTCCACAGGAAGGAAGCGCTGAGCGCGTCAGCGGAAATCCATGTCCGTGACACGGAGGGAGGTTTGGAACACAGGTTTGCGTGCGCTTCACATGCTAGTGCGCATGTCTATGGCTCTGGAACGCATCTGCGGTCCACAGCAAGGAAGTGCTGGGCGCGATACAGGAAGTCCATATTTGAGACATGTAAGGAGGCTTGGAGCACAAGTCGGTGTGCGCTTCACTGGATGGAGCAGGTGAGCGGACCGTACTTAAGGAAATATGTGTGCAGACGCCCAAAAGAATAATGGGGCAGAATGATAAACCAAGCACCTTGAAATGAGAGCTATTTAGGTTGATTATGGTAACAGAATTTTTAAATAGAATGCGGTAACCTCCATTTATCCACATCCGTCATGAGGCCATTATGGCTTGCTGCTATCTATGGTCCCCTGATGAGCCCTTATACTAGGAGGGGGCGAAACGCATAGGGACGTGGACACCGAGACAAATCTTTTTATGCTATTCAGATAAGTAACCTATTAGGTTTCCTATAGCATGCTATTGTTTATCTCTATGGCAATATTTACTATGATATTTGCGTTATGGCAGCATGTTGTGCTGCGGTCATGAGAGATTAGTGAAACTGTATATACTGTATATCATGTTTCTCTCTAGCTTGCTACAGATTTGTAGCTTGGTCGCTGTGAATTGACTATGTAGCCCATTGAGGCATTAGAATATGTAGAGTCTAAGCACAAGAGAACTTTACTTTTTTTCAAAAATCTTCTTTTCTGGGGGTATATTTGTCCCTCCTCATGCCTTTGATAGCTATGTGGACACCCTAATCTAATTTAAGGGTAAGCTAAAGAATAGTCCCTGATTTAGAAAGCAGACAGCTATCTGTCTGTTCCATTTTGAGTCATTATTATGTGACTGAAGTGTATTATCACTTCTATGCTGTGGAAATCAATTCAAGATACAATAATTAGCTAGATCAAGTGGTTGTGTTCGTGTGCATGGTGTTGGGATTTGGGCGTGGGTAGTTGATAGGGTCTATAGTGTCAGAAGGGACAGCCTAAGCTGAGTGGGGGTGCCATGTCAAAATTAGGGTGCCAACCTCCACTGCCAGGAAGGTACAGCCCAATAGGAACCGAATAGGGTCATAGTAGGACTGTGTATCATTATCAGAGAGTCCTGGCCTAACTAAGACCTGTACCCTTGTATCAATACCCAGCTCTAGTGTTCAGTTTTTGGTGTTGGTAATTATGTATTTATTTGTCAACTATAAATAAGAATTTTAAAGTGTATAATATTAAAGATTATTTTTTTAGGGTTGTTTTCTCTTGCGGTTTATAGACTAAGGCCGGTTTCACATTCGCGGTTGTGTCCGCAGCGTTTCTTCCACAATTATCCGCATGCGTTGTGTTTTCCTATATTTAACATTAGGGACGCATGAGTCTGCGATCGGTTGTGTTTTGCCGCGTTTGATGACGCATGCGTCGTTTCGTCGTCTGCGGTTTGGCGCGGTAAACGCAACATGTAGTAATTTTAGAGGCGTCAATTTGCCACCTAGAAACGTATGCGGTTGTTAGCGCAAGGAATGCGGCAAAAAAACGCATTACTATCTATGGGAACACATGCGTACACATGTCTTTGCGTACGCATGCGTTTGATGCGCAAGGAATGCGGCAAAAAAACGCATTACTATCTATGGGAACACATGCGTACACATGTCTTTGCGTACGCATGCGTTTGATGTGCTTGCGTACTTCGGACTGCGCATGCCCATTAAAAACACACCCTCCTGGAAATATCAAAGGCATGCGCATAAAAAGCGCAAACACATGTAAAAACGCATGCAAACGCTGCGTTTTTTTTACCATCATGCGTAAGCTGATGCGGATAAAAAACGCTGCATTATCAGACGTTTGCATGCGTTTTTGCATGCGTTTGCGGTTGCGGATGATACGCTGCGGATTCTAACGCAAATGTGAAAGTAGCCTAAGTATACCCTTTATATAAATTGTTTTGGTTTTTCTATTCAGAGTTCCAGTATGTCCCTCTTTCAGACTATCTCTTATTGCCAGCTGCAGCGTGTGCACAACACAACGCATGTGATGAATAGAAAAGAGGTGTGAAGAGGCTTCATAAAGATCATCTAATTGTAAAGAATCATTTTGCTGTTCTTCTGTAGTAATATCTGTTTGTTCCTCCGTTATGGGAACAGGATTGTGGCCTTCCATCTCAAACATACTGAATGTGAAATGTTATTCTAGCTACTGTTCACCTTCATTATTCTCATTCATCAGTTTAACTGTAATTATCATGTTTGAAGCATTATCAGTTACAATAACAAGAACCTGTTCTTTTTTTAGTTCGTAATCTTGCAGAACTTTCACTAAGGTATGGAGAAACTGGCTGCTGTGATGAGCTTTATGGTATGTGCACACGTTGCAAATTTTTGTGCGGATATCTTCCTTATTTTAACCCTGCAGATTTCTATTATGGAATGGGTGCAGAAACGCAGCAGATCTGCACAAAGAATTGACATGGTCCTTTTTTTAATCTGCTGCGTTTTCTGTGGGGTTTTTTCCGCACCATTAGCACCATTTTTTTTTGCCATTGATTTACATTGTACTGTAAATCACTTGCGGATCTGCAGAGCTTCTGCGTGGAAAAAAAAGCTGCAGAACCGCAGGAAATCTGCAACGTGTGCACATACCCTTAGGCTACGTTCACACTTTGCGGGTTTTGCCGCGAATCCGCAGCGGATTTCCATGCAGGGTACAGTACAATGTTACCCTATGGAAAACAAAACCCGCTGTGCCCACGCTGAGGATTTCCGCGGAAAAAGCCGCGCGGCTTTTCTGCGGAAAAAAAGAAGGAGCATGTCACTTCTTGGTGCAGAATCGCAGCGATTCTGCACCCATAGAAATGCATTGATCCACTCACTTTCCGCATGGGGCTGTGCCCACGTTGCGGGAAGTTAAGCGGATAATGTGCAGATGGTACCCGGGGTGGAGGAGAGGAGACTCTCCTCCAGGCCCTGGGAACCATATTTTGGTGTAAAAAAAAGAATTAAAATAAAAAATGATGCTATACTCACCTCTCAGCGCTGCCCGCGGCGTCCGGTCTCAGTTGCTGTGCTAGCAGGACCTGTGGTGACGTCGCGGTCACATGACCGTGATGACGCCGCGGTCACATGACCGTGACATCACGAAGGTCCTTGTCGGCACAGCCGCCTGCAGCACCGAGGAGATCGGGACGTCAGAGGGTGAGTATAACCAATTTTTATTATTTTTTACATTACTATTGATGCTGCATATTGCTGCATATGCAGCATCAATAGTATAGGCGGAAACCCGTAGCGGAAACCGCGGAACAAACCGCGATAAATCTGCAGGGATAACCGCAGCGGTTTTGCCCTGCAGATTTATCAATTCCGCTGCGGGATTAACCCGCAGAGCAGGCCGCAAAGTGTGAACGTGGCCTTAGTATCTTTTACTTCCAGCGTCTTAGTAACAACTTTTTTGTTGTTACAAACATATCAAACATTGATAGCAAAATAGTTCACTCTGTGACGTGTGCAGGCATTCATTTTAAGAAACACAAAGCGTCTTTTGAGAGTCTTTTTAAGATTTTCCTTTTGGTTAAAGGCTTCTTCAATCACTCATTTTCTAATACTTTCTCTTTCCAACGAAACACCAAGTTTGCGGGCCAGTTCTCCACTAAGAGCTGTAAAATCTGGACATGCAAATATTGATAAAGGTACACTGTTCTTCACAACAAGCTAGATGAGCTATCTTTTAAACACATCTGCTGTAATTGTTACAGTAACTTTGTCACTTACAAAATATCTTGTAATTGATGTTTGAGATGCTCTTTCCTCCTCCTTTGCCTGGCGGGAAGTGCTGGTCTCTGGTTTCTTGGTGCTGCTGTGATATTTTTCAATTAATGCTTTGTAAACTTCTGGGTGGCAGCGTTGTAAGGCTACGTTCACATTTGCGTTGTGCGCCGCAGCGTCGGCGCCGCAACGCACAACGCAAACAAAAACGCAGCAAAACGCATGCACAAAACTGCGTTTTGCGCCGCATGCGTCCTTTTTTTCATTGATTTTGGACGCAGCAAAAATGCAACTTGCTGCGTCCTCTGCGCCTGGACGCGTGCGCCGCAGTGACGCATGTGGCGCAAAACGCAAGTGCGACGCATGTCCATGCGCCCCCATGTTAAATATAGGGGCGCATGACGCATGCGGCGACGCTGCGGCGCCCGACGCTGCGGCGCAGACCGCAAATGTGAACGTAGACTAAATGTCTTTTTAGATTGGAAGCTCTTGAAGGAGCATTTTTATCACTGCCTGAGTATGCACTGATTTTGGCATCATATCATTTGTTTTAATCTGGGTCACTTATACACTGACACACAATCTTGAGTCACTGTGAAATGCTCAAATAGAGCTGACTTCATAAGATGCTTCTTAGGCTGGTTTCACACTTGCGTTTTGATCTGCAGCGTTTTAGCGCTAAAAAACGCATGCGTTTTTTTTCTATACTTAACATTAAAAACGCTTGCGTTTTTTAGCATGCGTTTTGACGCGTTTTTTCGGCAACGCACGCGTTTTTTGACGCGTGAGTTTAGTTGCAGAAATGCAACCTGTAGTAATTTCTAGCGGCGTTTTTTTGCCGCCAAAAAAGCATGCGTTTATTTGCGGCAAAAAAATGTATTGCTGTCTATGTAAACGCATGCGTTTTTAAGCACATGCGTTTGCATGCGTTTTTAAACACATGCGTTTCTATAGAAAAACACAAGAAAACACAAAAAAAACAAGAAAACCCTAACCCTAACCCTTGGGTTACTGGGGATCCTAACCCTAACCCTAAACCTAATGTTAGGATCCCTAGTAACCCTAGGGATCCTAACCTTAACCCTTGGGATCCTAACCCTAACCCTTAGCGTTAGGGTTAGGATGCTAAAAAAGCATGCGTTTATTTGCGGCAAAAAAATGTATTGCTGTCTATGTAAACGCATGCGTTTTTAAGCACATGCGTTTGCATGCGTTTTTAAACACATGCGTTTCTATAGAAAAACACAAGAAAACACAAAAAAAACAAGAAAACCCTAACCCTAACCCTAACCCTTGGGTTACTGGGGATCCTAACCCTAACCCTAATGTTAGGATCCCTAGTAACCCTAGGGATCCTAACCCTAACCCTTGGGATCCTAACCCTAACCCTTAGCGTTAGGGTTAGGATCCTAACCCTTAGGGTTAGGGTTAGGGTTAGGATCCCTAGGGTAATGGTTAGGGTTAGGGTTAGGATCCCTAGTAACCCTAGGAATCCTAACCCTAACCCTAGGGATACTAACCCTAACCCTTAGGGTTAGGGTTAGGATCCTAACCCTTAGGGTTAGGGTTAGGGTTAGGATCCCTAGGGTAACGGTTAGGGTTAGGGTTAGGGTTTGGATCCCTAGGGCTAAAGTTAGGGTTAGGGGTAGGGTTAGGGTTTGGATCCCTAGGGTTAAAGTTAGGGTTAGGGGTAGGGTTAGGATCCCAAGGGTTATGGTTAGGGGTAGGGTTAGGGTTAGGGGTAGGGTTAGGGTTTGGATCACCAGGGTTAGGGTTAGGGGTAGGGTTAGGGTTAGGGTTTGGATCCCTTTATCATCTTGATGGTGGAGGGTGGCTTATCAGTGACCTGGTGACCAGGATATTATTCTAATAAAAAGCTACCCCTAACCCTAGGGATCCTAACCCTAACCCTAACCCTATGTAATTCTATTAATAGTGGGTTTTCTAGTTGATTTTGATGATTGGCAGCTGTCACACACTTCTCAGCATGCGTTTCAAAAACGCAAACGCAGGAAAAAACGCATGTAAACGCATCAAAGCGCCACATTTTTTTTTCTGCATGCAAAAACGCATGCGTCTAAAAAACACAGCGTTTGCATGCGTTTACATGCGTTTTTTCACCACCTGCGTTTTTTTTTTAAAAACGCTGCAGATCAAAACGCAAGTGTGAAACCAGCCTTAGACATTTTGTAATTATGTTAATTCGCTCTCAAAATAATTATGTCCTGTAAAAAAAAAGGTATATTGTAATTCTTGAAAGAATATGGAATCATGCAGTGTATAATTTAGGATAGAAATAAAACAATCTTTCCATAAATCAATAGGACAGATGATAAGTATAAAGTTTGTAAAATATGTTGTTAGATAGCTTTACTCTGAACTTTCAATATCAGGCTTGTCTCAGGGTACAGCTTCACATCATATTTCTTCACAGTCTATGAAGAGGGGAGGAGGGAGGGAGAATGTTTGTGCTGAATCTTATTCCAGAACACACACGCAAATATATATATATATATATATATATATATATATATATATATATATATATATATATAATCATCGATAGTGTTACTGTATTTCCGAATTTGAGATGTTAGAAAACAGTTTTTCCCCTTATATTCTATGTATAGTGTATATACAGCTCTGGCAAAAATTAAGAGACCACCACATCAAAACCCTGTCATGGGCAGCCCAATCTCCAGACCTGAACCCCATTGAAAACCTCTGGAATGTAATCAAGAGGATGATGGATAGTCACAAGCCATCAAACAAAGAAGAACTACTTACATTTTTGCGTCAAAAGCAGTTTAAAAGACTGGTGAAAAGCATGCCAAGACGCATGAAAGCTGTGATTAAAAATCATGGTTATTCCACAAAAATTGATTTCTGAACTCTTCTTGAGTTAAAACATTAGGATTGTTGTTTCTAAATAATTATGAACTTGTTTTCTTTGCATTATTTGAGGTCTGAAAGCACTGTTGTTGTTTTTTTATTTTGACCATTTTTCTTTTTCAGAAAAAAATACAAAATTTATTGCTTTGAGATTCGGAGACATGTTGTCAGAAGTTTATAGAATAAAAGAACAATTTACATTTTACCCAAAAATATACCTATAAAGAGAAGAATCAGACAAACTGAACATTTTGCAGTGGTCTCTTAATTTTTGCCAGAGCTGTAAGTCATCAGAGCAGCTAATTTCTCCAAACATTATTATTATTATTTATTATTATAGCGCCACTTATTCCATGGCGCTTTACATGTGAGGAGGGGTATACATAATAAAAACAAGTACAATAATCTTAAACAATACAGGTCACAACTGGTACAGGATTAGAGAGGACCCTGCCCGCGAGGGCTCACAATCTACAAGGGATGGGTGAGGATACAGTAGGCGAGGGTAGAGCTGGTCGTACAGCAGTTTGGTCGATCAGTGGTTACTGCAGGTTGTAGGCTTGTCGGAAGAGGTGGGTCTTAAGGTTCTTTTTGAAGGTTTCGATGGTAGGCGAGAGTCTGATTTGTTGTGGTAGAGAGTTCCAGAGTAGGGGTGATGCGCGAGAGAAATCTTGTATGCGATTGTGGGAAGAGTAGATAAGAGGGAAGTAGAGAAGGAGATCTTGTGAGGATCAGAGGTTGCGTGCAGGAAAGTACCGGGAGACGAGGTCACAGATGTATGGAGGAGACAGGTTGTGGATGGCTTTGTATGTCATGGTTAGGGTTTTGTACTGGAGTCTCTGGGCAATGGGGAGCCAGTGAAGGGATTGACAGAGGGGAGAGGCCGGGGAATAGCGGGGGGACAGGTGGATTAGTCGGGCAGCACAGTTTAGAATAGATTGGAGGGGTGCGAGAGTGTTAGAGGGGAGGCCACAGAGCAGGTGGTTACAGTAGTCGAGGCGGGAGATGATGAGGGCATGGACTAGGGTTTTTGCAGATTCCTGGTTTAGGAATGTACGGGTCCGTGAAATATTTTTGAGTTGAAGGCGGCAGGAAGTGGAAAGGGCTTGGATATGCGGTTTGAAGGAGAGATCAGTGTCAAGGATTACTCCGAGGCAGCGAGCTTGTGGGACTGGGGAGAGTGGGCAGCCGTTTACTGTAATGGATAGGTTTCTTGGGGGGGTCACGTGAGATGGGGGAAAGACGATGAATTCTGTTTTGTCCATGTTAAGTTTTAGAAATCTAGCAGAGAAGAAGAATGAAATAGCAGACAGACATTGAGGGATTCTGGTTAGTAGGGTGGTGATATCTGGTCCAGAGATGTAGATCTGCGTGTTGTCAGCATAGAGATGATACTGAAAACCGTGAGATTCTATGAGCTGTCCCAGGCCAAAGGTGTAAATGGAGAAGAGTAGGGGCCTTAGACCTGAACCTTGTGGGACTCCGACAGATAGGGGGCGAGGTGAGGAGGTGGTGTGAGTCGGAGACGCTGAATGTCCGGTCTGTTAGGTTTGACGAGATCCAGGATAGGGCCAAGTCTGTGATGCCAATGGATGAGAGGGTCTGTAGTAATAGGGAATGGTCCACTGTGTCAAAGGCAGCGGACAGGTCCAGGAGGAGGAGGACAGAGTAGAGTCGCTTGCTCTTGGTGGTTAATGGGTCATTGGTGACCTTAGTTAGGGCAGTTTCAGTGGAGTGGTGTGACCGGAAGCCAGACTGTAAGCAGTCGAAGAGGGAGCAGGAAGAGAGATGGGAGGACAGTTCAAGATAGACGTGTTGTTCCAGTAGTTTTGAGGCATAGGGGAGAAGTGATATAGGGCCATAGCTAGATACAGAGGATAGGTCAAGAGGAGGGCTTTTTGAGGATAGGTGTGATTGGGGCATGTTTAAAGCTTGAGAGGAAAACACCAGTTGTTAGTGATAGGTTGAAGAGATGGGTTAGGTGTTGTGAATTCTGCTTTTGGGCTCCCTCCGGTGGTTGTAGGTGGTAGAGCAGTTGCCCCTGAGTTGCAGTCCTGGTCAGGTGTATCTGCTGATTGCAGATCTGACTGGGGTATTTAGGCGTGCAGGATTCATTTGTCCTTGCCAGTTGTCAATTGTTGTTGGGAGGTGTAGGACCTCTGCCTGGTTCCTCCTGCCTTTCTGCCAAATCAGCAAAGATAAGTGTCTGGTTCTTTTTCCCTGTGGCACACATGTTGTGTGCTTCACAATTCAGTGCTATTCTTTGTGTTTTCTTGTCCAGCTTAGATTGTGTCAGTATTTTCTCAGTCTTGCTGGATTCTCTGGAGTGGCAGATATACATTCCATGTCTTTAGTTAGATTGTGGAACTTTTTGTATTATCTGCTGTGGATATTTTTGGAAGGGTTTTAATACTGACCGCCTAGTTATCTGTCCTATCCTTTCCTATTTAGCTAGAGTGGCCTCTTTTGCTAAATCCTGTTTTCTACCTGCGTGTGTCTATTCTTCTCCTACTCACAGTCATTATTCATGGGGGGGCTGCCTATCCTTTGGGGGTCTGCTCTGAGGCAAGATAGCATTCCCATTTCCATCTATAGGGGTATTTAGTCCTCCGGCTGTGTCGAGGTGTCTAGGAAGTGTTAGGCACACCCCACGGCTACTTCTAGTTGCGGTGTTAGTTCAGGATTGCGGTCAGTACATGTTCCACCAACTCCAGAGAAAGTTTCATGCGGCTCCAAGGTCACCAGATCATAACAGTTAGGGTTGGGATGAAGAATGTGGCAAGGTTTGGGATGAAGTGGGATGGGATCAGGTCAAGTGCACATGTGGTGAGATGCGATCTTGAGAGTAGAGTGGAGAGTCGATCTTTTGTAATGGTGGAGAAGTTGGTTTTGGAGGTGGAGGGCTGGGCAGTTGGGAGGAAGGGCTCTGGGGGTTGTTGACTAAAACTGTCTCTGATTTTATCGATCTTCTGCTTGAAAAATGAGGCAAAGTCTTCAGCTGAGATAAGTGGGGAGGGAGGAGGTGCTGGGGGACGGAGGAGAGAATTGAAGGTGTTGAATAACTGTTTAGGGTTGTGAGACAGGAAGGATATGAGAGATGAGAAGTAGGTTTGTTTCACCGTGGCGAGTGTGGTCTTGAAAGTAGTGAAGGACTGTTTGAATGCGATGAAGTGCTCATTGGAGTGGGATCTTTTCCATCTCCACTCAGCAGCACTGGAAGCTCTCCTCAGTTCTTTCGTCAGGCTGGTGTGCCAGGGCTGTCTGTTGATTTTGCCAGCTTTGGTATGTGTGAGGGGTAAGAGATTCCAAAGCTACAGCTATTGTGGTGTTATATAGAGCGGCAGCATCATCCGCATTGTGTAGGGAACTTATGTCTGTGAGAGGGAGGAGGGATTCAGAGAGTGAGTGTAGATCAAGGTGTTTAAGATTTCTGCGAGGGTGTGCAAGTTTGTGGGGTAGGGATTGTAGACAAGGAGTGGAGAAAGAAGAGAATGTAAGTAGATTGTGGTCAGAAAGAGGAAGAGGTGAGTTAGAGAGGTTAGATAGGGAGCAGAGGCGGGTGAAGATGAGGTCCAGTGTGTGACCATCTTTGTGAGTGGCTGCAGAAGACCATTGAGTGAGGCCAAAGGAGGAAGTGAGAGATAGAAGTTTAGTGGCAGCTGAGAGGGAAGTCTCAATGGGAATGTTGAAGTCGCCCACGATGATAGTGGGGGTGTCCGCAAAAAGGAAATTAAGTAGCCAGGTGGTAAAGCAGTTAAAGAAGGTGGTAGCTGGCCCCGGGGGGCGGTAAATGACAGCCAGTTGGAGGTTAGAGGGGGAGTAGATGCGCACAGAGTGTACCTCAAAGGAAGGAAGGGTAACAGAGGGTGGCAGTGGGATTGGGGTGAGGGAGCAGTTATCTGACGGGAGAAAACCAACTCCCCTGCCATGTTTGCTGCTGGGGCGGGGTGTGTGAGAAAGGTGGAAGCCACTATGCGAAAGTGCAGCAGGAGAGGCTGTGTCAGAGGGGGGTGAGCCAGGTTTCGGTGATGGCGAGGAAGGAAAGTTTGGTAGTAACAAAAAGATTGTGGATGTAGGAAAGCTTGTTGCGGACAGAACGAGCATTCCACAGAGCTCCTGTTAGTCGGACTGGGAAAGCGGGGGCTGGGCGAATGAGTATAAGGTTAGAGAATTTACGGAAATTTGTGATGGAGCGTGGATGGGAGGTAAGCTAAGCTAAGCTGAGCTAAGAGGAAAAACAAACTAAAACATCAAGCATACAGAGACAACATATACTGGACTATCGATTTAAGGTACCATCACACTCAGCGACGCTGCGGCGATATAGACAACGAGCCGACCTAAACTAGATCGCTGGAGCGTCACTGTTTAGGTTGCTGTAGAGACGTCAAACACAGCAACTCCAGAACGATGCAGGAGCGATCCAGTGACGTAACGGCGACTCACTTCTCGTTCTCGCTGGTTGTTAGCTCCATGTCAAACAGCCGGAGTGTACCGACTGGCTAGAAGGAGATGCTGCGACGCCCCCTATGCTCGTTGCTGGCGTCGTTGCTTTTGATGTCAAACATGACGATACACGCCGACCTGGCGACGAAATAAAGTTCTGGACTTCTAGCTCCGACCAGCGATGGCACAGCGGGATCCAGATCGCTGCTGCGTGTCAAACACAACGAGATCGCTATCCAGGACGCTGCAACGTCACGGATTGTTGTCGTTCTCTTTGCAAAGTTGCTGAGTGTGATGGTACCTTTAGGCACAGTTTAATGAAAGTTTAGATATGCTTTAAGAAGAACTTACCTTAATCAAGCTTTCCTGTTCACTCCAGAAGTTCTGAGATGAATACATGCATTTCTTCACTGTGTGTTTGTTATTTTTTCCCCTTTATCTGTAGAGGAGGAGCTTCACTACTTATCATGAACATAAACTGCAGCACAGATTCATCTCAGCTAAAAGTCTAGACCTTAGATCAGGAAGAGGACAGACATTTATAGGACATTTCATAACTTTCCCAAATTCTTATGAAAAAAATATTCCCCACAAACTGCATTGAACTACTGAACCTAATTATAAATTTTAGGAGTCGGTCCATTTTATACCAACTCCACCAAAATGGGCTCTGACTCCAATTCCACAGCCCTGTGTATAATGGTTGCTGAATTAGTCCCTAAAATGTACGAGGGCCCCCACACAGTTTCAGGATCCCCCATACTATGTATAAGGGTTCCCCATTGTTTATGATGCCTCCATATCACACTACATGTTTTAATTAAAAAAAATCATATACTCATCTAACCCAGGCTCCTGACAAGTCCAAAGGCAAGGCAACACACTGTAACAGTGCCGACTCCCGCACCAAATGTCAGAGTCCCGGCACAGCGTGATGACGGCAATGCGCCAGGACTCTGACGTCCTCACATGCAGCTGCATAACCGAACTGTTGATCAGCCAGCGCGATCCAGGAAGGCGGGTTCCCTCTGCAGCTTATTTGGTAAGCGCTATAGCTGGCCGAATAAGAATTGACCAGAGCAAATTCGCTCAACTCTAGTAGGGTGATCTACAGCAGGGCTTAACTGTATATGCGCATTATACATGCTGATTAATTAAGGACAGTGTATCTCTGGGTGGGCCCCCCTTAGCTTGGGGTCCAGGGTAACAGTCCACTCTGCACCCCGGTAGCTATGCTACTGTATACTGTGTGTGGCTATAGACATCAGATATTACACCAGTCACATAGTTCCCTGTATATAACATCCGATGTCTGTGCACACCTTATATCATATTCCTAACATATCCTATACTATGTGTACAGACATTGGATGTTATATATGTAGCGCCCCCACTGCCGCAGGGCCGAGGGGTACCCGGTACCGGGCCTCTGAGTCTCTGTTCTGGGGTTGTCACGGTGGCTAGACCCGGTCCGTGACCCTGCTGAGGGGCGTGCAATGAAGGTGGAGGGAATGGTGATGATGTTGTGGTGGTGCGGTGCAGGTCGCAGCAAATAACGAGGACACCAGGTTGCAGTCTCTTTACCTCTTTACTGAAGGTCCCAGGATCAACAGTCCCTGAATACGGTTAACCGGGCTGCGCAAGTCCGGCCGGTCCGATGGCACCTCCAGAGTTCCCTTTGCAGGTGGAAATCTGTGCCTACCTTCTAGCTCTTGTGTGTTGTGGTCCTCCCCTGCTGTGCTTACGGGATATTCCCCACAACTGTTGTGTCTGTTTCTGAAGTTCCCTCACAACTCGATTATGATGTTCCTCTTCGTCCCCCAGATGATATGGCTAGGACGCACCCGTATGACGGGTAGGCTCGGAGTTCTTCCAGGACCCTAGCTTCGCCCCTCTCCTATTGTTGCCCCCTGTGTCTTCGTAGGTGATTTGTGTGAGACAGCCCGCCTATAGCTGACTGTCCTGCTGTAGGTTTGAAGTATTGCTTGGAGCCTAGTACTTCCTCGGCGTTCCGGCCACCGGCTACGCGCCTCAGTAGGATGTTGCCTCGTCTTACAGCACGACTCCTACTGGTATTTCTCCTTGTTGCGTTGATCTCGTTTCTCACTCAGCACAATATACCTCGCTTCTTGTCCTTTCTTAGGGTACCGCCGCGATCAAGTGCAGGCGCGGTCCCGTAACGTTCTCTCTGTTCGCTAGGCCTCTGTCAGGATCCCACCCCTGACAGGGACCCCCCTGAGTCTCTCCCCGCAACACCCCCTGCCACAGGGTGTTGCCTGTTCGATTCCCAGTCAGCTTCTGACTAACTTTCTGCCTAACCCCCAGTTTTACCAGATTGTGAGGAGTGGCCTAATACATAGCACCCTTAGCTCCCCCTGGAGGCCAGACTGTGAAGTGTTTTGGTGACTGTGATACCTGGTCAGAAGAACTCCTTCAGTGCCATCAGACGTACCATAGCCCCCCTTAGCGGCGGAGCATCAGTACTGCAACGACCAGGACTCTGGGGCGCTGCACTCCCCCCCGGTTAAATCCAGTACTCCTGGACTGGGAAGAAAACAACAGTACATGTCAGCAAAAAGACATACAATTTTGAAATGCAATAACATTAAGCAAGTTTGAACAGAGCTTCCCTTTATGGGAGGTGAGAACACTTGAACGTTACAAACATGGTTAAATACTTTAAATAACATACTATAAATAATTTTTCTTACCCAACCGGGTATTCTACTAAGTGCAAATTTTTGAACAATAATTTAACATTGCCTTTAAGGATGTACACACTGAATCCACTAAAGACCTTCTTATAAAACGCTATAAGGCTAATCAACTTTTCCTTCATTTTCCATCTTTACATCTGCAGGACCGCCTGTCTATCTGCCCCAGGCCTACTGCCTCTCGTTCTGTTGCAGGACCGCCCCTTTCCGCCCGGGCCTACTGCCTCTTTGCTACTATACACAGTATAGAACATATCATCCATCTCTCAGTTCAAGATCACCGAGCCATCTCTGTATGGCTCCTAGGAGGACTCACCGACTAACCCCGTATGGGTTCACTTCCTGTCCTCATTCTCTGACACATCATTAAACATTTCTCACAATTAACTAGCTCACTACATATAACTTTTTTATACGTAAGCATTATTAATACTTTCTTTTAAAGCATCATCATTCTTTAAGTTCTATCAATGAACGTTCCCTTTAAGAAGGAACCAAGTCTCTATGAGGTAGTGCAACTTCTCAAGCTGCAAATCCGTATGCAGCAAGGACTCCGGTACTGCTTCCAGGAACAGTTTCTTCGCAAAGAGTCCTTTCTTTTATAAAACCAGTAGAGGGCACCTTTAAGAAGGTGCAAACTATTTACAAGGAGTTTGTAATCATGCAGTGTTCATGATCCAGCAGTTCTTTCAACAATGATAAGACAGAAAACAAAAAAAACAAAAAGCAGAAGAAGGGATCCCGGGTAAACAAAGGGATCCCTTTAAGAGTTACCCTGATCGGGTCATAGCAGCAAGAGGACAAACAGTTAATTATTTACATTCTGTAAAGCATTTATGCTTACTCAGGTTCTGGCTGATCCGGAAGTGGCCTCCTCCCGGGCCTCACCGGACAAACGGGTCGTGATGGTGTAGCAAAGGCCGGTCCCAGCAACGATAGGATCCCTCGTCGGGACACCCTCCTCGCTCGGGGGTGAGCACGACCCGTAGCCACACGGTGGGCCTGGATTCCCTGGGATTCTGCGAGGGCAGGCTCCGGCACCTTCCCTGCAGGAGGCTCGTCCTCCGACGTTCCAGCAGCAGCCTGGAGTGCGACGCACCGTTGGACGCCCCGAGCTATCCAGCCGGCTTCCCTCCTCCATCACGTGTAGGTTACTGCATCCCCGGGCTCCAGGTCGCGGCCATACCTTCCTCCGCAGGGCTCCACTTCTTTCCGGTCAACACGGACCTGCAGTGGCTCTCCAATTTCTTGGATGACTCCCCTTCCTTCCCGGGAGTTGAAGAACACCACCACACCCCAGTGTGACGGCGGAGCCTCCTCACAACTCGTCAGGTCGACCTGGGCTGCAGGTTGGGGTCTGTTCCGCCATGCCGCCATCAGGCGCCGCAGGTGTTCTGCCTCCGGCAGGATCCTCAGGCCCTGTGCCTGCAGCTCACACTCTGCCGCGGCCGGGATGGAGGAAGCAGGGGACACCGGAGTTAGGCGGACCTCCGTAGGCTGACCTGTTGTGAAATTGGATTTTGGGCTCCCCCGGTGGCCACTGGTGGAATTGAACTGGTGTGCATCATCCTCTCTGTTCACCTGTTTCCATCAGGATGTGGGAGTCGCTATTTAGCCTTGCTCCTCTGTCACTTCCATGCCGGTCAACATTGTAATCAGAAGCCTTTCTGTGCATGTTCCTGCTGCTAGACAACTCCCAGCTAAGTTGGACTTTAGTCCTTGTTTGTTTTTGCATTTTGTTCCAGTTCACAGCTGTAGTTTCGTTTCTGTGTCTGGAAAGCTCTTGTGATCTGAAATTGCCACTCTGATGTTATGAGTTAATACTAGAGTCTTAAAGTAATTTCAGGATGGTGTTTTGATAGGGTTTTCAGCTGACCATGAAAGTGCCCTTTCTGTCTTCCTGCTATCTAGTAAGCGGACCTCAATTTCGCTAAACCTATTTTCATACTACGTTTGTCATTTCATCTAAAATCACCGCCAATATTTGTGGGGGCCTCTGTCTGCCTTTCGGGGAAATTTCTCTAGAGGTGAGCCAGGACTATATTTTCCTCTGCCAGGATTAGTTAGTCCTCCGGCCGGCGCTGGGCGTCTAGGGATAAAACGCAGGCTACGCTACCCGGCTACTGTTAGTTGTGCGGCAGGTTTAGTTCATGGTCAGTTTAGTTTCCATCCTTCCAAGAGCTAGTTCTTATGTTTGCTGGGCTATGTTCTCTTGCCATTGAGAACCATAACACTGACCCAGTCGAGCGATCACACGAGCGTCGGCCTCAAGGCGACGTGCTATCTGCTGGGCCTCGGCTACGGCCACACACTCCTCAGACGGCGGCCAGTTGGGTCTGCCCATTGGTAGCTCCGTAAGGTCCAGTCCCTGCAACGACGGCGCATCTGGGGCTGTGTCGGGTGGTGCAGCCTCATGCTGGGTCGGGTCGTCCCCACGCGGTGCTCCCGGCGTCGCCATCTTTGCTTCCTCTCCAGTGTCTTCTTCCCGCGGTCTCTTTCGTGGGCGGCCCCATCTCCATGGTCCCCACTCTCCAAAGAGGATGAGAAGGCGGACCTCGGCTGCTGACGGACACGTCCTCAGGATGCAAAAATGTTTTGACTGGGCGGCCATTGTCTTTCGCGCTCTTCAGCTGGTCCACGCCTACTCCACGCCCCTCTTCTTCTCCTGCGCTCTCCTCAGCGCTGCAATGGCGGCTGGTTTTGGCGGCAAATGGCAATCCACAGTCTTTGCAATAAGTCACAGTCCAAGTATAATAAATCACAGTTCCAAGGCACACATGACCTGATTCTTCAGGCTTAAGTAGATCCTGTTCGTGACGCCAAGTTGTAGCGCCCCCACTGCCGCAGGGCCGAGGGGTACCCGGTACCGGGCCTCTGAGTCTCTGTTCTGGGGTTGTCACGGTGACTATACCCGGTCCGTGACCCTGCTGAGGGGCGTACAATGAAGGTGGAGGGAATGGTGATGATGTTGTGGTGGTAAGGTGCAGGTCGCAGTAAATAACGAGGACACCAGGTTGCAGTCTCTTTACCTCTTTACTGAAGGTCCCAGGATCCTCAGTCCCTGAATACGGTTAACCGGGCTGCGCAAGTCCGGCCGGTCCAATGGCACCTCCAGAGTTCCCTTTGCAGGTGGAAATCTGTGCCTACCTTCTAGCGCTTGTGTGTTGTGGTCCTCCCCTGCTGTGCTTACGGGATAGTCCCCACAACTGTTGTGTCTGTTTCTGAAGTTCCCTCACAACTCGATTATGATGTTCCTCTTCGTCCCCCAGATGATATGGCTAGGACGCACCCGTATGACGGGTAGGCTCGGAGTTCTTCCGGGACCCTAGCGTCGCCCCTCTCCTATTGTTGCCCCCTGTGTCTTCGTAGGTGATTTGTGTGAGACAGCCCGCCTATAGCTGACTGTCCTGCCGTAGGTTTGAAGTATTGCTTGGAGCCTAGTACTTCCTCGGCGTTCCGGCCACCGGCTACGCGCCTCAGTAGGATGTTGCCTCGTCTTACAGCACGACTCCTACTGGTATTTCTCCTTGTTGCGTTGATCTCGTTTCTCACTCAGCACAATATACCTCGCTTCTTGTCCTTTCTTAGGGTACCGCCGCGATCAAGTGCAGGCGCGGTCCCGTAACGTTCTCTCTGTTCGCTAGGCCTCTGTCAGGATCCCACCCCTGACAGGGACCCCCCTGAGTCTCTCCCCGCAACACCCCCTGCCACAGGGTGTTGCCTGTTCGATTCCCAGTCAGCTTCTGACTAACTTTCTGCCTAACCCCCAGTTTTACCAGATTGTGAGGAGTGGCCTAATACATAGCACCCTTAGCTCCCCCTGGAGGCCAGACTGTGAAGTGTTTTGGTGACTGTGATACCTGGTCAGAAGAACTCCTTCAGTGCCATCAGACGTACCATAGCCCCCCTTAGCGGCGGAGCATCAGTACTGCAACGACCAGGACTCTGGGGCGCTGCACTCCCCCCCGGTTAAATCCAGTACTCCTGGACTGGGAAGAAAACAACAGTACATGTCAGCAAAAAGACATACAATTTTGAAATGCAATAACATTAAGCAAGTTTGAACAGAGCTTCCCTTTATGGGAGGTGAGAACACTTGAACGTTACAAACATGGTTAAATACTTTAAATAACATACTATAAATAATTTTTCTTACCCAACCGGGTATTCTACTAAGTGCAAATTTTTGAACAATAATTTAACATTGCCTTTAAGGATGTACACACTGAATCCACTAAAGACCTTCTTATAAAACACTATAAGGCTAATCAACTTTTCCTTCATTTTCCATCTTTACATCTGCAGGACCGCCTGTCTATCTGCCCCAGGCCTACTGCCTCTCGTTCTGTTGCAGGACCGCCCCTTTCCGCCCGGGCCTACTGCCTCTTTGCTACTATACACAGTATAGAACATATCATCCATCTCTCAGTTCAAGATCACCGAGCCATCTCTGTATGGCTCCTAGGAGGACTCACCGACTAACCCCGTATGGGTTCACTTCCTGTCCTCATTCTCTGACACATCATTAAACATTTCTCACAATTAACTAGCTCACTACATATAACTTTTTTATACGTAAGCATTATTAATACTTTCTTTTAAAGCATCATCATTCTTTAAGTTCTATCAATGAACGTTCCCTTTAAGAAGGAACCAAGTCTCTATGAGGTAGTGCAACTTCTCAAGCTGCAAATCCGTATGCAGCAAGGACTCCGGTACTGCTTCCAGGAACAGTTTCTTCGCAAAGAGTCCTTTCTTTTATAAAACCAGTAGAGGGCACCTTTAAGAAGGTGCAAACTATTTACAAGGAGTTTGTAATCATGCAGTGTTCATGATCCAGCAGTTCTTTCAACAATGATAAGACAGAAAACAAAAAAAACAAAAAGCAGAAGAAGGGATCCCGGGTAAACAAAGGGATCCCTTTAAGAGTTACCCTGATCGGGTCATAGCAGCAAGAGGACAAACAGTTAATTATTTACATTCTGTAAAGCATTTATGCTTACTCAGGTTCTGGCTGATCCGGAAGTGGCCTCCTCCCGGGCCTCACCGGACAAACGGGTCGTGATGGTGTAGCAAAGGCCGGTCCCAGCAACGATAGGATCCCTCGTCGGGACACCCTCCTCGCTCGGGGGTGAGCACGACCCGTAGCCACACGGTGGGCCTGGATTCCCTGGGATTCTGCGAGGGCAGGCTCCGGCACCTTCCCTGCAGGAGGCTCGTCCTCCGACGTTCCAGCAGCAGCCTGGAGTGCGACGCACCGTTGGACGCCCCGAGCTATCCAGCCGGCTTCCCTCCTCCATCACGTGTAGGTTACTGCATCCCCGGGCTCCAGGTCGCGGCCATACCTTCCTCCGCAGGGCTCCACTTCTTTCCGGTCAACACGGACCTGCAGTGGCTCTCCAATTTCTTGGATGACTCCCCTTCCTTCCCGGGAGTTGAAGAACACCACCACACCCCAGTGTGACGGCGGAGCCTCCTCACAACTCGTCAGGTCGACCTGGGCTGCAGGTTGGGGTCTGTTCCGCCATGCCGCCATCAGGCGCCGCAGGTGTTCTGCCTCCGGCAGGATCCTCAGGCCCTGTGCCTGCAGCTCACACTCTGCCGCGGCCGGGATGGAGGAAGCAGGGGACACCGGAGTTAGGCGGACCTCCGTAGGCTGACCCAGTCGAGCGATCACACGAGCGTCGGCCTCAAGGTGACGTGCTATCTGCTGGGCCTCGGCTACGGCCACACACTCCTCAGACGGCGGCCAGTTGGGTCTGCCCATTGGTAGCTCCGTAAGGTCCAGTCCCTGCAACGACGGCGCATCTGGGGCTGTGTCGGGTGGTGCAGCCTCATGCTGGGTCGGGTCGTCCCCACGCGGTGCTCCCGGCGTCGCCATCTTTGCTTCCTCTCCAGTGTCTTCTTCCCGCGGTCTCTTTCGTGGGCGGCCCCATCTCCATGGTCCCCACTCTCCAAAGAGGATGAGAAGGCGGACCTCGGCTGCTGACGGACACGTCCTCAGGATGCAAAAATGTTTTGACTGGGCGGCCATTGTCTTTCGCGCTCTTCAGCTGGTCCACGCCTACTCCACGCCCCTCTTCTTCTCCTGCGCTCTCCTCAGCGCTGCAATGGCGGCTGGTTTTGGCGGCAAATGGCAATCCACAGTCTTTGCAATAAGTCACAGTCCAAGTATAATAAATCACAGTTCCAAGGCACACATGACCTGATTCTTCAGGCTTAAGTAGATCCTGTTCGTGACGCCAAGTTGTAGCGCCCCCACTGCCGCAGGGCCGAGGGGTACCCGGTACCGGGCCTCTGAGTCTCTGTTCTGGGGTTGTCACGGTGACTAGACCCGGTCCGTGACCCTGCTGAGGGGCGTACAATGAAGGTGGAGGGAATGGTGATGATGTTGTGGTGGTGCGGTGCAGGTCGCAGTAAATAACGAGGACACCAGGTTGCAGTCTCTTTACCTCTTTACTGAAGGTCCCAGGATCCTCAGTCCCTGAATACGGTTAACCGGGCTGCGCAAGTCCGGCCGGTCCAATGGCACCTCCAGAGTTCCCTTTGCAGGTGGAAATCTGTGCCTACCTTCTAGCGCTTGTGTGTTGTGGTCCTCCCCTGCTGTGCTTACGGGATAGTCCCCACAACTGTTGTGTCTGTTTCTGAAGTTCCCTCACAACTCGATTATGATGTTCCTCTTCGTCCCCCAGATGATATGGCTAGGACGCACCCGTATGACGGGTAGGCTCGGAGTTCTTCCGGGACCCTAGCGTCGCCCCTCTCCTATTGTTGCCCCCTGTGTCTTCGTAGGTGATTTGTGTGAGACAGCCCGCCTATAGCTGACTGTCCTGCCGTAGGTTTGAAGTATTGCTTGGAGCCTAGTACTTCCTCGGCGTTCCGGCCACCGGCTACGCGCCTCAGTAGGATGTTGCCTCGTCTTACAGCACGACTCCTACTGGTATTTCTCCTTGTTGCGTTGATCTCGTTTCTCACTCAGCACAATATACCTCGCTTCTTGTCTTTTCTTAGGGTACCGCCGCGATCAAGTGCAGGCGCGGTCCCGTAACGTTCTCTCTGTTCGCTAGGCCTCTGTCAGGATCCCACCCCTGACAGGGACCCCCCTGAGTCTCTCCCCGCAACACCCCCTGCCACAGGGTGTTGCCTGTTCGATTCCCAGTCAGCTTCTGACTAACTTTCTGCCTAACCCCCAGTTTTACCAGATTGTGAGGAGTGGCCTAATACATAGCACCCTTAGCTCCCCCTGGAGGCCAGACTGTGAAGTGTTTTGGTGACTGTGATACCTGGTCAGAAGAACTCCTTCAGTGCCATCAGACGTACGATAGCCCCCCTTAGCGGCAGAGCATCAGTACTGCAACGACCAGGACTCTGGGGCGCTGCATATACATGTGTACAGATATCAGATCTTATATCATCACAAATTATCCAGCAAATAAGATCAGATGCGTGTGCACATAGTATAGGATATATCAGTGACATATTCTCCTGTACACTGTATATACTATGTGCACTGTATATACTATGATATATGCACTGACTGATCACTGCTGTACCGGGCTACAGGACATACATGATATATAGTGGCTCTACGGTATATATTAAATGAAGTGCAAGATGTCCTGGAGCCAGGCTGAGGAGCAGTCAGCCTATATACGCAATTGTACTAAAGCAAATGAATGTGTGATACATGAAATGTGAATAGCATAATGGCTTGTGAAATCTATGAAAAAACACATGAGATGCTTAGCACAAAATTTGGCCAAAAAATGTGAGCCCATCCACCAACGTCAAGGTAATCTCAAGAATCGGATGGGTCCCTGACCTAACTGCCTAGTGTGTTATGACCCCAATGGCGAGGGTCTCAGAGGAACGTGGAAGTCTGCAGAATACAAAAATCCAGCTCATAGGGCAGTGGTAACTGGGTTGACCATATATCTACTCCTAACGCCAACACTAGAAGTAGCCGGGGATCATTCCTACGTTGATTCTAGATGACACGCGCCAGCCGGAGAATCTAGCTACCCCTAGTAGAGGAAAACAAAGACCTTTCTTGCCTCCAGAGAAGGGGACCCCAAAGCTGGATAGAAGCCCCCCACAAATAATGACGGTGAGGTAAGAGGAAATGACAAACACAGAAATGAACCAGGTTTAGCACAGAGAGGCCCGCTTACTGATAGCAGAATAAAGAAAGGTAACTTATATGGTCAACAAAAACCCTATCAAAATCCACACTGGAAATTCAAGAACCCCCGAACCGTCTAACGGTCCGGGGGGAGAACACCAGCCCCCTTAGAGCTTCCAGCAAAGGTCAGGATATAGATTTGGAACAAGCTGGACAAAAATACAAAACCAAAACAAATAGCAAAAAGCAAAAGGCAGACTTAGCTGATATAACTGGAACCAGGATCAGTAGACAAGAGCACAGCAGACTAGCTCTGATAACTACGTTGCCAGGCATTGAACTGAAGGTCCAGGAAGCTTATATAGCAACACCCCTAACTAACGACCCAGGTGCGGATAAAAGGAATGACAGAAAAACCAGAGTCAAAAAACTAGTAACCACTAGAGGGAGCAAAAAGCAAATTCACAACACTAGTGTGAACATTTACCTCTGGCTAATGTAATGGTAAAGCCTGTATTTATAGGAAGGTCAGAACCAAATGTGCAGCGCCCCAGAGTCCTGGTCGTTGCAGTATTGTCGCTCTTCCACCGGGGGGAGTGATGGTACGTCTGATGGCACTAAAGGAGTTCACCTGACCAGGTATCACAGTCACACACTACACTTTACACTCCGGCCACCAGGGGGAGCAAAAGGTCCTATCTATTAGGCCACTCCTCACACTCTGGTAAAACTGGGGGTTGGATAGGAAGTTAGGGAGAAAGCTGTCTGGGTGCGACCCAGGAAAGACCTGTCAGGCAGACAGGGAGAAAAAGAGGAACATCTGAGCTGCAGACAGAGGTCCCTGTCAGGGGTGGGATCCTGGCAGAGACTTAGCAAGAGATAGAACGTTACGGAGCTGCGCCTGCACCTGATTGCGGCAGCATCCTAAAAAAGGACAAGAAGCGGAGTATATTGTGGAGAAGTGAGAAACGAGATCACAGCACAAGGAGATAATACCGGGAGGAGTCTTGCCCTAAGACCGGCAACATCCTTCTGAGGCGCGTAGCCGGTGGCCGGAACACCGAGGGAGTAATAGGCTCTACGCATTACTTCAAACAACGGCAGGACAGTTAATTCCAAGTTGGCTGCCCAACCTTTAACCTAATGAAGACAACGGAGGCAAATTGTGGGAGAGGGGCGTCTCTAGGGTCCCTATAAAATAGCTTCAAGCCTACCCCGTCATACGGGTCATCCTATCCATATCATCTGGGGGACGTAGAGAGAGAATATCAGAAACATACACAACAGTTGTGAAGACTATCCCGTGGTGCTCAGCAGGGAAGTACTACAACACACAGGCGCTAGTAGGAAGGCTACTGATTTCCACTTGCAAAGGGAACTCTGGATGTGCCTTCGGACCGGCGGGACTCAGCTAGCCCTGTTAGCAGTGCTCTGGATTGTGGATGCTGAAGTCTACAATAAAAGGTAAAGAGACTGCAACCCTGTGTCCTCGTTATTTACTGCAACCTACATCATCACCATCTACCTTACTGGGAAGCCCTGGGGACATACTTCACCTGTGGGAAGGTACACCATCTAGCTGCTATAACATCACCCCAGTGGACCCCTCAGCAGCGTCGGTCACCCTGACCAAACACCACAGGTGGCGTCACGAACACTTGGCAAACTACACCGCCTTTTAATTGGGCGCCCCTTAGCAGGGCCACGGACCGGGTCGGGCCACCGTGACATCCCCAGAATTGAGACCGAGGGATCCGGTACCGAGTACCCCACTGCTCTGCGCCTGGGGGCGATCCAAATCTTGGCATCACGAACAGGATCTACTTAAGCCTGAAAATCAGGTCATGTGTGCCTAAGAACTGTGTCGGAATTGTGCTTGAACTGTGATTTATTGCCAAGACTGTGTATTGCCATTTGCCGCCAAAAGTTCCAGCCAAAACCGCCGCCATTACAGCGCCACGAGGAGCGCAGGCGAAGAAGAAAGGCGTGCCATGGGAGGGGACTACCAAAGCGGCGCCAAAAGTGATGACCGCCCTCTCGGACTACTGCTGCAAGAAGGCGACGTGCCCCGGAGCACAGTAGGACCGCCCCCTGATTTGCAACGGCGGGAACCAGGGCAAGAAGGAGCACCACCCCCAGAAAATGGCGGAGCCATGTGCATGTGTGGCCACAGACCTCGGAGCAGCGAAGACGACCAGCGAGTACCTGAACGACGACGAAGTGACCGATTCCCCGCCGCTGAGCTCGTCGTGGTAGCCCTTGACACCGTGGAGAAGACAGTACCTCCGTTACCAACAGCTATGGGAGAACCACTAGACGTGAGCTCTGAGGGGGTGATCTTCCAATGGGACGCGCCAAGGACCAGATCAGACGGGTCCCGAGAAGAAGGGATCTATATTGCTGCGCTCACTTGGGAGCAGTACCAACAATGCCTAATTTCACACTGGAAAAACCGAAAGGAGACAGAACAACGAGACCCACCGAGAGTACAAAAACCGAAGACCAATTGCAGTAATAAGAACTTGGTAAAACAGGGAACTGTACTAGCCTTTCACCCGAAACGGGGTTGGGGCTTTATACAGGAACCGGGACTACCGACTGAAGTCTTTGTTACCAGCTATGACGTGGAGGTCCAATACCGCGATGGATATCAGAATCGGATCTTACGCAGAGGGGACCGGGTGACCTACACTCGCCATCGGAGTGCACATGACTGGTGCGCTCGGAATGTCAAGCGATGCGAGCCTGCAGTAGCGCCACCCGCCGTCCTGACTACGACTAACTCTGAATTGACAAATCCTACTACTACCACCACTGTGTGCATTATTGCCGCTACTGAGCTTGCTACCAAAACTGACATTCGAATCCAGACCCCTGGTGACCCGGCTGCACCTGAGGAACGAACCAATGACACTGACGCCGCATCAGACGAGAACACGGAACCGAAGCTTCCCCGGTCAGGAAGTGTTCCCTACCAACTGATGCCTTGCAATCTACTATGAGGATGAACCTCGGAAACCTGAGTATGTATATAGTTATTTTAAAACTTTTCCTGTTGTTTTGCTGCTAAACCCGTCTAGGGTTACTTCTTAAAGGGATCCCTTTGTTGACCCGGGATCCCTATTGTTTCCAGTTTGCAGAAGTTCATCATTGTTCTAAAAGACTGCCAAATCATGGACGGTGAATGGTTCACAAACTGTCGCTGTATAGTTTGCACCTTCTTAAAGGTGCTCCCTACTGGTTTTACACAAAGAAGAGCTTTTTGAAGAGACTGTTCCTGATTACAGCGTGGAAGTTCTTGCTTTGAAGAGACTTGCAAATTGGTGATTTGCACTAGCTCAAAAGAGACTTGGTTCCCCCTTAAAGGGAATGTTAATCTGTTGCACTTAGCCTAGAACATGATAATGTTGCCTTAAATAGCTAGATAGTAATAATGTTTTATATAGTGATAGTATGTAGTTAGTAAAGATAGTGATAAGGAATAGAAGTGTTGATAATGTTCTTTAAATAAAACTGAAGTTAAAGTAATTGCTAGATTTCATAGAATTAGACTAAAGGAAGAATGCAGTAGGCCCGGAGGGGTAGACAGATAGTCCTGCATACGTGAAAGTAAAAGAGAAAAATAAAGAAAATGTTGATTTATACTGTAGAGTTTTATAGCATGCCTTTAGTGGGTACACGCCCTTAAAGGAAAAGTTTGCACTTAGTAGATAGTAGATAGCATACCCGTATGGGTTATAACAGTTATTTATAGTTAGTTAATTAACAAGTGTTATTTAAAATCTTAAGCACAATGTGAATATGTTCTTGTTTGTAATGTTCAAGTGTCCTCACCTCCCATAAAGGGAAGCACTGTTATATTTAATTGTTTACAGCATTCCAAAAATTTTGTATGACTTTTGCTAACATGTATTGTTGTTCTTCTTTTCCCAGTCCGGGAGTACTGGATTTAACGGGGGGGGGGGGGGGGGGGGGAGTGCAGCGCCCCAGAGTCCTGGTCGTTGCAGTATTGTCGCTCTTCCACCAGGGGGAGTGATGGTACGTCTGATGGCACTAAAGGAGTTCACCTGACCAGGTATCACAGTCACACACTACACTTCACACTCTGGCCACCAGGGGGAGCAAAAGGTCCTATCTATTAGGCCACTCCTCACACTCTGGTAAAACTGGGGGTTGGATAGGAAGTTAGGGAGAAAGCTGTCTGGGTGCGACCCAGGAAAGACCTGTCAGGCAGACAGGGAGAAAAGGAGGAACATCTGAGCTGCAGACAGAGGTCTGTCATGGTTCCCAATGGCAGGGGAACGTCAGGACACATAAATAACGAACGAGCTCTTGGGTGATGGAATCTCGAGCTGACTGTGAGCTAAACCTACCACACAACTAATAGTGGCCGGGGGGCGTGCCTACGTTTTATCCCTAGACGTCTTTCGCCAGCCGGAGAACTAACTTACCCTAGTAGAGGAAAAAACAGACCTGGCTTACCTCTAGGGAAATTCCCCCAAAAAGGAGACAGAAGCCCCCCACATATATTGACGGTGAGTTCAGAGGAAAAGACATACGCAGTATGAAGGTAGGTTCAGCAAAGCGAGGTCCGCTTACTAGATAGTAGAAAGATACAAAAGGGAACTGCACGGTCAGCTGAAAACCCTTTTAAAATACCATCCTGAAATTACTTTAAAACTCATGTGTCAACTCATGACACCGGAGTGGTAATTTCAGCCCACAAGAGCTTCCAGCTACAGAGAAAGACTTAACTGAAAACTGGAACAAAAATGCAAACAAACTTAGGACTAAGAGTCCAACTTAGCTGATCAGTAGTCTAGGAGCAGGAACATGCAACAGAAAGGCTCTGGTTACATTGATGGCTGGCAAGGCAATGACTGAAGAGCAGGATTAAATAGGAACACCCCACTACTGATGAAAACAGGTGAACTGAGAAAGAAAACAGACCCGAGTCACCAGTACCACTAGCCACCACCAGAAGGAGCCCAAAAGCAGATTCACAACAGAGGTCCCTGTCAGGGGTGGGATCCTGGCAGAGACTTAGCAAGAGATAGAACGTTACGGAGCTGCGCCTGCACCTGATTGCGGCAGCATCCTAAGAAAGGACAAGAAGCGGAGTATATTGTGGAGAAGTGAGAAACGAGATCACAGCACAAGGAGATAATACCGGGAGGAGTCTTGCCCTAAGACCGGCAACATCCTTCTGAGGCGCGTAGCCGGTGGCCGGAACACCGAGGGAGTAATAGGCTCTACGCATTACTTCAAACAACGGCAGGACAGTTAATTCCAAGTTGGCTGCCCAACCTTTAACCTAATGAAGACAACGGAGGCAAATTGTGGGAGAGGGGCGTCTCTAGGGTTCCTATAAAATAGCTCCAGGCCTACCCCGTCATACGGGTCTTCCTATCCATATCATCTGGGGGACGTAGAGAGAGAATATCAGAAACATACACAACAGTTGTGAGGACTATCCCGTGGTGCTCAGCAGGGAAGTACTACAACACACAGGCGCTAGTAGGAAGGCTACTGATTTCCACCTGCTGTGTTTGGATGTAATTAAAATCACAGCATGGTGAAGGGCAGGGTGTTCAAGTCAGAAAAAAATAGTACATAGCAAGTAACAGTAAACTGACTGAACAGAGAACTAGTCTGAACTGGTGCATAACCAAAAAACAACTTACATAGCATATAGATAAATGGCTGCACTCAATTGTACTATGAATTGTATCTATGAAAAAACACATGAGATGCTTAGCACAAAATTTGGCCAAATTTGACCCATTCGATTCTTGAGATTACCTTGACGTTGGTGGATGGGCTCACATTTTTTGGCCAAATTTTGTGCTAAGCATCTCATGTGTTTTTTCATAGATTTCAAAAGCCATTATGGTATTCACATTTCATGTATCACACATTCATTTGGTTTAGTACAATTGAGTGCAGCCATTTATCTATTTGCTATGTAAGTTGTTTTGTGGTTATGCACCAGTTCAGACTAGTTCTCTGTTCAGTCAGTTTACCATTACTTGCTATGTACTATTTTTTTCTGACTTGAACACCCCGCCCTTCACCATGCTGTGATTTTAATTACTTCCAAACACATTTGGTTCCAACCTTCCTATAAATACAGGCTTTACCATGACATTAGCCAGAGGTAAGTGTTCACACTAGGCAGTTAGGTCAGGGTCCCCCCATCCGATTCTTGAGATCACCTTGACGTTGGTGGATGGGCTTGCTATGATCCTGTATACAGCTGTCTGTGGTGGGACTGTGAGTTATTGCTGCAGCTTGATCTTACACACAGATCGGGTAATGCTGGAGCCAATGACCCCACTGACAGTGCAACCCGATCTGTGTCAAGCTTCAAGCTGGGCAATAACTTATCTCACCTGCCTCAGGCGACTGCAGACACAACAAGGCAAGATACGACCCTGTCAGAGACCTCCTGCTCCGGAACCCTGCTCTGCTGACCTCATTGCAGAAGGTCCTCTCAGCCTCAATGGCTCCCAGGTGACGTCCACCCTCACAACATGTGATATGTCTGCAATGCTGGGGTGGCCAGTCTGGCACTTGTACAACTCTATAGTACAGTACAGTGTCGGGAGGCCTAAAACGTCTCCACAGGGATCTGCACAGCCCACCCCTGCTTGTGTACACAATAACGCTGCAGAATTGAAATCAGCAGGCCCAAGGGGCTCAGTGATCTTGAACTGAGAGATGGATGATACGTTCTATACTGTGTATAGTAGCAGAAAGGCAGTAGGCCTGGGCGGAAAGGGGCGGTCCTGCAACAGAACGAGAAGCAGTAGGCCTGGGGCAGATAGACAGGCGGTCCTGCAGATGTAAGGATGGAAAATGAAGGAAAAGTTGATTAGCCTTATAGTGTTTTATAAGAAGGTCTTTAGTGGATTCAGTGTGTACGTCCTTAAAGGCAACGTTAAATTATTGTTCAAAAATTTGCACTTAGTAGAATACCCGATTGGGTAAGAAAAAGTTATTTATAGTACGTTATTTAAAGTATTTAACCATGTTTGTAACGTTCAAGTGTCCGCACCTCCCATAAAGGGAAGCTCTGTTCAAATTTGCTTATTGTTACTGTGTTTCAAAATTGTATGTCTTTTTGCTGACATGTATTGTTGTTTTCTTCCCAGTCCAGGAGTACTGGATTTAACCGGGGGGAGTGCAGCGCCCCAGAGTCCTGGTCGTTGCAGTACTGATGCTCCGCCGCTAAGGGGGGCAATGGTACGTCTGATGGCACTGAAGGAGTTCACCTGACCAGGTATCACAGACACCAATACACTTCACAGTCTGGCCTCCAGGGGGAGCTAAGGGTGCTATGTATTAGGCCACTCCTCACAATCTGGTAAAACTGGGGGTTGGATAGGAAGTTAGTTAGAAGCTGACTGGGGTGGAACCAGGCAACATCCTGTGGCAGAGGGTGTTGCAGGGGAAGATTCAGGGGGGTCCCTGTCAGGGGTGGGATCCTGACAGAGGCCTAGCGAACTGAGAGAACGTTACGGGACTTATTGTGCTGAGTGAGAAACGAGATCAACGCAACAAGGAGAAACACCAGTAGGAGTCGTGCTGTAAGACGAGGCAACATCCTACTGAGGCGCGCAGCCGGTGGCCGGAACGCCGAGGAAGTATAGAGCTCCAGGCCTAACTTCAAACCTACGGCAGGACAGTCAGTTATAGGCGGGCTGTCTCACCCAAATCACCTAAGAAGACATAGGGGGCAACAACAGGAGAGGGGCAACACTAGGGTCCAGGAAGAGCTCCGAGCCTACCCGTCATACGGGTGCGTCCTAGCCATATCATCTGGGGGACGAAGAAGAACATCATAATCGAGTTGTGAGGGAACTTCAGAAACAGACACAACAGTTGTGGGGACTATCCCGTAAGCACAGCAGGGGAGGACCACAACACACAAGCGCTAAAAGGTAGGCACAGATTTCCACCTGCAAAGGGAACTCTGGAGGTGCCATCGGACCAGCCGGACTCCCACAGCCCGGTTAACCGTATTCCGGACCGAGGATCCTGAAGCCTTCAGTAAAGAGGTAAAGAGACTGCAACCTGGTGTCCTCGTTATTTACTGCGACCTGCACCGCACCACTACAGCATCACCACCCACACCTTTCATTGGGCGCCCCTCAGCAGGGTCACGGACCGGGTCTAGCCACCGTGACAACCCCAGAGCAGAGACTCAGAGGCGGGTACCCCTCGGCCCTGCGGCAGTGGGGGCGCTCCAGTAGTGGAGGTGATCGAGCGGCCCATTAGAGGGAAAGCCGTTTTGGCATTTATCAGAAATGCCAGATGGCCAATCCGGCCCTGGTTTTGATTCCCGGCTGCTATTCTGAGGATACTATTTGTTTTCTGTTTGTGAGTACTTGTACATTAAAGTCACTTTGTTTTGAACTTTCCTGTTGTCACTGTCTGTCACACTGCACCAACCTCACTGCACTTCATGGTGTATGACAATTTTACCCTATTTTTCTGATACAGTATATGCATGATTGAGATCAAATGGAAGATGAAATATGGTCCACAAACCTCCTACTTGGAAAGGAACCATGTATTCTAGTGGATCTAAGATCCATGTCTCTTATATAGGAGCTTTAAGCTATTGCTACTAACTGTCTAAAAATGAGATACAAGGTCAGATAATCTCTACTCTATTTAAAGCACCACTCCAGCGTGTTTTTTTCAGCGCTGGAGAGGCGCTTTAAATGTAAGCTCCCTGCACCCGGTCATATACTCACCCTCCGGCGTCTTCACAGTTTTATCGGTGCAGCTCCAGTATCCCTGCACCATCTTATGACAGTAGCTTCTGACTGACTAGAAGTCAGAAGCTATGTCAGACGGTCTCAATACAAGTCTATGAGTGCCAGAACAAGCCTCTCATAGACTTGTATTGAAAACTGACCTCCAACAGCTCCATGACACACTGGAGCTGCAAGCAGGTCACTTTTACCCGGAGACCAACCGGAGCAACGCTGGAAACAGATGAAGGCAGGTGAGTATGAGACAAGGGGCAAGGGATTTATATTTAAAGTACCACTCCAGCGGTGCAATAAAAAAAAACGCTGGAGTGCTGCTGTAAAAATTTTATATTTCTATAACATACACATACACGATGTGCGCAGTGAATAATGTTCCTACTAGCCGTATACTGTAGGTCTATATTGTAGTTTTCCATGTTGGCTTGAGCCCATTTTGTCAAAGTGCCCAAATTCCATCATCCAGACTGATGTCATAATGACTTTCCTGTACACGGTGATGACACACACGGCCTCCCCTATGCCTTGTGCCAGAATGGAAATCTTCCCTTGTCACTTTATAGACCCTTGGTGGAATAAAATGCTCAGATATCTAGATTGGCCAAAAAACGTATGTGTAAAAAAAACTGTTACAAGAATATTTTGTAAAAATGGAAAGTGTGAGAATTTTTTAAGAGAAATACATTAGCTTTGACTTACCATGCATTTCTATCTCATGGCGAGTGGACCACCCTTACTTCTCCTCAAAGTATACCCCCAAAACATTTTATAAAAATAAATATAACTCAACGTGGGTTATAATCATCACCTAGGCAGGATAACAAAGCAACTATTTTTTATCATTTACGTCTATAGTCTTACAGCAACTCCAGGTAGATGGCCACAATGCAATGCCTCCAGTCCACAAGATCCCAACCAGGGGGCTGTAGTTCCACTGCCCCCATACTGGGCGATATCCCCTGTCTCCCAACTTTTGATTGGCCCACAGCTTTTGTATCTCCCGCTGGTATTGTCTTTAGTCACAGCCCATGCTCCTCCAGAAGATGGATACCACAATAGTAGCACATGTATAAAGCTCCAGCCTGCAACAACCCCTCTATTGTCTCGTCAGTGTCTTAAGCACCCCAAGACGCCCTTCTGAAGATGAGCCTAAACTTTGGGAACAACCCCCCAAAGCTAACTGTGCATTGGTGGATTTTCTTGCGGCCAAACCCCTCAGCTGGGATTGCATGTGAGACCCCCTGTGGTGATGGCTTCACTGGGTCTACTACCCCCATCCACACAATGAACTAGTGACTGGAAGAACAAAGGCCCCTGAGACACTGAATAGAGTATTTGAATTATTGCTTTACCCTTACCAATCTCATGTCTGGGCTTACGTATACATAAGATCGAGCCCACACGTCTTCCTCTGCTTACTATTACTGAATGAAAACATTGATTCCTGAGGCTGAACATATTCCAGGAGAGATTTGTGCACCCTAAACTGATGAGCAAGCAAATCTCTAATAAAACACAACAATAAGATCGACATAACCGATGCTCAGTGCTGGAAAAAGTCCACATCCCTTAAAGCCGTAGCTTCACTCTACATCCATGGGTACAATAATCTTTAGTCTGTGGCCAGCTCCTCACACCAACAATGATCACCATAGAGGCTAGACAACTATAGCCTAATCATACTAATAGTCTCAGAAACCATTAAAATGATTGAATCTGAGAGAAAAAAAAATGGTGGAGCAAACAAATGAAAAATATGTGATGGCATAATATAGACCAATAGACTTCTATTAGGAGCTCGCGTAGATGATTGAGAACCAAAAGACCATATAAACTAGGTCTATAACTAGGAAATGTTACCCTAACAATATTAACCCCTTCCCGACCTGTGATGCCACGTAGGCGTCATGAAAGTCGGTGCCAATCCGACCTGTGACGCCTATGTGGCGTCATGGAGGGATCGCGTCCCTGCAGATCGGGTGAAAGGGTTAACTGTAATTTCACCCGATCTGCAGGGACAGGGGGAGTGGTACTTCAGTCCAGGGGGGTGGCTTCACCCCCTCGTGGCTACGATTTGTGGCTACGATTTGTAATATTTCACCTATGAAAATGGTGAAATATTACAATCCAGCCATGGCCGATGCTGCAATATCATCGGCCATGGCTGGAAACCCTGATCTACCCCCCCTCACTGCCACCGATCGCCTCCCCTGTCCTCCGTCCTGTGCTCCGCTCTCCTCCGTCCACCTGTCCGCTCCCCCGTCCTCCTGCCCGCTCCCCCTGTGCTCCGATCCCACCCCCCCATGCTCCGATCCCCCCCCTGTGCTCCGATCCCCCCCCATACTTACCGAGCCTCCCGGTGTCCGTCCGTCTGCTCCATGGGCACCGCCATCTTCCGGCTGGCAGATTCGTTCTAGGTACATTTTGATCACTGTGATAAAACCTATCACAGTGATCAAAATAAAAAAATAGTAAATGAACCCCCCCTTTATCACCCCCATAGGTAGGGACAATCATAAAAATAAAGAAAATATATTTACTTTTATTTTTACACTAGGGTTAGGGTTAGAACTAGGGTTAGGGTTAGGGCTTGGGTTAGGGTTAGAATTAGGGTTAGAATTAGGGTTAGGGTTAGAATTAGGGTATGTGCACACGCTGCGGATTTCGCTGCGGAAGCGCAGCGTTTCCGCAGCTGCGGGTCCGCAGCGGTTTCCCATAAGTTTACAGTACAATGTAAACCTATGGGAAACGAAATCCGCAGTGCACATGCTGCGGAAAAAAACGCGCGGAAACGCAGCGGTTTATATTCCGCAGCATGTCAATTCTTTGTGCGGATTCCGCTGTGGGTTTACACCTGCTCCAATAGAAAACTGCAGGTGTAAACCCGCAGCGGAAACCGCACTAGAAACCACGATAAATCCGCAGTAAAAACCGCAATCAATTCCGCTGCGTAAAATTCCGCAATGGAATCCGCAGCGTGGGCACATACCCTTAGGCCATGTGCACACGGTGCAGATTTGGCTGCGGATCTGCGGCGGATTGGCCGCTGTGGATTCGTAGCAGTTTTCCATCAGGTTTACAGTACCATGTAAACCTATGGAAAACCAAATCCGCTGAGCCCATGGTGCGGAAAATACCGCGTGGAAACGCTGCATTGTATGTTCCTCAACAGGAATCCGCAGGTGAAATCCACACAAAAAACGCTGGAAATCTGTGGTAAATCCGCAGGTAAAACGCAGTGCATTTTACCTGCGGATTTTTCAAAAATGGTGCGGAAAAATCTCACACAAATCTGCAACGTGGACACATAGCCTTAGGGTTGGGGTTGGAATTAGAGTTAGGGTTGGAATTAGGGCTAGGGTTGGAAATAGGGTTAAGATTAGGCTTGTGGTTAGGGTTATGGTTAGGGGTGTGTTGGGGTTAGGGTTGTGGTTAGGGTTGGGATTAGGGTTAGGATTAGGGTTGGGATTAGGGTTAGGGGTGTGTTGGGGTTAGGGTTGTGGTTAGGGGTGTGTTGGGGTTAGGGTTGTGATTAGGGTTATGGCTAGAGTTGGGATTAGGGTTAGGGGTGTGTTGGGGCTAGTGTTGGAGTAAGAATTGAGGGGTTTCCACTGTTTAGGCACATCAGGGGTCTCCAAATGCAACATGGCGCCACCATTAATTCCAGCCAATCTTGCGTTCAAAAAGTCAAATGGTGCTCCCTCTCTTCCAAGCCCTGACGTGCGTCCAAACAGTGGTTTACCCCCATATATGGGGTACCAGCATACTCAGGACAAACTGGGCAACAACTATTGGGGTCCAATTTCTCCTGTTACCCTTGCGAAAATAAAAAAATGCTTGCTAAATCATAATTTTTGAGGAAAGAAAAATGATTTTTTATTTTCATGGCTCTGCGTTATAAACTTCTGTGAAGCACTTGGGGGTTCAAAGTGCTCACCACACATCTGGATAAGTTCCTTGGGGGGTCTAGTTTCCAAAATGGGGTCACTTGTGGGGGTTTCTACTGTTTAGGCACATCAGGGGCTCTGCAAACACAACGTGACGCCCGCAGACCATTCCATCAAAGTCTGCATTTCAAAACGTCACTACTTCCCTTCTGAGCCCCAACGTGTGCCCAAACAGTGGTTTACCCTATGTGGGGTACCAGCATACTCTGGACAAACTGGGCAGCAATTATTGGGGTCTAATTTCTCCTGTTACCCTTGTGAAAATAAAAAATTGCTTGCTGAAACATAATTTTTGAGGAAAGAAAAATGATTTTTTATTTTCACGGCTCTGCGTTATAAAGTTTTGTGAAGCATTTGGGGGTTTAAAGTGGTCACCGCACATCTAGATTAGTTCCCCGGGAGGTCTAGTTTCCAAAATGGGGTCACATGTGGGGGAGCTCCAATGTTTAGGCACACAGGGGCTCTCCAAATGCGACATGGTGTCCGCTAACGATTGGTGCTAATTTTTCATTCAAAAATTCAAATGGCGCTCCTTCCCTTCCAAGCCCTGCCGTGTGCCCAAACAGTGGTTTACCCCCACATGTAAGGTATTAGTGTAGAGATTAGAGAAATTGCCCAATAAATTTTAGGGTCCATTTTATCATGTTGCCCATGTGGAAATGAACAAATTGAGGCTAATTTTTCATTCAAAAGTCCAATGGCGCTCCTTCCCTTCCGAGCCTTGCCGTGTGCACAAACAGTGGTTTGAGACAGCATATGGGGTATCAGTGTACTCAGGAGAAATTGCCCAAACATTTTAGGATCCATTTTATCCTGTTGCCCATGTGAAAATGAAAAAATTGAGGCTAGAAGAAATTTTTTTGTGAAAAAAAGTACTTTTTCATTTTTACGGATCAATTTGTGAATCACCTGGGGCTTCAAAGTACTCACTATGCATCTAGATAAACTCCTTGGGGGGGTCTAGTTTCCAAAATGGGGTCACTTGTGGGGGAGCTCCAATGTTTAGGCACACAGGGGCTCTCCAAACGCGACATGGTGTCCGCTAAAGATTGGAGCCAATTTTTCATTGAAAAAGTCAAATGGCTCTCCTTCCCTTCCGAGCCCTGTTGTGCGCCCAAAGAGTGGTTCCCCCCCATATGGGGTATTGGCGTACTCAGGACATATTGTACAATAACTTTTGGGTTCTAGTTTCTCTTTTTACCCTGGGGAAAATAAAAAAATTGTTGCTAAAAGATCATTTTTGTGGCTAAAAAGTTAAATGTTCATTTTTTCCTTCCATGTTGCTTCTGCTGCTGTGAAGCACCTGAAGGGTTAATAAACTTTTTGAATGTGGTTTTGAGCACCTTGAGGGGTGCAGTTTTTAGAATGGTGTCACTTTTGGGTATTTTCAGACCCTTCAAACTAACTTCAAATGTGAGGTGGTCCCTAAAATAAATGGTTTTGTAAATTTCGTTGTAAAAATGAGAAATCGCTGGTCAAATTTTAACCCTTATAACTTCCTAGCAAAAAAAAATTTGGTTTCCAAAATTGTGCTGATGTAAAGTAGACATGTGGGTAATGTTATTCATTAACTATTTTGTGTCACATAACTCTCTCATTTAACAGAATAAAAATTCAAAATTTGAAAATAGCAAAATTTCAAATTTTTTGCTAAATTTCCATTTTTTTCACAAATAAATGCAAAAATTATCGACCTAAATTTACCACTAACATGAAGCCCAATATGTCACGAAAAAACAATCTCAGAACTGCTAGGATCCGTTGAAGTGTTCCTGAGTTATTACCTCATAAAGGGACACTGGTCAGAATTGCAAAAAACGGCCAGGTCATTAAGGTCAAAATAGGCTGGGTCATGAAGGAGTTAATGCAGAATCTGCCTATCCATGGTCACACTAATGCTGAAGTGCCTATTTTTACAATACATTGTAGCTGAATCCAATAAGCTTCCAAAGATTTATTGCTTCCAGTCTTGGCTATCAAACATGGGTCTCACCTGTCATAGGAACCAAATATGACAATGAAAAGTCTAATGAGGGTAAACTCCCTGGTGCAAATGTGGCCACTCAATAGGAAGTGGAAGCAAGAACTTATTTGTTATAAAGAATTTTTGTGGGTAAAGTATATTTTATTGTAGACTAAAAGAACGGTATATTCTAGAATCTATGTATTTCCAACCCCAATCTTTGCATCCTCTAACTGTATGTCTAATGTTATTTTATGCCAATTCTTCTGCACTTGAGGCTGGACTTCTTCCTTAAGAGTTGGCATATAAGCAAGAATACCTAAGAAGATCTGTCACCTACTTCTTCCTGTAAATATTGATAGACATAATAGACTAATTTTTTGAAGGATTTTTAATTTGAAGAATGACTTGTTTTATGGAGCTCTAAATCTAAGAAAATTAAAAAATAAATAAAACTAATTAAAAAGAACACTAACTTAAAAACCTTTAATTAGAAGGGCCTTTAATTTGAAGGTTTTGGAGTTTGTAGGACCTTTAATTTAATGAGCCTTTCAATTAAAGGATCTCTACATTCAAGCAAATCTAATTTGAAGGACATCACACTTGAAGGAACTTGACGGAACTCAAAGTGAAGAACATCTAGATTTAAAGACATCTAATTTCAATGATCTCTATATAGAAAGATATGCAATGTTAATAACATCTAGATTAAAGAAACTCTGGTTGGAAGTACTTCTAGTTTGAAGGACCTTTTTTCACAGGACTTCCAGTTCAATGGACCTTTATTAATCTCCTGACTAAATAAACTCTAGGTAAAAGAAAGATATATATCTTGGTACCGTGCTAGCCAGTGGATAGAAAAATATTTAGAATTGAGCGTCCTCAGTGGTTGATACCTTTTAATGGTTAACTGAAACGATGGTAACAAATTGCAAGCTTTCGAGACTACTCAGGTCTCTTCATCAGGCATAGACTAATAGAAATTCTGAAGAATCACATATTTCTGCACAACACAGCACAGAAAAATGCCATAGACAAGACAGGTGACGTTATGCAGAATTACCATTATGTGAGTGATAAACAGATATGTTCATAAATATTGAAACAGTTCATAGATAAGGAGTGTGAATGTTTTATTGTCCTCTGATTGGGGTCTGGTTCTATGTTTTTTTAACTCAAATAAATTTTTATTAAGAATAACATTGCAATTGACATGTTACATTCTTGTTTTTAATACAAAGTTTTCCCCCCAAACGAACTCCCGCAATCCCAACTTATCCCGCCCCCTCCCAGTAAGACAGCCCACCTTGTTTAATAGCTCCTTCATCAAATCTATAGGATGACTATCCCCTCAGTAAGGGTGAATGACCTCGGGGAGATCAAAGCATCCAACACCGCGGAGACACCATCACGTGTTTCTCAATGCAATGATCCAGAACACTGCCCCCATCCCTTATGGGAAATATGAAAATGCATGTAGAAAAGCCGCGGAGACACCATCACGTGTTTCTCAACGCAAGCAATGAATAGCCAGGTCTTTCACCGGGAAGGAACAACCACGGGTAGGGCAGCATCCAATAGAGGAAAACCCCCTCTACCAAAACATGGTATCCATCCACAGACAGCTGTTTCGGGGTATTTGCCCCTCATCAGTGTGGAGTAGGAAACTGGCTATTAGGAGCAGTGCCTAGTGAAAAGGCTATGAACAAAAGGGTGAATGACCTCGGGGAGATCAAAGCATCCAACACCGCGGAGACACCATCACGTGTTTCTCAACGCAGTGATCCAGAACACTGCCCCCATCCCTTATGGGAAATATGCAAATGCATGTAGAAAAGCCGCGGAGACACCATCACGTGTTTCTCAACGCAAGCAATGAATAGCCAGGTCTTTCACCGGGAAGGAACAACCACGGGAAGGGTAGCATCCAATAGAGGAAAACCACCTATACCAAAACATGGTATCCATCCACAGACAGCAGTTTCGGGGTCTTTTCACCAGGCACTGCTCCTAATAGCCAGTTTCCTACTCCACACTGATGAGGGGTAAATACCCCGAAACAGCTGTCTGTGGATGGATACCATGTTTTGGTATAGGTGGTTTTCCTTTATTGGATGCTGCCCTTCCCATGGTTGTTCCTTCCCGGTGAAAGACCTGGCTATTCATTGCTTGCATTGAGAAACACGTGATGGTGTTTCCGTGGCTTTTCTACATGCATTTGCATATTTCTCATAAGGGGTGGGGGCAGTGTTCTGGATCACTGCGTTGAGAAACACGTGATGGTGTCTCTGCGGTGTTGGATGCTTTGATCTCCCCGAGGTCATTCACCCTTTTGTTCATAGCCTTTTCACTAGGCACTGCTCCTAATAGCCAGTTTCCTACTCCACACTGATGAGGGGCAAATACCCCGAAACAGGTGTCTGTGGATGGATACCATGTTTTGGTATAGGTGGTTTTCCTCTATTTGATGCTGCCCTTCCCGTGGTTGTTCCTTCCCGGTGAAAGACCTGGCTATTCATTGCTTGCATTGAGAAACACGTGATGGTGTATCCGCGGCTTTTCTACATGTATCCCCTCAGTAAGGACTGTATGCCACGTGTTTTGTTTTCACCAATTCAGGGCCTTGATTCACCCGTTCTCTATAACGAACCTATCCCATGGCAAGCCACGGAGATCACAATTTATCGAACATTTAAATTTTCCCTCTTTTCTGATAAAACCCCTTTTCCAGTATCAGGCCCTGCTTCACATATTGGAGGAATTCTCTTCTTGAAGGTGGTTCGTCCTTAATCCAATTTCGCGCTATTACCTTCCGGGCCATATACAGCAATCTGGCAATAGCTGTCTTCAGGTTGTTATCCACTCCAATCTCATCCACGTACCCCAACATGCACACCATCGGATCCCTCGGTACCGTGCATCTGTACGCTCCTTCCACACGACTCAAAACTACCAACCAAAAAGCAGCCAGTCTCGGACACGTCCACATCATATGAAATATATCAGCATCTGTAGATTTACACCTCGGGCACTCAGAATCATCACGCAAACCTGCCTTATATAACACCTTCGGAGATTTGTAAACTCTATGTATCACATAAAACTGTGACAGCCTATACGGTTCGCTCAGTGACAGCCGTGGAACCCACTCCAGCACCGACTCCCAAGTTTCATTCTCAATTGGGCCCAGATCCCTCTCCCACTTAGCTCTCGCCAGTGTTGGAAACCCTAAGAGGAAAGTATGCAGCAAGTCTTTATAAAGAGTGGAAATAACCCCCCCAGTGGTCCCTTCACCACACACATACTCTAACACTATATCCCTTTGAATTCTGATGACTCCGTCCCTATTCTGAGCTCCAAACGCGTGTCTCATCCACAAATACTGATATTCCCTCGCAGGCCCGAGATCAAATCCCACCTGCAATTGGGAAAAGGATTTCAACTCTCCCTGCTCAATTATCTGATACACGTATTGAATCCCCTTGGCCTGCCATTCTGGTAGTACCCCCAGTGCAACAAACTCCTGTAAATTATTATTATGCCATAACGGGGAGAATCTAGTCAGACCCGTAATCCCGTAATGTAGATGTTTCAGTTTACCCCACAGCTTACATATCAATAACATAGTCGGATACAGTTTCCCCAAAGCCCCCAGGGATCCATCCTCCAGACATTTTGCTGGCCTTCTTTTTGTCACCTTTTCCATTAATTGCTGTACCGCCCCGGACGACCCTTCATGCGCCCAGCCCTTTAAGTGCTGACTCTGGGTTGCAAGAAAATATACTTCAGGGTTAGGCAATGCCAAGCCCCCATCTTCCTTGGGTCGCTGAAGTGTCTCCAGTCTGATACGTGGATGTTGTCTCCCCCATACTAAATTCCTGAACAGGGAGTTAATCTGCCTAAATTTCCTTTGCGGTATCCAAACTGGCTCATTATGAAGAACATATAAAATTTTCGGCATCAAAATCATTTTGAAAAGATTCACCCTGCCTACCACAGATAAATGCAGCTTAATCCAAGCATCCACTTTTACCTTAAGAACGCCTAAGATCGGAGTCAGATTCCTATGTATGTAATCCGTAACAGGTACAGATACCCATATCCAAACATATTTAAATTGACTTACCACCTTCAGTCGCCCATCCTCCAGCAGCTCACTCCCCTCCTCCCATACGTCATCCACTTTAAACAAGGTAGACTTACTCCAGTTTATCATCAGTCCTGACAATGAGCCAAATCTTTCAATAAGCCCAATGGCCCCCCCAAGGAAGCAACCGGGTCAGCTAGAAACAGTAGAATATTGTCCGCATACAACACCACCCTCTCTTCAATCATCCCATATTTAAACCCAGACACCTCGTCAGACTGTCGAAGTTTAGCAGCCAACGGCTCCACAGCCAGAGCAAACAAAAGAGGAGAGAGCGGACACCCCTGCCTCGTCCCTGTAGCTAATTGTATAGTCCGTGATAACTCCCCATTCACCCTGACTCTGGCCATCGGCCGCGAGTACAGCAGCCGAACCCAGGACACAAACCGCGAGCCAAACCCCATATACTGCAACACCTGCCAGAGATATCCCCATTCCACACTGTCGAACGCCTTATGGGCATCTAAAGATGCAATAACTCTCTGGCCACAGTTGTCGGACCTAAGCTGCAGATTCATAAATAGCCTCTGTAGGTTGACTGCCGTGGATCTATCAGGCATAAAGCCAGATTGGTCTGGGTGCACCAGGCCGGAGATAACACTCGTCAACCTCGTCGCCAACACCTTGGCCAGAAGCTTGACATCTATAGTGAGCAAGGAGATTGGCCGGTATGACTCAGGTTGCCCCAAGTCTTTCCCATCCTTAGGAATCACCGCTATTATGGCTTCTCTCATGGATGCTGGCAGACACCCTCTACTCTTAGCCTCCTCCAGGACCGCCTTCAATCTGGGAATCAGCACTTCCCCCATATGTTTATAAATCTCAGCAGGAAACCCATCCACTCCAGGCGCCTTTGCATTAGCCATAGACTGCAATGCCCGACTCAGTTCCTCCTCCCTGATGGGAGCCTCCAAGTCCTCTCTATCTGTGTCACTCAGCCTCAGGAGCTCCAGTCCCTCAAGGAATGCCACTGTGTCTCCCACCGACCCATCCACCCGAGAGGAATATAGGTCCGCGTAAAAATTCACAAAAACCTCCAAAATCTTTGGAGTCTCAGAGACCCTCGTACCACCCCCGGAAACCAGAGAATGGACAAACGAAGTATTTCTCTGGGCAGAAGCCACCAGTGACAGCATGTGACCCACAGTTTCACCCTCCTGATAATAAGCCAGCTTCATGAATTCCGGCTTCCTTTCAGCCTTACCCAACAAAATTTCTTCCAGATGACTTTGAGCTGCTTTTAATCTCTTCCCAGCTTCCGGAGTACCCAGTATTACCATCTCATCCTCCGCTGTCCTCAACCCATCAATCGCTGTCTTCTCTGCCTCTCTCGACTTCCGCTTACATCTACTAATATCTCTAAACAACAGCCCTCTTAAGTACGCCTTCATTGCTTCCCATACAGTAAGAGCATCTACACTCCCATCATTCAGCTCAAAGAATTCCGCCAACTCCTGTTTTATCTGATCTAAGTCTATACTGTGCAGCCAGTTAGGGTGAATCTTCCACTCTCTCCTGTTCCCGGCCCGTGTCCCCATCGGACGAAACTCCACCTCAATTGGACTATGGTCCGAGAGGGCCCAAGGCAAATATCTCACATCCCCTACCATCGAGTCCAACAGACGGTTGCCCAGTGCCAAATCAATTCTGGATAGAGCACTATGAGCCGGTGAATAGCATGAGTACCCCCTTTCCCCAACATGTCTAACTCTCCATAGATCAGTCATACCTACTTCACGAATATAAGTTCCAAACGTAATAATGTGTCCCACCGTCCTATTCTGGGAGTTTTTATTTTTATCCCAAAAGTCATCACATATATTATTAAGATCACCAATAATTAGAAATGGTATCGGGCCCCAGCGTTCCACCCTCTCCAGCACCTCTCTAATTTTCTTACTTGAGTATGGGGGCGGAATATACATTGCCACTATACACATCAACACTCCATTTATTTTACATTGCACCACGACATACTGACCATCCACATCCTCCTGTACCATCACCTCTGCATACTGCACTCCCACAGGTACCAACACCGACACACCCCTAGAGTACGTAGAGAAGGTAGAATGGTATGCCCTCTGTATCCAGCGCCTATTCAATACATCCACCCTTTCCCACACCAAATGTGTCTCCAGCAGGCATATCATTTAGACTGTCTGTTCTCGAACATACTGCAGACTTGCCGCCCGCCGGGTTTTATCCGCTAGGCCTCTTACATTCCAACTCAATATTTTAATGCGTTCCCCCATCATGTGGCTCATCATCCTTCATAGTATCCACTTTTCCAAGTATGAGCTGTCTAATCCCTCCCACCCCCCCTGCCAACCCCCAACTTGCCCCCCTAACCCCCCCAATACAACACATTCTACCTATTATTAAGAGTGGGGCTCCACCGCCCATTGCGAACACTCTCCTTTACTTAGCCCTCTCCATTCGCCTCCCGCTATCAGGGCTGAGGTAGTGGACCCTCTGGGTCACGGCTTCAGAGCCCCCGAGGATGAGTGAACCAGATGAGGCCTCCCCCTATACAGGGAGAGTTTGGGACAGACCCAAGGAGGATGAAGCCGCAACTGCCAGAGCCAAAGGGACGACTGGTGATAGCCCAAATACACAATGAAGGACGGGGAAAAGACAGAGCTACTGAAGAGACTAGAATGGCGGGAGTACTGAACAGATGGCAGAAGCTAAGACAAAGTACTGACCGGTATAATGGAAGTACAGGCACGAGGGAACCAAGGAGACTCTAGACTGGCAGGAACGGCAAACACGCAGGACTGGTAAGACACGGCAGGAACACTGGACTGGCAGGAATGGGACCACAGGACAGGCAGGAGCACGGCAGGAACACAGGACTGGCAGGAACACAGGACTGGGAGGAACACAGCAGGAGCACAGGACTGGCAGGAACACGGCAGGAACACAGGACTGGCTAGGACACGGCAGGAGCACAGGACTGGCAGGAACACAGGACTGGCAGGAACACAGGACTGGCAGGAACACCGCAGGAACACAGGACTGGAAGGAACACGGCAGGAACACAGGACTGGCTAGGACACGGCAGGAACACAGGACTGGCAGGAACATGGCTGGAACTCAGGGCTGGCAGGAATACGGTAGGAACACAGACAGGCAGTGTCACAGATCAGGAAATGAGAAACGGAGCCTAGGAACCTAAGGTGACACTGGCATAAGACCAGTGAACGCAATAGACGCAAAGGCGTCAGAGCAGGGCAGATGCTGGGAAGAAGTACCCGACGGGCGCCGCCATATTGGAGGCGGAGCCGCTGGGTCACGACCTCCCAGAAGCCCTAGCGACGAGGGGAGCGCGTCTGCGCATGTGCAGACCGGCAAAGGGACGAGCGCCGGAGAAGCAGGAAGACAGAGAGCAGGAGGGAGCATCGGGAGCGCGCCGGCCGGACAGGTAAGTATATGAAGGCGGAGTGACAGTACCCCCTCTCTTACCCCTCCTCTCTTTAAAACTGAAAAGGAATCTTTTCAAGATTACAGGAGCATTGATATTTTCCAGAGGTTCCCAAGATCGTTCCTCAGGACCAAAGCCTTTCCAATCAATTAAGAAAAAGGCCTTACCCTTAACAAACTTCCTAGCGAGAATATCCTTAACCTCAAAAGAATCTTCAGAAGAGACAGGTAAATGAGAAGGCGACGGAGCAGAATGATAATGATTAAAAATTGTGGGTTTGAGGAGTGACACGTGAAAAGAGTTAGGAATACGTAACGAGGTGGGCAACTTCAACTTGTAGGCTACATCATTAATTTGGCTAGAAATTTCAAAGGGACCGATGTAACGTGGACCTAATTTATGAGAGGGAATCTTGAGTCTAATGTAGCGAGAAGATAACCAGACCTTGTCACCCGGTTGATACGGAGGAGCATCTAAACGCCTCTTGTCAGCACGCTTTTTCATTCTGCAACTAGCCTTCAGAAGTGCCTCCTTAGCCTCCTGCCAAATTTTAGAAAACTCTAAAGACAAGGAATCCGCCGCCGGTACACCTGAGGTGGAGGAAACAGGGAGAGGAATGCCGGGATGTTGCCCAAAAACAATAAAAAAAAGGAGATTTGGAAGAAGATTCACTAGTATTGTTATTGTAAGCGAATTCAGCCCAAGGAAGAAGAGACACCCAGTCATCGTGATGAGCATTAGTAAAATGACGAAGATAAGATGTGAGAATCTGATTCACACGCTCCACTTGCCCGTTGGACTGGGGGTGGTATGCAGAAGAAAAATTTAACTATACCTTCATAAGTCCACAAAGAGCTCTCCAGAAATGAGCGGTAAACTGAACTCCACGATCGGACACAATATGCTGAGGGAATCCATGAAGTCGAAACACTTGATGAAGAAAGACCTTCGCGAGTTCAGGAGCTGAAGGCAAACCAGGTAGGGAGATGAAATGAGCCATCTTGGAAAATCTATCCACTACCACCAAGATTACTGTGCAGTTAGAAGATTTCGGTAAATCGGTGATGAAATCCATTGCAATATGACTCCAGGGAACCGAGGGCACAGGAAGTGGATGCAGTGGTCCAGAAGGTAGCTGACGAGGAACTTTGTTCCTAGCACATGAAGAACATGAGGCAACGAAGTCCAGAACATCTTGGCGAAGCGAAGGCCACCAGTAATGGCGAGAAATTAGAGTAAGAGTTTTCTTGCCTCCAACATGTCCAGCGAAGCGGGAAGAATGACCCCAACGTAAAACCTTTAATTTGTCATGATTTGACACAAGGGTTTTTCCCGGAGGTGTAGCTACCACCTTTAGCAGAGCCAACAAAATAATCCTAGCAGGATCAAGGATATGCGCTGGTCTTTCCTCCACATCCAGAGGTTGAAAAGATCTTGACAGAGCGTCAGCTTTAATGTTCTTATTCCCGGGTCGGAAATGTAACTCGAAGTCGAAACGACCAAAGAACAAAGACCATCTGGCTTATCGCGGATTTAGTCTTTGGGCGGTCTGGACATAGGACAGATTCTTGTGATCTGTAAAAATAACAAAAGGATGTACAGCCCCTTCTAGGAGGTACCGCCACTCCTCTAGAGCCAATTTTATGGCCAATAATTCCTTGTCACCAATGGAATAATTTCGCTCCGGAGGAGAGAAAGCCTTTGAGAAAAAGCCACAGGTGACTAACCGACCTGAATTGGATCTTTGGAGTAGGACCACTCCAGCTCCAATAGAGGAAGCATCCACCTCCAGAATGAACGTTTTGATGGAGTCCGGTCGATGAAGCACTGGTGCTGAAGCAAACTCTTGCTTCAGAGTCTGAAAAGCAGCTTCGGCCTCCGGAGGCCAGAGATTAGAGTTAGCCCCCTTGCGTCCCAGAGCCGAGATTGGTTTGGTCAAAGAAGAGAAATGAGGGATAAATTGTCTATAATAGTTGGCGAAGCCAAGGAATCGCTGAATAGCCTTTTCTCCCGAAGGACGGGGCCAATTTAGGACGGCCGAGACTTTCTCAGGATCCATTTTCAGACCATCCTCTGAGACAATATACCCCAGAAAGGGTACCGAAGCCTGTTCAAAGACACACTTCTCAATCTTTGCGAAGAGATGATTCTGTCTCAAACGTAGTAAGACTCGACGGACATCTCGTCGATGAGTGGACAAATTGGAGAAAAGACGAGGATGTCATCCAAGTAGACTACGACACTGGTGTAGAGGCAATCTCGAAAGATATCGTTGACGAACTCTTGGAACACTGCGGGAGCATTACAAAGTCCAAAAGGCATTACCAAATACTCGTAGTGACCATCCCGAGTATTGAACGCGGTTTTCCATTCGTCCCCCGCACGGATACGAATCAAGTTGTAGGCTCCTCAGAGATCCAGCTTAGTAAAAATTCGTGCCCCCCTCAGGCGGTCAAAGAGTTCTGAAATAAGAGGCAAGGGATATTTATTCTTCACAGTGATGTTATTTAACCCTCTGTAGTCAATACAAGGATGAAGGGTACCATCCTTCTTCTTCACAAAAAAGAAACTTGCCCCTGCTGTAGACGAAGATTTTCGAATAAAACCTTTGGCAAGGTTTTCTTGGATATAGTCCGACATGGCTTTAGTCTCTGCAGGCGAGAGCGGATAAATTCTTCCTCTAGGGGGAGTGGTACCAGGTACAAGATCTACAGGACAGTCGTAGGGACGATGCGGCGGAAGAGTATCCGCCTCCTTCTTGTGAAAAACATCCGCAAAAGAGGCGTAAACTGAAGGCAACCCGGAAGGGATGGAGAGGGAACAGGGAACACCAACAGGATGCACCGGCAGCAGACAACGAGTCCGACAAGAATCTCCCAAACGAAGAATGTTACCCCTATGCCAATCTAAGACGGGTTCGTGGAGCCGTAACCACGGAAGCCCAAGGAGAATGGGATGAGAGATGTTAGCTAAAACAAGAAACGAGATTCTCTCCCTATGAAGAGCCCCTACCTGAAGCTCAACTAACTGAGTAACTTGAGTAACAGTCTCTTGCAGAGGTCTACCATCTACGGAAGCAAGGAGAAGAGGACTCTCTAAAGACCTAACAGGAACAGAAAACTTAATAACCTCCTCCAACCTAATAAAATTTCCCGCTGCCCCGAAGTCTACATAAGCCTCAAGAGAGATACGCCTATCATGAGAGTGCAGCAAAACTGGTAAAGTGAGGGGTAGACAGGTTTCACATGCACCTAGGGAGGCCTCTCTTACCTGACCTAGGTGGAGGAGTTTTCCGGACGATCTGGGCAGGCTCGGAGAAGATGAGAATAGCTTCCACAGTAAAAACAAAGACCTTGGGCGCGTCTCTCCCTCCGACATTGTTCGGAGAGTTTAAGACGATCCACTTGCATCGGCTCAGGGACAGGAACCGAAGTAGAGACTCTGGGCCGAGGACTGAGAGGTCTACGAGAAGGCGTAGAAGAACGAGGAAATTTCTTCTCCAGAGCTCGCTCCTGAAAGCGTAGGTCTATGCGAGTAGCCAAGGCAATTAAGTCCTCCAAATTAGTTGGAGTATCTCGACCTGCTAACTCATCTTTAATACGACTAGAAAGTCCCCGCCAGAAAGCCCCTACTAAGGCCTCATGTTCCAACCCAAGTCACAAGATAAGGTCCGAAACTGGATGGCGTATTGCCCTACCGTTAAAGACCCCTGTAGTAAATTAAACAAAGCCTCAGTGGTTGAGGCCAAGTGACCTGGTTTGTCAAATACCCAACGAAAGGTCTCTAAAAATGGAGTGAGCTGAAGAACCACTGGATCATCCCGCTCCCAAAGAGGATTAACCCATGCTAAGGCATCCCCCTCCAAATGCGAAACAATAAACGCCACCTTGGCCCGATCCGTGGGATACTGCAAAGGAAGGAGCTCAAAGTGAAGACGGCACTGGTTGAGAAATCCCCGACATTGTTTGGGATCTCCATTAAAGCGAGGGGGTTTAGCCAAACGGGGAGTGGGATGAGGAGCTTGAGCTGGTGAAGGAACGGACGCGGCAGCCTGGAGAGAAAGAAGGCGACTATCAACGGAAGCCATATACCCCAAAATATGGGACTGAGCGTCGCGCTGCTGTGCCAGTTCTTGTTGCAAACTGGCCAGCTGAGAGGCATTTCCTAGATCAGAGGACTGGAGAGCAGAGAGACGGGAGTCCATAGACTTCATGAAGGACATCATCTGAGACTGATTCTCCCGCAAGAAAACAAGCTCTTTCTGAGCGGCTGTGGCTCCAGCGGGATCCATGGCCTTTGCGTACTATCAGGGCTGAGGTAGTGGACCTCTGGGTCACGGCTTCAGAGCCCCCGAGGATGAGTGAACCAGATGAGGCCTCCCCCTATACAGGGAGAGTTTGGGACAGACCCAAGGAGGATGAATGTTATGACCCCAATGGCGAGGGTCTCAGAGAAATAGGTGTCTGCGAAGTACAAAAATCCAGCTCATAGGGCAGTGGTAACTGGGTTGACCATATATCTACTCCTAACGCCAACACTAGAAGTAGCCGGGGAACATGCCTACGTTGGTCGCTAGATGTCTCGCGCCAGCCGGAGAACTAACTACCCCTAGAAGAGGAAAACAAAGACCTCTCTTGCCTCCAGAGAAAGGACCCCAAAAGTAGGATACAAGCCCCCCACAAATAATAACGGTGAGGTAAGAGGAAATGACAAACATAGAAATGAACTAGGTTTAGCAAAGAGAGGCCCGCTTACTAATAGCAGAATGTAGTAAGATAACTTATATGGTCAACAAAAACCCTATCAAACATCCACGCTGGAAATTCAAGAACCCCCGAACCGTCTAACGGCCCAGGGGGAGAACACCAGCTCCCTAGAGCTTCCAGCAAGGACAGGATACAGATTAAGTACAAGCTGGACAAAAATGCAAACAAAAACAAATAGCAAAAAGCAAGAAAGCAGACTTAGCTTAATCTAGCAGGAACCAGGATCAGTAGACAAGAGCACAACAGATTAGCTCTGATTACAACGTTGCCAGGCATTGAACTGAAGGTCCAGGGAGCTTATATAGCAACACCCCTGAACTAACGGCCCAGGTGAGCATACAAGGGATGACTGACATACCCAGAGTAAAATCACAAATAACCACTAGAGGGAGCCAAAAAGCAAATTCACAACAGATGAAGCCACAACTGCCGGAGCCAAAGGGACGACTGGTGATAGCCCAAATACACAACGAAGGACGGGGAAAAGACAGAGCTACTGAAGAGACTAGAATGGCAGGAGTACTGAACAGATGGCAGAAGCTAAGACAAAGTACTGACCGGTATAATGGAAGTACAGGCACGAGGGAACCAAGGAGACTCTAGACTGGCAGGAACGGCAAACACGCAGGACTGGTAAGACACGGCAGGAACACTGGACTGGCAGGAATGGGACCATAGGACAGGCAGGAGCACGGCAGGAACACAGGACTGGCAGGAAAACGGCAGGAACACAGGACTGGTAGGAACATGGCAGGAACACAGGACTGGCTAGGACACGGCAGGAGCACAGGACTCGCAGGAACACAGGACTGGCAGGAACACAGGACTGGAAGGAACACGGCAGGAACACAGGACTGGCTAGGACACGGCAGGAACACAGGACTGGCAGGAACACGGCTGGAACTCAGGGCTGGCAAGAATACAGTAGGAACACAGACAGGCAGAGTCACAGATCAGGAAACGAGAAACGGAGCCTAGGAACCTAAGGTGACACTGGCATAAGACCAGTGAACGCAATAGACGCAAAGGCGTCAGAGCAGGGCAGATGCTGGGAAGAAGTACCCGACGGCGGAGCCGCTGGGTCACGACCTCCCGGAAGCCCTAGCGACGAGGGGAGCGCGTCTGCGCATGCGCGGACCGGCAAAGGGACGAGCGCCGGAGAAGCAGGAAGACAGAGAGCAGGAGGGAGCATCGGGAGCGCGCCGGCTGGACAGGTAAGTATATGAAGGCGGCGTGACACCCGCTGCCAATCAAAATTTCCCACCATTTTTGTTTTTCCCAATATTCCAACTTATAGAAACATGTAGAGAAATTACCAAACCAATTTGCAGTACCCGGCATAACCCACCTCCCCCATACTTATTAATCGTTACTGCCCCCTCCGGTCAATCACTCAATGTGGCCCAGCTAAACCCTCAACAACTGCTCAACCCTTTAACCAATGTGCTATTAAGCGCAGATCCCTCCTCCAGCAACAGAGAAATAACTCCCATCCGGATCTCGCCGAAATGTCAATCGCCCTTTCCCTTAAATATTTTTCGCATTAGTATCAATCCACTGGGTAGCGTCCTCTGGTGTCAGGAAAAAGTGGGTCTTATCAAAAGCCATCAGTCTCAACTTTGCGGGGAACAACACAGAGTATTGCACTCCCAGCTCCCTCAACCGTCTCTTGACTCCAGTGAACTTCATCTGTTGTTCCTGAACTGCAGCAGAATAATCCAGGTAGATGGCAATCTTTTGACCTCCAGCCGTCAGATCCTCCATTTCTCTAGCCTTTCTGAGGATAATGTCTCTGTCCCTGTAATTCAGTATTTTGGCAAGCATGGTACGGGGATTCGCTCCTGGGGCAGGGGGCTGCGGCGGGACCCTATGAGCTCTTTCAACATCAAAAACTTTTGTCAGCACTGTGCCCCCAAATTTTCTCCAGCAGCCAGCTTTCAACAAACTCTGTGGGGTTTCTCCCCTCAATCTTTTCAGGCAGCCCCACTATACGTATATTATTCCTTCTGGACCTATTTTCCAGATCCTCATTTTTGGCAGCGAGGTCTGATATTGCTTGGGCAAACTTTTTCTCAGCTTTTTGCAGTTTAACTATGTGGTCTTCTGCCGTGCTCACCCTCTCCTCCACCGCTCCCATACGTCTGTCCATCTTTTGCAGGGCTGCATTAATCTGTGCCGTGTCCCCTTTTACCTCCTGCATCTGCAGGGCCAGGGAATTCAAGGATTGCTGGCACGAGGAGATCAACACAACAACATCTCTGAGGGTCGGTTCCTCTTCCTGCATTAAACCTTCAGGTCCCCCTCTTGCCCCCGCCATGCTGCCTCTCTCCTTCCCCCTCTGTACCTCATGCTTTGCAGCCAGAACTGCATCCTCCTCCTCCTTATCAGCTCCAGCTCCGGTTTCTTGCTCTGCCTCCTCCGCAGCCACCACTCTAGCATACTGCTGAAGCTTCGCCGCCACCTCCATACGCCGCTGACATGCGGCGTTCTCCCTGTTAGCATCTTCTCTGACATCGGCGCCATCTTGGCTGGCTCCTGCATCGCCAGCACCCACGTCTTTCTGCCGCCATCTGGTCATTGCCTCTAATGCCGGTTCCACCGCTCAGCACCGCTTTGCTCCCCAGACCTTCAGCTAACCGGTTTGTGGCAAAAAAGTCTGGTAATCAATGTTTGCACAGGATATTTGTCCCTTTAGCAGCGGGAGCGCTCTTCTCTGCGTCCGCTCACATGGCCAGCTAGGACACGCCCCTCCTGGTTCTATGTTATGGTGACCCCACATGCTCTGAGGAGCAAATTCCTTAGTTGATGTAAAAAAGACATTTATGCGACACATTCATTCCTGCACTGAGAGTGTCAAAGGTCATCATCAGTTTATACTCCCAGATCCTTCTGTCTCGCTGAGATTTGAAGTTACCTTTTAATACAAGTAATTTCATGTCCATAATGCTATGATTGGGGAGACAAAAATGTATTGCCACAGGTAGATCCATTCTTTTTTCTCTTATTGTATGGCGATGAGAGTTCATCCTTGTTCTCAGTTTCTGCCCTGTCTCCCCTACATACAGACCCCCAGTTGGACATTTAGTACAAATAATTAAGTACACCACATTAGAAGTGACGCAGCTAAAAGTACCTGGTATCTTGTAGTCCTGATGTGAATTGGGGATCTTTGTCTTGTCCATGGTCATTATAAATGGACAGGTTTTACATTTTTTTTGGTCGCAAGGAAAGGTTCGTGCAGCTGTTGGAGAGGACAGCAAGCTTCTGACAATGATGCTTCTTAGGTTTGGGGGCTGCCTAAAACACAGTAGTGGGGGGTCTGGAAAAATGGATTGTAAGCGGGCATCTTTTTGTGGTAAAGGTTGTAATTTCCGTGTAGCTCCCCTTAGCACCTCCAGATTTGGATTGTAGGTGGCTACTAGAGGTACCCGGTTATTTTCTTCTTTAGCTTTCTAATGTAGCAGGTGATTCCTTGATATTCTAGTTGCTCTTGTAATTTGCTTTTGAATTGCTCTTGGATGGTAGCCCTGATTCAAAAAGGACTTTCTGAGGCGAACAAGGTGTTCATCCCTATCCATGGGGCTGGAACATATATGATATGATGAAACCCACCTTGGAACCCACATACTGGATGGGGCCATGAAAATCCACTTCACAATATGCATTTTGTACATCCATCTGTAGGCACAGATCGTACATTGTAAGATGGTGGACGTTAAACAAGGCATGGTTCCAAAAGTTTTTTTTCAAATGTCAGAAAAGTGTGTTCTTCTCCTAACAAATCCATTTCTCAATGTTCAAATAAAAAATCACATATAAAATCACACAGATTTAAGGAGAACTGACTGCAAGGAAAAAAAAGGAAAGGATTTTTTTTCTCTTCCACCAAAACTTGCTAACACTTCAGAGTTGTGGCTGATAAAAATATCACCAATCAGTCCAAAAGCGAGTGAAACACATTATTTTAAATCCTTAAAAAACTATAAAGTTTACTAATGTGACACAAAATGATGTCTGTTTTCAGTTAAGCTTTTGAGAATACCCAACAATGCAGTCTGAATGACGTGATTGGAGACAGGAGACTGTTACTTTGAAAAAAAATAAAAAAATTCATGAAACCTCAAGCTGTCAAACCCTTTTTGGTTTTCAAATGGTAATGGAATCCCGGCAATATGTTGAGAGCAGGATGCACTACATTGAAGAACAATCAACTTTTTATCTTTTTTAATGGTATGATGATTCCCTCTTTGCAGAATGATTTACAGGAGAATTTGGCAATTTTATCTGCCAAGTTTTTAACACTAAGGTTCAGATACGGCTTTAAAGAAGGTTATTACTTGCAATGCAACGCAATTTTATTTCAAAGTACAAAAATCAAGGAATAGTATGATTGTATAGTATGAGTGCGTACACTTTTTTATATGTTAGCATACAAAGGTTAAGTACATATTTGGATTAAATACATATAATATTAAGTATATATAAAGACTAACTACTTACAGTATACTTACATCATCACCAAGAGGCTTTTAAACATCATCCGTCTGGAATATCAGAGAAGCAACACCAAGACAGAGAACCCCTGGGAGATTACCTACACTGCATGGGCATCCCCAATTATGCAGGTATGAGCACACTGTACATGTACAGGTATCCCAGTTTTGGCATCTGTCTTAGTCATGTTTCTCTGGTCTTATATAGTGATTTACACTATGTAGTAACTCTAGTTTCACCCAGCCCTTCAAGTCACCAGCTCTCAAGGTCGGATGAAGCTGAGATATCATGGAGTCATCAGACGAGGGGCCATAAACCCTTACAATATAGAAGCCACAAGGATTTAGATAAAACCACCATAGGCAGAGGTTCAGTAAACTTTAATGTTTTACAATGCCAAACAACATACACATAGAAGCTTAGAACTGTTTGTGAAGTGAATAAACAAATATTTCTCAAGATTGTGTCACTATGAGCATTGTCTGTCACACCTGTAAATGTTTTACAAGAAATGCAGCTATGTAATTGTCTGAATGCATTCGTCTGGATTCCAAATCGCCATTTGTATATTCGCACTACACTATTAACAACAATCATATCTATATTCAGGCTTCCTAGAAAAACTTAAACTTAACCCATTGAGTACTCTGGATAATCATGACAATCTTCTTGACCAGTATCTATAGGTAAGCAATGTTAAAAATAGCTGCTACTTTGTATTCCGGAAATAAAAGTGAGCACTGCAAGAATGTGAAGATGTTGTAAAAAATAACTGTGACCATGCTCAATTTTCCATAACTGTTCCGTTCGGCTGTGTAGTAAATATTGGAGATACAATAGATGATCTGACATCCTTTCAAATAATTACTTCACAGATAAAAAGAGCATTTGTTATTATTCATGTTTATTATCCTAGAAAGAAAGAAGGAACATGCAGTCTCCCTCATACAAGTTATCTCAGCTAAAATTAATTAAGTCCTCTGCATCTACAAGCATTCACCCATCACTTTTTTGTATTGAACTCTTACCATTTGATGCAACCAAAGTTATGGCTCTCAAGGAGAGAAACTAATATAGTGGACAAATAAATATTTATAATGAACTACTGAGCCAAACTAACAGCATTACTTTATCAAATTTATATGAAGTATATTGTGTCCAATGTGAGCAACCAGGCAACACAAAAAGGAGCTTTTCAAGTGAGCTCTTTAAGGTACACAAATGTTATGAAGTCTTTGCCAACAAGGATGTGGTTTCACCAATGGGGGGGTACCTTTTTAAAAAATATACTATTGCCATCACAGCCCCCCTTGCCCAAAATTCACTGGCCTATAACAGTACAGAACACGTTCACCGAGGTCATGTAGTCGGAGATAAGGAAGAGACATTGCAGGAAACCGAGCTAAGAAGTAGGCCCAATGTAGGGGTGTAGGTCTCTGAGACTTGCAATGGAGTGCATGAGCTGACAAACTATTCCCCAATGGGGGGTATCTTTTTTAATAAATAAACTAGTGCCATCACAACCTCCTTGCCCAAAATGTAGTGGTCTATAACAGTACAGAGCACGTTAACCCTGGTGATGTAGTGGCAGGTAAGGAAGAGACATTGCAGGAAACCGAGTTAAGAAGTAGGCCCAATATAGGGGTGTGGGTCTCTGAGAATGCCGAGAAGCGGGATGGTGACACTAATTATGGCGTCATCGCCGCTCACCATCTTGGTGCATTCCACAAAATTTTGAAGGATTGTACATATGTTTGACATCCATGTCCACTCCTGCGGTCTTATGTGTGGAGTCTGAACTGAATAACGACGACCTTGTTGATGTTGGTAATCAACACTGCCCACTTCTGCGCACAAATCCTTTCCAACATATGCAGCAGAGAGATCCAGCACGTGGGGACACCACACACCAGTCAGTGAGCAGGAAGTTGCAAATGCTGCTGAAGAACGGCAAGGGCGGCTGAAGCTGTAGCTGTAGCTGACTTTCTAAAATGGGCAAACAGACGGTGTACTTTCACTAGCAGTTCCGGCAGCTCCGGGTAGCTTTTCAGAAAACGTTGAAACACGAGAGTAAGCACATGGGCCAAGCAAAGTACGTGTGTGAGCTCACCTTGCCTCAGAGCCGCCACCAGGTTCCGGCCATTGTCACACACGACTATGCCTGGTTGTAGGTTCAGCGGTGTCATCCAAATATCTGACTGCTCTTTCAGCGCTGTCCACAACTCTTCAGCATTGTGCGGTTTGTCATCTATGCAAATCAGCTTCAGCACAGCCTGATGCCGCTTGGCTGAGGTAGTGCTGCAGTGCTTCCAGCTTCTGACTGATGTGTTGATTTCAGAGATAGAGGCTGAAGAGGAGGAGGAGGAGGTGCAGGAGCTGTAGACTGTGGGGGCAACCCTGATTGACGTAGGGCCCGCAATCCTCGGCGTGAAGAGGATGTTTTCCACCCCAAGGTCCGACTTGGTCCCGGCTTCCACTATGTTAACCCAGTGTGCGATCAGTGAGATGTACCATCCCTGGCCACAAGCACTTGTCCATGTGTCCGTGGTTAGGTGGACTTTCCCTGTAACAGCATTGTTGAGGGCACAGGTAATGTTGTGGGACACATGCTGGTGTAATGCCGGTATGGCACACCGGGAGAAATAGTGGCGACTGGGGACCGAGTACCTTGGGACCGCCACCGCCATCAGGTCGTGGAAAGCTTCCGTCTCAATGAGCCTAAAAGGCAACATTTCGAGAGCAAGCAGAAGAGAAATGTGAGAATATAGGACTGTGGCCTGTGAGGCATTGGCTGGGTATTTACGCTTGCATTCCAATGACTGGGGTATAGACAACTGAAGGCTGTGCTGGGACAAGGACGTGGATGGGCTTGATGATGGTGCTGCTTGACTGTGGGCAATAACAGGTGCAGGGCTAGAGGCATCTTCACATTCATGGTGGACTGGGGATTGGCTTCTACGCAAAACAGTGGAAGAAGCAGTGGTGTCACCTGCAGGCAGTGTTCCTGAAGCCTAGGGTTCGGCCCACAAAGTCGGGTGCTTTGCTGCCATGTGCCTGATCATGCTGGTGGTGGTCAGGCTGGTAGTTTATCGGCAGAGTCTTTAAAAAATAACCAGACTTGGGAAGATCTAACAGTTGCAATGGCAACTTCTCTCATGCTGGTGTTACGGGGAACAGATGCACACCTTCTGTCGGTGGCCACCACACTGCTTCTTCCTGCCTGTTGGGGTGATATGCCTCCTTCCCCATGTGTGCTACTGTCCTCGATCTGCATGTCCTCCTGCCAGGTTAGGTCAGTCACTATGTCATCCACCACCTCGTCTTCCACATCCGCACCCTGCTCCTCCTCCTGACTTTCTGGCAATTGTGTATCATCATCGTCCACCTCTTGTGACACTTTCCCACCATCGCCTTCGTGTGACTGGGGCTGGTCAAAGCTTTGGACATCGCTACATGCGATCTCATCTGTCCCCACTTCAAGTTGACCGGCCGAGAGTCCAGAATCTTGAAATGGAAAACTGAACAGCTCTTCAGAGTGTCCAAGTGTGGGATCAGTTGTCTCAGGGCACTCGGCATGGTGGGAGGAAGGAGGATCAGGTTGAGGAATATCCGGGCCACACTCACGGCTACTCAGACTTGACTGTGTGGAAGACATGGTGGTTTTTAAAATAAAAAAACAGAGTGTAACAAGGCTAGCCGACAGAACTATGCTACATATGCCTGTGGAAATACAGTTTTTCAAAAACAGAAACACCAGCCCTCAGCCTGACATAACAGACTGTATTACATTTTTTTTGCTTTTGGCTGAATTAAAAAAAGAAAAAAAAAGAAATAGTGGCACAAGGCTAGAAGACAGAACTATGCTACGTATCCCTGCGGAAATACGATTTTTCAAAAACAGAAACACCAGCCCTCAGCCTGACATAACAGACTGTATTAAATTTTTTTTTGCTTTTGGCAGAATTAAAAAAAAAAAAAAGTGGCACAAGGCTAGCACACAGAACTATGCTATGTATGCCTGCGGAAATACGATTCTTAAAAACCAGAAACACCAGCCCTCAGCCTGACATAACAGGCTGTATTAATTTTTTTTTTTTTGCTTTTGGGTGAAGTTATTAACAAAAAAAAAAATTGAACAAGGCTAACACACAGAACCATGCTATGCATGACTGACAAACTATGATTTTTAAACAGATACACCAGGCCTCAGTCTGACATAACAGACTGTATAAATATTTTTTTTGGGGGGGGAATGGTTGGTGAATATTTTGAAAAAAAAACAACAAAAAAAGAAAACTGCAGCTAGGTATATAGTAAATAAGCCGGGCGGCGCCAGGTCTCTTATACTCGTGATGATGCTGTGCGGCCAGGCCAATTACTTCACGACCGCAACAAAGATGGCTGCAGCGTTTCATGGCCTGGCAGACAATCCCTGCAGCATGATTGGGTCTCTAAAGTCTGCCAAAAATGCTGGGTGGAGATACCAGTTCCCGTTGAGTAATCCCGGAAATGCTCGGTGCTCGCCGAGGATGACGAGTACCGTGATACTCAGGTGAGTAACGAGTAGTGGCTAGCACGTTCGCTCATCACTAGTCTTTTTACATCAACTAAGGAATTTGCTCCTCAGACCATGTGGGGTCACCATAACATAGAACCAGACCCCAATCAGAGGACAATAAAACATTCACACTCCTTATCTATGAACTGTTCCAATATTTATGAACATATCTGTTTATCACTCACATAATGGTAATTCTGGTTAACGTCACCTTTCTTATCTATGGCATTTTCTGTGCTGTGTTGTGCATAAATGTGTGATTCTTCAGAATGTCTATTAGTCTATGCCTGATGAAGAGACCTGAGTAGTCTCGAAAGCTTGCAATTTTTTACTATCTTTTTCAGGTAGCCATTAAAAGGTATCAACCACTGAGGACTCTCAATTCTAAATATTTCTCTAGGTAAAAGAACATCTAGTTTTATGGACCTCTAATTAAATATTTTGTTTATTTTTGTATAGTTCAGGAAATCCTATGACCTTTTAAAAGGCTCCTGGCAACATAATTTCTTGTGCCAAATATAATCTTGATGACCTCTAAACTCATGACTCACCTTTTATCATGTCTACCTACACTAGAAGCATGCCTTGTATAGTATAAGAAGTCCATTCATTACTACCGGGAATGATTATAGTTTTTGCTGCCAAATTTAAGGCATTGAATGTTCAGAGTTTCATGCAATTTCATGCCTTTCTGATCTGATCAAATCCATTGAGAACCGTCTTCGAGTCTTGTCAACTCTCAACTACCACAAATCAACAGATACTGAATTCTTAAACTAATGGAGGTTTCTCTTCTTTGAAATGTAAAAATGCCACTGTATGTTATGGTAGCCTGTGTATATCAACAAACATTTCTCTAACCTCCCTCCGATGCCTGGAAATCAGTCTCATTGCAAAGAGCCTTATAAACCTCGCCAAAAAAGTGGGGCTTAGATCAAGTCACGTTCACCACACCCTTACTTCAATGACATACTTACTCCTTCTGCTCAACCTTCCAGTAAATGTGTCTTTTGAGGTCACAGTATTTTCACTTCCATTGCTAGATAATTGGTGAGGATGTAATTGTAGAACTCTCAAGCATTTACGACTCAAATTCTTCTGGTCAGTGGAGAATTAGAAAAGTTATCTCATAAAAATGCATCTGTCCATGGCGCAATCATTTGTGTTGCTTTTTTTTTCACTGTAAATTTTGAAGAAATCTAATCTGGAATATTTGTCAGTCTCGTTCAGTAAGTAATGTTCAAAACTGGAATGTATCATGTAAGAGTTTGATAAGTTTGAGTTTGTAGAGAATTACATATAATAACACTCTTTTGATGCAAAAATGTAACATACAAAAATATCATTAGTTATTCTGTAGATATAAACAGAAATATAACTACTATAATACTGTCCCCTATGTGCAAGAATATAACTACTATAATACTGTCCCCTATGTACAAGAATATAACTACTATAATACTTCTCCCTATGTACAAGAATATAACAACTATAATACTGCCCTTATGTACAAGAATATAACTACTATAATACTGACTGCTATGTACAAGAATATAACTACTATAATACTACTCCTATGTACAAGAATATAACTACTGTAATTCTGTCCCCTATGTGCAAGAATATAACTACTATAATACTGTCCCCTATGTGCAAGAATATAACTACTATAATACTGTCCCCTATGTACAAGAATATAACTACTATAATACTGACTGCTATGTACAAGAATATAACTACTATAATACTGCTCCTATGTGCAAGAATATAACTACTATAATACTGCTCTCTATGTACAAGAATATAACTACTATAATACTGCCCCTATGTGCAAGAATATAACTACTATAATACTGCTCTCTATGTACAAGAATATAACTACTATAATACTGCCCCTATGTACAAGAATATAACTACTATAATACTGCCTGCTATCTACAAGAATATAACTACTATAATACTACTCCTATGTACAAGAATATAACTACTGTAATTCTGTCCCCTATGTGCAAGAATATAACTACTATAATACTGTCCCCTATGTGCAAGAATATAACTACTATAATACTGTCCCTGTTATGGTTTCCAATGGCAAGGAAACATCAGAAGCATAGAATAAACGGACAAGCTCTCGGGTGATGGAAACTAGAGCTGACCGCGATGCTAAACCTACACACCACACTAGAAGTAGCCAGGGGGCATTCCTGCGTTGTCTCTAGATGCCGCGCACCAGCCGGAGAACTAACTACCCCTGGTAGAAGAAAACACAGTCCTGGCTTGCCTCCAGAGAATGTCCCCACAGGAGATAGCAGCCCCCCACATATAATAACGGTGAGAGCAGATGAAAAGACACACGTAGTATGAAAGCAGATTTAGCACAGAGAGGCCCGCTAACTAAATAGCAGAAAGATACAACAGAGGACTTCGCGGTCAGCTGCAAAACCCTTCAAAACACCATCCTGAAATTACCTTAACTCATGTGACAACTCATGCCACTGGAGTGGTAATTTCAGCCCAACAAGAGCTTCCAGCTGCAGAGATTCACATAAGTGCAAACTGGACAAAACATACAAAAATAGACTTAAGGACTAAAGTGTCCAACTTAGCTGAGCAGAAAACTGGGAGCAGGAACATGCAACAGAATCACTCTGGATACATTGATGGCCAGCATTAGAATGACTGAGGAGCAAGGTTAAATAGGATACTCCCACATCCTGATAGGAACAGGTGAACTGAGAAGGCAAAGCTTGCAGGACACCAGTACCACAAGAGACCACCGGGGGAGCCCACGAACCGAATCACAACAGTACCCCCCCCTTAAGGAGGGGGCACCGAACCCTCACAAGAACCACCAGGGCGATCTGGATGAGCCCTATGAAAGGCACGGACCAAATCAGAAGCATGAACATCAGAAGCTGTAACCCAAGAATTATCCTCTTGACCGTAGCCCTTCCATTTCACCAGATATTGAAGTCTCCGTCTGGAAACACGGGAGTCCAAGATTTTCTCCACCACGTACTCCAATTCACCCTCAACCAGCACAGGAGCAGGAGGCTCAACAGAAGGCACAAGTGGTACCTCATACCTCCGCAATAATGACCGATGGAAGACATTATGGATAGCAAAGGATGCTGGGAGGTCCAAACGAAAAGACACAGGGTTAAGAATTTCCAAAATCTTATAAGGACCGATGAACCGAGGCTTAAACTTAGGAGAAGAGACCCTCATAGGGACAAAACGGGAGGACAACCACACCAAGTCCCCAACACGAAGACGAGGACCAACACGACGATGGCGATTAGCAAAACGTTGAGTCCTCTCCTGGGACAACTCCAAATTGTCCACCACCTGCCCCCAAATACGATGCCACCTATCCACCATGGTATCCACTCCAGGACAATCCGAAGACTCCACCTGACCAGATGAAAAACGAGGATGGAACCCTGAATTGCAAAAGAAAGGGGAGACCAAAGTGGCAGAACTGGCCCGATTATTAAGGGCAAACTCAGCCAACGGCAAAAAGGAGACCCAGTCATCCTGATCAGCAGACACGAAACACCTCAAATAAGTCTCCAAGGTCTGATTAGTACGTTCCGTCTGGCCATTTGTCTGGGGATGAAATGCAGACGAAAAAGACAAATCAATGCCCATCCTGGCACAAAACGCCTGCCAAAATCTGGACACAAACTGGGATCCCCTGTCGGAAACGATATTCTCCGGAATACCATGCAGCCGAACCACATTCTGAAAAAACAGGGGCACCAACTCAGATGAGGAAGGCAGCTTGGGCAAGGGCACCAAATGAACCATCTTAGAAAAGCGGTCACACACCACCCAAATGACGGACATCTTCTGAGAAACAGGGAGATCAGAAATAAAATCCATAGAGATGTGTGTCCAAGGCCTCTTAGGAACAGGCAAGGGCAACAACAACCCACTAGCCCGAGAACAACAAGGCTTGGCCCGAGCACAAACATCGCAAGACTGCACAAAAGTACGCACGTCCCGAGACAGGGAAGGCCACCAGAAGGACCTAGCCACCAAATCTCTGGTACCAAAAATTCCCGGATGACCTGCCAACGCAGAAGAATGAACCTCCGAGATGACTCTATTGGTCCACTCATCCGGCACAAACAATCTACCAGGCGGACAACGATCAGGCCGATCCGCCTGAAACTCTTGTAAAGCACGTCGCAGGTCTGGGAAGACAGCAGACAATATCACCCCATCCTTAAGTATACCCGTAGGTTTAGAATCACCAGGGGAATCAGGTTCAAAACTCCTAGAAAGGGCATCCGCCTTCACATTCTTAGTACCTGGCAGATACGAAACCACAAAATTAAACCGGGAGAAAAACAACGACCAGCGCGCCTGTCTAGGATTCAGACGTCTGGCCGACTCAAGATAAATCAAATTTTTGTGATCAGTCAAGACCACCACCTGATGTTTAGCACCCTCAAGCCAATGACGCCACTCCTCGAATGCCCACTTCATCGCCAAAAGCTCCCGATTACCGACGTCATAATTTCGCTCGGCGGGCGAAAATTTTCGAGAAAAGAACGCACAAGGTCTCATCACTGAACAATCTGAACTTTTCTGCGACAAAACCGCCCCCGCTCCAATCTCGGAAGCATCAACTTCCACCTGAAAAGGAAGAGAAACATCAGGCTGGCACAACACCGGAGCAGAAGAAAAACGGCGCTTAAGCTCCCGAAAGGCCTCTACAGCAGCAGGAGACCAATCTGCAACATCAGCACCCTTTTTAGTCAAATCAGTCAAAGGCCTGACAACGCTAGAAAAACCAGTTATGAATCGACGATAAAAGTTAGCAAAGCCCAAAAATTTCTGAAGGCCCTTAAGAGAAGTCGGTTGCGTCCAGTCACAAATAGCCCGAACCTTCACAGGATCCATCTCAATAGAAGAGGGGGAAAAAATGTACCCCAAAAAAGAAATCTTCTGAACCCCAAAAACAGACTTTGAACCTTTAACAAACAGAGAATTGGTCCGCAAAACCTGAAAAACCCTCCTAACTTGTTGAACATGAGATTCCCAGTCATCCGAAAAAATCAAGATATCGTCCACACAATCATAAATTTATCCAGATATTCACGGAAAATATTGTGCATAAAAGACTGAAAGACCGAAGGGGCATTTGACAGACCAAAAGGCATCACCAAATACTCAAAATGGCCCTCGGGCGTATTAAATGCGGTTTTCCACTCATCCCCCTGCTTAATTCGCACCAAATTATACGCACCGCGAAGATCAATCTTAGAGAACCACTTCGCCCCCTCAATGCGAGCAAATAAATCTGTCAGCAATGGCAAAGGATACTGATACTTGACTGTGATCTTATTCAAGAGTCTATAATCAATACAAGGTCTCAAAGAACCATCGCTTTTAGCTACGAAAAAGAACCCCGCTCCAAGAGGAGACGAAGAAGGACGAATATGTCCCTTTTCCAAGGACTCCCTAATATACTCTCGCATGGCAGCATGTTCAGGTACAGACAGATTGAATAGACGACCCTTAGGAAATTTACTGCCAGGGATCAAATCTATGGCGCAATCGCAATCTCTGTGAGGAGGAAGAGAATTAAGAGTAGATTCCTCAAAAACCTCACGATAATCAGACAAAAACTCAGGAATTTCAGAGGGAATAGATGAAGCAATGGAGACCAAAGATGTGTCCCCATGATTTCCCTGACATCCCCAGCTTAGTACAGACATTGTTTTCCAGTCAAGGACTGGGTTATGAGTTTGCAACCATGGCAATCCCAGCACCAACACATCATGTAGATTATACAGTACAAGGAAGCGAATCACCTCTTGATGGTCTGGAGTCATACGCATAGTCACTTGTGTCCAGTATTGTGGTTTATTACTAGCCAATGGTGTAGAATCAATACCCTTTAAAGGTATAGGAACTTCCAGAGGCTCTAGATCAAACCCACAGCGCCTGGCAAAGGACCAATCCATAAGACTCAAAGCGGCGCCAGAATCCACATACGCATCCGCAACAATAGAAGATAACGAACAAATTAGAGTTGCAGACAAAATAAACTTGGACTGCAAAGTGCCAATAGCAGAGGATTTATCAACTTTCTTTGTTCGTTTAGAGCATGCTGATATAACATGAGTAGAATTTCCACAATAGAAGCACAAATGATTTTTGCGCCTATAAATCTGTCGTTCGCTTCTGGACAGAAAGCTATCACATTGCATACTCTGTGGTGCCTCTTCAGAAGACACCGCCAACTGGTGCACAGGTTTGCGTTCCCGTAAACGCCGATCAATCTGAATTGCCATTGTCATGGACTCATTCAGACCAGTAGGCGCAGGAAACCCCACCATGACGTCTTTTACAGCATCAGAGAGACCTTCTCTGAAAATTGCCGCCAGAGCGCACTCATTCCACTGAGTAAGCACAGACCATTTTCGAAATTTTTGGCAATATATTTCGGCTTCATCTTGCCCCTGAGAGAGGGCTATTAGGGCTTTCTCAGCCTGAATCTCCAAATTTGGTTCCTCATAAAGCAACCCCAAAGCCAGAAAAAACGCATCCACATTGAGCAACGCAGGATCCCCTGGTGCCAATGAAAATGCCCAATTTTGGGGGTCACCCCGCAGTAAAGAAATAACAATTTTTACTTGCTGGGCAGGATCTCCAGCAGAATGAGATCTCAGCGAAAGAAACAATTTACAATTGTATTTAAAATTTAGAAAACAAGATCGATCTCCAGAAAAAAACTCCGGTATAGGAATTTTAGGTTCAGACCGAGGAGCATGTAACAAAAAATCTTGTATATTCTGAACTTTAGAGGCAAGATTATACAAATTGGTAGCCAGACTCTGGGGATCCATATTTCAACAGATAAAGTCTGAGCCATTCAGGGGTTAAGAGGAGAGGAAAACAGGAGACTGCAATTAGAGCTGGAGTGTAACTCCAGAGGAAGGGAAAAAAAAAAAAAAAAAAAAGTTTCACACAGTTCCTTTTCTCTCCTGCTTCAGCCTATAGATTAAACATTTGCGCTGGCCATACTGTTATGGTTTCCAATGGCAAGGAAACATCAGAAGCATAGAATAAACGGACAAGCTCTCGGGTGATGGAAACTAGAGCTGACCGCGATGCTAAACCTACACACCACACTAGAAGTAGCCAGGGGGCATTCCTGCGTTGTCTCTAGATGCCGCGCGCCAGCCGGAGAACTAACTACCCCTGGTAGAAGAAAACACAGTCCTGGCTTGCCTCCAGAGAATGTCCCCACAGGAGATAGCAGCCCCCCACATATAATAACGGTGAGAGCAGATGAAAAGACACACGTAGTATGAAAGCAGATTTAGCACAGAGAGGCCCGCTAACTAAATAGCAGAAAGATACAACAGAGGACTTCGCGGTCAGCTGCAAAACCCTTCAAAACACCATCCTGAAATTACCTTAACTCATGTGACAACTCATGCCACTGGAGTGGTAATTTCAGCCCAACAAGAGCTTCCAGCTGCAGAGATTCACATAAGTGCAAACTGGACAAAACATACAAAAATAGACTTAAGGACTAAAGTGTCCAACTTAGCTGAGCAGAAAACTGGGAGCAGGAACATGCAACAGAATCACTCTGGATACATTGATGGCCAGCATTAGAATGACTGAGGAGCAAGGTTAAATAGGATACTCCCACATCCTGATAGGAACAGGTGAACTGAGAAGGCAAAGCTTGCAGGACACCAGTACCACAAGAGACCACCGGGGGAGCCCACGAACCGAATCACAACATGTCCCCTATGTACAAGAATATAACTACTATAATACTGACTGCTATGTACAAGAATATAACTACTATAATACTGCTCCTATGTGCAAGAATATAACTACTATAATACTGCTCTCTATGTACAAGAATATAACTACTATAATACTGCCCCTATGTGCAAGAATATAACTACTATAATACTGCTCTCTATGTACAAGAATATAACTACTATAATACTGCCCCTATGTACAAGAATATAACTACTATAATACTGCCCCTATGTACAAGAATATAACTACTATAATACTGCCCCTATGTACAAGAATATAGCTACTATAATACTGACTGCTATGTACAAGAATATAACTACTATAATACTGCCCCTATGTGCAAGAATATAACTACTATAATACTGCCTGCTATGTACAAGAATATAACTATTATAATACTGCCCATATTTAAAAGAATATAACTACTATAATACTGCCCTCTATGTGCAAGAATATAACTACTAAAATACTGCTCCTATGAACAAGAATATAACTACTGTAATACTGCCCCCTATGTACAAGTGGATCGCCCCCAGTAGGGCAGTGAGGTACTCAGAGCCGGGCCCTTCGGTTCTCAAGGGGGATGTCACGGTGGCTGACCCGGTCCGCGCGCCCTAGGGACGTCCGTTGTAAATGGGGGAAAGGTCTTTAAAGGGATAATGTTCATGACGCCACCTGTGGTATTCGGTCAGGGTGACCGTCGCTGCTGTAAGGGGTCCGCTGGGGTGATGTTATGGCAGCTAGCTGGTATACCTTCCCACAGGTGAAGTGTATCCCCATAGCTTCCCAGAGTGTAGATGGTGGATGGTGTGAGGCGCAGTGAAGAACGAGGACACAAGGTTGCAGTCTCTTTACCTTTACTGAAGGCTTCAGTGTCCACAGTCCAGAGCACCAGATCACAGGGCAGGCAGAGTCCGGCCGGTCTGAAGGCAAATCCAGAGTCCCCTTATCCAGGTGGAAATCAGTAGCCTTCCGCTAGCGCCTGAGTGTTGTAGTACCTCCCTGCTGAGCGTCTCGGTAAGGTCCTCACAACTGCTGTAGATGTTCTAGATGTTATGTCTCTTTCTCTCTGTCCCCCTGATGGTAAGGATAGGACAAACCCATATGACTGATGGCCTGAGGCTTGTTACAGGGACTCCATCACGCCCCAGCCTCCACAGTTGCCACCGTGCCTCCTGGGTATAAGGTCGGGCAACTAATATGGAACTAGCTGTCCTGCCGGTCTCTGGAGCCAGGCTTGGAGACGATGACTGCCTCGGTGTTCCAGCTACCGAATCCTGCGCCTCAGAAAGGAGGCAGCCTTTTGCAGGGCAGAACTCCTTCTGGTTTCCTCTCCTTTTGCTATGACTTCGTTTCTCACTTGCTACAGTACAATTCCCTTCCAATGTCTCTTTCTTAGGATGCTGCCGCACGTCGGGCAGGAGCAGCTCTGTGGCTTTCTGTCTAGGCCTCTGACAGGATCCCAACCCTGTCAGGGACCCACTACCTGAGTGGAGCTCAGATAGCAGCTTACTGGGTGAAGCCCAGCTCGCTTCTGCCTCACTTCCTATCCAGCCCACCAGTTTTACCTAATTGTGAAGAGTGCCCTAATAAATAGGAGCATAGCTCCCCCTGGCGGACTGGAGTGTGAAGTGTGTTGTGTGGTTTGTGATACCTGGTAAAGAGATCTCCTTTATTGCCTTCAGACGTAACATCACTCCCCCTGGTGGAAGAACGACATTACTGCAACGACCAGGACTCTGGGGTGCTGCACAAGAATATAACTATTATAATACTGCCCCCATGTGCAAGAATATAACTACTATAATACTGCCCCTATGTAAAGAATATGACTACTATAATACTGCCCCTATGTACAAGAATATAACTACTATAATACTACTCCCATGTACAAGAATGTAACTACTATAATACTGCCCTTATGTGCAAGAATATAACTACTATAATACTGCTCCTATATACAGGAATATAACTATTATACTACTGCCCCCTATGTGCAAGAAAATAAATACTATAATACTGCCCCCTATGTGCAAGAATATAACTACTATAATACTCCTCCATGTACAAGAATATAACTACTATAATACTGCCCCTATGTACAAGAATATCTATATATAATTGTCTAAGGGGTACTTCCGTCTTTCTGTCGGCAACTTCCGTCACGGATATGTCGTGGCTGCCGCGACCAATCAGCGACGGGCACAGTCCGATTAGTCTCTCCCTACTCCCCTGCAGTCACTGCCCGGCGCCCGCTCCATACTCCCCGCAGTCACGGCTCACACAGGGTTAATGCCAGCGGTAACGGACCGCGTTATGCCGCGGGTAACTCACTCCGTTACCGCTGCTATTAACCCTGTGTGACCAAGTTTTTACTATTGAGGCTGCCTATGCAGCCTCAATAGTAAAAACATCTAATGTTAAAAATAATTAAAAAAAAAAAACCAAATCATTATATACTCACCTTCCGCCGCCTTTCCGACGCTCCGGTTAACGGTCCATGCAAGCGGCAGGTTCCGGTGCTAAGGTTGGTGTGCGACAAGGACCTGCCATGACGTCACGGTCATGTGACCGCAACGTCATCACAGGCCCTGCGCGCCTGCGCGAGAAGGACCTGCCATGACGTCACAGTCATGTGACCGCGACGTCATCGCAGGCCCTGCACACCTGGGCGAGAAGGACCTGCCATGACGTCACAGTCATGTAACCACGACGTCATCGCAGGCCCTGCGCGCCTGCGCGAGAAGGACCTGCCGTGACGTCACAGTCATGTGACCGCGACGTCATCACAGGCCCTGCGCGAGAAGGACCTGCTGTGATGTCACGGTCATGTGACCGCGACGTCATCACACCCTTGGACCGGAAGCTGAAGCCTGAACCGAACACAGGCGACAGAACTACAAGGGGTCCCTCGGAAGGTGAGTATATGTTTATTTTTTATTTTTTAACCTGTGACATACGTGACTGGGCAATATACTACGTGGCTGGGCAATACACTACGTGGCTCTGTGCTGTATACTACGTCACTGGGCAATATACTACGTGGCTCTGTGCTGTATACTACGTCACTGGGCAATATACTACGTGGCTCTGTGCTGTATACTACGTCACTGGGCAATATACTACGTCACTGGGCAATATACTACGTCACTGGGCAATATACTACGTGGCTGGGCAATATACTACGTAACTGGGCAATATACTACGTCACTGGGCAAAATACTATGTGGCTGGGCAATATACTATGTCACTGGGCAATATACTACGTCACTGGGCAGTATGCTACGTCACTGGGCAATACACTACGTGGCTGGGCAATATACTACATCACTGGGCAATATACTACTATAAACATAAGGGTGAATGACCTCGGGGAGATCAAAACATCCAACACCGCGGAGACACCAACACATGTTTCTCAACACAGTGATCCAGAACACTGCCCCCATCCCTTATGGGAAATATGCAAATGCATGTAGAAAAGCCGCGGAGACACCATCACGTGTTTCTCAACGCAAGCAATGAATAGCCAGGTCTTTCACCGGGAAGGAACAACCACGGGAAGGGCAGCATCCAATAAAGGAAAACCACCTATGCCAAAACATGGTATCCATCCACAGACAGCTGTTTCGGGGTATTTGCCCCTCATCAGTGTGGAGTAGGAAACTGGCTATTAGGAGCAGTGCCTGGTGAAAAGACTATAAACATAAGGGTGAATGACCTCGAGGAGATCAAAACATCCAACACCGCGGAGACACCATCACGTGTTTCTCAACGCAGTGATCCAGAACACTGTCCCCATCCCTAAAGGGAAATATTCAAATGCATGTAGAAAAGCCGCAGAGACACCATCACGTGTTTTTCAACGCAAGCAATGAATAGCCAGGTCTTTCAATATACTACGTCACTGGGCAATATGCTACGTAACTGGGCAATATACTACGTAACTGGGCAATATACTACGTGGCTCTGTGCTGCATACTACGTCGCTGTGCAATATACTACGCGGCTCTGTGCTGTATGCTATGTAACTGGGCAATATACTACGTCACTGGGCAATATACTACGTAACTGGCAATATACTACGTGGCTGTGCAATATACTACGTAACTGGGCAATATACTACGTCACTGGGCTATATACTACGTAACTGGGCAATATACTACGTCACTGGGCAATATACTACGTAACTGGGCAATATACTACGTCACTGGGCAAGATACTACGTCACTGGGCAATATACTACGTCACTGGGCAATATACTAAGTGGACATGCATATTCTAGAATGCCCGATGCTTTAGAATCGGGCCACCATCTAGTAACTACTATAATACTGCTCCTATGTACCAGAATATAACTACTATAATACTGCCCTTATGTGCAAGAATATAACTACTATAATACTGCTCCTATGTACGAGAATATAACTAGTATAATACTACCCCATGTACAAGAATATAACTACTACATTGCTGAAAATATACAAAAAAAAATTTAGTGTCTGCTCACCACCTCCTAGTGCGCGCTAATCCTGCTGTGCGGCAATTTTTTCAGAACTTAAGTACTATACTGCTGCTCCTATATACCTATGTACAAGAATATAACTGCTATAAAACTTCCCCCTATTCAAGGATATAAATACTATGATACTGACCCTTATATGCAAGAATATATTTATCATAATACTGCCCACTATATACTACAATATAACTACCATATTGTCCGTCAGTATGTCAGCATTTAGGAGGCCTAGTAGTAATTGACTTGATGGATCCAACATTCTGTTTCTTTTGTTTATCAGTTGTGACAGAGTTACTGGTGAAGTGATGGAAGGGAGATACATGTCACTGCGTATGATGGCGTCAGTGATGTAAAACGAGAATCGTTTCCTCCAGCACACTATGTGTTGGGTGGGTTTATTGAAAGTTATATTATGGGCTGGCTTTAGTGGACCTCCGTAGAGCGGGAGAGAGGGAGTCAACGTATCTCCCCATGCAGTGTCCTTACAGGACCTGTCTGATGTCAGGATCATGTGATCAGTCACATGATGGAGAGTCACATGGTCTGACTTTAAATAGCTGAACTCCAGGGTTAGTGGGGTGTTGAGGGTCTAGAGAGGAAGACTCCAGGAGAGTATTTGTGCACATATTGTTTGTTTAAGGACATTGCTAACCGAGTGGGCTGACCCTCAGTAGTGCAAGGACTGCACGATGTTCTACCGTTTTGTTTTGCCCAAAGGGCCGTATTTATTTTTGTGCTTAAGACCTTGGTTTATGATGTACTAAGGGTATGTGCACACGCTGCAGATTCACAGCAGTTTTCCATGCGTTGTACAGTACCATGTAAACCTTTCGAAAACCAAATCCATAGTGCCCATGCTGCGGAAAATTCAGCGCGGAAAAGCAGCGGTTTATTTTCCGCAGCATGTCAATTCTTTGTGCGGATTCCGCAGCGTTTTACACCTATTCCTTTATAGGAATCTGCAGGTGTAAAAACGCAGGTGAAATCTGCACAAAATCCACAGTAAATCCGCAGGTAATCCGCAGGTAAAACGCAGGGTGTTTTACCTGCGGATTTTTCATAATCCGCGTGGAAAAATCCACAATGGAATCCGCAACATGTGCACATACCCTAATAAACCAAGTGCATCCTTAAAGGCGCAGTGTTCCACTGACTACCTCCGTGTGCAGCCGAGTGAGCCGATCTACCACACAGTATTCTAAAATGTGTTTTTATTTACGTTTACATCCTACACTTACAGATTTGTGGACATTACAAGATGTTTATTAGGTAAAACACACTGAGTGCATGAATGTTGGTACCTACATATTACACAGTCCTTGTATGTTCCATCTTAAACCTATAAAACTGTCAAATCCTCATAATTCTTCACACCTCATTGGCAGCTTAGGCCCACAGAGATTTCTAACTCTCTCCAGTTTCTCCTTTAAGAAACCTAAAATATTTTATGACATCACTTCACACTTGTCAAAGTATTTTTCCCCAGTGTGAAGGGCCTAGGACCATATGCAACCAATTACGTGGAAGAAGGGGGTTATATAATGTGCAGAGATCTTGGGTCCCTCAATTATTTTGAATTTAGAATTTTGTTTGCAAGTTACTGGAATAATATCCTGGAATGCGGTAACTGATAAACTACAAGTCATAAAATATAACCAATTTTGTTTTTTTATGGAAATGACAAACTTAGTGCTGACAATTTTTTTTTAAATGTTTTCGGTGGTTGTAATACTGCATGACGAGGTATGAGTGGCAAGGCAATGCCAGACAATAGATTTTACTTTTCCACGTACATTCTCCTTCAGTTCCAGTTGTCAGACAGTTTTGTGCAGCTCTTTAAAAAAAAAAATGATCCAAAAATGTTGTCAAGAAATTTTTATCAAACATTTTATGGAGCTTTTGGGCTCCTATCTATTTAGTGCTCCTCATAACACTTGGGCCCATACTCCTGTCAATGTCAGGTGAGTTTGCTGCCATTCAGCACAGTGATACTGTTGTTTTTAAACCAGGTATTGGTACTTTTGGCAGTGTGGACAGGTGCTGCTGGAGAATTAAATTTCCATCTCCAAAAAGCTTATCGGCAGAGGGAAGCATGAAGTGCTCTAAAATGTCCTGGTAGACGGCTGAGCTGACTTTGGTCTTGATAAAACACAGTGGACCTACACCAGCAGATGACATGGCTCCCAAACCATCACTGATTGTGGAAATGTCACACTAGACCTTGGAAATCAAGGTCCCAGAGTGTGGAGGAAGAGTAGAGAGGCCACAATCCAAGCTGCTTGAGGTCTAGTGTGAAGTTTCCACAATCAGTGATGGTTTGGGGAGCCATGTCATCTGCTGGTGTAGGTCCACTGTGTTTTATCAAGACCAAAGTCAGCGCAGCCGTCTACCAGGAAATTTTAGAGCACTTCATGCTTCCCTCTGCCGACAAGCTTTTTGGAGATGAATGATATATACTGACAGCATCACTGACTCCTATTAACATGTACAGTAGATGGCACTGGTGACTATAAATACTATTGTTATAATGGGTTAGTATAATATAATACTGGAGGAAGGAGACTCCATTCATTGTATGTAACTTTTAAAGATACCTCATGCATCAAAATCAGTGAATCTTACAGAACCCCCTAGAGCTGTGCCCTATAGAAAGTCTGATCTGATTTATTTTGTTTAGTAAGGATTGGATACATAGATGACGTTGTTTTCACAAGCTGCTAGATATCTTCCCATACACTCATCCTGTTTTATTATAATGAATAGAATGGAAAGGGATTTTCATGTCTAAGAGCCGGCTCAATTCAGATAAGAGCAGTAAGGAATCAGTAGTGACAGAACAAATTTGATTGGAAGGAAAATTATTAGTTTTCTGTAATAAAAACCCAACATTGCAACCCATGTTCTAACATAAAGGCTTTAAACTATTAAAGGGCACCATCCTCAGAAAATCCAGTAAAAGTACTCTATGAGTAATAAAGCTGTGTTTGCTGCCGTTTTTTTATTTATAGGGGACAGGCTCATTAATTACTCTACTTGGATGTGATGTTTATGTGCTTTCTTTGGGACACCCCAGGGTCTATTTCAAGGTTTCGGGTAGGACTCCCATATGAGCATCTGTCAGCTTGACACACTATTGACAAAATGAGCCATGGGAACGAGGAAGCACTGATTTTCTGCTGACCATGTGTGTAAGGAAGAAGTGGGGACATTAATGCAGACCGCGGAAACACGCTATGCGAGACACTGGGCACATGGTTGAATTCTTAACCATTGTCAGCCTGGTTTTTGGCAAGCTGAGCAGTCATTGTCTAAAACATGTATTTCCTGAAGGAAAAATGATCTAACTTGTAGTGTAGAAGATATTCAGAATCAATTAAAGTAATTTTCCACTTTTTGAAGACCTTTATTTTTTTGTACACAATGTGGAGGTTTGTAAAAAGAATAATTTATATTTATGCAGAAGATATTTTTAAAACCTCAGTGCATCCAATATAAAAAAATGATGCAACCGTGTAAATAGTGTTAATTAAAAACATTATCGTTTTGTGTATACAGGTCTAATGTGTCTCAATGGTTGAAGTCTGTGATGAATTCCTGGGTAGTCAGATGCTGCAGTCAGGTGTTTCATCTGCCTCCTACGTCTTGTTTTATAATGACCAACGAACGAAAAATAATTGCAAGATCAGACTACAGAGAGATTGTTTGCAGTCTGTAACCAAGGAAACACATATGTCTGCATGTTTTTAAACAATACTATTTGACAGGTTGCTTACATTTTTTTTGCAAAACTTTACATACTGTGAGGCAATGAGGGGTATTATATGCGAAGGGCGCTATGTATCCCCAAGATGCGTATAGAAGCGTATTAAGGCCGTTGGGTGCATTGCTGTCACAGGTATAGCTGTGGTTGCAATGCAGAATAAAAGTAAGTGTGGTCTTTGACAAGCTATTTGCTCAAGGCAGATTAAAGAAAACTCGGCATGGGCTTTAATTTTTGGAGCGAACTACAGGATGGTAGTGGGGCGGTTCGCTCCCTCCAGCCGGGTCTTAAAAGTGGCCCATGGCCACAGGTTCCATTTAAAAACCTGCAATAAAGGGTTTGGGTGTGTCAGTGTTTGTTTGCAAGCAGAAGAGCAGGTGGCTCTGCAACAGCCAGCTTGTATGAGGTAACACAGAGCCAAGAGCAGCGAACGCCTGGCACCCCTCAGCGTGACACGGTGGTGCAGTCGCCCACATAAACCGGTCTTGGATACGGACTGTTGTGAGGCCCCGGCTGCGATCCAGAGGATACTGTGTGCTGTTCATTTTGTGAGTTTTGGACATTAAATATGCTTGCTTTGAGCATTCCTGGGTCACTGCCTCATTACTGCACAGTATGAACACGCCTGCACTACAATACCCTTTCTAAAACCACATTCCTGAATGACAACTAGATATTTGACATTCAGGGGTGTGGAAAACCTGGGTGTGGTTTCTAAAGTTTTTTTTGCCAACTGTCATGCATTGTAAACATTTAAAGGAAACAGGAAAGCATTTATGGTATAGAAGGACATTATGTATAGCATCTCCTGGGCAACCCAACAATATTACGGGGCAGGATGTGGGGAATTTTCATAGGTCGTCTGTCCTCAGTGTCATTACTTATCCAACTGATGGAAGGGGGGGTAATTACCAAGTGACCTCTGGAAAGTGAAACCAACGGAGCTGATCCTAATCATTAATTTTTATGATGTAAATTGAATAAACAAAACTCTACCAAAATTCCCAGACACTGCCACTACTGTTCACCATAGGATACAAAATGTACAAAAATACACTTAAAACATTGCTGTTTTCAAAAACAATTTGAAGGGTAGGAAAACTTTTGCACTCTCATTTTCATTGTTCCTTTGAATCTAAATTTAAAAAAAATGAAGCATTTTTGTAAATGGCTTTGAATAAAAATCTACTAGCGTTTTATGTATATAGCTCCTCAGCCACATCGTATTTAGAATATAGAGATGTTATTTTTTTAAAAGGACTTTTAAGCTGTTAAAAACAAGGCACATGAATCCTTCCAGTATACTATTTTCTTGTCAACCACAGAAAAAACATTCTGTTCCTTGACTATGCAGGATCTCAGTGAGCACAAAAAATTATCCCTGTTCCATCAGTTCCGGCACTCTGCCAGGCATAGAGGGGTTAATGTTCTCAGGAAGTAACCATTGCGAATGAATGAGAATTCTTCTAGTGACATTTGTGCAGGAGAGCAGAATTTATTAAGTAGGTGACTGCAAAATTCTGACAAGTGGGAACATTTATTACTGATATATACCTATAAGGGTACGTCTCCACGGTCCGTTTCGCCGGCGGGATCGCCGCAGCGGCGAAGCCGCTCGGCGCTAAGCCCCGCCCCCTTAATGGGACGCGATGGTGCCGGATGTGTACAGTACACATCCGGGATCATCGCACCCCTCGCCATAGGGCCCTGTGATATGCCTTGCGGGGACGCTGCGTCCCCGCAAGGTGTACGGACATGCTGCGTTCTGAAAAGACGCGCAGCATGTCCGGAGTCACAGGGCCTCCGCGTGCGGGTTTCCACGCATAGTGGAGACGGGATTTCATAAAATCCCCTCCACTATGCTGGAACATCTGGACGCTGCTTGTTTGACGCTGCAGCGTCAAACAAGCAGCGTTTACGTACCGTGGAAACATACCCTAAGACCCTGCATGTGCAGCTGTCCACTTTAATAAGTATGGAAATTACGAAAAAATAAACTCTGCTATGGTGATGTCCATGGTTAAGCACAAGGAGATGTGTTGTCTGAAATATGTTCTGCCACACTCAATGCACTTGGGCAACAAATCATCAAGATCTGCTGCTGGCAGCTGCTCCCATAGCAATTTGCCACCATTGATGTCCTAGATGTGCTCAATGGGAGACAAGTCCGGAAACACTAGATGCCATAGTAGCACGTTTAGGTCATGCAGACTGCACAAAGTAGCACAAGCAATATGTGACCTGGCATTGTCAAACAAACACAACCCCTGAAAAACAAACTCATAGCATTATTCCTGCTCCATCAAGCTTTAAAGGGAAGGTGCCACCAGTTTTCTTGTAGTTTTTTTTTGTGTGAAATTAAGCTTAAAATAGTAAATAAAATGTACTAATGCAATGTTTGCACTGTTTGCACACATTTCTATATGAAAAATATTATATATTTTCTTACAAATATATATATTTACCACTAGGGGGAGCATTTTCCGTTTTAGACCTCAAGCAGCTATAGTGAGACTTACCAGCTTTACTGTTAGCTGGAAAATTGGGGCAGTAACTGCTGACATCACCATTTCCCTCCCCTTTTGGGTGGTCTAATATCCCTGGGGCAGAATGAAGAGCAGCATCACAGGGCAGAGCCATTTTGTGTGTGACTGCCCTGTGATCTGCTATCACACAAGTGGTGTGTGTGTTAGTGATGTGTCGTTCGTGAACTAACCAACACAAAGAGCCGGCTCCCTGCTGTGAATGAAAGGAGTCGGCTCTGCAGCATGAGTGAGCCGAGTCTTTTTTTTTTTGTCTTTCTTGTCTGGGCCTGGCAGCTTCTCAGAGTCAGCCAGTGAAGTGTGACTGTGACTCATGTGGGAGGAGCAGACAGCAGAGAGGTAGAGTGGAGTCTCTGGGCTGTAAATAAATGCCTATGAGTTACCATGTGACCCAAATAAAGGTGCAATATTACACTGGCTTGAGTGGCTTCCTCCCTGGTATGTGACTGTGTAGGAGGAATGACAAATTGTATGTTCATCATCATCATCATCATCTGCAATGACCTGTGAGTTACCTTTTGTCCCAAATAAAGATACACTTTACTGTGGCCTCATCCATGGCATATATACATATATGGTACTAGATGGTGGCCCGATTCTAACGCATCGGGTATTCTAGAAAATGCATGTCCACGTAGTATATTGCCCAGTCATGTAGTATATTGCCCAGCCACGTAGTATATTGCCCAGCCACGTATGTAACAGGTTAAAAAAAGAGTTAAAATAAAAAATAAACATATACTCACCTTCCGAGGGAGCCCTTGTAGTCCTGTCGCCTGTGTGCGGTGCACGCGGCAGCTTCCTGTCCCAGGGTTTGATGCGCGCAGGACCTGTGATGATGTCGCGGTCACATGACCGTGACGTCATGGAAGGTCCTTCTCGCATACCATCCTTGGCACTGGAGCCTGCCGCTTGCACTGCCGAGGAGAGGATGCAACGACGGAGGGTGAGCATAGCAGGTTTTTTAAATTATTTTTAACATTACATTTTTTTTTACTATTGATGTCGCATAGGCAGCATCAATAGTAAAAAGTTGGGGACACACAGGGTTAATAGCAGCGGTTACGGAGTGCGTCAAACACGGCATAACGCGGTCCGTTACCGCCGGCATTAACCCTGTGTGAGCGTGCCTGCCGGAGGGTCTGTACGGCCTCTCCGGGGGGTCTGTACGGCGTCTCCAGGGTCTGTACGGCCTGCCGGGGGTCTTTGTGTCTGTGCAGGCATCGTTCAATGGGACTACAAGGCCCATCGAACGATGCCTGCTAGACTGACAGTGATTGACACATTAGCCAATGATGGGACAGTAGTAGTCCCATCATCCGGCTAATGTGTTAAATATAAAAAAAAAATACTCCATACATACTCCATACATGCTACATACATACAGTACATTCATACATTACATACATGACATATATATAGACATACAGTACATATAACATAGATTACATACTCACCGTTACTTGTCACTTTGTTCCCCGAAGCCAGTGTCATCTGTAAAAAATATGAAAAAAACAAACAACCAATATACTCCCTGTCCGCAGAAATCCACGAGTGTCCCACGACGATCTCCCGTGGAAAGCAGCAGCATCAGATAAAAAAACGGATCCGGCGGAAAAAAACAGTTCGGACGAAAAAAAACGGATCCGGCGAAAAAAAAAAGGATCCGGCAGGAAAAAACGGATCTGGTGGAAAAAAACGGATCCGGTTGAAAAAACAGATCCGGCGGAAAAAAACGGATCCGGTGGAAAAAACGGATCCGGCGGAAAATAACGGATCCGGCGGAAAAAAAACATCTGGCGGGGAAAAAACTGATCCGGCGGAAAAAACGGATCTGGTGGAAAAAAACGGACCCGGTTGAAAAAAAGGATCCGGCGGGAAAAAAAACGGATCCGGTGGAAAAAACGGATCCGGCGGAAAAAACGGATCCGGCGGAAAAAAACTGATCCGGCAGGAAAAAAACTGATCCAGCGGAAAAAAACGGATCTGGTGGAAAAAAAACGGATCCGGCGAAAAAAAACTGATCTGGCAGGAAAAAAAATGGATCCGGGGGAAAAAAAATTGATCTGGCGGAAAAAAAACGGATCATGCAGGAAAAAATGGATCCGGGGGAAAAAAATGGATCTGGCGGAAAAAAACGGATCTGGCGGAAAAAAACGGACCCTGCAGGAAAAAATGGATCCGGCGGAAAAACCCGGATCTGGCGGAAAAAACCTGATCCTGCAAATGTGCTCGCAGGATGCGTTTTTTTCCCATAGACTTGTATTAGTGACGGATCGTGACGGATGGCCACACGTCGCGTCCGTTGTGCAACGGATCCGTCGTGTTTTGGCTGACCATCGGCACAAAAAACGTTCAAGTGAACTTTTTTGTCAATCGTGTCCGCCATTTTCTACCGCGCATGCGCGGCCAAAACTCCGCCCCCTCCTTCCAGACTTCAGAATGGGCAGCGGATGTGTTGAAAAACTGCATCCGCTGCCCACGTCGGGCACAAATTTCACAACGTGCGTCGGTACGTCGGCCCGACGCATAGCGACAGACCCGTACCGACGCAAGTGTAAAAGAGGCCTTTGAGCGTTGAATTAAAAAAAAAAAACGGAGAGAGGGGGAAAGCCGACGGCCGGGGGCCAATATTTGTAGCCTTCTATGAATATCAGCCCGCAGCTGTCTGCGTAGCCTTTACTGGCTATTAAAATAGGGGGACCCCCCAAAAAAAAATTACGTGGGGTCCCCCTATATTTTATAGCCAGAAAGACTACGCAGACAGCTGCGGGCTGATATTCATAGCCTAGAGAGGGGCCATGGATATTGGCCCCCCCCCGGCTACAAATACCAGTCCGCAGCCGCCCCAGAAATGGCGCATCTGTAAGATGCACCAATTCTGGCACTTAGCCCCTCTCTTCCCACTCCCGTGTAGCGGTGGGATATGGGGTAATAAGGGGTTAATGTCACCTTGCTATCGTAAGGTGACATTAAGCCGGGTTAATAACGGAGAGGCGTCAATAAGACACCTATCCATTATTAATCCAATAGTAAGAAAAGGGTTAATAAAACACAAACACATTAGGAAAAAGTATTTTAATATTCTTCATTTCACCATACTTCAGCGCTTGCAAAAAACGTAAAATAATAAACCGTATACTACCTGTCCGCCGTAGTCCAATTAATAACGAGTGTCCCATGACGATCTCCCCTATAGAACAGTGACATCGGGTGATGTCACTGCTCTATAGGACCCTCAGTGACACACTGACAGGAGACAATGGCTCCTGCAGTGCATCACTGAGGTTACCTGAGTTCAAAGTGTCACTTTATGCCAATTGCTGCATGGGAAAATGTCTCACCCAGCAATGCCATAAAGTGAGACTAGGGACTTTTTTTTTTACAGCGGCGGAGGAATACAGTGGTGGAAGGATACCTTCCTGCCCTCATTGTGTTCCTGGAGCCCCTGGAGAGCAGTCGCATTATCTGATGCTGCTGCTCTCCATGGGAGATCGTCGTGGGACACTCGTGGATTTCTGCGGACAGGGAGTATATTGGTTGTTTGTTTTTTTCATATTTTTTACAGATGACACTGACTTCAGGGAACAAAATTACAAGTAATGGTGAGTATGAAATTTATGTTTAATGTACTGTATGTCTATAATTATTGTGTGTAGCATGTGTGTGTAGCATGTGTGTGCAGCATGTGTGTGCAGGATGTGTGTAGCATGTGTGTGCAGGATGTATGTAGCATGTGTGTGTGCAGGATGTATGTAGCATGTGTGTGTGCAGGATGTATGTAGCATGTATGTAGCATGTATGTTGCATGTATGTAGCATGTATGGATGTATGTAGCATGTATGGATGTATGTAGCATGTATGTAGCATGTATGGATGTATGTAGCATGTATGTAGCATGTATGGATAGAGTATTTTTTTTTTTAATTCAACACATTAGCGTGATGATGGGACTATTACTGTCCCATCATTGGCTAATGTGTCAATCACTGTCAGTCTAGCAGGCATCGTCCGATGGGACTTGTAGTCCCATCGGACGATGCTTGCACACACGCATAGAGACCCCCCCACACGGGGAGAGAATGCAGGGGGGAGAGGAAGGAGAGCGACACGGGGGGGAGAGCGACACGGGGGGGCAGAGAATGCAGGGGGGAGAGCGACACGGGGGGGCCGAGAATGCAGGGGGGAGAGGAGGGAGAGCGACACGGGGAGAGGAGGAAGAAGGACACGGGGAGAGAAGGCAGGGAGGAGAGGAGGAAGAGCGACAAGGGGGGGAGAGAATGCAGCTTGATCTCCGGGACTATGTGCAAGTGGGGAGGCGGAGACATAGCAGGAAAAGCACCCAGGGAGGGCAGCGTGTGAGGAGCAGAGGATGTCTGCTCAGAACGTGCAGTGCCTGGAGTACAGACAGAGGAGCAGGGAGAAAAATCACCCGCACTCTCCGGCTTCAGTCAGCGCTTCTGTCCTGCAGCGATAGAGAGCAAGTGGAGCTCGGCAGATAGCACTGGGCTATAGTAAAATGGCGGCCAGTCACACCTACAGCAGTGAGTTGTACAGCCCACAGAGGCGTGCCCAGCTCACTGCTAATGCCTCTTCAATGTTATAGATAGGGTCCGCGGCGGTCTATTATCTCCTATGTCCATGGGGTGCCGTAATATGACACTGCTAGTGTCGTGCTACTGCTGTGAAACCAAGATGTCAGCCCCCAGTTCCTTCTTTCTACTCGTATAACTCATGAAATCTGTTTTACATGCATTCAAATCTTGGTTATAACAGCATGTTATGCTACATTACATTGATTAATTAATGATCTACAAACGCGGTACCTTACCTTTAAAGCCGACACAATGCAGTCAGGTGGGCAGGTAGGGACTGGGGCTGAAATTCAACCCTGGCATTTGAAATCACACAGATCCATGCTGTCCCCATCCCCAAGTACCAAATGGGATATATTACTAATATTACCCTGGATGGAGGAAAGCAAGATTTCCTACAAGACCAATAATTCTTATGATACCCGTGGCCTGCTGGAGTAAGTGACTGAGTCAGCGACTTTGTGCTCCGTCACAACTATTAATAGTATGGGTGCCTTGAGAAAACAGGTTCTGCTAACAACATAGCAGACAAGGCAGCCAACAACCCGACAGGCCCTTCTGGCATTTGCCAAAATTGCCTGATGGCCAGTCCGGCCCTGCAGGTTGGTAACGTTCTCCTGGCATTGAACAATCCTAGACTCATCCATCCAGGGCTGCTTTTAGACAAAGTGGGGCCCTAGGCAAAAATTTAAAGTGGGGCCCCAAATGCTAACATTGTAAAATCACACAAACATTTAAGTTACATTACATGAGTAGGATGCGGATACAGTTGGTGGAGGGGCCTGGAGCCAGTGCTCACACTGTGGCCCCCATATTTAGGGGCCTTATATCGGCCAACAGGTCTGCCACTATTAGCTGTATGCAGGGGCGTTGCTAGGGTCAGAAAAGATTGGGGGCCCAAGCCCCAACACAAAGAGCTGCCCCCAACCCCCTCTTAATTTTTTTTTTAACACCACAGATAATACATTGATAACTCTCTGAGTACAGATAATTTAGTATATATCACATGCAGTCCTATGTAACACCACAGATAGACATAGCGTTTCAGAGTAAGACTATGTTCACATGCAGCATATTTTTCAGTAGCCAAAACCTTTGCTATTAGCAGTAAAAACGTTGCGTTCAAAACACAAGTTTTTCAGCTTATTTTGTGGTGTTCTTCACACTTTTTTCAGCTTTTTGTTGGAGTGAGGATGTTTGCTTTGTCTACAGTATGTTTAAGACCACATTCATACGATCAGTATTTGGTCAGTATTTCACATCAGTATGTGTAAGCCAAAACCAGGAGGGTGATAAATACCGAAGTGGTGACGTGTTTCTCAGGGTATGTGCACACGCTGCGGATCTACAGCAGTTTTCCATGCGTTGTACAGCACCATGTAAACGTATGGAAAACAAAATCCGCCGTACACATGCTGCGGAAAATACCACGCAGAAATGCTGCATTGTATTTTCTGCAGCATGTCAATTCTTTGTGCAGATTCCGCAACGTTTTACAACTGCTCCATAATAGGAATCCGCAGGGGTACAAACGCTGTTGAAAACCGCACAAAAAATGTGGTAATTCCGCCGTAAATCTGCAGGTAAAACGCAGGGCGTTTTACCTGCAGATTTTTAGGAATCTGTCATGGTTCCCAATGGCAAGGGAACGTAAGAAACATATAAGTAACGAACGAGCTCTCGGGTGATGGAAACTCGAGTTGACCGTGAGCTAAATCTACCACACAACTAACAGTAGCCAGGGAGCATACCTACGGCTTCCTATATGCCACGCGCCAGCCGGAGGACTAACTACGCCTGGTAGAGGAAGAAACAGACCTGGCTTACCTCTAGGGAAATACCCCAAAAGATGATAGCAGCCCCCCACATGTAATAACGGTGAATTAAGAGGAAAAGACATACACAGTATGAAAGTAGATTTAGCAAAGAGAGGTCCACTTACTAGATAGCAGAAGGATACAAAAGAGGACTTCACGGTCATCTGAAAACCCTTTCAAAAACCATCCTGAAATTACTTTAAGACTCCTGTGTCAACTCATGACACAGGAGTGGCAATTTCAGCCCGCAAGAGCTTCCAGCTACAGAGAATAACAAAACTGCAAACTGGACAAAAGGTACAAAACAAAAGGACAAAGTCCACTTAGCTGATCAGCAGACTAGTAGCAGGAACATGCAACCGAAGGCTCTGGTTACAATGATGACCGGCAAGGAAATGACTGGAGAGCAAGGTTAAATAGGAAACTCCCAAACACTGATGGAAGCAGGTGAACAGAAGCAGCAAAGTGCAAACAAGTCACCAGTACCACAAGCAACCACCAGGGGAGCCCAAAAAGCGGATACACAACAGTACCCTCCCCTTAAGGAGGGGGCACCGAACCCTCACAAGAACCGCCAGGGCGATCTGGATGAGCCCTATGAAAGGCACGAACCAAATCCGAGGCATGAACATCAGGGGCAGTTACCCAAGAATTATCTTCCTGACCATAGCCTTTCCATTTAACCAGATATTGAAGTCTCCGTCTGGAAATACGGGAGTCCAAGATCTTCTCTACGACGTACTCCAATTCACCCTCCACCAGCACAGGAGCAGGAGGTTCAGTAGAAGGAACCACCGGTACCTCATATCTCCGCAACAACGACCGATGGAACACATTATGGATAGCGAAAGATGCCGGGAGGTCCAAACGAAAGGAAACAGGGTTAAGAATCTCCAAAATCCTATAAGGACCGATGAACCGAGGCTTAAATTTGGGAGAAGAAACCCTCATAGGGACAAAACGGGAAGACAACCACACCAAGTCCCCAACGCGAAGGTGGGGACCAACACGACGACGACGGTTAGCAAACTGCTGAGTCCTCTCCTGGGACAATTCCAAATTATCCACCACTTGTCCCCAAATCCGATGCAACCGATCCACCACCGCATCCACTCCAGGACAATCCGAAGATTCAACCTGACCAGATGAAAAACGCGGATGAAACCCTGAATTGCAAAAGAAAGGAGAAACCAAAGTGGCAGAACTAGCCCGATTATTAAGAGCAAACTCCGCCAACGGCAGAAAGGCAACCCAATCATCCTGATCCGCAGACACAAAACACCTTAAATAAGTCTCCAAAGTTTGATTAGTTCGCTCCGTCTGGCCATTGGTCTGAGGATGGAATGCAGACGAAAAGGACAAATCAATGCCCAACCTGGCACAGACTGCCCGCCAAAATCTAGACACGAACTGGGTACCCCTGTCAGAAACGATGTTTTCCGGAACACCATGCAAGCGAACCACATTTTGAAAAAACAGAGGGACCAACTCAGATGAGGAAGGCAACTTAGGCAATGGCACCAAATGAACCATTTTAGAAAAACGGTCACACACCACCCAGATGACAGACATCTTCTGAGAAACAGGGAGATCCGAGATAAAGTCCATAGAGATGTGCGTCCAAGGCCTCTTCGGAATAGGCAAGGGCAACAACAACCCACTAGCCCTAGAACAACAAGGCTTGGCCCGAGCACACACATCGCAAGACTGCACAAAAACACGCACATCTCGAGACAGGGAAGGCCACCAGAAGGATCTAGCCACCAAATCTCTGGTGCCAAAAATTCCCGGATGACCTGCCAGAGTAGAAGAATGAACTTCCGAGATGACTCTAGTGGTCCACTCGTCAGGAACAAAGAGTCTACCAGACGGACAACGATCAGATCTATCCGCCTGAAATTCTTGCAAAGCACGTCGCAAATCTGGAGAGACAGCAGACAAAACCACTCCATCCTTAAGGACACCAGCAGGTTCAGAATTCCCAGGAGAGTCAGGCTCAAAACTCCTAGAAAGAGCATCTGCTTTCACATTCCTAGAACCCGGTAAGTACGAGACCACAAAATTAAACCGGGAAAAGAACAACGACCAACGTGCCTGTCTAGGATTCAGGCGCCTGGCAGACTCCAAATAAATTAAATTCTTGTGATCAGTCAAAACTACCACCTGATGTCTGGCACCCTCAAGCCAATGACGCCACTCCTCAAATGCCCACTTCATGGCCAAAAGCTCCCGATTACCAACATCATAGTTTCGCTCGGCGGCCGAAAATTTTCGCGAAAAGAACGCACAAGGTCTCATCACTGAGCAGTCGGAACTTTTCTGCGACAAAACCGCCCCCGCTCCGATCTCGGAAGCATCGACCTCAACCTGAAAGGGAAGAGAAACATCAGGCTGGCGCAACACAGGGGCAGACAAAAAGCGGCGCTTAAGCTCCCGAAAGGCCTCCACGGCAGCAGGGGACCAATTGGCAACATCAGCACCCTTTTTAGTCAAATCCGTCAGAGGTTTAGCAACGCCAGAAAAACCAGCTATAAATCGACGATAAAAATTAGCAAAGCCCAAGAATTTCTGGAGACTCTTCAGAGAAGTAGGCTGCGTCCAGTCGTAAATAGCCCGAACCTTGACAGGGTCCATCTCAATAGAAGAAGGGGAAAAAATATACCCCAAAAATGAAATATTTTGAACCCCAAAAACACACTTTGAACCCTTTACACACAAAGAATTCTCCCGCAAAACCTGAAAAACCCTCCTGACCTGCTGAACATGAGACTCCCAGTCATCAGAAAAAATCAAAATATCATCCAAGTACACAATCATAAATTTATCCAAATATTCACGGAAAATATCATGCATTAAGGACTGAAAGACAGAAGGTGCATTAGAAAGGCCAAAAGGCATTACCAAATACTCAAAATGGCCCTCAGGCGTATTAAATGCGGTCTTCCACTCATCCCCCTGCTTAATTCGCACCAAATTATACGCCCCACGAAGATCAATCTTAGAGAACCACTTAGCCCCCCTTATGCGAGCAAACAAATCAGTCAGCAAAGGCAACGGATACTGATATTTGACTGTAATTTTATTCAGGAGACGATAATCAATACAAGGCCTCAGAGAGCCATCCTTTTTAGAGACAAAGAAAAAACCGGCTCCTAAAGGTGATGAAGAAGGACGAATATGTCCCTTTTCCAGGGACTCCTTAATATACTCGCGCATAGCAGCATGTTCAGGTACAGATAGGTTAAACAAACGACCCTTTGGAAATTTACTGCCAGGAATCAGATCTATGGCGCAATCACAATCCCTGTGAGGAGGGAGTGAACCAATCTTAGGCTCTTCAAAAATATCACGATAATCAGACAAAAATGCCGGAATCTCAGATGGAATAGATGACGAAATGGACACCATAGGAGTGTCCCCATGAGCCCCCCGACATCCCCAGCTTAACACAGACATAGCCTTCCAGTCAAGGACTGGGTTATGAGACTGTAACCATGGTAATCCAAGCACCAAAACATCATGTAAATTGTACAACACAAGGAAGCGAATCACCTTCTGATGGTCTGGAGTCATACGCATAGTCACTTGCGTCCAGAACTGTGGTTTATTACAAGCCAAAGGTGTAGAATCAATACCCTTCAGAGGTATAGGGACTTCCAGAGGCTCTAAATCAAACCCACAGCGCCTGGCAAAGGACCAGTCCATAAGACTCAGAGCGGCGCCAGAGTCCACATAGGCATCCACGGTAAAAACTGATAATGAACAAATCAAGGTTACAGACAAAATAAATTTGGACTGTAAAGTGCCAATTGAAATGGACTTGTCAACCTTCCTAGTACGCTTAGAGCATGCCGATATAACATGAGCAGAATCACCACAATAGAAGCATAACCCATTTTTACGCCTATAATTCTGCCGCTCGCTTCTGGACATAACTCTGTCACATTGCATTTTCTCTGGCGTCTCTTCAGAAGATACCGCCAAATGGTGCACGGGTTTGCGCTCCCGCAAACGCCGATCAATCTGAATTGCCATTGTCATGGACTCATTCAGACCTGTAGGCGCAGGAAACCCGACCATAACATCTTTAACGGCATCAGAAAGGCCCTCTCTGAAATTTGCCGCTAAGGCGCACTCATTCCACTGAGTAAGCACAGACCACCTACGAAATTTTTGGCAGTATATCTCCGCTTCATCTTGCCCTTGAGATAGGGCTATCAAAGCTTTTTCAGCTTGAATCTCCAAATTAGGTTCCTCATAAAGCAACCCTAAAGCCAGGAAAAACGCATCCACATTGAGCAACGCAGGATCCCCTGGTGCCAATGAAAATGCCCAATTTTGAGGGTCACCTCGCAGCAAAGAGATTACAATCTTAACCTGCTGGACAGGATCTCCTGAGGAGTGAGGTCTGAGAGAAAGGAATAATTTACAATTATATTTGAAATTCAAAAACCGAGATCTATCTCCGGAAAACACCTCTGGTGTAGGGATTTTAGGTTCAGAAATAGGAGCATGTATAACAAAATCTTGTAAATTTTGAACCTTCGTAGCAAGATGATTTAAACCTGCAGCCAAACTCTGAGGATCCATCTTTAAACAGGTGAGCTCAGAGCCATTCAAGGATTATAAGGAGAGAAAGGCAAAGGCTGTAATTAAAGCTGAAATACAACTGATCCAACTATGGAGCAAGCATAGAGGAAAAAGGGAAAAAAAAAAAAAATTTACAGACTTCTTTTTTCTCTCCTTTCTTCTGCCAATAAGTTTAACACTGGCCGGTCATACTGTCATGGTTCCCAATGGCAAGGGAACGTAAGAAACATATAAGTAACGAACGAGCTCTCGGGTGATGGAAACTCGAGTTGACCGTGAGCTAAATCTACCACACAACTAACAGTAGCCAGGGAGCATACCTACGGCTTCCTATATGCCACGCGCCAGCCGGAGGACTAACTACGCCTGGTAGAGGAAGAAACAGACCTGGCTTACCTCTAGGGAAATACCCCAAAAGATGATAGCAGCCCCCCACATGTAATAACGGTGAATTAAGAGGAAAAGACATACACAGTATGAAAGTAGATTTAGCAAAGAGAGGTCCACTTACTAGATAGCAGAAGGATACAAAAGAGGACTTCACGGTCAACTGAAAACCCTTTCAAAAACCATCCTGAAATTACTTTAAGACTCCTGTGTCAACTCATGACACAGGAGTGGCAATTTCAGCCCGCAAGAGCTTCCAGCTACAGAGAATAACAAAACTGCAAACTGGACAAAAGGTACAAAACAAAAGGACAAAGTCCACTTAGCTGATCAGCAGACTAGTAGCAGGAACATGCAACCGAAGGCTCTGGTTACAATGATGACCGGCAAGGAAATGACTGGAGAGCAAGGTTAAATAGGAAACTCCCAAACACTGATGGAAGCAGGTGAACAGAAGCAGCAAAGTGCAAACAAGTCACCAGTACCACCAGCAACCACCAGGGGAGCCCAAAAAGCGGATACACAACAGGAATCTGTGTGGAAAAATCCACGGCAGATTCCGCAACGTGTGCACATAGCCTCATTGTTCCACTGCTGTTTCTGCATTACAAATACTGATGTGAAATACTGAACATGTGAACGAGACCTAATAGTTTAATTCACCAAAACCACTTAAAAAATTGCAGTGAAAAATGCTGTTGTAATATCTGCAGCTTTTTTATTCTTTCATTGCTTTCTACAGGTGAAAACACACTGAAAGAAGTGACACGCTACAGATGCTACAAAAAGTGCTACAGTTCTGAAATCCAGTCAGAAAAAATACAAGCGCCTGCAGGAAATTTCGGAAATCTCCTATGTTTTGCTGGCACTTTGAAAAGCAGCTTTTCGCCATGTTCATATGCAGAATTTTTGCAGCTCTTTCTTCTGCAAATAAGAAGTTTACAGCATTTTACAGCACAAGCAAAACTGAGATTTTCAGAAATCTCCTGCACACCCTTTTATTTTCCCCTGACTTAATTTCACAACTGCAGCATTTTTTAAATCTGCAGCGTGTCGCTTTCAGCAATTTTTTTCACCCGTAGAAAGCAATGAAAAAGTTTAAAAAATGCTGCAAATGTTGCAACGTTGTTTTTCGATGCGTTTTTGGTGAATATAACTAACTTTATTAAACATGTACTGTAGACAAAATGCATACTGTAAAAAACAAACAGCAAAAGCTCTAAGGGTATGTGCACACGCTGCGGATTTTGCTGCGGATCCGCAGCGGATTTGACGCTGCGGAACTGTAGCAGTTTTCCCAAAGTTTACAGTACCATGTAAACCTATGGGGAAAAAAAAACGCTGTGCACATGCTGCAGAAAATTCCGCACGGAAACGCAGCGGATTATTTTCCGCAGCATGTCAATTCTTTCTGCGGATTCTGCAGCGGTTTTCAACATGCACCAATAGGAAAGTGCAGTTTAAAACCCGCAGAGGAATCCGCAGAAGAAACCGCGATAAAATCCGCAGTGAAAACCGCAGTGGGTGCACATACCCTCAGAGTGTGTGTCCACAATCAGAAAACGCTGCAGGTCGGCTGCTGTGTACTTGTGCAGTGTCCAACCCGCAGCGGCCAGATGTTACAGTATAGTGGATGGGATTTCAAGAAATTCCATCTCTACTATGCGCGCACCGACACCCGCACCTCACCCGCAGAGACGGACATGTGGCGCGTCTGTCCAGGCTGCAGCATTCCAATTTATCTGGCGCAGACGCGAGTCTCCACCAGAGAAATCTCTCCTGTGCAATGTATAGGACGCAGGGATTCCGTGCGGTTCAATGAACACATGCGGAATCACCTGTGTTCAAAACATGGCAGCACTTTGGACGCAGCACATGTCCACTGCATCCAAAAGGCTGCCATTTCCAGATCCTCTGCACATACCCTAAAAAATGGGTGCTTTGAAAGCAGTATTTTTACTGCCAAGAGAGCATGTTTTGGCTGCAAAAAAATGCACCAAAAACGCTGATTCCTATGCACACCTGTACTATATATGTGTATGATTTACCCTTATTATTTCATGTGGGAATTCATTTATTTCTATATAATAAATGCCCTGATTCAGCAGACAATATTCCTGTCTTGTGTCATCCAGACAGTAGTGACAGCAGGTCTCCATGTCAGATTGCAAGCAATGATTCAGTGACTGTGGTCAGAGCCTATGCTGATGGCTGCTGTATGTGACTGTGAAACCTGATCCTCAGACCCCCTCAGTGGTAAATCACTGCACTGAGGGGGTCTCAAGGGGGGTTTGGGAGACACGTTCTGGGACTACAGAGCAATGCACAGCATTATTCACTGCTGAAAACCCTCTGGGTACTTCATACAGGGGTTGCAGATGCAGGGGCCCCCTTGTAGGTGGGGGCCCCAGGCGTCTGCCTGGTCTACCTGTGCCAAACGCCGGCCCTGCATCCATCAGATGCCACACAGAGAAGCGTGATGCATCACTGTGTAACACCCCAGGTAACCGGTTGTTACAGTGATGTTGCCTGTTGTGAATTAGACTTTTTGGCTCCCTCTTGTGGTCACTAGTGATATGACTCTGGGATTGTCTTTCTTCAGTTTGGCACTCACCTGGGTCGTTAGTCCAGGGGTGTCGCTATATAAACTTCCTGGATCCTTAGTCCAGTGCCTGGCATCGTTGTAATCAGATCCTTCTGTTGCTCCTGTCTGCTGGTCCTGGTTCTTGCAAAATTAAGCTAAGTCTTCGGCTACTGCTATTTGTGGTGCTAGGATTAGATATATGGTCAGCCCAGTTACCACTGCCCTATGAGCTGGTTTTTTGTGTTTGCAGACTTGGTATTTATTCCTGAGACCCTCTGCCATTGGGGTCATAACAGTATGCCAGGCCAACATTGAATGTTTAATGCATTGCAGAAGTGGGATAATAAGAAAGGAAATTCTGAGTTTTTTTTTTTTTTTTTCCTCTCTTCCTCCCCTTTACCTCTGAGTGGCTTGAGCTTGCTGCAGACATGAATGTCCAGACCTTGATTACAAGTGTGGACCAGCTTGCTGCTCGTGTGCAAAGCATACAAGATTTTGTTACCAGTAGTTCTATGTCTGAACCTAGAATACCTATTCCCGAACTGTTTTCTGGAGACCGATTTAAGTTTAGGAATTTCAGGGATAATTGTAAATTGTTTCTATCTCTGAGACCCCGTTCATCTGGAGACTCAGCTCAGCAAGTTGGAATTGTTATCTCTTTTTTACGGGGCGACCCTCAGGATTGGGCTTTCTCGCTAGCGCCAGGAGATCCGGCATTGGCAAATATTGATGCGTTTTTTCTGGCGCTCGGATTGCTTTACGAGGAACCCAATCTTGAGGTTCAGGCAGAAAAAGCCTTGCTGGCTATTTCTCAGGGCCAGGATGAAGCTGAAGTGTATTGCCAAAAATTTCGGAAATGGTCCGTGCTTACTCAGTGGAATGAGTGTGCTCTGGCTGCAAATTTCAGAAATGGCCTTTCTGAAGCCATTAAGAATGTGATGGTGGGTTTCTCCATTTCTACAAGTCTGAATGATTCCATGGCGCTGGCTATTCAAATTGACCGGCGTTTGCGGGAGCGCAAAACCGCTAATCCTCTGGTAGTGTTGTCTAAACAAGCACCTGATTTGATGCAATGTGATAGAATTCAGACCAGAAATGAGCGGAAAAATCATAGACGTCAGAATGGGTTGTGTTTTTACTGTGGAGATTCTACACATGTTATATCAGCATGCTCTAAACGCCTAACAAGGGTTGTTAGTCCTGTCGCCATTGGTAATTTGCAACCTAAATTTATTTTGTCTGTGACTTTAATTTGCTCATTGTCCTCTTACCCTGTTATGGCGTTTGTGGATTCAGGTGCTGCCCTGAGTCTTATGGATCTGTCATTTGCCAAGCGCTGTGGTTTTGTTCTTGAGCCGTTGGTTAATCCTATCCCTCTGAGGGGTATTGATACTACGCTATTGGCGGAAAATAAACCGCAGTTTTGGACACAGGTAACCATGTGCATGACTCCTGAACATCGGGAGGTGATTCGTTTTCTTGTTCTGCATAAAATGCATGATTTGGTCGTTTTGGGTTTGCCATGGTTACAGACTCATAATCCAGTCTTGGATTGGAAGGCAATGTCTGTGTCAAGTTGGGGCTGTCAGGGTATTCATGGTGATTCCCCGCCGGTGTCTATTGCTTCCTCTACTCCTTCGGAAGTTCCTGAGTATTTGTCTGATTATCAGGATGTGTTCAGCGAGTCCAGGTCCAGTGCTCTGCCTCCTCATAGGGACTGTGACTGTGCCATAGATTTTATTCCAGGTAGCAAATTTCCTAAGGGAAGACTATTTAATCTGTCTGTACCTGAGCATACCGCAATGCGTTCGTATATCAAGGAATCTCTGGAGAAGGGGCATATCCATCCTTCCTCTTCCCCTCTTGGTGCGGGATTCTTTTTTGTGGCCAAGAAGGACGGATCTTTGAGACCTTGTATTGACTATCGGCTTTTGAATAAAATCACTGTTAAATTTCAGTATCCTTTGCCTCTGTTGTCAGACTTGTTTGCCCGAATTAAAGGTGCCAAGTGGTTCACCAAGATAGATCTTCGTGGTGCGTACAACCTTGTGCGCATTAAGCGAGGAGATGAATGGAAAACCGCATTTAATACGCCCGAAAGTCATTTTGAGTACTTGGTGATGCCTTTTGGGCTCTCTAATGCTCCTTCAGTGTTTCAGTCCTTTATGCATGATATTTTCCGGAAGTATCTGGATAAATTTATGATCGTTTATCTGGATGATATTCTGGTTTTTTCTGATGACTGGGACTCGCATGTAGAGCAGGTCAGGATGGTGTTTCAGGTTTTGCGTGAGAATGCCTTATTTGTTAAGGGCTCAAAGTGTCTCTTTGGAGTACAGAAGGTTCCCTTTTTGGGGTTTATTTTTTCCCCTTCTGCGGTGGAGATGGACCCAGTCAAGGTCCGAGCTATTCATGATTGGACTCAACCCACGTCAGTTAAGAGTCTTCAGAAGTTCTTGGGTTTTGCTAACTTCTACCGTCGTTTTATTGCTAATTTTTCTAGCATTATTAAACCTTTGACGGATATGACCAAGAAAGGTTCTGATGTTGCTAACTGGGCTCCTGCAGCCGTGGAGGCTTTCCAGGAGTTGAAGCGCCGGTTTACTTCGGCGCCTGTTTTGTGCCAGCCTGATGTCTCACTTCCCTTTCAGGTTGAAGTGGATGCTTCTGAGATTGGGGCAGGGGCCGTTTTGTCGCAGAGAGGCCCTGGTTGCTCTGTGATGAGACCTTGTCCCTTTTTCTCGAGGAAGTTTTCGCCTGCTGAGCGGAATTATGATGTTGGCAATCGGGAGTTGTTGGCCATGAAGTGGGCATTTGAGGAGTGGCGTCATTGGCTCGAGGGTGCTAAGCATCGTGTGGTGGTCTTGACTGATCACAAAAATTTGATGTATCTCGAGTCTGCTAAACGCCTGAATCCTAGACAGGCCCGCTGGTCATTGTTTTTCTCCCGTCTTGACTTTGTGGTCTCGTATTTACCAGGTTCAAAGAATGTGAAGGCTGATGCTCTTTCAAGGAGCTTTGTGCCTGACTCTCCGGGAGTCGCAGAACCGGTTGGTATTCTTAAAGAGGGAGTTATCTTGTCAGCCATTTCTCCGGATTTGCGACGTGTGTTGCAGAGATTTCAGGCTGGTAGACCTGACTCTTGTCCACCTGACAGACTGTTTGTTCCTGATAAGTGGACCAGCAGAGTCATTTCCGAGGTTCATTCCTCGGTGTTGGCAGGGCATCCGGGAATTTTTGGCACCAGAGATCTGGTGGCTAGGTCCTTTTGGTGGCCTTCCTTGTCACGGGATGTGCGGTCGTTTGTGCAGTCCTGTGGGACTTGTGCTCGAGCTAAGCCTTGCTGTTCTCGTGCCAGCGGGTTGCTCTTGCCCTTGCCTGTCCCGAAGAGGCCTTGGACACACATTTCCATGGATTTCATTTCAGATCTCCCGGTGTCTCAGGGCATGTCTGTCATCTGGGTGGTATGTGATCGCTTTTCTAAGATGGTCCATTTGGTGCCTTTGCCTAAGCTGCCTTCCTCTTCCGATCTGGTTCCTGTGTTCTTTCAGAATGTGGTTCGTTTACACGGCATTCCTGAGAATATTGTGTCTGACAGAGGATCCCAGTTTGTTTCCAGGTTCTGGCGATCCTTTTGTACTAGGATGGGCATTGAGTTGTCGTTTTCGTCTGCCTTTAATCCTCAGACTAATGGACAAACGGAGCGAACTAATCAGACTCTGGAGGCTTATTTGAGGTGTTTTGTTTCTGCGGATCAGGATGATTGGGTGACCTTCTTGCCGTTGGCTGAGTTTGCCCTTAATAATCGGGCTAGTTCCGCTACATTGGTTTCGCCATTTTTCTGCAACTCTGGTTTCCATCCTCGTTTTTCCTCGGGACATGTGGAGTCTTCTGACTGTCCTGGGGTAGATTCTGTGGTGGATAGGTTGCAGCAGATCTGGAATCATGTGGTGGACAACTTAAAGTTGTCACAATTGAAGGCTCAGCGTTTTGCCAACCGCCGCCGCGGTGTGGGTCCCCGACTTCGTGTTGGGGATTTGGTATGGCTGTCTTCTCGATTTGTTCCTATGAAGGTCTCCTCTCCTAAATTTAAGCCTTGCTTCATCGGTCCTTACAAGATATTGGAAATCCTTAATCCTGTGTCCTTTCGCTTGGATCTTCCGGTGTCGTTTGCCATTCACAACGTGTTCCATAGGTCTTTGTTGCGGCGGTACGTTGTACCTGTGGTTCCTTCTGTTGAGCCTCCTGCTCTGGTGTTGGTTGAGGGTGAGTTGGAGTACGTGGTGGAGAAGATCTTGGATTCTCGTCTCTCCAGGCGGAGGCTTCAGTATCTGGTCAAGTGGAAGGGCTATGGTCAGGAGGATAATTCCTGGGTGGTTGCCTCTGATGTGCATGCGGCCGATTTAGTTCGTGCCTTTCACGCTGCTCATCCTGATCGTCCTGGTGGTCTTGGTGAGGGTTCGGTGACCCCTCCTTAAGGGGGGGGGTACTGTTGTGAATTAGACTTTTTGGCTCCCTCTTGTGGTCACTAGTGATATGACTCTGGGATTGTCTTTCTTCAGTTTGGCACTCACCTGGGTCGTTAGTCCAGGGGTGTCGCTATATAAACTTCCTGGATCCTTAGTCCAGTGCCTGGCATCGTTGTAATCAGATCCTTCTGTTGCTCCTGTCTGCTGGTCCTGGTTCTTGCAAAATTAAGCTAAGTCTTCGGCTACTGCTATTTGTGGTGCTAGGATTAGATATATGGTCAGCCCAGTTACCACTGCCCTATGAGCTGGTTTTTTGTGTTTGCAGACTTGGTATTTATTCCTGAGACCCTCTGCCATTGGGGTCATAACAGTTGCCTTCCTTTCGGGGAAGGTGATATCATGCTTGGAGGCAGGGAGGATTCTCTTTACCAGGTAAACACCTACACACAACACAATCTGAATCCAGGCCAGGAGGGGGAGCTCAGGACCCGGATTCAGGGGAGCTTCCCTCAGCTTTATATATTCTGGTCTGGAGGAGGAGTTAGACAGTTAGTCCAGGGAGACCAAGGAGTTCAGTTGGAGAGAGACATGGAGGAGAAAGGAAGTCTGGAGCAGGGTGCAGACTACGGAGCCGTGCAGCCAGGACTAAGCTGCAGCTGCACAAAAGGACTATAACCCGAGGGGTTGTTGTATGCAGTGAAGCAATTTAGGAAAGGAGCACAGGAGAGGAAAAAGGCTCAGAGGGGAACTGTGACCGGGCACCCTCAGAGCCGAAGTGCAGAAACCGGGTACCGGGAGCCCGAGGCTTTAGTGGGACTCTAGGACACTTAGCAGAACTGGAGGGCATTAGACTGTACGTTAGTTACTTGCCCACATCACACTTGGAGGTGAAGCTGCACCTGAAGAGCCCAGGTCGTGATAGAGACCCTGTAAAATGGCTCAAGCTGCCCATCATACGGGTACCTGTTCTAGGACAGGAGGGAGAGGACTTTGCCAGCAAGCTATAGGCAGCAGGGACCTCGCATACTAGCGCGAGTAGGAAGGCTTACGGACCTCACCTGGGAGAGGGATCACCTTTGCCTCCAAGCAGGCCGGACCACTACCTGTGCCTGGTACTTAGACTGTGGACTACTACCACCAGTAAACCAGTTAAAGACTTTACAACTCTGTGTCCTCCACTTATTCATCGGCATACACCATTTCTGCCATACACCTTGGGAGTCCTGGGGACCCCGCTTCACCTGTGGGAAGCGTCACCATCTTGCTGCAACAACATCACCCCAGAGGACCCCTTAAGCAGCGTCGGTCCCACTGACCGAGAACCACAGGTGGCGTCATGAATAGACTTTATTACCAAATTCCCTTTAAAGACCTTTCCCCTTTTATTGAGTGCCCAGAGCCACGGACCGGCTCACAGCCACTGTGACATCCCCTTTAAGAGCGGCCGGACCCGGTACCGAGTATCCCCATTGCCCTGGTGGGCAACTCAACTGCACAGAACACATTTCCACAGCTCCAAAGTCCAGTGATAGCAGCTTTACACCTCTGCTCCTCAGCACTCGGCCACCCGCTCTGTTACGTGGTATCCACTTCATGGCTGAGTTGCTGTGATTCCAGTTATCAATAATACTACTCACAGGTGATGGGGAAGATTTAGGAGGAAGAAATATCATGAATGCACTTGTTATACCAGTGGCTCCTATTACAGGACCATGCTGGTATCAATTACCTCTTTAGGGTTTTGCTGCACTAAGCCTAACCACGGTGGTCAGTGTCCACACTAAGTTTGGCCATTAGCAATAGTGATGAGCGAGTATACTCGTTACTTGAGATTTCTCGAGCACGCTCAGGTGACCTCTGAGTATTCTTTAGTGCTCGGAGATTGTTTTCATCGCCGCAGCTGAATGATTTACATCTGTTAGCCAGCATAAGTACATGTGGGGGTTGCCTGGTTGCTAGGGAATCCCCACATTATGCTGGCTAACAGATGTAAATCATTCAGCTGCGGCAAGAAAAACTAAATCTCCGAGCACTAAAAAATACTCGGAGGACCCCTGAGCAAGTAACAAGTATATTCGCTCATCACTAATTAGCAACATGCGGCTGGCCACACCACATGGTCATACCCTTATAACAAGCCATGCTGTCACAAAATAGTAAAGGTGGACAACATGGTGAGGAGCCAGAGGTTATACACCGGGAGCGATGGGACTAAATGAAAAATCTAAATTAAGCGATTAAAGACATGTGTCCCAAAACTTTCCTCTGTATTGTGTGTATGAATGTGGATCACTCTCATTATCGACACAGTTCATGCAAAACTCTGCTTCACAAGAGAACAAAATATGTGACTCTCATATCCCACACTAATCCTATGTGTTTCATTAATTCAAGGGGAAAGCCTCATACACATCTCTGGGGTCCTAGGTGAAAACAAAACCCAGAGAGGCGTCAGTGACATATGAGGTGTGGAGTCCTTGCTTCTATAAATAAAAAATCTGTGCTCAAAATTCTTTAATTCTAAAATGAAGCATGTTCTGGAGGGCACAGGGCACTGGCACAACATAGGAAACCTATCATGAGAGATACTGTCTGCGGAGGTGCGGTATATCAGCTTATCAAGTATAACAAGCAGTAAGCATTTTCTGTGCCACTGAGACAATGTCAGGGATCTGTGCTTTCATAAAACTATAGGAAATGAGAGATGAGAGTAGTTAACTGTAATAACTAATAACACAACATATTTCAGCTAATTTGGTAACGTATTATATGTTCATCATGGCTAAGTGGTCAGTGATTAAAAAGTCATTACATCATGTACAGTAAGTAATTTGCATTATGTTCTTAGTAACTGCACAACTAATATCTAGTCACAACTACTATATTTGATACCTTTAAGAAGTATTTTGCATCTGCCTGACGTCACTCAACCTTTTATTGTAGAAGTTGATGCTTCTGAAGTGGGGGTGGGGTCTGTATTGCCGCAGGGTGCGTTTCCTAGTAAATGGCATCCATGTGCATACTTTTCTAAAAAACTCATCTGACGGGAGAAATTCTGACATTATAACAGGTAACACTTGGCAATCAAGTAGGCCTTTGAAGAGTGGCGTTATTTTTTGGAATGGACAGTTCATCTATTATGGTAATCACGGATCAGAAGAAACTCATATATCTAGAGTCTACAAAACGTCTGACGCCTCAACAGGCAAGATGGGCATTGCTCTTCACCAGGTTTAACTTTTTGGTTACATATAGGCCGGGGAACAAGAACATTAAGGTGAATGCTTTGTCTCGTTGTTTTCTAGGGAGTGGAGATAATTGTGAACCTGTTCCTATACTACAGAAAGAGGTGGTTATTGCGCCTATATGCTCTGATCTTGATAAAGAGGTTGTTGAGGCTCAGGGGGATGCCTCTGATGCCTGTCCATTAAGGAAACTGTTTGTGGAGCGCCCCCACGTAAGGGCAATAGGGTACTCGGTACCGGGTCCTTCGGTTCAGAGGATGTCACGGTGGCCCGACCCGGTCCGTGGCCCTTTGAGGGACGTCCAATAAAACAGAAAGTTTGTTTAGTGTTCGTGACGCCACCTGTGGTATTCGGTCAGGGTGATGTGATGGCAGCTAGATGGTATACCTTCCCACAGGTGAAGTGTATCCCCAGGGCTTCCCAGAGTGTAGATGGTGGATGGTGGTGGATATAAGGCGCAGTGAATAACGAGGACACAAGGTAGCAGTCTCTTTACCTTTACTGAAGGCTTCATTGTCCACAGTCCAGGGCACCAGACCACAGGGCAGGCAGAGTCCGGCCGGTCCAAAGGCAAATCCAGAGTCTCCTTATCCAGGTGGAAATCAGTAGCCTTCCTCTAGCGCCTGTGTGTTGTAGTACCTCCCTGCTGAGCTTCTCGGTAAGGTCCTCACAACTGTAGATGTTCTAGATGTTATGTCTTCCTCTCTGTCCCCCAGATGGTATGGATAGGACAAACCCATATGACTGGTGGCCTGAGGCTTTTTACAGGGAACCTAGAGACGGCCCGGCCCCCACAAGTTGCCACCGTGCCTCCTGGGTATATGGTCGGGCAGCCAACGTGGAATTGACTGTCCTGCCAGTCTCTGAAGTAAAGCATAGAGACTATTACTCCCTCGGTGTTCTGGCTACCGGCTTCTGCGCCTCAGAAGGAGGAAGCCTTTTACAGGGCAGAACTCCTTCTGGTTTTATCTCCTTGTGCTATGACTTCGTTTCTCACCTGCTACAATACAATTCTCTTTGTGTCCTTCCTTAGGATGCTGCCACACGTGGGGCAGGTGCAGCTCCATGGCCTTCTGTCTAGGCCTCTGACAGGATCCCACCCCTGTCAGGGACCTCTCTGTCTGCAGCTCTGTGATGTTCTTCCTTCCCCTCTGTCTGCCTGACAGGGACTGCCTGGGTAAAGCCCAGTTAGCGTCTGACTCATTCTCCCTCCAGTCAGCTTCTGTCTAACTCTCTATCCAGCCCACCAGTTTTACCTAATTGTGAGGAGTGCCCTAGTGAATAGGAGCAAGGCTCCCCCTGGTGGTCTGGAGTGTGAAGTGTGGTGTATGGGTTGTGATACCTGGTAAGAAGATCTCCTTTATTGCCATCAGATGTAATATCACTCCCCCTGGTGGAAGAATAACATTACTGCAACGACCAGGACTCTGGGGTGCTGTACACCCCGCCCGTTAAATCCAGTACTCCCGGACTGGGAAAAGAAAACAATAATACATTAGCAAAAGACATGCAAAATTTTTGAAATGCTATAAAACAAATTAATATAACAATGCTTCCCTTTATGGGAGGTGAGGACACTTGAATGTTGCAAACAGGAACATATTTACATGACTGTTAAAGACAATACAGATGCATTAACTATAAAATTACTTTTACCCGTACAGGTATACTATCTATTAAGTGCAAGTAGAAAATGGTTGTTAACTAACTATGAAACACAATTATAAGTGCAATTACAAAACAGTCCTTAAGTGCAAATACCCTCTAAGGGTGTACTATCAAACCTCAAAGTGCAAATTAACATTTTCTTTATTCTTACTCTTCTACACATGCAGGACTATCTATCTACCCCCACGGGCTCACTGCATTTTTCTTCAGCTTACTCACATAAAACCTCAATTTTATTTAAAGTACATCATCTAACATTTCCTATTCTCAGCTACATACTATTGACTATGTAAACATTATTACTATCTAACTACTAAAGGCAACATTATCACTTTTAAGGATAGTGCAACATGTAAACATTCCTTTTAAGAGCGAAATATCATTCAAGTCTTTTCTGAGGTAGAGCAAATTAATCACATCATCAGCATTCAAGTTTATTTAAAGGCGACATGATGTGATATGACGGACCCGTGACGAACCCCCAAACATTGGTCTTGGGTGGGCTACAAGACGTGTAATCCTGACTCGGAATTCTGCCACACCAATGGGTTTCTCTTCAGGTCTGTAAGGCAAAGTTATTTTTACAGCATAATTAACAGCAGTTTCTGTTAAGAGGCAGTCTCTGTAAAAGAGTCCTTTGTAAAACCAGTAGAAAGGACCTTTAAGAAGGTGCAAACTATATACAGGCAGTTTGTGAATCATTCACCATCCATGATTCAAATGTTCTTAAAAGGCAACAATCAAACTTGTGCAAACCAGGTGCAACTGAAACATAGGATACCTTTAAACAGGGGACCTCTTTAAGAGTTAACCCTAGACAGGTTCAAAGGCAGGAAAAGGAAATGTTTTTAAGAACTATTTACATTTTTCTCTGTGTTTCGAGGCTTATTGCAGTTCTGGAGGTAGCACTGGTGGAGGTAGCCTGGTTGGATACTGGCGGCTACCTGGTGCTACATAGGGGGCTCCCTCACTCCAGACGGGGGTCTCCGTACCCACAGTGTTCCGTTCAGGGGTAACCCTAGCACAAGTTACCATTGGGGTTGGCTCTGCGGCCGCGACAGTCTCAGTAGTTGTGACAGTGCACACAGTGGTTCTAGTAAATGTACAAGTAGGCGTGACATTGGCAGTGGTAGTAGTTGCGGGAGCGGGGTCGGTCACCGGGGCAGGGTTGTTTGTTGTGAACTGTGTTCAGGCTCCCTCTTGTGGTCACTGGTGGTATGGTGTGACTTTTGCTTTGGGCTCCCCCTGGTGGCTTTGTCTGTTATCCTGCTGGTCTCTGGCTATCAGCTGGTTCATTATCCTCTGGGAGGTTCCTATATAGCTCTGTTTTACTTTCACTTGTTGCCAGCTGTCGATGTAATCAGTGCTACTCAGATTCTTTCTGACTACCTTGCTCCCAGTCCATCCAGGACAAGCTAAGTTTTGTTTGCTCATTTTTTGATCAGCAGTGTTTATCATGTTTTCTGTTCCAGCTTGCTAAAATGTAATTCCCTCGCTTGCTGGTTGCTCTAGTGGGCTGAGTTTCTCCCCACACACTGTTAGTTGGTGTGTGGGTTCTTGAAATCTCAGGATGGATATTTTGTAAGGGTTTTTTATTGATCGCATAGACCCCTGCTCTATTTTTCTGCTTTCTAGTACTAGTGGGCCTCTTTTGCTGAATCTGATTTCATCCCTATGTATGTGCCTTCTTCTTACCTCACCGTTAATATTTGTTGGGGGCTTCTATATCTTTGGGGATTATTTCTCTGGAGGCAAGCGAGGTCTTTCTTTCTCTTTAGGGGTAGCTAGTTCCTCAGGCTGGCTCGAGACGTCTAGTAATTTTTTAGGCACGTTCACCGGCTACCTCTAGTTGTGTTGGATAGGTTCAGATTTGCGATCAGTCCAGTTACCATCTCCCTAGAGCTCGTCCTTAGTTTAATCACTTGCTGGTCTATTTGTGATCCTCAGCCACTAGGGATCATAACAGTACAGCCGGCCAACAAAGTGTTAATTGCATGGCAGAAGCAGGAGAAAAGAAGCCTTGAGATTTTTTTTTTTTTGTGTTGTTGCCGTGTGTCTAGCTGCTGTGGCTGGCTTCTCTCCTCCTCTTAATCTTGGTGTGGCTCTGAGTTCAGCTGCTGACATGGATGTCCAGAGCTTGGCTTCCAGTCTGGATCATCTTGCTGCTAGGGTTCAAAGTATTCAGGATTTTGTTGTTCACAGTCCTATGTCAGAGCCTAGAATACCTATTCCGGAGTTGTTTTCTGGAGATAGATCTAGGTTCCTGAATTTCAAGAACAATTGTAAGTTGTATCTTTCTTTGAAATCTCGTTCCTCTGGTGATTCCGTTCAGCAAGTTAAAATTATCATTTCTTTTTTGCGGGGTGACCCTCGAGATTGGGCTTTCGCATTGGCGCCAGGGGATCCTGCATTGCTCAATGTGGATGCGTTTTTTCTGGCCCTTGGATTGCTCTATGAGGAACCTAATCTTGAGAACCAGGCTGAAAAAGCGTTATTGGCCCTCTCACAGGGGCAAGATGAAGCAGAGGTGTACTGCCAGAAATTTCGGAAATGGTCGGTACTTATTCAGTGGAATGAGTGTGCCCTGGCTGCAAATTTCAGAGAAGGTCTTTCTGAAGCCATTAAGAATGTCATGGTGGGGTTCCCTACGCCTGCAGGTCTGAATGAGTCAATGAATCTGGCCATTCAGATTGATCGGCGTTTGCGGGAGCGCAAACCTGTGCACCATTTGGCGGTGTCTTCTGAACAGACACCTGAATTTATGCAATGTGACAGAATTCTGACCAGAAGTGAGCGGCAAAATTATAGACGGCAGAATGGCTTGTGCTTTTACTGTGGTGACTCAGCTCATGTTATCTCAGCATGCTCTAGGTGCAAAAAGGAGGTTGATAAATCAGTCACCATTGGTACTTTACAGCCTAAGTTCATTTTGTCTGTTACCCTGATTTGTTCCCTGTCATCTTACCCGGTTAATGCTTTTGTAGATTCAGGTGCTGCCCTGAGTCTGATGGATTGGTCGTTTGCCAGGCGCTGTGGTTTTGATTTGGAGCCTTTGAAATTCCCTATTCCACTAAGGGGAATTGATTCTACACCATTGGCTACGAATAGACCTCAGTACTGGACACAAGTGACCATGTGCATGACTCCTGTTCATCAGGAGGTGATTCGTTTTCTTGTACTGCATAATTTACATGATGTAGTCATGTTGGGTCTGCCATGGCTGCAGACTCATAATCCAGTCCTGGATTGGAAAGCTATGTCTGTGTCAAGTTGGGGTTGTCAGGGAATTCATGGTGACGCTCCTGTGGTGTCAATTGCTTCGTCCACTCCTTCTGAAGTCCCTACGTTTTTGTCAGACTACCAGGATGTATTTGAGGAGCCCAAACTCAATTCTCTACCTCCTCATAGGGATTGTGATTGTGCTATAGATTTGATTCCTGGTAGTAAGTTTCCTAAGGGACGACTTTTCAATTTATCTGTGCCGGAGCATGCTGCCATGCGGAGTTATATAAAGGAGTCTTTGGAGAAGGGACATATTCGCCCGTCCTCATCCCCTCTTGTGCAGGATTCTTTTTTGTGGCTAAGAAGGATGGTTCCCTGAGACCTTGTATTGATTATCGCCTTTTGAATAAAATCACGGTCAAATTTCAGTATCCTTTGCCATTGTTAACTGATTTGTTTGCTCGCATTAGGGGGTCTAGTTGGTTCACCAAGATAGATCTTCGTGGTGCGTATAACCTTGTGCGTATAAAACAGGGTGATGAATGGAAAACTGCATTTAATACGCCTGAAGGCCATTTTGAGTACTTGGTGATGCCTTTTGGACTTTCTAATGCTCCTTCAGTCTTTCAGTCCTTTATGCACGACATCTTACGTAAATATCTGGATAAGTTTATGATTGTGTATCTGGATGATATTCTGTTTTTTTTCGGATGATTGGGAGTCTCATGTTAAGCAGGTCAGGATGGTCTTTCAGGTCCTTCGTGGCAATGCTTTATTTGTGAAGGGCTCAAAATGTCTTTTTGGAGTCCAGAAGATTTCTTTTTTGGGTTTCATTTTTTCTCCTTCTACTATTGAGATGGACCCAGTCAAGGTTCAGGCTATTCATGACTGGACGCAGCCTACATCTGTTAAGAGTCTTCAGAAGTTCTTGGGTTTTGCTAATTTTTACCGTCGCTTCATAGCTAATTTTTCTGGTGTTGTTAAGCCTTTGACGGATTTGACCAAGAAAGGTTCTGATGTGACTAATTGGTCTTCTGCGGCTGTGGAGGCCTTTCGGGAGCTGAAGCGTCGGTTTTCTTCGGCTCCGGTCTTATGTCAGCCAGATGTCTCACTTCCCTTCCAGGTGGAGGTTGATGCTTCCGAGATTGGAGCGGGGGCTGTTTTGTCGCAGAGAAGCTCCGATGGCTCTGTGATGAAGCCATGTGCTTTCTTTTCAAGAAAGTTTTCGCCTGCCGAGCGGAATTATGATGTCGGTAATTGGGAGCTGTTGGCTATGAAGTGGGCATTTGAGGAGTGGCGACATTGGCTCGAGGGAGCTAAGCATCGTGTGGTGGTCTTGACTGATCACAAGAAGTTGATTTATCTCGAGTCGGCCAAACGGCTGAATCCCAGACAGGCTCGTTGGTCGTTGTTTTTCTCTCGTTTTGATTTCGTGGTTTCGTACCTGCCTGGTTCGAAGAATGTGAAGGCTGATGCTCTTTCTAGGAGTTTTGTGCCTGACTCTCCTGGAGATTCAGAGCCGGCTGGTATTCTTAGAGAAGGGGTGATTTTGTCTGCCATCTCCCCAGATTTGCGACGTGTGCTGCAAGAGTTTCAGGCGGATAGACCTGATCGCTGTTCACCGGAGAGACTGTTTGTCCCGGATAGATGGACCAACAGAGTCATCTCCGAGGTTCATTCTTCGGTGTTGGCGGGCCATCCTGGAATATTTGGTACCAGAGACTTGGTGGCCAGGTCTTTTTGGTGGCCTTCCTTGTCGCGGGATGTGCGTTCCTTTGTGCAGTCTTGTGGAATTTGTGCTCGGGCTAAGCCTTGCTGTTCTCGAGCCAGTGGTTTGCTGTTACCTTTGCCTGTCCCAAAGAGGCCTTGGACGCACATTTCCATGGATTTTATTTCAGATCTCCCTGTCTCTCAGAGAATGTCTGTCATCTGGGTGGTGTGTGATCGTTTTTCTAAGATGGTCCATTTGGTACCCTTGCCTAAGTAGCCTTCCTCCTCCGAGTTGGTTCCACTGTTTTTTCAAAATGTGGTTCGTTTGCACGGAATTCCTGAAAACATTGTTTCTGACAGAGGATCCCAGTTTGTGTCTAGATTTTGGCGGACCTTTTGTGCTAAATTGGGCATTGATTTGTCTTTTTCGTCGGCCTTCCATCCTCAGACGAATGGCCAAACCGAGCGAACTAATCAGACCTTGGAGACTTATTTAAGATGTTTTGTTTCTGCTGATCAGGACGACTGGGTTACTTTTTTGCCGTTGGCCGAGTTTGCCCTTAATAATCGGGCTAGTTCTGCTACTTTGGTTTCTCCTTTCTTTTGTAATTCGGGGTTTCATCCTCGTTTTTCCTCAGGTCAGGTGGAGCCTTCTGACTGTCCTGGAGTGGATGTTGTGGTTGATAGGTTGTATCAGATTTGGAATCATGTGGTGGACAATTTGAAGCTGTCTCAAGAGAAGGCTCAGCTCTTTGCCAACCGCCGTCGCTGTGTGGGTCCCCGACTTCGCGTTGGGGACTTGGTATGGTTGTCTTCTCGCTTCGTTCCTATGAAGGTCTCCTCTCCTAAGTTCAAGCCTCGGTTTATCGGTCCTTATAAGATTCTGGAAGTCCTTGGCCCTGTGTCATTTCGTCTGGACCTCCCAGCATCATTTGCTATTCATAATGTGTTCCATCGCTCGTTGTTGCGGAGGTATGTGGTGCCTGTGGTTCCTCCGGTTGAGCCTCCTGCCCCGGTGCTGGTTGAGGGAGAATTGGAATACGTGGTGGAGAAGATCTTGGATTCTCGTATTTCTAGACGGAGGCTCCAGTATTTGGTTAAATGGAAGGGCTATGGTCAGGAGGATAATTCTTGGGTTGTCGCCTCTGATGTTCATGCAGCCGATTTGGTTCGTGCCTTCCATGTGGCTCATCCTGATCGCCGTGGTGGTTTTCATGAGGGTTCGGTGACCACTCCTCAAGGGGGGGGTACTGTTGTGAACTCTGTGTTCAGGCTCCCTCTTGTGGTCACTGAAATCAGATTCAGCAAAAGAGGCCCACTAGTACTAGAAAGCAGAAAAATAGAGCAGGGGTCTATGCGATCAATAAAAAACCCTTACAAAATATCCATCCTGAGATTTCAAGAACCCACACACCAACTAACGGTGTGTGGGGAGAAACTCAGCCCACTAGAGCAACCAGCAAGCGAGGGAATTACATTTTAGCAAGCTGGAACAGAAAACATGATAAACACTGCTGATCAAAAAATTAGCAAACAAAACTTAGCTTGTCCTGGATGGACTGGGAGCAAGGTAGTCAGAAAGAATCTGAGTAGCACTGATTACATCGACAGCCGGCAACAAGTGAAAGTAAAACAGAGCTATATAGGAACCTCCCAGAGGATAATGAACCAGCTGATAGCCAGAGACCAGCAGGATAACAGATAAAGCCACCAGGGGGAGCCCAAAGCAAAAGTCACACCATACCACCAGTGACCACAAGAGGGAGCCTGAACACAGAGTTCACAACAGTACCCCCCCCTTGAGGAGGGGTCACCGAACCCTCATGAAAACCACCAGGGCGATCAGGATGAGCCACATGGAAGGCACGAACCAAATCGGCTGCATGAACATCAGAGGCGACAACCCAAGAATTATCCTCCTGACCATAGCCCTTCCATTTAACCAAATACTGGAGCCTCCGTCTAGAAATACGAGAATCCAAGATCTTCTCCACCACGTATTCCAATTCTCCCTCAACCAGCACCGGGGCAGGAGGCTCAACCGGAGGAACCACAGGCACCACATACCTCCGCAACAACGAGCGATGGAACACATTATGAATAGCAAATGATGCTGGGAGGTCCAGACGAAATGACACAGGGCCAAGGACTTCCAGAATCTTATAAGGACCGATAAACCAAGGCTTGAACTTAGGAGAGGAGACCCTCATAGGAACGAAGCGAGAAGACAACCACACCAAGTCCCCAACGCGAAGTCGGGGACCCACACAGCGACGGCGGTTGGCAAAGAGCTGAGCCTTCTCTTGAGACAGCTTCAAATTGTCCACCACATGATTCCAAATCTGATACAACCTATCAACCACAACATCCACTCCAGGACAGTCAGAAGGCTCCACCTGACCCGAGGAAAAACGAGGATGAAACCCCGAATTACAAAAGAAAGGAGAAACCAAAGTAGCAGAACTAGCCCGATTATTAAGGGCAAACTCAGCCAACGGCAAAAAAGTAACCCAGTCGTCCTGATCAGCAGAAACAAAACATCTTAAATAAGTCTCCAAGGTCTGATTAGTTCACTCGGTTTGGCCATTCGTCTGAGGATGGAAGGCCGACGAAAAAGACAAATCAATGCCCAATTTAGCACAAAAGGTCCGCCAAAATCTAGACACAAACTGGGATCCTCTGTCAGAAACAATGTTTTCAGGAATCCCGTGCAAACGAACCACATTTTGAAAAAACAGTGGAACCAACTCGGAGGAGGAAGGCAACTTAGGCAAGGGTACCAAATGGACCATCTTAGAAAAACGATCACACACCACCCAGATGACAGACATTCTCTGAGAGACAGGGAGATCTGAAATAAAATCCATGGAAATGTGCGTCCAAGGCCTCTTCGGGACAGGCAAAGGTAACAGCAAACCACTGGCTCGAGAACAGCAAGGCTTAGCCCGAGCACAAATTCCACAAGACTGCACAAAGGAACGCACATCCCGCGACAAGGAAGGCCACCAAAAAGACCTGGCCACCAAGTCTCTGGTACCAAATATTCCAGGATGGCCCGCCAACACCGAAGAATGAACCTCGGAGATGACTCTGTTGGTCCATCTATCCGGGACAAACAATCTCTCCGGTAGACAGCGATCAGGTCTATCCGCCTGAATCTCTTGCAGCACACGTCGCAAATCTGGGGAGATGGCAGACAAAATCACCCCTTCTCTAAGAATACCAGCCGGCTCTGAATCTCCAGGAGAGTCAGGCACAAAACTCCTAGAAAGAGCATCAGCCTTCACATTCTTCAAACCAGGCAGGTACGAAACCACAAAATCAAAATGAGAGAAAAACAACGACCAACGAGCCTGTCTGGGATTCAGCCGTTTGGCCGACTCGAGATAAATCAAATTCTTGTGATCAGTCAAGACCACCACACGATGCTTAGCTCCCTCGAGCCAATGTCGCCACTCCTCAAATGCCCACTTCATAGCCAACAGCTCCCGATTACCGACATCATAATTCCGCTCGGCAGGCGAAAACTTTCTTGAAAAGAAAGCACATGGCTTCATCACAGAGCCATCGGAGCTTCTCTGCGACAAAACAGCCCCCGCTCCAATCTCGGAAGCATCAACCTCCACCTGGAAGGGAAGTGAGACATCTGGCTGACATAAGACCGGAGCCGAAGAAAACCGATGCTTCAGCTCCCGAAAGGCCTCCACAGCCGCAGAAGACCAATTAGTCACATCAGAACCTTTCTTGGTCAAATCCGTCAAAGGCTTAACAACACCAGAAAAATTAGCTATGAAGCGACGGTAAAAATTAGCAAAACCCAAGAACTTCTGAAGACTCTTAACAGATGTAGGCTGCGTCCAGTCATGAATAGCCTGAACTTTGACTGGGTCCATCTCAATAGTAGAAGGAGAAAAAATGAAACCCAAAAAAGAAATCTTCTGGACTCCAAAAAGACATTTTGAGCCCTTCACAAATAAAGCATTGTCACGCAGGACCTGAAAGACCATCCTGACCTGCTTAACATGAGACTCCCAATCATCCGAAAAAAACAGAATATCATCCAGATACACAATCATAAACTTATCCAGATATTCACGGAAGATGTCGTGCATAAAGGACTGAAAGACTGAAGGAGCATTAGAAAGTCCAAAAGGCATCACCAAGTACTCAAAATGGCCTTCAGGCGTATTAAATGCAGTTTTCCATTCATCACCCTGTTTTATACGCACAAGGTTATACGCACCACGAAGATCTATCTTGGTGAACCAACTAGACCCCCTAATGCGAGCAAACAAATCAGTTAACAATGGCAAAGGATACTGAAATTTGACCGTGATTTTATTCAAAAGGCGATAATCAATACAAGGTCTCAGGGAACCATCCTTCTTAGCCACAAAAAAGAATCCTGCACCAAGAGGGGATGAGGACGGGCGAATATGTCCCTTCTCCAAAGACTCCTTTATATAACTCCGCATGGCAGCATGCTCCGGCACAGATAAATTGAAAAGTCGTCCCTTAGGAAACTTACTACCAGGAATCAAATCTATAGCACAATCACAATCCCTATGAGGAGGTAGAGAATTGAGTTTGGGCTCCTCAAATACATCCTGGTAGTCTGACAAAAACGTAGGGACTTCAGAAGGAGTGGACGAAGCAATTGACACCACAGGAGCGTCACCATGAATTCCCTGACAACCCCAACTTGACACAGACATAGCTTTCCAATCCAGGACTGGATTATGAGTCTGCAGCCATGGTAGACCCAACACGACTACATCATGCAAATTATGCAGTACAAGAAAACGAATCACCTCCTGATGAACAGGAGTCATGCACATGGTCACTTGTGTCCAGTACTGAGGTCTATTCGTAGCCAGTGGTGTAGAATCAATTCCCCTTAGTGGAATAGGGAATTTCAAAGGCTCCAAGTAAAAACCACAGCGCCTGGCAAACGACCAATCCATCAGACTCAGGGCAGCACCTGAATCTACAAAAGCATTAACCGGGTAAGATGAGAGGGAACAAATCAGGGTAACAGACAAAATGAACTTAGGCTGTAAAGTACCAATGGTGACTGATTTATCAACCTTCTTTTTGCGCTTAGAGCATGCTGAGATAACATGAGCTGACTCACCACAGTAAAAGCACAAGCCATTTTGCCGTCTATAATTTTGCCGTTCACTTCTGGTCAGAATTCTGTCACATTGCATAAATTCAGGTGTCTGTTCAGAAGACACCGCCAAATGGTGCACAGGTTTGCGCTCCCGCAAACGCCGATCAATCTGAATGGCCAGAGTCATTGACTCATTCAGAGCTGCAGGCGTAGGGAACCCCACCATGACATTCTTAATGGCTTCAGAAAGACCTTCTTTGAAATTTGCAGCCAGGGCACACTCATTCCACTGAGTAAGCACCGACCATTTCCGAAATTTCTGGCAGTACACCTCTGCTTCATCTTGCCCCTGTGAGAGGGCCAATAACGCTTTTTCAGCCTGGTTCTCAAGATTAGGTTCCTCATAGAGCAATCCAAGGGCCAGAAAAAACGCATCCACACTGAGCAATGCAGGATCCCCTGGCGCCAATGCGAAAGTCCAATCTTGAGGGTCACCCCGCAAAAAAGAAATGATAATTTTAACTTGCTGAATGGAATCACCAGAGGAACGAGATTTCAAAGAAAGATACAACTTACAATTGTTCTTGAAATTCAGGAACCTAGATCTATCTCCAGAAAACAACTCCGGAATAGGTATTCTAGGCTCTGACATAGGACTGTGAACAACAAAATCCTGAATACTTTGAACCCTAGCAGCAAGATGATCCAGACTGGAAGCCAAGCTCTGGACATCCATGTCAGCAGCTGAACTCAGAGCCACACCAAGATTAAGAGGAGGAGAGAAGCCAGCCACAGCAGCTAGACACACGGCAACAACACAAAAAAAAAAAAAAATTCTCAAGGCTTCTTTTCTCCTGCTTCTGCCATGCAATTAACACTTTGTTGGCCGGCTGTACTGTTATGATCCCTAGTGGCTGAGGATCACAAATAGACCAGCAAGTGATTAAACTAAGGACGAGCTCTAGGGAGATGGTAACTGGACTGATCGCAAATCTGAACCTATCCAACACAACTAGAGGTAGTGAACGTGCCTAAAAAATTACTAGACGTCTCGAGCCAGCCTGAGGAACTAGCTACCCCTAAAGAGAAAGAAAGACCTCGCTTGCCTCCAGAGAAATAATCCCCAAAGATATAGAAGCCCCCAACAAATATTAACGGTGAGGTAAGAAGAAGGCACATACATAGGGATGAAATCAGATTCAGCAAAAGAGGCCCACTAGTACTAGAAAGCAGAAAAATAGAGCAGGGGTCTATGGGATGAATAAAAAACCCTTACAAAATATCCATCCTGAGATTTCAAGAACCCACACACCAACTAACGGTGTGTGGGGAGAAACTCAGCCCACTAGAGCAACCAGCAAGCGAGGGAATTACATTTTAGCAAGCTGGAACAGAAAACATGATAAACACTGCTGATCAAAAAATGAGCAAACAAAACTTAGCTTGTCCTGGATGGACTGGGAGCAAGGTAGTCAGAAAGAATCTGAGTAGCACTGATTACATCGACAGCCGGCAACAAGTGAAAGTAAAACAGAGCTATATAGGAACCTCCCAGAGGATAATGAACCAGCTGATAGCCAGAGACCAGCAGGATAACAGACAAAGCCACCAGGGGGAGCCCAAAGCAAAAGTCACACCATACCACCAGTGACCACAAGAGGGAGCCTGAACACAGAGTTCACAACACCCGGCTGTCTTTAGCAAGACTGCATGGACCACGGCTCATACCATGGAACGCCCGCTCTATCTCCCAGTGGGCAATACACTACACAGACAGCACAGGGTTAAGGTAAAACAGTGTGGCAATACTTTATTGAACCACAACACACAATAGCAAACAGAACAATCCCACCAATTACCCCAAGATGGTGCACATTACATGGCCTCACCCTTCCGCTGACTAGCCGAGATAATGGTAGATGTTACGTCCGAGCTCCCAGGGTCGCTACTCCATCTGTGGATGCACGCAGAGAGGAGGTAACGACAAGCGTAGGGAGATATCCGAGAGCAGTCCTGTGTTCTTCATTCGGGTCCGACAGACTCTCGGCTAAGATCCTGAAGAGTCTTCACAAGGTCAAAAGCCAGTTGACATGATGTCAGAGCTCCCAGGGTCGCTACTTCATCTGTAGATGCACGCACAGAGAAGAGGTAACGACAAGCATAGGGAGATGACCAAGAACTGTCCATAGAGTCCATACAAGGTCCAAAGCCAGTTGACATGATGTCAGAGCTCCCAGGGTCGCTACTTCATCTGTGGATGCACGCACAGAGAAGAGGTAACGACAAGCATAGGGAGATAACAAAGAACTGTCCATAGAGTCCATACAAGGTCCAAAGCCAGTTGACATGATGTCAGAGCTCCCAGGGTCGCTACTTCATCTGTGGATGCACGCACAGAGAAGAGGTAACGACAAGCATAGGGAGATGACCAAGAACTGTCCATAGAGTCCATACAAGTTTCAAAGCCAGTTGACACAAGAGTCACCACCTGGCTTATCTGACCATCTCCATGGAACCAGGCGACCAGCGGGTCCCAAACCTGGCTTTCTCCAAACATATCCATGGTTCAGAGATGGTCACTGGATCAGATGTGTCCTTCCAGCCGGAGCCGAAAACCCCTAGGTTGTTTCCTATAGAATCATAGATCAGTGTCCCTCGTGATGGGGCCATGATGAATTGGCTGCAGTCCTTTCTCTTGTCTGTTGGGTGGTTTGCAGAATGTCTGGCTGGTAGCTCTGTGTTACTTCAGTCTCCCAGGATGTGATCTCTGAGTCTTTTTATACCCAAGGCATGTAAGCTATTTTTAGAATTACCCAGGGTCCTTCAGTCCAACATCAAGATAAGGTAAACAATGGTGATGGGATCAAGGTAGCACTATTAGCATATCAGCACACAGGGCCGGCGTCAGCACCTGGCGCACCTGGGCAAGTGCCGGGGCCCTGGCGAGATGGGGGGCCCATTTATGGTAGTAACGTACAAGTACTGAGTCTGTACACACACATGCGCAGCGCTCCTGGGGGCCCCGCAGCCGGAATACATCCCTGCTGTGTGTGACTCTTACATACACGCAGTCATTCAAATCCCTCTCCCAGCCAGGTCTCGGAGCCTGGCGGAGCACATCCATCATCCCCGCCACGCCGGCGCCCCGGCAGCAGGCGGCACAGAGCTCTCTGAAGGTTATGCAGGCGCAGCGCAGCTGCAATACTCACCTCCGCCGTCACCATGGATACAAAGAGAGTCACTTCCGGGCCGGCGGTCATCTGTTCCGTGTCACTTCTGGTCGGTGAGAGTGTCTAAAGCTCAGAGAAGAATTCCACGTCCACCGTCCAGGACAGGTCCAGCGGCAGCGCCAAGCAGAAGATGAGCTGCAGTCAGGTGCGGACGGTGCACGGTCGGTGCATGCACCCTGTCCCTGTGTCCACAACGGGGGCAGCAGCGCCGCGTGAAGCAGTGAGTGAGTCTTCGGTCCCAACACATTGCAGGGGCACGGGGGATGCAGCCTTCTATGGTAATTGTATGTTAGCAATGCTGGGAGTGGGACTTGTAGTTATAGTCATAGACTACTCACTACTGTATATATATGGCTGGCTGTGTTATATACAACGTCACGGGGCTGTGCTATACTACGTGCACTGTGCTGTATACTACGTGGGCTGTGTTATATACTACTGGGCTGTGCTGTATACTGCATGGGGCCATGGGCTGTGTTATATACTACGTGGCTGTGCTATATACTGCGTGGGCTGTGCTATATACTGCGTGGGCTGTGCTATATAATGCATGGGCTGTGTTATATAATGCATGGGCTGTGTTATATACTGCGTGACTGTGCTATATACTGCGGGCTGTGTTATATATTGCGCGTGCTGTGTTATATATTGCGCGTGCTGTTATATATTGCGCGTGCTGTTATATATTGCACGTGCTGTGTTATATATTGCGCGTGCTGTGTTATATATTGCGCGTGCTGTGTTATATATTGCACGTGCTGTGTTATATATTGCGCGTGCTGTGTTATATATTGCACGTGCTGTGTTATATATTGCGCGTGCTGTGTTATATATTGCGCGTGCTGTGTTATATATTGCGCCTGCTGTGTTATATATTGTGCGTGCTGTGTTATATACTGCTCGTGCTGTGTTATATATTGCACGTGCTGTGTTATATATTGCGCGTGCTGTGTTATATACTGCGCGTGCTGTGCTATATAATGCGCTGGCTGTGTTATATAATGCGTGGTCTGTGTTATATACTGCGTGACTGTGCTATATGCTGTGTGACTGTGCTATATACTGCGTGACTGTGCTATATACTGCGTGACTGTGCTATATACTGCGCATGCTGTTATATATTGCACGTGCTGTTATATATTGCGCGTGCTGTTATATATTGCGCGTGCTGTGTCATATATTGCGCGTGCTGTGTTATATATTGCGCGTGCTGTGTTATATACTGCTCATGCTGTGTTATATACTGCGCGTGCTGTGTTATATACTGCGCGTGCTGTGTTATATACTGCGCGTGCTGTGTTATATACTGCGCTGTGCTGTGTTATATACTGCGCTGTGCTGTGTTATATACTGCGCTGTTATATACTGCGCTGTGCTGTGTTATACACTGCGCTGTGCTGTGTTATATACTGCGCTGTGCTGTTATATATTGCGCTGTGTTAAAGGGGGGGCCCACTGAGACTCTTTCGCCCGGGGCCCTCAAAAACCTGGAGCTGGCCCTGTCAGCACACATCAATAAACAAAGCTTAACACACTCTATGTACAGTCACTATTACAGATTTACACAGTATGTTAGATAGTATATCAGTTGGCAAGTGTGTCTTCTTGAACCACCAGCCATAAACACTTAAATTCACAAGCCAATATACAGATAAAAAGCCAGTTCTTTTGGTTTGCAAAAACATGGTTGTCTGGGAAATTAAGATACAATCTGGTTTCTTCACATTCTTACTCTGCGTTTTTGCTGGTCAGGGGCACATCAAGATGTCTGGGAGTATGTAGCCACCTGTGGTGCCTGTGCGCATTCTAAAACCTCTCATACTCGTCCATTTGGGTCTCTCCAACCATTAGCGATTCCTAGTAGACTTTGGACTCATTTATTGGTCAATTCTATCACTGATCTACCGGTGTCGGCAGGTAATACGGTAATTTTAGTGGTGGTGGACAGATTCAGTAAAATATTACATTTTATTGCGCTACCCGCTTTGCCTAATGCCAAGACCTTGGCGCATATTTTGATCAGTGAGATTGTAAAATTACATGTGATCCCTACCGATATTGTTTCTGACCGGGGGGTTCAGTTTATTTCCAAATTTTGAAGGGTATTTTGCACTCGTTTTGGGATCCACCTGTCGTTCTCTTCAGCATTTCACCAGCAGTCTAATGGGCAAACTGAGCAGGTTAACCAGAATCTTGAGACTTATCTTGGGTGTTTTGTGTCTGAGAATCAGGAGTTACCTAATTACCTCTAGCTGAATTCTGGTAAATAATTGTTGTCATGAGTGTACTGCTAGGCCCTGTTTTTGGGGACATATGGGTTTCATCAGTAGCGTAGCTACTGGGGGGGCAGAGGGGGCCATCGCCCCGGGCCCTGTCACATGAAGGGGCCCACCGGGAGCCAGGGCCACTTCTGTGAGGAGGCAGAACACCGCGGAGGAGCAGAGCAATATAATGACGGGGACTCTGCACGCTGCTATTAGCACAGTGCCGGCTGCTGTCTCCCTCCGGTCTGACCGGATCGTGAAGCTTTTCCTGGCTGCAGTTCTCTTCACTCTGTGCACGCTGGGATTGGCTCAGGCACGCTGGGTCCTAGTGCCCACATCTTGCATTTCACTGACACTTCCTGGTCCTGCCTGCAGTGCAAACGTTATCAGTAAGTGCCGGGGATGGAACTTATTAGGTTTATTAAATTCAGGTATGTCACTGAGACCGTTGGGGTATTGTGGGGGCTGAAAGTGGGTGAGGGGGGACAGGGTACTGGGGGGTGAATGTGAGTCCATGGGGGTATTGTGGGGGAGGGGAGACAGGGTACTGGGGGGGTGAATGTAAGACCATGGGGGTTGTGAGGGCAGAAGGTGGGTGAGGTGGGACAAGGCATTGAGGGGTGGATGTGAGATGATGGGGGCATTGGAGCTGAAGTGGGGGAGGGGGACAGGTCACTGGGGGCTGAATATTATAATGTTTAGTTCTGATATTATATGTACTCCATCACGTAATATTCGCTGTCTGGGGAGGCTGGAGATGGGGGGTCGGGGGCTTTTGATACGGACCACCTGGGTCTTTTATGAGTATTAGTATAAGGAGCCGCATACAGTAACCAAGAGCTGCATCACATTTACAGCACCACTCCGGCATTATTATTTATTTCATTGCTGGACCGGTGCTGAATATCCCCGTCCCCTGCCCCCTGTCTGATACTCACCTTCTGGCGTCTTCATCTGTTTTAGTCTCCGCTCGGCTCCGTCTCCTGCAGTTTGTGTCCTGTCCGAGGCTCCAGTGTTTCATGGAGCAGCGCAGAGGTCACTAATTAATGTGAGTCTGTGGGAGCCTCATTCTGGTCTCTTTCTCACTCTCCGGCTATGTGCACATGGTGCGGATTCGCAGCAGTTTTCCATCTAGTTTACAGTGCCATGTAAACCTATAGAAAACCAAATCCGCAGTGCACATGGTGCGGAAAATACCGCACTTGTCAATTCTTTTTGCAGATTCTGCAGCGTTTTACACCTGCTCCTATATAGGTGGTAAAACGCAGATGAAATCTGCACAAAAAACACAGAAAATCCGCGGTAAATCCGCACATGAATCCGCAACAAGTGCACATAGCCTCATAGTCTTACACTGAGCGCTTGTGACATAGCTTCTAACTTCTGGCCTGTCAGAAGCTGCGCTCACAAGTTTGAGCAGCGGCACTGCAGCAGTGCCACAAAATAGTCAACACACCGGAGGATGAGTAAATGACCGGGGCATCCAAATCATGAAAAGGAGCTGTGAGTCCATCATACTGTGTATAAGGGAGCTGCGGGCCCATCATACTGTGTATAAGGGAGCTGTGGGTCCATCATACTGTGTATAAGGAAGCTGCGGGCCCATCATACTGTGTATAAGGGAGCTGTGAGTTCATCATACTGTGTATAAGGGAGCTGCGGGCCCATCATACTGTGTATAAGGGAGCTGCGTGCCCATCATACTGTGTATAAGGGAGCTGTGAGTCCATCATACTGTGTATAAGGAAGCTGTGGGCCCATCATACTGTGTATAAGGAAGCTGCGGGCCCATCATACTGTGTATAAGGGAGCTGCGGGCCCATCATACTGTGTATAAGGGAGCTGTGGGTCCATCATACTGTGTATAAGGGAGCTGTGGGCCCATCATACTGTGTATAAGGGAGCTGCGGGCCCATCATACTGTGTATAAGGGAGCTGCAGGCCCATCATACTGTGTATAAGGAAGCTGCGGGCCCATCATACTGTGTATAAGGGAGCTGCGGGCCCATCATACTGTGTATAAGAAAGCTGCGGGCCCATAATACTGTGTATAAGGGAGCTGCGGGCTCATCACACTGTGTATAAGGCAGCTGCGGGCCCATCATACTGTGTATAAGGGAGCTGCGGGCCCATCATACTATGTATAAGGGAGCTGCGGGCCCATCATACTGTGTATAAGGGAGCTGTGGGCCCATCATACTGTGTATACAGGAGCTGTGAGTCCATCATACTGTGTATAAGGGAGCTGCGGGTCCATCATAGTGTGTATGAGGGAGCTGCGGGCCAATCATACTGTGTATAAGGGAGCTGTGAGTCCATCATACTGTGTATAAGGGAGCTGCGGGCCCATCATACTGTATAGGGAATTGTGGGCCAATTATACTGTGTATAAGGGAGCTGTGGGCCAATCATACTGTGTATATGGGAACTGTGGGCCCGTCATACTGTGTATAAGGGAGCTGCGGGCCCATCATACTGTGTATAATGGAGCTGCGGGCCCATCATACTGTGTATACAGGAGCTGCGGGCCAATCATACTATGTATAAGGAAGTCCATCATGTTGTTTGTACGGGAGCTGCAGGCCCATCATACTGTGTATAAGGGATCTGCGGGCCCATCACACTGTGTATATGGGAGCTTCGGGCCCATCACTCTGTGTATAAGGGAGCTGCGGGCCCATCATACTGTGTATAAGGGAGCTGTGAGTCCATCATACTGTGTATAAGGGAGCTGCGGGCCAATCATACTGTGTATAAGGGAGCTGTGGGCCCATCATACTGTGTATCAGGGAGCTGCGGGCTCATCATAATGTGTATAAGGGAGCTGCGGGCCCATCATACTGTGTATAAGGGAGCTGCGGGCCCATCACACTGTGTATACGGGAGCTGCGGGCCCATCATACTGTGTATAAGGGAGCTGTGGGCCCATCATACTGTGTATAAGGGAGCTGTGGGCCCATCATACTGTGTATAAGGGAGCTGTGGGCCCATCATACTGTGTATCAGGGAGCTGCGGGCTCATCATAATGTGTATAAGGGAGCTGCGGGCCCATCATACTGTGTATAAGGGAGCTGCGGGCCCATCACACTGTGTATACGGGAGCTGCGGGCCCATCATACTGTGTATAAGGGAGCTGTGGGCCCATCATACTGTGTATAAGGGAGCTGTGGGCCCATCATACTGTGTATAAAGGAGCTGTGGGCCCATCATACTGTGTATAAGGAAGCTGTGGGCCCATCATACTGTGTACAGGGGAACTGTGAGGGACATCATACTGTTTGACGGGAGCTGCAGGCCCATCATACTGTGTATAAGGAAGCTGTGGGCCCTTTATACTGTGTATAAGGAAGCTGTGGGCCCATCATACTGTGTATAAGGGAGCTGTGGGCCCATCATACTGTGTATAAGGGAGCTGTGGGCCCATCATACTGTGTATAAAGGAGCTGTGGGCCCATCATACTGTGTATAAGGAAGCTGTGGGCCCATCATACTGTGTACAGGGGAACTGTGAGGGACATCATACTGTTTGATGGGAGCTGCAGGCCCATCATACTGTGTATAAGGAAGCTGTGGGCCCATCATACTGTGTATAAGGAAGCTGTGGGCCCATCATACTGTGTATAAGGGAGCTGTGGGCCCATCATACTGTGTATAAGGGAGCTGTGAGTCCATCATACTGTGTATAAGGAAGCTGTGGGCCCATCATACTGTGTATAAGGGAGCTGTGGGCTCATCATACTGTGTACAGGGGAACTGTGGGCCCATCATACTGTTTGACGGGAGCTGCAGGCCCATCATACTGTGTATAAGGGAGCTGTGGGCCCATCATACTGTGTATACGGGAGCTGTAAGTCCATGATACTGTGTATAAATGAGCTGCGGGTCCATCATACTGTGTATAAGGGAGCTGTGAGTCATATCATACTGTGTATAAGGGAGCTGCGGGCCCATCATACTGTGTATAGGGAACTGTGGGCCAATCATACTGTGTATAAGGGAGCTGTGGGCCAATCATACTGTGTATATGGGAACTGTGGGCCCATCATACTGTGTATAAGGGAGCTGCGGGCCCATCATACTGTGTATAAGGGAGCTGCGGGCCCATCATACTGTGTATACGGGAGCTGCGGGCCAATCATACTATGTATAAGGAAGTCCATCATGTTGTTTGTACGGGAGCTGCAGGCCCATCAGACAGTGTATAAGGGATCTGTGGGCCCATCACACTGTGTATATGGGAGCTTTGGGCCCATCACTCTGTGTATAAGGGAGCTGCGGGCCCATCATACTGTGTATAAGGGAGCTGTGAGTCCATCATACTGTGTATAAGGGAGCTGCGGGCCAATCATACTGTGTATAAGGGAGCTGTGGGCCCATCATACTGTGTATCAGGGAGCTGCGGGCCCATCACACTGTGTATAAGGGAGCTGCGGGCCCATCATACTGTGTATAAGGGAGCTGTGGGCCCATCATACTGTGTATAAGGGAGCTGTGGGCCCATCATACTGTGTATAAAGGAGCTGTGGGCCCATCATACTGTGTATAAGGAAGCTGTGGGCCCATCATACTGTGTACAGGGGAACTGTGAGGGACATCATACTGTTTGACTGGAGCTGCAGGCCCATCATACTGTGTATAAGGAAGCTGTGGGCCCATTATACTGTGTATAAGGAAGCTGTGGGCCCATCATACTGTGTATAAGGGAGCTGTGGGCCCATCATACTGTGTATAAGGGAGCTGTGGGCCCATCATACTGTGTATAAAGGAGCTGTGGGCCCATCATACTGTGTATAAGGAAGCTGTGGGCCCATCATACTGTGTACAGGGGAACTGTGAGGGACATCATACTGTTTGACGGGAGCTGCAGGCCCATCATACTGTGTATAAGGAAGCTGTGGGCCTATCATACTGTGTATAAGGAAGCTGTGGGCCCATCATACTGTGTATAAGGGAGCTGTGGGCCCATCATACTGTGTATAAGGGAGCTGTGAGTCCATCATACTGTGTATAAGGAAGCTGTGGGCCCATCATACTGTGTATAAGGGAGCTGTGGGCTCATCATACTATGTACAGGGGAACTGTGGGCCCATCATACTGTGTATAAGGGAGCTGTGGGCCCATCATACTGTGTATAGGGAACTGTGAAGGCATATTGTGCATATGGGAGCTGTTGGCCCATTACACTGTATGTAGGGGGGCTCTGGGGGGCATTATACTTTCTATAGTGGAGTTCTGTCAGCATTATACTGTGTATAGGGGAATATTGGACTCATACAATCTATAGGGGAGCAGTGGGAACATCATACTGTGTGAAGGGGAGCAGTGGGAACATCATACTGTGTAGAGGGGAGCAGTGGGAACATCATACTGTGCAAAAGGGAGCAGTGAGAACATCATGCGGTGTATAGGGGAGTTATAAAATCATCATACTGTGTATAGGGGAGCTGTGGGGCCTTAGACTGTGTATAGGGAAGCTTTGAGCTCACCATACTGTGTATAATGGAGCAGTACATGGGGGAACTTAGGGGACATTATTAAATGTTAAGTGGGCACTTAAGCATTATTGCTATAGGGGCACTCAGAGTATTGTCAGCATCAAAGTTGCATATGGTCACAATATGACGGTAAAGTCAATGTTCGTTTTTGTATATAGATTTATTTTCAATAACAGTAGGGTCATATTCTGAGGTTCCCCTATATTCACAATTAGAGTGCGCAACCGTAGCTGCAATCAGGGTTAGCTGGTTAGGGGCCCACTCAGATGTTTCGCCCCCCCTAAGTTGAAACCCTAGCTACGCCTCTGGGTTTCATCCTCAGTTCAGCTCAGTTAATATGGAATCAATGGTGCTATTTAAATAAATAAATAATAATAATAACATTTAACAGGAATCGTTTTTCTAGAGTACCTGAAGGAGAACGATTTTCATAATAAATTATGTCTGTGTGACAAGGGGTTATTGTGCAAATTGCCTCTGCTGAAAAAAAGAGGACTTAACTCTATAGCGCCACCTATTGGAAGTAGCGATCCTACAAGTCACAATCAACCCTTTAACGAGTCGTGCAATATGACTTAGGATAAAAGCCAAATCAGTATCTCAATTCGCAGACACGGTGTTTCGGGCTGTTGGCCCTCGTCAGTGCGAAGCATGAGAACTGATTTGGCTAGGTGAGAGGCTCTGGAGTGGGGTCTAAGGGGTAACGTTTCTCCTTATGGAGAGTGACATACCAGCTGGCTTGTCAAGGTAAGGAGGCTTATTCGCCGTGCAATGCTCCTCTGGGAATTTAAATATGCAAATTGCCTCTGCTGAAAAAAAGAGGACTTAACTCTATAGCGCCACCTATTGGAAGTAGCGATCCTACAAGTCACAATCAACCCTTTAACGAGTCGTGCAATATGACTTAGGATAAAAGCCAAATCAGTATCTCAATTCGCAGACACGGTGTTTCGGGCTGTTGGCCCTCGTCAGTGCGAAGCATGAGAACTGATTTGGCTAGGTGAGAGGCTCTGGAGTGGGGTCTAAGGGGTAACGTTTCTCCTTATGGAGAGTGACATACCAGCTGGCTTGTCAAGGTAAGGAGGCTTATTCGCCATGCAATGCTCCTCTGGGAATTTAAATATGCAAATTGCCTCTGCTGAAAAAAAGAGGACTTAACTCTATAGCGCCACCTATTGGAAGTAGCGATCCTACAAGTCACAATCAACCCTTTAACGAGTCGTGCAATATGACTTAGGATAAAAGCCAAATCAGTATCTCAATTCGCAGACACGGTGTTTCGGGCTGTTGGCCCTCGTCAGTGCGAAGCATAAGAACTGATTTGGCTAGGTGAGAGGCTCTGGAGTGGGGTCTAAGGGGTAACGTTTCTCCTTATGGAGAGTGACATACCAGCTGGCTTGTCAAGGTAAGGAGGCTTATTCGCCGTGCAATGCTCCTCTGGGAATTTAAATATGCAAATTGCCTCTGCTGAAAAAAAGAGGACTTAACTCTATAGCGCCACCTATTGGAAGTAGCGATCCTACAAGTCACAATCAACCCTTTAACGAGTCGTGCAATATGACTTAGGATAAAAGCCAAATCAGTATCTCAATTCGCAGACACGGTGTTTCGGGCTGTTGGCCCTCGTCAGTGCGAAGCATGAGAACTGATTTGGCTAGGTGAGAGGCTCTGGAGTGGGGTCTAAGGGGTAACGTTTCTCCTTATGGAGAGTGACAGACCAGCTGGCTTGTCAAGGTAAGGAGGCTTATTCGCCGTGCAATGCTCCTCTGGGAATTTAAATATGCAAATTGCCTCTGCTGAAAAAAAGAGGACTTAACTCTATAGCGCCACCTATTGGAAGTAGCGATCCTACAAGTCACAATCAACCCTTTAACGAGTCGTGCAATATGACTTAGGATAAAAGCCAAATCAGTATCTCAATTCGCAGACACGGTGTTTCGGGCTGTTGGCCCTCGTCAGTGCGAAGCATGAGAACTGATTTGGCTAGGTGAGAGGCTCTGGAGTGGGGTCTAAGGGGTAACGTTTCTCCTTATGGAGAGTGACATACCAGCTGGCTTGTCAAGGTAAGGAGGCTTATTCGCCGTGCAATGCTCCTCTGGGAATTTAAATATGCAAATTGCCTCTGCTGAAAAAAAGAGGACTTAACTCTATAGCGCCACCTATTGGAAGTAGCGATCCTACAAGTCACAATCAACCCTTTAACGAGTCGTGCAATATGACTTAGGATAAAAGCCAAATCAGTATCTCAATTCGCAGACACGGTGTTTCGGGCTGTTGGCCCTCGTCAGTGCGAAGCATGAGAACTGATTTGGCTAGGTGAGAGGCTCTGGAGTGGGGTCTAAGGGGTAACGTTTCTCCTTATGGAGAGTGACATACCAGCTGGCTTGTCAAGGTAAGGAGGCTTATTCGCCGTGCAATGCTCCTCTGGGAATTTAAATATGCAAATTGCCTCTGCTGAAAAAAAGAGGACTTAACTCTATAGCGCCACCTATTGGAAGTAGCGATCCTACAAGTCACAATCAACCCTTTAACGAGTCGTGCAATATGACTTAGGATAAAAGCCAAATCAGTATCTCAATTCGCAGACACGGTGTTTCGGGCTGTTGGCCCTCGTCAGTGGTTATTGATAATTTGAAGAAGATGGAGTCCAAATATAAGAGTGTGGCTGGTCGGAGACGTTTGGTGGGTCCGGACCTGTGTGTTGGTGACTTGGTGTGGTTGTCCTCAAGGAACATTAAGTTGAAAGTTCCCTCTTGGAAACTGGGTCCCAGGTTCACCGGTCTTTATAAGATTGTGACCGTTGTCACTCCCGCAGAATTACACCTTGCCTTGCTGCCCACTTTTAGGATCCATAATGTGTTTCATCAATCTTTACTAAAAAAATACTTTGCATTCTCTGTACCATCACCGCTACCGCCATCTCCAGTCATTATGGATGGAAATTTGGAATTTCAAATAACTAAGATCGTTGATTCTCGCTTAGTTTGTCGGTCGCTTCAGTATCTGGTACAATGGAAGGGATATGATCCTGAAGAGGGGATGTGGGTAGCAGCATAACAAGTCCTTTTGGCCAGGCTGATCCGGTCTTTTCACGCGGTGAACCATTATAAACCTGGTTTTGAGGTTCCGGAGTTCCCTCGTAGAAGGGGGTGTACTGTCATGGGTTTACAGAAACAGAGAGGAGTCAGAAGACTGCAACGTCTGATTTCTCCTACTCCTGCACTGATTAGAAGCACTTCACCTTCGTATTAAATGGTGTAAAATTCTTTTAGCAATACAGGGGTTATATGGCTCAGTTGAGAGCTTCTGGAAGCTTGCCTGCATTAAGGTTCTCAGCTGTGCACTGTTAACCACTGCCATGTCCTATACAAACTGGGTCCTGGCTAGTACTTACTGTCAGAGCAAGCTTTTGCTGCATGGCTGAAGGTTGTAGTTGTTATTGGAGAAGGCGTTTTCTGGATTTATCTGTGACTGTTGCTAGGTTTTGAGTGTGTGATAATTTCCTTTCTTCTCCTGCTTTGGTTTAACCCAATCCTCCACTCACCAGTGTTTACCTCTGTTGTTTGTATGAGCATATTTGTATGTTGAATGCTTGTATGATCGGTATTTTCCTTTATCCCTGTTTGTATAACCTTGTTATTCTGGTTGGTGTATAACAGTACACTACAACTCCCCTCTTCCCTGGGTGGGGGAAGGGTACAAATTGAGGGCGGATTCAAGAGCTAAGGCAAGATATGTGACCCCGGCATCTTCACCATCAGAAGAAATCCTGGGCAACAGGGTGAGATAGGGAGCCCCTAGTGTTAGGGACAGGGAAGTAGCCCCTGGTCCTGGGACACCCGACAACATAGTCATGACAACTGTCCTTTGTACAAGAATATAACTACTATAATACTTGCCCCTATGTAAAAGAATATAACTACTATAATACTGCGAGCATGTACAAGAATATAACTATTATAATACTGCCCATATGTACAAAAACATAACTGCTATAATACTGCCCCTTAGGTACAAGAATATAGCTACTATGATACTGATCCCATATACAAGAATATAACTACTATAATACTACGTATTAAGGAGGTATAGTGGATCTTGTAGTATGTAACAGTTCTCTGTGGAGGAAGCAAGACTTGACATATTAAAATTGTGTATAAACAATTTGACACATTTTTTCTGTTCACACACAGAGATTATAAATTTCCAGTGTTCCATTCTCACTGTAACATTCATGTCTCAAAACATAAATTGGACACCAGCGTCACACCTTCTTCCTGACACCTCATCTGTTTATATGAAGTCCCTCAGGTTTGTCTGTGAAATCCCCATTCACCTGAGCTACACCTGAGTCTGTTAAAATAAATTCTGCTTGTAGCTCTCTGTGTAATTGCTGACCAATGATGTCCCCAATGTTCTTGGTCACAGTAGCACGAGCAACACGTGTTGAAAAACGGCTCATGGGACACTTTCATGTTCCCTCAAGAAGGCATCTTCGTGGCATTTCCCCGTGGTTTCCAGACCAATGTGTCATTATGCAGCGCCCCAGAGTCATGGTCATTGCAGAGATGTTATTCTTCTACCAGGGGGAGTGATATTACGTCTGAAGGCAATAAAGAAGATCTTCTCATCAGGTAACACAATGCATATAACATGTTCACACTCCAGACCAGAAGGGGGAGCTCTAAGCCTGTATATGAACAGTATATGGTTCCCTTGCAGTCCAATAGTTCATCATAATGCACAATTCAACCTGCTGTGAAGGTGAACCCCTAAAGTATTTGTTTTTGGACATACGTCCAAACCAAGTTTGCAGTGCAGCGCCCCAGGGTCTTGGTTGCTGCAGTAATATTATTCTCCTCTAGGGGGGAGTGATATTACGTCTGAAGGCAATAAAGAAGATCTTCTCATCAGGTAACACAATGCATATAACATGTTCACACTCCAGACCAGAAGGGGGAGCTCTAAGCCTGTTTAAGGTGAACTCCCCTATATAACATCCTGATCTGGAGGGAAAAGGGGTTCAGAGTTCAGTTCCTGTCAGGAAGGCAGAGGAAGAGGAGTTCCGTGGCATGAAGTGCTACAGCTCCTGGGAAGAGAACATATTGCAGAGAGTGTGCAGGAAAGCAGAGCACAGGAGAGGAATATCAGAGGGAGACCAGCCAGGAGCAAGCTGCTTCTCTCTGAGACGCAGGAATTCCGGTAGCCAGCATACCGAGGGAGTAAGGATCTCAACGCTTCACTTCAGAGACTATAAACATAAGGATGAATGACCTCGGGGAGATCAAAACATCCAACACCGCGGAGACACCATCACGTGTTTCTCAACTCAGTGATCCAGAACACTGCCCCCATCCCTTAAGGGAAATATGCAAATGCATGTAGAAAAGCCGCGGAGACACCATCACGTGTTTCTCAACGCAAGCAATGAATAGCCAGGTCTTTCACCAGGAAGGAACAACCACTGGTTCCTTCCCGGTGAAAGACCTGGCTATTCATTGCTTGCGTTGAGAAACACCGGGAAGGAACCAGTTTCCTACTCCACACTGATGAGGGGCAAATACCCCGAAACAGCTGTCTGTGGATGGATACCATGTTTTGGCATAGGTGGTTTTCCTTTTTTGGATGCTGCCCTTCCCGTGGTTGTTCCTGTCATGGTCTGCTGAGTTTCTGGGATTAGGTGGTTTTAGGGTTAACTTGGATGGCCTCGCTCTGGGATTCTGGAAGGCTTTTTATAGCAGATGTCAGGAATTGGTCCCCGTTAGCTAAACAGTCATTTCTAAAGCTAAAAATCTGTTTCACGTCTGCTCTCATCCTGGTTCAACCCGACCCTTCTATGCCATTTGTGGTTGACGTTGATGCTTCTGAGGTGGGGGTGGGGGCAGCGTTATCACAAGGACCGGCTTCCCTAACTAATCTCCGGCCTTGTGCCTATTTTTCAAAGAAATTTTCTCCCGCTGAGAAAAATTATGACGTAGGCAATAGGGAGCTCTTGGCTATTAAATTGGCGTTCGAAGAATGGAGGCATTTTTTGGAGGGGGCGGTTCACCCTATTACAGTTATTACGGACCATAAAAATTTTGAATATATCAAATCTGCTAAGAGACTGACTCCCAGGCAAGCTCGCTGGTCACTTTTTTTTTCCAGATTTCAGTTTTCCATTACTTTTCGTCCAGGGTCAAAAAACGTGAAGGCTGATGCTTTGTCACGTAGCTTTGAACCATTGTCCGTCCCTGATCCGCCATCCTCTATTCTTCAACCCAGTATCGTGGTTGCCGAAGTGTCATCGGAATTGGAGCGGGAGATTGTGGGGGCTCAATCTTCAGCACCAATGTCCAAACCTGAAGGCAAATTATTTGTTCCGCAACATTTGCGTACCAAACTCCTGTGGGAGTTCCATGATTCGAAGTTGAGGGCTCATCCAGGTATAGCGGCCACGTGAGAAGCAGTGGCAAGAGTTTTTTGGTGGCCTTTAATGGCTTCAGATGTTAAGAATCATGTCACTGCATGTGGAATTTGTGCCCGTTCTAAGAGTTCTCATTGCCGGCCGGCCGGGGAATTGGTGCCTTTACCAATTCCGGGAAGACCATGGACTCATTTGTCCATGGACTTCATTACCAATCTTCCATTGTCCCGTGGAAATACCGTTATTTGGGTAATTGTGGAGAGATTTTCAAAATTAGCACATTTTGTACCCATGGCAAATTTACCTTCAGCAGAGACTCTCTCTAGACTTTTTCTTTCCCAGGTGGTACGCTTGCACGGGGTGCCTATGAATATTGTGTCAGATAGAGGGACTCAATTTGGCGGGCATTTTGCAAAAAATTGGGGATATCTTTGTCATTTTCCTCAGCGTATCTTCCAGAAAGTAACGGACAAACTGAAAGCACCAACCAGTCGCTTGAACAAATTCTGCTGCAAAGCGACTGGTCTGATGTCTTACCGTTAGCAGAGTTCGCCTTCAACAACCGAGTAAACCAGTCTACCGGTAGGTCACCATTTTTTGTTAATTATGGGATAAACCCTCATTTTGGCGAATTCTCTCGTATGGATTCTGGTTGCCCGGGGGCAGAGGATGGGATCAATCATCTCAGGGATCTTTGGTCAAAGGTTCGACTAAATATTTCTAGGGCTCAGCAAAAATACAAACGTTTTGCAGATAAAAAAAGGGATTCTGCTCAGATGTTGCGATGTGGAGATAAAGTTTGGCTTTCCACTTCAAACTCCATATGCCCATCAACCAAGACTGGAGAAGGACAAGCGTCTGAATCCTCCCTCACTGATCCCAACGGCTTAAGTAAGGACCTATGAAACACATTATGGAGTGTTAAAGAGGGAGGCAGACGAAGGCGATAGGCTACCGGGTTCACCACCTCCATGACTTCATAGGGGCCAATATATTTACGTCCAAGTTTGACGGAGGGCACTCGAAGGTTTATGTTCTGACCACAACCTTCTTTCATTCTGTATCAAGAACTGCCATCCCACTCAGGTCACCCCCACTTTCCACACTTATAGAAACATACAGGCCATTAACACCCAGAAACTTATGAAGAACTTGCAGTCCTCATTGGCCCCAATCTTCTCCATCTCATGTCCTGATTCTGCTCTGAAGCATTACAATGAAACCCTGCAAAGTGCCCTGAATGAAGCTGAAACTCCTATACATAGAACAACTCGGCACAGACGGCGACAACCGTAGCACACGCTGCAAACACGTTTCCTGCAGCGGTGCTCCAGGTGCGTCGAACATCTGTGGAGAAAATCTAATCTACCCGAAGATTTCATCCATTATAAGTTCATACTAAAAACATACAACTCTGCCCTTCACCTCTCCAAACAAACCTATTTCAACACCCTTATCACCTCACTGTCAAATAACCCTAAACGTCTCTTTGACACTTTCCAGTCCCTACTCAACCCAAGAGAGCAGGCCCCAACCACAGATCTCCGCGCTGACGATCTGGCCAATTCAAAGAAAAAATTGACCACATTCGACAGGAAATCATCTCCCAATCTTTTCATACCATGCATTGTCCTCCCTCCTCCACTGCATCTAGTTCACTCTCTAACTTTAAACCAGTTACAGAAGAAGAAGTAATCAGGCTCCTTGCATCTTCTCGCCCGACCACTTGCACCAGTGACCCCATTCCGTCACATCTCCTCCAGTCCCTTTCCCCGGCTGTCACCTCTCACCTAACAAAAATATTCAACCTTTCCCTCACTTCCGGTATTTTTCCCTCCTCATTTAAGCATGCCATCATACATCCATTACTTAAAAAACCCTCCCTCGACCAAATTTGTGCCACAAATTATAGACCTGTCTCTAATCTTCCCTTCATCTCTAAACTCCTCGAACGCCTGGTCCACTCCCTTCTTACCCGCTATCTCTCAGATAACTCTCTTCTCGACCCTCTTCAATCTGGCTTCCGTGCTTTACACTCTACTGAAACTGCCCTCACTAAAGTCTCCAATGACCTACTAACAGCTAAATCTAATGGTCACTACTCCATGCTAATTCTCTTGGTTCTCTCCGCAGCATTCGACACTGTGGATCATCAGCTCCTCCTCACTATGCTCCGCTCCATCGGCCTCAAGGACACCGTTCTCTCCTGGTTCTCCTCCTATCTCTCTGACCGATCCTTCACTGTATGTTTTGCTGGTTCCTCCTCCTCTCACCTTCCCCTTACTGTTGGGGTTCCTCAAGGATCAGTCCTAGGCCCCCTCTTCTCTTCGTATACTGCCCCTATTGGACAAACAATCAGTAGATTTGGTTTCCAGTACCATCTCTATGCTGACGACACCCAATTATACACCTCTTCTCCTGTTATCACGCCGACCTTTTTAGAAAACACCAGTGATTGTCTTACCGCTATCTCTAACATCATGTCCTCCCTCTATCTGAAACTGAACCTGTCAAAAACTGAACTCCTCGTGTTCTCTCCCTCTACTAACCTACCTTTGCCTGACATTGCCATCTCCGTGTGTGGTTCCACCATTACTCCAAAGCAACTTGCCCGCTGTCTTGGGGTCATCCTTGATTCCGAGCTTTCTTTCACCCCCCACATCCGATCACTGGCTCGCTCTTCTTATCTGCATCTCAAAAACATTTCTAGAATTCGCCCTTTTCTTACTTTCGACTCTGCAAAAACTCTTACTGTCTCACTTATTCATTCTCGTCTGGACTATTGTAACTCTCTACTTATCGGCCTCCCTCTTACCAAACTCTCCCCACTCCAATCTGTCCTGAAAGCTGCTGCCAGAATCATATTCTTCACCAACCGTTACACCGATGCTGCTACCTTGTGCCAGTCATTACATTGGCTACCCATCCACTCCAGATGGTACAAAACTACTACCCTCATCCACAAAGCACTCCATGGCTCACCACCACCGTACATCTCCTCTCTGGTCTCAGTCTACCACCCTACCCGTGCCCTCCGCTCCGCTAATGACCTTAGGTTAGCATCCTCAATAATCAGAACCTCCCACTCCCATCTCCAAGACTTTACACATGCTGCGCCGATTCTTTGGAATGCATTACCTAGGTTAATACGATTAATCCCCACAGTTTTAAGCATGCCCTAAAAACTCATTTGTTCAGACTGGCCTACCGCCTCAATGCATTAACCTAACCATCCCTGTGTGGCCCATTCAAAAAAAAATAAAAATAAAAAACAAACCAAAAAACAAACAAAACATAATCAGGTTCCTCTCATCATGTTCTCATACACTTTATGCAGTTAATAGCACTCTGTGCCTGTACTGCTACATACTTAGGCAGTTAACTGGTTCATGCAGCTTTACATGAACACCCGAGCCTTACACTATGGCTGGTCCAAATAATTAAAGCAATTGTTACCATCCACCTTTCGTGCCTCCCCTTTTCCTCATAGTTTGTAAGCTTGCGAGCAGGGCCCTCATTCCTACTGGTATCTGTTTTGAACTGTGATTTCTGTTATGCTGTAATGTCTAATTGTCTGTACAAGTCCCCTCTATAATTTGTAAAGCGCTGCGGAATATGTTGGCGCTATATAAATAAAATATATTATTATTATTATTATTATTATTATTATTAACTGTACTCCAGCATATCTGATGAGAGGAAGATCCAGCAAGTTACATGTTGATCTGGACATGGGAGTTCTAACCCCAGAAAATCCATCATGTGATGCAGATTGAAATACAGAAAGACAGCAAAAGTACCGTCAAGTTCAAGAGTGTGTTGAAAGAAGTCTATCTCAAGCCAGACAAAAACAAGAGCGAGACTACAACCAACGTGCTCCTGCAACTCCCTTGTCACCAGGTGAACAAGTGTTAAAGCGTAGAAGAAGAATGAACAAACTTGATGATCAGTGGGAAGCAGAAGCATATACCATCTTACTGTCCAACTTTGACAATACTAAAGTTTGTCTTATCAGCAAAGATGGAGGAGAAACTTCGACGGCAGTATCCAGAGACCATCTCAAGAAATGCCCTGATAAATTGAGGAACAGAGAAGCGGATCCAGGGACATCTCCACCTACGGAAGAGAAGATGATACACACTGTTCTTGGAGATTTTCCCCAGTCTTGGACTCAAATAAATCAGGCCATAGTGATACCTGTCTTGATTTTTCCTCAGCTGGGGACACCAGAACAAAATGCGACTCAGAGCCATCTAGAACCTGAAGAGACTGAAGAGAGATTCCAACAGAAAACGTCCTGCCAGCAGTCGAATCGGCAAATCCACCCTCTGCTATTGGTGAAACTGTTAGACCCATGGTGAATCTGAGACCACGCAGACGACTACCTAGTATACCTACACATAGTACATGCACTAGTGGGTACGCTACAACAGACACAGTAGCTCAGGAACTACGCAGGTCTACACGTAGCACCAAGAGTCAAATCCCAGCTCAGTATAGGGATTAAAAGTGTTGATAATTGCTGTTATATGTTTGAATTGTTTGCTTAGCTTTGCTACAGCTTTAAAAATGGACATTGCGGTAATGGACAATGCTTACCCAAAGACTTTCTTTGTAAATAGTTTGGCACCTCCAAGGTGCACTCTGGTTCTGCCCACTTTGCCAGCGTGGGTAGAACCTTTCTTTACTTCATCTGTCTAAAGACAATACAGATGCACTTTGTACTCACCTCCCATAAAGGGAAGCCAAAGTTTTCTAATTGTTCAAATGTTTTTCAAAATTTTGCATGTCTTTTGCTAATGTATTGTTGTTTTCCTTTCCCAGTCCGGGAGTACTGGATTTAACGGGGGGGGAGTGCAGCGCCCCAGAGTCCTGGTCATTGCTGTAATGTTATTCTTCCACCAGGGGGAGTGATATTACGTCTGAAGGCAAGAAAGAAGATCTTCTCATCAAGTAACACAATGCATGCAACATGTTCACACTCCAGACCAGAAGGGGGAGCTCTAAGCCTGTTTAAGGTGAATTCAGTTCCTGTCAGGAAAACAGAGGAAGAGGAGCTCCGTGGCATGAATGCTACAGCTCCTGGGAAGAGAACATATTGCAGAGAGTGTGCAGGAAAGCAGAGCACAGGGAGGGAGACCAGCCAGGAGCAAGCTGCTTCTCTCTGAGGCGCAGGAATTCAGGTAGCCAGCATACCGAGGGAGTAAGGATCTCTACGCTTTACTTCAGAGACTGGCAGGACAGTTAATTCCACGTTGGCTGCCCTTCCTTATACCCAGGAGGCATGATGGCAACTTGTGGGGGCCGGGGCGTGATAGAGTCCCTGTAAAAAGCCTCAGGCCATCAGTCATATGGGTTTTGTCCTATCCTATCCATCAGGGGGACAGAGAGAAAGAGACTTAACATCTCCAATAGTTGTGAGGACCTTACCGAGAAGCTCAGCAGGGAGGTACTACAACACCCAGGCGCTAGAGGAAGGCTACTGATTTCCACCTGGATAAGGGGACTCTGGATTTGCCTTCAGACCGGCCGGACTCTGCCTGCCCTGTGATCTGGTGCCCTGGACTGTGGACACTGAAGCCTTCAGTAAAGGTAAAGAGACTGCAACCTTGTGTCCTCGTTATTCACTGCGCCTTACATCATCCACCATCCACCATCTACACTCTGGGAAGCCCTGGGGATACACTTCACCTGTGGGAAGGTATACCATCTAGCTGCCATCACATCACCCCAGCAGACCCCTAAGCAGCGTCGGTCACCCTGACCGAATACCACAGGTGAAGTCAAGAACATTATCCCTTTAAAGACCTTTCCCCATTTTATAAACGGACACCCCTAGGGCCACGGACCGGGTCAGCCACCCTGACATCCCCACTGAGAACCGAAGGGCCCGGCTCCGAGTACCCCACAGCCCTACTGGGGGCTATCCAAATACAGCCAAGACAAATGCAGGACTTATCACTGAAAAGGACAGAAGTCGTCTTTCTCTGCACCATGATGGCTTGTGAGAACATGCGGTCAATGTAGCACCAGTAGCTTGACGTCTGGGCCGAATGTCACGCAAACGCCTACTGATGATTTTTGTAGAGGAATTTCACAAGGGAATGCGAGTGACGTTACATCACACCGGTCTGACTCCTGGGATTATGGTGTGCTGTGGCATAATGCATGGTCTCTCTAATCTTCATGCCAGGTGCACTAATAGCTTGACGTTACATTAATTTGGTGGTGGAACCTGCGGTGCAGCTAATTTTACAAAGTGTCCCCATAGCTATTTGGCAATATATCAACCCCAGGATGATCGTGTTACTGTTTGCAGCCTGCATGGCCTAAATGCACTACTATGTCTGTAGCATCTCCGGACTTGTATCCCATCGAACATTTCTAGAACATCATTGATCAGCAATTACAAAGAGAGCTCCCAATAGTGGATTTTGGTGATTAGCTTCCCAAGTGCATTCAGCGCGGCAGAATCTTCCTCAGACGACTATTAATAATCTCACTGATAGCAGCAGGTGCTGTAAATGTGGCGATTTGTGCACATGGCTCATACTCAATAATGAATAAATCAGGATGTTTTAAAAATTTCTTTTGCATTCTTTCATCATTTGCAAATCAGTGACACGTCTATCCATTCTGTGGCTTCCATAACTCCATGGCTTTTTCTTCTTGGTGTTACAATTTCAGTGCTGAGGACTGTAGATTATTTGCAGGAATGACTAGCTAGCTCCAGTGAAAATATTATTGGTGTTCTGAACCTGCTGTCCACCCTCTGCCAAAATACAGGATGGGATTTGGCGCGATTTGTAGAGTGGCGCTGCGGCAGAGACGTCGCTCTGGTTCTCTTCAACTATAATTTCTTACGATGTTTTCATTGTTTGTCTGCGAGGAACATTCCTGAGCCCTATTAGTGGAGGAAATGGCACTTCCCCTTACCCGCTTCCTCTTCGCCTGAGGGGGTTCTCAACATGTAATCCTAATTTGAGAGTAATAATCTGACATATTTTCCACACATGGGTATGCAGATTATAAATCCTGTTAAGAAAAGGATCAGACAGCAGAGTACATGTCGGCAACAGTGTAAGCAAATACAGTGACTTGCGAAAGTATTCGGCTCCCTAGAACTTTTCAACTTTTTCCCACATATCATGCTTCAAACATAAAGATACCAAATGTAAATTTTTGGTGAAGAATCAACAACAAGTGGAACACAATTGTGAAGTTGAACAAAATTGGTTATTTAAAATTTTTGTGGAAATTCAAAAACTGAAAAGTGGGGCGTGCAATATTATTCGGCCCCTTTAACTTAATACTTAGTTGCGCCACCTTTTGCTGCGATTACAGCTGCAAGTCGCTTGGGGTATTTCTCTATCAGTTTTGTACATTGAGAGACTGAAATTCTTGCCCATTCTTCCCTGGCAAACAGCTTGAGCTCAGTGAGGTTTGATGGAGATCGTTTGTGAACAGCAGTTTTCAGCTCTTTCCACAGATTCTCGATTGGATTGCGGTCTGGACTTTGACTTGGTCATTCTAACACCTGGATACGTTTATTTGTGAACCATTCCATTGTAGATTTTACTTTATGTTTGGGATCATTGTCTTGTTGGAAGACAAATCTCTGTCCCAGTCTCAGGTCTTTTGCAGACTCCAACAGGTTTTCTTCACAAATGGTCCTGTATTTGGCTCCATCCATCTTCCCATCAATTTTATCCATCTTCCCTGTCCCTGCTGAAGAAAAGCAGGCCCAAACCATGATGCTGCTACCACCATGTTTGACAGTCGGGATGGTGTGTTCAGGGTGATGAGCTGTTTTGCCTGTATGCCAAACATATCGTTTGGCATTCTTGCCAAAAAGTTAGATTTTGGTATCATCTGACCAGAGGACCTTCTTCCACATGTTCGATGTATTTCCCAGGCGGCTTGTTGCAAACTTTAAATTACACTTTTTATGGATATCTTTGAGAAATGGCTTTCTCCTTGCCAATCTTCCATAAAGGCCAGATTTGTGCAGTGTACGACCAATTGTTGTCTTATGGACAGACTGTCCCACCTCAGCTGTAGATCTCTGCAGTTCATCCAGAGTGATCATGGACCTCTTGGCTGCATCTCTGATCAGTCTTCTCCTTGCTGGATATTAAAGTTTAGAGGGACGGCCGAGTCTTGGTAGATTTGCAGTGATATGATACTCCTTCCATTTCAATATGATCGCTTGCACAGTGCTCCTTGGGATGTTTAAAGTTTTGGAAATAATTTTGTATCCAAATCTGGCTTGAAATTTCTCCACAACAGTATCACGGACCTGCCTGTTGTGTTCTTTGGTCTTCATGATGCTCTCTCTGCTTCAAACAGAACCCTGAGACCAGGGCTGGACTGGGACTAAAATTCAGCCCTGGCATTTGAAGTTACACAGGCCTACTTGTCACATGGTGACTGTGTAATATCTTTGTACACTTGTAGGTTACAAGAAGTGAGGGGAGTGTAACACGACTATATAACATATAATTACAGCTGTATCCAGCATTACAGCTCAGTCCTATTTATGGCTTTTAGTTGCAGTACCAAGAAAAGCCGCTACTTTACCTACATAACTGGATCTCGTAGATAATGAAGGCTATGGAACCTCATTCTGATGCTCCATATACTTTGCCTACAGCCACTTTTGGTTCCGCTGCGCAGCATGAGACCCGGTGACTCTGAAGAGCGGTGACATCAGTAACGTCACCGCTCTTCAGATATTCTGGGTCTTGCACTGAGCTCGGCGACTGTGAAGAGCGGTATTGTTACTACCGTCACCGCTCTTCAGAGTCGCTGGGTCTCTCCAGGTCTGGGCTAGTAGTGGGGGTGTCTGATAGACACCTCTCCATTACTTACACCAGGGATTGATAGCAGCTGACATTACACAGCTGACATCAACCCTAAAAATCATTACACATACGAGAATTTAAATGCTTTGGCGGCTGGGAAAAGCAGTAGAGTTAGTGCTATTCCCAGGCGTCGGGTGTCAACTACAACTGTCATCATCCTTGCCTCATCTCCCTGTGAAGCTTTTCTGCTGTATTTACATGCGCTGATCTCAGGCCGCTAAGCGAGTGTGATCGACAATACTGAAGTCGTTCGCTTGTTTCCCGGCCTCTTTACACCAACTGAGAAAGAATGAAGGGAACAGAACAATCACAATTAGATCAATCTGTCCCCATACAATATCATGTTAACAGCAGCACATCTACAGTTTACACCGGCGATGTGCTGCTGAGAACAAGGATTTCTGTTCCCACATAAACAATCCAATCACTCAATGAATAGGCAGCAGGTTGCTTGTTTAGTATAATACACCCAATAGTCCTCCATATATTATAATGTGCACCTCAGTCCTCCATATAGTATAATACACTCCTCAGACCTCCATATAGTATAGTACACTCATCAGTCCTCCATAGAGTATAATATACTGCCACAGTCCTCCATATAGTATAATACACTCTTCAGCCCTCCAAATAGTATAATACACTCCTCATAGTGCTCCATATAGTATAATGCACCGCCATTGTCATCCATGTAGTACAATTCACTTCCCATAGTATAATGCACCCCATAGTTCTTCATATAGTATAATGTATTCCCCATAGTTCTCGATACAGTATAATGCAGCCCACATATAGTATAAAGATGCCACTCGAGTATAATGCAGCCACCCCACAGAATATAGCCCCCTGAGTATAATGTAACCCCCAGAGAATATAATGCAGCCCCCATAGAATGTAATACAGCCCAGCCCCCATAGAATGTAATACAGCCCAGCCCCCATAGAATGTAATACAGCACAGCCCCCATAGAATGTAATGCAGCCAGCCCCCATAGAATGTAATGCAGCCAGCCCCTATAGAAGGTAATACAGCACAGCCCCCATAGAATGTAATACAGCACAGCCCCCATAGAATGTAATAAAGCCCCCCCATAGAATGTAATACAGCACAGCCCCCATAGAATGTATTACAGCCCTTCCCCATAGAATGTAATACAGCACAGCCCCCATAAAATGTAAAACAGCCCCCCATAGAATGTAATGCAGCCAGCCCCCATAGAATGTAATAAAGCCCCCCCAATAGAATGTAATACAGCAATGTAATGCAGCCAGCCCCCATAGAATGTAATGTAGCCAGCCCCATAGAATGTATTGCAGCCAGCCCCATAAAATGTAATGCAGCCAGCCCCCATAGAATGTAATGCAGCCAGCCCCCATAGAATGTAATAAAGCCCCCCCATAGAATGTAATACAGCAATGGCGGTGGCGAAGTATCTAGTCTTCTTACACGTGGTCTTGTGATCCTGGAATGAGTTGCAGAACGGGGAAAGATCTGCTGCACAGCTAAGGATGTACAAAGTCTTTGAGTGGAGGCCGCAGTCTCACCACAGTGAACCGCATGCAACGGCGGATCAGCATTGCAAAGAGAGTCAGCAGATGTCCGATGCACCGACCGGTTAGTGCTGTCAGGGTCGGAGAATAACGGGGGGTTGGTCTCTGGAGATGCACATTCTGTATGCGCGTGTTATGGAACGCTGCAAAGCGGGCCTGGCAGTTGGCATCGTTCAGCAAGAGAGGGAGTTAACCTTCTCCTGTAGCACATGCTGGGCACCTACCAAAAGCCCCGTTCCCGCGCGCTCAGTCTCTTTTAAATCACATCAGCCTCCAACAGTCAGGTGCAAAGGTCTACTCCGGCCAGAAAGTGCTTCCCCCGGCAACAATGGTGACAGTCCTGACAGTTCCGGCCTGGACACACAAGAGAGACCACTATTCTGGTGCATCTTCCCACATTCCCCCACTCCTTTTGCTTGCCATTCCACAGATTTTTGTGATACACATGGCCGTCTTCCTCTCTTTAGTACATTTTGCTGCCAAATGAAATGTTCCTGATCGAAATTATTGGGGGGTTTGCCCGCTGTTGTTCGTTCAGAGCATTGTAAATTGGAAGGAGTAGTGGAGTCCCCTTGAGTGGTAGAATCAGGTTGTACAGAAGGGAGCTGCATCTGTATTCTTGGGATCAGATTCTTTGGGGAACCCAGGTCTTGGTTCCACACCCTCTTCATCCTCTTCTTCCTCTACGATCATGGGAACTGACTCCGGAGTCTCTGGTGTCTCTTCTGTTCATACTGGGTCCTTTGATAGACAAGGCCGAAGCATGTTCCAATGAACTATCCAAGTGGAAGAGCTCTGTTCTCTTTCAGGCTGAATCTCGTACACAGGCCCCTCGGAGCTGACTAATCGCTTTACCCAGTACGGGTCCTTTTCACACCGATTTTTCCAGCTTCTCTGGAGGACGTCTTTCTCGCACCAGGACACGGTCTCCGATCTGAAGATTTGTTGCCCATGGTGGAGTCCTCTCAGCATGCTCCAACTCCCGAAGCCTGGTCTGTACCAACCGATGCAAAGTCTGCAGACGATGACGATGTTCTCGAACCCAGGAGGACACCCCCGTCCGTGGGTAGTCCTCATCTGGATCCGATTCTAACTCGGTGATTCCCTTTCCAGCCTGACCGAATAGGAGAGAATAGGGGGTATAACCCGTGGTTCGGTGTACTCGATTTTTGTATATCCACACCAAATCTGATACATACTCAGGCCACCGGGCCTTCCAGTCTTCTTCCAGAGTTCTCAACATTTGAATTAATGTTCCATTGAACCGTTAATATGCACCATTTCCCTGAGGGTGATACGGTGTGATGCGGGATTTGTCAATCCGTTACATATGATGTAATTCTTCCATCACTTTACCCAAGAAACAGGCGCCCTGGTCAGAATGGATCCGTGTTGGACATCCGTAAAGTTGAATGAAAATTTTTACAAATTGCATGTGCAGCTGACTCCTCAGGTTGATCCCTGGTTTGAGTCACAACAGCAAATTTCGTGAAGTGATCCACCATCACTAAACAATGTTCATACCCCTGGTGGGCCGGCCCGATGGTCAGATAATCTATCATTACCAGCTCCAGGGGGGCGGATGTCACAATGGGCTGTATATCTCTAGTCTGGCGTGTTGTGTATCCGCTTTTTGGGCTCCCCTGGTGGTTGCTGGTGGTACTGGTGACTTGTTTGCACTTTGCTGCTTCTGTTCACCTGCTTCCATCAGTGTTTGGGAGTTTCCTATTTAGCCTTGCTCTCCAGTCATTTCCTTGCCGGTCATCATTGTAACCAGAGCCTTCGGTTGCATGTTCCTGCTACTAGTCTGCTGATCAGCTAAGTGGACTTTGTCCTTTTGTTTTGTACCTTTTGTCCAGTTTGCAGTTTTTGTAATTCTCTGTAGCTGGAAGCTCTTGCGGGCTGAAATTGCCACTCCTGTGTCATGAGTTGACACAGGAGTCTTAAAGTAATTTCAGGATGGTTTTTGAAAGGGTTTTCAGTTGACCGTGAAGTCCTCTTTTGTATCCTTCTGCTATCTAGTAAGTGGACCTCTCTTTGCTAAATCTACTTTCATACTGTGTATGTCTTTTCCTCTTAATTCACCGTTATTACATGTGGGGGGCTGCTATCATCTTTTGGGGTATTTCCCTAGAGGTAAGCCAGGTCTGTTTCTTCCTCTACCAGGCGTAGTTAGTCCTCCGGCTGGTGCGTGGCATATAGGAAGCCGTAGGTATGCTCCCTGGCTACTGTTAGTTGTGTGGTAGATTTAGCTCACGGTCAACTCGAGTTTCCATCACCCGAGAGCTCGTTCGTTACTTATATGTTTCTTACGTTCCCTTGCCATTGGGAACCACGACACTGGCGGTTCAGCCAATTCACATGTCCGACATGCTCTACATGAACCGATATGAACCGTTGTAACCACTGAAAAGTCTTCTCCTGACCAAAGTGTGCTCCTTTTTCATCTGCTTCGGTGGCTATCTCGAACAACAATGCTTCTGGAACTATGACTTGCCAGGTGGCACCCAGCTCCGCCTGAAGTTGCACTTTCCGAAACACTAGTCCATTCTTTATTTGAAGGTGTTCCCACTGTCGAAGAATCCGCAGTCTCCTGGAACAGGGTATTTCTCTTTGCCAAACTGGGAAGTCTCTTTAAGGTCACACACCATCTAAGCAGAGCAATCTATCTTCTTGTTGTAACCGGACCCACTTATCCCAGGATCGGCCAAAGATGTCCCCCTGAGTCAGGATTTGTACCTGCTCCTGCAATGCCAACACTGTTGTGAGTTTGGTTTTTGGGCTCCCCCGGTGGTCACTGGTGGTACTGGACTTGTGTGCTTCACTTTCTCTGTTCACCTGTTTCCATCAGGATATGGGTGTATCCTATTTAGCCTTGCTGCTCAGTTATTCTAGTGCCGGCCATCAATGTAACCAGAGCCTTTCTGTTGCATGTTCCTGCTTCTAGACTACTATCAGCTAAGTTGGACTCTTAGTCCTAATTTGTTTTGCATTTTTGTTCCAGTTCACAGTTATGTTATTTTTCTGTAGCTGGAAGCTCTTGTGGGCCAAAATTGCCACTCCGGTGTCATGAGTTGACACATGAGTCTTAAAGTAATTTCGGGATGGTATTTTAATAGGGTTTTCAGCTGACCGTGAAGTTCCCTATTGTATCTTCTTGCTATCTAGTAAGCGGACCTCGCTTTGCTGAACCTACCTTCATACTGCGTATGTCTTTTCCTCTGAACTCACCGTCAATATATGTGGGGGGCTTCTGTCTCCTTTTTGGGGGAATTTCCCTAGAGGTAAGCCAGGTCTGTCTTTTCCTCTATTAGGGTTAGTTAGTCCTCCGGCTGGCGCTAGGCGTCTAGGGATAAGACGTAGGTACGCCACCCGGCCACTGTTAGTTGTGTGGTAGGTTTAGCTCACGGTCCGCTCGAGATTCCATCACCCAAGAGCTGTTCTGTTATTTATGTTCTCTGACGTTCCCTTGCCATTGGGAACCATGACAGTATGGCCGGACCAGTGTTAAAACCGTTGGCAGAAGAAAGGAGAGAAAAAGAAGTCTGCAGATTTTTTTTTTTTTTTTCCTCTGAGCTTGCTCTATAGTTGACTTAGTTGCATTTCTGCTCTAATTGCAGCCTTTGTCTCTCTCTCTCCTTCTAATCCTTGAATGGCTCTGATCTCACCTGATTAAAATGGATCCTCAGAGTTTGGCTACAGGTTTGAATAATCTTGCTACGAAGGTTCAAAATTTACAGGATTTTGTTATTCATGCTCCTATATCTGAACCTAGAATTCCTATACCAGAATTTTTCTCCGGGGATAGATCTCGTTTCCTGAATTTCAAAAATAATTGTAAATTATTTCTTTCCCTGAGATCTCGCTCCGCTGGAGATCCCGCACAGCAGGTTAGGATAGTAATTTCCTTGCTGCGGGGTGACCCTCAAGACTGGGCATTTGCATTGGCAACCGGGGATCCTGCGTTGCTCAATGTGGATGCGTTTTTTCTGGCTTTGGGGTTGCTTTATGAGGAACCTAACTTAGAGATTCAGGCTGAAAAAGCCTTGATGGCCCTATCTCAAGGGCAAGCTGAAATATACTGCCAAAAATTTCGTAAATGGTCTGTGCTTACTCAGTGGAATGAGTGCGCCCTGGCGGCGAATTTCAGAGAGGGTCTCTCTGATGCCATTAAAGATGTTATGGTGGGGTTCCCTGCACCTACAGGTTTGAATGAGTCCATGACAATGGCTATTCAGATTGATCGGCGTTTGCGGGAGCGGAAACCTGTGCACCATTTGGCGGTGTCTTCTGAGAAGGCTCCAGAAAATATGCAATGTGATAGAATTCTGTCCAGAAGCGAACGGCAGAATTTTAGGCGAAAAAATGGGTTGTGCTTCTATTGTGGTGATTCAACTCATGTTATATCAGCATGCTCTAAACGTACAAAAAAGGTTGATAAGTCTATTTCAATTGGCACTTTACAGTCTAAGTTTATTCTGTCTGTGACCTTGATTTGTTCATTATCGTCAATTACCGCGGATGCCTATGTCGACTCTGGCGCCGCTTTGAGTCTAATGGATTGGTCCTTTGCCAGGCGCTGTGGGTTTGATCTAGAGCCTCTGGAAGTTCCTATACCTCTGAAGGGTATTGACTCTACACCATTGGCTAGTAATAAACCACAATACTGGACACAAGTGACTATGCGTATGAATCCAGACCATCAGGAGATGATTCGCTTCCTTGTGTTGTACAATCTACATGACGTTTTGGTGCTCGGATTACCATGGTTACAATCTCATAACCCAGTCCTTGACTGGAAAGCAATGTCTGTGTTAAGCTGGGGATGTCAGGGGGCTCATGGGGACGTACCTTTGGTTTCCATTTCGTCATCTATTCCCTCGGAGATTCCGGAATTTTTATCTGATTATCGTGATGTTTTTGAGGAGCCTAAGCTTGGTTCACTACCTCCTCACAGAGATTGCGATTGTACCATAGATCTGATTCCGGGCAGTAAATTTCCAAAGGGTCGTTTATTTAATCTATCTGTACCTGAACATGCTGCTATGCGAGAATATATTAAGGAGTCCCTGGAAAAGGGACATATTCGTCCTTCTTCATCTCCATTAGGAGCCGGTTTTTTCTTTGTATCTAAAAAAGATGGCTCTTTGAGGCCGTGTATTGATTATCGACTCTTGAATAAAATTACAGTCAAATATCAGTATCCTCTGCCACTGCTGACTGATTTGTTTGCTCGAATAAAAGGGGCTAAGTGGTTCTCTAAGATTGATCTCCGTGGGGCGTATAATTTGGTGCGAATTAAGCAGGGGGATGAGTGGAAAACCGCATTTAATACGCCCGAGGGCCATTTTGAGTATTTAGTAATGCCTTTTGGTCTTTCAAATGCCCCTTCAGTCTTTCAGTCCTTTATGCATGACATTTTCCGTGAATATTTGGATAAATTTATGATCGTGTATCTGGATGATATTTTGATTTTTTCGGATGACTGGGATTCTCATGTCCAACAGGTCAGGAGGGTTTTTCAGGTTTTGCGGGCTAATTCCTTGTGTGTGAAGGGTTCTAAGTGTATTTTTGGGGTTCAAAAGATTTCTTTTTTGGGGTACATTTTTTCCCCCTCTTCCATTGAGATGGATCCTGTCAAGGTTCGGGCTATTTGTGATTGGACGCAACCTTCTTGTCTTAAGAGCCTTCAGAAATTTTTGGGCTTTGCTAATTTTTATCGTCGATTTATAACTGGTTTTTCTGATGTTGCTAAACCTTTGACTGATTTGACCAAAAAGGGTGCTGATGTTGCTGATTGGTCCCCTGCTGCTGTGGAGGCCTTTCGGGAGCTTAAGCGCCGCTTTTCTTCCGCCCCTGTGTTGCGTCAGCCTGATGTTACTCTTCCTTTTCAGGTTGAGGTCGATGCTTCTGAGATCGGAGCTGGGGCGGTCTTGTCGCAGAAAAGTTCCGACTGCTCCGTGATGAGACCTTGTGCGTTCTTTTCTCGAAAATTTTCGCCCGCCGAGCGAAATTATGATATTGGTAATCGGGAGCTTTTGGCTATGAAGTGGGCTTTTGAGGAGTGGCGTCATTGGCTTGAGGGGGCTAGACATCAGGTGGTGGTATTGACCGATCACAAGAATTTGATTTATCTTGAGTCTGCCAGGCGCCTGAATCCTAGACAGGCGCGCTGGTCGTTGTTTTTCTCTCGGTTTAATTTTGTGGTCTCATACTTACCAGGTTCTAAAAATGTGAAGGCGGATGCCCTTTCTAGGAGTTTTGAGCCTGATTCCCCTGGTGATTCTGAACCTACAGGTATCCTTAAGGATGGGGTGATATTATCTGCTGTTTCCCCAGACCTGCGACGGGCTTTGCAGGAGTTTCAGGCGGATAGACCTGATCGTTGCCCGCCTGGTAGACTGTTTGTTCCTGATGATTGGACCAGTAGAGTCATCTCGGAGGTTCATTCTTCTGTGTTGGCAGGTCATCCCGGGATCTTTGGTACCAGGGATTTGGTGGCTAGGTCCTTCTGGTGGCCTTCCCTGTCTCGAGATGTACGAGTTTTTGTGCAGTCTTGTGATGTTTGTGCTCGGGCCAAACCTTGTTGTTCTCGGGCTAGCGGATTGTTGTTATCTTTGCCTATTCCGAAGAGGCCTTGGACTCACATCTCTATGGATTTTATTTTTGATCTCCCTGTTTCTCAGAAAATGTCTGTCATCTGGGTGGTGTGTGACCGTTTTTCAAAGATGGTTCATTTGGTGCCCTTGCCTAAGTTGCCTTCCTCATCCGAGTTGGTTCCTCTGTTTTTTCAAAATGTGGTTCGCTTGCATGGTATTCCGGAGAATATCGTTTCTGACAGGGGGACCCAGTTCGTGTCTAGATTTTGGCGGGCGTTCTGTGCTAGGATGGGCATTGATTTGTCTTTTTCGTCTGCGTTCCATCCTCAGACTAATGGCCAGACTGAGCGAACTAATCAGACCTTGGAGACTTATTTGAGGTGTTTTGTGTCTGCGGATCAGGATGACTGGGTTGCCTTTTTGCCGTTGGCGGAGTTTGCCCTCAATAATCGGGCTAGTTCTGCCACTTTGGTTTCTCCTTTCTTTTGCAATTCGGGGTTTCATCCTCGTTTTTCTTCCGGTCAGGTGGAGTCTTCGGATTGTCCTGGAGTGGATACTGTGGTGGATAGGTTGCATCGGATTTGGGGACAGGTGGTGGACAATTTGGAGTTGTCCCAGGAGAAGACTCTGCATTTTGCTAACCGCCGTCGTCGTGTTGGTCCTCGTCTTCGTGTTGGGGACTTGGTGTGGTTGTCTTCTCGTTTTGTCCCTATGAGGGTTTCTTCTCCTAAGTTTAAGCCTCGGTTCATCGGCCCGTATAAGATATTGGAGATTCTTAACCCCGTGTCCTTTCGATTGGACCTCCCAGCATCTTTTTCTATCCATAATGTCTTCCATCGGTCATTATTGCGCAGGTATGAGGTACCGGTTGTGCCTTCCGTTGAGCCTCCCGCTCTGGTGTTGGTTGAGGGTGAATTGGAGTACGTTGTGGAGAAGATCTTGGACTCCCGTGTTTCCAGACGGAAACTTCAGTATCTGGTCAAGTGGAAGGGCTACGGTCAAGAGGATAATTCTTGGGTGACAGCCTCTGATGTTCATGCCTCTGATTTGGTCCGTGCCTTTCATAGGGCTCGTCCTGATCGCCCTGGTGGTTCTTGTGAGGGTTCGGTGCCCCCTCCTTGAGGGGGGGTACTGTTGTGAGTTTGGTTTTTGGGCTCCCCCGGTGGTCCCCGGTTGGTACTGGACTTGTGTGCTTCACTTTCTCTGTTCACCTGTTTCCATCAGGATATGGGTGTATCCTATTTAGCCTTGCTGCTCAGTTATTCTAGTGCCGGCCATCAATGTAACCAGAGCCTTTCTGTTGCATGTTCCTGCTTCTAGACTACTATCAGCTAAGTTGGACTCTTAGTCCTAAGTTTGTTTTGCATTTTTGTTCCAGTTCACAGTTATGTTATTTTTCTGTAGCTGGAAGCTCTTGTGGGCCGAAATTGCCACTCCGGTGTCATGAGTTGACACATGAGTCTTAAAGTAATTTCGGGATGGTATTTTAATAGGGTTTTCAGCTGACCGTGAAGTTCCCTATTGTATCTTCTTGCTATCTAGTAAGCGGACCTCGCTTTGCTGAACCTACCTTCATACTGCGTATGTCTTTTCCTCTGAACTCACCGTCAATATATGTGGGGGGCTTCTGTCTCCTTTTTGGGGGAATTTCCCTAGAGGTAAGCCAGGTCTGTCTTTTCCTCTATTAGGGTTAGTTAGTCCTCCGGCTGGCGCTAGGCGTCTAGGGATAAGACGTAGGTACGCCACCCGGCCACTGTTAGTTGTGTGGTAGGTTTAGCTCACGGTCCGCTCGAGATTCCATCACCCAAGAGCTGTTCTGTTATTTATGTTCTCTGACGTTCCCTTGCCATTGGGAACCATGACACAACACCATCCTGGCGAGGCCTAGGAACCTGGGAACCTCCTCACTTTCCAGTTCTGCATGCACTGACTGTTGGAATACTCTTCTCTGAGAAGTATGTGGACTCCACTGTTTCAGAGTCTCGTTAGAGGGTTCATTGATGATCCCTAGAGTGACTGTGTCCACTACTCACTTCTCCCTGGGTTAGCACCACACTTTTGCGTCCCAGATCTTTGCCACAAATGGAGATTTGCATCCATGCCACCCCAACGACCGGAATTGTCAGTTGGTTGGCAGCCATTAACTTTATCACTGGGCCCCACTCACGCCGCTTTGCTTCAGGAAAATGACACCGGAAGTAGGTTTCTGGCATCGTTGTTACTTGTGAACCTGTGTCCACCAGGCAGCGCACTGCACGACCATCAAATTCGACCCAAACTAGAGGACACGCTGACGCTAGACTTGTTGGACTTCCACTACTGCTCTGCATCTGTACTGGCTCCGTGCAGCGTCCCCCTGGCTCAGAGCCCGTTAGTTTAACAGACGACGGAGTGGAACTCTTCCCCGATGTGTACACTCCCGAGCTATATGTCCATTCTCGCCACAATTAAAGCAAGTGAGAGGTCTCTGTTGACGAAGCATTCTAGTGTCAAGGCGGGACTTCGGGCCTTCCCTGTCCCCTGATGCATTTGTGGCCATCTCTAACTTCTTTTTAACATCAGCCAATTCTCCTTTTATATTCAGAAGTTCTCTCCTCAATTCTTCCACCCATTGGGGTTCGGTGATTGCATTTACGGACACCTCCCTGCTCCGGACCTTCCCCACCGGAACTGTCACCCCGTGATCCTGTTCATGCGTGTGCGCTTCACTTCCTATCTCAGAAAAAGTCACCCGAGGGTTTACCTGCACACCTCGCAGGTTCTGTTTCGTCATTGTGTCCCGCAAACCCGTCTCTAAAAGGTCTCGCAGCATTATGTCCATAGGGCCTATACTAACAACCTCTTTCCTAACAATCGCAGTGTGTATTTCCTGCAGTGCGTTCATGTACTGATTCACGGTCTCCCCCTCCCTCTGCATGCGACTAAAGAGACGGGTCCTCAGTTCCCCTATGTCTGTGGGATCCCCATGGGTCTCTTCCAAAATTTGCAGCACCTTATTAAAAGTGTCTCGCTCTCTGGGGATCTGCAACACAACTGAGCCTCTGGCTTCTCAAATGCCATGATAGCCACTTCAGCTTCCAATGCAGGGGTCATGGGGTGCATCCTCATCATACCCCTTATACGCTCAGTGCAGCTCCACAACATGGTGTTATTTCCCGTAAATTTGGTAAATTGTTCAACATTGCCCCCAGCGAGATACTGGACCTAGGGCCTCCCCCAATTGCTTGGTCTGCCGTCTCCGTGCTGTTGGTCTGCATCCTGCTGACTACGCCAAGTGTAAGGTTCTAGCAGGAACGTGGGACGATGTGACAAGCAGGAGGCAGAGCAAGAGTTAACGGGTTTTATATATATATATATATATATATATATATATATATATATATATATATACACACAGTGGGGCAAAAAAGTATTTAGTCAGTCAGCAATAGTGCAAGTTCCACCACTTAAAAAGATGAGAGGCGTCTGTAATTTACATCATAGGTAGACCTCAACTATGGGAGACAAACTGAGAAAAAAAAATCCAGAAAATCACATTTTCTGTTTTTTTACCATTTTATTTGCATATTATGGTGGAAAATAAGTATTTGGTCAGAAACAAAATTTAATCTCAATACTTTGTAATATATCCTTTGTTGGCAATGACAGAGGTCAAACGTTTTCTGTAAGTCTTCACAAGGTTGCCACACACTGTTGTTGGTTTGTTGGCCCATTCCTCCATGCAGATCTCCTCTAGAGCAGTGATGTTTTTGGCTTTTCGCTTGGCAACACGGACTTTCAACTCCCTCCAAAGGTTTTCTATAGGGTGGAGATCTGGAGACTGGCTAGGCCACTCCAGGACCTTGAAATGCTTCTTACGAAGCCACTCCTTCGTTGCCCTGGCGGTGTGCTTTGGATCATTGTCATGTTGAAAGACCCAGCCACGTTTCATCTTCAATGCCCTTGCTGATGGAAGGAGGTTTGCACTCAAAATCTCACGATACATGGCCCCATTCATTCTTTCATGTACCCGGATCAGTCGTCCTGGCCCCTTTGCAGAGAAACAGCCCCAAAGCATGATGTTTCCACCACCATGCTTTACAGTAGGTATGGTGTTGGATGGATGCAACTCAGTATTCTTTTTCCTCCAAACACGACAAGTTGTGTTTCTACCAAACAGTTCCAGTTTGGTTTCATCAGACCATAGGACATTCTCCCAAAACTCCTCTGGATCATCCAAATGCTCTCTAGCAAACTTCAGACGGGCCCGGACATGTACTGGCTTAAGCAGTGGGACACGTCTGGCACTGCAGGATCTGAGTCCATGGTGGCGTAGTGTGTTACTTATGGTAGGCCTTGTTACATTGGTCCCAGCTCTCTGCAGTTCATTCACTAGGTCCCCCCGCGTGGTTCTGGGATTTTTGCTCACCGTTCTTGTGATCATTCTGACCCCACGGGGTGGGATTTTGCGTGGAGCCCCAGATCGAGGGAGATTATCAGTGGTCTTGAATGTCTTCCATTTTCTAATTATTGCTCCCACTGTTGATTTCTTCACTCCAAGCTGGTTGGCTATTGCAGATTCAGTCTTCCCAGCCTGGTGCAGGGCTACAATTTTGTTTCTGGTATCCTTTGACAGCTCTTTGGTCTTCACCATAGTGGAGTTTGGAGTCAGACTGTTTGAGGGTGTGCACAGGTGTCTTTTTATACTGATAACAAGTTTAAACAGGTGCCATTACTACAGGTAATGAGTGGAGGAAAGAGGAGACTCTTAAAGAAGACGTTACAGGTCTGTGAGAGCCAGAAATCTTGATTGTTTTTTTCTGACCAAATACTTATTTTCCACCATAATATGCAAATAAAATGATAAAAAAAACAGAAAATGTGATTTTCTGGATTTTTTTTTCTCAGTTTGTCTCCCATAGTTGAGGTCTACCTATGATGTAAATTACAGACGCCTCTCATCTTTTTAAGTGGTGGAACTTGCACTATTGCTGACTGACTAAATACTTTTTTGCCCCACTGTAATTGTAAATTATTCCTTTCTCTCAGACCTCACTCCTCAGGAGATCCTGTCCAGCAGGTTAAGATTGTAATCTCTTTGCTGCGAGGTGACCCTCAAAATTGGGCATTTTCATTGGCACCAGGGGATCCTGCGTTGCTCAATGTGGATGCGTTTTTCCTGGCTTTAGGGTTGCTTTATGAGGAACCTAATTTGGAGATTCAAGCTGAAAAAGCTTTGATAGCCCTATCTCAAGGGCAAGATGAAGCGGAGATATACTGCCAAAAATTTCGTAGGTGGTCTGTGCTTACTCAGTGGAATGAGTGCGCCTTAGCGGCAAATTTCAGAGAGGGCCTTTCTGATGCCGTTAAAGATGTTATGGTCGGGTTCCCTGCGCCTACAGGTCTGAATGAGTCCATGACAATGGCAATTCAGATTGATCGGCGTTTGCGGGAGCGCAAACCCGTGCACCATTTGGCGGTATCTTCTGAAGAGACGCCAGAGAAAATGCAATGTGACAGAGTTATGTCCAGAAGCGAGCGGCAGAATTATAGGCGTAAAAATGGGTTATGCTTCTATTGTGGTGATTCTGCTCATGTTATATCGGCATGCTCTAAGCATACTAGGAAGGTTGACAAGTCCATTTCAATTGGCACTTTACAGTCCAAATTTATTTTGTCTGTAACCTTGATTTGTTCATTATCAGTTATTACCGTGGATGCCTATGTGGACTCTGGCGCCGCTCTGAGTCTTATGGACTGGTCCTTTGCCAGGTGCTGTGGGTTTGATTTAGAGCCTCTGGAAGTCCCTATACCTCTGAAGGGTATTGATTCTACACCTTTGGCTTGTAATAAACCACAGTTCTGGACGCAAGTGACTATGCGTATGACTCCAGACCATCAGGAGGTGATTTGCTTCCTTGTGTTGTACAATTTACATGATGTTTTGGTGCTTGGATTACCATGGTTACAGTCTCATAACCCAGTCCTTGACTGGAAGGCTATGTCTGTGTTAAGCTGGGGATGTCGGGGGGCTCATGGGGACACTCCTATGGTGTCCATTTCGTCATCTATTCCATCTGAGATTCCGGCATTTTTGTCTGATTATCGTGATATTTTTGAAGAGCCTAAGATTGGTTCACTCCCTCCTCACAGGGATTGTGATTGCGCCATAGATCTGATTCCTGGCAGTAAATTTCCAAAGGGTCGTTTGGTTAACCTATCTGTACCTGAACATGCTGCTATGCGCGAGTATATTAAGGAGTCCCTGGAAAAGGGACATATTCGTCCTTCTTCATCACCTTTAGGAGCCGGTTTTTTCTTTGTCTCTAAAAAGGATGGCTCTCTGAGGCCTTGTATTGATTATCGTCTCCTGAATAAAATTACAGTCAAATATCAGTATCCGTTGCCTTTGCTGACTGATTTGTTTGCTCGCATAAGGGGGGCTAAGTGGTTCTCTAAGATTGATCTTCGTGGGGCGTATAATTTGGTGCGAATTAAGCAGGGGGATGAGTGGAAGACCGCATTTAATACGCCTGAGGGCCATTTTGAGTATTTGGTAATGCCTTTCTGCCTTTCTAATGCACCTTCTGTCTTTCAGTCCTTAATGCATGATATTTTCCGTGAATATTTGGATAAATTTATGATTGTGTACTTGGATGATATTTTGATTTTTTCTGATGACTGGGAGTCTCATGTTCAGCAGGTCAGGAGGGTTTTTCAGGTTTTGCGCGAGAATTCTTTGTGTGTAAAGGGTTCAAAGTGTGTTTTTGGGGTTCAAAAAATTTCATTTTTGGGGTATATTTTTTCCCCTTCTTCTATTGAGATGGACCCTGTCAAGGTTCGGGCTATTTACGACTGGACGCAGCCTACTTCTCTGAAGAGTCTCCAGAAATTCTTGGGCTTTGCTAATTTTTATCGTCGATTTATAGCTGGTTTTTCTGGCGTTGCTAAACCTCTGACGGATTTGACTAAAAAGGGTGCTGATGTTGCCAATTGGTCCCCTGCTGCCGTGGAGGCCTTTCGGGAGCTTAAGCGCCGCTTTTTGTCTGCCCCTGTGTTGCGCCAGCCTGATGTTTCTCTTCCCTTTCAGGTTGAGGTCGATGCTTCCGAGATCGGAGCGGGGGCGGTTTTGTCGCAGAAAAGTTCCGACTGCTCAGTGATGAGACCTTGTGCGTTCTTTTCGCGAAAATTTTCGGCCGCCGAGCGAAACTATGATGTTGGTAATCGGGAGCTTTTGGCCATGAAGTGGGCATTTGAGGAGTGGCGTCATTGGCTTGAGGGTGCCAGACATCAGGTGGTAGTTTTGACTGATCAGAAGAATTTAATTTATTTGGAGTCTGCCAGGCGCCTGAATCCTAGACAGGCACGTTGGTCGTTGTTCTTTTCCCGGTTTAATTTTGTGGTCTCGTACTTACCGGGTTCTAGGAATGTGAAAGCAGATGCTCTTTCTAGGAGTTTTGAGCCTGACTCTCCTGGGAATTCTGAACCTGCTGGTGTCCTTAAGGATGGAGTGGTTTTGTCTGCTGTCTCTCCAGATTTGCGACGTGCTTTGCAAGAATTTCAGGCGGATAGACCTGATCGTTGTCCGTCTGGTAGACTGTTTGTTCCTGACGAGTGGACCACTAGAGTCATCTCGGAAGTTCATTCTTCTACTCTGGCAGGTCATCCGGGAATTTTTGGCACCAGAGATTTGGTGGCTAGATCCTTCTGGTGGCCTTCCCTGTCTCGAGATATGCGTGTTTTTGTGCAGTCTTGCGATGTGTGTGCTCGGGCCAAGCCTTGTTGTTCTAGGGCTAGTGGGTTGTTGTTGCCCTTGCCTATTCCGAAGAGGCCTTGGACGCACATCTCTATGGACTTTATCTCGGATCTCCCTGTTTCTCAGAAGATGTCTGTCATCTGGGTGGTGTGTGACCGTTTTTCTAAAATGGTTCATTTGGTGCCATTGCCTAAGTTGCCTTCCTCATCTGAGTTGGTCCCTCTGTTTTTTCAAAATGTGGTTCGCTTGCATGGTATTCCGGAAAACATCGTTTCTGACAGGGGTACCCAGTTCGTGTCTAGATTTTGGCGGGCAGTCTGTGCCAGGTTGGGCATTGATTTGTCCTTTTCGTCTGCATTCCATCCTCAGACCAATGGCCAGACGGAGCGAACTAATCAAACTTTGGAGACTTATTTGAGGTGTTTTGTGTCTGCGGATCAGGATGATTGGGTTGCCTTTCTGCCGTTGGCGGAGTTTGCTCTTAATAATCGGGCTAGTTCTGCCACTTTGGTTTCTCCTTTCTTTTGCAATTCAGGGTTTCATCCGCGTTTTTCATCTGGTCAGGTTGAATCTTCGGATTGTCCTGGAGTGGATGCGGTGGTGGATCGGTTGCATCGGATTTGGGGACAAGTGGTGGATAATTTGGAATTGTCCCAGGAGAGGACTCAGCAGTTTGCTAACCGTCGTCGTCGTGTTGGTCCCCACCTTCGCGTTGGGGACTTGGTGTGGTTGTCTTCCCGTTTTGTCCCTATGAGGGTTTCTTCTCCCAAATTTAAGCCTCGGTTCATCGGTCCTTATAGGATTTTGGAGATTCTTAACCCTGTTTCCTTTCGTTTGGACCTCCCGGCATCTTTCGCTATCCATAATGTGTTCCATCGGTCGTTGTTGCGGAGATATGAGGTACCGGTGGTTCCTTCTACTGAACCTCCTGCTCCTGTGCTGGTGGAGGGTGAATTGGAGTACGTCGTAGAGAAGATCTTGGACTCCCGTATTTCCAGACGGAGACTTCAATATCTGGTTAAATGGAAAGGCTATGGTCAGGAAGATAATTCTTGGGTAACTGCCTCTGATGTTCATGCCTCGGATTTGGTTCGTGCCTTTCATAGGGCTCATCCAGATCGCCCTGGCGGTTCTTGTGAGGGTTCGGTGCCCCCTCCTTAAGGGGAGGGTACTGTTGTGTATCCGCTTTTTGGGCTCCCCTGGTGGTTGCTGGTGGTACTGGTGACTTGTTTGCACTTTGCTGCTTCTGTTCACCTGCTTCCATCAGTGTTTGGGAGTTTCCTATTTAGCCTTGCTCTCCAGTCATTTCCTTGCCGGTCATCATTGTAACCAGAGCCTTCGGTTGCATGTTCCTGCTACTAGTCTGCTGATCAGCTAAGTGGACTTTGTCCTTTTGTTTTGTACCTTTTGTCCAGTTTGCAGTTTTTGTAATTCTCTGTAGCTGGAAGCTCTTGCGGGCTGAAATTGCCACTCCTGTGTCATGAGTTGACACAGGAGTCTTAAAGTAATTTCAGGATGGTTTTTGAAAGGGTTTTCAGTTGACCGTGAAGTCCTCTTTTGTATCCTTCTGCTATCTAGTAAGTGGACCTCTCTTTGCTAAATCTACTTTCATACTGTGTATGTCTTTTCCTCTTAATTCACCGTTATTACATGTGGGGGGCTGCTATCATCTTTTGGGGTATTTCCCTAGAGGTAAGCCAGGTCTGTTTCTTCCTCTACCAGGCGTAGTTAGTCCTCCGGCTGGCGCGTGGCATATAGGAAGCCGTAGGTATGCTCCCTGGCTACTGTTAGTTGTGTGGTAGATTTAGCTCACGGTCAACTCGAGTTTCCATCACCCGAGAGCTCGTTCGTTACTTATATGTTTCTTACGTTCCCTTGCCATTGGGAACCACGACACTGGCGGTTCAGCCAATTCACATGTCCGACATGCTCTACATGAACCGATATGAACCGTTGTAACCACTGAAAAGTCTTCTCCTGACCAAAGTGTGCTCCTTTTTCATCTGCTTCGGTGGCTATCTCGAACAACAACGCTTCTGGAACTATGACTTGCCAGGTGGCACCCAGCTCCGCCTGAAGTTGCACTTTCCGAAACACTAGTCCATTCTTTATTTGAAGGTGTTCCCACTGTCGAAGAATCCGCAGTCTCCTGGAACAGGGTATTTCTCTTTGCCAAACTGGGAAGTCTCTTTAAGGTCACACACCATCTAAGCAGAGCAATCTATCTTCTTGTTGTAACCGGACCCACTTATCCCAGGATCGGCCAAAGATGTCCCCCTGAGTCAGGATTTGTACCTGCTCCTGCAATGCCAACACCATCCTGGCGAGGCCTAGGAACCTGGGAACCTCCTCACTTTCCAGTTCTGCATGCACTGACTGTTGGAATACTCTTCGCTGAGAAGTATGTGGACTCCACTGTTTCAGAGTCTCGTTAGAGGGTTCATTGATGATCCCTAGAGTGACTGTGTCCACTACTCACTTCTCCCTGGGTTAGCACCACACTTTTGCATCCCAGATCTTTGCCACAAATGGAGATTTGCATCCATGCCACCCCAACGACCGGAATTGTCAGTTGGTTGGCAGCCATTAACTTTATCACTGGGCCCCACTCACGCCGCTTTGCTTCAGGAAAATGACACCGGAAGTAGGTTTCTGGCATCGTTGTTACTTGTGAACCTGTGTCCACCAGGCAGCGCACTGCACGACCATCAAATTCGACCCAAACTAGAGGACACGCTGACGCTAGACTTGTTGGACTTCCACTACTGCTCTGCATCTGTACTGGCTCCGTGCAGCGTCCCCCTGGCTCAGAGCCCGTTAGTTTAACAGACGACGGAGTGGAACTCTTCCCCGATGTGTACACTCCCGAGCTATATGTCCATTCTCGCCACAATTAAAGCAAGTGAGAGGTCTCTGTTGACGAAGCATTCTAGTGTCAAGGCGGGACTTCGGGCCTTCCCTGTCCCCTGATGCATTTGTGGCCATCTCTAACTTCTTTTTAACATCAGCCAATTCTCCTTTTATATTCAGAAGTTCTCTCCTCAATTCTTCCACCCATTGGGGTTCGGTGATTGCATTTACGGACACCTCCCTGCTCCGGACCTTCCCCACCGGAACTGTCACCCCGTGATCCTGTTCATGCGTGTGCGCTTCACTTCCTATCTCAGAAAAAGTCACCCGAGGGTTTACCTGCACACCTCGCAGGTTCTGTTTCGTCATTGTGTCCCGCAAACCCGTCTCTAAAAGGTCTCGCAGCATTATGTCCATAGGGCCTATACTAACAACCTCTTTCCTAACAATCGCAGTGTGTATTTCCTGCAGTGCGTTCATGTACTGATTCACGGTCTCCCCCTCCCTCTGCATGCGACTAAAGAGACGGGTCCTCAGTTCCCCTATGTCTGTGGGATCCCCATGGGTCTCTTCCAAAATTTGCAGCACCTTATTAAAAGTGTCTCGCTCTCTAGGGATCTGCAACACAACTGAGCCTCTGGCTTCTCAAATGCCATGATAGCCACTTCAGCTTCCAATGCAGGGGTCATGGGGTGCATCCTCATCATACCCCTTATACGCTCAGTGCAGCTCCACAACATGGTGTTATTTCCCGTAAATTTGGTAAATTGTTCAACATTGCCCCCAGCGAGATACTGGACCTAGGGCCTCCCCCAATTGCTTGGTCTGCCGTCTCCGTGCTGTTGGTCTGCATCCTGCTGACTACGCCAAGTGTAAGGTTCTAGCAGGAACGTGGGACGATGTGACAAGCAGGAGGCAGAGCAAGAGTTAACGGGTTTTATATATATATATATATATATATATATATATATATATATATATACTGTATATATATTTATCTCAACAGTAAATACTCCACGCAGGGAGTGAGGGGGTGTAAATATACAGGCCCACAATGTGTATACGGCAATAAAGTAACTACAAGGGGTAAAATAACGGGTTAACTTATCAGTGTCTGGTTCCTGGACGATGGTGGCTGGAAAATCACGTGGTCTTGTGATCCTAGAACGAGGTGCAGAACGGGAAAAGGTCTGCTGCACAGCTAAAGATGTACAAAGTCCTGGAGTCGAGGCCGCAGTCTCACCTCGTGCAATGACGCTCAGCGTTGCAAAGAGAGTCAGCAGATGTCCGATGCACTGACCGGTTAGTGCTGTCAGGGTCGGAGAATAATGGGGGGTTGGTCTCTGGAGATGCACAGTCTGTATGTGCGGGGGATGGAACGCTGCAAAGCGGGCCTGGCAGTTGGCGTAGGTCAGCAGAGAGGAAGTCAACCTCCTCCTGTAGCACACTCTGGGTACCAGCCAAAAACCCCGCTCCCACGCGCTCAGTCTCTTTTATATTACACCCGCCCCCAACAGTCAGGTGCAAAGGTCTACTCCGGCCAAAAAGTGCTTCCCCCGGCAACAATGGTGACAGTCCTGACAGTTCCGGCCCGGACATGCAAGAGGGACCACTATTCTGGACCATCTTCCTACACCGCCAAGCTACATGGAGACCAAAGGTTCTTTGCATGTTTCCTCGTTATTAATTTTCCTTGCATTCAATTAACCATCCTCCTCTCACCTGACCAGAAGAAGGGGTGTGGATTGGACCCATTAAAATCTCTCATCCAAAGAAACAGATTCAAGATAAATGACGAGTATCGTAGATCTGTACCAAATTTCCTTGGCACCTCCACCAGAAGGTCTCACAAAATGTAACCTGTTTCTGTATGTATCATTTATTATTTGCACTGATTTTGCCTTTTATATATGTAGCGCCCCAGAGTCCTGGTCATTGCAGTACTGTGGCTCCGCCACTAAGGGGAGCTATGGTACGTCTGATGGCACTGAAGGAGTTCACCTGACCAGGTATCACAGACACCAATACATTTCACAGCCGGGCCTCCAGGGGGAGCTAAGGGTTCTATTCATTAGGCCACTCCTCACATACTGGTAAAACTGGGGGTCAGGCAGGAAGTTAGATGAGAAAGCTGACTGGGTTGGAACCAGGCAACACCTTGTGGCAGAGGGTGTTGTGGGGGAATATTCGGTAGGGCCCCTGTCGGGGGTGGGATCCTGACAGAGGCCTGGCAACTTGAGAGAACGTCACGGGACCGTGCCTGCTCAGCATAGCGGCGGTGCCCAAGGAAGGATTAGAAGCGAGATAGATTGTGCTGAGTGAGAAACGAGATCAAAGCAACAAGGAGAATACCAGTAGGAGTCGTGCTGTGAGACCGAGGCAACATCCTACTGAGGCGCACAACCGGCGTCCGGAACGCCGAGGAAGTATTCATAAATCTAGCTTCAAGCAATACTTCAAACCAACGGCAGGACAGTCAGTCATAGGCGGGCTGTCTCACCTAAATCACCTACGAAGACATAGGGGGCAACCTGTGGAGAGGGGCGACTCTAGGGTCCCGGAAGAGCTCCGAGCCTACCCGTCATACGGGTGCCGTCCTAACCGTAACATCAGGGAGGAATGGAAGATTAGCAGAACATCATCTAATCGAGTTGTGAGGGAACTTAAGAAACAGACACAACAGTTGTGGGGACTTTCCGTAAGCACAGCAGGGAAGGACCACAACACATAGCGCTAGCAGGAAGGCACAGATTTCCACCTGCAAAGAGAACTCTGGAGGTGCCATTGGACCGGCCGGACTTGCGCAGCCTGGTTAACCGTATTCCGGATTGAGGACCCAGAGATCTTCAGTAAAGAGGTAAAGAGACTGCAACCTGGTGTCCTCATTATTTACTGCGACCGGCATATCACAACTACACCATTATTCTCCACACTTTCTCCGGACGTCCCCCTGACAGGCAGGGCCACGGACCGGGCCTAGCCACCGTGACAACCCCAGAGCAGAGACTCAAAGGCCCGGTACCGGGTACCCCTCGGCCCTGCGGCAGTGGGGGCGCTCCATTTTGGCGTCACGAACAGGATCTAAAGCCTGAAGAATCGGGTCATGTGTGCCTTGGAACTGTGATTTATCGTGCTTAGACTGTGCTTTATTACAAGGACTGTGTATTGCCACTTGCCGCCAGAAGTTCCCGCCAAAACCGCCGCCATTACAGCGCTAAGAGGAGCGCAGGAGAAGAAGGGCGTGGAAGTGGGTGTAAACAAGCTGAAGAGCGCGAAAGACAATGGCTGCCCAGTCTAAGTATTTCTGCCCCTTGAGGACGTGTCTGTCAGCAGCCGAGATCCGCCTCCTCATCCTCAATGGAGGGCGGAGACAACGAAAACGAAACCGCCCATGAACGAGAGAGCGGGAAAAGGACCAGGAAGAAGAAGTCAGCGACATGGAGGACGCCATGGCGAGCCACCCGGAGCGGGAGCGTGGGGTCGGAGCCGAGGACTCCCCCAGCTACCCGGAGAGGCACCGCAGCCAGACCTCCACAGTTGACGCTGACCTCCTGCAGACCGGAGCGGACGAGCTGATCCACCAACTCCTGCAGACGCAGCTGAGCACTGAGGCCGGGTGGAAGAAGACCATCATCGGGAGCCTCACCAGACGCCTGTCGGCAGCCTCGCTTGGTCCGGATCAGGAAAGAAGGTCCAGCGCTCCGAAGCTGGGAAGCAAGTGCAGCGCCCCAGAGTCCTGGTCGTTGCAGTACTGTGGCTCCGCCACTATGGGGAGCTATGGTGCGTCTGATGGCACTGAAGGAGTTCATCTGATCAGGTATCACAGACACCAATACATTTCACAGCCGGGCCTCCGGGGGAGCTAAGGGTTCTATTCACTAGGCCACTCCCCATCATAGTGGGTAAACTGGGGGTCAGGCAGGAAGTTAGATGAGAAAGCTGACTGGGTTGGAACCAGGCAACACCTTGTGGCAGAGGGTGTTGTGGGGGAAGATACAGTAGGGTCTCTGTCAGGGGTGGGATCCTGACAGAGGCTTGGCAACTTGAACGAACGTATCGGGACCGTGCCTGCTCAGGATAGCGGCGGTGCCCAAGGAAGGATTAGAAGCGAGATAGATTGTGCTGAGTGAGAAACGAGATCACGCAAAAGGAGAAATACCAGTAGGAGTCGTGCTGTAAGACCGAAGCAACATCCTACTGAGGCGCACTACCGGTGGCCGGAACGCCGAGGGAGTATCATAACATTCAGCTTCAAGCAATACTCCAAACAGCGGCAGGACAGTCAGTCTAAGGCGGGCTGTCTAACTTAAATCACCTATGCAGTCTTGGGGGGCAACTTGTGGAGAGGGGCGACTCTAGGGTCCCGGAAGAGCTCCGAGCCTACCCGTCAAACGGGTGCCGTCCCAACCAGAACACCAGGGAGGGACGGAGGATTAGCAGAACATCATCTAATCGAGTTGTGAGGGAACTTAAGAAACAGACACAACAGTTGTGGGGACTTTCTGTAAGCACAGCAGGTAAGGACCACAACACCTAGCGCTAGAAGGAAGGCACAGATTTCCACCTGCTAAGAGAACTCTGGAGGTGCCATTGGGCCGGCCGGACTTGCGCAGCCTGGTGAACCGTATTCTGGACTGAGGACCCAGAGACCTTCAGTAAAGAGGTAAAGAGACTGCAACCTGGTGTCCTCGTTATTTACTGCACCGCACCACCACCACCATCCACATCTTTCATTTACTGTGCGCCCCTCGGCAGGGTCACGGACCGGGGCCTAGCCACCGTGACAACCCCAGAGCAGAGACTCAGAGGCCCGGTACCGGGTACCCCTCGGCCCTGCGGCAGTGGGGGCGCTACAAAACTTGGCGTCACGAACAGGATCTACTTAAGCCTGACGAATCAGGTCATGTGTGCCTTGGAACTGTGATTTGTTGTGCTTGGACTGTACTTTATTACGAAGACTGTGGATTGTCACTTGCCGCCAAAAGTTCGCGCCAAAAACCGCCGCCATTGCAGCGTCACAGGGAGCGCAGAGAGAGAAGAAGGGCGTGCCATGGGAGGAGACTACCAAAGCGGCGCCAGAAGTAGTGACCGCCCCCTTCAACTCCTGCTGCGAGAGGACGACCTGCCCAGCAGCAGAGGAGAACCGCCCCCTGATTTGCAACGGCGGGAACGAGGTGAAGGAGGAGCCCGACCTCGGAGAAATGGCGGAGCCAGGTGCATGCGTTGCCGCCGAATGCCAGACAGCGACGATGAGCAGCAAGTGCCCGAGCAACGGCGAGGTGATCCTGGCTTGCCCTCACCCATCAGAAGCGGACTCGCGTCCACCGCCGATGAGGGACCCGAACTCCTTGGAGCCGCCAATGGAGGAGTCGAGCCTACCTATCCCAGCCACGGAACCAGGGAGGGCGGAGTTACATCAAGAGGTGACTCCGGAGGGGCCGCGGTCCGGGCTGCAGCCGATTCCAGTGTCCTTGTCAACGGACCGGAGCGACATCGGTGGAATCACATCAGGCGCAGGTATGGACAGCATCCCTACTCCCCTGGCCGATTCTGCTCCCCCGACCGATCCGGCTCCCCTGACCGATCCCGCTCCTGTGACCGCTCCTCACCCCAGCAATGATCGTTCCTTCTTGGTGGAGCGGGTCATCCTCACCTCTAACGCGATGGGGAAGCTAGTGCCTCCGCTACCAACCAAGATGGGAGAACCCCTAGATGTGGGCCTAGACGGGGTGATCCTCCGGTGGGACACCCCCTGGACCGGGCCGGATGGGACCCGGGAGGATGGCCTCACCCTTGCGGTACTTACCTGGGAACAGTATAAGCAATGTCTAATACAACACTGGAAAGATCGAGATGAGACCGAACAACCTGACACACAACGTAAGAAGTCTGCTCCCGGCAGGAAGGACGTGGTAAAGCGGGGAACTGTGCTGGCCTACCACCCGAAGAGGGGATGGGGCTCCATACAGGAACCGGGGCTACCAACTGATGTCTTTGTTACTAGCTATAACGTAAAAACCCCCTGCTGCAGTCGAAATGGCGACCCATTACAAAGAGGGGATCAGGTGACCTACACCCGTCATCGGAATGCACGAGGATGGTGTGCCCGGAACGTTCGACGGTGTGAACCTGAGAGAGCGCCCCCTGTTGCCCCGATCGTGACTGATCCCGATTTGCCAGACCTTATTCCTATCACCACTGTACGCCTTGTAGCGGCTACCGAACTTGCAAGCAGGATTAGCCTTCAAATCCAGACCCCGGCTGATCTGATGGCATCTGAGAGACCAACTACCAGTACAGGTGCTGCGTTGGCCGGGGAACGAAGATCACCCCCAGATTTAGAAGGATAAACCTCGATACCATGAATATGTACATAGTTTCTTAACTGTCTGTTTGTTTCCTGATGTTGCTGCTAAAACCCGTTTAGGGTTAACTCTTAAGGGGATCCTTTTGTTGACCCGGGATCCCTATTGTTTTGTTTATTTTTCTGAGTTTTCTTTGTTGCACAAGTTTTCAGTTGAAAAGAACTGCCGCAATCATGAACAGTGCATGATACAAACTTTTTGTACATAGTTTGCACCTTATTAAAGGTGCTCCCTACTGGTTTTACTTCAAAAAGGACTCTTTGTGAAGATACCACACTGGAACCTTTGCCGAGTACGGACTGGTAGCTTGAGAAGACGTGCTACCTCATAGAGACTTGGTCCCCTCTTAAAGGGGACGTTCATGTGTTGCACTTAAATGGTGATATTGCTTTAAAGGCTAAGAGATAGCAATAATGTTTGATGAAAGAAAGTGATGATAATGTTTATATGAGAAAGTTATATGTATCCAACTAGTTAATTGTAAAGAAATGCTGATGAGGTTCTCCGAAAGGAAGTGAAAGATAGAAGAAGGATGCAGTGGGCCCGTAGGGGTAGACATGGTGTCCAGCATGCATGTTAATGAGAAAGATAATGAGAAGGCTTAATGTTCGATAAAAGAAACTGTTTTTGATAATGTTGATAGATAGTGGGGATAGAAGGTGAACCCTGAGTCCTCAGAGGAGTCATGTAAAAATGGCTCGGTGCTCTTAAACTGAAAGTAATGTTATGTTCTATACTGTGTATAGTAGTTGAGAAGGCAGTAGGCCCGGGCTGAACGGGGCGGTCCTGCATAGAAAGGAGAGGCAGTAGGTCTGGTGCCGTTAGGACAGGCGGTCCTGCAGATTTAAAGAAGGAGAATGAAAAAGTTAAATTGCCTTATAATGTGATTATAAGAAGGTCTTTAGTGGATGCAGAGTGTATGTCCTTAAAGGCAATGTTAAATTATTGTTCAACAATTTTGCACTTAGTAGAATACCCGGTTGGGTAAAAGGAAAGTTAATTATAGCATGTTGCTATGATATCTAACCATGTTTGTAACGTTCAAGTGTCCTCACCTCCCATAAAGGGAAGCCCTGTTTAAGTATACTTATTGTTATTGCACTCAACAAAACTGTATGTCTTTTTGCTAACTTGTATTGTTGTTTTCTTCTCAGTCCCGGAGTACTGTGTTTAACCAGGGGGGAGTGCAGCGCCCCAGAGTCCTGGTCATTGCAGTACTGTGGCTCCGCCACTATGGGGAGCTATGGTGCGTCTGATGGCACTGAAGGAGTTCATCTGATCAGGTATCACAGACACCAATACATTTCACAGCCGGGCCTCCGGGGGGAGCTAAGGGTTCTATTCACTAGGCCACTCCCCACCATAGTGGGTAAACTGGGGGTCAGGCAGGAAGTTAGATGAGAAAGCTGACTGGGTTGGAACCAGGCAACACCTTGTGGCAGAGGGTGTTGTGGGGGAAGATACAGTAGGGTCTCTGTCAGGGGTGGGATCCTGACAGAGGCTTGGCAACTTGAACGAACGTATCGGGACCGTGCCTGCTCAGGATAGCGGCGGTGCCCAAGGAAGGATTAGAAGCGAGATAGATTGTGCTGAGTGAGAAACGAGATCACGCAAAAGGAGAAATACCAGTAGGAGTCGTGCTGTAAGACCGAAGCAACATCCTACTGAGGTGCACTACCGGTGGCCGGAACGCCGAGGGAGTATCATAACATTCAGCTTCAAGCAATACTCCAAACAGCGGCAGGACAGTCAGTCTAAGGCGGGCTGTCTAACTTAAATCACCTATGCAGTCTTGGGGGGCAACTTGTGGAGAGGGGCGACTCTAGGGTCCCGGAAGAGCTCCGAGCCTACCCGTCAAACGGGTGCCATCCCAACCAGAACACCAGGGAGGGACGGAGGATTAGCAGAACATCATCTAATCGAGTTGTGAGGGAACTTAAGAAACAGACACAACAGTTGTGGGGACTTTCTGTAAGCACAGCAGGGAAGGACCACAACACCTAGCGCTAGAAGGAAGGCACAGATTTCCACCTGCTAAGAGAACTCTGGAGGTGCCATTGGGCCGGCCGGACTTGCGCAGCCTGGTGAACCGTATTCTGGACTGAGGACCCAGAGACCTTCAGTAAAGAGGTAAAGAGACTGCAACCTGGTGTCCTCGTTATTTACTGCACCGCACCACCACCACCATCCACATCTTTCATTTACTGTGCGCCCCTCGGCAGGGTCACGGACCGGGGCCTAGCCACCGTGACAACCCCAGAGCAGAGACTCAGGGGCCCGGTACCGGGTACCCCTCGGCCCTGCGGCAGTGGGGGCGCTACACAAGGCCCTGCCGGAAAGCGAGATGCTGCAAACGGAGATGACAACGCCGCAGCGCAAGGCCCCGCAACCAGCGTTCCAGACCCCAGCGGAGGCAGAGCAGACCGGCACCGGAGGAACCGCATCTGAAGCAGGTATGAAGGACGACCCTGCCCTGACAACTGACACCCCTCCAGCGACTGCTAGTGCCACAGCTGCTGACCTCTTTCCAGTGACTGATCTTGCAGCAGCCGCTACCTCTGCTGCAGCAAATGCCCATACTCAAGCTGCGCAGACCTCCATCGCTGCGCATGATTTAACCATACATGCAAGACGGATTAACGGCGTTTGTCCAGCACTGGGTGCAACCCTGGACCTCACTTTTCCCAGGCCAGGAAGGGTTAAGTGCCAGGTGCAGCCCTGGAAGCCGTCCAACTAAACCTCGGAAACCTGAAACTGTACATAGTTAACTGTTTTGCTGCTAAACCCGTCTAGGGTTAACTCTTAAAGGGATCCCTTTGTTGACCCGGGATCCCTACTGCTTTTTGGTTATTTTCTATTTCCTTCTTCGTTATCAAGAACTGCCGCAATCATGAACAGTGCATGATACAAACTGCTTGTAAATAGTTTGCACCTTCTTAAAGGTGCTCCCTACTGGTTTTACTTAAAGAAGGACTCTTTGCGAAGATACCGCACCAGAGCCTTTGCTGAGTACGGACTGGTAGCTTGAGAAGATGTGCTACCTCATAAAGACTTGGTCCTCTCTTAAAGGGGATGTTCACTTGTTGCATTTAAAGAGTGGTATTGCTTTAAGACAGATAGATAGCAATAATGTCTTGACAAGAGAAAGTGATGATAATGCTTACATGTAGAAAATTAGTTTATTGTAAAGAAATGTTGACAATGTTGCTAGAAGACTGAGCACAGAAAGTGAACCCGTACGGGGTTAGTCAGCGAGTCCTCTTAGGAGCCATGAAGGGATGGCTCAGTGATTTCAAACTGAAAGTAATGTTATGTTCTATACTGTGTATAGTAGTTGAAAAGGCAGTAGGCCCGGGCTGAACGGGGCGGTCCTGTATAGAAAGAAGAGGCAGAAGGTCTGGTGCCGTTAGGACAGGCGGTCCTGCAGACTTAAAGTAGGAGAATAAAAGAGAAAAGTTAATTGGTATTATAGTGTTTTTATAAGTAAGTCTTTAGTGGATAGGAAGTGTACGTCCTTAAAGACAATGTTAACTTATGATTCAAAAGTTTGCACTGAGTAGAATACCCGGTTGGGTAACAGGAGTTATTTATAGCCTGTAATTTATAATGTTTAACCATGTTTGTAACGTTCAAGTGTCCTCACCTCCCATAAAGGGAAGCTCTGTTCAAGCTTACTTATTGTTATTGCATTTTCAAAATTGTATGTCTTTTTGCTAACCTGTATTGTTGTTTTTTTCCCAGTCCAGGAGTACTGGATTTAACCGGGGGGGAGTGCAGCGCCCCAGAGTCCTGGTCGTTGCAGTACTGTGGCTCCGCCACTTAGGGAAACTATGGTACGTCTGATGGCACTGAAGGAGTTCACCTGACCAGGTATCACAGACACCAATACATTTCACAGCCGGGCCTCCAGGGGGAGCTAAGGGTTCTATTCATTAGGCCACTCCTCACATACTGGTAAAACTGGGGGTCAGGCAGGAAGTTAGATGAGAAAGCTGACTGGGTTGGAACCAGGCAACACCTTGTGGCAGAGGGTGTTGTGGGGGAAGATTCGGTAGGGCCCCTGTCGGGGGTGGGATCCTGACAGAGGCCTGGCAACTTGAGAGAACGTCACGGGACCGTGCCTGCTCAGCATAGCGGCGGTGCCCAAGGAAGGATTAGAAGCGAGATAGATTGTGCTGAGTGAGAAACGAGATCAAAGCAACAAGGAGAATACCAGTAGGAGTCGTGCTGTGAGACCGAGGCAACATCCTACTGAGGCGCACAACCGGCGTCCGGAACGCCGAGGAAGTATTCATAAATCTAGCTTCAAGCAATACTTCAAACCAACGGCAGGACAGTCAGTCATAGGCGGGCTGTCTCACCTAAATCACCTACGAAGACATAGGGGGCAACCTGTGGAGAGGGGCGACTCTAGGGTCCCGGAAGAGCTCCGAGCCTACCCGTCATACGGGTGCCGTCCTAACCGTAACATCAGGGAGGGACGGAAGATTAGCAGAACATCATCTAATCGAGTTGTGAGGGAACTTAAGAAACAGACACAACAGTTTTGGGGACTTTCCGTAAGCACAGCAGGGAAGGACCACAACACATAGCGCTAGCAGGAAGGCACAGATTTCCACCTGCAAAGAGAACTCTGGAGGTGCCATTGGACCGGCCGGACTTGCGCAGCCTGGTTAACCGTATTCCGGATTGAGGACCCAGAGATCTTCAGTAAAGAGGTAAAGAGACTGCAACCTGGTGTCCTCATTATTTACTGCGACCGGCATATCACAACTACACCATTATTCTCCACACTTTCTCCGAACGTCCCCCTGACAGGCAGGGCCACGGACCGGGCCTAGCCACCGTGACAACCCCAGAGCAGAGACTCAAAGGCCCGGTACCGGGTACCCCTCGGCCCTGCGGCAGTGGGGGCGCTCCATATACGTCTTTTTATAATTGTGTAATCACTGCACCCTTTTTCATATATTAAATATAAGTTTGTCCCTGACTGCTTTAACCCCTTAAGGACTGCCGATATGCCTTGTAACGATGGCAGCTAAGGGTACTTATTCCTCAGCGCCACTTTTTAATGAAAAAAAGTGTCAGAAAATCTCCAGAGTCTCAGATCTCGCTGAGTAGCTGAGACCCTGGAGAACATGATCAGGGCCGTTTTTTATGGTCTTCTGTCACGTGATTGCCATTATTCACCGAATAATGGCGATCACGAAAAAAAAGTACAGTACAAAATGGCCGAGTGCTATGCGATAAAACATCGCATAGCACTCAGCCAAGTATTAGTATATAAGCCAGCTCAGATCTGCCATTATTATCTAATGCCGAATTGGCAGGCGAGAGCAATAGCTATACGATGTGATTGGCAGCAAGACTTGGCTAAGTCACAGCACTCAGATATCACCCGAGTGTGGTGCGGTATATGCCGACGTCGGAAGCATAGGAGATGGAGAAATTAATTTCTCCACCTCCTCCACAGCTGAGCTCCGATCCTCTCTGTGCAAGAGGATCAGAGCACAGTAGCAGGACACTCAGCTCCCACTCGCATCAGATGTGATATGCTGGTGTGACTCCAGCCTGAGCGTGAGAAACTGAATAACCATTTACACTTCTATCTGAGGCACACATGCAGTGAGTCGGCAGTGTTTGTGACACACATGATAGGATTAGATACACTGGCTAAGCAGACAACATAAGACATGATAGGTTTAGATACACTGGCTTAGCAGCACACTATTCCTGGAGATTATTTCATTTCTTGTTCCAGTAATACCTGTATTACAATATAGGGGGCAATAATGTGGTTATAATCTTTATTTATTTATTTTTATAGCGCTAACATATTCCGCAGCGCTTTACAGTTTGCACATATTATCATCGCTGTCCCCAATGGGGCTCACAATCTAAATTCCCTATCAGTATGTCTTTGGAATGTGGGAGGAAACCGAAGTACCCGGAGGAAACCCACGCAAACACAAACTCTTTGCACACAAACTATTTGCAGATGTTGTCCTTGGTGGGGTTCGAACCCAGGACTCCAGCGCTGCAAGGCTGCTGTGCTAACCACTGCGCCACTGTTGTGGTCTGTGGTTCCAGTAAATTGTCTTGGTCAGTCGTCCTGTACAACCTAAATGACATAATAACAGCACCTGTTATTTGCAGCAGATGAGGTATTTATTGCTAATGCATTAGGTTTAGATAGATGGCACGTGGTGCTTGCCCTTTGCCTACAAGTGACCTTTCAGAACCACATTCCTTACAATACACCGCATTCACATATCTATTTCTCATCCGCACAGAATGACAGTCACTAGGGATGAGCAGACCCGTGGAAGTCTAAAGTTCGGTTTGGGTACCAGAACGGTACCCGAACTTGAACTTGAACCAAAACTGGAACCCCAGTGAAAACAATGGAAACCCGAACTTTGGATCTTGAAAAAAATTCCAATTTCTCTCTCCAGTGGACTTCATCTTGAAGTTCAAACATTGCAACGGACTTCCAGAAGAAGTCCGTGTTCGGAATTTAGCATTGGACAGTAACTGTACAGTACAATTTGTGTTCGCTCATCTCTAACTCATCATGGAAATAAATTCCTTTGTGGGTTGGAAACTTTCCATCTTATGTAGACTGCTTTATGGCACTGTGGCTGTGCAGAAGATAAAGCCAACAATTATTATTGCCCTTGACTGCCAGGGTCTTTACAATTAACTCCTTTACTATTTAGGAATTATATATATAGTAGTATTATTTTGTCATGTTTATGTGGACACGGTATGGAAGTATTATTTAACATTGTTTTGCAGTATTAATTAGAAACTGAATTACTGTATTTCATACTTACTATATGGAAGTATAATTTGACATTGTATAGCAGTATAATATGGGCAATGAATGTCAGTATACAGTGGACACTGTATATAGTAGTATTATTTGGCAATTTATGGAAGTATAATTTAGCAATGTCAGTACTGAATGTCGGTATTGCACAGGCACTATTAAACATTGCATGCACTTATCATTTGGCATTGGTATGTTAGCATTGTTTTAACTCTGCATGTAAGTATTCTTTGGCATTGTATGAAAGTATTATTATATGGACATTGTATGGTAGTATGATCCAAAGAATGAAAGTTAGGGCACTGTACAGAAGTATTAATTGGCACAGTGTAACAGTATTATATTATGATCACTTGGGTGAAAAGAACATATATTTTCAATCTAACTCACAATCTGACTACAGAGGGCGGAAAGAAGGGATACTTAAAGGGGAATTCCCATCCCCAAGATTCTATCCAATATGTAATAGGTGTAATAATATTAGAAAATACCTTCAATTTGAAATGTAGTATAGATCTATGGAGACACGAGGGTCAGTCGGTGATCTAGTCCGCTGGCCCGGCTACCTTTAGAAAGACCGCATGGAGCAGGGCTCATTCCACTAAATGCCCGCTCTCCTTTCCTCTGTCCATGGGGCCAGGTTACCGGATGGTCCCAACCTGACTTCTTCAAATGTCTACATGGGGCCAGTGATGGTCAAAGATCAGATCTTTATTCCTCTAGCTGGGGCCCTTGTTCCTTAAGCTGACTTCCTGTGGAGTGTCTCAAATCTGTATCCCTTCAGTTGGAGTCTTCGCTGCTATTCTGTAGAGTCTCTTTGCAAAGGATAAAGGTCCTTTTTTATACCCACATCTGTCCTTCAGGCCATCATCCACAGTTAAGCGGGAAGGTGGAATGAGGTCAACTCTTATTGTTTGAGTATTTAATCAATATGCATAGTTTGTCCTTCACTGTTTGCAAGGTTAACAAGCTACATGGACAAGCAAACATCGATTTTTCAATGACCCTGCATCCCTGTCCTCCAAGGATAGTAGCACATTAAACTGTAGGAGCTGATATAATAGGTAAACAGCAGCCATTCAATAATTCACAAACATCAATTCAATCTACAACAAGAGTCACAGGTAAAACTCATATGAACTATAGTCTATGTCCAGGGCCGGACTGGGACTAAAATTCAGCCCTGGCATTTGAAGTTACACAGGCCCACTTGTCGCATGGTGAATATATATTTGTGCGCTGCCAATCGCAGTATGCTGCCATTGTTCTCTCATGCCGATTCAGCATGAGAAAATAATCGCTGAACTGCTCTGCCCCATAGAATAACACTGGGCCAAGTGCTATACGATAAAATATCACATAGCACTACGCCCCAAACAAACTGCACTTTATTCACACTCCGCAGATCCAGTGTCTACAGTTCTGATGTCACATCAATAGTGCTGCAGCCAATCAGGAGCTCAGCAGCTAATCCTCTGTAGCACTACCGACGTGATGTCAGAGATGCAGACAATAATAGACGCCAGCGCAGCAGAAGTTTGTATTCTTTTACAATAAACTGTAGAGGGGTAAGACTTCAATTGTATATATGTATGTGCAATATAATATATATGCTATATATATATATATATATATATATATATATATATATATATATTTGTTTTTTAAGCTGACTGTGAAGTATAAATGACAAGTTAACTTAATTCTGGTGTTTCATACGATTACAAAGATATCAAAATAAATTTTATATTTTTCTTTACATTTTTCGTTTCTACAAAAAAGAAATGAAAAAAAAAATCATTGACCACTAACTGTAATTTTTCTGTTTAGAGTTGCTATTGTTATACAGTTGGGTTAAAGGGTTTTTCCAGCTCTGTTTATTTCCACATTGGGAACTGATTGGTGCTGATATCCTGTGTGAAACCATACCCACAAGACACGGCCATGATAGCTGCCATTCATGCATCTGTCCTGTCAGGTATCTGTAGAATGTCTTCAATGCTGCTCACCTCCCAATGCAGAAGTAAGCAGCGCTGAACAAACACTTTAGGGTATGTTCCCATCGTCAGTAAACGCTGCGGGTTGGACGCTGCGTATACCTGCAGCGTCCAACCCACAGCGTCCAGATGTTACAGCATAGTGGATGGGATTTCAATAAATCCCATGTCCACTATGTGTGCACCGGCGCCTGCGCCTTCCCTGCGGAGATGGACATGTGGCGTGTCTCTCCAGACCGCAGCATGTTAATTTCTCTTGCCAAGACGTGAGTCTCCACAAGATAAATATCACCCATACCATGTATTGGACGTGGTGATTCCGCACAGTTCAGTGAACACATGCGGATTCACCTGCGTTCAGAAGCCGGCAGCGTTTTGGACACAGCGGACATGCACTGCGTCCAAAGCGCTGCCTAATACTGAATGTTTACACGTACACTTAAAGTGAACCTGACCGTTGATATCTGCTGTGTGACCCATGGGCAGCATGTGTCCGGCACTGACTGTATGATCTAAGTCAGGTATGTTTGTCTCTGAAATGCTGCGGCATCACAGAGAAAAACATGTCTGCCTTCTCCCCTCCGGCTGCCAATGACTGGTGTGTCTCTGTACTCGCACGCAGGAAGAAACTTGTCCCTCAGTGGGAGCGGATGGGGAGAAGCCACCAGGGACCCGCCTGTCTGACTAGTCACCCATGTGGCCTTGGTCCTTGGTGGCTTTTAAAGTATGTTTTTCCCTGTAACGCAGCAGCATTTCAGAGTCAAACATACCTTTCTGGACTCATACAGCCAATGTCTGACACGTGCGGCCTGTGGAACCAGCAGCATGCATCAGCCATCAGATTCCCTTTAAGATTCCATAGGTGCTATGGCATCAGGAGTGCGGTGAAATTAACATCTGTGCTTGCTTAGTGGTGCTGACAGGAGCAGCGGGCATGTCACACACCGTTTGCGCTTTCCAACATATCTGTTTTATATCATCCCTCTGCATTTTTGTGCAGGCGCAGTTCGTGGCCTTGCGGCCATGAACTGCACCTGCACAAGTGACCTACACGTCACCGCTATCCCCGAGCATGCGTAGTAACGACACAGTGGGAATAGCAGAGATGTGTATGTCACTTGCACAGGTGGCAGCACAGCACTGAGACAGTCTCTTCAGCACAGCATCCTCTCGTGGGATCTCGCTGGGCCCTCGTCCACCATATTTTGCCCTGCTAGTATTTTGGTTTTGTCTCCTGCCCGGAAGCAGAGGAGTCATAGACAGAACTGCAGCTAAAGGAGGGACTGTTACGTACCAGGACCTGTGACATCAGAGGCGCTTGGTTCCGCTGGCGGAGCGCGGGACATTGTGGACTGATTTTGAGGACTTTGCAGTGTGACTGAGTGGGGGAGGTGGCGGTGAGATTGCCGGGTCGGGGTAGCAGAGGCGATGCTTGTACCCCTCCCCCCGCTAGACCGAGGTGGCTTCACTAGGAGGCTGACGAGAGGTGTCGCAGGCTCCGTATCCGAGCTGGTGGTGGCGGAGAAGGCTGTGAGGTGAGTGGGGACTGCAGTGTAGGGTGTTGGGCCCAGGCCAGAGTGACACTGCCGCAATGCCTTATGAGATTTGGGGACAGCAGCCAGAAGTCCTAACTGGCGATTATTATATTAGATGGTTGACTATTATCCTTATCCTTTTGAGGAGAACTATAACTCCCAGCATGTACAGAAGCTCCTATGGCATGCTGGGAGTTATAGTTCACCACAGGAGTGGTGATTTTCTTTTGAGTTTAGGTACGTTTCTACGGTCAGTAAACGCTGTGGATTGGACGCTGTGTACAGCCGCAGGGTCCAATCTGCAGCGTCCAGATGTTACACCATAGTGGAGGGGATTTTATGAAATCCCGTCTCCACTATGTGTACAAAGACGCCTCCAGCTTCCCTATGTAAATGGACATGCGGGGCTTCTTTCCAGACCGCAGCATGTCTATTTATCTTGTGGAGACGCTCAGTCTCTGCAAGATAAATAGCACAGTCCAATGTATAGGATGCGGTGATTCCGCACGGTTGTATGAACACATGCGGAATCACCGCACGTACAGAAGCTGGCAGCGCTTAAGATGGAGCTGCGTCCGAAGCGCTGCTAATACCGACCGTGGAAACATAGCCTTAGGGTATGTGCACACGATGCGGAATCTGCTGTGGATTTTTCCGCTGTGGAATTGGAAAATCCGCAGTGCTAAACCGCTGCGGTTTTCACTGCGGATTTTCCTGCGGTTTCTTCTGCGGATTCCTCTGCGGGTTTTCAACAGCACTTTCCTATTGGTGCATGTTGAAAACCGCTGCGGAATCTGCAGAAAGAAGTGACATGCTCCTTTTTTTCCGCAGCGATTCCGCACGGCTTTTTACACAGCATGGGCACAGCGGTTTTGGTTTTCCATACGGTAACATTGTACTGTACACCGCATGGAAAACTGCTGCGGATCCGCAGTGGATCCGCAGCAAAAACCGCAGCGTGTGCACGAAGCCTTAGTGGTGTGGGAGCAGAGTGGACACAGCTTTTTTTTCTTCTTAATTCTATTAATGCTTGCCTTTCAAACAGCTTCTTTTCTCCTTGGTAAAACTCCGGGGCTTTCTGTGCTTCTGCTCAGGACACTCGTTTATCAGCAGCTCCTAAATCTTTTCTGTCCCAGGTCCCTGCCACCGCGCTGGACAGGAGGAAGTGGGCGGTCTGATGTCCTGATAGCAAACAGCAGTAAGTGCAAGTGGCAGAGTCAGAGCAGCAGAGAAGAGCAGAGCGCGCACCCCCACCCCCACCTGTCTCAGTTACCTCACTGCACACCACAGCTGGGGATCAGGACATCAGAGGGCAGCCGCCAACTTCATCCTGCGTGGCGGCAGTGATTTTAATAGAGCAGCTCGATCGCTTCTCACTGCAGGAGCTGACAGTATGAAGGGGGGCAAAAGATCGAGCTACAGGGACCGGCCGTTCTGGCATTTGCCAGAACTGCCCGATGGCCAGTCCGGCCCTGTCTATGTCTCTTGATTTACTGGAAAATATGTCTGGCATAATTAAGAATACATGTGATGTCGTCACATTCTCCTCACCCATCTTAATTAGCCAGATGTGATAATCCCGATCATCCTTCTCCTGGTCCCCAGCATGAGCTGGGTAACTCCTCACGTAATCGAGAACTGAACTTGTATAGATTGCGTCCACACATGGCGCCCTCCGTATCCCGTGGTTCCCGAAGCTGATGAAGGAGAACAGTTTGGCACCACTTCCCCCATGATTCTTCAGCTTGATGGTATGGATCTGCTCCTACCAATATAAATACTCTTCCAGCTCCTCCCACTTGAGGCTCTGGGTCCCAATGCGACCAACAACTCCTGAATTCGGGCTACTTACTACTGGATATTTGATTGCAGACTGCCACTTGATCCTTGATTTTGCAGACAGTTCAATTCTTCTTGGTCAAACTCATTACCCTCCACAACGTCCTGAGCATCCCAAAGGACCAATTCCTGTATCAAATCAGACTGAGTGTCAGTGGTCCTGTATTTGATCCATCAAAGTCGGCACAGTTCTTGTAGTTGCCATTTCTTGTTGCAGCTGTAAATCCCCTCCGGTCCTTCTCCCAAGGGGTCGGACATGGTGGTGCCCAAAACCTCCTGTGTATGCATCACCTATGGTCTGCTGGGTCTTTCTATATACTTCCATGGTTGTGGAGCCCTTGGACGGTGTCTACGAACACCAGTCCCCTGCATTTCCCCTGGATCAGCCGGGCTAAGTAGTATCCCACCACTACCACCAAGTGTGGAGACATGAGGGTAAGTGTGTGCTCTCGTCCACTAGCCCGCCTGTCTTTAGAAAGACGGCATGAACTAGGGCTCATCCCACAAAATGTCCGCTCTTTTTCCCATGGGCAGAATGCTACTCAGACAACCAGGTGAGGGTAAAACAGTGTGGCAATAATTTATTGAACCACCAACAGACAATACCATATAGAACAGTCCTAGCAAATACAGAAGATGGTGCAAAAGATAGTCTCCCCCTTCCGCTGGCTCTCCGGGAATAAAGGGGCTGTGATTTTGGGCATTCCAGGGCCGGCTACCCACACCATTGGCACCCCCTTTTGGCGGGCATCCAGAGAGAGGAGGTAACAACAAGCTTAGGAACTGACAGTCCATTGAGGTATGTGGCCAGGTGACCTGACTGTCCCAACCTGGCTTCTCCGAATGTGTCTATGGGGCCAGGTGAGCATATTTGCTAATATTATTATTACACCTACTATATATTGAGACAGGATCTTAGAGATGGCAAAACCCCTTTAACTCATTGCTGAGTGCCATAATAAACATCCACAGGTTTAATGTAATTAAGGGCTGTAAATATAATAATTAAACTGAAATAGCAAATCTCACATTTCCCATTGATAGGATCTTGTGCAGTTTATGCCATCACACAGTAAGCCCTTTATATAAATGAATATAAATGATTGCAAAACATTAGTAAACCCCAGAGTACAGTACATGCCTGGCAGGCCAGCAGTACGGGAGTCCTGCAGGAAAGTCTAACATGGAGGAGGAGGAGGCCTCACCCAGAATCTTCCCAATGGTCTGTTTGTCTTTGATTTTTTTTTTCCACAAGCTGAGCAAATACGACATCTTCCTTTCTCTTGCCCCCAAATAGCAGAGTGAATTCACTCTCGTCACTGGAAAGACTAACACCAGACAGCCGTTCCCCTGACCGCAGCCTCTGTTCATCACCGCCGCTATTTTCTATAAGGTGTTAATGGAAAGATGGGCTCGAAAATAGAAAAAACCCTGAATTTACCTTTCACTCATTTCCATAGGTCAGCAGAGGGGGATAAAGAAAACGTTCTCAATGTTTCACATTGTTGGAGAGGTGGAAATATTGACCCCTCCATGGGGACGCTGCTCCTGACGTGTTTACATCGAAGGTTATTTACCTTATTGCGGCGATGGATTGCATAATCCCTGCTAATAAAGTGGGTTTCAGAAGAGGCGTACTCTCACAAATTACAGAAAATTACAGAACTAATTTCTTTCAGAATAAAAGGTGTGGATGTACAGAGTGGGATCGGTGGGGGACACACCACACTTATACTGTATTGGCTCAGTTAGCAAAACGTATATTCCTGTCTTTTAAAGTCTGCATAACCTACCCCTGGGTGTTATACTCCAGAGCTGAACTCATTATTCTGCTGGTGGAATCATTGTGCAAATAGGTTGCATTACTTATCCTGTATTGATCTTGCGTTACATCATGTATTATACTCCAGAGCTGCACGCACTATTCTGCTGGTGCAGTCACTGTGTACATACATTACATTACTGATCCTGTACTGATCCGGAGTTACATCCTGTATTATACTCCAGAGCTCCACTCACTATTCTGGTGGTGGAGTCACTGTGTACATCCATTACTTATCCTGTACTGATCCCGAGTTACATCCTGTGTTATACTCCAGAGCTGCACTCACTATTCTGCTGGTGCAGTAACTGTGTACATACATTACATTACTGATCATGTACTGATCCTGAGTTACATCCTGTATTATTCTCCATAGCTGCACTTACTATTCCGCTGGTGCAGTCATTGTGTACATACATTCCATTACTGATCCTGTACTGATCCTAAGCTACATCCAGATAGGGCTGGAGCAGGCACAGCTAGTGTAGGCCCGACCATTACAGGGGATTGTAAATAAGAGGCTAGGTAAGGGTTTGTACACCAGAGGGTAGAATGGTTGAATAAGAGGCCAGGTCACATGGAGTGTGTGGGGGGATTCTGAATCAGGATTGGCTAATTAGGATGTGAGGGAAGGATGTATTTGAGTACCCTTATAAGAAGAGCATCCAATTCCTCTCACTATTGGGGTCCCTCAGGGTTCAGTCCTTGGCCCTCTTCATTCTCTCTCTACACGGCCCCAATTGGACAGACCATCAGCAAATTTGGCTTTCAGTACCATCTTTATGTTGATGACACACAACTATACACGTCATCCCGTGACCTTACTCCCGCTGTACCACTGAACACCAGTGACTGTCTGTCCGCAGTCTCCAACATCATGTCCTCTCTCTATCTGAAACTCAACCTTTCCAAAACTGAACTTCTTCTGCTCCTGCCGTCTTCTGACCTCCCTGAAGCTGTGTGGCACCACAATAACACCCCGGCAGCAGGTTACCCTTTCTGAGTGTTTGACACCAGTCTTTCCTTCATATACAATCTCTTGCCGGCTCTTGCCGTTTACACCTAAAGAACATCTCTAGAATCCACCCCTTTCTCACCATGGAAGCAACAAAGACACTCATTGTTGACCTGATCCACTCCCACCTGGAATACTGTAATGCTCTAACAATTGGCCTCCCCCTCACTCAACTTTCCCCTCTCCAGTCCATTCTTAATGCAGCAGTCAGGGTCGTCTATCTGGCTAATCGGTACTCAGATGTCATGAATCCCCAATGGCTAGGGATAGCACAGGACAAGCAAAGTATAACAAATATCGGACGAGCTCTAGGGTGATGGAACCTGGGCTGACCGCTGCCCTACGCCTGACAAACGCAACTAGAGATAGCCAGGGAGCGTGCCTACGTTGGTTCTAGACGCCACGCACTAGCCTAAGAGCTAACTAGTACTGCAGAGAAAACAAGACCTCACTTGCCTCCAGAGGAATTAACCCCAAAGGTATACTTGCCCCCCACATGTATTGACGGTGAAATGAGAGGAAGGCACACACATAGAGATGATGTATATAGCTTTAGCAAATAGAGGCCCGCTGAAAACTAGAAAGCAGAATGATACAAAAGGGGACTGAGCGGTCAGCAAAAAACCCTAATCAAAAAAAACCATCCTGAGATTACAAGAACCCATGTGCCAACTCATGGCACATGGGGAGAACCTCAGTCCACTAGAGCAACCAGCTAGCATAGAGACATTCTAAGCAAGCTGGACCAAAAACCAAACAACTGAAAATCAGCACTTAGCTTATCCTGAAAGATCTGGGAGCAGGTAGGCAGGAACCAAACAGAGCACATCAGAACACATTGATAGCCGGCAAGGGAAATGACAGAAAGGCCAGGTAAAATAGGAAACACCCAGCCTCTGATGGACAGGTGGAAACCAAAGGCTGCAACCCACCAAAGTCACCCAGTACCAGCAGTAACCACCAGAGGGAGCCCACCAACAGAATCCACAACAGTACCCCCCCCTTGAGGAGGGGTCACCGAACCCTCACGAGAACCCCCAGGGCGATCAGGGTGAGCTCTATGGAAGGCGCGGACCAAATCAGTCGCGTGAACATCGGAGGCGACCACCCAGGAATTATCCTCCTGACCATAACCCTTCCACTTAACCAAATACTGGAGTTTGCGTCTGGAAACACGAGAATCCAAGATCTTTTCAACAACATACTCCAATTCTCCCTCCACCAGCACCGGAGCAGGAGGCTCGACCGAAGGAACAACGGGTACCTCATACCTCCGCAACAACGACCGATGGAACACATTATGAATAGCAAACGATGCTGGGAGATCCAAACGAAAAGACACAGGGTTAAGAATCTCCGAGATCCTATAAGGACCGATGAACCGAGGCTTGAACTTAGGAGAAGAGACCTTCATAGGGACAAAACGAGAAGACAACCACACCAAGTCCCCAACAAGAAGTCGGGGACCCACGCGGCGACGGCGATTAGCAAACTGCTGAGTCTTCTCCTGAGATAACTTCAAATTGTCCACCACCTGATTCCAAATCTGATGTAGCCTGTCCACCACCACGTCCACTCCAGGACAATCCGAAGATTCCCCCTGACCCGAGGAAAAACGAGGATGAAACCCCGAATTACAAAAAAAAAGGAGAGACCAACGTGGCAGAACTAGCCCGATTATTAAGAGCAAATTCGGCCAGTGGCAAAAAAGCAACCCAGTCATCCTGATCAGCAGAAACAAAACACCTCAAATAAGTTTCCAAGGTCTGATTAGTTCGCTCCGTCTGGCCATTCGTCTGAGGATGGAATGCAGACGAGAAAGACAAATCAATGCCCATCTTGGCACAAAACGTCCGCCAAAATCTAGACACAAACTGGGATCCCCTGTCAGAAACGATATTCTCCGGAATCCCATGCAAACGAACCACGTTCTGAAAAAACAAAGGAACTAACTCAGAGGAGGAGGGTAACTTAGGCAAGGGCACCAAATGAACCATCTTAGAAAAGCGGTCACACACAACCCAGATAACGGACATTTTCTGTGAAACCGGGAGATCAGAAATAAAATCCATGGAAATGTGCGTCCAAGGCCTCTTCGGGATGGGCAAAGATAACAACAACCCACTAGCCCGTGAACAGCAAGGCTTAGCTCGAGCACACACTTCACAAGACTGCACAAAGGTACGCACATCCCTAGACAAGGAAGGCCACCAAAAAGACCTGGCCACCAAATCTCTTGTACCAAATATTCCAGGATGACCAGCCAACACAGAAGAATGGACCTCGGAGATGACTCTACTGGTCCAATCATCCGGAACAAACAGTCTTTCTGGTGGACATCGATCCGGTTTATCCACCTGAAACTCCTGCAATGCGCGTCGCAAGTCTGGGGATACGGCGGACAATATTACCCCATCCCTAAGGATACCAGCAGGCCCAGTGTCTCCAGGAGAGTCAGGCACAAAACTCCTGGAAAGAGCATCTGCCTTCACATTCTTTGAACCTGGCAGGTATGAAACCACGAAATTGAAACGAGAAAAAAATAATGACCAACGAGCCTGTCTAGGATTCAAACGCCTGGCAGACTCAAGGTAAATGAGATTCTTGTGATCAGTCAAGACCACCACGCGATGTTTAGCACCCTCAAGCCAATGACGCCACTCCTCAAATGCCCACTTCATGGCCAAAAGCTCCCGATTACCCACATCATAATTGCGCTCGGCGGGCGAGAATTTTCTAGAGAAGAAAGCACATGGCTTCGTCACCGAGCCATTAGAACTTCTCTGTGACAAAACCGCCTCCAATCTCGGAAGCATCAACCTCCACCTGAAAAGTAAGTGAAACATCTGGTTGACACAACACAGGAGCAGAAGAAAACCGGCGCTTAAGTTCCCGAAAGGCCTCCACGGCCGCAGGAGACCAATCAGCAACATCAGCACCCTTTTTAGTCAAATCAGTCAAAGGTTTAACAATACTGGAAAAATTAGCAATGAACCGACGATAAAAATTCGCAAACCCCAAGAACTTCTGAAGGCTCTTAACAGATGTAGGTTGTGTCCAGTCACAAATAGCCTGAACCTTAACGGGATCCATCTCAATAGTAGAAGGAGAAAAAATGTACCCCAAAAAAGAAATCTTCTGGACTCCGAAGAGACACTTTGAGCCCTTCACAAACAGAGAATTGGCCCGCAAAACCTGAAACACCTTCCTGACCTGTAGAACATGAGACTCCCAGTCATCAGAAAACACCAAAATATCATCCAAATACACAATCATAAACTTATCCAGATATTCACGGAAAATATTGTGCATAAAGGACTGAAAGACTGACGGAGCATTGGAGAGTCCAAAAGGCATTACCAAATACTCAAAATGGCCCTCAGGCGTATTAAATGCGGTTTTCCACTCATCACCCTGTTTTATCCGCACCAGATTATACGCACCACGAAGATCTATTTTAGTGAACCACCTAGCCCCCTTAATGCGAGCAAACAAATCAGTAAATAATGGCAATGGATACTGGTATTTGACTGTAATCTTATTCAGAAGGCGATAATCTATACAAGGCCTCAGGGAACCATCTTTTTTTGCCACGAAAAAAAAACCTGCTCCCAGAGGGGACGAAGATGGATGAATATGTCCCTTTTCCAAGGACTCCTTAATATAATTCCGCATAGCAGTATGCTCTGGCAGTGACAGATTAAATAAACGACCCTTAGGGAACTTACTGCCAGGAATCAATTCTATAGCACAGTCACACTCTCTATGAGGAGGGAGCGAATTGAGCTTAGGCTCCTCAAAAACATCCTTATAATCTGACAAAAACGCAGGGATCTCCGAAGGAGTCGATGAAGCGATAGAAATCGGAGGTGCATGATCATGAACCCCCTGACATCCCCAGCTTAGCACAGACATTGTTTTCCAGTCCAGGACAGGATTATGAGTTTGTAACCATGGCAGACCAAGCACTAGTACATCATGTAAATTATACAGTACAAGGAAGCGAATCACCTCCTGATGAACGGGAGTCATGCGCATGGTCACTTGTGTCCAATACTGCGGTTTATTCATAGCCAATGGTGTAGAATCAATTCCCTTCAGAGGAATAGGAACTTCCAGAGGCTCTAGACTAAAACCGCAGCGTTTAGCAAATGACCAATCCATAAGACTCAGGGCAGCGCCTGAATCCACATAGGCATCGACGGAAATGGAAGACAGTGAAAAAATCAGAGTCACAGACAAAATGAACTTAGACTGCAGAGTATCAATGGCAAAAGATTTATCAACCCTTTTTGTGTGTTTAGAGCATGCTGATATAACATGAGCTGAATCACCACAATAAAAACACAAACCATTTTTCCGCCTATAATTTTGCCACTCACTTCTGGACTGAATTCTATCACATTGCATAGTCTCAGGTGCCTGTTCAGAAGACACCGCCAACTGGTGCACGGGTTTGCGCTCCCGTAAACGCCGATCAATCTGAATGGCCATAGCCATAGACTCATTCAGACCTGTAGGCACAGGGAACCCCACCATAATATCCTTAATGGCCTCAGAAAGACCATTTCTGAAGTTTGCAGCCAGGGCGCACTCATTCCACTGAGTAAGCACCGACCATTTCCGAAATTTCTGACAATATATTTCCGCTTCATCATGCCCCTGAGAGAGGGCTAATAAAGCCTTTTCAGCCTGAATCTCTAGGTTAGGTTCCTCATAGAGCAATCCCAATGCCAGAAAAAACGCATCCACACTGAGCAATGCAGGATCCCCTGGTGCCAATGCAAATGCCCAATTCTGAGGGTCGCCCCGTAGGAACGATATAACAATCTTGACCTGTTGAGCAGGGTCTCCAGAGGAGCGAGATTTCAAAGAGAGAAACAATTTACAATTGTTCCTGAAATTCAGGAAGGTAGATCTATCTCCAGAAAAAAAACTCTGGAATAGGAATTCTAGGTTCAGACATGGGAGTGTGAACAACGAAATCCTGTATATTTTGAACCTTTGCCGCGAGATTACTCAGGCTGGAAGCCAAACTCTGGACATCCATGATAAACAGCTAAGATCAGAGCCATTCAAGGGTTAAGAGGAGGTAAGAAGCAGCTAGACAGCAATTAAGGGCTAGGCAGCAAAACTCTGAAGGAAAAAAAAAAAAAAATTTTCCTTGAACACTTCTTTTCCTCCTGCTTCAGCCCAAACAATTAACACTTTGTGGGCCGGCTATACTGTCATGAATCCCCAATGGCTAGGGATAGCACAGGACAAGCAAAGTATAACAAATATCGGACGAGCTCTAGGGTGATGGAACCTGGGCTGACCGCTGCCCTACGCCTGACAAACGCAACTAGAGATAGCCAGGGAGCGTGCCTACGTTGGTTCTAGACGCCACGCACTAGCCTAAGAGCTAACTAGTACTGCAGAGAAAACAAGACCTCACTTGCCTCCAGAGGAATTAACCCCAAAGGTATAGTTGCCCCCCACATGTATTGACGGTGAAATGAGAGGAAGGCACACACATAGAGATGATGTATATAGCTTTAGCAAATAGAGGCCCGCTGAAAACTAGAAAGCAGAATGATACAAAAGGGGACTGAGCGGTCAGCAAAAAACCCTAATCAAAAAAAACCATCCTGAGATTACAAGAACCCATGTGCCAACTCATGGCACATGGGGAGAACCTCAGTCCACTAGAGCAACCAGCTAGCATAGAGACATTCTAAGCAAGCTGGACCAAAAACCAAACAACTGAAAATCAGCACTTAGCTTATCCTGAAAGATCTGGGAGCAGGTAGGCAGGAACCAAACAGAGCACATCAGAACACATTGATAGCCGGCAAGGGAAATGACAGAAAGGCCAGGTAAAATAGGAAACACCCAGCCTCTGATGGACAGGTGGAAACCAAAGGCCGCAACCCACCAGTCACCCAGTACCAGCAGTAACCACCAGAGGGAGCCCACCAACAGAATCCACAACACTCAGACGCCTCTGCTCTGTGCCAGTCATTGGACTGGCTGCCCATACATTATAGGATCTATTTTAAACTGCTCGTTCTCACCCACAAAGCTCTCCACAGTGCGGCACCCCCCTACATCTCCGCCCTCATTTTTGTTTATCGACCTAACCGCTTGTTCCGTTCTGCAAGTGGCTTTCGACTAACATCTGGACTAATCCGTATCTCACACTCCTGGCTCCAAGACTGCTCACAAGTTGCACCAATCCTCTGGCATGCTCTACCCCAAGAAATCTGGACAAACCACAACTTATACAATTTTAGGCACTCTCTTGAAAACACATCTGTTTAGAGCGACCTATCATGTTCCATCAAACTCCACTGAACACAATAGCACCACACATACTGGCTGGTGACAACCTCATGCAGCCTTTATCTATCCCCATTCCCTCAAAATGGCTGGACCATCATTGTAAATAAGCACTTGTATTTTGAGTACCCCCTCATTGCAGATTGTAAGCTCTTACGGGCAGGGTCATCATTATCTTTGCTTTAATTATTGTACTATCTTTAACGTTGTTACTTATGACTTGTATATGAACTGTTGAATTGTAAAGCGCTGCAAAATATGTTGGCGCTATATAAATAAAGATTATTATTATTATCCAAGGGGTGTGGCTGCCATTCAAGATACAGGACCAGGACACATCCAGGACCGACGCCATGGATCCAGATGTGATGGCCTCCTTGAGAGAAGTGGTGGAGAGACATGGCCATGAGTGGCTGCAGGAACAGCTGAACTCTGTGATGGGCGAGCTCAGCAATCCATCGTGCCCTTCTGCTTGGCGCCAGCAACTGCCAAAATGCCTAAGCCTTAAGGTCGCATGGGATCCAGAAGGATGAGGAACCTGCCACCATCTCCAGCAGAGGCCACCCAGAGACCAGGTAAGTGCTTCCGGATCGGGAAGTCGGCGCAGAGAACCCAGGTAGGGGAGAGAAAGCATGAGAGGGGCAGGACTTCTGGCCGCCGGGTAATGACATCTCCCAGCACCATGAAGCGCCGGGTAATGACGTGGCCCAGCACCATGAAGTGATGTGGAACCGGCCGCAGCCACAGGCTGAGGGCTCTGGGATCAGCTTTAGAAGAGTTGCTGTGGTGCGGGGACAGCGATCAGCTCCGCCCCTCAGGTTGCTAGCATCACCCCTACTGTAGTCTTTACCAGGGGCAACAGCTACTGCTCCTCGGATTACTCCTTGGGTAGTAGGGAGGCCCTGAAGGAATACACCAACCATTGCAACACCGATGGGAAGGGCTATAAGTTCTCAGCTCCCCTGCACTGTTCCACAGAGGATTAACTCTTTAAAATTCTTGAAGGCCAATGACAACCAGAAAGACAGTGACGGTGGCAGTAATGGCGTACAACGGCTACATTCCTGTGTGACAGCTGTTCCGGCTTCTGCCCAAAGTCAGCCTGATGAGAACCCTCATATATGTTTGTCATCGTCTGTCTCATCCTATAATTTGTCTAATGTATGTAGTATAGAGGAGCTTTTGCCTGCCTTATTTGCCTCACGTGGTTCAGTTAGCATTCAGGGTTTTGGCAAGTTTGTGGAACTACTTTTGGGTGGTTTTAGAGATGTAATGCCCCAATTCTCCCAACAGCCGGTAGTGAGCCCAGTTAGTGCATAGGTAAGGGGGGGGCACCCACCGCCCAGGCATTAGTTCCTAGCGAGCTAGCTTGGGGTACATCAGCTCCCAATACCATCGGGATTGGCCATCTCTGGGACGGCTTCAACCATGGCGTCCATGGTATTAGTTTAGATGATGCAGTTGGAGGAGAGGTATATGTTTGTTTTTTTTATGCCACTCTAGGGGCCCATCTAATTCAGGAGACCAGGGAAAAAATTTGGATGGACAAGTATGTGGGTGTTTTTTCCTTACTCCCCTTGATGAAATTTAACCTAGACAAAGTAAAGCCAGAGGTGAGTGAGAAAGAGGAGGAGAAAAAAGACGATATAGGTCAATACTCCATACCTTTTTAAATTGGCTGGAGGCATTTGCCATTTTAGCAGGTGTTATAGGGGAAAAGCCCCCCTCCCCCCAGAATTGCATTGTTCTGCTATATGGATTCTATTGGTGAAGCCTATAGGGTTTTTGGTGGCAATGTTTGGCTTCGTTACAACGAGCAATTTAGGCAGAGAAAAGCTATGAGACCAAGTTTATGGGGGACTATAAGGATATCGCATTATGGATGCGCCTCATAGTCATGGCCCATGCTGCTCCTCAGCCTTTTCGTTCAGGGGCTGGGGGTTTGACTGAAGGGTCGACACCTTCGGCCAACCAGAAACCAGGATGTTGCTGTCAGTTTAACGACAGCCAATGCCGACATGGTACAGGCTGCAGTAAAGAATAGTAATAACGGTCCTAGGAGCGCTGGAAATGAGACCAAAACAAGGATTTTAGTGTTGAACCACAACGCGTTTCAACGGTTAAACCGTCTTCATCAGGTGGAAGTTTATTAATGGAGAGCAGGAAGGGGTATTTAAACAAATATTGACAGAGGGTCCTCTCTCCTCCTGTACCAGTTGTGACTTGTATTGTTCAAGATTATTGTACCTGTTTTTATTATGTATACCCCTCCTCACATGTAAAGCGCCATGGAATAAATGGCGCCATAATAATAAATAATAATAATAATATTGGAAGGTGACCCTATATTCTCAGGTCACATCCCTACCCACCCCAGAATAATTTATAGGTGGAATCGCACACTCTGCAACCTAGTCGCTCCCAGCAATACAGTTATTAGCCCCAGTGCCATGTCTGCGACCCAGCTAACAAAAAATCCCGGCTGTTTTGCTTGCAGATCTGCAAAATGTCTGTGTTGTAACTCCATCAGAAATGGTGTTAAAGAATTCACATCCAATACTACTAATATTAATTACAGAATCAACTACCATGTTAACTGTCAATCCTCATTTGTACTATATCTAATAGAATGCGGATGTGGGCTCCAATACGTTGGACGGACTGTACAGACCATGCACGCAAGACTGAACAAGCATCGCTAAAATATTAGGAATGGTTTTATGTTTTACAGCCTATCAAAGCATTTTTTAACCAAGCACCAAAAAAATTTAGAATCTCTTAAACTAACGATTATAGATTTTATACCAGACAATGTATATGGGAGCTTGATGAATAGGGAAAGTTTTGGGATTTTTAAGTTGGGGACTCTGGCGCCTGAAGGGTTAAATCTTACCATTGAAAGGGTTAACAAGTGATTTCTGTTTTTAAGTCGTTTTTTTATAGTGTTATTTTATCATATGTTGTCTTATTTCTGCTTTTTATCATGTTTTATAATTTAATCAGGTCTGGGGTTTTATTTAATCTTTTTTTTTATATATATACATAGTTTTACATCATTTATCGTACCCGGTGGGTTTATCAGTAAATGATGGGATCAGCAACCATGTATGTTCTGTGCAGGGCTGGACTGGCCATCTGGCAAATGCCAGGAGGGCCTTTCTGGTCATGGGCTGCCTTGTCTGCTACGTTGTTAACAGAATTAGTGTTTTCAAGATACCCATACTGTTAAGAGTTGTGATGGAGCATAAAGTCACTAACTCCGTCACTTACCCCAGCAGGCCACGGGTATCGTTAGAAATATTGGTCTTGTAGAAAATGTTCCTTTCCTCCATCCAGGGTAATATTAGTAATATATCCCATCTGGTTCATGGGGATGGGGACAACATGGGTCTGTGTGATTTCAAATGCCAGGACTGAATTTAAGCCCTAGTCCGTACCTGGCTCTGTGTTATATGTTTCATTTGATAAGGCAGCTGACTGGATGCGAATATGCAGGCGGGGCACATATGGCTAAGATGGACATTGAAGCCGCCTTTCACCTCTTACTAGTACATCTGGATTGCTTTCATCTTTTGGTCTGAATGTGGAGTGATGATTTCTTTGTAGACTGCTGTTTGTCAATAGGTCGTTCAATTTCATGTGCATATTTTGAGACGTTTGGTACTTTTGTGGAATAGGTAATTAGACAGGAGGTGGGCCAACAGTCAGTGCTGCATTACCTGGATGATTTCTTGTGTCTGGGTCCTGCTGATTGTACAATATTTTCGATCCTTTTGCATACAATTGAACAGGTGGCAAGGAATTTGAGGATTCCTTTAGCTTCCGAGAAAATGGAGGGTCCAGCGACAGTGATGCGTTCCTTAGGAATTGAACTATGTCTATGGAATGCCGATTACCTATGGATAAGGTGTGGGATTTGAGGGCAGAGGTGCGGCTTGTGATACAGAGTAAAAAGATAAGGTTGAGGCAGCTCCAGTCCCTCCTAGGCAAATTATACTTTGCATGCCGCATCATGCCAATGGGATGGATTTTTTGCAATAGGTTAGCTGGAGCAATGTCAGGTATCCATAACCAGGCTCATTTTATATGGTCACCGCCTAGTCACAAAGCTGATTTGAGAGTTTGGTCATCTTTTTTGGAGTTGTTTACCGATGCAACAGGTTCGCAGGGGTTTGGTGACTATTTTCAGGATAGGTGGTTTGTAGGTTCGTAGCCAGAGCAAAGGGCCTGGTGTATAATATGGCATTGTTGAAGCTTCCCATCGTGGAAAGGATTGAAGTTTGGGGTGAACTGTTTTGTAATAAGGTTACATTTTGCTGCGATAACTTAGGGGTGGTACAGGTGATTAACTGTCTGTGGACATCTTCCCCCCCGATGGTCAATTTGACCAGACATTTAGTGTAACTGTCACAATTCCTCTGCTCTGTGAGTGATTGTTATGCTGTCCTATGGAAACTGGGTCACGCTGAGTTGTCATTGTTTTGATTGACAGCTCGGCTGTCCAATCTTGTGATGGGCGTACTGAGCTGTTGGTGCTTCAATTGAGAGTTCAGCTGTCCAATCTGTGACTGGGAAGTGTGTGACTTTCTACAGGTGTTCGGTGTTCTGAATATTGCCCAAGCTCTTTAACTGGGCTGTCTGCCCCGATCCCTGTCAAACGTAGTCTGTGCCTCACGGTAAGTGTTTGCCTGATTCTGTTGTTCTGAGTTCTGATCTTCTGCTGCCTGATCCTTTGGATCATGTTCTGACTACACCTTTGTCTTGTCCTTTTGCTTGATCAGCTATCTTGTGGTATTTTGACCCTTGGACCGTGACATGACTTGCGTCTTTGCCTTTTCCTTTTGTTATCTAAGCACGTGCTTGGTACTGACCCCATAACGTCTGTCTTCTCTGCCTCACGGTGTGTCCATGAGTAGTGATTAGCATCACATTACGTCTGGCCATATACTTTTTTTACTCACCAATGGATCCAGTTCGTGCAATTTGAGACCAGGTGATGAATCTGACCCAGACGGTTCAGGATCTGGTCAAGGATCACCAGAGGCTACAATCATCTCAATCCCAGCTGCAGGGTCATTTTAGTACTCTGGGTGCTCCCCAAAGCTCTCCATTTTTCACAGTAGTTATGTCATATGGTAGTTTTGGCACATCCTAAAACCAACGGTCACACTGAGATGACAAATCAGTCGTTGGAGGAAATTCGAATATATTTTCTTGCAGCTCAGCAGGAGGACTGGTCCTTATTCTTACCTCTTGCAGAGTTCGCCTTCAACAGTCAGATTAACCAGTCTACTGGAACCGTGCCATTATTTTGTATTCATGGTTTTCATCCTCATTTTGAGAATTCTCAAAGATGACTAGATGTACTAGAGAAGAACTTGCCATACAGAAACTTGGGGATGTCTAGAGGGAGGTTCAGAAGAATATTGGGATGGCTCTGCATTGCGAGATACAGAAGGCATATAGCAAACATTCAGGGGGTCCCTTATTCAACTTTGGTGATAAAGTATGGGATTCTTCCAAAAAAATATTAAATTGAAAGTGCAAAATTGGGTCCTAAGTTTTTTTGACCATATGGAATTTTAGAGGTTGTTAACCCAGTGGCTTTCAAATTAAAACTCCCTCCGTCTTTTCACATTCCAAATGTATTCCATAAATCGCTGCTAAAAGTTTTGTCCCTTTTGGTTGTGACACCTTAATGTCCACCTCCGCTGGTTTCTTTAAATGACAGTTTGGAGTTTGAAGTGCAAAGGATTGTTGATTCTCAGAAAGTCCATAATTCCTTCCAGTACCTCATTCACTGGAGAGCTTACGGAGAGAGATACTGGGTCCCTGCTCAAGCTATAAATGCTAATTGTCTGGTCAGGGCCTTCCATCACAGTTTTCCTGGGAAACTTGGGGGTCTGGTGGCCAGGGATGGGGTCAGCACCTGGGTAAGTGCCGGGGCCCTGAGCAGGCGGGGGGCCCACTCGCTGCCAGGTACACTGGAGCGATATGGGGGCCTGGTTCAATGCCCGTGAGTGACCTGCCCCCGCTTGTCCAGGACCCTGGAATATACGAAATACTTACATCTCCCCGTTCCTCTGCTGCAGCACCTTCCGTGTCCCCTGACTCTGTGCTTTTCAGGTCAAAGGGTGCAATAATGACACTATAGCGCACACTCTGATCTGAACAGTCACAGTGCGGAAAGACGGAAGATGGAGACTGTTATGACCCCAGTGGACAGGGTCTCAGAGGAACGTGTAAGTCTGCAAGATACAAAAATCCAGCTCATAGGGCTGTGGTAACTGGGTTGACCAAATAGCTACTCCTAACGCCAACACTAGAAGTAGCCGGGGATCATGCCTACGGTGATCGCTAGATGACTCGCGCCAGCCGGAGAATCTAACTACTCCTAGGAGAAGAAAACAAAGACCTCTCTTGCCTCCAGAGAAAGGGACCCCAAAGCAAGATACAAGCCCCCCACAAATAATAATGGTGAGGTAAGAGGAAATGACAAACACAGAAATGAACCAGGTTCAGCAAAGAGAGGCCAGCTTACTAATAGCAGAATAAAGCAAGATAACTTATCTGGTCAACAAAAACCCTATAAAAATCCACGCTGGAGATTCAAGAACCCCCGAACCGTCTAACGGTCCGGGGGGAGAACACCAGCCCCCTAGAGCTTCCAGCAAAGGTCAGGATACAGATAGGAACAAGCTGGACAAAAATACCAAACAAAACAAAAGCAAAAAGCAAAGAAGCAGACTTAGCTTGAAAAACAGGAACCAGGATCAGAGGACAAGAGCACAACAGATTAGCTCTGATTTCAACGATGCCAGGCATTGAACTGAAGGTCCAGGGAGCTTATATAGCAACGCCCCTGAACTAACGGCCCAGGTGAGGATATAGGAAAAGACAGACGCTCCAGAGTCAAATCACTAATGACCACTAGAGGGAGCAAAAAGCAAAATCACAACAGTACCCCCCCCTTAGTGAGGGGTCACCGAACCCTCACCACGACCACCAGGGCGATCAGGATGAGCGGCGTGAAAGGCACGAACTAAATCGGCCGCATGAACATCAGAGGCGACCACCCAGGAATTATCTTCCTGACCATAGCCCTTCCACTTGACCAGGTACTGAAGCCTCCACCTGGAGAGACGAGAATCCAAGATCTTCTCCACCACGTACTCCAACTCGCCCTCAACCAACACCGGAGCAGGAGGCTCAGCAGAAGGAACCACAGGCACAACGTACCGCCGCAACAAGGACCTATGAAACACGTTGTGGATAGCAAACGACACAGGAAGATCCAGGCGAAAGGACACAGGATTAAGAATTTCCAATATCTTGTAAGGACCAATAAAACGAGGTTTAAATTTGGGAGAGGAAACCTTCATAGGAACAAAGCGGGAAGAAAGCCACACCAAATCCCCAACACGTAGTCGGGGACCCACACCGCGGCGGCGGTTGGCAAAGCGCTGAGCCCTCTCCTGTGACAACTTCAAGTTGTCCACCACAAGATTCCAGATCCGCTGCAACCTATCCACCACAGAATCCACCCCAGGGCAGTCAGAAGGTTCCACATGACCCGAAGAAAAACGAGGGTGGAAACCAGAGTTGCAGAAAAACGGCGAAACCAAGGTGGCGGAACTAGCCCGATTATTAAGGGCAAACTCAGCTAACGGCAAGAAGGTCACCCAATCGTCCTGATCAGCAGAGACAAAACACCTCAAATAAGCCTCCAAAGTCTGATTAGTTCGCTCCGTCTGTCCATTAGTCTGAGGATGGAAAGCAGACGAAAACGACAAGTCAATGCCCATCCTACTACAAAAGGATCGCCAGAATCTGGAAACGAACTGGGATCCTCTGTCTGACACAATATTCTCAGGGATGCCGTGCAACCGAACCACGTTCTGGAAAAACACAGGAACCAGATCGGAAGAGGAGGGCAGTTTAGGCAAAGGAACCAAATGGACCATCTTGGAGAAGCGATCACATATCACCCAGATAACAGACATGCCCTGAGACACCGGAAGATCAGGAATGAAATCCATGGAGATATGTGTCCAAGGTCTCTTAGGGACAGGCAAGGGCAAGAGCAACCCGCTGGCACGAGAACAGCAAGGCTTAGCTCGAGCACAAGTCCCACAGGACTGTACAAATGACCGCACATCCCTAGACAAGGAAGGCCACCAAAAGGATCTGGCCACCAGATCTCTGGTGCCAAAAATTCCTGGGTGACCTGCCAACACCGAGGAATGAACCTCGGAAATGACTCTGCTGGTCCACTTATCAGGCACAAACAGTCTGTCAGGTGGACAAGAATCAGGCCTATCAGCCTGAAATCTCTGCAACACACGTCGCAGATCTGGAGAAATAGCTGACAAGATAATACCATCCTTAAGAATACCAACAGGTTCAGCGACTCCAGGAGCATCAGGCACAAAGCTCCTGGAAAGAGCATCGGCCTTCACATTTTTTGAACCTGGTAAATACGAGACAACAAAGTCAAAATGGGAGAAAAACAATGACCAGCGGGCCTGTCTAGAATTCAGGCGTTTAGCAGACTCGAGATACATCAGATTTTTGTGATCAGTCAAGACCACCACACGATGCTTAGCACCCTCGAGCCAATGACGCCACTCCTCAAATGCCCATTTCATGGCCAACAACTCCCGATTGCCCACATCATAATTTCGCTCCGCAGGCGAAAACTTCCTAGAGAAAAAGGCGCAAGGTCTCATAACAGAGCAACCAGGGCCTCTCTGCGACAAAACGGCCCCTGCTCCAATCTCTGAAGCATCCACCTCAACTTGAAAGGGAAGCGAGACATCAGGCTGGCACAAAACAGGCGCCGAAGTAAACCGACGTTTCAACTCCTGGAAAGCCTCCACGGCAGCAGGAGCCCAATTAACCACATCGGAGCCCTTCTTGGTCATATCCGTCAAAGGTTTCACAATGCTAGAAAAGTTAGCGATAAAACGACGGTAGAAGTTAGCGAAACCCAAGAACTTCTGAAGACTCTTAACTGACGAGGGCTGAGTCCAATCAAGAATAGCTCGGACCTTGACTGGGTCCATCTCCACAGCAGAAGGGGAAAAAATGAACCCCAAAAAGGGAACCTTCTGTACACCAAAAAGACACTTTGAGCCCTTGACAAACAAAGAATTTTCACGCAAAATTTTAAAGACCATCCTGACCTGCTCCACATGCGAGTCCCAATTATCAGAAAAAACCAGAATATCATCCAGATAAACGATCAGAAATTTATCCAGATAGTTCCGGAAAATGTCATGCATAAAGGACTGAAAAACTGAAGGGGCATTAGAGAGCCCAAAAGGCATCACCAAGTACTCAAAATGACCTTCGGGCGTATTGAATGCGGTTTTCCATTCATCCCCTTGCTTAATGCGCACAAGGTTGTACGCACCACGAAGGTCTATCTTGGTAAACCACTTGGCACCTTTAATCCGGGCAAACAAGTCAGACAACAGCGGCAAAGGATACTGAAATTTGACAGTGATCTTATTTAAAAGCCGATAGTCAATACAAGGCCTCAAAGATCCGTCCTTTTTAGCCACAAAAAAGAATCCCGCACCAAGAGGGGAAGAAGACAGACGGATGTGTCCTTTCTCCAGAGACTCCTTGATATATGAACGCATAGCGGTATGTTCAGGTATCGACAGATTAAACAGTCTTCCCTTAGGAAACTTACTGCCTGGAATCAAATCTATTGCACAGTCACATTCCCTATGAGGAGGCAATGCACTGGACCTGGACTCGCTAAAGACATCCTGATAATCAGACAAGTACTCCGGAACTTCCGAAGGCGTAGAAGAAGCAATAGACACAGGCAGGGAATCCTCATGAATACCACGACAGCCCCAACTAGACACTGACATAGCCTTCCAGTCAAGGACTGGATTATGGGTCTGTAACCATGGCAGCCCCAAAACAACCAAATCATGCATTTTATGTAGAACGAGAAAACGTATCACCTCGCGGTGTTCAGGAGTCATGCACATGGTAACCTGTGTCCAATACTGCGGCTTATTTTCTGCCAATGGCGTAGCATCAATACCCCTAAGAGGGATAGGATTTTCTAATGGTTCAAGAATAAAACCACAGCGCTTAGCAAATGAGAGATCCATAAGACTCAGGGCAGCACCTGAATCTACAAACGCCATGACAGGATAAGATGACAGTGAGCAAATCAAAGTTACAGACAGAATAAACTTAGGATGCAAATTACCAACGGTGACAGGACTAACAACCTTAGATATACGTTTAGAGCATGCTGAGATAACATGTGTAGAATCACCACAGTAGTAGCACAAGCCATTCCGGCGTCTATGAATTTTCCTCTCATTTCTAGTCAGGATTCTATCACATTGCATCAAATCAGGTGTCTGTTCAGACAACAACATGAGGGAATTTGCGGTTTTGCGCTCCCGCAACCGCCGGTCAATTTGAATAGCCAGGGACATGGTATCATTCAGACCTGTGGGAATGGGAAAACCCACCATAACATTCTTAATGGCCTCAGAAAGGCCATTTCTAAAATTAGCGGCCAGTGCACACTCGTTCCAATGTGTCAGCACGGACCATTTCCGAAATTTTTGGCAATACACCTCTGCCTCGTCCTGGCCCTGAGACATAGCCAGCAAGGCTTTCTCTGCCTGAATCTCAAGATTGGGTTCCTCATAAAGTAAAGCGAGCGCCAGAAAAAACGCATCAATATCAGCCAATGCCGGATCTCCTGGCGCCAACGAAAAAGCCCAATCCTGAGGGTCACCCCGTAAGAATGAAATAACAATTTTTACTTGTTGAGCAGAGTCTCCAGACGAACAAGGTTTCAGGGACAAAAATAATTTACAATTATTCCTGAAATTCCTAAACTTAAATCGGTCTCCTGAAAACAGTTCAGGAATCGGAATCTTGGGTTCAGACCTAGGATTTCTGGTAACATAATCTTGTATACCCTGCACACGAGCGGCAAGCTGGTCCACACTTGTAATCAAGGTCTGGACATTCATGTCTGCAGCAAGCTTAAGCCACTCTGAGAGAAAAGGGGGAAAAAAAAAAAAAAAAAAAAAAATGAGAGAGGGAAAAAAAAAACCTCAAAATTTTCTTTCTTATAATCCCACTTCTGCAATGCATTAAACATTTAATACTGGCCTGGCATACTGTTATGACCCCAGTGGACAGGGTCTCAGAGGAACGTGTAAGTCTGCAAGATACAAAAATCCAGCTCATAGGGCTGTGGTAACTGGGTTGACCAAATAGCTACTCCTAACGCCAACACTAGAAGTAGCCGGGGATCATGCCTACGGTGATCGCTAGATGACTCGCGCCAGCCGGAGAATCTAACTACCCCTAGGAGAAGAAAACAAAGACCTCTCTTGCCTCCAGAGAAAGGGACCCCAAAGCAAGATACAAGCCCCCCACAAATAATAACGGTGAGGTAAGAGGAAATGACAAACACAGAAATGAACCAGGTTCAGCAAAGAGAGGCCAGCTTACTAATAGCAGAATAAAGCAAGATAACTTATCTGGTCAACAAAAACCCTATAAAAATCCACGCTGGAGATTCAAGAACCCCCGAACCGTCTAACGGTCCGGGGGGAGAACATTAGCCCCCTAGAGCTTCCAGCAAAGGTCAGGATACAGATAGGAACAAGCTGGACAAAAATACCAAACAAAACAAAAGCAAAAAGCAAAGAAGCAGACTTAGCTTGAAAAACAGGAACCAGGATCAGAGGACAAGAGCACAACAGATTAGCTCTGATTTCAACGATGCCAGGCATTGAACTGAAGGTCCAGGGAGCTTATATAGCAACGCCCCTGAACTAACGGCCCAGGTGAGGATATAGGAAAAGACAGACGCTCCAGAGTCAAATCACTAATGACCACTAGAGGGAGCAAAAAGCAAAATCACAACAGGAGACGCTGAGGTGTCCGGAGCAGAGCAGCGGTCAGCAGGTATAGGTGAGTGTTTCATTTTTTTTTTAATGTTTGGAGCAATATGTGGGACCCATCATATACTGGAGCATTATATGGGGCCCATTCTGCATGGAGGATTATATGGGGCACATATACTGTATGGAGCATTATATGGGCCCCATTATATATGGAGCAATATATGGGGCCCATCATATACTCTATGGGGCAATATATGGGGCCCATTATGTATAGAGCATTATATGGGGCCCATTATATATGGAGCATTATATGGAGCTCATTATGTATGGAGAATTATATGGGACCCATCATACACTGAATGGAGCCCATTATATACGGAGCAATATATGGGGCTCATCATATACTATATGGAGCAATATATGGGGCCCATTACGTATGCGGCAATATATGGGGCTCATTATGTACAGAGCATTATATGGGGCCCATTATACATGGAGCAATATATGGCGCCCATCATATACTGTATGAAGTATTATATGGGGCCCATTATGTATGGAGCATTATATGGGTCCCATTATACTGTATGGAGCATTATATGGGGCTCATTATGCTGTTTGGAGCATTATATGAGGTTCTTTATACTATATGGAGCAATATATGGGGCTCATTATACTGTATGGACCATTATTTTGGGCTCATTATGCTGTTTGGAGCATTATATGAGGCTCATTATACTGTATGGAGCAATATATGGGGCCTATTATACTGTATTACTGTATGAAGCAATATATGGGGTTCATCATATACTGTATGGAGCAATATATGGGGCCCATTAAGTGTGGGGCAATGCAAGGGGCTCATTATGTACAGAGCATTATATGGGGCCCATTATACAGTACAGATCAAAAGTTTGGACACACCTTCTCATTTAAAGATTTTTCTGTATTTTCGTGACTATGAAAATTGTAAATTCACACTGAAGGCATGAAAACTATGAATTAACACATGTGGAATTATATACTTAACAAAAAAGTGTGAAACAACTGAAAATATGTCTTATATTCTAGGTTCTTCAAAGTAGCCACCTTTTGCTTTGATGACTGCTTTGCACACTCTTGGCATTCTCTTGATGAGCTTCAAGAGGTAGTCAACGGGAATGGTCTTCCAACGATCTTGAAGGAGTTCCCAGAGATGCTTAGCACTTGTTGGCCCTTTTGTCTTCACTCTGCGGTCCAGCTCACCCCAAACCATCTCGATTGGGTTATTATTATTATTATTATTATTATTATTATTATTATTTATTTATATAGCACCATTGATTCCATGGTGCTGTACATGCAGGGGCTGGCTGGCAAATTTTAGCCTGGGGGGCAAGCACACAGCAGTGGCCCATGAGTAGCGGCCCATAATTAAAGGGGTTGTCGAATCTTATGCTACATGTCTACAGTCACTATGTGTGAATCCTCATATCGTGCGCACTGTGCGCTGTGAAGATTCTCGGCGCCGGGAACAGGTGGTCTTGTGACCACAAGCATGCGATATATATATATATATATATATATATATTCCCAGCCACATTCCGACGAGACTGTTTCTGGCCTTGTTCAAGACAGTTGCATTAGGCCATGCAAGCCTAGTCAGCATGTGACTGCATGTATGCAAATCACAAACTTGAAGTCACACACCCGCTGAATAAACACAGCACTGCGAGCAATGTGAGGATTCACAAGTCTGCAGTCACATAGAATGACACAGAGTGAATGCACCAATGACACAAGCACAGCCCCACTGTATAATGACACACACACACAGCCCCACTGTATAATGACACACACACACCACAGTCCTTGTATCTACGCTAGCAGTAAAACACTTTGTCCAATACTCCCATCCCTCCTCTCCCCTTGTCAGGCCATGTAATCTTCAGCTCATATGTGAATCACTGCTCACCATTCCCGCTGTTCGCCGCCCATACAGTACCTCCATAACGGCACCATACAAAACCTCCATAACATCACCATAGAGTACCTCCTTAACATCACCATACAGAACCTTCAAACAGGGCTGCCACTAGGAATTTTGGGGCCCCATACTGGCCAAATTTTCAGGGCCCATTGAGATTCTGCCCAGGCTCCAACCCCAGCCTCGCCTCCACCCCTCGAACTGTCCACAGTCCCACCGCTCTCTCTCCACTTCTCACGAATCACACATTAACAGTTCCCATCACCAGATCACACATATAGCCAGCAGCTTTTGTTTTAGCCAAAAGATTTTCCTAATCTGGAACCACGACAAGGTAGACTCATTTGGCCGGGCCCTACTCTACGCTAACCTATTAAAAATTTGTTAAACTATGCAATACAATTTAGGTATATTTTTATTTATTTTTCAATGTTTTAAATGACCAATAATGTCACTTCCAAAGGGACAAATACCACCGTACCATGACCAGACACCATATTACCACCACAGTGACCCAACAATATCACATATTGTACAAGGGACAGATACAACAACACCATGTCCAGACCACATATTACCACCACATGATGACCAATAATACCACATACAAGGAACAAATACCAACACAACATGACCAGACCACATATTACCACCACATAGTGACCTATAATACCACATACAAGGAACAAATACTGCCACATCAGGTCCAGATCACATATTACCACCAGTGACAGACTAATATCACATACAAGGGACAAACACCATCGCACCATATCAAGATCACATATTACCACCACATGCGACCAATAATATTACAGGGAACAAATACCGCCACACCATGACCAGTCCACATATTACCACCACAGTTACCGAATAATAGCACATACAAGAGACAAATACTGCAACACCATGACCGGACCACATATTACCACCACATAGTGACTGAATACTACAATACTGAGCATTAATAATAAAAAAAAAAATACTATCACCAAAAGTGCCACTATGCACAGGAGATCTGTACTTAGTATGCAGTGTCTGTGTACAGGTAATACAGTGATCACTGGTGATATTATACACAGGAGCTCTGTATACAGTGTCAACGTACAGGTAATACAGTGATCACCAGTGACAATATACACAGGAGCTCTGTATATAGTGTCAGTGTAAATGTAATACAGTGATCACTGGTGACATTGTACACAGGACCTCTGTATATAGTGTCAGTGTACAGGTAATCATATCTTCCAGACAGGATGGGTCTCTGCAGGAAATAACACAGTTATCTAGAGCTCCGCTTGCAGAACACATTACTTAATTTTTTCCCAACTTCTACACTGCACCACATGAAGAAAAAAGGGCGACATAATGTCACTCTGCACAATAACAGGACTGCCCCCTCATTTAAAACAGTATCCTCAAAAAATAAAATAAATACATCACTGCAGTAATAATATCCCTTAATTAGCCCCTATGGTAATAATATCCCCCATCCTGGCCCCGTGTATCTCATTCCTGGCTCCAGCCTTATGTTCTCCCATTCTGCCCTCATTAGGATCCATTCTGCCCCCATATGATCACCCCATCTGTCCCATCCTACCACCCCATCTGTCTCCATCGTATCCATCCTGCCCCATGATCCTGCACCATGTGTCTCCATCCTGCCCCATCTGTCTCCATATTCCTGCCCTATTTGTCTCCATCCTGCCCCCATGTCTCCCATGCCCCCGTGTCTCACATTCTGCCCCGTGTCTCCATCCTGCCCCGTGTTGTATCCCTTCCTGCCCCCTGTGTTGTTTCCATTACTGCCCCTGTGTTGTTTCCATTCCTGCCCCCTGTGTTGTTTCCATTCCTGCCCCCTGTGTTGTTTCCATTCCTGCCCCGTGTCTTCATTCCTGCCCCCTGTGTTGTTTCCATTCCTGCCCCCTGTGTTGTTTTCATTACTGCCCCCTGTGTTGTTTCCATTCCTGCCCCTATGTCTCCATTCCTGCCCCCTGTGTTGTTTCCATTCCTGCCCCCGTGTCTCCATTCCTGCCCCGTGTGGTTTCCATTCCTGCCCCCGTGTCTCCATTCCTGCCCCCCTGTGTTGTTTCCATTCCTGCCCTCCGTGTTGTTTCCATTCCTGCCCTCCGTGTTGTTTCCATTCCTGCCCCCCGTGTTATTTCAATTCCTGCCCCCCGTGTTGTTTCCATTCCTGCCCCGTGTTGTTTCCCTTCCTGCCCCGTGTTGTTTCCATTCCTGCCCCCTGTGTTGTTTCCATTCTTGCCCCCTGTGTTGTTTCCATTCCTGCCCCCTGTGTTGTTTCCATTCCTGCCCTCTGTGTTGTTTCCATTCCTGCCCCGTGTTGTTTCCATTCCTGCCCCGTGTCTTCATTCCTGCCCCCTGTGTTGTTTCCATTCCTGCCCCCTGTGTTGTTTTCATTACTGCCCCCTCTGTTGTTTCCATTCCTGCCCCCATGTCTCCATTCCTGCCCCCTGTGTTGTTTCCATTCCTGCCCCCGTGTCTCCATTCCTGCCCCCCTGTGTTGTTTCCATTCCTGCCCCCGTGTCTCCATTCCTGCCCCCCTGTGTTGTTTCCATTCCTGCCCCCGTGTCTCCATTCTGCCCCGGACTTGCCGCATTCAATAAAAATAAAAAAAACACCATTCTCCTTACCTGGCCACGGTCCAGCGCCGACGTCCATCCCTTGCATTTCAGCGCGGACTCGCCGGCGACATGTGCGCTGTCAGCTGCCAGTCTCTGATTGGCTTGCAGCTTTAACTGCTGCCTTGCAGGCACACGCGCACACACACACACTCAGGAAAACTCACACGCACACACCCCCACCAACACTCAGGAAAACACACACTCAGGAAAACACACACTCAGGAAAACACACACTCAGGAAAACACACGCACCTACACACTCAGGAAAACACACACACATACATACACACACCCACACACTCAGGAAAACACACACACACCCACTCAGGAAAACACACACACACTCAGGAAAACACACCCACACACCCACTCAGGAAAACACACACACTCAGGAAAATACACCCACACTGTGCTGCTTCAGTCTGCATGCTGTAGCTCCTCCCCCTCCAGACCTGGCTAAGCAGACATCGGAGACAGATCTGCACACAGAAGAGGAAGAGGCTGTGTGCGGTCACTATGTGAGTAATGCAGCCTCCTCCTCTTCTTGTGTGCCAGGAGCTGCCCCCTCTCACCGCAGCGTGCACATTACTGAAGCCGGCCATGGCTCCAGCCATAGGTGCACGCTGCGTGTCCCGCCCTCCTGTTCCTGCTCATCACAGGTCCTCCAGCGGCCCTGTGCAGTGGCTTAGACACCGGCCCGGGGGGAAAATGCATTCCTGCAACCCAGCCCAGTCCGCCCCTCTGTACATGAGAATGGGTTACATACAAGTTACAGATATCACTTACAGTAAACAAACTAACAATTACAGACTGATACAGAGGGGCGAGGACCCTGCCCTTGCCGGCTTACATTCTACAGGATTATGGGGAAGGAGACAGTAGGTTGAGGGTTGCAGGAGCTCCAGTGTTGGTACAAAAAACAAAGAAGGAAAGATATGCAAACTAATGGGATCAACCTTCAATAATAAAGTTTTATTAAATACAATAGTACAAAAAGCCAAAGCAGAACACACAGTTAAAACAATTTAAAACACCAAAAAAGGCTAAAGGAACCATGAAAAAATCTCCACAAGGCAATAAACAGGACAAGTTCTTGTTAATATATACACAGCATCAATTAAGTATATAGACATTAATCCGCAGCCAGTTGAAAAAATATCAGCATTAACACCAAATTTTTGCTGCCAACTGCCCTGTTAACAAGAGATATAGAACAACCCATATAAAGGTAACCCACACAAGTATATACCAAATTCACTAAAAGTGATCATAATGCAATACTCCATGGCGTGTATGCGTCCAGGTAGACAGAGGTAGAACAAACCCACACATATTGCTAGCTGGAGATCCCATGCCTAATGGCAATAATATAACAATATTATGTCATCCTGCCTAACAAATAAGCCTATGCATATAATCACCATTTCCCAATAAGGGGGTCTACACCCAACATCCTAAGGCATAAACACGGAGTAGAGCCATACAAAGTTATACCAATATGGTCTTATTGCAAGTGCAATGGTGGGTTACCCATGCCCTGTCCCTAGGGAGATCATACGCCCCACGCGTATCGATGCTATCAAAGCATCTTCATCAGGGGAATATAGAGTGAATGATCAAGCCCTGCCTAATTTGTATACAACTAGAGAATAGAAAATATATAGCACCTGTTGAAGCTGCTACAGTGTGCAGGAACTCCCGGCGTGCGGTACAAAAGAGGTACTTCTGGTTCAGGTCATATGTGCCTGCGTACAAATTACCTTAACAGACCCAGTTGGGTTCAGCCGCTAGAGCGCTTAGCTACAGAATTCCCCATGGTGATAAGCGACGCAAAACAAGGGGATTATGTCCATGTACGCATGCGCAGCCGTTTAAAGGCCCAGTGCAGCACCTCAGCGCAAAGGTCTCCATGGTGAGGAGTGACAATAAAAATTTCTCTCCATGGGCCTGCGCAAACACCAGGATATATTCCTCGGCCTTAGAGAGTACATATGATTGCCTTTACAGACCCAACTGGATTAAGCTATTTAGAGCGCTTAGCTCTAAAGGCTCCCATGGTGAGAAACAACGCCGGACAAGGGGATTATGTGACTATGTGCCTCTGCAGCCGTTTAGGAACCTGGTACATCGTCTCAGCTCATAGATCTCCATAGTGAGGAGTGACGCCAACGGATCCTCTCAATGCGCCTGCGCAATTACCAAAATATGCTCCCCAGCCTAAGAAAGTACAGCACATATTACAAGCATGCAAAAAAAACATATATAAGCGCTCCTAATTCATTACAACGCAACCATCTTATCACAATACGGCGACAGACACCACCCCCACACCCAGACAGAAGTCATATAGACCATCAAAGTGTATACCAACGTGATTAACCCTGTAGAGGCCACCACAAGTAAAAGATACTTATACAAAGAAACGCGGCGAATTGCCGCAAAACCCATAACCGATTTACATATGATACCCTTATAGTATCTAAATGGACCATGGATATTACCTAGTCCTAATCAATAAGGCATTTAGATACCAACGCCAGTGGTGCCAAGGAATGGTAAAATGGACAATATATTTTATACAATTAACAAATCAAGTACATAAATATATAGCCCCAGTAAAAATGATTGAATAAGTGCTAATTGGTACAGCTAGCAGCAAAACAAAACCATGGTATTTGAGATCAAGTACATATATAAAAAAAGCTCCAGTGTTGGTGAGGCGGTAGCTTCGTTAGTGGTGAGGAGGCAGCTGGGTCAGTGCAGGCTGTAGGCTTTCCTGAAGAGATGGGTTTTCAGGTTCCGTCTGAAGGATCCGAATGTGGTTGATGGTCTAATGTATTGGGGCAGAGAATTCCAGAGGATGGGGGATATTCAGGAGAAGTCTTGGAGGCGATTGGACGAGGAGCGAATAAGTGTGGCGGAGAGAAGGAGGTCTTGGGAGGACCGGAGATTACGTGAGGGAAGAGAACGGGAGATTAGTTCAGAGATATATGGAGGAGACAGGTTATGGATGGCTTTGTAGGTCAGTATTAGTAATTTGAACTGGATACGCTGAGGGAATGGGAGCCAGTGAAGAGATTTACAGAGGGGGGAAGCAGAGGAGTAGCGAGGAGAGAGAAGAATTAGTCGGGCAGCAGAGTTAAGGATGGACTAGAGAGGTGCAAGGGTGTTAGCAGGGCCACAGAAAAGGATGTTGCAGTAGTCAAGGCGGGAGATGAATTGGGTTCAGGTCTGGTGACTGTGGAGGCCAGATCATCTGGCGTAGCACCCTATCACTCTCCTTCTTGGTCAAATAGCCCTTACACAGCCTGGAGGTGTGTTTGGGGTCATTGTCCTGTTGAAAAATAAATGATGGTCCAACTAAACGCAAACCGGTTGGAATAGCATGCCGCTGCAAGATGCTGTGATAGCCATGCTGGTTCAGTATGCCTTCAATTTTGAATAAATCTCCAACAGTGTCACCAGCAAAGCACCCCCTGTTATGACCCCAATGGCGAGGGTCTCAGAGGAACGTGGAAGTCTGCAGAATACAAAAATCCAGCTCATAGGGCAGTGGTAACTGGGTTGACCATATATCTACTCCTAACGCCAACACTAGAAGTAGCCGGGGATCATTCCTACGTTGATTCTAGATGACACGCGCCAGCCGGAGAATCTAGCTACCCCTAGTAGAGGAAAACAAAGACCTTTCTTGCCTCCAGAGAAGGGGACCCCAAAGCTGGATAGAAGCCCCCCACAAATAATGATGGTGAGGTAAGAGGAAATGACAAACACAGAAATGAACCAGGTTTAGCACAGAGAGGCCCGCTTACTGATAGCAGAATAAAGAAAGGTAACTTATATGGTCAACAAAAACCCTATCAAAATCCACACTGGAAATTCAAGAACCCCCGAACCGTCTAACGGTCCGGGGGGAGAACACCAGCCCCCTAGAGCTTCCAGCAAAGGTCAGGATATAGATTTGGAACAAGCTGGACAAAAATACAAAACCAAAACAAATAGCAAAAAGCAAAAGGCAGACTTAGCTGATATAACTGGAACCAGGATCAGTAGACAAGAGCACAGCAGACTAGCTCTGATAACTACGTTGCCAGGCATTGAACTGAAGGTCCAGGGAGCTTATATAGCAACACCCCTAACTAACGACCCAGGTGCGGATAAAAGGAATGACAGAAAAACCAGAGTCAAAAAACTAGTAACCACTAGAGGGAGCAAAAAGCAAATTCACAACAGTACCCCCCCCTTAGTGAGGGGTCACCGAACCCTCACCACGACCACCAGGGCGATCAGGATGAGCGGCATGAAAGGCACGAACTAAATCGGCCGCATGAACATCAGAGGCGACCACCCAGGAATTATCCTCCTGACCATAGCCCTTCCACTTGACCAGGTACTGAAGCCTCCGCCTGGAGAGGCGAGAATCCAAGATCTTCTCCACCACGTACTCCAACTCGCCCTCAACCAACACCGGAGCAGGAGGCTCAGCAGAAGGAACTACAGGCACAATGTACCGCCGCAACAAGGACCTATGAAATACATTGTGAATAGCAAACGACACAGGAAGATCCAGACGAAAAGATACAGGATTAAGGATTTCCAATATCTTGTAAGGCCCAATAAAACGAGGTTTAAATTTGGGAGAGGAGACCTTCATAGGAACAAAGCGGGAAGAAAGCCACACCAAATCCCCAACGCGTAGTCGGGGACCCACACCGCGGCGGCGGTTGGCAAAGCGCTGAGCCTTCTCCTGTGACAACTTCAAGTTGTCCACCACATGATTCCAGATCTGCTGCAACCTATCCACCACAGAATCCACCCCAGGACAGTCAGAAGGCTCCACATGACCCGAAGAAAAGCGAGGATGGAAACCAGAGTTGCAGAAAAAAGGCGAAACCAAGGTGGCGGAACTAGCCCGATTATTAAGGGCAAACTCAGCCAACGGCAAGAATGTCACCCAATCGTCCTGATCAGCAGAGACAAAACACCTCAAATAAGCCTCCAAAGTCTGATTGGTTTGCTCCGTCTGTCCATTAGTCTGAGGATGGAAAGCAGACGAAAACGACAAATCAATGCCCATCCTACTACAAAAGGATCGCCAGAACCTGGAAACGAACTGGGATCCTCTGTCTGACACAATATTCTCAGGGATGCCGTGCAAACGAACCACGTTCTGGAAAAACACAGGAACCAGATCGGAAGAGGAAGGCAGCTTAGGCAAAGGAACCAAATGGACCATCTTGGAGAAGCGATCACATATCACCCAGATAACGGACATGCCCTGAGATAGCGGAAGATCAGAAATGAAATCCATGGAGATATGTGTCCAAGGTCTCTTCGGGACAGGCAAGGGCAAGAGCAAACCGCTGGCACGAGAACAGCAAGGCTTAGCTCGAGCACAAGTCCCACAGGACTGCACAAATGACCGCACATCCCTTGACAAGGAAGGCCACCAAAAGGACCTGGCCACCAGATCTCTGGTGCCAAAAATTCCCGGGTGACCTGCCAACACCGAGGAATGAACCTCGGAAATGACTCTGCTGGTCCACTTATCCGGGACAAACAGTCTGTCAGGTGGACAAGACTCAGGCCTATCAGCCTGAAATCTCTGCAACACACGTCGCAGATCCGGAGAAATAGCTGACAAGATAACTCCATCTTTAAGAATACCAACAGGATCAGCGACTCCAGGAGCATCAGGCACAAAGCTCCTAGAAAGAGCATCGGCCTTCACATTCTTTGAACCTGGTAAATACGAGACAACAAAATCAAAGCGGGAGAAAAACAATGACCAGCGGGCCTGTCTCGGATTAAGGTGTTTAGCAGACTCGAGATACATCAGATTTTTGTGATCAGTCAAGACCACCACACGATGCTTAGCACCCTCGAGCCAATGACGCCACTCCTCAAATGCCCATTTCATGGCCAACAACTCCCGATTGCCCACATCATAATTTCGCTCGGCAGGCGAAAATTTCCTAGAGAAAAAGGCACAAGGCTTCATAACAGAGCAACCAGGGCCTCTCTGCGACAAAACGGCCCCTGCCCCAATCTCCGAAGCATCCACCTCAACCTGAAAGGGAAGTGAGACGTCAGGCTGGCACAAAACAGGCGCCGAAGTAAACCGGCGTTTCAACTCCTGGAAAGCCTCCACGGCAGCAGGAGCCCAGTTAGCTACATCGGAGCCCTTCTTGGTCATATCCGTCAAAGGTTTCACAATGCTAGAAAAATTAGCGATAAAACGACGGTAGAAGTTAGCGAAGCCCAAGAACTTCTGAAGACTCTTAACTGACGAGGGCTGAGTCCAATCAAGAATAGCTCGGACCTTGACTGGGTCCATCTCCACAGCAGAAGGGGAAAAAATGAACCCCAAAAAGGGAACCTTCTGTACACCAAAGAGACACTTTGAGCCCTTGACAAACAAAGAATTTTCACGCAAAATTTTAAAGACCAACCTGACCTGCTCCACATGCGAATCCCAATTATCAGAAAAAACCAAAATATCATCCAGATAAACAATCAAAAATTTATCCAGATACTTCCGGAAAATGTCATGCATAAAGGACTGAAAAACTGAAGGCGCATTGGAGAGCCCAAAAGGCATCACCAAGTACTCAAAATGACCTTCGGGCGTATTGAATGCGGTTTTCCATTCATCACCTTGCTTAATGCGCACAAGGTTGTACGCACCACGAAGGTCTATCTTGGTGAACCACTTGGCACCCTTAATCCGGGCAAACAAGTCAGACAACAGCGGTAAAGGATACTGAAATTTGACAGTGATCTTATTTAAAAGCCGATAATCAATACAAGGTCTCAAAGATCCGTCCTTTTTTGCCACAAAAAAGAATCCCACACCAAGAGGGGAAGAAGACGGACAAATATGTCCTTTTTCCAGAGACTCCTTGATATATGAACGCATAGCGGTATGTTCAGGTACCGACAGATTAAACAGTCTTCCCTTAGGAAATTTACTGCCTGGGATCAAATCTATAGCACAGTCACAGTCCCTATGAGGAGGCAGTGCACTGGACTCAGACTCACTGAAGACATCCTGATAATCAGACAAATACTCCGGAACTTCCGAAGGCGTAGAAGAAGCAATAGACACAGGCAGGGAATCCTCATGAATACCACGACAGCCCCAACTTGAGACTGACATAGCCTTCCAGTCCAGGACTGGATTATGGGTCTGTAACCATGGCAGCCCTAAAACGACCAAATCATGCATTTTATGTAAAACCAGGAAACGTATCACCTCGCGGTGTTCAGGAGTCATGCACATGGTAACCTGAGTCCAATACTGCGGTTTATTTGCTGCCAATGGTGTAGCATCAATACCCCTAAGAGGAATAGGATTTTCTAATGGTTCAAGAGTAAATCCACAGCGCTTAGCAAATGAGAGATCCATGAGACTCAGGGCAGCACCTGAATCTACAAACGCCATGACAGGATAAGATGACAGTGAGCAAATCAAAGTTACAGACAGAATAAATTTAGGTTGCAAATTACCAACGGTGACAGGACTAACAACCTTAGCTATACGTTTAGAGCATGCTGAGATAACATGTGTAGAATCACCACAGTAGTAGCACAAGCCATTCCGGCGTCTATGAATTTTCCGCTCATTTCTAGTCAGGATTCTATCACATTGCATTAAATCAGGTGTCTGTTCAGACAACACCATGAGGGAATTTGCGGTTTTTCTATCACATTGCACCGAATTAGGTGTCTGTTCAGACAACACCATGAGGGAATTTGCGGTCTTGCGCTCCCGCAACCGCCGGTCAATTTGAATAGCCAGTGCCATAGTATCATTCAGACCTGTGGGAATGGGAAAACCCACCATAACATTCTTAATGGCTTCAGAAAGGCCATTTCTAAAATTAGCGGCCAGTGCACACTCGTTCCAATGTGTCAGCACGGACCATTTCCGAAATTTTTGGCAATACACTTCAGCCTCGTCCTGCCCCTGAGACATAGACAGCAAGGCCTTTTCTGCCTGAATCTCAAGATTGGGTTCCTCATAAAGTAAACCGAGCGCCAGAAAAAACGCATCAAGATCAGCCAATGCCGGATCTCCTGGCGCCAGCGAAAAAGCCCAATCCTGAGGGTCGCCCCGTAAGAACGAAATAACAATTTTTACTTGCTGAGCAGAATCTCCTGATGAACAGGGTCTCAGGGACAAAAACAATTTACAATTATTCACGAAATTCCTAAACTTAAACCTGTCTCCGGAAAACAGTTCAGGAATCGGTATTTTAGGTTCTGACCTAGGATTTCTGATAACATAGTCTTGTATGCCCTGCACACGAGTAGCCAGCTGGTCCACACTTGTAATCAAGGTCTGGACATTCATGTCTGCAGCAAGCATAGCCACTCTGAGGTAAAGGGGAAGGAGAAAAAAAAAAACTCAGAATCTTCTTTCTTATAATCCCTCTTCTGCAATGCATTAAACATTTAATACTGGCCTGGCAAACTGTTATGACCCCAATGGCGAGGGTCTCAGAGGAACGTGGAAGTCTGCAGAATACAAAAATCCAGCTCATAGGGCAGTGGTAACTGGGTTGACCATATATCTACTCCTAACGCCAACACTAGAAGTAGCCGGGGATCATTCCTACGTTGATTCTAGATGACACGCGCCAGCCGGAGAATCTAGCTACCCCTAGTAGAGGAAAACAAAGACCTTTCTTGCCTCCAGAGAAGGGGACCCCAAAGCTGGATAGAAGCCCCCCACAAATAATGATGGTGAGGTAAGAGGAAATGACAAACACAGAAATGAACCAGGTTTAGCACAGAGAGGCCCGCTTACTGATAGCAGAATAAAGAAAGGTAACTTATATGGTCAACAAAAACCCTATCAAAATCCACACTGGAAATTCAAGAACCCCCGAACCGTCTAACGGTCCGGGGGGAGAACACCAGCCCCCTAGAGCTTCCAGCAAAGGTCAGGATATAGATTTGGAACAAGCTGGACAAAAATACAAAACCAAAACAAATAGCAAAAAGCAAAAGGCAGACTTAGCTGATATAACTGGAACCAGGATCAGTAGACAAGAGCACAGCAGACTAGCTCTGATAACTACGTTGCCAGGCATTGAACTGAAGGTCCAGGGAGCTTATATAGCAACACCCCTAACTAACGACCCAGGTGCGGATAAAAGGAATGACAGAAAAACCAGAGTCAAAAAACTAGTAACCACTAGAGGGAGCAAAAAGCAAATTCACAACAACCCCCATACCATTACACCTCCTCCTCCGTGCTTTACGGTGGGAACCAGGCATGTAGAGTCCATCCGTTCACCTTTTCTGCGTCGCACAAAGACACGGTGGTTGGAACCAAAGATCTCAAATTTGGACTCATCAGACCAAAGCACAGATTTCCACTGGTCAAATGTCCATTCCTTGTGTTCTTTAGCCCAAACAAGTCTCTTCTGCTTGTTGCCTGTCCATAGCAGTGGTTTCCTAGCAGCTATTTTACCATGACGGCTTGCTGCACAAAGTCTCCTCTTAACAGTTGTTGTAGAGATGTGTCTGCTGCTAGAACTCTGTGGCATTGACCTGGTCTCTAATCTGAGCTGCTGTTAACCTGCGATTTCTGAGGCTGGTGACTCGGATAAACTTGTCCTCATAAGCAGAGGTGACTCTTGGTCTTCCTTTCCTGGGGTGGTCCTCATGTAAACCAGTTTCTTTGTAGCGCTTGATGGTTTTTGCAACTGCACTTGGTGACACTTTCAAAGTTTTCCCAATTTTTCGGACTGACTGACCTTTATTTCTTAAAGTAATGATAGCCACTCATTTTTCTTTACTTGGCTGCTTTTTCTTGCCATAATACTAATTCTAACAGTCTATTCAGTAGAACTATCAGCTGTGTATCCACCAGACTTCTGCACAACACAACTGATGGTCCCAACCCCATTTATAAGGCAAGAAATCCCACTTATTAAACCTGACAGGGCATACCTGTGAAGTGAAAACTATTCCCGGTGACTACCTCTTGAAGCTCATCAAGAGAATGCAAAGAGTGTGCAAAGCAGTCATCAAAGCAAAAGGTGGCTACTTTGAAGAACCTAGAATATAAGACATATTTTCAGTTGTTTCACACTTTTTTAAATATATAATTCCACATGTGTTAATTCATAGTTTTGATGCCTTCAGTGTGAATTTACAATTTTCAAAAATACTGAAAAATCTTTAAATGAGAAGGTGTGTCCAAACTTTTGCTCCCATACCGTATATGGAGCAATATATGGTGCCCATGATATATTGTATGGAGCATTATATGGGGCCCATTATGTATGGGGCAATATCTGATGCTTATTATCTAAGTAGCAAAATATGGGGCTCATTATACTGAATGGAGCACTATATGAGGCTCATTATACTGTATGGAGCAATATATGGGGCTCATTATACTGTATGGAGCAATATATGGTGCTCATTATACTGTATGTAGAAATATTTGGGGCTCATTATTCTGTATGGAGCAATATTTGAGATCCATTATACTGTATAGAGCAATATATGGGGCTCATTATACTGTATGGAGCAATATATGGTGCTCATTATTCTGTGTGGAGCAATATATAGGGTCCAGTATTCTGTATGGAGCAATATAGTGGGCTTATTATACTGTATAGAGCAATATATGGGACTCATTATTCTGTATGGAGGAATATATGGGGCTCATTATTCTGTATGGAGCAATGTATGGGGTTCATTATACTGTGTGGAGCATTATATGGGGTCTATTATTCTGTATGAAGCAATATATGGAGTCCATTATTCTGTATGAAGCAATATATGGGGCTCATAATTCTGTATAGAGCACTATGTGGTGCCCATAATACTGTATCGAGCAATATATGGGGCTCATTATTCTGTATTGAGCACTATGTGGTGCCCATAATACTGTATAGAGCAATATATGGGGCTCATTATTCTGTATGGAGCACTATGTGGTGCCCATTATACTGTATGTAGGACTATACTATCCAGTTTCTGAGCTATTTATAATAAATATCCCTCGTAATGTAAGAAGTAAGTCTGAAATCTTGGTCATTGTACTATATCTATATTTCTCTGCCGTATCTGTGCATCATGAATAGTAGTATGTGTTAAAGGGGCCCACAAAAACCTGGAGCCGGCCCTGCCTTAGAAAAGGGGGTACTTTCACGATTCCTCAGCTCAGTGACTGTTAAACTGTTCTATGGAAGCTGGGTCATGCTGAGTTGTGTCTTTATTGACAGCTCAGCTGTCCAATGTTGTGATGGGCGTGCTGAGCTGTCAGAGTTTTGATTCACAGCTCGGCTATCCAATCTGTGACTGGGAGATGCGGGACTTCCTCCAGGTGTTCTGTGTTCTGGAGGCTATCCAAGGTATTTAACTGAGCTGTCTATCTGATCCCTGCCAATTTGATGTAGTTTGTGCTTCCTGGTGAGGGTTTGCCTGATTCTGTTGTTCTGAGTTCTGATCTGCTGCCTGACATTTTGGATTGGGTTCTGACTACCTTGTTGTCTTGTCCTTTTGTTTGATCCGCTATTTCCTGGTATTTTGATCCTTGAACCATGATCTGGCATACACCTTTTGTCTTTTCCCTTGGTTATCTACGTGCTCTCATAGTACTGACGCCGGAACATCTGACTTCTCCGCCTCACAGTTAGTCCGTGAGTAGTGAGTAGCGTCACAGTTGCGCAACCTGGAATTGAATACATGGGTGCAGGCCAAGCATGTGCCAGATATTAAAAATTGAATAGCTGATTCCATTTCTCGCTTTCAGTGGGATTGATTTCGTTCACTGGCCCCAAGCGTAGAGCTGTCTGTCACCCCCTGCCAGATCATGTTTGGAGCCTGGCCTTCGTATAGTTTGGGGGTTAATATTACAATTGGTAGGAGAAGGCACTAGAACGAGTTATGAGGCAGCTTGGACAGAATTGGGGCTGCCACAGAGGCAACAAGGCGGGTTTAAGTGAAACGGTGATCAAGCAGATAGGCCGTTGGGAGTCCCGCCAATATAAATCTTATGTTTGTCTGCATATGTGAAATATAATTATATTTGAGTTGTTGGTTGTATATCATGTTTTAATTTTGTATTTTACCTCCCTGCCCTTCCTGCAGACACATATATTCTTGGTATGGATTGTGTGCTATTAATTCGTATACTTGGGGGCTTTTAGAGCGTATGCACGGCTGGAAGGTAGATTACTGGGACTTGGCAGAAACCAGGTGAGCGTGCACTGGATTCGATCCGGGGGTTGCTATGGAGGGGCGTTCTCCCCTAGCTATATAATTATGCTAGACTGGATCGTTCCCCGGATGTCTTGGTTTTGCATGTTGGAGGTAATGATCTCAGAACCCGGTCATCCAGGGATTTGATTAGAGATATTAAATTTGACGTACTTCGTATACAGTCATTGTTCCCGAAGTCCATTCTGGTTTGGTCAGAAATGGTAGCACTTCTCACATGACTTAACGCTTGTTCGGTGGACAGGATTAACAATGCACCAAACAAGCGAAGGAATGGGGGCCTGGTCGTGAGAGATAGAGAATTGGAGGTGGCGGATCCGGATTTCCTGAGGAAGGAAGGGGTACACTTGAATGAGGTGGGAGTGGACCTTTGGACCTTGGACCTAAGGGAAGGCATAGAAAAACAGTTAAGATGTGGCGGGACTCTCTGGCGTAACTGGTCCAGGATTAATGAAATAACTAATAACGGATGCTATTAGCTAATGGCATTAATTTTCTGTCTGATAAGTCCATCCCTTACCTTGCTGTCCCTACTATACAAATTTAAGCTGTAAAATGATAATAGATTTTTGGGCAGTTTCGGACCTATAGCCTCAGTGAAAGAAATGAACTGGAGTCAAGGTGGAATGCACACAAAATAGGAGCATGTTCACACTGGCCGAAAAACAGACAAAACTCAAGACAGAAACAAAATAAAATAATACTCTGCTGTAAGTAAATAAGTAAAAGCAATAGTGCATATAAACTACTTTGGGTGCTTAGTAAACACCGTTTTTTATAAATAAAAAGAGTGTAAAAGCCATCCCACCAACGTCAAGCTGTACCCAAGTTTGGGATGTCCCAACATCTAATAGTACCCTACGTCATAGTGACGTCCTGTGTTAATAAGGGCTGAGCAGGACCGGGTCCCAAACATGGACACACAGCTAGTGAGGAGCTTTTGATATCCAGCTCAAAGGAAGGGAGGCCGCACCCTTAGGCTTCTTTCACACTTGCGTCGGTACGGGTCCGACACTAAGCGTCGGCGCGACGAACTGACCCACGTTGTGAAAATGTGGCACAACGTGGGCAGCAGATGCAGTTTTTCAACACATCCGCAGCCCATTCTAAAGTCCGGGGAGGAGGGGGCGGAGTTCCGGCCACGCATGCGTGGTAGGAAATGGCGGACGCGACGTACGAAAAAATGTTCCCTTGAACGTTTTTTCGTGACGACGGTCCGCCAAAACACGATGCATCCAGTGCATGACGGACGCGGTGTATGGCCATACGTCGCGATCCATCGGCAATACAAGTCTATGGGAAAAAAACGCATCCTGCGGGCACATTTGCAGGATCCATTTTTTTCCCAAAACGACGCATTGTGACGGACGTCACACGACGCAAGTGTGAAAGAGTCCTTACCTGCACTAAATGACCAACGTACCCAATGTTATTTATATGTACGGTACTATTGCTTTTACTTATTTACTTACAGCAGGGTATTTATTTATTTTGTTTCTGTGTTGGGTTTTGTCCATATAGCATGGCTCATATGCAGCTTATCAGGAAATGGTAGGTTCTGTAAATACATGGGGTACCAAGGGGAACTGGTGAAGGGGAGGAGCACATACAAGTGAAATGGTGCCAAGAGACCTGGGGCACAGGGTGTATGTTCCTAGGTGCCATTTTCTAGTGACGCCACTGCTGTCTACTGTATGGTTGTGCAGTGGTATTTGCTTTGTGTAGCTGTATTGTTTGAAACAGCTTTATGGCTTGTGTATGGAGTCATGTCTAATATAAAATGTCCCAAGTACACATTCCTGTGTGTGGTGTCATGTGTCTTCTGTGTGCCAGCGCACTGCTGAGGGCAAATGTGTGCATCCATGATAACATTCATTCTTCTATTGTTCAGCGGATTCGAGACTTGTTAACATATGCCAGGAGCGACACCACGGGGATCACTACTTAGCTGGGGGGTCTACATGAAACTGGCACTACATGTAGGAAAACAAACAAGACGGTGGAACCTCCTTCAGCATGTGAACAGGTCCTCAATTTGATGTTTTCGGCCTCTGCTCCTTCAGTTCTTGAGCAGAATTTTGTGCTACAGAGCTGCTCTTCATGCTGTATAGGGATGTTGTTTTTATTTACTAAGTTATGTGAGATTGGTTTTGTCACCCAGTCACAACAGGTGCCACAGTATACATGCCACGCTCACCTCCGGCCAATCCCTCATCTCCTCGCACCCACCTAAATCCCCAGACACACAGCCTTCTGAGACTATTTTGGTACAGTCGGGGCAGCCACATGACAGCCGACATGCACTCTAGTTGTTAGGAATGCACATTCTTCCTCTTTGGATTTGCTGCAGCATGACAGGCCACATCCATCATGGATAATTGGAATGAGACTCCTCCTTCTCTTAGGATGTATTTGCCACATGACAACCAACATGCACTATAGGTAATATACATGCAAATTCCTCCTTTTTGGAGAATCTATCATATGATAGCCTACATGCATACTGGGTAATAGGCAGATTCCTCCGCTTAGTTTTATTGCCACATAATAACCCACATGCATCCTAGGTTAAAGAAGCATTCCTCCCATCAAATGTTTTATCCTCTTACTATATTGCAATCATCATATTATGTAGCACTGTGTACTTACAATTGCTCATTTTACCTTTCTACCCAGCTAATTCTCCTCTTTTCCATTATGTCTATGACATCACGTGATTAAAAACTGACTAGCTGAGTCCTTCTAAGCTCTATGAAACCTACAGGTATGACCACATAAGTCTAAAAAATTATTTTTATTGAATCCATGCATAAAATGTACATATAATAAAAAGCAGATGATAATGTTACAAAGAAAGGACATATAGTATTGCACTCTGTATATAAGGACAATAATGTGAAAGGTATCCACATTATAGTGACACATATTAGCCACATATCAATATTATAGCGCAGACATATATTACCTTGTGATTCCCAAGGTAATATGCAGCAAGTCTGCACTATAATATTGTTATATACGGCTGTAGTGTTATCATATGCTTTTTATTATATGTACACTTTATGCATTGATTTAATAAAAATCATTTTTTGGACTTATGGTATCATACCTGTAGGTTGTGTTTATATGCTGTAATGGCTAAAGTATGATTAGTATAATTTCTCAGGGTCATTGGCCTTCTGCCAATTTTTGTAGGTTGTTTTTTTTCCTTCTAACTTCTATGTACAAACAGGAGGTGAATTTTCTCTGCATGAGTTATAAGTCACTGCAAAAGTCCCTGGCAGGGGAGTGGGGGAGCAGCTGGGTCAGGAGTTGAAGAGGGAAATGATAAATGCAGGGACAAGAGACTTTGTTTCTACGTAGAGCAGAGAAAAGAGAAGAATTTACTGGATAGAAAGGCAAAATAAGAAATTGTAAGTTTGTTTATTTTCTCATTTATATAGCGCTATTAATTCCACTGCGTTTTACAGACAGTATCACCGCTGTCCCCACTGGGGCTCACAATCTAAGTTCCCTATCAGTATGTCTTTGGAGTGTGGGAGGAAACCGGAGAACCCGGAAGAAACCCACGCAAACATACAAACTTCTTACAGATGTTGTCCTTGGTGGGATTTAAACCCAGGACCCCAGCGCTGCAATGCTAACCACTGAGCCACCGTGCCATCCATAGTACACAGTACTATGTAATATTATGATTGCAATATATTAAGAGGATAAACACTTTGATGGCAGTGCTTCTTTAATGCAGACTCCTCTTCTAAGGATTTTCTGCCACAATAGCCCACATGCATCCTAAATGTTAGGGATTCAAATTCTCTCTTTTGAGATTTTCCTTTTATGATGGAGGGAGCAGTTAGGTAAAATTAAATACCACTTTTTGGAAGTGGTGTCCTAAGATTATGATGACCTGGTAATAATGGCATGACTGCCCCATGTCCAGGGCCACCTGAGTATGTGGTATAGCATATATTATCTCTATTACATACTGTATACATTGTACCCGGGCAGAGATGATACACCAGCACCTGTGGCGTGATAGTAATCTCATGTCTACTTATTGGGTTCAAGCATATCCACTGACAGATAGAAGGAGATCTGTCCTCGCATGATCCCCCACCTGTGCTCTCACTCCACTGTAATCAGGGTAAGAGCCACGCGGCCTGCAAGAGAGGTGCGTACACCTGGCACCAGCATCAGACAGGTAAGAATAGTGCTCTGTTTCCATCCATTGCATCCTAGGAATTATCAATGGAACTTTATGTTCATTATCCTGAAAGAGATGACGGAAAGTCTCAGTAGTCATGAGCCTGTGACCAGGAGATAACCATTAAAGGAGTCACTCTGCTTTCATTGTCAGTTCCCTGCGCTCAACCCACACTTATAAAACTGGAAGATTGATTACTGCATTCAGTAGAAACGCTACCAAGGGGCGATCTTTCTTTTTTTTTATTGAAGTGTACATTAGACCCACAACTAGGGGGCACTGTCATTTTTGTCACTGTATGTATTAGTTCCACTACTCCTCTCATATGATAATGTTAGTAAGAACAGGACTGCATGGGCAGCATAATGGTCAGTTTCTTTATGTAAGGTCGGGATCACACTTGCGAGTGCAATGCGAGAAACTCGCACGAGTCTCTCACCTCAATACCCGGCACTGCCGCCGGCACTCGGGACCGGAGCATTCAGCTGCATAGAAACACATGCAGCCGCACGTTCCGGTCCTGAGTGCTGGCGGCAGTGCCGGGTGTTGAGGTGAGAGACTCGTGCGAGTTTCTCGCATTGCACTCGCAAGTGTGATCCTGGCCTAAGGAGATGAATGGACAAGTTTGAGGCCAGAGGCTGATAGTGGGAGGATCAAGAAGGCCCAACAACATAAAGTATTTCAGAAGATGTGGCCTACGTGTCTATCCCATGTTTACCCCTCATGGTGCAGAGCATCACCTTATCTCCCACCATAAACAGGAACAACGTTAATATTTAGAGGTGAAGAACATTTCACATAGGAAGCATATGATATGGAAGAAGGTCAAGTGTTTTCCATCTGCGCTCAACGGATTCTTAGTTTTGCTTGTTTAGAATTAGAGGAAACGATGATTCACTGAAGGTGTCCTGAACGTGTCTGTTCTGCCAGGGGAAATGGAGTGTTGCAGAGCTATGTCCAATATCTATGTCATGTCCTTAGGATGGAAATTCCCAATAAGAACAAGGGACTGTTTGCTGGCTGCATATTTTCAGTTTGTAGGTTGCTTAAGGAGGATAAATCCCCAAAATGTTGGTTTTTCCTTGTAAAAATATATCCTTATAGCATTCATGGCTCCAAAATCGTTACTTTACTTACATAGAACAATAATGATAAATTATTGTTACCACTAGGGGGAGCTAGCTGAGAAGGAACTTGTGGGAAAAGCTTTTTAACTCTGTCTTCAGTAAGTCCCCCTTGGTGGAGCTTGTGGGCAGCCACAATTACATCACTAGAATAGGCTTGGAAACTGTGGTGTAGAGAGAGGGGGAGGCACAGCACTGCTTAAAGGGAACCTATCACCCCGTTTTTTTCGGTATGAGATAAAAATACTGTTAAATAGGGCCTGAGCTGAGCATTACAATAGTGTAGTTTGTGGACCCCGATTCCCCACCTATGCTGCCGAAATACGTTACCAAAGTAGTCGTTTTCGCCTGTCAATCAGGCTGGTCAGGTCGGATGGGCGTGGTTTCTTCCCCCAGATATTGCGTAGTTTTCCGTTGGTGGCGTAGTGGTGTGCGCATGTCCAAGGTCCCGAATCCTGCACAGGGGTGTGAAAATAGCAGCGATGTCCGTTAATCCATTAGTGGTCGGTGGGCGCGGCCATCTTTCTTTGGCCGCGCGTGCGCAGAAGCGGCGCTCTGCTGGCCGCGGCGCTCTGCTGGCCGCGGCGCTCTGCTGGCCGCAGCGCTCTGCTGGCCGCGGCTTCAGGAAAATGGCCGCGGGCATCCGCGCGTGCGCAGATGGATATCGCGGCGGCCATTTTCCTGAAGCCGCGGCCAGCAGAGCGCCGCGGCCAGCAGAGCGCCGCTTCTGCGCACGCGCGGCCAAAGGAAGATGGCCGCGCCCACCGACCACTAATGGATTAACGGACATCGCTGCTATTTTCACACCCCTGTGCAGGATTCGGGACCTTGGACATGCGCACACCACTACGCCACCAACGGAAAACTACGCAATATCTGGGGGAAGAAACCACGCCCATCCGACCTGACCAGCCTGATTGACAGGCGAAAACGACTACTTTGGTAACGTATTTCGGCAGCATAGGTGGGGAATCGGGGTCCACAAACTACACTATTGTAATGCTCAGCTCAGGCCCTATTTAACAGTATTTTTATCTCATACCGAAAAAAATGGGGTGATAGGTTCCCTTTAAGACTATGTTCACATATGGCATTTTGACAGTGTTTTTTCATGCAAATTTTAAGCTGCGTTTTACAGTAACAGCAACAGCTGGAAAACACCTGCGTTTTTAAAAACTACAGCATGTCACTTCTTTCAGGGTTTTTGCAGTTTTTTTTTTTCACCCATAGAAAGGAATGAGTAAGTTCAAAAACGCAGCAAAGACGCAGGTATCAGGTTTTGCTGTGTTTTTTTTTTTTTTTTAAAAAGCAGGTAGAGCAGTATGTGAAACCCATTTGTTTTCATGATTTTCCCAAGTTTATGTCTTGGTTTCCTCACCTAAGAATGGCATTTGGGAAAATACACTTTAATTTAACTCGTGAGATAAGTAAAGTAAACACTGGCTGACCAAGGTGTGAAATAGAATAATATTTGACCAACTCAATGGCAGACCAAAGTGTGACAGCAAACAGTGCCCTACAAACTCAGTGCTCTGCTAATGTCTAAGATAAACTATTCCTGACCAAAATGTCCTATGATTAGGAAAAAGTGTTTGTTTTTTTTTCAATTGATCCTCCCAGAAGGGTCATCAAAAACTCACATGTACCCAAAAATGGTGCTATTAAAAAAATACCTCTCATGCTGGAAAAAAGCAATAATTAATACAGCTGCATCTTGGCGAAAATAAAAAGTTATGGTTCTCAATGCATTGGCGCAGAAGTGAAAAAATAAGGCTGGTACCAATGCCAACCCTCAAGGATGTGGTTGGTATTCTCTTTCACCACCCCTATTGACTGCAGTATTATAGGACACTCATATTAGCGTTCCACATGATTGTCTCCCATGTTGGCAGCTTGCAGTAGTATCACTCTAAATTGACAGGAATTAATGGTCGTTAACTGGTAATGTCTCAGAAGGTTCTTCCAGCTGCTGATATGTCTCTCCTCATATAAGTAAGATGTGTCCCAGTCATGGATCACTAGCCTGCCGTGTTATAACCCCTGCATGCACGTGCACCCCCCCATTCACATATTATCCTGTAAACAGGTTTATTATCTCAATGGGACAGATTTCCATCCTGACACAAATCTTCATCACAAACCATATGTTTCTTTGAGATTTACTATGCAGAAAATGTCTCCAAAGATGACTCACATTTCTGTTTATTATCGGGGTCATAAAACCGAGTTACAATGAATGTCATACAAGGATGGAATTCAATGACATCATGAGATCTTCACTTCATCCTTTGTAAGGGAGTCGTCTGACTAACATGACTGGTGGAACAACTGAGAGAAGCAAGGACGGCTCTCGTTGAGATGGTGGGAAGTGAAACGGGATTTGCCGAGTCAGAGGTCAAATGTGCTCAAGTGTTCTGCTCTGGGTATGGCCAGGTTATAAAAGGAGGAGCCAAAAGCGCCTTTTGTATTGGTCTTAGTACTCCACTGGTAGCGCAGTGAGTGGATCCATAGTTGGAATTGGGCTTGCTGACAAGAAGTAGGTACCCTGACATTTGACCAGGTGGTTATAGTTTATTGCTAGCGCCTTGGATCTGCTCTGGACTGATGCTAATGTCACACATACTGGTATATCTGAGTAAAAAGTGGACATGGATGTTGTTAGTTTATGCAGACCACATCCAACCTAAATTGTGTAACCTGAGAATAAGTTGAAGCACCCTGATTATGTCCACGCAACCGCAACTCTGAGTTACGATGTAAACTGTGCTAGAGACAGTTTATCTTATAATCAACAAGCTCAGTACGTCAACGCTGAAGTGTAACCACCAAGAAATGTGCCAATATACTGTGGGTAACCACAGAACTCTGTTTCTATACTGTGTGAAAATATTTGCCGTTACATTATTATGTGCAACTGCCAAGCTCTGTGCCATGTAATGATGAAGTGTAACTGTCAAGCTTTGTGTCTTTAGATGGTGTATAACCGCCAAACACTGCCAAAATACCATTCTGTATCCTGTGTGCAACTACCAAGCTCTGTGCCACTATACAGTGTGTAACCATCAAACCCTGGCCCATTATGACATGTGCAGCTGCCAAGCTCTGTGTCATTGTACTGTGTAACCACCAAGCTTGCACCCTGTTTGACAGACTGAAACCACAACGCCAGTTGACTCCATTGAGTAAACATTTGTAACAGTAGAAACTTACTTTGTCCATACTCTGTGTGAATGAGTGCATGCACCTTGAGTAGGGTGTCATTTAAACATTCATGACTAGTGTTGAGCATTCCGATACTGCAAGTATCGGGTATCGGCCGATACTTGCTGTATCGGAATTCCGATACCGAGATCCGATACTTTTGTGGTATCGGGTATCGGGTATCGAAACAACATTAATGTAATAATGTGTAAAAGAGAGAATTAAAATAAAAAATATTGCTATACTCACCTCTCCGACGCAGCCCGGACCTCAGCGAGGGAACCGGCAGCGTTGTTTGTTTAAAATTTGCGCGTTTACTTGGTTACGTGAAGTCCCGGCTTGTGATTGGTCGCGGCGGCCATGTTGCCGGGACGCGGACCAATCACAGCAAGCCGTGACGTAATTTCAGGTCCTTGCAGGATTTTAAAATTACGTTCCGGCGTTGTGATTGGGCGCGTCGTGGTCACATGGGCGACGTAACCAATCACAAGCCGGGACGTCACGGGAGGCTGGACACGCGCACATTTTAAAATGCGCGCGTGTCCAGCCTCCCGTGACGTCCCGGCTTGTGATTGGTCGCGGCGGCCATGTTGCCGGGACGCGGACCAATCACAACGCCGGAACGTAATTTTAAAATCCTGCAGGACCTGAAATTACGTCACGGCTTGCTGTGATTGGTCCGCGTCCCGGCAACATGGCCGCCGTGACGTCACGGGAGGCTGGACACGCGCACATTTTAAAATGCGCGCGTGTCCAGCCTCCCATGACGTCACGGCTTGTGATTGGTTAATGGCGGCCATGTTGCCGGGACGCGGACCAATCACAGCAAGCCGTGACGTAATTTCGTCACGGCTTGCTGTGATTGGTCCGCGTCCCGGCAACATGGCCGCCCTGACCAATCACAAGCCGGGACTTCACATAACCAAGTAAAAGCGCGAATTTTAAACAAACAACGCTGCCGGTTCCCTCGCTGAGGTCCAGGCTGCGTCGGACAGGTGAGTATAGCAATATTTTTTATTTTAATTCTTTATTTTACACATTTATATGGATCCCAGGGTCTGAAGGAGAGTTTCCTCTCCTTCAGACCCTGGGAACCATCAGGAATACCGTCCGATACTTGAGTCCCATTGACTTGTATTGGTATCGGGTATCGGTATCGGATTGGATCCGATACTTTGCCGGTATCGGCCGATACTTTCCGATACCGATACTTTCAAGTATCGGACGGTATCGCTCAACACTATTCATGACCCATGCACCCAAAACTGAGCTTCTTACAACCCATGGGATCCCCATTTGGGATCATTTCGCAGTTTCCATATAGTATATTATGTTGGCTGAACCTCCTTCTAAATGGGGGTAAATCCTCTCAGTGCGAAGTGCATAATTCTATAAAGAGGGCAGCAAGCTTAAAACATGAGGGGGTCAAAATGACTCCTGTCCCACATGAGGACACCAGTATAATTAATTATGCATGATCACTATTCATTTAACCAAGGAGTTACTCCCCTGCTAGGTGCTTTCAGGAAAGCTGTAATTCTATATTTCATCAGTGGTCTACAATGTCCTCAATCTGCATTCCCCTTTACCTTTCAAACCTCTTGAAATCCTTGCTTCCCTTTTCCTGTTATTTCCTAAATTTTATTTCCTCACAATATAATCCCTTAGATGTCACAAATCCAGCTTTCTTCAGTTACCAGACATAATAGCTTTCTGAGTCTTACATTCACTAGTACTGGTCACTTATGATGATGCACATATCGTACCTGGCAGCGGATGGAAAGTAAACACAAAGACTGGGGACATCTGCTGCCTGCAAAATGGACAACTGAAAAGGACTACAGTATCATTAACTTGTTACAGCTCAATATAACACCAGCTTCTCATAAAACAATACCATTTCTGTGTACACAGCTGCCGAGGTCTGGCGAACAGGATGCTTTTCTTCTTTAACCCCTTAGTGACAGAGCCAATTTGGTACTTAATGACCGAGCCAATTTTTACAATTCTGACCAGTGTCACTTTATGAGGTTATAACTCTGGAACGCTTTATCGGATCCCGCTGATTCTGAGATTGTTTTTTCGTGACATGTTGTACTTCAAGTTAGTGGTAACATTTCTTCGATATTACTTGCGATTATTTATGAAAAAAATGGAAATATGGCGAAAATTTTTAAAATTTTGCAATTTTCAAACTTTGTATTTTTATGCCCTTAAATCAGAGAGATATGTCACAAAAAATAGTTAATAAATAACATTTCTCACATGTCTACTTTACATCAGCACAATTTTGGAAACAATTTTTTTTTTTGTTAGGGAGTTATAAGGGTTAAAAGTTGACCAGCAATTTCTCATTTTTACAACACCATGTTTTTTTTAGGGACCACATCACCTTTGAAGTGATTTTGAGGGGTCTATATGATAGAAAATAACCAAGTGTGACACCATTCTAAAAACTGCACCCCTCAAGCTGCTCAAAACCACATTCAAGAAGTTTATTAACCCTTTACGTACTTCACAGGAACTAAAACAATGTGGAAGAAAAAAATGAACATTTTACTTTTTTTTGCAAACATTTTACTTCAGAACCATTTTTTTTAATTTTCACAAGTGTAAAAACAGAAATTTAACCACAAATTTTGTTGTGCAATTTTTCCTGAGTACACCGATACCCCATATGTGGAGGTAAACCACTGTTTGGGCGCACCGCAGAGCTTGGAAGTGAAGGAGCACCGTTTGACTGTTTCAATGCAGAATTGGCTGGAATTGAGATCGGACGCCATGTCGCGTTTGGAGAGCCCCTAATGTGCCTAAACAGTGGAAACCGCCCACAAGTGACACCATTTTGGAAACTAGACCCCCCAAGGAACTTATCTAGATGTGTGGTGAGCACTTTGAACCCCCAAGTGCTTCACAGAAGTTTATAACGTAGAGCCGTGAAAATAAAAAATCGCATTTGTTTTCACAAAAATGATTTTTTCGCCCACAAATTCTTATTTTCACAAGGGTAACAGGAGAAATTAGACCACAAAAGTTGTTGTGCAATTTCTCCTGAGTACGTCGATACCCCATATGTGGAGGTAAACCACTGTTTGGGCGCACCGCAGAGCTTGGAATTGAAGGAGCACCGTTTGACTTTTTCAATGCAGAATTGGCTGGAATTGAGATCGGATGCCATGTCGCGTTTGGAGAGTCCCTGATGTGCCTAAACAGTGGAAACCCCCCACAAGTGATACCATTTTGGAAACTAGACCCCTTAAGGAACTTATCTAGATGTGTGGTGAGCACTTTGAACCCCCAAGTGCTTCACAGAAGTTTATAACGTAGAGCCGTGAAAATAAAAAATATCATTTTTTCTACAAAAATGATCTTTTTGCCCCCAAATTTTTATTTTCACAAGGGTAACAGGAGAAATTAGACCACAAAAGTTGTTGTGCAATTTCTCCTGAGTACGTCGATACCCCATATATGGGGGTAAACCACTGTTTGGGAGCACCGCAGAGCTTGGAAGAGAAGGAGTGTCGTTTTACTTTTTCAATGTAGAATTGGCTGGAATTGAGATCGGACGCCATGTCACGTTTGGAGAGCCGCTGATGTGCCTAAACAGTAGAGACCCCCCACATATGACACCATTTTGGAAACTAGACCCCTTAAGGAACTTATCTAGATGTGTGGTGAGCACTTTAAACCCCCAGGTGCTTCACAGAAGTTTATAACGTAGAGCCGTGAAAATAAAAAAATCGCATTTTTTCTACAAAAATGATCTTTTTGCCTCCAAATTTTTATTTTACCAAGGGTAACAGGAGAAAATGGACCCCAGAAGCTGTTGTACAATTTGTCTTGAGTACGCCAACACCCTATATGTGGGGGTAAACCACTGTTTGGGCGCATGGCTGAGCTCGGAAGCAAAGGAGCGCCATTTGACTTTTCAATGCAAAATTGACTGGAATTGAGATCGGACGCCATGTCGCGTTTGGAGAGCCCCTGATGTGCCTAAACAGCAGAAACCCCCCAAAAGTGACCCCATTTTGGAAACTAGACCCCCCATGGAACTTATCTAGATGTGTAGTGAGAACTTTGAATGCCCAAGTGCATCACAGAAGTTTATAATGCAGAGTCGTGAAAATAAAAAATATATATTTTTTAACAATAAAGATTTTTTAGCCCCCAAGTTTTTATTTTCACAAGGGTAACAAGAGAAATTGGACCCCAAAAGTTGTTGTCCAATTTGTCCTGAGTATGCTGGTACCTCATATGTGGGGGTAAACCACTGTTTGGGCGCACGGCAGAGCTCGGAAGGGAAGGAGTGCCATTTTGGAATGCAGACTTTGATAGAATTGTCTGCGGGCGTTATGTTGCGTTTGCAGACCCCTAATGTACCTAAACAGTAGAAACCCCCAACAAGTGACCCCATTTTGGAAAATAGACCCCCCAAGGAACTTATCTAGATATGTGGTGAGAAGTTTGAATGCCAAAGTGCTTCACAGAAGTTTATAATGCAGAGTAGTGAAAATAAAAAATATTTTTTTTCCCACAAAAAAGATTTTTTTAGCCCCCAAATTTTTATTTTCACAAGGGTAACAAGAGAAATTGGACCCCAAAAGTTGTTGTCCAATTTGTCCTGAGTATGCTGGTACCCCATATGTGGGGGTAAACCACTGTTTGGGCGCACGGCAGAGCTCGGAAGGGAAGGAGCGCCATTTTGGAATGCAGACTTTGATAGAATTGTCTGCGGGCGTTATGTTGCGTTTGCAGACCCCTAATGTACCTAAACAGTAGAAACCCCCAACAAGTGACCCCATTTTGGAAAATAGACCCCCCCAAGGAACTTATCTAGATATGTGGTGAGAACTTTGAATGCCCAAGTGCTTCACAGAAGTTTATAATGCAGAGTAGTGAAAATAAAAAATATTTTTTTTCCCACAAAAAAGATTTTTTTAGCCCCCAAATTTTTATTTTCACAAGGGTAACAAGAGAAATTGGACCCCAAAAGTTGTTGTCCAATTTGTCCTGAGTATGCTGGTACCCCATATGTGGGGGTAAACCACTGTTTGGGCGCACGGCAGAGCTCGGAAGGGAAGGAGCGCCATTTTGGAATGCAGACTTTGATAGAATTGTCTGCGGGCGTTATGTTGCGTTTGCAGACCCCTAATGTACCTAAACAGTAGAAACCCCCACAAGTGACCAAATTTTGGAAACTAGACCCCCTAAGGAACTTATCTAGATATGTGGTGAGAACTTTGAAAGCTCAAGTGCTTCACAGAAATTTATAATGCAGAGTAGTGAAAATAAAAAAATATATTTTTTTCCAACAAAAAAGATTTTTAGCCCCCAAGTTTTTATTTTCACAAGGGTAACAGGAGAAATTGGACCCCAAAAGTTGTTGTCCAATTTATCCCGAGTACGCTGATGCCCCATATGTGGGGGTAAACCACTGTTTGGGCGCACGGCAGAGCTCAGAAGGGAGGGAGTACCATTTGACTTTTTTAGCGCAAAATTGGCTGTCGTGTTTGGAGACCCCCTGATGTACCTAAACAGTGGAAACCCCCCAATTCTAACTCCAACCCTAACCCCAACACAGCCCTAACCCTAATCTCAACCCGATCCATAATCCTAATCACAACCCTAACGATAATCACAACCCTAACCCCAAAACAGCCCTAATCTCAACCCTAACCATAACCCTAATCAAAACCCTAAATCCAACACACCCCTAACCCTAATCCCAACCCTAACCCTAATCCCAACCCTAATCCCAAACGTAACACTAATCCCAACCCTAATCCAAACGCTAACCCTAATCCCAACTCTAACCCTAACTTTAGCCCCAACCCTAACTTTAGCCCCAACCCTAACCATAACTTTAGCCCCCGTCGTCACAAAAAAAGTTCAATGTAACCTTTTTTTTGTACGTCGCGTCCGCCATTTCCGCGGATGCGTGGCCGTAACTCTGCCCCCTCCTCCCCAGGACATAGACTGGGCAGCGGATGCGTTTAAAAACTGCATCCGCTGCCCACGTTGTGCACAATTTTCACAACGTGCGTCGGTACATCGGGCCGACGCATTGCGACCGCCCCGTACCGACGCAAGTGTGAAAGAAGCCTAAGGCTACTTTCACACTAGCGTCGTACTCGGCCCATCGCAGTGTGTCGGGCCGACGTACCGACGCTAGCGTTGTAAGCGCCGCACAACGGGTGCAGCGGATGCTGTTTTTTCAACGCATCCGCTGCCCCATTGTGAGGTGCGGGGAGGCGGGGGCGGAGTTCCGGCCACGCATGCGCGGTCGGAAATGGCGGACACGTCGCACAAAAAAGTTACATGTAGTTTTTTTTGTGTCGACGGTCCGCCGAAGCACGACGCATCCGTCGCACGACGGATGCGACATGTGGCAATCCGTCGCAATGCGTCGCTAATGCAAGCCAATGGAGAAAAAACGCATCCTGCAAGCACTTTTGCAGGATGCGTTTTTTCTCCAACGACGTATTGCGACGGAAGCCAAAAAACGCTAGTGTGAAAGTAGCCTAACTCTAACCCTAGCCCTAACCCTAACCCTAAATTTAACCCTAACTCTAACCCTAACTCTAACCCTAACCCTAACTCTAACCCTAACCCTAACCCTAACTCTAACCCTAACCCTAACCCTAACTCTAACCCTAACCCTAACCCTAACTCTAACCCTAACTCTAACCCTAACCCTAACCCTAACCCTAACCCTAATTTTAGCCCCAACTTGTCTTCTCCTGCCGGCCGGCAGATGGCAGCAGATGGCGGGCGCACTGCGCATGCGCCCGCCATGATGAAAAAGCCGGCTGGCAGGAGAAGACAGAAGAGGACCCAGGGACCCCGGGTGAGTATGATAGGGTCCCCGAATCCCCCTATTTCTCTGTCCTCTGATGTGCGATCACATCAGAGGACAGAGAAATAACTGATCGCTTTTTTTTTTTTTTTTTTTTTTTTTTTTTTTGCGGTCGCCGGTAAACTGTTAATTACCGGCGATCGCAAAGCAGGGGTCGGTGCAAACCGACCCCGATCATGTTCTTTGGGGTCTCGGCTACCCCCGGCAGCCGAGACCCCAAAGAACATCCGGGTGCCGGGCGGCGGGCGCACTGCGCGTGCGCCCGCCATTTTTTCCCGGAAAAAAGATGGCGGCGCCCATGGGGAGACACGAGGAGCACCGGGGGAGGTAGGTAAGTATTGGGGGGCTATTGGGGGCCATCGGGGACCACATTTCTCTGTCCTCCGATGTGCGATCACATCGGAGGACAGAGAAATTAAACGGCAAATCGCGTTTTTTTTTTTTTTGTTGCGACCGCCGGTAAACGGTTAATTACCGGCGATCGCAACTCGGGGGTCGGTAAAAACCCCCCGAATCATGTTCTCTGGGGTCTCGGCTACCCTCGGCAACCGAGACCCCAGAGAAAATCCGACTCTGGGGGGCGCTATTCACTTTTTCCACAGCGCCGTTAATTAACGGCGCTGTGGATTAAGTACCCTTAGCGGCCGCCGTTAAAAGGCGTATCGGCGGTCGTTAAGGGGTTAAAAAATGAAAAACATTCATCCAGGATAATTTCATGAAATTTGTAGCTAAGCTCAAACTATATTTGTATTTGTTTTAATATATTTGTATACATTTATTATTTTATTATCATGTATTATACATTACACTGTATAACAGAATTAAGCAAATACCTGATATATAGTAGTTATGTTCTTGTACATAGGGGCAGTATTATAGCAGTTATATTCTTGTACATAGGAGGCAGTATTATAGTAGTTATATTCTTGTACATAGGGGACAGCATTATAGTAGTTATATAATTGTACATAGGAGCAGTAATGTAGTAGTTATGTTCTTGTACATAGGGGTAGTATTATAGTAGTTATATTCTTGTACATAGGGGCAGTATTATAGTAGTTATATTCCTGTACATAGGAGCAGTATTATAGTGGTTATATTCTTGTACATAGGAGCAGTATTATAGTAGTTATATTCTTGTACATAGGGGCAGTATTATAGTAGCTATATTATTGTACATAGGGGCACTATTATAGTAGTTATATTCTTGTATATAGGGGGCAGTATTATAGTAGTTATATTCTTGTACATAGGAAGAGTATTATAGTAGTTATATTCTTGTACATAGGAGCAGTATTATAGTAGTTATATTCTTGTACATAGGAGCAGTATTATAGTAGTTATATTCTTGTACATAGGAGCAGTATTATAGTAGTTATATTCTTGTACATAGGGGCAGTATTATAGTAGCTATATTATTGTACATAGGGGCATTATTATAGTAGTTATATTCTTGTATATAGGGGGCAGTATTATAGTAGTTATATTCTTGTACATAGGAAGAGTATTATAGTAGTTATATTCTTGTACATGGGGTAGTATTATAGTAGTTATATTATTGTACATATCGGACAGACAGTATTATAGTAGTTACAGTATATTCTTGTATGTCGGAGCAGTATTATAGTAGTTATATTCTTGTACAAGTGCAGCGCCCCAGAGTCCTGGTCGTTGCAGTAACGTCGCTCTGCCGCTAAGGGGAGCGATGTTACGTCTGATGGCACTAAAGGAGTTCACCTGACCAGGTATCACAGTCACACATTACACTTCACACTCTGGCCACCAGGGGGAGCAAAAGGTTCTATGTATTAGGCCACTCCTCACACTCTGGTAAAACTGGGGGTTGGATAGAAAGTTAGAGAGAAGCTGACTGGGTTTTGACCAGGTAACATCTAGTGAGAGGAGAGCGTTGCTTGGGAAGATTCAGGGGGGTCCCTGTCAGGGGTGTGATCCTGACAGTGGCCTAGCAAAGGACAGATCGCTACGGAGCCGTGCCTGCACCTCATTGCGGCGGCATCTTAAGAAAGGACACAAAGCAAAGTATATTGTGGAGAAGTGAGAAACGAGATCACAGCACAAAGGCGATAGAACCAGAAGGAGTCGTGCCCCGAGATCGGAAACATCCTTCTGAGGCGCGTAGCCGGCGGCCGGAACGCCGAGGAAGTAATAGACTCTACGCATTACTTTGAAGTACGGCAGGGCAGTTAACTCTAGGTTGGCTGTCTCACCTTTTACACCTAATGAAGACAACGGAGGCAATTGTGGGAGAGGGGCGTCTCTAGGGTCCCTATAAAATAACTCCAGGCCTACCCCGTCATACGGGTGCGTCCTATCCATATCATCTGGGGACGGAGAGAAAGAACAGAAACATACACGACAGTTGTGAGGACTATCCCGTGGTGCTCAGCAGGGAAGTACTACAACACCCAGGCGCTAGTAGGTAGGCTACTGATTTCCACCTGCAAAGGGAACTCTGGATGTGCCTTCGGACCGGCCGGTCTCAGCCAGCCCTGTTAGCAGTGCTCTGGATTGTGGATGCCGAAGCCTTCAGTAAAGAGGTAAAGAGACTGCAACCCTGTGTCCTCGTTATTTACTGCGACCTACACCGTCACCTACATCTTTAATTGGGCGCCCCTTAGCAGGGCCACGGACCGGGTCAGGCCACCGTGACATCCCCAGAACCGAGAGACCCGGTACCGAGTACCCCGCTGCCCTGCGTCTGGGGGCCGCTCCACATAGGAGCAGTATTATAGTAGTTATGTTCTTGTACATAGGGGCAGTATTATAGTAGTTATATTCTTATACATAGGGGCAGTATTATAGTAGTTATATTCTTGGGATTGCTTCACCTGATCTGACTTACGGTATCACTGCTTTGCATCTTGGTAAGGACCTGTTAGAAATAGGATTAATATTAATTTGCCTAAATATAATGATGTTGGTTTTGTGGAAACAGGGCCTTCCCCTGATATAACTGTACTGTGGCACTTTTTTTCCTTTTGGGACTATGTGGGGCATGTGCAATTTTACTATAGGCACTGATTTCAGTGCTTCCATGCCTCTTGTGGGATAAATTCCATTAGGTATGAGTCACAATTTGTTTCAAAATAATGCACACTTTGCGCGATAAGTATATATTTATGATTCTATGATATAGTGGCTCTTGACCTATAGTTATGCACTGACATAACACTACCAAACCCACTTGATTTTGTTGCTGTGCGATACGTGCAATATTATAGATCTAAAGACAGTGACCTCAATACCTCTGTTCATTCCTGAACGTGTCTTTTGTACTGTGTTTATATTGTTTGATATAGATAAATAAATTTATGACCTTTTATGCACCTATGTACTCCGTGTTCTCCTATCTATTGTGCTTGTGTTTGGAGTTGGGGTTAGTTTAATTGAGGTGGACCACCACTGAGTGACATCCCCCTCCCGCATATAAAATGCAACTGGGTTTTGTGTTTGTAATAGTTATATTCCTGTACATAGAGGAAGTGTTATAGTAGTTATATTCTTGTACATCAGAGCAGTATTATAGAAGCTATATTCTTGTACGTCAGAGCAGTATTATAGTAGTTATATTCAGTGGCGTATCCAGGGGGGGGCAGCCGGGGCATGTGCCCCGGGCGCAGCCGACAGGGGGGCGCCAGCGGGCCACCTGATGCTGTGGCGGTCCAAGGAGGGGGTTGGCAGGGCCAGGGAGCGGGGGCTGTCTAATTATACTCACCTACTCCTGGCGCAGTCCCTGCAGGTCCCTGGCTGCCCGGCGCCCCGGCTTCTTCCTGTACTGAGCGGTCACATGGTACCGCTCATTACAGTAATGAATATGCGGCTCCACCTCCCATAGGGGTGGAGCCGCATATTCATTACTGTAATGCGCGGTAACGGTGACCGCTCAGTACAGGAAGAAGCAGCAGCGTCGCCACGCCGGGGAAGCAGGGACTGCACCGCGCCAGGAGCAGGTGAGTATAACAGGGAGGGGAGCGCTGCGCGATATTCACCTGCTCCTCGTTCCAGTCGCCGGTCCGTCTTCTGCAGTGACCCTGAGGTCAGAGGGCGCGATGACGTAGTTAGTGCACGCCCTCTGCCTAAACGTCAGTGCAGAGGAGGCGGGAGATGGAGCGGCGGCTGGAACGAAGTCAGGTGAATATTGAAAGTGCCGGGGGCCTGAGCGACGGAGAGGTGAGCATGTGATTTTTTTTTTTATCGCAGTAACAGCAAATGGGGCAAATATCTGTATGGGGCATCTTATGGGGCCACAACATTTGTTCAGCACTATATGGGGGCCATAATGTTTGTGCAGCACTATATGGGGGCTATGATGTTTGTACAGCACTATATGGGGCTATAATGTTTGTGCAGCACTATATGGGGGCCATAATGTTTGTGCAGCACTATATGGGGGCCATAATGTTTGTGCAGCACTATATGGGGGCCATAATGTTTGTGCAGCACTATATGGGGGCCATGTTTGTGCAGTACTATATGGGGGCCATAATGTTTGTGCAGCACTATATGGGGGCCATAACCTTTGTGCAGCACTATATGGGGCCATAATGTTTGTGCAGCACTATATGGGGGCCATAATGTTTGTGCAGCACTATATGGGGGCCATAATGTTTGTGCAGCACTATATGGGGGCCATAACGTTTGTGCAGCACTATATGGGGGCAAGTGTCTGTATGGAGCATCTTATGGGGCCATTATTAACCTTTATGCAGGATTATATGGGGCTCCTGATTCAATATGGATATTCAAAAACACAACCTACTGATGTCTCAATTATTTTACTTTTATTGGTATCTATTTCAACATTATGGAGATTCAGGAATGTACCTTGGCTTGGTCATACAGTTTCAATAGAGTTAAGGTTCAAATGGGGGAGGGTTGGGGGGGGCGCCAAACTGATCCTTTGCCCCGGGTGCTGGTAAGGCTAGATACACCTCTGGTTTTATTCTTGTACATAGGGGCAGTATTATAGTAGTTATATTCTTGTACATAGGGGCAGTATTATAGTAGTTATATCCTTGTACATAGGGGCAGTATTATAGTAGTTATATTCTTGTACATACGGGCAGTATTATAGTAGTTATATTCTTGTACATAGGGGCAGTATTATAGTAGTTATGTTCTTGTACGTCAGAGCAGTATTATAGTAGTTATATTCTTGTACATAGGGGCAGTATTATACTAGTTATATTCTTGTATATAGGAGCAGTATTATAGTAGTTATAGTCTTGTACATAGGGATAGTATTATAGTAGTTATATTCTTGTACATAGGGGAAGTTTTATAGTAGTTATATTCTTGTACATAGGGGCCGTATTATAGTAGTTATATTCTTGTACGTAGGGGCAGTAGTATAGTAGTTATGTTCTTGTACGTAGGAGCAGTATTATAGTAGTTATATTCTTGTACATAGGAGCAGTATTATAGTAGTTATATTCTTGTACATAGGAGCAGTTTTATAGTAGTTATATTCTTGTACATAGGGGCAGTATTATAGTAGTTATATTCTTGTACATAGGGGCAGTATTATAGTAGTTATATTCTTGCACACAAGCAAAAGTATTACATTAGGAATATTCTTGCACATAGGAGGCAGTATTCTAACAGTTATATGCTTGATTTTTATTGTCACATTTAATTCAGATGCAGTCAGACAATTTATTTAATCATTCATTCTTAATATGGAGCAGAGGAATCAGGTCTGTGGTTTTCCCCAAATGCAAAAGTATGAATCTTACTGCAGAAGTGTTTGACTACTGTGTCATCTATATTTGTAGCATACTAATGTCTATGCAAGTTGTAAAATGATCCATATTGGAGGATGTTCCATCATTCCTAAAAATATCAACTACTAATTCAACAGAAATTAATGGTATCACCAACGATACAGGATTCATCGCGTCATTGCTATGTATGGAATGACAGGTGATAGTGTCTGCAATAAGGTAGGTACTGAGCTTTCAGCTGTAGCTTTAAAGTCATATGTGGGACATTCTATAACCCCTTATATTAGCCTTTTCAAATTGATAATGGAAGGGAACGGGTGAAACACTTTCCCTATGACCTAGTATCTGCTCTGTGTCCAGACTCTAAATTCTCTCTTCATTGCTCCCTAAAAGAAGCCTCATCAGGAGGAATTTAATGTTAAAACTGGAAAAATTTGTATCACCTGCGCTGCTATACAAATTACGGTCCACACGATTTTTAGCTGGAATTGATGGTTTATTTTCTCAACGCGTTTCAAAGTCACACAGGACAGATCTATAGCTTCTCCTTAAGAAGAAGTGCTGTGTGACTTTGAAACGCGTTGAGAAAATAAACCAAAATCATCGTGTGGACCGTAATTTGTACAGCTGCGCGGGTGATACCCACAAATTTTTCCAGTTTTAACATTACTGCTTGGTTATCGGTTTGACCAATGGACCTGCAGCACCTGTCAACTCTGATGAGTTTCCATGCTCTGATGTAAAGACACATCAGGTGAGTGCAATCTGATTGTATACCCGGTCAGGGGCGAACTAGGCCGGGTGGCAGGAATGCATTTGCCCCCCGGGCCGGTGCCTAAGCCACTGCTCAGGGCCGCTGGAGGACCTGTGATGAGCAGGAACATGAGGGCGGGACACGCAGCGTGCACCTGTGGCTGGAGCCATGGCCGGCTTCAGTAATGTGCACGCTGCGGTAAGAGGGGGCAGCTCCTGGCATACAAGAAGAGGAGGAGGCTGCGTTACTCACATAGTGATCGCACGCAGCCTCTTCCTCTTCTGTGTGCAGATCTGTCTCTGATGTCTGCTTAGCCAGGCCTGGAGGGGGAGGAGCGTGCAGACTGAAGCAGCAGCACAGTGTGGGTGTATTTTCCTGAGTGGGTGTTTTCCTGAGTGGGTGTGTGGGTCTGTTTTCCTGAGTGTGTGTGTGATTTCCTGAGTGGGTGTGTGTGTGTTTTCCTGAGTGTGTGGGTGTGTGTATGTATGTGTGTGTGTGCTTTCCTGAGTGTGTAGGTGCGTGTGTTTTCCTGAGTGTGTGTTTTCCTGAGTGTTGGTGGGGGTGTGTGCGTGTGAGTTTTCCTGAGTGTGAGTGTGTGTGTGTGCGCGTGTGCCTGCAAGGCAGCAGTTAAAGGTGCAAGCCAATCAGAGGCTGGCAGCTGACATCAGCGCACATGTTGCCGGCGAGTCCGCGCTGAAATGCAAGGGATGGACGTCGGCACTGGATCGTGGCCAGGTAAGGAGAATGGTGTTTTTTTTATTTTTATTGAATGCGGCAAGTCCGGGGCAGAATGGAGACACGGGGGCAGGAATGGAAACAAGACAAGGGGACAGGAATGGAAACACGGGGCAGGAATAGAAACAACACAGGGGGCAGGAATAGAAACAACACAGGGGGGCAGGAATGGAGACACGGGGGCAGGAATGGAAACAACAAAGGGGGCAGGAATGGAGACACGGGGCAGGATTGGAAACAACACAGGGGGCAGGAATGGAGACATGGGGCAGGAATGGAAACAACACAGGGGGCAGGAATGGAAACAACACAGGGGGGCAGGAATGGAGACACAGGGCAGGAATGGAAACAACACAGGGGGCAGGAATGGAGACATGGGGGCAGGAATGGAAACAACACAGGGGGCAGGAATGGAAACAACACAGGGGGGCAGGAATGGAGACACAGGGCAGGAATGGAAACAACACAGGGGGGCAGGAATGGAGACATGGGGGCAGGAATGGAAACAACACAGGGGGCAGGAATGGAGACATGGGGGCAGGAATGGAAACAACACAGGGGGCAGGAATGGAGACATGGGGCAGTAATGAAAACACAGGGGGCAGGAATGGAAACAACACAGGGGGCAGGAATAAAAACAACACAGGAGGCAGGAATGGAAACAACACAGGGGGCAGGAAGGGAAACAACACAGGGGGCAGGAAGGGAAACAACACGGGGGGCAGGAATGGAAACAACACGGGGCAGGAATGGAAACAACACGGGGGCAGGAATGGAAACACGGGGGCAGGAATGGAAACAACACGGGGGCAGGAATGGAAACAACACAGGGGGCAGGAATGGAGACACGGGGGCAGGAATGGAAACAACACAGGGGGCAGGAATGGAAACAACACAGAGGGCAGGAATGGAAACAACACAGGGGGCAGGAATGGAAACAACACAGGGGGCAAGAATGGAAACAACACAGGGGGCAGGAATGGAAACAACACGGGGCAGGAAGGGAAACAACACGGGGCAGGAATGGAAACAACACGGGGGGCAGGAATGGAAACAACACAGGGGGCAGGAATGGAGACACGGGGCAGGAATGGAGACATGGGGCAGGAATGGAAATAACACAGGGGGCAGGAATGGAAACAACACACGGGGCAGGAATGGAGACACGGGGCAGGAATGGAAACAACACAGGGGGCAGGAATGGAAACAACACAGGGGGCAGGAATGGAAACAACACAGGGGGCAGGAATGGAGACACGGGGCAGGAATGGAAACAACACGGGGCAGGAATGGAAACAACACAGGGGGCAGGAATGGAAACAACACAGGGGGCAGGAATGGAAAAAACACGGGGCAGGATTGGAAAAAACACGGGGCAGGAAGGGAAACAACACAGGGGGCAGGAAGGGAAACAACACGGGGCAGGATGGAGACACAGGGGGCAGAATGTGAGACACGGGGGCATGGGAGACATGGGGGCAGGATGGAGACAAATAGGGCAGGAATATGGAGACAGATGGGGCAGGATGGAGACACATGGTGCAGGATCATGGGGCAGGATGGATACGATGGAGACAGATGGGGTGGTAGGATGGGACAGATGGGGTGATCATATGGGGGCAGAATGGATCCTAATGAGGGCAGAATGGGAGAACATAAGGCTGGAGCCAGGAATGAGATACACGGGGCCAGGATGGGGGATATTATTACCATAGGAGCTAATTAAGGGATATTATTACTGCAGTGATGTATTTATTTTATTTTTTGAGGATACTGTTTTAAATGAGGGGGTGGTCCTGTTATTGTGCAGAGTGACATTATGTCACCCTTTTTTCTTTATGTGGTGCACTGTAGAAGTTGGGAAAAAATTAAGTAATGTGTTCTGCAAGCGGAGCTCTAGATAACTGTGTTATTTCCTGCAGAGATCCATCCTGGCTGGAAGATATGATGGCGGTCTGTGCTGGTTGAGGATGAAAAGCGAAGCTGAAGGACTTCACCTAGAGACGTCATTGGTGAGTCAGTGTGTTACCTGTACACTGACACTATACACTATATACAGAGTTCCTGTGTACAATATCACCAGTGATCACTGTATTACCTGTACACTGACACTATATACAGAGGTCCTGTGTACAATGTAACCAGTGATCACTGTATTACATTTACACTGACACTATATACAGAGCTCCTGTGTATATTGTCACTGGTGATCACTGTATTATCTGTACACTGACACTGTATACAGAGCTCCTGTGTATAATATCACCAGTGATCACTGTATTACCTGTACACAGACACTGCATACTAAGTACAGATCTCCTGTGCATAGTGGCACTTTTGGTGATAGTATTGTTTTTTTTGTTATTAATGATCAGTATTGTAGTATTCAGTCACTATGTGGTGGTAATATGTGGTCCGGTCATGGTGTTGCAGTATTTGTCTCTTGTGTGTGCTATTATTCGGTAACTGTGGTGGTAATATGTGGACTGGTCATGGTGTGGCGGTATTTGTTCCCTGTAATATTATTGGTCACATGTGGTGGTAATATGTGATCTTGATATGGCGCGATGGTGTTTGTCCCTTGTATGTGATATTAGTCTTTCACTGTGGTGGTAATATGTGATTTGGACCTGGTGTGGCAGTATTTGTTCCTTGTATGTGGTATTATAGGTCACTATGTGGTGGTAATATGTGGTCTGGTCATGTGTTGGTATTTGTTCCTTGTATGTGGTATTATTGGTCACCATGTGGTGGTAATATGTGGTCTGGACATGGTGCTGTTGTATTTGTCCCTTGTATGTGATATTGTTGGGTCACTGTGGTGGTAATATGGTGTCTGGTCATGGTAGGGTGGTATTTGTCCCTTTGGAAGTGACATTATTGGTCATTTAAAAAAATGAAAAATAAATAAAAATATACCTAAATTGTATTGCATAGTTTAACACATTTTTAATAGGTTAGCGTAGAGTAGGGCCCAGCCAAATGAGTCTACCTTGTCGTGGTTCCAGATTTGAAAAATCTTTTGGCCAAAACAAAAGCTGCTGGCTATATGTGTGATCTGGTGATGGGAACTGTTAATGTGTGATTCGTGAGAAGTGGAGTTTTTCCAAGAGAGAGCGGTGGAACTGTGGACAGTTCGAGGGGTGGAGGCGAGGCTGGGGTTGGAGCCTCGGCAAAATCTCAATGGGCCCCGAAAATTTGGCCAGTATGGGGCCCCAAAATTCCTAGTGGCAGCCCTGTTTGAAGGTTCTGTATGGTGATGTTAAAGAGGTACTCTATGGTGATGTTATGGAGGTTTTGTATGGTGCCGTTATGGAGGTACTGTATGGGCGGTGAACAGCGGGAATGGTGAGCAGTGATCCACATATGAGCTGAAGATTACATGGCCTGACAAGGGGAGAGGAGGGAAGGGAGTATTAGACAAAGTGTTTTACTGCTAGCGCAGATACAAGGACTGTGGTGTGTGTGGTATTATACAGTGGGGCTGTGCTTGTGTTATTGGTGCATTCACTCTGTGTCATTCTATGTGGCTGCAGACTTGTGAATCCTCACATTGCTCGCAGTGCTGTTCTTATTCAGCGGGTGTGTGACTGCAAGTTTGTGATTTGCATACATGCAGTCACATGCTGACTAGACTTGCATGGCCTAATGCAACTGTCTTGAACAAGGCCAGAAACAGTCTAGTCGGAATGTGGCTGGGAATATATATATATCGCATGCTTGTGGTCACAAGACCACCTGTTCCCGGCGCCGGCACCAGAGAATCTTCACAGCGCACAGTGTGCACGATATGAGGATTCACACATAGTGACTGTAGACATGTAGCATAAGATTCGACAACCCCTTTAACGATGGGCCGCTACTCATGGGCCACTGCTGTGTGCTTGCCCCCAGGCTAAAATTTGCCAGCCAGCCCCTGTACCCGGTCATCTCCATCGGATAAGACCCTATTCGCACTTTTCTCTCCTACAGTATTTCTTATTGAAGGATGAATTTAAATAATGGTCAGCAGTTGATTTAAAGGGCTTGACCAGTCTAAAATGACAAGACAAGTCTACTGTCACTCTACGAGACTGCAGACTTGTGAATCCTCCCAGCGTATGCACTGTGCACTGTGAGAATTCGCCAGAGTCAGGGAGGATTCACAAGTCATTTTAGACCATAAAAACCCCTGCAAAAAATGTATCTCTGTGTCTGTAGTTAGGGCACATACAAGCTTTCATGTAAGGTAAAGTATACTGAATCTGTCAGCTCTACTGTGATGAGGCATGGAGTGTGTCTCAGGGTGTGTAAGAAGGTGTGTCTCAGAAAGCATGTGTCAGGGTGTGTGCCTCAGAAGGCATGTCCTGAGGGGTGTCTTAGAATGTATGTCTCGGTGGTGTCTCAGACTGCATGCCTCAGGTGTTGTATTGCAAGGCGTGTCTCAAGGGTTGTGTTTTAGAAGATTTGTCTCAGAAGACATGTCTTGGGTGAGTGGAGGGGTTTCTCAGAAGGCGTGCCTCAGGTGGTGTCTCAGAAGACATGTCTTGGTTGAGTGGAGGGGTTCCTCAGAAGGTTTGTCTCAGGTGGTGTCTCAGAAGACATGTCTTGGGTGAGTAGAGGGGTTTCTCAGAAGGCGTGTCTCAGGTGGTGTATCAGAAGACATGTCTTGGGTGAGTAGAGGGGTTTCTCAGAAGGCGTGTCTCAGGTGCTGTCTCAGAAGACATGTCTTGGGTGAGTAGAGGGGTTTCTCAGAAGCTGTGTCTCAGGTGGTGTCTCAGAAGACATGTCTTAGGTGAGTGGAGGGGTTTCTTAGACTGTCTTGGACTGTCTCATTTTCTGATTACAACTCTACCCTAATGTAGACTTGCTAAAAATCAGCCCGGAAGACAACAATGATGAATATAAATAGCAGGTGATCATCATATAAAGATAATGACTTGCATATCATTGTGTCACGGAGAGACTAGGTGAGCGAGAGCTAATAACCCGGGCCCCTGTAATTTCCCTCAGACTAGGGAAATCCTGACTGACCTTCTACCTGGAGTTTACACTGATGGTGTGCATGTCCAGGCCTCGAACCTCACCCTGTCTCCTGTTTCAACCCTAGGCTGAAACCTTCGCCCACCACCCAGTGAAGAGGTAATACACCAATACCCACAGTTAGCACAGACAAGGATAAAGGAAAATATACACCACGCCGCAGTCACTCAGGAATACACTATAAATGTGCAGGGCAAAATAAAGACAAATATAGGAAGGAGTAAATAAGACTAAGGAAAATACACCACCAGCAACGAATCTCCAACAACCAGCTCTCCACTCCAGACCGAGATAACAACGCACAAGACAGAAGCTATAATCGGCGACGCCCAATGATCAGGAGAACTATTTAAAGGTAATGGGCATGGCCCAGCTTCCAATCCGAGGATCAGGTAAATTAACCCCGGAACAGCTAGCTAAAATCTAGCCGACGCCAATGAGCAAATAGTGGTCAAAAGCGGAATTACCGCTGTCTGTCGAACGACCTGGTCTGAACAGCGTCCGACATGACACATTGATAAGGTCAAGATTGGACGACCACTTTAAGCATCTGTACGTATTCCAGTTGTTGAATCTAAAGCAGTAGAGATGTTTTCCGGCCATTCCTTATCAAAGTTCCTGCAGATGTCGCATTGGGGAACAGGCTGGGGGGGGGGGGGATGCATGGTTATAGGCAACGACGGGACACATTGAGAATGTTTGGTCTCACATATCGCGGCCTCACAATCACAAAGAGCAGATGAAAGAGGAGAAACATTGGATGGAAACATTTGGTAATGCTTCCCAACAAACGAGTACTGTTATAGGCCAGCTAATGACCCTGGAATTTGGATGGAACTGTAGTGGCTCCAATTAATAAGGCAGCGTTTACTGTGGGTGACAAGTTATTACAGGCCATGCCAAGAGACTTAGAGGCGCAATCACTTTACTTACTATGGATGATGATAAACCTTGAGGAGAGCAAAGGCACAGGATCAGAGGAGCTAATGATTTGGAGAAGTATTGATGGGTAATTATTAACGCATGTTCCCGGAATATGCGGCTCCTGATTAAATGTCTATTGTATAGGAAGTCTGTGTGCAGGGGTAATTACAAGATGTAGCTCATTTACCTATATTAATGATTTTAGAACCAAAGACAAATTCTCTTATGTGAAACTTCTGGTAAAACAATTTTTTTTTTCACGGTCCCATGATTTGTAATAGAGACATGTCTGTGGCTTTACACAGATTGAGAATTACAAGTATTTCCAACTCAGATGTCTAATATTTTGGGTTCTAAATTTGCTCTCCTCGATGATCCTCGGAGATACCTGTATGATGTCTGATGATCACATTCACCGATTTCCCTTTAAAGTTGGATTACCAGAAAATATCTTTAAAAAAGTCTCTTCTGCATACAGAAAGTATTCCGACCCCTTGAAATTTTTCACTCTTTGTTTCATTGCAGCCATTTGGTAAATTCAAAAAAGTTAATTTGTTCACATTAATGTACACTCTGCACCCCATCTTGGCTGAAAGAAAAACAGAAATGTAGAAATTTTTGCATATTTAAAGGGAACCTATCACCCCGTTTTTTAAAGATTAGATAAAAATAGTGTGAAATAGGGGCAGAGCTGGGCTTTACATTAGTGCCTTTTTGGTGCCTTTACACCCCCGTTAGGCTGCCGAAATACCTTTGTGAAGTGACCGTTTTGTCCTGTCACTCAAGTTGGTCAGGTCGGATGGGCGTGGTCACAGCGCTGTTTCTCCCCCAGATCAGGCTCATCATTACGTTGGTGGCGTAGTGGTGTGCGCATGTCCAAGGTCCCGAATCCTGCACAGGGGAGTGAAAATAGCAGCGATGTCCGTTATTTCATTGGTGGTCGGTGGGCGCGGCCATCTTGCTTTGGCCGCGCGTGCGCAGAAGCGGCGCTCTGCTGGCCGCGGCTTCAGGAAAATGGCCGTGGGCATCCGCGCGTGCGCAGATGGCTATCGCGGCGGCCATTTTCGTGAAGCCGAGATGCGAACTCTGCTTCACGAAAATGGCCGCTGCGATAGCCATCTGCGCACGCGCGGATGCCCGCGGCCATTTTCCTGAAGCCGCGGCCAGCAGAGCGCCGCTTCTGCGCACGCGCGGCCAAAGCAAGATGGCCGCGCCCACCGACCACCAATGAAATAACGGACATCGCTGCTATTTTCACTCCCCTGTGCAGGATTCGGGACCTTGGACATGCGCACACCACTACGCCACCAACGTAATGATGAGCCTGATCTGGGGGAGAAACAGCGCTGTGACCACGCCCATCCGACCTGACCAACTTGAGTGACAGGACAAAACGGCCACTTCACAAAGGTATTTCGGCAGCCTAACGGGGGTGTAAAGGCACCAAAAAGGCACTAATGTAAAGCCCAGCTCTGCCCCTATTTCACACTATTTTTATCTAATCTTTAAAAAACGGGGTGATAGGTTCCCTTTAATAAAAAAGAAAAACTGAAATATCACATGGTCATAGGTATTCAGACCCTTTGCTCAGACACTTATATTTAAGTCACATGCTGTCCATTTCCTTGTGAGCCTCCTTGAGATGGTTCTTCTCCTTCATTGGAGGCCAGCTGTGTTTAATTAAACTGATAGGACTTGATTTGGAAAGGTGCACACCTGTCTATATAAGACCTCACAGCTCACAGTGCATGTCAGACCAAATGAGAATTATGGGGTCAAAGGAACTGGCCAAGGAGCTCAGAGACAGAATTGTGGCAAGGCACAGATCTGGCCAAGGTTACAACAGAATTTCTGCAGCACTCATGGTTCCTAGGAGCACAGTGGCCTCCATAATCCTCAAATGGAAGACTTTTGGGGCCACCAGAAGTCTTCCTAGACCTGGCCGTCCAGCCAGACTGAGCAATCGTGAGAGAAGAGCCTTGGTGAGAGAGGTAAAGAAGAATCCCAAGATCACTGTGGCTGAGCTCCACAGATGCAGTAGGGAGATGGGAGAAAGTTCCACAAAGTCAACTATCACTGCAGCCCTCCACCAGTCAGGTCCGACAGAAGCCACTCAGTGCAAGACATATGAAAGCCCGCATAGAGTTTGCTAAAAAACACATGAAGGACTCCCAGATTATGAGAAATAAGATTCTCTGGTCTGATGAGACGAAGTTAGATCTTTTTGGGGATAATTCTAAGCAGTATGTGTGGAGAAAACCAGGCACTGCTCATCACCTGCCCAATAGAATCCCAACAGTGAAACATGGTGGTGGCAGCATCATGCTATGGGGGTATTTTTCAGCTGCAGGGACAGGACGATTGGTTGTAATTGAAGGAAACATGAATGCGGCCAAGTACAGAGATATCCTGGATGAAAACCTCTTCCAGAGTGCTCTGGACCTCAGACTTGGCCAAAGGTTCACTTTCCAACAAAACAATGACCCTAACAACACAGATAAAATAACAAAGGAGTGGCTTCACAACAACTCTGTGACCATTCTTGACTGGCCCAGCCAGAGCCCTGACCTAAACCCAATTGAGCATCTCTGGAGAGACCTGAAAATGGCTGTCAACCAACGTTCACCATCCAACCTGACGGAACTGGAGAGGATCTGCAAGGAAGAATGGCAGAGGATCCCCAAATCCAGGTGTGAGTTTCATCATTCCCAAGAAGACTCATGGCTGTACTAGCTCAAAAGGTGCTTCTACTCACTACTGAGCAAAAGGTCTGAATACTTACAACCATGTGATATTTCAGTTTTTCTTTTTTAATAAATTTGCAAAATTACTACATTTCTATATTTTCTCAGTCAAGATGGGGTGCAGAGTGTACATTAAAGGGAATCTGTCACCTAATTTTGGGCCTATAAACTGCAGTCACCGCCACCAGGGGCTCATCTACAGCAACAGGACAGATAAAGTATGACTGTGCAGGAGCAGCGACAGGAAGCAACGAAAAGGACGACATCATATGAAGATGGGAGGCTCCGGACCCGGACCTGCAATGCACATCGGACCGGACCGGGACCACCCCTGGGTGAGCATAATCTAACTTGTTTTTCTTATCTTTCAGGTTACATCTGGGGCTTATCTACAGCATTACAGAATGTGGTAGATAAGCCCCCAACGACAGTGGCAGTTTATAGGCCCCAAATTAGGTGACAGATTCCCTTTAATGAGAAAAAAAGGAACTTTTTCGAATTTACCAAATGACTGCAATGAAACAAAGAGTGAAGAATTTAACCCTTTTACCCCCAAGGGTGGTTTACACGTTAATGACCGGGCCAATTTTTATAATTCTAACCACTGTCCCTTTATGAGGTTATAACTCTGGAACGCTTCAACGGATCCTGATGATTCTGACACTGTTTTCTCGTGACATATTATGTCATACAAAATACTTAATAAGTAACATTTCCCACATTTCCCACATGTCTACTTTACATCAGCACAATTTGTTAGGGAGTTCTAAGGGTTAAAAGTTGACCCGCAATTTCTCATTTTTACAACACCATTTTTTTTTAGGAACCACATCACATTTGAAGTCACTTTGAGGGGTCTATATGATATAAAATACCCAAGTGTGACACCATTCTAAAAACTGCATCCCTCAAGGTGCTCAAAACCACATTCAAGAAGTTTATTAACCCTTCAGGTGTTTCACAGGAATTTTTGGATTGTGTAAAAAAAAAATGAACCTTTAACTTTTTTTCACAAAAAATTTACTTCAGCTCCAATTTGTTTTATTTTACACCAAGGGTAACAGGAGAAATTGGACCCCAAAAGTTGTCGCACAATTTGTCCTGAGTAGGGGAAGGAGCACGGTTTTACTTTTTCAATGCAGAATTGGCTGGAATTGAGATCAGATGCCATGTCTCGTTTGGAGAGCCCCTGATGTGCCTAATCAGTGGAACCCCCCCCCCCCCAATTCTAACTGAAAACCTAACCCAAACACACCCCTAACCTGTTGTGAATTCTGCTTTTGGGCTCCCTCCGGTGGTTGTAGGTGGTAATGCAGTTGCCCCTGAGTTGCAGTCCTGGCCAGGTGTATCTGCTGATTGCAGTTCTGACTGGGGTATTTAGGCGTGCAGGATTCATTAGTCCTTGCCAGTTGTCAATTGTTATTGGGAGGTTTAGGACCTCTGCCTGGTTCCTCCTGCCTTTCTGCCAAATCAGCAAAGATAAGTGTCTGTTTTTTTTTTCCTGTGGCACACATGTTGTGTGCCTCACAATTCAGTGCTATTCTTTGTGTTTTCTTGTCCAGCTTAGATTGTGTCAGTATTTTCTCAGTCTTGCTGGATTCTCTGGAGTGGCAGATATACATTCCATGTCTTTAGTTAGATTGTGGAACTTTTTGTATTATCTGCTGTGGATATTTTTGGAAGGGTTTTAATACTGACCGCCTAGTAATCTGTCCTATCCTTTCCTATTTAGCTAGAGTGGCCTCTTTTGCTAAATCCTGTTTTCTACCTGCGTGTGTCTATTCCTCTCCTACTCACAGTCATTATTCGTGGGGGGCTGCCTATCCTTTGGGGGTCTGCTCTGAGGCAAGCTAGCATTCCTATTTCCATCTATAGGGGTATTTAGTCCTCCGGCTGTGTCGAGGTGTCTAGGGTATGTTAGGCACACCCCACGGCTACTTCTAGTTGCAGTGTTAGTTCAGGATTGCGGTCAGTACAGGTGCCACCGACTCCAGAGAAAGTTTCATGCGGCTCCAAGGTCACCAGATCATAACACTAACCCTAATCCCAACCCTAACCCTAACCAGTCCACACCCCTAACCCTAATCCCAACCGTAAATGTAATCCAAACCCTAACCCTAACTTTAGCCCCAACCCTAACTTTAACCCTAACCCTAACTTTAGCCCCAACCCTAACCCTAACTGTAGCCCGAACCCTAACTGTAGCCCCATCCCTAACTGGAGCCCCAACCCTAACCCTAATGGGAAAATGGAAATACTTTTTTTATTTAACTATTAATCTCTAAATAAGGGGGTGATGAAGGGGGTTTTACTTTTATAGCGGGTTTTTTAGCGTATTTTTATGACTGGCAGCTGTCACATACTAAAAGACGCTTTTTATTGCAAAACATAGTTTTTGCGTCTCCACAAATTGAAAGCTATAATTTTTCCATATTTTGGTCCACAGAGTCATGTGAGTCTTGTTTTTTTGCGGGACGAGTTGACGTTTTTATTGGTATCATTTTCGGGCACGTGACATTTTTTGATCGCTTTTTATTCTGATTTTTGTGAGGCAGAATGACCAAAAACCAGCTATTTATGAATTTCTTTTGGGTGGGGCGTTTACATCGTTCCACATTTGGTAAAATTGATAAAGCAGTTTTATTCTTTGGGTCAGTACAATTACAGTGATACCTCATTTATATAATTTTTTATGTTTTGGTGCTTTTATACGTTAAAATCTATTTTATATAAAAAAAATAATTATTTTTGCATCGCTTTATTCTGAGGACTATAACTTTATTACTTTTTCACTGATGACGCTGTATGGTGTGTTGTGAATTAGACTTTTTTGTCTCCCTCTTGTGGTCACTAGTGATATGACTCTGGGATTGTCTTTCCTCAGTTTGGCACCCACCTGGGTCGTTAGTCCAGGGGTGTTGCTATATGAACTTCCTGAATTCTCAGTCTGGTGCCTGGCATCGTTGTAATCAGTTCTTTCTGTTTGCTCCTGTCTGCTGGTCCGGGTTCTTGCAAAATTAAGCTAAGTCTTGCTTCCTTGTTTTTTGGTTATTTGCATTGCTTTTATTTTTTGTCCAGCTTGTACTAAATGTGATTCCTGATTTTGCTGGTAGCTCTAGAGGGCTGGTATTCTCCCCCCGGGCCGTTAGACGGTTCAGGGGTTCTTGAATATCCAGCGTGGAAATTTTGATAGGGTTTTTGCTGACCGTATAAGTCATCTTACTATATTCTGCTATTAGTCAGTGGGCCTCTCTTTGCTAAATGCCTAGTTCATTCTTACGTTTGTCTTTTCTTCTTACCTCACCGTTATTATTTGTTGGGGGGCTTGTATCCAACTTTTGGGGTCTTTTCTCTGGAGGCAAGAAAGGTCTATCTTTTCCCTTCTAGGGTTAGTTAGTTCTCCGGCTGGCGCGAGACGTCTAGAACCAACGTAGGCACGTTCCCCGGCTGCTGCTATTTGTGGTGCTAGGATTAGATATACGGTCAGCCCAGTTACCACTGCCCTATGAGCTGGTTTTTTGTGTTTGCAGACTTGGTATTTATTCCTGAGACCCTCTGCCATTGGGGTCATAACAATGGTGGCTCGTTTTTTGTGGGACAAGATGACGTTTTCAGCGGTACCATGCTTATTTATATCTGTCTTTTTGATCGCGTTATTCCATTTTTTGTTCAGTGGTATGATAATGAAGTGTTGTTTTTTGCCTCGTTTTTTTTTTTATGGTGTTCACTGAAGGGGTTAACTAGTGGAACACTTTTATAGGTCGGGTCGTTACGGGCGATACTAAATATGTGTACTTTTATTGTTTTTTTTATTATTTAGATAAAGAAATGTATTTATTGGAACTATATATATATATATATATATATATATATATACTGTATATATATATATATATATATATATATATATATATAATTTTCTTTTTCTTATTTTTTACACATGTAAATATTTTTATTACTTTGTCCCAGGGTGGGACATCATGGTATAGTGTCAGATCGCTGATCTGACACTTTGCAGAGCACTGTGTCAGATCAGCGATCTAACAGGCACTGCAGAAGGCTTGCAAGCCACCTCCCTGCAGGACCTGGAAGGAGCCCCGTGGCCATTTTGGATCCGGGGCCTGCAGGGAGGAGACGCTCGGAACAACGCGATCACATCGTGTTGTTCTGAGGGTCTCAGGGAAGCATGCAGGGAGCCCCCTCCCTGTGCGATGCTTCCCTATGCTGCCAGAATGCTGCGATCATGTTAGATCAGTGTTCCAGGGGTTAATGTGCCAGGAGTGGTCCGTGACCGCTCCTGGCACATAGTGCCGGATGTCAGCTGACACTCGGCTGCGATCGGCCGCGCTCCCCCGTGAGCGCGGCTGATCGGTGACTGCCGTACGTACTATCCCGTCGGTTGTCATAGGAGCCCAGACCACCTCGACGAGATAGTACGTCGGATGTCACAAAGGGGTTAAAGTGGTCTGAATACTTACCTGTCATGAATCCCCAATGGCTAGGGATAGCACAGGACAAGCAAAGTACAAAGTAATAACGGACGAGCTCTAGGGTGATGGAACCTGGGCTGACCGCTGCCCTACGCCTGACAAACGCAACTAGAGATAGCCAGGGAGCGTGCCTACGTTGGTTCTAGACGCTACGCACCAGCCTAAGAGCTAACTAGTACTGCAGAGAAAATAAGACCTCACTTGCCTCCAGAGGAATGAACCCTGTTGTGAATTTGGTTTCTGGGCTCCCCCGGTGGTTTCTGGTGGTACTGCACTTGTGTGCTTCATCTCCTCTGTTCACCTGTTTCCATCAGGATGTGGGAGTTTTCTATTTAACCTTGCTCCTCAGTCATTTCTATGCCGGCCAACAATGTTACCAGAAGCCTTTCTGTTGCATGTTCCTGCTCCTAGACTACTATCAGCTAAGTTGGACTTGTAGTCCTAAGTTTGTTTTGCATTTTTGTTCCAGTTCTCTGTGTTTGAATATTTTCTGAGGCTGGAAGCTCTTGTGAGCTGAAATTGCCACTCTGGTGTCATGAGTTGATATTAGAGTCTTAAAGTAATTTCAGGATGATGTTTTGAAAGGGTTTTCAGCTGACTGTGAAGTTCCCTTTTCTGTCTTCCTACTATCTAGTAAGCGGACCTCAATTTGCTTCATACTTCGTATGTCTATTTCCTCTAAAATCACCGACAATATATGTGGGGGCTACTGTCTGCCTTTTGGGGAAAATTTCTCTAGAGGTAAGCCAGGTCTGTATTTTCCTCTGCTAGGGTCAGTCAGTCCTCCGGCTGGCGCTGGGCGTCTAGGGATAAAAACATAGGCACGCTACCCGGCCTGTCATGATTCTCAATGGCGAGAGAACATAGCCCAGCATATATGAGAACTAGCTCTTGGAAGATGGAAACTATACTGACCATGAACTAAACCTGCCGCACAACTAGAAGTGGCCGGGTAGCATGCCTACGTTTTTTTATCCCTAGATGCCCAGCGCCAGCCGGAGAACTACCTAATCCTAGCAGAGGAAAAGACAGTCCTGGCTCACCTCTAGAGAAATTTTCCCAAAAGGCAGACAGAGGCCCCCACATATATTGGCGGTGATTTTAGATGAAATGACAAACGTAGTATGAAAATAGGTTTAGCAAAAATCGAGGTCCGCTTACTAGATAGAAAGAAGACAGAAAGGGCACTTTCATGGTCAGCAGAAAACCCTATCAAAACACCATCCAGAAATTACTTTAAGACTCTAGCATTAACTCATAACACCAGAGTGGCAATTTCCGCTCACAAGAGCTTTCCAGACACAGTAACGAAACAGCAGCTGTGAACAGGAACAAAATGCAAAAACACACAAGGACAAAAGTCCAACTTAGCTGGGAGTTGTCTAGTAGCAGGAACATGCACAGAAAGGCTTCTGATTACATTGTTGACCGGCATGAAACTGACAGAGGAGCAAGGTTATATAGCGACTCCCACATCCTGATAGGAGCAGGTGAACAGAGGGGATGATGCACACAAGTACAATTCCACAAGTGGCCACCGGGGGAGCCCAGAATCCAATTTCACAACACCGACCACTGTTAGTTGTGCGGTAGGTTTAGCTCACAGTCAGCTCGAGTTCCCATCTTCCAAGAGCTAGTCCTTTTTGTATGCTTTACTACGGTCTTTTGCCATTGAGAACCATGAAAGTTTGGCCGGCCAAGGGTTAAAATAATTGGCAGAAGAAAGGAGAGAAAAGAAGTCTGCAGAGAATTTTTTTTTTTTTTCCTGAGTTTGCTCATTAGTTGATTCACTAGCATCTCTGCTTACTGCAGCCTTCGTCTCTCTCTCCTTCTAATCCTTGAATGGTTCTGATTTCACCTGATTAATATGGATCCTCAGAGTTTAGCTACAGGTTTGGATAATCTCGCTGTGAAGGTTCAAAGTTTACAGGATTTTGTTATTCATGCTCCTATATCTGAACCTAGAATTCCTTTACCTGAATTTTTCTCCGGGGATAGATCTCGCTTCCAGAATTTCAAACATAATTGTAAATTATTTTTGTCTCTGAGATCTCGCTCCGCTGGAGATCCTGCACAGCAGGTCAGGATTGTAATTTCCTTGCTCCGGGGCGACCCTCAGGATTGGGCATTTGCTTTGGCACCAGGGGATCCTGCGTTGCTCAATGTGGATGCGTTTTTCCTGGCTTTGGGGTTGCTTTATGAGGAACCTCATTTAGAGATTCAGGCTGAAAAAGCCTTAATGGCCCTGGCTCAAGGGCAAGATGAGGCTGAAATATACTGCCAAAAATTTCGTAAGTGGTCTGTGCTTACTCAGTGGAATGAGTGCGCCCTGGCGGCAAATTTCAGAGAGGGTCTCTCTGATGCCATTAAGGATGTTATGGTGGGGTTCCCTGTGCCTACAGGTCTGAATGAGTCCATGACAATGGCTATTCAGATTGATCGGCGTTTGCGGGAGCACAAACCTGTGCACCATTTGGCGGTGTCTACTGAGAAGGCGCCAGAGATTATGCAATGTGATAGAATTCTGTCCAGAAGCGAACGACAGAATTTTAGGCGAAAAAATGGGTTATGCTTCTATTGTGGTGATTCAACTCATGTTATATCAGCATGCTCTAAACGTACTAAGAAGGTTGATAAGTCTGTTTCAATTGGCACTTTACAGTCTAAGTTTATTCTATCTGTGACCCTGATTTGCTCTTTATCGTCTATTACCGCGGATGCCTATGTCGACTCTGGCGCCGCTTTGAGTCTTATGGATTGGTCCTTTGCCAAACGCTGTGGGTTTGATTTAGAGCCTCTGGAAGTTCTTATACCTCTGAAGGGTATTGACTCCACGCCATTGGCTAGTAATAAACCACAATACTGGACACAAGTAACTATGCGTATTTATCCGGATCACCAGGAGATTATTCGCTTCCTTGTGTTGTATAATCTACATGATGTGTTGGTGCTTGGATTGCCATGGCTGCAATCTCATAACCCAGTCCTTGACTGGAAAGCAATGTCTGTGTTAAGCTGGGGATGTCAGGGGACTCATGGGGACGTACCTTTGGTTTCCATTTCGTCATCTATTCCCTCTGAGATTCCGGAATTTTTATCTGATTATCGTGACGTTTTTGAGGAGCCTAAAATTGGTTCACTACCTCCGCACAGAGAGTGCGATTGTACTATAGATCTGATTCCGGGCAGTAAGTTTCCAAAGGGTCGTTTATTTAATCTATCTGTGCCTGAACATGCTGCTATGCAGGAATATATTAAGGAGTCCTTGGAAAAGGGACATATTCGTCCTTCGTCATCTCCCTTAGGAGCTGGTTTTTTCTTTGTATCTAAAAAAGATGGCTCTTTGAGGCCGTGTATTGATTATCGGCTTTTGAATAAAATCACGGTTAAATATCAGTATCCTTTGCCACTGCTTACTGATTTGTTTGCTCGAATAAAGGGGGCCAAGTGGTTCTCTAAGATTGATCTTCGCGGGGCGTATAATTTAGTGCGAATTAAGCAGGGGGATGAGTGGAAAACCGCATTTAATACGCCTGAGGGCCATTTTGAGTATTTAGTAATGCCTTTTGGTCTTTCAAATGCCCCTTCAGTCTTTCAGTCCTTTATGCATGACATTTTCCGTGAATATTTGGATAAATTTTTGATTGTGTATCTGGATGATATTTTGATTTTTTCGGATGACTGGGACTCTCATGTCCAACAGGTCAGGAGGGTTTTTCAGGTTTTGCGCTCTAATTCCTTGTGTGTAAAGGGTTCTAAGTGCGTTTTTGGGGTTCAAAAGATTTCGTTTTTGGGGTACATTTTTTCCCCCTCTTCCATTGAGATGGATTCTGTCAAGGTTCAGGCTATTTGTGATTGGACGCAACCCTCTTCTCTTAAGAGCCTTCAGAAGTTTTTGGGCTTTGCAAATTTTTATCGTCGATTTATAACTGGTTTTTCTGATGTCGCTAAACCGTTGACTGATTTGACTAAGAAGGGTGCTGATGTTGCTGAGTGGTCCCCTGCTGCTGTGGAGGCCTTTCGGGAGCTTAAGCGCCGCTTTTCTTCCGCCCCTGTATTGCGTCAGCCTGATGTTACTCTTCCTTTTCAGGTTGAGGTCGACGCTTCAGAAATCGGAGCTGGGGCGGTTTTGTCGCAGAAAAGTTCCGACTGCTCCGTGATGAGACCTTGTGCGTTCTTTTCTCGTAAATTTTCGCCCGCTGAGCGAAATTATGATATTGGTAATCGGGAGCTCTTGGCTATGAAGTGGGCTTTTGAGGAGTGGCGTCATTGGCTTGAGGGGGCTAGACATCAGGTGGTGGTATTAACCGACCACAAGAATTTGATTTATCTTGAGTCCGCCAGGCGCCTGAATCCTAGACAGGCGCGCTGGTCGTTATTTTTCTCTCGGTTTAATTTTGTGGTTTCTTACCTACCGGGTTCTAAAAATGTGAAGGCGGATGCCTTTTCTAGGAGTTTTGAGCCTGATTCCCCTGGTAATTCTGAACCTACAGGTATCCTTAAGGATGGAGTGATATTATCTGCTGTTTCCCCAGACTTGCGACGGGTCTTGCAGGAGTTTCAGGCGGATAGACCTGATCGTTGCCCGCCTGGTAGAATGTTTGTTCCTGATGATTGGACCAGTAGAGTCATCTCGGAGGTCCATTCTTCTGCGTTAGCAGGTCATCCTGGAATCTTTGGTACCAGGGATTTGGTGGCTAGGTCCTTCTGGTGGCCTTCCCTGTCGCGAGATGTGCGAGGTTTTGTGCAGTCTTGTGATGTTTGTGCTCGGGCCAAGCCTTGTTGTTCTCGGGCTAGTGGATTGTTGTTATCCTTGCCTATTCCGAAGAGGCCTTGGACTCACATCTCCATGGATTTTATTTCTGATCTCCCTGTTTCTCAGAAGATGTCTGTCATCTGGGTGGTGTGTGACCGTTTCTCTAAGATGGTCCATTTGGTTCCCTTGCCTAAATTGCCTTCCTCATCCGAGCTGGTTCCTCTGTTTTTTCAAAATGTGGTGCGCTTGCATGGTATTCCGGAGAATATCGTTTCTGACAGGGGAACCCAATTCGTGTCTAGATTTTGGCGAGCGTTCTGTGCTAGGATGGGCATTGATTTGTCTTTTTCGTCTGCTTTCCATCCTCAGACTAATGGCCAGACCGAGCGAACTAATCAGACCTTGGAGACTTATTTGAGGTGTTTTGTGTCTGCGGATCAGGATGATTGGGTTGCCTTTTTGCCCTTGGCGGAGTTTGCCCTCAATAATCGGGCTAGTTCTGCCACCTTGGTTTCTCCTTTCTTCTGTAATTCGGGGTTTCATCCTCGTTTCTCTTCCGGTCAGGTGGAGTCTTCGGATTGTCCTGGAGTGGATGCTGTGGTGGAGAGGTTGCATCAGATTTGGGGGCATGTGGTGGACAATTTGAAGTTGTCCCAGGAGAAGACTCAGCATTTTGCCAACCGCCGTCGTCGTGTTGGTCCTCGTCTTTGTGTTGGGGACTTGGTGTGGTTATCTTCTCGTTTTGTCCCTATGAAGGTTTCTTCTCCTAAGTTTAAGCCTCGGTTCATCGGCCCGTACAAGATATTGGAGATTCTTAACCCTGTGTCCTTTCGTTTGGACCTCCCTGCATCTTTTTCTATTCATGATGTCTTCCATCGGTCATTGTTGCGCAGGTATGAGGTACCGGTTGTGCCTTCCGTTGAGCCTCCTGCTCCGGTGTTGGTTGAGGGTGAGTTGGAGTACGTTGTCGAGAAGATCTTGGACTCCCGTGTTTCCAGACGGAGACTTCAGTATCTGGTCAAGTGGAAGGGCTACGGTCAGGAGGATAACTCTTGGGTGACAGCCTCTGATGTTCATGCCTCCGATTTGGTCCGTGCCTTTCATAGGGCTCATCCTGATCGCCCTGGTGGTTCTGGTGAGGGTTCGGTGCCCCCTCCTTGAGGGGGGGGTACTGTTGTGAATTTGGTTTCTGGGCTCCCCCGGTGGTTTCTGGTGGTACTGCACTTGTGTGCTTCATCTCCTCTGTTCACCTGTTTCCATCAGGATGTGGGAGTTTTCTATTTAACCTTGCTCCTCAGTCATTTCTATGCCGGCCAACAATGTTACCAGAAGCCTTTCTGTTGCATGTTCCTGCTCCTAGACTACTATCAGCTAAGTTGGACTTGTAGTCCTAAGTTTGTTTTGCATTTTTGTTCCAGTTCTCTGTGTTTGAATATTTTCTGAGGCTGGAAGCTCTTGTGAGCTGAAATTGCCACTCTGGTGTCATGAGTTGATATTAGAGTCTTAAAGTAATTTCAGGATGGTGTTTTGAAAGGGTTTTCAGCTGACTGTGAAGTCCCCTTTTCTGTCTTCCTACTATCTAGTAAGCGGACCTCAATTTGCTAAACCTATCTTCATACTTCGTATGTCTATTTCCTCTAAAATCACCGACAATATATGTGGGGGCTACTGTCTGCCTTTTGGGGAAAATTTCTCTAGAGGTAAGCCAGGTCTGTATTTTCCTCTGCTAGGGTCAGTCAGTCCTCCGGCTGGCGCTGGGCGTCTAGGGATAAAAACATAGGCATGCTACCCGGCCACTGTTAGTTGTGCGGTAGGTTTAGCTCACAGTCAGCTCGAGTTCCCATCTTCCAAGAGCTAGTCCTTTTTGTATGCTTTACTACGGTCTCTTGCCATTGAGAACCATGAAAGAACCCCAAAAGATATAGTTGCCCCCTCACATGTATTGACGGTGAAATGAGAGGAAGGCACACACATAGAGATGATATATATAGCTTTAGCAAATTGAGGCCCGCTGTAAACTAGAAAGCAGAAAGATACAAAAGGGGACTGAGCGGTCAGCAAAAAACCCTAATCAAAAAAACCATCCTGAGATTACAAGAACCCATGTGCCAACTCATGGCACATGGGGAGAACCTCAGTCCACTAGAGCTACCAGCTAGCATAGAGACATAATAAGCAAGCTGGACAAAAAACCAAACAACTGAAAAGCAGCACTTAGCTTATCCTGAAAGATCTGGGAGCAGGTAGGCAGGAACCAAACAGAGCACATCTGAATACATTGATAGCCGGCAAGGGAATGACAGAAAGGCCAGGTAAAATAGGAAACACCCAGCCTCTGATGGACAGGTGGAAACCAAAGGCCGCAACCCACCAAAGTCACCCAGTACCAGCAGTAACCACCAGAGGGAGCCCACAAACAGAATCCACAACACTTACCGTACCCACTGTACATTAAAAATGTGCAGACAGATTGGAAATATCTTACAACTAAGCTGTGATATCTTCGATATGACCATTTAAAGTTATAGGCCCAAAGGCTGAAGCTGCACTGAGAGATTCTGATGACATCATGTCTCCTTCCTGTGCACTATCCTTTACCACAACATATTAATACTGTTGCACATCTACTAGCCCCAGCACCTAGAGTACCATGGCCTGCCATCCCCTTTATATTTTTGTGGTCAGGGGTCATGAATTATACACCCCCTTTGTTGCATTGGTAAGGTTTTGACTAGTGCAAATAGCATGAGTGCTTTCTGCTCCTTAGACTGTGCATTCCCAGCAGCATATGGTTATTCATAGGGAATGACATCAGGGGGTTTCCTGAATCACCCCCCTCTTGTGTTAGAATGCCATGTCACGTGACTCATACATGAGATACGGAGCTGTACTATCTGCAACTGTAATCTGCATCAAAGCAATACATTTATTTTCCTATTGCAAACACTCATGAAATCAGTGTTCACACTTGTTCTGAGCAGTTCCTCTCCCAGCTTCAGCCGGACAACTGATGTCTCCTAATATTTGTTCTGGAAGCGAATTGAATTGTTATCTGGTATTTTTGAAGGGCCAGACATATTTGTGCCCACATGTTGCCAGAGCTTACACATCCAGTATACACATGTCAGCATGAAAAAGTGTGAGAGAGAATGGGTCCGACCAACAGCACATAATAGTCCCCTAGAAACATGTGCAGCGCCCCAGAATCCTGGTCGTTGCAGTAATATTATTCTTCCACCAGGGTGAGTGATATTGCGTCTGATGGCAATAAAGGAGATCTTCTTACCAGGTATCACAAACCATACACCACACTTCACACTCCAGACCACCAGGGGGAGCCTTGCTTCTATCTACTAGGGCACTTCTCACAGAAGGGTAAAACTGGTGGGCTGGATAGGAAGTTAGTCAGAAGCTGACTGGGCTTCACCCAGGCAGTGTCGAGTCAGAAGCTGGCTGGGCTTCACCCAGGCAGTCCCTGTCAGGCAGACAGAGGGGAAGGAGGAACATCACAGAGCTGCAGACAGAGAGGTCCCTGACAGGGGTGGGATCGTGTCAGAGGCCTAGACAGAAGGCCACAGAGCTGCGCCTGCCCCACGTGCGGCAGCATCCTAAGGAAGGACACGAAAGAGAATTGTATTGTAGCGGGTGAGAAACAAAGTCATAGCACAAGGAGAAGAAAACCAGAGGGAGTTCTGCCCTGCAAAAGGCTGCCTCCTTCTGAGGCGCAGAAGCCGGTGGCCGGAACACAGAGGGAGCAACAGTCTCTAAGCCTTGCTCCAGAGACCGGCAGGACAGTCATTTCAACGTTGGCTGCCCGACCATATACCCAGGAGGCACGGTGGCAACTTGTGGGGGCTGGGGCATCGTAGGGTACCTGTAAAAAGCCTCAGGCCACCAGTCATACGGGTTTGTCCTATCCATACCATCTGGGGGACAGAGAGAAAGACATAACATCTAGAACATCTACAACAGTTGTGAGGACCTTACCGAGAAGCTCAGCAGGGAGGTACTACAACACACAGGCGCTAGAGGAAGGCTACTGATTTCCACCTGGATAAGGGGACTCTGGATTTGCCTTCGGACCGGCTGGACTCTGCCTACCCTGTGGTCTGTACCCTGGACTGTGGATGCTGAAGTATTCAGTAAAAGGTAAAGAGACTGCAACCTTGTGTCCTCGTTATTCACTGCGCCTTACATCTTCCATCACCCACACTCTGGGAAGCCCTGGAGACACACTTCACCTGTGGGAAGGTATACCATCTAGCTTCCATCACATCACCCCAGCGGACCCCTAAGCAGCGTCGGTCACCCTGACCGAATACCACAGGTGGCGTCACGAACACTAAACAAACTTTCCCTTTTATTGGACGTCCCTCAAAGGGCCACGGACCGGGTCGGGCCACCGTGACATCCCCTGAACTGAAGGACTCGGTACCGAGTACCCCATTGCCCTTACGTGGGGGCGCTCCACATGCTACGGTCTAAATGCTATAGTACATAGTATTATAGTAGTTATATTCTTGTACATAGGGAGCAGTATTATAGTAGTTATATTCTTGTACATGGGGGCAGTATTATGGTAGTTATATTCTTGTAAATGGGGGCAGTATTATAGTAGTTATATTCTTGTACATGGGGGCAGTATTATAGTAGTTATATTCTTGTACATGGGGGCAGTATTATAGTAGTTATATTCTTGTACATGGGGGCAGTATTATAGTAGTTATATTCTTGTACATAGGGGCAGTATTATAGTAGTTATATTCTTGTACATAGAGGACAGTATTATAGTAGTTATATTCCTGTACATAGGAGCAGTATTATAGTAGTTATATTCTTGTACATAGGGGGCAGTATTATAGTAGTTATATTCTTGTACATAGGGGACAGTATTATAGTAGTTACATCGTGTGCAGAATTATTAGGCAAGTTGTATTTTAGAGGATTATTTTTATTATTGATCAACAACTATGTTCTCAACCCAAAAGACTCAGAAATATCAAAGCTTAATATTTTTGGAAGTTGGAGTGGGTTTTTTTTAGATTTGGCTATCTTAGGAGGATATGTGTTTGTGCAGGTAACTATTACTGTGCAGAATTATTAGGCAACTTAATCAAAACCAAATATATTCCCATCTCACTTGTTTATTTTCACCAGGTAAACCAATATAACTGCACAAAATTTAGAAACCAACTTTTCTGACATGCAAAAACAAAAAATTAGTGACCAATATAGCCACCTTTCTTTCTGATGATACTCAGCAGCCTTTCATCCATAGATTCTGTCAGTTGCTTGATCTGTTTACGATCAACATTGCGTGCAGCAGCCACCACAGCCTCCCAGACACTGTTCCGAGAGGTGGACTGTTTTCCCTCCCTGGAGATCTCACATTTTATGAGGGACCACAGGTTCTCTATGGGGTTCAGATCAGGTGAACAAGGGGGCCATGTCATTATTTTTTCTTCTTTGAGACCTTTACTGGCCAGCCACACTGTGGAGCAGTTGGAGGCATGTGATGGAGCATTGTCCTGCATGAAAATCATGTTTTTCTTGAACGATACCGACTTCTTCCTGTACCACTGCTTGAAGAAGTTGTCTTCCAGAAACTGGCAGTAGGTCTGGGAGTTGAGCTTCACTCCATCCTCAACCCGAAAAGGTCCAACAAGTTCATCTTTGTTGATACCAGCCCATACCAGTACCACACCTCCACCTTGCTGGCATCTGAGTCGGAGTGGAGCTCTCTGCCCTTTACTGATCCAGCCTCTGGCCCATCCATCTGGCCCATCAAGAGTCACTCTCATTTCATCAGTCCATAAAACCTTTGAAAAGTCAGTCTTAAGATATTTCTTGGCCCAGTCTTGACATTTTATCTTATGTTTCTTGTTCAAAGGTGGTCGTTTTTCAGCCTTCGTTACCTTGGCCATGTCCCTGAGTATTGCACACCTTGTGCTTTTTGTTACTCCAGTAACGTTGCAGCTCTGAAATATGGCAAAACTGGTGGCAAATGGCATCTTGGCAGCTTCACGCTTGATTTTCCTCAATTTATGGGCAGTTACTTTGCGCATTTTTTGCCCAACACGCTTCTTCAGACCCTGTTGGATATTTGCCATGAAACACTTGATTGTTCGGTGATCACGCTTCAAAAGGTTAACAATTTCAAGACTGCTGCATCCCTCTGCAAGACATCTCACAATTTTGGACTTTTCAGAGCCCGTCAAATCTCTCTTCTGACCCATTTTGCCAAAGGAAAAGAAGTTGCCTAGTAATTAAACACACCTTATATAGGGTTTTGATGTCATTAGACAACACCCCTCCTCATTACAGAGATGCACATCACCTGATTTACTTAATTGGTAGTTGGCTCTCAAGCCTGAACAGCTTGGAGTAGAACAACATGTATAAAAAGTAGCTTGTGATCAAAATACAACTTGCCTAATAATTCTGCACACAGTGTATATTCTTGTACATAATGGCAGTATTATAGTAGTTATATTCTTGTACATAGGGGCAGTATTATAGTAGTTATATTCTTGTACATAGAGGGCAGTATTATAGTAGTTATATTCTTGTACATGGAGGCAGTATTATAGTAGTTATATTATTGTACATAGGGGGCAGTATTATAGTAGTTATATTCTTGTACATGGAGGCAGTATTATAGTAGTCATATTCTTGTACATGGAGGCAGTATTATAGTAGTTATATTCTTGTACATAGGAGGCAGTATTATAATAGTTATATTCTTGTACATACGAGGCAGTATTATAGTAGTTATATTCTTGTACATAGGAGGCAGTATTATAGTAATTATATTCTTGTACATGGAGGGCAGTATTATAGTAGTTATATTCTGTACATAGGAGCAGTATTATTGTGGATATATTCTTGTACATAGGAGCAGTATTGTGGTAGCTATATTCTTGCACATAGGTGTACATCAGTGTAGTGTTATAGGAAATAATTTAAGTTTAAACCCTAGACTATTGTACTTATGTACATTCTCAGAAATATGACATCTTGCAGTTTGGAGCCAATTTCCTTAGTAAATAAAATGGATTTAACCTTTAAGTAAAATTATAGCTGTTTCACTGATCTGAAGGACTTATTCATAATATTTGTATAGTTCTTGTTAAATATACCAAAAATAATGCAATCCATGCTTTGCAGTCGGCTGGTACCAAAAAGGTTAACATAGATTTCTGCAGTCCAAAAATAAGCTAGGACAACAAGGTTTCAGTGTATCATGGTATACGGGATTCCAGGCATGCTTGACATGCTTTCTGGCAGGAGGAGTATTCAAGAAACCTGGTGTATCCCTTAAATACACATCCAACAGTGAATTTCAGGCAGCCGAGGATAACAAGGAGGAAAATGAAGCATTATTTCCTGGACACTTTGATACACAGGAAGAAAAATAATCAGTTCTGAGCAACTTGTACCAAATTATCTCCTTGGGGTTCAGGAGACCTGAAATGTAGCGAGATGTGAGGATGCGGTCGGAATGTTGATGTACAGAGTGTATATTTATATATGTGCATAGCCTTCCTTGTCTGTGTTTTCCACTTGCTTTCGCTTTAGAGAAAGGGCAGACCAGTGGGATCAGTCTACAGAACTGGTAACTTCTATAGATGATCCACACTGTATGTAAAGAAATTCAAGTTGTTAACAGGCTGGGTTTAGTTTTGCAAAATGTAGAAATGACTTCGATACACTATCTCAAGAGGAAGTACTACGCATGGCAGGCTTAGATACTTCAGCTCAATGTAACACCCCTTTAGGGCTACCACAGTACACTGGGTGTTATGGGGGTCTCACCTCTCCAGGGCGCAGTGCCTCCACCCGAATCTTGATTGGAGCTCTCTCTGGGACTGCAGAAGGACTATTATCTTCTGCCAGGGGCTGACTCGGGAAGCCCCTGCCACACTCAGTACACACTCACAGGGATCAGGAGTAAAACAGTTTAACAGGTTTATTGCTATGCAGCATAAATGAGATGGATTTAAAAGAATAACATGCAATACAAGTAACTGTGCTCTGTCAAAGTCATATACACATCACACTCTAATTCTACTTCAACCCTGCAAGTATAACGTAGCAGGGTTTTTGTTTCTTCTAGTTTAACTCAGTCCAAACATTGGGGCCCAGTTGCCGCGGATGTTGGCGCGCAAATTAGAACAGTTGGTGCACTTAGACGAATATTAATGGCAATATTCTGGGCTGTAATGTACTCACTATAAATAGCGCTGGTAGGACCACAAGTCTCAGAAGAGCACTCACTGCGCGTCTCCAACAGTCAGATGGTTCTCTGGACGCCAGCTGGGGGCGGCCGGATTCAGTCCTTTATACGGTGGGAGTGCCGGCAGAACTCTCCAAGTTTTTGATGCAACTTGCTCCAGAGGGTAAAACAAAGCCGCGTTCTCTCCAGCAGCACGGGTATATCCGAGGGGACAGCAACCCTGCAGCCTGGTGCGATGCAAATCCACCGTACTCAGTCTCTCCCAGCAAGATGCCACGCTCTTTTCTTTCTCTGAATTCTTGCTTTCACTTTCTGCCCAGCTCCTCCCTCCAAGTCCCTCCTCATCCAATCCAGGCTGTGTCATCTGACTGAAACAAGGATCCCTGGGAATTGTAGTCCAAGGGTCCTTGGGAATTGTAGTCCACTGCAGCTCAGAGGAAAATCTGCTAATGTCTGTAGGTCCCCGTTTAACAGCAGCTGCAACGCTCTTCTTAGTGTCTGTAAATCCCAGTATACCAGTAGCTGCCCTGACAGTTCCCAGTGCAGGTGTTACATTCTCCCCCTGGTGAGTCATTGAAAGTGTCCCATCACGACATGAGGACTCACCACCTGAAACATGAATGGGGGTTAAAGCATCCTGACTAACACCAAATTTACATGCACACAAACCACCTCCTGGACACATGGGAGATACTGGGAAATAAGGCCAAACAGAATTTGAATTAAAGTGTATCAGCCTCGGGACCTCAGTGGTATGTCCCATTTTATCATAGGTCAGTATCATGGGTGGCCTAGTGTCCCGTTTGGGACGAGTGTGTACTGAGGGGGCCCCCTCCTCAGCCCCCGATTCTTGTCTGTCAAGAACGGGCTCCTCCAGGTGGATCTCTTCATTTAATAAATGTCCCTCTTCTGAACTCTCCCCTAATGGTGGGCAGAGCGCACTCACCTCCTGACAAATGTCCCTTTTTTGTGCTTCCACTTCAGGAGTCTGGTTTTCAGGGCCCCTGCCTATGGGGCACAGGTCCTCAGTCCACCTGTAGCTCCATTGACTGTCGGGTCCCCATTCATCCCCGGACTCGCTGTCACTTCCTCCTGAAGCAACTCCAGGCTGGGGTGGTTGTTGACACCTACGACTTCTCCTATTGCATGGAAGGGTTGTATGACCTCCTTGGGTTGGCAATGGCGGTAACGGGATGTTTTTTCCCACAGGCAACAAATGGTGTCGATGATAGGTTTTGACATTGACAGCTCCACCCCCTTTCTCGGGCTTCACTCTGTAGGCCGGGACACCAGGCAGCTTCTCCATCACCACATAGGGGTCAGGACACCACCGATCAGCAAGCTTGTGCTTCCCAGGAAGACCTAGAAGTTGGATAAGGACTCTATCGCCAGGCAGTAAAACTTGCTCCCGAACTCTACAGTCGTAGCGAGTCTTATTGCGCTTCCCTGATCGACCAGAGGCCTGCTCTGCCAATCTGTAAGCTTTTTTCAAATCTTCTTTTAGCTGGGACACATATTTTAAGTAGGTCTTCCCATTAGAATTGTCAAAGGATGTCCCAAAACTAATATCCACTGGTAGCTGGGCTTTTCTTCCAAACATGAGAAAATAAGGCGAGTATCCCATTGACTCATTTGTGGTGCAATTGTAGGCATGAACCAACTGACTCACACGCCTGCTCCATTGTTCCTTCTTCCTGGGATCCAAAGTGCCCAACATGTTCAGAAGGGTACAGTTGAACCTCTCAGGTTGAGGGTCCCCTTGGGGGTGATACGGGGTGGTTCTGGATTTCTTGATCCCACAGATGGCGCATAGCTCCTTGATTAGTCTACTTTCGAAATCTCTTCCTTGATCGGTATGGATGCGGGCAGGCAGCCCATAATGCACGAAGAACTTCTCCCATAGTGTTTTTGCTACAGTAGTTGCCCTTTGATCTTTGGTGGGGTAGGCTTGGGCATATCGGGGGAAATGGTCAGTGACCACTAACACATTACTGACATTGCTTTCATCAGGCTCGATGGAGAGGAAATCAATGCACACTAGCTCAAGTGGGCCATCACTGGTAATGTTCACAAGGGGGGCTGTTCTCAAAGACAAGGTTTTTCTCAACACACACCGGGAGCATGATTTGTAGTATTCTTCAATATCCGCTTCCATCCGAGGCCAGTAAAATCGGTCAGCCACAAGACTCGTGGTCTTTTCGATGCCAAGATGTCCATGGTCATCATGCAGGGACTTCATGACCATCCTCCGAAATTGGGTGGGTAACACCAGCTGTCGGCGGACTCCTCCCTTCTGGCGCTTTGCCTCCCGGTATAGTAGTCCATTTCTTATTACCAGAGACTCTAGCTGCCGAGTCAGCAGGACAGATTCCTCTGTTCGTAATGCATTCTTTTCGGGCCTCCAGCCCCTCTTAACCCACCATCGGACGACCCCCACTGATCGATCCTCCTGCTGCGCCTTTTGGACTTGATTATGAGTCAGTTGAGGGAGAAAGTCTGGGGTTACATTTGTCACTCGGCAGTACAACAATGGGAGCGCTTCACTGGATACTCCTAAGAATTCAGCACAACCCTGCATAGGGAGAGCATTAGTTTGATGTCTATGGCACAGAGCCTTCACCTCAGGGACAGGGACCTCTATCCATCCTCCTTCTTCCTCATTTAAGGGTTCCCTAGGCAGGCGAGAGAGAGTGTGTCTGCATCAATGTTACTGATCCCCGGTCGATACTTTAAGCTGAAATTGTACAAAGAGAGTGCGGCAAGCCACCGGTACCCCGTGGCATCCAGTTTTGCCGTGGTTCTCACGTAGGTTAATGGATTGTTGTCGGTATGAACCACAAAGGGTACCCCATAGAGTTAGTCATGCAGCGTGTCCACTACAGCCCATTTCAAAGCCAGAAACTCCAGTTTGTGAGCTGGGTAGTTGCGTTCACTGGGAGTCAATCCTCGACTAATGTAGTAGACGGGACGCAGACAGCCTTCATGGTCTTGATAGAGAATCCCTCCTAGTCCATCAAGAGAAGCATCTACATGTAACACATATGGTTTACTGGGGTCTGCATAGGCCAACACTGGGGTTTGGTCAAGCATGACTTCAGTTTCTCGAATGCCTCGTCGCATGCCGGTGTCCATCTATCCCCAAAAAGTTCATTAACTTTGAAATAGACCCTCTTTCCTGACCTTGAGGAGTGGGCTGTCCTCCCGGAAGGGGGATACCCCTGAGTAAGGGCAGTTAACGGCTTCGCAATCCGGGAGTACTGGGGTACAAATCTGTAGTATCCGCAAAATCTTAAAAAGGACCTAAGCTCCTTCAGTTTGGTGGGTTTAGGCCAGTTTACAAACAGCCTCCACTTTGGCGGGGTCGGTGGAAATTCCTTCTCTGCTGACTATGTGCCCCACATATTTCACAGTCATCTGGCAAATCCGGCACTTGTCAAGGGACAACTTCAACCCAGCCTCCTTCAACCGATCCAGCACCTTGAACAACCGCTGGTTGTGTTCTTCCAGAATCTTCCCAAAAACAATTAAATCATCTAGATAAACCAGGACCTCACGTAAATACATGTCCCCCACTACTTTGTCCATACATCTCTGAAAAGTGGCCAGAGCACCTGTCAGTCCTTGAGGCAGTCTCTGAAACTCGAAGAACCCAATGGGGCAGATAAAAGCGGTCTTCTCTTGATCTTCTTTTGACATGGGTATCTGATAGTAGCCACTCCGGAGATCTAACACAGAAAACCATTGGTTCCCTTGCAGGCAATCCAAAGCTTCATCGATTCGGGGCACAGTGTACTGGTCGGGGATCGTACGTTTATTCAAGGTACGATAATCCACACACATCCGAATAGCTCCATTTTTCTTTCGAGCTATCACGATGGGGGAAGCATAGGGGCTACTAGACTCTATGATGACTCCTGTGTCTAACATAACGCGTAGATGCTGCCTGACATCTTCGATATCCGCCGGGGCCAATCTTCGGGATCTCTCTCGAAAAGGCTTTTGATCCTTCAACCGAATGCAATGCTCCACTCCTTGGGCGAGGCCCATGTCCCATTCACCTAGAGAAAAAACTGCACCTCGCATCATCAGGCCATCAATGACCAACCCCCTCTCTTCTCCTTTTAGCTCGCTTCCTTCAAAACAAGGGTCAAAGCTTTCAGGCCGTAGTTCCCTCTTCTCCTCCTCCGTTCTCACATAGGCCTCCAGGCAGACTGGGTGGATGGATAGGGTCTGCGAGTAATTTTCTCCCCCAACTTCCCGACACCACTGAGCTAACGTATGGAAGATGTTGGCATTTGTTCCCACTATGACAGGTGTTGGTCTCTCATCTGCCTCGGCCTCTGGGCAGATTAGCGCTATGATGGGCATCTCTTTATCCACTCCAACAGTCTTTGAGAATCGTAGCGTCACGGACACGTATCCTCTGTAGGGGTAGCTGTGCTCACTCAGTCCCCACACCACGAGTCCAGACAACGGTTTTAGAGGCACGTTGGATAAATATCTCTTATACCATCCTTCAAAGATGATGGATACTTGAGACCCGCTATCCAGTAATACTGTGCAAGGTTGACCATTGATATATGCGGGGACATGTGGGGATGGTCCCACTAAACCTTCAGGCAGGGTTTTCGATGATGCACTATTGGATGGGGCGGTAGAGTAGGTCTTAGTTGCTGATGGGGGCTCAGTATGGGGTTCTACTGGCCCCGTTTCCCGACTGCCTGAGGGTGATTGGGAAGATGTGAAGAGTTCTTTGGGCTCCACCTCTTCGGACACTGACGAGCTATATGGCCTGGACTCCCACAGACAAAACACCCTTCTGGTTTCCTACTCTCTACTCTACCGAGGTCATCATTCTCTCTTCCTGAAACCAGGGTTTGCGTCTCGGCTACCTCCGCAGCACTTTGTAGCCGCTGTATTGTCTTGGCCTGAGCACTTAACAGTTGTGTAATCTGCTCCCCCTGTTTCTCGATGACTTTCAACAGTTCTATCTCTCGGCAGTCGGCTGCTGGCTTCAAGGCAACAGTAGTCACCCGAGGGGATGTCTTCTCTCTTGCGGCCAAAATAACCTCCTGCTTCCGAACTTCCTTAAGCAACTCATGAAAAGAACCAGGAATCTTCTCTCTATCACAAGACCTCATCCACTGGGCAATTGGATCATGAGTGAGAGCTCCTCTGAGTACTTGTTCCAGGCGACACTGATCAACTTCTTTAGGGCTGATGCCACCTTTAGATACTATTCTATGAACCAGCTTATCTAGTCGATATAGATAGTCGGACATCTTCTCATCTGGCTGTTGGTAGGTGGTACGGAGTTCATAGAGTAGATCAGTAGCATCTTCAGGGGATCCAAAAGCATCTTCTAAAGCACTCATATAATCTTGATAAGTTGCCAGAGGCTTGCTCCGCCAAGCAGCCTGCACTACCTCCATAGCAGTACCCTTCAAGCTCTCTACTATTCTCTGCTTCTTTACAGTATCAGTGCACTGCCTCTTCTAGGCACTGTAAAGTGACATCCCTCCAAGTATCATATCCTTCTTATCCAGTAGGGGTGGGGAGGGCACCCGAGAAAGTTCTTAGACGACGGTAGTTCCCTTCTGGCTGCATCTTGGCAAACTGACTGACTAACTTTTCCATAGCTGTCATAAGCACATCAGCAGGGGCCGCTGTCTCTTCAGGACGGAAGCTAGGTGGAGTAGAGGGTGGATATATACTAGTCTTTCTAGGCTGAGTGGTTGATTCCTGTTCCCGGGTCTCAACTTCGGACTCAGTAGGCCAAGTGATCTGCCATTGTCGCCCATACTCTGAAGACACGACTACCATGGATGGGAAGTATTCTTTTCTCAAGATCTGCCCGGTTGAAATCAGGGCTGTGGGTAACTGTCCCCCCTTTTCCTTCCGGCCGTCGACCACTTTAGGGTGGGCAAGTTCAGTGAGTCGGTTAACTATTTTCAGTATCTCTTCATCAGACGCATCACAGAGCTCACCACTCACTGCAAAGCTTTGTTTGGCGGGAACATCCATCTCTTCACACCACAAATACACTTCTCGTTCTGTTAAAGTCTCCATATTAAATACTCCTGTGTTAGTTCTGTATCTCAGCAGTGCCTCCACTGTAACACCCCTTTAGGGCAACCACGGTACACTGGGTGTTATGGGGGTCTCACCTCTCCAGGGAGCAATGCCTCCACCCGAATCTTGATTGGAGCTCTCTCTGGGACTGCAGAAGGACTATTATCTTCTGCCAGGGGCTGACTCGGGAAGCCCCTGCCACACTCAGTTCACACTCACAGGGATCAGGAGTAAAACAGTTTAACAGGTTTATTGCTATGCAGCATAAATGAGATGGATTTAAAAGAATAACATGCAATACAAGTAACTGTGCTCTGTCAAAGTCATATACACATCACACTCTAATTCTACTTCAACCCTGCAAGTATAACGTAGCAGGGTTTTTGTTTCTTCTAGTTTAACTCAGTCCAAACATTGGGGCCCAGTTGCCGCGGATGTTGCGCACAAATTAGAACAGTTGGTGCACTTAGACGAATATTAATGGCAATAGTCTGGGCTGTAATGTACTCACTGTAAATAGCGCTGGTAGGACCACAAGTCTCAGAAGGGCACTCACTGCGCGTCTCCAACGGTCGGATGGTTCTCTGGACGCCAGCTGGGGGAGGCCGGATTCAGTCCTTTATACGGTGGGAGTGCCGGCAGAACTCTCCAAGCTCTTGATGCAACTTGCTCCAGAGGGTAAAACAAAGCCGCGCTCTCTCCAGCAGCGCGGGTATATCCGAGGGGACATCAACCCTGCAGCGTGGTGCGATGCAAATCCACCATACTCAGTCTCTCCCAGCAAAATGACACGCTCTTTTCTTTCTCTGAATTCTTGCTTTCACTTTCTGCCCAGCTCCTCCCTCCAAGTCCCTCCTCATCCAATCCAGGCTGTGTCATCTGACTGAAAAAAGGATCCCTGGGAATTGTAGTCCAAGGGTCCTTGGGAATTGTAGTCCACTGCAGCTCAGAGGAAAATCTGCTAATGTCTGTAGGTCCCCGTTTAACAGCAGCTGCAAAGCTCTTCTTAGTGTCTGTAAATCACAGTATACCAGTAGCTGCCCTGACAGTTCCCAGTGCAGGTGTTATATCAATATATAATATCATACATAAGATCATGGGATTAATCATTGCAGCTGCACAGAGTATTTCAAGAGATGAGCAGGGATAGAGGTTGCAGTTGTAACAGGACCCTGAAGCCTGGGGGGCCCCAATGGTGACTCCACCAATATGAGAAGACCAGTACTGTTAACCTCTTCCCGCTACACGGAATTTTATTAGGTAATGAAGCAAGTGAGTGTACAGAGCGTGTTCAGGAGCTAAGCTCCTTATAGAGCATGTGCCACTGTATTACACATCCACCACTTATCTTTAACAGCAGCTCCAATCCTCTGCTGTTTAACCACTTCAGGCTGTGTGCACACGTTGCATTTTTTTTGCGTTTTTTCGCTATAAAAACGCATATATATGCATCCCATCAATTATAATGCATTCTGCAATTTTTGTACACATGATGCGTTTTTTTCCGCAAAAAAAACGCATCGCTGTAAAAACGCATCATGTACATTAATTTTGCGGATTTTTCGCATTTTTCCTGCTATTTAATGCATTGGGAAGCTCCGGAAAAAAAGCACAAAGCGCGAGAAAAACGCGGGAAAAAACCCATGCGGATTTCTTGCAGAAAATGTCCGGTTTTCTTCAGGAATTTTTTGCAAGTAATCCTGATGGGTGCACATACCCTCAATGTTGCTGTCAGTCACTGACTGCGGCATTTAAAATCTTTTACAAAACATAGAAATTTGAATCACTTCCCTTCTCTGCATTGAAAAATAAAGACATTAAAAAAAAACAAATTCAGAATGAGTACGTCTGTAAGAGACCGATCTGTCAAAGTATAAAATTATTCAACCCATAAGGTAAACTTCATAAAGTGAAAAAGTCAGAATAAAAAATGCCCAAATTCCTGTCTTTTGGTTAAAGCACCTTCCAAAAATAAATAATAAAAGGCGATCAATATGTTGTATATTAAACAAAATAGTATTACTAAAAACAGCAGCTCACAATGTTTAAAAAAAAAAAAACCGAAAAAACAAAACACCTCAATAGAGCCTCACTGCTGGAAAAAGTAAAAAAAAGTTATGAATATCAGTAAATGGCAACACAGACCAAATGTTTTTCACAGAAGTTTAGAATGTTTTAAGTCACTATAATAATAATAATAATAATAATAATAATAATAATAAAACTATACAAATTTGGTAATAGTCATATACTGCTAGCACCATTTGCGGGCGTTTTTACCCCTCTGATGCCGCTGTCAGTAGTGACAGTGACATCAATGGGCTTCGCAAAGGGAGGGAGCACCCTCTCTGCTCCCACTGGCACAACGTGATTGCTCACCACACACATCTAGATACTTCCTCGAGGGGTCTAGTTTCCAAAATGGGGTCACTTGTGGGGCTGGGTTCCACTGTATAGGCACATCAGGGGCTAAAACAAACGTGACATGGTGTCAGCTAATTATTCCAGCAATTTTTTGCATTCAAAAAGTCAAATGGCACTTCTTCCATTCTGAGCCTTGCCATGCGTCAAAACAGTAGTTTTTCTCCACATATTGGGTATAGGCGTACTTTGCCTTTGTGAAAATAAAATAATTTAGGCTAAAAGAACATTTTTGTTGGAAAAATATGATTTTTTATTTTCATGGCTTAACGTTATAACCCTCTGTGAAGCACCTGGGTGTTAAAAGTGCTCAACGCACATTTACCGTAGATAAGTTCCTTGAGGGGTCTAGTTTCTAAAATGGGGTCACCTGTACATGGTTTCCATTCTTTAGGCACATCAGGGAATCTCTAAATGCGACATGTCATCCGCTAATGATTGCAGTTGCATTCAAAAAGTCAAATGACGCTCCCTCCCTTCCAAGCCCTGCTGTGCGGCCAAACAGCAGTTTTTCCATACATATGGGGTATTGGCGTGCTCAGAAGAAATTGCAGAACAATTTTTAGGGTCCATTTTCTCCTGTTACCCTTGTGAAAAGAAAAAATTGGGTCTAAAAGTAAAATATTTGTCATATAGACCCCTCAAAGTCACGTCAAACGTGATGATGTCCCTAAAAGAAATGGTTTGGTAAATTTTGGTGGAAAAATTAGAAATCATTGGTCAACTTTGATCCCTTATAACTTCTTAACAAATAAAGATTGTTTAAAAAATTGTACGGATGTAAAGTAGACATGTCGGAAATGTTATTTATTATTATGTATTAACTATTTTGTGTGACATAACTCTCTGATTTAAGGGAGTAAAAATTAAAACTTTGAAAATTGCCAAATTTTCGCCACATTTTCAATACTTTCACAAATAAACACAAATCGTATTGAACAAGTTTTACCACTATCATGAAGTACAATGTGTCACATGAAAACAGTGTCAGAATCAGTGGGATCCGTATTGAAGAGTACCAGAGTTATTACCTCATGAAGTGACAATAGTCAGAAATGACAAAATTTGCCTGGTCAGGAAGGTGAAAACAGGCTTCGGGATGAAGGATTTAAACTCCATCAGGAACCAAAAAGGGTAATGGGAACATTTTTCTCCCAAACTGTCCCTTTAACCCCTTAATCCCATTGGACGTACTATCCCGTCAAGGTGACCTGGGACTTAATTCCCCGTGACGGGATAGTACGTCCAGAGCGATCAGCCGCGCTCACAGGGGGAGCGCGGCTGAGTGTCAGCTGACTATCGCAGCTGACATCCGGCACTATGTGCCAGGAGCGGTCACGGACCGCCCCCGGCACATTAACCCCCAGCACACCGATCAAACATGATCGCAGTGTTCCGGCGGTATAGGGAAGCATCGCGCAAGGAGGGGGCTCCCTGCGAGCTTCCCTGAGACCCTCAGAGCAACGCGATGTGATCGCGTTGCTCCGAGGGTCTCCTACCTTCTCCCTGCAGGCCCCGGATCCAAAATGGCCACGGGGCTGCATCTGGGTCCTGCAGGGAGGTGGCTTACCGGCGCCTGCTCAGAGCAGGCGCCGGGAAGCCTCCCTGCTGTGCATGTCAGATCGCTGATCTGACACAGTGCACAGCAAAGTGTCAGATCAGCGATCTGTCACTTTACTGTGATGTCCCCTCCTGGGGCAAAGGAAAAAAAAAATATATTCCTAAATAAATAATAATAATAAAAAAATATTGTTCCAATACATACATTCCTTTATCTAAATAAAAAACAAAGAATAAAAGTAAACATATTTAGTATCGCCGCGTCCGTAACGACCCGACCTATAAAACTGTCCCACTAGTTAACCCCTTCAGTGAATACCATAAAAAAAATAAAAAAAAGAGGCAAAAAAACGCTTTATTATCTGTTGTGAAATTGGATTCTGGGCTCCCCCGGTGGCCACTTGTGGAATTGTACTTGTGTGCATCATCCCCTCTGTTCACCTGCTCCTATCAGGATGTGGGAGTCGCTATATAACCTTGCTCCTCTGTCAGTTTCATGCCGGTCAACAATGTAATCAGAAGCCTTTCTGTGCATGTTCCTGCTACTAGACAACTCCCAGCTAAGTTGGACTTTTGTCCTTGTGTGTTTTTGCATTTTGTTCCTGTTCACAGCTGCTGTTTCGTTACTGTGTCTGGAAAGCTCTTGTGAGCGGAAATTGCCACTCTGGTGTTATGAGTTAATGCTAGAGTCTTAAAGTAATTTCTGGATGGTGTTTTGATAGGGTTTTCTGCTGACCATGAAAGTGCCCTTTCTGTCTTCTTGCTATCTAGTAAGCGGACCTCGATTTTTGCTAAACCTATTTTCATACTACGTTTGTCATTTCATCTAAAATCACCGCCAATATATGTGGGGGCCTCTGTCTGCCTTTTGGGAAAATTTCTCTAGAGGTGAGCCAGGACTGTCTTTTCCTCTGCTAGGATTAGGTAGTTCTCCGGCTGGCGCTGGGCATCTAGGGATAAAAAAACGTAGGCATGCTACCCGGCCACTTCTAGTTGTGCGGCAGGTTTAGTTCATGGTCAGTATAGTTTCCATCTTCCAAGAGCTAGTTCTCATATATGCTGGGCTATGTTCTCTCGCCATTGAGAATCATGACAGTTTGACCGGCCCAAAAAAAAGGGTTAAATTACTGGCTGAGAAAGGAGAGAAAAAAGAAGTCTGCTACAATTTTTTTTTTTTTTTTTTTTTCCTCTAGTTCTGAGTGTGCTCTTAATTGAATCACTTGCTAGTCTGCCTATACTGCAGCCTTCCTCTCTTTCTCTCCTTCTTATCCTTGAATGGCTCTGTGTTCACCTGTTTCAAATGGATCTTCAGAGTGTAGCTACAGGTTTGAATAATCTCGCCACAAAGGTACAAAATTTGCAAGATTTCGTTGTTCATGCACCTATGTCTGAGCCTAGAATTCCTTTGCCTGAATTCTTCTCGGGGAATAGATCTCACTTTCAAAATTTTAAAAATAATTGCAAATTGTTTTTGTCCCTGAAGTCTCGCTCTGCCGGAGACCCTGCACAGCAGGTCAGGATTGTGATTTCCTTGCTCCGGGGCGACCCTCAAGACTGGGCTTTTGCATTGGCACCAGGGGATCCTGCGTTGCTCAATGTGGATGCGTTTTTTCTGGCCTTGGGGTTGCTTTATGAGGAACCTCATTTAGAGCTTCAGGCGGAAAAGGCCTTGATGTCCTTGTCTCAGGGGCAAGATGAAGCTGAAATATACTGCCAAAAGTTCCGCAAATGGTCTGTGCTTACTCAGTGGAATGAGTGCGCCCTGGCGGCGATTTTCAGAGAAGGTCTCTCTGATGCCATTAAGGATGTTATGGTGGGGTTCCCTGTGCCTGCGAGTCTGAATGAGTCCATGACGATGGCTATTCAGATCGATAGGCGTCTGCGGGAGCGCAAACCTGTGCACCATTTGGCGGTGTCTACTGAGAAAACGCCAGAAAATATGCAATGTGATAGAATTCTGTCCAGAAGCGAGCGGCAGAATTTTAGACGAAAAAATGGGTTGTGCTTCTATTGTGGTGATTCAACTCATGTTATATCAGCATGCTTTAAGCGTACTAAGAAGCCTGACAAGTCTGTTTCAATTAGCACTTTACAGTCTAAGTTTATTCTATCTGTGACCCTGATTTGTTCTTTGTCATCTATTACCGCGGACGCCTATGTCGACTCTGGCGCTGCTTTGAGTCTTATGGATTGGTCCTTTGCCAAACGCTGTGGGTATGATTTGGAGCCATTGGAGGCTCCGATACCTCTGAAAGGGATTGACTCCACCCCATTGGCTAGTAATAAACCACAATACTGGACACAAGTGACTATGCGTGTTAATCCGGATCACCAGGAGGTTATTCGCTTTCTGGTGCTGTATAATCTACATGATGTTTTGGTGCTGGGATTGCCATGGCTGCAATCTCATAACCCAGTCCTCGACTGGAGAGCTATGTCTGTGTTAAGCTGGGGATGTAAAGGAACTCATGGGGACGTACCTTTGGTTTCCATTTCATCATCTATTCCCTCTGAGATTCCTGAATTCTTGTCTGACTTTCGTGACGTTTTTGAAGAACCCAAGGTTGGTTCACTACCTCCGCACCGGGAGTGCGATTGTGCCATAGACTTGATTCCGGGTAGTAAATACCCTACGGGTCGTTTATTTAATCTGTCTGTGCCTGAACACGCGGCTATGCGAGAATATATAAAGGAGTCCTTGGAAAAGGGACATATTCGTCCTTCGTCATCTCCCTTAGGAGCCGGTTTTTTCTTTGTGTCTAAGAAAGACGGCTCTTTGAGGCCGTGTATTGATTATCGACTTTTGAATAAAATCACGGTTAAATATCAATATCCGTTACCACTGCTTACTGATTTGTTTGCTCGTATAAAGGGGGCCAAGTGGTTCTCTAAGATTGATCTCCGTGGGGCGTATAATTTGGTGCGAATCAAGCAGGGGGATGAGTGGAAAACCGCATTTAATACGCCCGAGGGCCATTTTGAGTATTTGGTGATGCCTTTTGGTCTTTCAAATGCCCCTTCAGTCTTCCAGTCCTTTATGCATGACATTTTCCGCGATTATTTGGACAAATTTATGATTGTGTATCTGGATGATATTCTGATTTTTTCGGATGACTGGGACTCTCATGTCCAGCAGGTCAGGAGGGTTTTTCAGGTTTTGCGGTCTAATTCCTTGTGTGTGAAGGGTTCTAAGTGTGTTTTTGGGGTTCAAAAGATTTCCTTCTTGGGATACATTTTTTCCCCCTCTTCCATCGAGATGGATCCTGTCAAGGTTCAGGCTATTGGTGATTGGACGCAACCCTCTTCTCTTAAGAGTCTTCAGAAATTTTTGGGCTTTGCTAACTTTTATCGTCGATTTATTGCTGGTTTTTCTGATGTTGTAAAACCATTGACTGATTTGACTAAGAAGGGTGCTGATGTTGCTGATTGGTCCCCTGATGCTGTGGAGGCCTTTTGGGAGCTCAAGCGCCGCTTTTCTTCCGCCCCAGTGTTGCGTCAGCCTGATGTTGCTCTTCCTTTTCAGGTTGAGGTCGACGCTTCTGAAATCGGAGCTGGGGCGGTGTTGTCGCAGAGAAGTTCCGACTGCTCCGTGATGAGACCTTGTGCTTTTTTTTCCCGTAAATTTTCGCCCGCCGAGCGGAATTATGATATTGGGAATCGGGAGCTTTTGGCCATGAAGTGGGCTTTTGAGGAGTGGCGTCACTGGCTTGAGGGGGCCAGACATCAGGTGGTGGTATTGACTGACCACAAAAATTTAATTTACCTTGAGTCTGCCAGGCGCCTGAATCCTAGACAGGCGCGCTGGTCGTTGTTTTTCTCTCGGTTTAATTTTGTGGTGTCTTACCTACCGGGTTCTAAGAATGTTAAGGCGGATGCCCTTTCTAGGAGTTTTGAGCCTGACTCCCCTGGTAATTCTGAGCCCACAGGTATCCTTAAAGATGGAGTGATATTGTCTGCCGTTTCTCCAGACCTGCGGCGGGCCTTGCAGGAGTTTCAGGCGGATAGACCTGATCGTTGCCCACCTGGTAGACTGTTTGTTCCTGATGATTGGACCAGTAGAGTCATCTCTGAGGTTCATTCTTCTGCGTTGGCAGGTCATCCTGGAATCTTTGGTACCAGGGATTTGGTGGCAAGGTCCTTCTGGTGGCCTTCCCTGTCACGAGATGTGCGAGGCTTTGTGCAGTCTTGTGACGTTTGTGCTCGGGCCAAGCCTTGTTGTTCTCGGGCTAGTGGATTGTTGTTACCCTTGCCTATCCCGAAGAGGCCTTGGACGCACATCTCGATGGATTTTATTTCGGATCTGCCTGTTTCTCATAAGATGTCTGTCATCTGGGTGGTGTGTGACCGTATCTCTAAGATGGTCCATCTGGTTCCCTTGCCTAAGTTGCCTTCTTCTTCCGAGTTGGTTCCTCTGTTTTTTCAAAATGTTGTTCGTTTGCATGGTATTCCGGAGAATATCGTTTCTGACAGAGGGACCCAATTCGTGTCTAGATTTTGGCGGGCATTCTGTGCTAGGATGGGCATAGATTTGTCTTTTTCGTCTGCTTTCCATCCTCAGACTAATGGCCAGACCGAGCGGACTAATCAGACCTTGGAGACATATTTGAGGTGTTTTGTGTCTGCGGATCAGGATGATTGGGTTGCTTTTTTGCCTTTGGCGGAGTTCGCCCTCAATAATCGGGCCAGCTCTGCCACCTTGGTGTCCCCGTTTTTCTGTAATTCGGGGTTTCATCCTCGATTTTCCTCCGGTCAAGTGGAATCTTCGGATTGTCCTGGAGTGGATGCTGTGGTGGAGAGGTTGCATCAGATTTGGGGGCAGGTGGTGGACAATTTGAAGTTGTCCCAGGAGAAGACTCAGCTTTTTGCCAACCGCCGTCGTCGTGTTGGTCCTCGGCTTTGTGTTGGGGACTTGGTGTGGTTGTCTTCTCGTTTTGTCCCTATGAGGGTTTCTTCTCCTAAGTTTAAGCCTCGGTTCATCGGCCCGTACAAGATATTGGAGATTCTTAACCCTGTGTCCTTCCGTTTGGACCTCCCTGCATCCTTTTCGATTCATAATGTTTTTCATCGGTCATTGTTGCGCAGGTATGAGGTACCGGCTGTGCCTTCCGTTGAGCCTCCTGCTCCGGTGTTGGTTGAGGGTGAGTTGGAGTACGTTGTGGAAAAGATCTTGGACTCTCGTGTTTCCAGACGGAAACTCCAGTATCTGGTCAAATGGAAGGGATACGGTCAGGAGGATAATTCTTGGGTCACTGCCTCTGATGTTCATGCCTCCGATCTTGTCCGTGCCTTTCATAGGGCTCATCCTGATCGCCCTGGTGGTTCTGGTGAGGGTTCGGTGCCCCCTCCTTGAGGGGGGGGTACTGTTGTGAAATTGGATTCTGGGCTCCCCCGGTGGCCACTTGTGGAATTGTACTTGTGTGCATCATCCCCTCTGTTCACCTGCTCCTATCAGGATGTGGGAGTCGCTATATAACCTTGCTCCTCTGTCAGTTTCATGCCGGTCAACAATGTAATCAGAAGCCTTTCTGTGCATGTTCCTGCTACTAGACAACTCCCAGCTAAGTTGGACTTTTGTCCTTGTGTGTTTTTGCATTTTGTTCCTGTTCACAGCTGCTGTTTCGTTACTGTGTCTGGAAAGCTCTTGTGAGCGGAAATTGCCACTCTGGTGTTATGAGTTAATGCTAGAGTCTTAAAGTAATTTCTGGATGGTGTTTTGATAGGGTTTTCTGCTGACCATGAAAGTGCCCTTTCTGTCTTCTTGCTATCTAGTAAGCGGACCTCGATTTTTGCTAAACCTATTTTCATACTACGTTTGTCATTTCATCTAAAATCACCGCCAATATATGTGGGGGCCTCTGTCTGCCTTTTGGGAAAATTTCTCTAGAGGTGAGCCAGGACTGTCTTTTCCTCTGCTAGGATTAGGTAGTTCTCCGGCTGGCGCTGGGCATCTAGGGATAAAAAAAACGTAGCCATGCTACCCGGCCAATTCTAGTTGTGCGGCAGGTTTAGTTCATGGTCAGTATAGTTTCCATCTTCCAAGAGCTAGTTCTCATATATGCTGGGCTATGTTCTCTCGCCATTGAGAATCATGACAATTATCATGCCGCCGAACAAAAAGTGGAATAGCACGCGATCAAAAAGACAGATATAAATAACCATGGTACCGCTGAAAATATCATCTTGTCCCGCAAAAAAACAAGCCACCATACAGCATCATCAGCGAAAAAATAAAAAAGTTATAGTCCTCAGAATAAAGCGATGCAAAAATAATTATTTTTTCTATAAAATAGTTTTTATCGTATAAAAGCGCCAAAGCATAAAAAAAGATATAAATGAGGTATCGCTGTAATCGTACTGACCCGAAGAATAAAACTGCATTATCCATTTTACCAAACGCGGAACGGTATAAATGCCCCCCCCCCCCCCCCCAAAGAAATTCATGAATAGCTGTTTTTTGGTCATACTGCCTCACAAAAATCGGAATAAAAAGCGATCAAAAAATGTCACGTGCCTGAAAATGTTACCAGTAAAAACGTCAACTCGTTCTGCAAAAAACAAGATCTCACATGACTCTGGACCAAAATATGGAAAAATTATAGCTCTCAAAATGTGGCTACGCCAAAAAATATTTTTTGCAATAAAAAGCGTCTTTTAGTGTGTGACGGCTGCCAGTCATAAAAATCCACTAAAAAACTCGCTATAAAAGTAAATCAAACCCCCCTTCATCACCCCCTTAGTTAGAGAAAAATAAAAAAATTAAAAAAATGTATTTATTTCCATTTTCCCATTAGGGTTAGGGTAAGGGCTAGGGTTAGGGCTAGGGTTTGGATTACATTTACGGTTGGGATTAGGGTTAGGGGTGTGTCAGGGTTAGGGGTGTGGTTAGGGTTATGGTTGGGAGTAGGGTTAGGGGTGTGTTGGAGTTGGGGTTAGGGGTGTGGTTGGGATTAGGGTTAGGGGTGTGTTTGGGTTAGGGTTTCAGTTAGAATTGGGGGTTTCCACTGTTTAGGCACCTCAGGGCTCTCCAAACGCGACATGTCATCCAATCTCAATTCCAGCCAATTCTGCGTTGAAAAAGTAAAACAGTGCTCCTTCCCTTCCAAGCTTTCCCATGCGCCCAAACCGGGGTTTACCACAACATATGGGGTATCAGCTTACTTTGGACAAATTGGACAACAACTTCTGGGGTCCAATTTCTCTTGTTAACCTTGGAAAAATAAAAATTTGGGGGGGCTAAAAAAACATTTTTGTAGGAAAAAAATTATATTTTATTTTCACGGCTCTGCATTATAAACTGTAGTGAAATACTTGGGGGGTTCAAAGTTCTCACAACACATCTAGATAAGTTCCTTGGGGGGATTTAGGTTCCAATATGGGGTCACTTGTGGGGGGTTTCTACTGTTTAGGTACATCAGGGGCTCTGCAAATGCAACGTGATGCCTGCAGACCAATCCATCTAAGTCTGCATTCCAAATGGCGCTCCTTCCTTTCCGAGCTCTGCCATGCACCCAAATGGTGGTTCCCCCCCACATATGGGGTATCAGCGTACTCAAGACAAATTGCACAACAACTTTTGTGGTACAATTTCTTCTAGTACCCTTGGGAAAATAAAAAATTGGGGGCGAAAAGTTCATTTTTGTGAAAAAAATATTATTTTTTATTTTTACGGCTCTACATTATAAACTTCTGTGAAGCATTTTTTTGGGTCAAAGTGCTCACCACACATCTAGATAAGTTCCTTAGGGGGTCTACTTTCCAAAATGGTGTCACTTGTGGGGAGTTTCAATGTTTAGGCACATTAGTGGCTCTCCAAAAGCAACATGGCATCCCATCTCAATTCCAGCCAATTTTGCATTGAAAAGTCAAATGGCGCTCCTTCCCTTCCGAACTCTGACATGCGCACAAACAGTGGTTTACCTCCACATATGGGGTATCGGGGTACTCAGGACAAATTGTACAACAACTTTTGGGGTCCATTTTCTCCTGTTACCCTTGGTAAAATAAAACAAATTGGAGCTGAAGTAAATTTTTTGTGAAAAAAAAATTAAATGTTCATTTTTAAACATTCCAAAAATTCCTGTGAAGCACCAGAAGGGTTAATAAACTTCTTGAATGTGGTTTTGAGCACCTTGAGGGGTGCAGTTTTTAGAATGGTGTCACACTTGGTTATTTTCTATCATATAGACCCCTCAAAATGACTTCAAATGTGATGTGGTCCCTAAAAAAAATGGTGTTGTAAAAATGAGAAATTGGTCAATTTTAAACCCTTATAACTCCAAAATTGTGCTGATGTAAAGTAGACATGTGGGAAATGTTACTTATTAAGTATTTTGTGAGACATATCTCTGTGATTTAAGGGCATAAAAATTAATTGCGAAATTTTCAAAATTTTCGCCAAATTTCTTTTTTTTCCACAAATAAACGCAGGTAATATCAAATACATTTTACCACTATCATGAAGTACAATATGTCTCGAGAAAACAATGTCAGAATCACCGGGATCCGTTGAAGCGTTCCAGAGTTATAACCTCATAAAGGGACAGTGGTCAGAAATGTAAAAATTGGCCCAGTCATTAACGTGCAAACCACCCTCGGGGCTTAAGGGGTTAAGAAGCTACAGCGCAGGTCACTTAACATGGAATAAACTGTTCTTCCTCCTAGGCAGATTCCTTCATGAAGTATACAAAGTGATGAGTGACGAAAAGTGAACTATCCCAGCAATTCTCAGATATTTTTGGAGGATTATTTTTGTTACAATCTTACGTTAAAAAAAAGGGTTTTCTTTGTGCTTAGAATAAATTTAGCGCAGGACGGACTGTACTCTAGAATTTAGGAAACTACTCTTAACGGTTTGAGTGCCATCCTCCAAAAAGCTGTTAGTCTGATGGGAGTCATGTACTTACCTTCCGCCGTGGGTTTAGTGGTAATGTTGAAAACTGCTGACTTAGTTTCAACAGTTTTTATTGCAGATAACATCAAAACAACATGAATGACATAGAATATGTAGTACAAGGATCCCCTCGCAGGGGGAAATATAGCAGACTACATAGGAGAAAAACAATATCCTTGACTTATTGAGTTTAGTTGTAGAAAACAAATACACATCAACATGAACTCAACTGTGTTGCGACAGTTAAAAGAGGGGAAAGGGAAGAGGGGGGATATAGAACCTTAGGTGATAATGATGGGAGTTAAGTTGATGAAATCTAAAATTCGTGTAACTCATAAGTCGTAGCCATCAGTTAGTGGTGTCTGTGTTATATTTTATACAGATAGTGACATTATTCTGGTAAATTCGCCATCAGTCTGTGATTGGATCCATGGGTCCTAGATACCTCGAAAGATTTCAAGAGAATCGGATCTAGTGGCTTCAATTTTTTCATATAACATTATTAGATTTATTTGTCTTTTCACCTGGTTTATTGACAATGTATTGGTTCCCCATTGTCCAGCAAATGTGATTTCTAGTTGCCATGGTAATAAAATCAATAAGACGACAAGTTTTATTATTGGCGTTTATTGGTCTGTCACCTAAAGGGAGTACTGTAGGTGTAAAGGGTTGTTCCTCTTTCAGAACTATGTTAATTCATTTTATTACATCCTTCCAAAGAGATTTCACTATGGGGCATATCCATCAGGTGTGAAGTGTATCTTCTACGTCAACACATCCCCATCCCCTGAAGCATTTGTCTGAAATTGTATGATAGATATTGTGTAGGTAACTGGGAACATAGTGCGTTCTATGGAGTAATTTAAGAGATGTTTCGGTGAGCGTGATCTGATTGCTTCCTTTTAAAATGTTTTCATAACATTTATACCATCTCTGAGGTGAAAGGGTGATTTGCAGGTCTTCTTCCCATTGTTCCACGGTTTTTAATTTCGAGCCATCTCTGGGTTGATTAAGTGTAGTGTATAGTTGTGATATGAGGCCCTTTCCCAATTGGTCATATAAGCATTTCAGTTCGTAATCAGTTGGTTTTGGATTTAGCGTGTTGATGGTTAAGGTTTGCAAAAAATTAAATATTTGTTCTAATCTAATATTTTCGGACATTGGTACTTGGTGTTTCATAATGAACGTTTGTTTCCACATTCATTTAAAATGGGTAGTTAAGCGCTGCAACCTAGTTATCTTATTTTGTTTCCACCAAGTATGATTGGGGGGAAACATGGGATTATTAAACAGTCTCAAAAGTGGTGATGGATAGGATTGTAGGGCGAATTGAAACCTGTTAGCTCTCCATAGACATAATGAATGAGATGTGTATGAGGAGTGTCTAGCCAGGTCCTTTGGTAAAGGTCCAGTGGCCCAAATCAGACTCTCTAAGGAGTAAGGTGCTATGTGGGAGCTTTCTATTTCAGGCCATAGGGGTGCGTGCTGTTCTGCATTGACAACTGCAAGTTGGGAAATCTGAGCCGCCCTGTAATAATGAGCAAAATTCAGTAAAGAGACACCCCCTTGTCGTTTGTGTCTGAATAAGGTTTGTTGTGAAATACATGGTGAAAACTGCTGACTTAAAGGGAACCTGTCAATTACCATGTAAATGCTGCTGATGTCCTAAATTCAGCATTGTATTTCTTGTGTTTCTGTGTCACTTCAGTCCTGAGAAATGACCCCTCTATCATGTACATAATGCTAGCCTTTTTAGCCAACTGGGCGTTGTCCTAAAAAAATGACCAGAGAAGAGTTTATCACACCTACTGTACTTGACTAAAGACCCCCTTCCCTAGATTTATATAGCGGGAAAATAGGGTCATATCTCAGGAATGGAGAGAATGAGGAACTAATGAGAAACAACAACGAATTCAAGAGAACAGTGCGGCATTTACACCAGGTGAAAAATAAAAATGCATATTTATAGTAAGTGACACACTGAAGACCCGAAAATTCAGGTCTGAATATAGTCCAGTCCCTCATATCCTGAGGGATGCTGAGATATTTTCAGGGCAAACACCTCTCCTTATATACATAAAAAAATATTGTGAACCTGATTTCCAAATCTTGAATAGGCATTTGCAGTCTTTGTACCACTCTGCCCTCTACTGGAGTCATTGGACCCCTTGGCAGTACCATGACTAGAAAGCTTTCCGAGGGAAAAGTTAACAAAAATATCCTATGTCGGCATAACCCAAACATTTACAAGTTCTACTAAAAAGAATGCCCTAGTAAAGGATACTGCATAGATATTTAGCAAGGAAGTGGTTAAAATCCAAAGTGCACAATCCAAAAACCTTCTACCCTTCCTCAAAAATGCCTGTGAGAGAGATTCCAGTAAAGGGTAGGCATAACATTCATTTCAAGAAAACCGCAAGGCAGTGAGGAAGTAGGAAAACATTGTCCAGACGCATAAATATTGCTCACATTTTGAGTCTCCTAATGCCAGGAAGGATCTGGAGGATCCTGTTGAGCAGGAAAAACAAAAATGGAAGCAACGTGGTTCTGCAATCTGGAGTTTCTCAATCAGGCAAACAACAGGTAATTTGGGGCTATGCAGTGATCTGACATCATGACGAACAGTGATGAAGTGTTCAATTCAGCCAAAATGAAAAAAAAATAAGGAAACCATTCATTAATTGGGAAACCTAAAAGAATCAGTAATAGTTATTTTCTGGCCTAAACCATCCCACCATCCGTAGACAACCTTCTCGCCATTGTGAATATTCCTTCTGTTGTCAATAAAGAATGGAAAGTCCGAGGAAGTATTTAAGGATATGTGCCCACACTCAGGAATTGCTTCAGCTTTGACGCTGTGTATTTATGCAGCGTCAAAAACACAGCGGCCAGATGTTACAGCATATATCCCATGTCCACTATGCGTGTATGTGCACCTGTGGATCATCTGCGGAAACCAACATGTATCGCAGGTTTACAAGCCGCCGCATGTCAAATTCTCTTGCAGAGACGCTAGTCTCCTCAACAGCAATTTCAACAATACAATATAGTCGGATGCGGTTAAATCCGAATGGCTCAGTGAACACATGCAGATTTACCTGCGTGATTAGAACACAGTGTTTTGGATGCAGCGAAAATACGCTGCATCCAAAGCGCTGCTACTTCCTGATCGTGGGAATGTAGCCTAACAATTGGGCTGAGGATACTCACCCATCAATTAACCCACACCTGGTTAAATAGCAGAGTCCACAGAGCGTGATGTTCCACTTGTGGACAATGACTGGTGGGTGATGTTACAAATAGTGACAGTTACAGGAAGTATGTATAGACAGTGCAAAGGTAGCAGTAGCACCCCTCAAGAGAAGACACCAGTATAGTAAATGGCCCACCATAAGTAGAAGCACTACTACAGATTTTTCATTGGTGTCCAGGACCTTCAATTTACACTTCCACCAACCAAGGAAGGCTTAATATTCCCTTTACATTTAAAAAACAATGTGGCATAATTTGCCCTTATTTCAAAGTACACATGTAATGCTATTTCAGCCTATGATGTTACCATCCACAAGAATAGCTCTATGACATTTTAACTGAAAGCTAAAGCTAAGACTATCCTTAACTATTAGCAAAGGTTCAGTTCACTGCCCTTGCCTTGTTCTCTGACCAAGGCAAAGTGACTTATTGTTACGGCCTTGGTAAACTACTTGAGATTAGGCCCCCACCACCCCACATGCCCTGTACTAGCTACCTGGGCATAAGTTTGGACCACAAACAATCCAATATTTTCCAATGGGATAATCACAAATCCACCCAATAAATTCACTCTATTACATTTTTACATTTATATAAAAAGTGGAAATCTCCATTATCACATGAGGCTAATTTCCTCCTTTACTCTCTTTCAGCTATACCTGGTACACAGGTGTCTTTCTGCCATGTCCTCGTGGTAGACCACAAATATGCCAGGCATCTTGGGTGGAACTGTGGTTGCTTGACGCTTCGCAGCTCTATCCCTAAAGGAAAGTGGTAGACCACCAGCGCCCTTCACACATTCACACAGGGCCTCGTATTAGTGACTCGGGAAAATTTAACAAGCTCATCTGTTTAAGATTACATCTAATCTGTTTTATAGACACACATATTCCCCACCAATGTTACAGATTTTTGGCAATCTGATAGCTCATAACTCGAGCCGGCCGTGGGTGGCAGGGCCTATCATAAATTACGACAGACAGTCCATTCAACATCAAATACTTGAGAAAGATCTCCAGCATGAATATATATCTAGATATAACACAAGATACATATACTGTGTGTTTGAAGACTTAGGTTATGACTAGAAGAGATATTTGAGAGGAGATTCTTCTCATTGCCTCCTGCGGTGACTTCTACTCTGAGAAAACTAATAAACTCCGTGATTTACGGTAACGTACTTGTCCTTCAGAATTGGACAATTGATCTGGGATTGCACAAATATGATTAAAGCAACTACAAAAGATTTGCTACAGGTCAATAAAAACCGTATGTTCCTAATATCTATCACTGTTTTGTAACCATGGATGATGTCATGGTAGATGAGGCCAACGTATAAAAGTTGAGGGAAAGACCTTTTTGGAAAATGTGAGAACGGTGATGTTGATCATCATTCTGCCACAGCTCTTATAATGTTTTTCAGGCATATTAGAAGTCATCAGTGGAGATCAATAAGCCAAGACCCTCAATAGCTTGAAAGAATGCTTTTCAACTCAAACCATTGAAATAGCCAGTGGAGCCATGAGGACAGCAATCCATTTATTGTAGTGACCAACAAGGGTTTTGAGTGATGGATCTCCATTGATGACCTCATATCTTCTTACATGAATTTGACTAATGATTTGATATGTATGATTGCCTCCAAAAAGCATTGGTGGATGCAAAGACCTAAGCAAGTTATTCTCCATTGTTGCTTAGTGGTGGGATGGTATAAGTTTATCTCCATGATTGGTCAGTTTCGGGAAGGAATAAGCAAGCTCTTCTCCATGGTTGATTAGTTTTAAAAAGGCCTAAACACTTTCTTCTCTATGTTTAATCAATTTTGGGAAGGCTAAGGTGAGCTCTATGGTTGTAACAGTTTCTAAGATGCCATCTTGGTAAAGATGTTGACAGCTACTGAAAAATTCATCAGAATTGAGGACTTGCTGATAAGGTGTAACCATAACCATCTTTTTTTCCAGAATTGTAACTACGGTATTTGTATAAAATTTTGTAATATTTATCAAAATACTTTTTATTGTGAAATCAGTTTGACGAGTGATGGTTGACTTCTATGAGATGGGCAGAATTAGAAAATATTACAATGACAAATACAATAAAAACTTATTTTGGGGTTACCGGGTCAATTTTTTATAAAGTATTTTTGGGCAAATATGAGATTAGATCTTAGTAGTGGGAAAATGAAAACATTTTCTACCTTCTCCAATAAGATCTGCTGTTTTCAAAAATATAGAGGAGTTCAACTAGGCACCACAAAAATGCCACTTGGGCAATTTATGCTTTGGTCCCACAGACCATTACCCAGGTCTTATTGATCCCTCCATTTTATTTCAGTCATTCTCAGTGAGTTACCTTCAATCCGAATATCACATCACTCAGTGGTGACAATTGACTTTCTTCCTAACATATGGTGTCTGTGGCCTCACTCGAGGAATATGTGTGAATCAGAAGCCGCAGATCATGGTACGGTCCAAGAACTTCTAAATTAAGCTAAGTGCATTATTTTCCCTATAGATGTAGTTTTATCAAGACAAGAACTATTCCTGGAGCCCCTGGCAAAATATCACAGCTTACTGATGAAAATAATATTTTATTAAATAAATTATATTCATACAGCTCCAATGGAAACTAATATATTATATTAATGCAAAACTGCAGTGTTTAAATAAATAAAAATATAAATAATATATAACTGGTTGCTATATACATAAACCTGAAATGAAATATTGTAATCCTGCCCATTATAAAGAATATACACTATATAAAGAAAAGTATTGAGTCGCATATCTTAGGGTACCGTCACACAGTACCATTTTCATCGCTACGACGGCACGATTCGTGACGTCGCAGCGTCGTACGATTATCGCTCCAGCGTCGTAGACTGCGGTCACACTTTGCAATCACGGCGCTGGAGCGATGCCGAAGTCCCCGGGTAACCAGGGTAAACATCGGGTTACTAAGCGCAGGGCCGCGCTTAGTAACCCGATGTTTACCCTGGTTACCAGCGTAAACGTAAAAAAAACAAACAGTACATACTTACATTCCGGTGTCTGTCCCCCGGCGCTGTGCTTCTCTGCACTGTGTAAGCGCCATAGCCGGAAAGCACAGCGGTGACGTCAGACGTCACTGCTGTGCTCGCTTTCCGGCTGGCCGGCGCTCACAGTGCAGAGAAGCTGAGACGCCGGAGGACAGACACCGGAATGTGAGTATGTACTGTTTGGTTTTTTTACGTTTACGCTGGTAACCAGGGTAAACATCGGGTTACTAAGCGCGGCCCTGCGCTTAGTTACCCGATGTTTACCCTGGTTACAAGCGAACATATCGCTGGATCGCTGTCACACACAACGATCCAGCGATGTCAGCAGGTGATCAAGCGACGAAAGAAAGTTCCATACGATCTGCTACGACGTACGATTCTCAGCAGGGTCCCTGATCGCTGCTGCGTGTCAGACACTGCGATATCGTAACGATATTGCTAGAACGTCACGAATCGTACCGTCGTAGCGATCAAAATGGCACTGTGTGACGGTACCCTTAATCAATGGATTTTAACCTCTGCTGCCCCCGATATATAACATCCACCCCCCCCCCCCACCATGCTGTTTGCCTTTTACTAACATGTGGCAGAATGCCTGGTGATAAAGAGCTCATTGATACCAGTGCGGTCCTGTAATAGGAGACACCGCTGTAACAAGTCAGTTAATGACATTTCTTCCCTCCTGGTGTTAACATCGTCATGACATGGGTTTCCTTGGCCGAGCAGCTGCATTCAGCCTTATATAACCAAGCACAATGCCAAGCATCAGATGGAGTGGTGTAAAGCCGCCACCTCTGGACTCACGAGGAAACATGTTCTGTGCAGTGATGGATCACACTTCTCTATTTGGCATCTGCAGGACAAGTCTAGGTTTGGTGAATGTTAAGAGAACGTTACCCGTCTGACTGCATTGTACCCTCTGTGCAGTTTGAGGGAGGAGAGATAATGCTATGGGCTTGTTATCAGGGGTCGTCCTTGATCCCTTAGTTTCAGTGAAATGATATCTTAAAGGGGTTGTCCACTACTATGAAACCCCCTCTTGATCTGAATGTTTGGCCCCGATAAAAAAAAAAAAGGTTATACTCACCTCCCGTGTCTGCGCCGTTCCAGCGGTGTCTGCACTCGCGGTCTCTCATGTGGTTGCATGACACGTGGTGCCCGGTGCCCAATCAGAGCTGGTGTTACTGTCCCCGCCTTCATATAAATTGAACATGAAGAAGTCCGGGCTGCGACTGATCGGACTTCCTCTTCATGTTCAATTCGGAATGGCGCCGGCACGGGAGGAGAATGTAAGCGTTTTTATTTTAAAGGGGCCAAACATTTAGATCAAGAAGGGGTTGTCCTAGTAGTAGACAACCCCTTTACTGCTTTAGTACACATGCTGTGGACAATTGTAGCTTCCAACTTTGTGGGAGCAGTTTAGGGAAGGCCCTTTTCTGTTCCCCATGACTGTGCCCAGTGTGCTAGCTCCATAAAGCATGGTTGGGGGGGATGTTTGGTATTGAAGATGGCCAGTCGCACAGTGCTGAGACACCAATCCCATCCAAGAACGGAGATTGTGAGCCTCTCCTCAACATCAATTTTTTGACCTCACAAAAATTTGCACACAGTCATCTTGAAACTCTTGTAGAAAACCTTCCCAGAAGAGCAGGAGCTGTTATATCTGCAAGGGGATGACCAACCCTACATAACTAATTCATTACAGATCCTGTTTTCAAGAATTTAGATAATTTCATATGTAACTGGTGTTTTTCTCTAAGTACAGTGAGTCAAATTAAGAATAAACAAATTCTTGGTGACAAGTTCCCCTTCTATATCCCACCGAATTCCATGCATTCATGAGGCACTGAAGAATGTTTGATACATCGGCCATACTTCCCGCCATAAAAGGAAAATATGTGAATATCGAGGTGGCAGCAGATCAGGGACAGTTATCCGCTCACTATCTGATGCAGACTTCCTGGTGAGAACAATAGAGGAAGCTGCCAGGGTTATGATACAGAGCCAGGCATGTACCGATTACATGAGAGTACCTGCGGAGAGCGCACAGATCACAAATACTTGGCATAGCAAAGATAAACAGTCAGCTGGTAATTGTGATTAACTAATCACCTTGAAAAGACAATAGCAGTGATAGTGGTGAACGTATTGTTTTTATTCTCTCCCAAAAAAGGCAGGTGTCTTTACACTGTCCAATGCCTTAGGCCATGTTCACACTTTGCAGGTGACCTCTGCGGGTTCTCCCGCAGCGGATTTGATAAATCTGCAGGGCAAAACCGCTGTGGTTATCCCTGCAGATTTATCGCGGTTTGTTCCGCGGTTTCCGCTGCGGGTTTCCGCCTATACTATTGATGCTGCATATGCAGCAATATGCAGCATCAATAGTAATGTTAAAAATAATAAAAATTGGTTATACTCACCCTCTGATGTCCGGATCTCCTCGGTGCTACACCCGGCGGTCCGGTTCCAAAGATGATGTGCGAGAAGGACCCTTCGTGACGTCACGGTCATGTCACCGCGACGTCACGGTCATGTGACCGCGACGTCACCGCAGGTCCTGTTCGCACAGCAACTCTGACCGGCCGGCCGCGTGCAGCGCTGAGAGGTGAGTATAACATGATTTTTTATTTTTATTCTTTTTTTTACCTCAAATATGGTTCTCAGGGCCTGGAGGAGAGTCTCCTCTCCTCCACCCCGGGTACCACCCGCACATTATCCGCTTACTTCCCGCAACGTGGGCACAGCCCCATGCGGGAAGTAAGCGGTTCAATGCTTTCCTATGGGTGCAGAATCGCTGCGATTCTGCACAAAGAAGTGACATGCTGCAGGTTTTAAACCGCTGCGTTTCTGCGCGGTTTTTCCCGCAGCATGTGCACAGCGGTTTGCGGTTTCCATAGGGTTTACATGTAAATGGAAACGCTATGGAAACTGCTGCGGACCCGCAGCATCAAAATCGCGGCGGTTCCGTGGTAAAAACCGCAAAGTGTGAACATGGCCTAAATAAAAAAATGACTGACATTCACAGGAAGAGCATGTATGATGGAGATATATCCCCAAAGTGAACCAACAAAACTACTATAACACTGCCCCCTAAGAACAAGATAACTACTACAAAACTGCCTCTATGTACAAGAATATAACTACTATAATACTGCCCCTATGTATAATATAACTACTATAATACTGCTTCCTATGTACAAGAATATAACTACTATAATACTGCCCCTATGCACAAGAATATAACTACTATAATACTGCTCCTATGCACAAGAATATAACTACTATAATACTGCCTCTATGTACAAAAATATAACTACCGGTACTATAATACTGCTCCTATGTACAAGAATATAACTACTATAATAATGCCCCTATGTACAAGAATGTAACTACTATAATACTGCTCCTATGTACAAGAATATAACTACTATATTACTGCTCCTATGTACAAGAATATAACTACTATATTACTGCCCCTATGTACAAGAATATAACTACTCTAATACTGCCCCCATGTACAAGAATATAACTACTATAATACTGTTCCTGAAGCCATTTTTTATAACACCAGATGGTACAATGAGCCCTAGTTGAGATGGAAGGATTAAAGATTTATATGTCCTCTAAAATAACTAGTACATCCATTTATGTGCTCCTTAAAGGGCAGCCCCTCACTTCTTGTTCTCCCTAGTAAAAGTGGTGGTATGTCTGCGGTCACTCTTCTGTTCTCTGCAGTAACATTGAGGATCGGATATCAGGTTTGGTCAGATCTTCATAATCTGAGCACTGAATGTCATTCCCGAGAGACAGGTGTAAGTATGAAATCAGCCTAACATTTCAGCTTCAGGAGAGGATACATATCAATGCTGCTGTGAAACACTTTATGAGGAATCCTAATGATCGCACACCATGGGCAGCAACGGCAGATCCTGGAAGCCACATTGTGATGTGATGATGTTGGTGGACTAGGTCATAAGTAGTCCCAGGACAGCAGTGTTTGGGGTAGAAATGTCTGATCTCACTACACTACAATGTTATAACAGCATCCTCATCATTTCTACTGACACTGTCAAGAAGCGTTTAAAAAAAAAGACTCGCAATGAGCAAACTGTCCTCTGTCCCTCTTATGTCCAATGAGTCATGTACAGTGGAGGTAGTCTCCAAAGATGGTGTGATAGTGATCCTACATCTGGTCCTCGGGAACTGCAATGGCAGCCAACCAACAAGCGTTATACTGGTGTAAGGGTCATTTCACCCATTTTGCCAGCATGGGAAATTCAAAATGATGTAGCTTTGACACCTTTGAGCTCCAATGCAAAAGATTTCTTAGGCCCTCCAGGTATCAAATGCCTTTTATACTACTGCTACTTAGGTGTTAGAGGAACTTTTTGAAAGCCATGCAGTTCCAAGTTCTAAAACAGACCGGAACTTTTGCATCCGCACCCACTGTTATGGAGCACTGTATTGGAGGTTCTGTAGCTGTCACAGTTATGGGGCACTGATGGTGTTACTCGTATGGTGGGGGCAGTTTGGCTATTAGTATTATGGGGTCTTTGTGACTGTCAATATAATGGGGGGGGGGTTAATGCTCACTGCATGGGGACACTGTAGTTGTAATTGATATGGGGGCAACATTGCTATCACTCTTATTGGTACTGTGACTAGTACTACTATGAAGGAGCCTTGGCCATCGTTGCTGTGGCTGTTATGGAGGCTCTGTGACTGTTATTGTTGCATCTTTGTTGGCACTGTTATGATGAAGCTCTAAGCGTCCTTGGCCCAGGGTCACTCTCGACTCTCAGCTTTAACCGACCTGAAATTACTGATGTCCTTTGTGCAATCTCACTTTTTATGCTAAAACTAGGACTAATGTATCAGTCTAGAGATAGATACACGCCGAGCTATGGACTATACATGGCAAAGAGAATGCTGCCCGGACTGACCCCTGGTGACTGGAATGTGCATTGCTTCCTGCTGACAGAATGCATACTTCGGCTGCATGAACCATCTCCATCCTAACTTTAGGATACAGCTATACTGGGCTAGAAGTTATTCCTGGCTGTGCATCAAAATTACCATGAGGATGAGGGATGATTTCTTCTCATTTCCTTCCAGGAGCCTGGCACTATATCTAGGCAGGGCTGCCATCAGGGCATTACTGCCCTGATTGGCGTATGGGGCCCGATCAGCAGAGGGGGTCCGCATCGGGCCCCAGCGGCAGGATTCTGCCGAAGCAGTAACTAAACATGCGTCCGAGACGCAGGTTCAGTTACTCTATTGCCGTTTAGGCCCACACGGCAATAGTTAAAGGCACCAGCCAATCGGAGACTGGCAGCTGACGTCAGCGCGCACGTCGTCGGCGTATGACGTCATTGTCGGCGAGTGCGCGCTTGAAACGCCTGAAGGGATCATCGCCGCAGGAGCACGGCAAGGTAAGAAGAAAGGTTTTTTTCCATTATTATTATTATTTTAAGCGTCAAGCCGCAATATGTTTCACCGGCAAGATGGAGATACATGGACCATGGGGTTCCATCCTGCCCGGGGCAGAATGGAGAAACGGGGGCAGGATGGAAGACATGGGGGCAGAATGGAGAAAAAGGGGGAAGGATGGAGACAAGGGGCAGGATGGAGACACGGGGGCAGGCTGAAGACACGGAGGCAGGATGGGAGACACGAGGGCAGAATTGGAGACAAGGGGGCAGGATGGAGAAATGGGGGCAGGATGGAGAAAAGGGGGCAGGATGGAGACAAGGGGTAGGATGGAGACATGGAGGCAGGATGGGAGACACGAGGGCAGAATTGGAGACAAGGGGGCAGGATGGAGACAAGGGGGCAGGATGGAGACAAGGGGGCAGGATGGAGACATGGAGGCAGGCTGAAGGCACGGAGGCAGAATGGGAGACACGAGGGCAGAATGGGAGACACGAGGGCAGAATTGGAGACAAGGGGGTAGGATGGAGACACGGGGCAGAATGGAGACATGGGGCAGAATGGAGAAAAGGGGGCAGGATGGAGACAAGGGACAGGGTGGAGACACAGAGGCAGGCTGAAGACACGGAGGCAGGATGGGAGACATGAGGGCAGAATTGGAGACAAGGGGGCAGGATGGAGAAATGGCAGGATGGAGAAAAGGGGGCAGGATGGAGACACGGAGGCAGGATGGGAGACACGAGGGCAGAATTGGAGACAAGGGGGCAGGATGGAGACAAGGGGGCAGGATGGAGACATGGAGGCAGGCTGAAGGCACGGAGGCAGGATGGGAGACACGAGGGCAGAATTGGAGACAAGGGGGCAGGATGGAGACAAGGGGCAGGATGGAGACAAGGGGGCAGGATGGAGACAAGGGGGCAGGATGGAGACAAGGGGGCAGGATGGAGACAAGGGGCAGGATAGAGACACGGGGGCAGGCTGAAGACACAGAGGCAGGATGGGAGACACGAGGGCAGAATTGGAGACACGGGGGCAGAATGGAGACACGGGGGCAGGATGGAGAAAAGGGGGCAGGATGGAGAAAAGGGGCAGGATGGAGACACGGGAGCAGGCTAAAGACACGGAGGCAGGATGGGAGACACGAGGGCAGAATTGGAGACAAGGGGCAGAATGGAGACACGGGGCAGAATGGAGACATGGGGCAGGATGGAGAAAAGGGGGCAGGATGGAGACAAGGGGGCAGGATGGAGACAAGGGGGCAGGATGGAGACACGGGGGCAGGCTGAAGAAACGGAGGCAGGATGGGAGACACGAGGGCAGACAGAGACACGGGGCAGAATGGAGACACGGGGGCAGGATGGAGAAAAGGGGGCAGGATGGAGACAAGGGGCAGGATGGAGACACGGAGGCAGGATGGAGACACGGAGGCAGGATGGAGACAAGGGGCAGGATGGAGACACGGAGGCAGGATGGGAGACACGAGGGCAGAATTGGAGACAAGGGAGCAGGATGGAGACAAGGGGGCAGGATGGAGACACGGAGGCAGGATGGAGACACGAGGGCAGAATTGGAGACAAGGGAGCAGGATGGAGACAAGGGGGCAGGATGGAGACAAGGGGACAGGATGGAGACAAGGGGACAGGATGGAGACAAGGGGGCAGGATGGATACAAGGGACAGGATGGAGACACGGAGGCAGGCTAAAGACACAGAGGCAGGATGGGAGACATGAGGGCAGAATTGGAGACAAGGGGCCAGGATGGAGACATGGGGGCAGAATGGAGACAAGGGGGCAGAATGGAGACAAGGGGGCAGAATGGAGACAAGGGGCAGGATTGGAGACACAGGGCAGAATGGAGACACAGGGCAGAATGGAGACACAGGAGGCAGGATAGACACACACGGGGCAGGATGGAGACATGATGCAGCATGGAGACAGATAGGGCAGGAATATGGGGCAGGATTGGAGACACAGGGCAGAATGGAGACATGGGGCAGAATGGAGACACGGGGCAGAATGGAGACACGGGCAGAATGGAGACACAGGGGCAGGAATATGGGGCAGAATGGAGACAGGGGGCAGGAATATGGGGCAGGATGGAGACAAGGGGCATAATGGAAACACGGGGGCAGGCTGGAGACACGGGGGCAGGACGGAGACACGGGGGCAGGATGGAGACAGATGAGGCAGGATCATGGGGCAGAATAGAGACAGATGGGCAGGATCATGGGGAAGGATGGATACAATGGAGCCAGATGGGGCAGGATCATGGGACAGATGGGGCAGGATGGGAAAACATATGGTGCCAGGATGGGAGAACATATGGCTGGAGCCAGGAATGAGACACACGAGGGCCAGGATGGGGGACATTATTACCATAGGGGCTAATTAAGGGATATTATTACTGCAGTGATGTATTTATTTTATTTTTTGAGGATACTGTTTTAAATGGAGGAGGCGGTCCTGTTATTGTGCAGAGCAACACTGTTGCCTTTTTTTCTTCATGTGGTGTAGTTTAGAATTTGGGAACAAAATAAGTAATGTGTTCTGCAAGCGGTGCTCTAGATAACTGTTATGTCCTGCAGAGACGAGCCCTGGTTGGAAGAAGTGACGGCGGTCTGTGGTGGATGAAGATGAAAAGCGAAGATGAAGGACTTCACCTAGAAACGTCACTTTTGAGTCAGAGTGTTACCTGAATACTGACACTATATACTGTATACTGTATACAGCGGCCCTGTGTACAATGTCACCAGTGATCACTGTATTACACTATACACAGAGCTCCTGTGTATAATGTCACCGGTAATAACTGCATTACCTGTACACTGACACTATATACAGAGCTCCTGTGTATAATGTCACCAGTGATCACATGTATTACCTGTACACAGACACTGCATACTAAGTACAGATCTCCTGTGTATAATGGCACTTATGGTGATATTAGTATTGTGTTTTTTTTATTACTGATCAGTGTTGTAGTATTCAGTGGTTTTAATATGTGGTCTGGTCATGGTGTGGCAGTATTTGTTCTTTGTATGTGGTATTATAGGTCAATATGTGGTGGTAATATATGGTCTAGTCATGGTGTGGTGGTATTTGTTCCTTGTATGTGGTATTATTGGTCACCATGTGGTGGTAATATGTGGTCTGGACATGGGGCGGTGGTATTTGTCCCTTGTATGTGATATTATTCGGTCACTGTAGTGGTAATATGTGGTCTGGACATGGTGTGGCGGTATTTGTTCCTTGTATGTGGTATTATAAGTCACTATGTGGTGGTAATATGGTGTCTGGTCATGGTGCGGTGGTATTTGTCCCCTGTATGTGATATTATTGGTCATTTTAAAATTTGAGAAATAAGTAAAAATATACCTAAATTGTATTGGATATTTTAACAAATGATTAATAAGTTAGAGTAGTGCTTGGCCAAAAGAGTCTAGCTTCTCGTGGTGGCAGCTTAAAAAAATCTTTTGACCAAAACAAAAGCTGCTGGCTATATGTGTGATCTGGTGATTGGAACTGTTAATGTGTGATTGGTGAGAAGTGGAGATTTTCCAAGAGGCAGCGGTGGGACTGTGGACAGTTCTAGGGGTGGAGGCGGGGCTGGGGTGGAGCCTGGGCAGAGTCTCAAGGGGGCCCCGAAAATGTTGCCAGTATGGGGCCCCGAAATTCCTAGTGGCAGCCCTGTGTCTAGGTTACCCCCTATATGCAAAATCTGTGAAGAATGCAAATACTGGAGTGCATTCTAGGACATTTTTTTTCAAAGAACCACAAATATGTATGCTCTGTGCAAACAGCACCCCACATACAGGGGACAGTAGAGAATTGTAAGTCCCCAAAAGTCTGGCAATTAATCGGAAACAAAACTGTTGAATGCAGCTTTGGATGCGAATAGAGAAAAAAAAATATAATATTGGTGGAAATGGGTTCTCTTTGATCTTCAGTGTACTTGTGGTATAGAGGAGATAGCTTGAGGAACAGGTCTATGAGTGCAATGAATCAGGAGTTACACCAATAGTTTGACTTTCCTCCAAGACATCGCCCAGGAGATGTAAGAGGATAAAGTACTGGGATGCTGAGCCTTGAAGACACGTGCCAGAGATCTGTTCCAGGATGGAGGCACAGACACGGCTCTTTGATGTTATTCACTAGAAGACACGGTATGAATCATATTTCAGAAAAAGGAGATTTAGGAGCCAGAAGTGGAGGTGGAACCGGTGAGAGCGAAACTGGTGACTCAGATGACAAACCAACCTTATACAGCTAAGTAGGGTCCACCTAACTGTTACTCGGGTCTTCCAATCACCTATATACTGTATATACTCATCCAGAGCCTCATCATGCATGAACAGGGGCTACAATTGTACAGCATGATCTGCTCATCCTGCACGTTTCCTTATTTTCTGCCCATGGCTTCTGGTTCTGGAAGGATGTGGCTATTTGACAGTTGTGATGCATAAACTTTGGTGCCAGTGGATATACCAAAAGCTGGTAGCCTCTGTTAGGGTCTTGCTGAGGTCTCCCCTGCTCCTCCTCTCAGCGCTATCCTCATCTCAAAGCATCAACAGCCTGATTTTCCAGCTCGATGCAGGAATGCAACTCAGTAATTGGATATTAAACAGACAGCTACTGTACCTTATTAATAGTCTGACGTAAATCTTTCAGCTCAGAAACATTTGCCCGACTGTTTACTGAATGTGGCAGAAGATTGGTGCCAATATCTAAGGAGAAAAAGATTACTATCAAATGTACAGCCGTAGCGCAGGACTGAGGGCAATAACATTACCCAATAACATGGCATTGACCTCATATGTTCCCTGAAAACCCGGGTCCAGATGAATCTATAAATAAAGAAATTACACAAAAAGCAACTCCAAAATATACCTGATACCAGAAGTGACTGGTTATTGCTTATCCTACTATAACACTGCAACTATGTACAAGTATATAAGAACTATAATACTGCCCCCTATGTACAAGAATATAACTACTATAATACTGTCCCCTATGTGCAAGAATATAACTACTATAATACTGTCCCCTATGTGCAAGAATATAACTACTATAATACTGCTCCCTATGTGCAAGAATATAACAACTATAATACTGCTCCTATGTGCAAGAATATAACAACTATAATACTGCTCCTATGTACAAGAATATAACTACTATAATACTGCTCCTATGTACAGGAATATAACTACTATAATACTGTCCCCTATGTGCAAGAATATAACTACTATAATACTGCTCCCTATGTGCAAGAATATAACTACTATAATACTGTCCCTATGTACAAGAATATAGCTATTATAATACTGCCCCTATGTGCAAGAATATAACTACTATAATACTGCCCCTACATACAAGAATATAACTACTATAATACTGCCCCTATGGACAAGAATATAACTACTATAATACTGCTCCAACGTACAAGAATATAACTACTATAATACTGCCCCTATGTTCAAGAATATAACTACTATAATGCTGCCCCTATGTATAAGGATACAACTACTATATTACTGCCCTCTAGATATAAGAAAATATTTACTATAAGGCCATGTGCACACGCTGCGGATTCCATTGCGGAATTTTCCGCAGCGGTTTTGATAAATCCGCAGTGCAAAACCGCTGCGGTTTTTACTGCGGATTTATTGTGGTTTTTATTGCGGATTCCGCTGCGGGTTTTCACCTGCAGTTTTCTATTGGAGCAGGTGTAAACCCGCAGCGGAATCCGCACAAATAATTGACATGCTGCGGAATGTAAACCGCTGTGTTTCCGCGCGTTTTTTTTCCGCAGCATGTGCACTGTGGCTTTCGTTTCCCATAGGTTTACATTATACTGTAAACGCATGGGAAACCGCTGCGGACCCGCAGCTGCGGAAACGCTGTGGATCTGCAGCAAAATCCGCAGCGTGTGCACATACCCGCTCCCATTATTCTTTTTATGGTCTTAGCGGTATTATTGCGTTCTATAATGTAGTGTAACCAGAAACAGTTTGATCTCACACAGTTGCTGTTTATTTAAAGTGTCTGCACCAACATCACTACGCACGTGTTATGTAGCTGTCTGGACCAGGACCCTTCTTTTTTTGCACAAGACAAACCAGAGATCTTTGCTTTGCTGAATATGATGGGAATCTGCATTATTACATCATTACAATAGATCTGTTTCTTCCTTATTGCTATTACAGTCAGGACTCCAGGATAGCTGTGTGACAACCCATGTAGGAGTCACAATTATGATCCTGTCGGTCGTCACCCAACTTTTGATTACACAGATATAACCAATAAGATGGTTGAACAACTCTAGGGCTTACTGGGACCACAGCTTCTACCCTCACTGGTGGCACTGGCCATTGTCACGACGAGGCGGATGTTTTAGAATGAGCCTCATGTCATCGCTGAGCCAGGTGCGGACAACTGCATATTTACTGATGATGCCATCAAGTTGTGGCAACGGCCTGACCCCCTCCCCCATATCAACCCCCTGTCCCACCCACATTCATCACGGTCATATTTAGTTATAAAGCGACGTCCCATGACGGCCGGTAGATGGATTCATTTTGTTCAAATAGGAAAGAGGCCAAAAATACACTTAGAACAAGGACTATATTTAATGGGCATCCAGGGGTGGGCTGCAGGTGAAGATGCGGGGTTATGGACAGTGTTGTGGTGACAGGGTAAACGACTGAGGTCCAAAATAACTTATGGAAACCAGGGTTCAGAAGAAAAAGACAGGATGTTGAAGGGAATTAACTGAATGAAGAAAGTTAGGGATTGTACTGAGAATTATCTGAGTGGATGAGCAAGGAGAACGTAGAGATTGCAAAGACAACTTAATGACTGAAAAAGAGGGAGGAATATCTGAAGGGAATAAGTGAATGAATGAGGAAAAGGTAAAAATTGTGAAAGAAATTACCAAATTAATGAATAAAAAGTAGAGATTGTGAGGAAATGAGTAAATGGGGAAAGGGTAGTGATTGTGAAAGGAATTGTCTGAGTGAATGAACAAGGAAAAGGTAGGGACTGAGAATTAAATGAATTAACGAGAAAATGTTAGGCATTGTGAACGGGATATGTGAATGAAAAGAGGTAGGTATTTTGAAGGGAATTTTCTGCATGATGGATTAATGAATGAATGAATGTATGAATGTATCAAGAAACAGGACAGACTGTAGAAATGAACAGAAGTTAAATACAGAAAATTAGGAATTATATACAGAGAATGTCAGGAGAAAAAAATAGTAGGCCTAGAAAATGAACAGAAAGAGCGAGAAAATGGTAGGGATTATGATGGAATGTAGAGAGAATGAATTGAAATAGAGATTATGATAATGAAGAGAAGATAAATTAAGAAAATGGGGAATAAATAGGGGATTGATGAAGAGAAGATTGGGCTGTAGCGAACTAACAGAAAGGGGGATGAGAATTTTGATGGAATGGAGAGTGAATGAAAATAGTGTAGTGTAGTGCAGCGGTGTCCACACCGTGCAGTAATGAGGCAGTGACCCAGGAAAGTTCAAAGCAAACGTGTTTAACCCCTTAACGACCGCAGATACGCCTTTTAACGGCGGCAGTTAAGGGTACTTAAACCACTGTGGAAAAAGTGAGTAGCACCCCCCAGAGTCGGATTTTCTCTGGGGTCTCAGTTGCCGGGGGTAGCCGAGACCCCAGAGAACATGATTGGGGTTTTTTTACCGACCCCCGAGTTGCGATCGTTGGTAATTAACCGTTTGCCGGTGGCTGCAAAAAAAACAACAACGCAATTTCCCATTTAATTTCTCTGTCCTCCAATGTGATCGCACATCAGAGGGCAGAGAAATGGGGTCCCTGATCTCCCCCCGATACTCACATGTCTCCCCCGGTGCTCCTCGTGGCTCCCCGATGGGCGCCGCCATCTTGTTCCGGACAAAAAATGGCAGGCACCCGGAAGATCTGTGGGGTCTCGGCTGCCGGGGGTAGCCGAGACCCCAAAGAACATGATCGGGGTTGGTTTTTACCGACCCTTGTTTTGCAATCGTTGGTAATTAACTGTTTACCGGCGGCCGCAAAAAAAAAAAAAGCGATGTGTCATTCTCTGTCCTCCAATGTGATCGCACATCAGAGAACAGAAATAGGGGGATTCAGGGACCCTGTTATGCTTACCGGTGTCCCTGGGTCCTCCTGCATCGCCTCCTGGCCACCGGCATCATCTGGTAAGAAAATGGCGGGCGCATGCGCAGTGCGCCCATCATGATCTGCCCGCCCGGCAGCTAGAGGAGTTGGACTAAAGCTAGGGTTAGGGTTGGGGCTAAAGTTAGGGTTAGGGTTGGGGGTAAAGTTAGGACTAGAGCTAGGGTTAGGGCTAAAGTTAGGGCTAGGGTTGGGGCTAAAGTTAGGGCTAGGGTTGCAGCTGAAGTTAGGGTTAGAGTTGGGATTAGGGTTTGGATTAGGGTTGGTATTAGGGTTAGGGTTGGCATTAGGGTTAGGTTTGGGATTAGGGTTAGGTTTGGGATTATGGTTAGGGGTGTATTGGGATTAGGGTTAGGTTTGAGATTAGGATTAGGGGTGTGTTGGATTTAGGGTTTTGATTAGGGTTATGGTTAGGGTTGGGATTAGGGTTGTTTTGGGGTTAGGGTTGTGATTATCGTTAGGGTTGTGATTAGGATTATGGATCGGGTTGGGTTTAGGGTTAAGGGTGTGTTGGGGTTAGGGTTGGAGTTAGAATTGGGGGGGTTTCCACTGTTTAGGTACATCAGGGGTTCTCCAAACGCCACAGCCAATTTTGCGCTCAAAAAGTCAAATGGTGCTCCCTCCCTTCTGAGCTCTGCCGTGCGCTCAAACAGTGGTTTACCCCCACATATGGGGCATCAGCGTACTCGGGATAAATTGGACAACTTTTGGGGTCTAATTTCTCCTGTTACCCTTGTGAAAATAAAAACTTGGGGGGCTAAAAAATCTTTTTTGTGGAAAAAAAAATATTTTTTATTTTCACGACTCTATATTATAAACTTTTGTTTAGCACTTGGGCATTTAAAGTTCTCACCACACATCTAGATAAGTTCCTTGGGGGGTCTAGTTTCCAAAATGGGGTCACTTGTGGGGGGTTTCTACTGTTTAGGTACATCAGGGGCTCTGCAAACGCAACATAACGCCCGCAGACCATTCTATCAAAGTCTGCATGCCAAAATGGCGCTCCTTGCCTTCCGAGGTCTGCCATGCGCCCAAACAGTGGTCCCCCCCACATATGGGGTATCAGCCTACTCAGCACAAATTGCACAATAAATTTTTCGGTCCAATTTCTCCTGTTACCCTTGTGAAAGTAAAAATTTTGGGGTGAAAAGATCATTTATGTGGAAAAAATATGATTTTTTTTATCTTCATGGCTCTACATTATAAACTTCTGTGAAGCAGTTGGGGCTTCATAGTGCTCACCACACATCTAGATAAGCTCTTTGGGGGGTCTAATTTCCAAAATGGGGTCACTTGTGGGGGGTTTCTACTGTTTAGGTACATCAGGAGCTCTGCTAATGCAACATGACGCCCGCAGACCATCCCATCAAAGTCTGCATTCCAAGCCGCGCTTCTTCCCTTCCGAGCTCCGATGTGTGCCCAAACAGTGCCCCCCCCCCCACATATGGGGTATCAGTATACTCAGGAAAAACTGGTCAACAAATTTTGGGGTCTAATGTCTCCTGTTACCCTTGAGAAACTAAAAAATTGCAGGCTAAAAAAATCATTTTTGAGGAAAAAAAAAAGGATTTTTTATTTTCACGGCTCTACGTTATAAACTTCTGTGAAGCACCTGGGGGTTTAAAGTGCACACCACACATCTAGATAAGTTCCTTAAGGGGTCTAGTTTCCAAAATGGTGTCACTTGTGGGGGGTTTCCACTGTTTAGGCACATCAGGGGCTCTCCAAACGTGACATGGCGTCCAATCTCAATTCCAGCCAATTCTGCATTGAAAAAGTCAAACGGCACTCCTTCTCTTCCGAGCTCTGCTGTGCGCCCAAACAGTGGTTTACCCCCACATATGGGGTATCGACATACTCAGGACAAATTACACAACAACTTTTGTGGTCTAATTTCTCCTGTTACCCTTGTGAAAATAACAATTTGTGGGCGAAAAGATCATTTTTGTGTAAAAAAATTCGATTTTTTATTTTCACGGCTCTACGTTATAAACTTATGTGAAGCACTTGGGGGTTCAAAGTGCTCACCACACATCTAGATAAGTTCCTTAAGGGGTCTAGTTTCCAAAATGGTGTCACTTGTGGAGCCTTTCCACTGTTGGACCCGTGGAAGCGCATCGGCGCGAAACGGCCGTCGTCCTTTTCCTCTCCTCTTTGCACCGTTTCCCGTTCCCAGCCGCCTCTCCATATGACGTTTGTCTGATTTTAAGATGAATAAAGGTTTCTAATTCAGCAGTGCCTTGGGGTGAGTGCCACATTTCTTTTTCAATTTCTTTCCACTGTTTAGGCACATCACGGGCTCTCTAAACGTGACATGGCATCCGATCTCAATTCCAGCCAATTCTGCATTGAAAAAGTCAAACGGCGCTCCTTTTCTTCCAAGCTCTGCGGTGCACCCCACATATGGGGTATCGGCGTATTCAGGAGGAATTGCATAACAAAATTTATGGTTAAAGTTCTATTTTTACACTTGAGAAAATAAAAAAAATGGTTCTGAAGTAAAATGTTTGCAAAAAAAAGTTAAATGTTCATTTTTTCCTTCCACATTGTTTCAGTTCCTGTGAAGCACGTAAAGGGTTAATAAACTTCTTGAATGTGGTTTTGAGCACCTTGAGGGGTGCAGTTTTTAGAATGGTGTCACACGTGGTTATTTTCTATCATATAGACCCCTCAAAATTACTTCAAATGTGATGTGGTCCCTAAAAAAAAAATGGTGTTGTAAAAATGAGAAATTGCTGGTCAACTTTTAACCCTTATAACTCCCTAACAAAAAAAAAAATATTGTTTCCAAAATTGTGCTAATGTAAAGTAGACATGTGGGAAATGTTATTTATTAACTAGTTTTTGTGACATATCTCTCTGATATAAGGGCATAAAAATAAAAAATTTGAAAATTGCATAATTTTATAAATTTCTTGTCATATTTCCGTTTTTTTCATAAATAATCGCATGTAATATTGAAGAAATGTTACCACTAACATGAAGTACAATATGTCACAAAAAAAACATTCTCTGAATCAGCGGGATCTGTTAAAGCATTCCAGAGTTATAACCTCATAAAGTGACATTGATCAGAATTGTAAAAATTGGCTCGTCATTAAGTACCAAATTGGCTCTGTCACTAAGGGATTAATGTCCAAAAACTCACACAAAACGAAAAGCATGCGGTATCGCAGCCCGGGCGTCACAACAGTCCATATCCGAGACTGAGGGATGCCAGACGTTTGCTGCTCTTGGCTTTGTATTACCTCACACAAGCTGGACGTTGCAGAGCCACCTGCTCTGCCACTTGCAAACAAACACTGACACACCCGAACCCTTTACGGCAGGGTTTTTTAAATAGAACCTGTTGCCATGGGCCACTTGTAAGACCCGACCTGGAGGGAGCGAACTGACCCACTACCATCCTGTAGTTCGCTCCAAAATTAAAAGCCCATGCCGGGTTTTCTTATACCTGCCTTGGGCAAACAGCTTGTTCAAGACCAAACTTACCGTATATACTCGAGTATAAGCCGAGATTTTCAGACCATTTTTTTCGGTTGAAAGTCCCCCTCTCGGCTTATACTCGAGTCATACCCAGGGGTCGGAAGGGGAGGGGGAGCTGTCTAATAATACTCACCTGCTCCTGGCGTGGTCCCTGCAGGTCCCTGGTTCTCCCGGTGCCTCAGCTTCTTCCTGTACAGAGCGGTCACATGGTACCACTCATTACAGTAATGAATATGCGGCTCCACCTTCCATTGGGGTGGATCCGCATATTACTTACTGTAATGAGCAGTACCATGTGATCGCTCAATACAGGAAGCTGCAGCGCCGGGGAAGCAGGGACTGCACCGCGCCAGGAGCAGGTGAGTATAACGGGGAGTTGAGCGCTGCGCGATATTCACCTGCTCCTCGTTCCGGCCGCCGCTCCGTCTTCAGCGTCTTCTGCAGTGACGCTCAGGTCAGAGGGCGCGCACTAACCACGTCATCACGCCCTCTGCCTGAACGTCAGTGCAGAAGACGCTGAAGACAGAGCGGCGGCCGGAAAGAGGAAAGGTGAATATTTAAAGTGCCAGGGGCCTGAGCAATGGAGACGGAGAGGTGAGTATGTGATTTTTTTTTATCACAGCAACAGCAAATGGGTCAAGTGTCTGTATGGAGCATCTTATGGGGCCATAATCAACGTTTGTGCAGCACTATATGGGGCAAATATCTTTATGGAGCATCTTATGGGGCCATAATTAATGTTTGTGCAGCATTATATGGGGCAAATATCTTTATGGAGCATCTTATGGGGCCATATGGTTTGTGCAGCACTATATGGGGCAAATATCTTTATGGAGTATCTTATGGGGCCATAACGTTTGTGCAGCACTATATGGGGGAAATATCTCTATGGAGCATCTTATGAGGCCGTAATCAACATTTGTGCAGCATTATATTGGGCAAATGTGTCTATGGAGCATCTTATGGGGCCATTATTAACCTTTATGCAGGATTATATGGGGCATATTTTAATATGAAGCATTTTATGGGGCCATTATTAACCTTTATGCAGGATTATATGGGGCATATTTTAATATGGAGCATCTTATGGGGCCCATCGTAAACTTTATGGAGCATTATATGGGGCTCCTGATTCAATATGGATATTCAAAAACACAACCTACTGATGTCTCAATTAATTTTACTTTTATTGGTATCTATTTTTACTTTTGAAATTTACCGGTAGCTGCTGCATTTCCCACCCTAGGCTTATACTCGAGTCATTAAGTTTTTTTGGCAAAATTAGGGGGGTCGGCTTATACTCGAGTATATACGGTACTTTTATTCTGCATTGCAATCACAGTTATATCTGTGACTACAATACACTCAAGCAGCCTCAATACGCTTCTATGCGCATCCTGGGGGGATACATAGTGTCCCTCGCATATTATACCCGTCACTGCTTCACAGTAGGTAGCAAGATAGGATGACAAATAAAGGTGAGATTGTGAAATAATAAACAGGTTTGCACTGTATGGAATGAATAGAAGATGAATGAGGGAAAGGTAAGGACTGTTATTAAATGATCTGAGAAGGAATAAACAAAAGGTGAATAAAAAGTCGAATTGATTGGTAATAAGTAAGAGAGTGAAATTGGGTAAAGTAAGGACTACAGAGGAATTCACAGCGGATACATAAGGAAAAAGGTAGGGATTATGTTATTAAAGAATGAAAAAGGATGTAGGGATTGTAAGGAGGTGAACAAATAATAAGAATTCAGGGGATGAGAAAATGAATGCATACAGGAATAAAAGAGAAAAGATTACAAAGGTAGGGATTGTGATGGAATACTTAAATTATGAAAAGTTAACAGTTACAAGGGAATGAATAAATGAAAATGAATGAAAGGGTGAATGAAAAATAGGGACTTGGATGAAAAGAACCAGGGATCAATGAAGAGAAAATAGGGAAAGACTGCAAATGTACACCGCATTCCAAATTATTATGTAAATTGGATTTAAGTGTCATAAAGATTATTTTTTCCCATCATCCCCTGCATGGTTTGTGTCTCGGGGTGTTTGGATCTCTGAAATCAATCTCAAACACCTGTGATAATTAGTTTTCCAGGTGAGCCCAATTAAAGGAAAACTACATAAGGAGGACATTCAACATTATTAAGCAGGTTTCAAACAATATGGGGGGAAAAAGATCTATCTGCTGCCGAAAAGCGTGAAACAGTGCAATGCCCTGTACAAGGTATGAAATCATCATATATTTCACAAAAACTTAACGTAATCAACGTACTGTGAAGAGATTTGTGGCTGATACAGAGAACAGATGGGTTTGTGCAGATAATGGCATAATGAGTTAGGTTTCAGCCAGACAAATTGATCAGATTAAGAGAGCAGATGCTAAAATACCATTATAAAGCAGTAAACAGATATTTGAAGCTGTGATGCCTCTGGAGACGCGGGAACCTGAATGTGTAAGATCTAGAGGCTTGTAGTTGTGCATAAATCTACTATTTGGCTGCCCCTAAACAGTGCTCACAAGCAGAAATGGTTTTGTTTACTGATGAATGCCATGCAATCATGGATGGTCCAGATGGATGGAGAAGTAGATGTTCTCATTTATTATATAAAGTAATTACAAATAGAGTGATCTATTTCAAGTGTTTATTTCTGTTTATGTTGATGATTATGGTGTACAGTCAATGAAAACCCAAGAGTCATTATCTCAGTAAATTAGAATAATTAACAAAAAACACCTGCAAAGGCTTCCTAAGCGTTTAAAAAGGTCCCTTAATCTGTTTCAGTAGGCTCCACAATCATGGGGAAGACTGCTGTCTTGACAGATGTCCAGTAGGCAGTCACTGACACACTCCACAAGAAGAGTAAGCCACAAAAGGTCATTGCTAAAGAAGCTGGCAGCTCACAGAGTGCTGTCTCCAAGCATTTTAATGGACAGTTGAGTGGAAGGAAAAAGTGTGGTAGAAAAAGGTGCATAAGCAACCGGGATAACCGCAGCCTTGAAAGAATTGTTAAGAAAGGGTCATTCAAAAATCTGGGGGAGATTCACAAGGAGTGGACTACTGCTGGAGACATTGCTTCAAGAGCCACCACACACAGACGTATCCAGGACATGGGATACAAGTGTCGAAGTCCTTCTGTCAAGCCACTCATGACCCATAGACAACGCCAGACTATTGCTCAGTAGTCCAAGGTGTTGTTTTCAGATGAAAGTCAGTTTTGCATTACATTTGGAAATCAAGGTCCCAGAGTCTGGAGGAAGAGTGGAGAGGCCACAATCCAAGCTGCTTGAGGTCTAGTGTGACATTTCCACAATCAGTGATGGTTTGGGAGCCATGTCATCTGCTGGTGTAGGATGTGTTTTATCAAGACCAAAGTCAGCGCAGCCGTCTACCAGGAAATTTTAGAGCACTTCATGCTTCCCTCTGCCGACAAGCTTTTTGGAGATGGAAATTTCATTCTCCGGCAGGACTTGGCACCTGTCCACACTGCCAAAAGTACCAATACCTGGTTTACAAACAACAGTATCACTGTGCTTGATTGGCCAGCAAAGTCGCCTGACCTTAACCCCCATAGAGAATCTATGGGGTATTGTCAAGAGGAAGATGAGCGACACCAGACCTAACAATGCAGATGAGTAAAAGGCTACTATCAAAGCAACCTGGGCTCCCATAACACCTCAGCAGTGCCACAGGCTGATCGCCTCCATGCCACGCCGCATTGATGCAGTAATTGATGCAAAAAAAGCCCTGACCAAGTATTGAGTCCATTTACTGAAAATGCATTTCAGTAGGCCAACATTTCGGATTTTAAAATCATTTTTCAAGCTGGTGTTATAAAGTATTCTAATTTACTGAGATAAATGACTTTTGGGTTGTCATTGGCTGCAAGCCATAATCCCAACATTAACAGAAATAAACACTTGAAATAGATCACTCTATAATGACTCTATATAATATACGAGTTTCACTTTATGTATTGAAGAACTGAAATAAATTAACTTTTTGATGATATTCTAATTTTGTGAGAAGCACCTGTAGAAGCTCTAAGAGCATATTCTGACATCCTGCAAAGAAAATCAAGCAGAAACTCTCCAAAAACTCACAAGTTCGATGGATGCCAGAATTGTGAAGGTGATATCATAGGGATCCTATGTGAACATGTAACTTGGCCTTTTAAAATGTTTTTGATTGAAAAAGCTTTTGACTTTAATAAATGTGACCTCGTAATGCTGCAAATGCTTTCTGGTGCAGAATTATTTTAGAACAGTGCATGTTGAGATTATTTTGTTTTGAACAAAATCCTGTTATCATTGGAAGGTTTGGCCAATAAAATGTGATTTGTGCTCTACCAGTAGTTGATTTGAACATCATTATACTGACTCATTGGTATCCACCATTTAGGAAAATCAGAGAAAAAGAATATTTGAATAATAATTTGGAACGCTGAAATTGAATCAGCAGAGGACGAGTGAGTAAAAGGGAAAGAACAGATAGATAAATGCGGAAATGTGCTTATGCCATTGTCCTTGCCATCCTATATGGGGTGCTGTCTGTAGCATTTTGTATATTGCCCCATATTTCACTTCAGGGGTCTATAGGTCACAAAAGAGATACATCAGTCTTCACAGCTGCTTGTGTAACACTCCAGGTAACCAGTTGTTATAGTGATGTTGCCTTCCCTTCGGGGAGGGTAATATCACGCTCAGAGGCAATGGAGTTCTCTCCACCAGGTAAGACCCACGTGCAACACATTCTGAATCCAGGCCAAGAGGGGGAGCTCTGGACCCGGATTCAGGGAAGCTTCCCTCAAATATGGATATATGTCCGGCTCTGGAGGAGGCATTAGCCAGTCTGATAGAGATACTGAAGGAGAAGGAAGTCTGAGAGAGCAGACAGAGGCCTGGCAGCCACAAGGGAGCTGCAGCCTCTGGAAGGAGAAAGACCCGAAGGGTTGTATGTGGTGGAGCTTCAGAGGGAAGGAGCAGATGAGAGGAACAGGGCTCAGAGGGGTACCGTGACCGGGCACCCTCAGAGCCGAAGCGCAGTACCGGGTACCGGGAGCCCGAGGCCTTAGTGGAACTGTAGGACACTTGGCATAACCAGAGGGCTCAGAGCTTTATGTGATTGGCCCACACCTCACCGAAGACGCAGCAGCACCTGAGGAGCCCGGGACATGATAGAGTCCTTATAAAAAGGCTCAAGCTGCATGTCATGCAGGTACCTGTCTCAGGACAGGGGGAATAGAGGACTCTGCAGAAAGCTTCAGGCAGCAGGGACTTCATATACAGCAAGCACTAGTTGGAAAGGCTCACGGACCTCGACTGGAAAAAGGGAATCTTCCATTGCCTCCGAGCCGGCCGGGCCATACCATCACCCGTGCCTGGTACCCTGGACTGTGGCTTGCTAACTACAGTAAACCAGGTAAAGACTTACGGTAGAACTTGTGTTCTTTACTCATTTTACCAGCCTACACCATCATCACCATACACTTTGGGACCTCTGGGGACCCTGCTTCACCTGTGGGAAGCGTTAACATCATTGCTGCGACAACATCCCCCAGAAGACCCCTTTAACGCAGCGTCGGTCCCACTATTGACCGAACACCACAGGTGGCGTCATGACAGACTTATTTACAATTTCCCTTTAAAGTCCGCTCTCCTTTTATTGGACGCCCAGGGCCACGGACCGGGTCGCAGCCGCGTGACATCCCCTTTAAGAGAGACAGGACCCAGTGCCGAGTACCCCGCTGCCCTAGTAGGGCGCTCCAACTTGACGCTTATGCTGAGCCTGTGAGTCGCCCACAGGTTGTTAATGATGCTGTTCATCCAATTCTTATCTGCAGGTGGCAAAGATTGGTGATCGTAGGGTACAACTTAGGCTTCTTTCACACTCCTGTCGGTGCGGGGCCGTCACAAAGCGTCGGCGCAACGTACCGACGGACAGTGGTGATTTTCTGCACAACTTGGGCAGCGGAGGCAGTGTTTCAACGCAAAAAAGCAATGAAGGACAGCATCCAATCCAGGTGAAATGTACAAAAACAATGTACATTTCACCTGGATTGGATGCTGTGCTTCATTGCTTTTTTGGTATGTACACTTTCCATGGGGTCCAGTGGAATTAGGACTTGCATCTACGTGTCTGATGTGCTGTCGACTACTTGCTATTTTTGTTGAGCAGTGTTTCAACGCATCGGCTTCCCATAGTAAACTCCCAGGGAGGAGGGGGTGGAGTTACGGCTGCGCATGCGCAATTTAAAATGCAGGACACGACGTACGAAAAAACATTCCCTTGAACGTCCGCCAAATACCAACGCATCCAGTGCACGACGGACGCGACGTTCGGCCATACGTCGCGATCCGTCGGCAATACAAGTCTATGGGAAAAAAACGCATCCTGCGGGCACATTTGCAGGATGCGTTTTTTTCCCAAAACAACGCATTGTGATGTAGCTAAAAAAATGGAAGTGTGAAAGTAGCCTCAGAGGAGATGCCACCCAACTCTCCAATGTAGCTGTCATTTAGGAACCTTCCCAGAAAGAGAACATGAATTACTGAAATAATATATAAATTAAATCTTATGAGAGTAACCCGTTGTCAGTGGCTATGTAAGTGCAATGTTGCACCCTGGTGATAGAGGGCCCAGCACTGAACAGTTTTATTATTATTATTATTATTTATTATTATAGCGCCATTTATTCCATGGCGCTTTACATGTGAGGAGGGGTATACATAATAAAAACAAGTACAATAATCTTGAACAATACAAGTCACGACTGGTACAGGAGGAGAGAGGACCCTGCCCGCGAAGGCTCACAATCTACAAGGGATGGGTGAGAATACAGTAGGTGCGGATAGAGCTGGTTGTGCAGCGGTTTGGCCGATCGGTGGTTACTGCAGGTTGTAGGCTTGTCGGAAGAGGTGGGTCTTCAGGCTCTTTTTGAAGGTTTCGATGGTAGGCGAGTCTGATGTGTTGTGGTAGAGGGTTCCAGAGTAGGGGTGATACGCGAGAGAAATCTTGTATATGATTGTGGGAAGAGGAGATAAGAGGGGAGTAGAGAAGGAGATCTTGTGAGGATCGGAGGTTGCGTGTAGGTAAGTACCGGGAGACGAGGTCACAGATGTATGGAGGAGACAGGTTGTGGATGGCTTTGTATGTCATGGTTAGGGTTTTGTAGTGGAGTCTCTGGGTAATGGGGAGCCAGTGAAGGGATTGACAGAGGGGAGAGGCCGGGGAATAGCGGGGGGACAGGTGGATTAGTCGGGCAGCAGAGTTTTAGAATAGATTGGAGGGGTGCGAGGGTGTTAGGCTGCTGTCACACTAGCAGTATTTGGTCAGTATTTTACATCAGTATTTGTAAGCCAAAACCAGGAGTGAAACAAATAGAGGAAAAGTATAATAGAAACATATGCACCACTTCTGCATTTATCACCCACTCCTGGTTTTGGCTTACAAATACTGATGTAAAATACTGACCAAATACTGCTAGTGTGACGGCAGCCTTAGAGGGGAGGCCACAGAGCAGGAGGTTACAGTAGTCGAGGCAGGAGATGATGAGGGCATGGACTAGGGTTTTTGCAGATTCTTGGTTTAGGAATGTACGGATCCGTGAAATATAGTTTCCACAGATTCAATATACAGTTTCCACAGATTCAAGCACCCGCAGCAATTCCCTGCAGCCACCGCCAGAGGGAGCTCACGGACATACTTACTAGCTGTTGAAATCCATATGCAATGAGCGACCCCCAGCTGTGACTGCAGGCTGTCAATATTTTATCACTTACCCTTGGTCTTTATATTGCACTTAATTCCTGTTTATCTCTCAGTGACAGTCAATAAAAGTTAATTAGGGGATAATAGGCCACTAGGCATGTGCCGACTCCATTAGAAATCACCGAGGTAGCTGATCCCTCTATATTCATTAGCAGAACTGTGCATTTGGCAAAGAGAAAAAAACTAGTGACGGTCAGGAATTCAAGGAGAGTTGACAACTGTGTTCTGACTTGCTGCTATTCTTAGTGGGGGGAATGTGCTGCACTTTCCCCGTATGGCCTGCAGGTGGCAGCGCTGAGACTGCTTTGCCAAGTTCTCTCAGTTTGTGCCAGGAGCGGTGACGTCACGGCGGGGCGGGGCTATTGCTTGCCCTGTATATAAGGTAGAAGCTGGCAGAGTTTTGTCAATGAACAGCTGAGACTCGCAGGTGATCTGTGGCTCTAAGCAGCCAGGCACCAGCTCAACCCCCTAAAAAATACCAAGCACCCCCCACCTGAGTGTGACTGAGGATCCCTGGTCCTGTGCACTGCCCCACACAGCTGTCACCCCTCCACCTGGTGCTCCACATGATACTACACTCACTTTGGACCATGTCTGCTGGCTCTCTGCTCCTGGCTGCTGCATTCCTGGGAACTGCCTGCTCTGTGAAGATGGTAAGTGTGTGGGGGGGTCTCCACTGTGACATTGGGGTGGCTGCAATGCATGCTGGGTGAGATGACAGATCCGCTCATTGCTACATAGATATCCTTCATGTCTAAAGAGAGTGCTGTACAACTACAAATCCCAGCAGAACTATCTATTCATCTATAACTGAATTGACATCCTGGGAGTTGTAGTTCCTAGAACTATGCTGATATTTTAGAACTGAAATGTTGTAGGACTATGAGTCCCAGCATTGCAACCCCCTATTCATCATCTTCCATGCAGCTGGGAGTTGTAGTTCTTCGTGATATCCCACAACGTTTGGCTGTAGAACTGCAATCCCATCATTACTCTGTATCCAGCTGCACAGGCATTCTGGGATTCGCAGTTCCTCATCCGCATTGCTATACTAGATCTGAAATGTTATCCTTTAATGAGCGCCATGGAACCACAAATCCCAGCATTACCGCCCCCTTCACATGATTTTACATCGATTTGCATTCATAGGGAGAGTTGTAGAATTACTGTATCCTGCTACATTGACCTCCTGAGAGCTGTAGTTCCCTAGCAGCATAGCATGCTATGATGATATACTGGACCTGAGGTGTCATCATTTCTAATAAGCCTTAAAGAACTACAAATCCCAGCATTGCCCTGTAACCAGCTACATGGACATGCTGGGAGTTCTAGTTACTTATAACCTAGATAGAGCTGTGCAGCGGGGGATTACTACTCCTGTCATCCCTGCACTCTCCATTCCTCCTGTGCTGGGGGTTGCAGTGTAGTGGCCATAGATGTGCTGGGCTGCAGAGCTTGCACTCGGATACTAGTCTGGATGAATCGGGGGGCATACTCTTTGCAGTTCCCCCTCCCACATGTCTGCTGGGAGATGATGGGGAACAATCCCTTCTTTCTGCTCGGCCATTAGTGATTTCCTCTCCAGCCTTATTATAATCAATGACTTTGTTGTGATGCTGAGATCAAAGTCTCCTTATTACGGCCGATGATTGGTCCAGGGCTGGCGGAGAGCTGGGATATGGGCGGTGGGAGGCTATGAAGAATGGTGCCCATTAACCCCTTGGCTGGGTCATTTCAGTGCGAGTTTGGGTTCTAGTTAATATCTGTACCTGGGAAAGCTGAGTGATGCCCCCTGGTGGGGCAGGTATGGTATTCTGTATATTGCCTACCGCATGAAGAATTAACCTTCAGCTTAGCATTTGGCTTGAAACCACAAGTACCAGCATGTTCTGTCAGTCACAGAATGGTAATGTATTTTGGTACTGCATTTTGTCAGGATATATCCACTAACATTTACCAGTGTGCTAAAGGAGGTCACTGTGCCAGCTGGCAAGGGTGGCATTATAGTGTTTAATGATGGCTAGGATGGCCTATGTGGGGGGCACATTCATTGCGCAGTATAACTCCAAGGCAGGGGGCACACTTGCAAGTGCAATGTGAGAAACTCATGCGAGTCTCTCGCCTCAATACCCGGCACTGCCGCCGGCACTGGGGACTGGAGCGTGCGGCTCCATAGAAATACATACAGCCACACACTCCGGTCCCGGCAGTGCTGGGTATTGAGTGGAGAGACTCTCGCGAGTTTATTGCATTGCAGTTGCCAGTGTGACACTGGCCTAAAGGGTCACCACCACCCAGAACCCCATTAAGACTCCTTTGGTGCGCCATCCCCCATGTTATTAGTTAGCCTAAGTGGTATAATAATCCAGCCTAAATTCAAGGGTCTGCCCCTTTTAATAAAAGTTGGGTGGTTCCTGGCTCTCCTTATAATTCATGCCCACTATAAATACCCGGCGTCAGGTTTGTAAACAGTGGGTGCTCTCCACATCCCGGGATGTTTATGTATAACCTCCCTGCCAATATCACATTTCAAGGGACTTGGCGTGATCTTCTCCATGTGGGATTGTGAAGGAAAACATCCCATGTGCAGACCCCTCATTCCTGCATTGAGTGACTGACTGAGAGGGGGGCTATAGGCTGTGGGCTCCACAAGAACTGCACAGTCCCATCAGCTCATTGAATATATTGCTTCAAACTGGGTAATAACCACTATGGCCACCATTAGCTCTGACTTAAGCTGTCATAACTTTCCCAGCACCCTGCATGGCAAGTGTGTGTGTGTGTGTGTGTGTGGTTATTGTACTGGGAAAGCTGGGTGAGAACCAGTATGACTGACAATGAATCCAAAGTGCCATAGTATTCTGCCCAGAGTGACCCCTTTCTCGGGTCCTCCAGGAGTGACCCCACTGAGCCTCTGTACTCGGCTGGCCATGGTCCAGGCTTCCTGAATGCTGGGTCTCACTCACTAAACACACGATGGGAGATCAGCACTAAAATTGTTAATGTCCTCGCACTCCACCCCCCTCCCTCCAGCTTAAGATGTAATTTTACAAGTTTGTCTAATAAAGCATGGATTTTATCTGGTGAGTGCCACCTTTTTCACTTTTTTGGATACTAAAATTGTTAATAGCCTCATGTTTTATCAGATTTTACAAATCCCTTGAGAGCAGTTGAAGATTTTTTTTAATGCTTTCCTCCTACAACTGCTAAATACAGCCTCTTTATAATTCTGCCTCCTACAACTGCTAAATAATAATAATAATCTTTATTTATATAGCGCCAACATATTCCGCAGCGCTTTACAGCTTAACAGTTTCAAAGACAACAGTCATAAGTAATAACGTTAGCAATACAATAATTAAAGCACAATAAGACGACCCTGCTCGTGAGAGCTTACACTCTACAATGAGGTGGGGAAGATACAAAGTACAGATGTGTATTTACAGTGATGTATTTACATTGATGGTCCAGCCATCTTCAGGGGATGGGGGATAGATGGAGATAGTGAATGGGCTACACACACACAGACATAAAATTACTTTGATTAGGGAACGTGATAGGCCGCTCTGAACAAATGTGTTTTGAGGGAGCGCCTAACTATGTAAATTGTGGATGGTCCTAATATCTTGGGGTAGAGCATTCCAGAGGATTGGTGCAGCACGGGAGAAGTCTTGGAGTCGGGAGTGGGAGGTACGGATTAGTGCAGAGGTTAGTCGAAAGTCATTTGCAGAGCGCAGAGGTCGGTTAGGCCGATAGACAGAAATGAGGGAGGAGATGTAAGGGGGTGCCGCACTGTGGAGAGCTTTGTGGGTGAGAACAAGTGCTTTGAATTGTATCCGATGAATGGGCAGCCAGTGTAATGACTGGCGAAGAGCAGACGCGTCGGAGTGACGATTAGCTAGATAGACAACCCTAGCTGCCGCATTAAGGATGGACTGGAGAGGGGAAAGTCGAGTAAGGGGGAGGCCAATTAATAGAGCATTGCAGTAGTACAGGCGGGAGTGGATCAGGGCGACAGTGAGGGTTTTTGTTGTTTCCATGGTGAGAAAAGGGCGGATTCTAGAGATGTTCTTTAGGTGTAAGCGGCACGAGTGGGCAAGAGATTGTATGTGGGAGGTGAAGGAGAGATCGGAGTCAAACATAAGATGGCCATAAGAAGTCAAACATTTAGTCAGGCTAAAGATGGCCTCTTTATAATTCTAGCCTCCTACAACTGCTAAAGGCGGCCTCTTTATAATTCTGGCGGCCTCTTTATAATTCTGGCGGCCTCTTTATAATTCTGGCCTCCTACAACTACTAAAGGCGACCTCTTTATAATTCTGGCCTCTTACAACTACTAAAGGCGGCCTACCCATAATTCTGGCCTCCTACAACTAGTAAAGGCTGCCTGTCTATAATTCTGACCTCCTACAACTACTAAAGGCGGACCTCTTTATAATTCTGGCCTCCTACAACTACTAAAGGCGGCGTCTTTATAATTCTGGACTGTGTGGTAGTTCAACTCACGTGGCGTTATATTGAGGTAGAAAATAGTAACACCGTCTCTTTAAATCGTTGGTTGGTTTATTATTATTATGCGGCATAAACCAATAAGAGGGGAAAATAAACACACCCTTTTCGCTAAAACAGGAAAACAATAAAGAAAAATAACAACGCTGCAACACAGTCCATACTTACACAGGTAACATCCTGCTCTGGAGCAACACAGGTTCAGTCTTTCTTCCACAACACAAAACCACTGAAAACTCCTCTCTCCAATCTTGCTGACCAAAGACTGTCTCAAGAGCATAGTTATATAAACCCAAGATCATCTGACACTTTCCATCATGTGACTGACCACATAACCATGACATCACACAGGTCCTGGCAGCTCTGCATGTGGAAATATGGTAGACCTTCTCCCTCCTGCTCTATGAAAGTCCACTAAAACCAGCCCATTATGCAACTTTAACTTTTAACCCTCATAACACATAGTGTGCTGGAGGAAAATACTCTGGTTTCATATCACTGACGCCATTAAACACCATGTGACCCATATCGCCCCTCTATTACCTTAACAGTGACTTTGTCACACCTCCTACAACTACTAAACGCGGCCTGTCTATAATTTTTTATAATTTAATTTTATAATTTTTTATAACTCTTTATAATTCTGGCCTCGTACAACTACCAAAGGCGGCCTCTTTATAATTCTGGCCTCCTACAACTACTAAAGGCGGCCTGTCTATAATTCTGACCTCCTACAACTACTAAAGGCGGCCTGTCTATAATTCTGCCCTCCTACAACTACTAAAGGCGGCCTGTCTATAATTCTGCCCTCCTACAACTACTAAAGGCGTACTGTCTATAATTCTGCCCTCCTACAACTACTAAAGGCGGCCTGTCTATAATTCTGACCTCCTACAACTACTAAAGGCGGCCTGTCTATAATTCTGCCCTCCTACAACTACTAAAGGCGGCCTGTCTATAATTCTGCCCTCCTACAACTACTAAAGGCGGCCTATCTATAATTCTGCCCTCCTACAACTACTAAAGGCGGCCTGTCTATAATTCTGCCCTCCTACAACTACTAAAGGCGGCCTGTCTATAATTCTGCCCTCCTACAACTACTAAAGGCGGCCTGTCTATAATTCTGCCCTCCTACAACTACTAAAGGCGGCCTGTCTATAATTCTGCCCTCCTACAACTACTAAAGGCGGCCTGTCTATAATTCTGACCTCCTACAACTACTAAAGGCGGCCTGTCTATAATTCTGCCCTCCTACAACTACTAAAGGCGGCCTGTCTATAATTCTGCCCTCCTACAACTACTAAAGGCGGCCTGTCTATAATTCTGCCCTCCTACAACTACTAAAGGCGGCCTGTCTATAATTCTGCCCTCCTACAACTACTAAAGGCGGCCTGTCTATAATTCTGCCCTCCTACAACTACTAAAGGCGGCCTGTCTATAATTCTGCCCTCCTACAACTACTAAAGGCGGCCTGTCTATAATTCTGCCCTCCTACAACTACTAAAGGCGGCCTGTCTATAATTCTGCCCTCCTACAACCTACAACTACTAAAGGCGGCCTGTCTATAATTCTGGCCTCCAACAACTACTAAAGGCGGCCTGTCTATAATTCTGCCCTCCTACAACTACTAAAGGCGGCCTGTCTATAATTCTGCCCTCCTACAACTACTAAAGGCGGCCTGTCTATAATTCTGCCCTCCTACAACTACTAAAGGCGGCCTGTCTATAATTCTGCCCTCCTACAACTACTAAAGGCGGCCTGTCTATAATTCTGCCCTCCTACAACTACTAAAGGCGGCCTGTCTATAATTCTGCCCTCCTACAACTACTAAAGGCGGCCTGTCTATAATTCTGTCCTCCTACAACTACTAAAGGCGGCCTGTCTATAATTCTGCCCTCCTACAACTACTAAAGGCGGCCTGTCTATAATTCTGCCCTCCTACAACTACTAAAGGCGGCCTGTCTATAATTCTGGCCTCCTACAACTACTAAAGGCGGCCTGTCTATAATTCTGCCCTCCTACAACTACTAAAGGCGGCCTGTCTATAATTCTGCCCTCCTACATCTACTAAAGGCGGCCTGTCTATAATTCTGCCCTCCTACAACTACTAAAGGTGGCCTGTCTATAATTCTGGCCTCCTACAACTACTAAAGGTGGCCTGTCTATAATTCTGGCCTCCAACAACTACTAAAGGCGGCCTGTCTATAATTCTGGCCTCCAACAACTACTAAAGGCGGCCTGTCTATAATTCTGGCCTCCTACAACTACCAAACGCGGCCTCTTTATAATTCTGGCCTCCTACAACTACTAAAGGCGGTCTGTCTATAATTCTGGCCTCCTACAACTACTAAAGGCATCTATCGCATCCAGCTTTCCACAAACCCTAAAATCCTGCATTCTTTCTGTTCTGGGTTAATATGGTGCAGCTCAACTACGACCGATGCCATACAGAGAAAAAGTAAGAGAAGCGAGTGTTGCATGCCTCATTCTGTCCAGCGTGGTGCCGCAGATCATAGGATTGGTATACATTTTATGGGGTGGGGTTACCCTTTACTGACTGGCCTGCCGCGTGCCTGTGCGCTTGGGAGGGTAAATGCCATACTTGGCATTAGAGAAAAGTGCCCTGCCACTGGCCCTGGATTATCTCCAAATTTCTGGTGAGGTGGGTTTTGTCTTGCATGCAGAATGCCCTCAGGACTTTGTGGCTGGCAGCTATGAATGATGTCCAGGCATGGCAGCAGCTCATTGATAATATACAGGCACTGTACTAATGCTATGTTTTCACTATATGGCAATATTTTGTTCTCCTTGGCATTGCTGTTGGGCACCATTGTGTAGGAACAGCACTGCGTTATTGTCTGGCATTTTTGGTAGGACCTATGGTAGAATATATGGATATAACTGTATTTTGTAGGCACTATTAGTACAATACTTATTTGCTGGTACTGTATTGATGTGCCAAGCTCTGTGTGGATCTGCAGTGGTCATGCTTGGGTGGGATACAATTGTGTAGGCTCTGTACAGTACACATTATGGATATTGCATTAATATACAGCCAGTGCACGGCACTGTTATACTGATTGGGTATGACCATACTGTGTAGACTCAGTATGGCAGTACATACATCTTTGAGACCATTGGATTTTCCAATGTAAAGTGATAGAAAATCTAATAATGTACTAAATGTTTAGCTTGTGCTATACGTCTTTCACAAGATCTAATATCATATATCATTATGTGCTAATCTCTGGCTCATGGTTCATGTGAGAAGGAAGATCAGGAAGGATTAGTGTCTTTTTGAAGAACCCAGGAGTGCAATGTATCACTGCCAGTGTGGGCGGTTATGTGGTCGTCACCACTGTAAAGGCCCCGTCTCACTAAGCGATTTACCAACGATCACGACCAGCGATATGACCTGGCCGTGATCGTTGGTAAGTCGCTGTGTGGTCGCTGGGGAGCTGTCACACAGACCGCTCTCCCCAGCGACCAACGATCAGGGGAACGACTTCGGCATCGTTGAAACTGTCTTCAACGATGCCGAAGTCCCCCTGCAGCACCCGGGTAACCAGGGTAAACATCGGGTTACTAAGCGCAGGGCCGCGCTTAGTAACCCGATATTTACCCTGGTTACCAAAAAAAACAAACACTACATACTCGCCTTTCGGTGTCCAGGTCCCTTGCCGTCTGCTTCCTGCTCTGACTGAGCCGCCGTACAGTGAGAGCAGAGCGCAGCGGTGACGTCACTGCTGTGCTCTCACTTCTCATATGTACTGTTTGTTTTTTTTTACATTTACGCTGGTAACCAGGGTAAATATCGGGTTACTAAGCGCGGCCCTGCGCTTAGTAACCCGATGTTTACCCTGGTTACCAGTGAAGACATCGCTGGATCGGTGTCACACACACCGATTCAGCAATGTCAGCGGGGCCTCAACGACCAAAAAAAGGTCCAGGCCATTCCGACACGACCAGCGATCTCGCAGCAGGGGCCTGATCGCTGGTACGTGTCACACATAGCGAGATCGCTATGGAGGTCGCTGTTGCGTCACAAAACTTGTGACTCAGCAGCGATCTCGCTAGCGATCTCGCTATGTGAGACGGGGGCTTAACTCTGTTTGGATAGTAGAATAATGCTGCAGTACGAATCTAGTGAGAAATAATAAAGGCTTGGATACATAGCTCAGCAAATAGTATCATACTTCCTAATAAACTGCTGTATCTAATCCAGTCATGTATGACCATGTCTGGGGAGATGGTGTATCTAAGTCGATCAGGTATCAAACTGTGTGATAAACTGCTGTATCTAATAGGCTTAGATAAAGCTGCTTATAAAACAGTATAATACCTGAATGGCTTAGATACACCATCTCACCAGACATGATCATACATGGCAGGCTTAGATACGCAGCTCACCAGAGCATTGCACATATGAGATACAGCAGCTCAGAAGACCGAATCACACAGACTAGGCTTAGATACAACAGCTAAATATATGCATCTCAGTGATGTTTGCTGGAAACCGCTGGATGCTATTTTTAATAATGGCAGAGCTGTGCGGTTGAAGTAAATATTTTCCTCATCTTTCCCCCTTTTGGACCATTTTTTTTTTTCCAATCCTGAACTGGTTATCATAACAGGAGTAGTAAAGTGGCGCTCTGTTAATCCCAGAGTCACAGCTCCTGCCCTGTCCAAATCCTGTGAGTGATGCCAGGTCTAAGGCAGAGCTGCTGTGAGTCAGTGGGTCACGTGCCTCTTTGTTTATGCCAGTCTTTGCCTGCCCGTCCAGGAATTAGCTGTAATTTGAGGATTAACCTGAGAGAATTTACAGATTTCACATTAACTAAATCTGTGAGATCCACAGCAGAGCACCACAAACTGAGAATAAAAATTCTTGGCGGAGTCCATCTTTATGGCGGAGCTTTCTGAGAACGCGGTTCTCTTCCTTTAAACTTCAGTCTGGATTACCATTTATAACATTTTATCTCTCTTGATGCCATTATAATGTAATAAAATGGTATCCAAAGGGCAGCTCCATTTATGGTTAATATTCATATGAAACGTGCAGGAAACGCCTGTCACCACAATGATGATCACACTGTCATCACACTAGTGATGAGCGAACCTGCTTGAATAAAGTATTTTTCCCAGCATGCTCTTGTGCTAACCGAGTGTCTTCGGGTTGCTCGAAAAATATGTTTGTTAGACAGCCGCAACACATGCAAGAATTGCCTAACAGCCGAAAGACATGCAGCCGCTGGGGCTTTAACATATTTTTCGAGCATGCCGAAGTCACTCTGCTAGCACAAGAGCATGCTGGGATAATACCTTATCCTAACACGTTTGTTCATCAGTAGTAAAGACTGAAAGAAATTTTCTTTCTAAATCATTCATTTTATCCCATCATATCTCAGCACAGATTCCAAATACTGACCCCCCATTGTACAAGAATATAACTACTATAATACTGTCCCTTATGTACAAGAATATAACTACTATAATACAGACTTCTCAAATAAGGATACAGGAAAGATATATATATAATATATATATATATATATATATATATATATATATATATATATATATATATATATATATATATATATATATATACAGTATATCTTTGTTCCGTGTTAGCCAGTAGATAGAAAAATATTTGGAATTGAGAGTCCTCAGTGGTTGATACCTTTTAATGGCTAACTGAAAAGATGGTAACAAATTGCAAGCTTTCGAGACTACTTGGGTTTCTTCATCAGGCATAATACAAAATCTGAAGAATCACATATTTATGCACAACACAGCACAGAAAAAATATCATAGATAAGACAGGTGGCGTGAAGCAAAACTACCATTATGGGAGAGTTATGTGTTGTGAAAAAAGAATGGCTCTACCTGTGGCAAAACATTTTTGTATCCCAGATCACAGCATCATGGACATGAAATTACTTGTAATAAAGGGTAATTTCAAATCTCAGAGAGACAGAAGAGTCTGGGAGTATATGCTTATGAGTACCATGGACACTCTCAGTGCAGGAATGAATGTGTCGCCTGGATTTATGTCTTTTTACATCAATTAAGCAAATTGTCTCTTCAGAGAGGAAGACGACTAGAACTCTAGTGCCACCTATTGGAAGTAGCAATCCTAACAGTCAATGTCGACTCTTTAACGAGCCTTGTCACATGACTTAGGATAATAGCCAAACCAGAATCTCAATTTGCAGACACTGTGTTTCGGGGTGCTGCCCCTCGTCAGTGCAAAGTGGAGATCTGGTTTGGCTGATTGAGAGGCGTCTGACCGGGATCCAAGAAGTATCGTTTCTCTGTGCGGAGAGTGACATGATAAGCATGGCGAGATGAGGAGACTTAAAGCCGCAATGCTTCTCTAGGAAATATGATCCTAAGTCATGTGACAAGGCTCGTTAAAGGGTCGACATTGACTGTTAGGATTGCTACTTCCAATAGGTGGCACTAGAGTTCTGAAGAGACAATTTGCATATTTCCCAGAGGAGCATTGCGGCTTTAAGTCTCCTCACCTCGACATGCTTATCATGTCACTCTCCGCAAGGAGAAACGATACTTCTTGGATACATCAATTAAGGAATTTTCTTCTCAAACCATGTGGGGCATCACAACACAGAACCAGACCCCAATCAGAGGACAATAAAACATTCACACTCCTTATCTATGAACTGTTCCAATATTTATGGGCATAACTGTTTTATCACTCTCCCATAATAGTAGTTTTGCTTCACATCACCTGTCTTATCTATGACATTATTTTTGTGCTGTGTTGTGCATAAATATGTGATTCTTCAGAATTTGTATTAGTCCATGCCTGATGAAGGGACCTGAGTAGTGTCGAAAGCTTGCAATTTGTTACCATCTTTTCAGTTAGCCATTAAAAGGTATCAACCACTGAGGACTCTCAATTCTAAATATTTTTCAGATAAGGATATACATTTATTGTTCGGGCTGTGTGCAATGAGTTATTTGGCCTTGTTTGTAAGAAATATTCACTCTGACCTGACATTATATTGTAATGTATTATCCTAATCAATTATAACTCCTGTGGATTTAGAAACACTGTACGGATCCCTAGCACAGTGTGAATGAATGTGTGTGCCAAGTTGTCAGTCACTGTAATGGTAATAGATGGCCGCAAAATGACGCCATGTAATGTTATAGTACTCTATTGTACTTCTATAATGCACTTGTGCAGAGATGCTGAATCGGTACGGGCTACAGGGAGTTGTGAGCACTTTGAGCACGAACAGTAAGGCCAGGATCACACATGCGAGAAATACGGCCGAGTCTCGCATGGTAATACCCGGCATTGCCGCCGTCACTCAGGAGCGGAGAGTGCGGCCGCATAGCAATACATGGAGCCGCATGCTCCACTCCAGAGAGACGGCGGCAATGCTGGGTATTACCATGCGAGACTCGGCTGTATTTCTCGCATGTGTGATCCCGGCCTTACAGTTGTTTTGTAACTCAAGATGTTATGTGCTTTCTCTAGGGAGAACCATCATGCCCATCAACTTGCATCTGCCCCAAAGAAACATCTACGTGTGCCCCTGGCATCAGTCTTGTAGCGGACAGTTGCGACTGCTGCAAAGTGTGTGCCCGTCAGTACAACCAGGACTGCGATTTGAGACACCCCTGTGACCACATAAAGGGGCTGCACTGCGACTTTGGTGCTGACTCCTCTTCTATCAAAGGCATCTGCCGTGGTAAGTAGTCACCTAAACAATTGTAGCCAGTAGTTCGCCTCTATTAGGGTGTTTTCAAGAAAGGCCTGTCCTTAAACTGGTCTTTGGGCACATTTTATCTGGAATTGCACCATACCGAACTGTGCTGATTTCTGTAGGCACAGTTATGGCAGCAGTCATGCCCAGAATCCTTTGCTTTGGGCAAACTTCCAGCAATGTGTATCACCCATAAAGATTGGCAATAACATTGTGTGTACAGAGGTAATGAACCAGACTAATTAGGGCTCCTTATTTCAGCTTGGCTGGTGACCCAGATTGGGGTGTAATTGCATTTATATTTGCACCTCTCTCCCTTACCTATCAGAACTCATTAGCAGAAGATGAGCGCGATGTCCGCCAGGCAATGAGCTGATATTTGGCCTCGGTACTGCTGTCAGCAGGGATGTTTTTTTGAAAAGCAGATATAATTTAAATCAACACCGCACCTGGCAAGATGTCGCGCCAACTATAGTCTGCCTGTCTGCAGATAACCCACCCGGGAACTGGAAACACTTGGCGAGTAATTCTGATCTGCTGGTACTACCATCACATTTTATATCACCTCTAACGAGCGTGGTGTGTCCGAGAGGCGTGTATTGATTTGACAGAATGTTCTTGTGGGAGTAGAAGTTTACTGCAGATCACATTACGAGGTTGGCAGATCATAACCGTGTGACCCGTGGTGACTTCCAAGTAATTCTGGTACTTTGGTAGTCTTAAAGTGACATGCCTAAAATCATACCTCCCAACTTTTGAAGATGGGAAAGAGGGACAAAGTTTGCGGCGCGCTTTGCGCGCCGCGGCAATTTTTAGGCCACGCCTCTGACCACACCCATTCATAATTAGTCACACCCATATCCACATCCCAACCACACCCATTTAGCACTGCCGATCACACTGTTTCATATACAATAATTATAAACAAAAAAATATGGCCACCCAGTGCCCCATACTGTATAATGGCCACACATGATGCTCCATACTGTACGATGACCACACATGACGCTCCATAATATATAATGACCACACATGACGCTCCATAATATATAATGAACACACATGACGCTCCATACTGTATAATGAACACACATGATGCTCCATACTGTATGACCGCACATGATGCTCCATACTGTATAATGAACACACATGATGCTCCATACTGTATGACCGCACATGATGCTCCATAGTGTATAATGACCGCACATGATGCTCCATACTGTATGACCGCACATGATGCTCCATACTGTATAATGAACACACATGATGCTCCATACTGTATAATGACCGCACATGATGCTCCATACTGTATAATGACCCCACATGATGCTCCATACTGTATAATGGCCGCACATGATGCTCCATACTGTATAATGACCGCACATGATGCTCCATACTGTATAATGACCGCACATGATGCTCCATACTGTATAATGACCGCACATGATGCTCCAGACTGTATAATGACCGCACATGATGCTCCAGACTGTATAATGACCCCACATGATGCTCCATACTGTATAATGACCGCACATGATGCTCCATACTGTATAATGACCGCACATGATGCTCCATACTGTCTAATGACCGCACATGATGCTCCATACTGTATAATGACCGCACATGATGCTCCATATTGTATAATGACCACACATGATGCTCCATACTGTATAATGACATACAGGCACGCAGCTCACACACAGGCACGCAGCTCACACGCACGCAGCTCACAAACACATGCAGCTTTGACACAAATGCATCACACACGCAGCCATCACACACACACGCAGCCATCACACACACACACGCAGCCATCACACACACACACGCAGCCATCACACACACACACACACGCAGCCATCACACACACATGCAGCCATCACACACACACGCAGACATCACACACACGCAGCCATCACACACACACACACACGCAGCCATCACACACACACACACACACACACGCAGCCATCAAACACACGCAGCCATCACACACACGCAGCCATCACACACACGCAGCCATCACACACACGCAGCCATCACACACACGCAGCCATCACACACACGCAGCCATCACACACACACGCAGCCATCACACACACACGCAGCCATCACACACACACACGCAGCCATCACACACACACGCGCAGCCATCACACATGCAGCCATCACACACGCAGCCATCACACACACAGCCATCACACACACACGCAGCCATCACACACACACGCAGCCATCACACACACACACGCAGCCATCACACACACACACGCAGCCATCACACACACACACACAGCCATCACACACACCCGCAGCCATCACACACACACACGCAGCCATCACACACACACACGCAGCCATCACACACACACACACGCAGCCATCACACACACACGCAGCCATCACACACACACACGCAGCCATCACACACACACACACGCAGCCATCACACACACACACGCAGCCATCACACACACACACGCAGCCATCACACACACACACGCAGCCATCACACACACACACGCAGCCATCACACACATCACACACACACAATCTCCTCTGTGATGCAGGGGCGGCTGATGTCCATGTGCAGCTCTCTGCTGAAGTCTTCAGTCTCCTGCTCACAGCTCTGCACTATCCCGGCACCTCCCCCGCCTCTCCTTCTCTGCCGGGATAGCAGCTAAGAGCAGAAGCCGGAGCTCCGTGCACACACAGCCAGAGGTAGTGAATCGCTGACCTTTCTTCTTGATTGCTGCAGGCTCTCTCCTTCAGCGTGGCAGCGCCGCACAGGGGGCGGGAGGGGGGGGGGGTGTTGCGCGGGCGGTCAGAGGGCAGCTTTTATAAAAAAAAAAAAAAAACAGGCTCTCTCTACGTCCCGGAAGTGGGCGGGGCTTCACCGGCGGCCGCAAATTCGGGATTTTAAATGCCCGAAGCGGGACAGCGGGACCCCGGTGCCAAAGCGGGACTGTCCCGCTGAAATCGGGACGGTTGGGAGGTATGCTAAAATATAAAAAGTTAGTTGTTTTTTTGTTTTTTTTAACTTGGGACGCCTATTTGATGGCCACCTTGAAAAATTCCAAGACAGTTTTATGGACATTTTATTAGGAGGGTTGGTTTTATGAAGCTGTACACGAGTTACTAATTAAGAAAGGGTTCAAGCCACTCTTCAGAGTTACCAAATTAATTTAACAGGGGCTTTCATTACGATAGACCCTCAATTTCTGATCAATGGAGGTCCAACTTCTGGAACTCTCATATCAATCATCTGTACAGCGCTATGAAGAAGACATGGTGCTGGCTGGAGTGACATGATCAGCTAATCATGGAAGTGCCAGAAATCTGACGCCCTTTGATGGGGTATCTCAAGACTCCTGTTCAACCTGCTGATATCAATGTTCATCCTCACTCCCCCATACATGTGCATCAGTTCATGTGTGCACATGCTCTCAAGTAGGAATCGAAGAGTAAGACGCTGCCTAAGGCTTCAGGCAGCGGCTCATCTTGCCTGAGAATTGGGTGTAGAAATCAACACCGATCTATCTTCTTCTGACATCATCCGTCAGAGAAACATTGTGAGGCCCCTGAATATACCTAAGTTAGGCTACTTTCACACTAGCGTCGTTTTGCCTACGTCGCAATGCGTCGTTTAGGAGAAAAAAACGCATCCTGCAAAGTTGTCTGAGTCAAACTTGTCAAAGTTTTTTCCCCATAGACTTACAATTGCGACGTATGGCCACACGTCGCATCCGTCGTGTTTTGGTGGACCTTCGGCACAAAAGACGTTCCATGTAACTTTTTTGTGCGTCGAGTCCGCCATTTTTGACCACGCATGCGCGGCTGAAACTCCGCCCCCTCCTCCCCGGAACTCACAATGGGCAGCGGATGCGTTGTAAAACTACATCCGCTGCCCACATTGTGCTACTTTAACACACTGTACGTCAGGTCGACGATTTGCGACGGACTAGTGTGAAAGTAGCCTAAGTCTTCTGGTCCTGCCAAATGTCTTAAAGCTCTTGTCTCATATGTATAGGCACCTGAAAAGAAGATGCCTAATTTTTTGGGAGGATGCAACCAAAGAAAGGAAGTGCCAAAGTATCCATCTTTAGGCTATGTGCACATGTCAGGATTTCTTGCAGAAATTTCCTGAACAAAACCGCGATGTGTTTTTTTTCGCAGAAAAAAACGCAACATATGCACAAAAATTGCGGAATGCATTATAAATGATGGGATGCATATGTATGCGTTTTTTTATGTGTTTTTAAAACTAGGTCTAGCCATATTGGTCGCAGTGGGGCTCATACTGACTAAGGAGGCACAATTGTTCACTAATATTATGGCTTATTCAGTCTTCTTTCCAGTACTTGCAGTTGATCCTGTTCTAATATCAATATTTTTATCTTCTACAGCAAAGTCTGAAGGTCGTCCTTGTGAATTCTTCGGTCAAATCTATCAGAATGGGGAGAACTTTCAACCCAACTGCAAGCATCAGTGCTCTTGCATGGATGGAGTGGTGGGATGTATGCCTCTGTGTCCTCAGGAGATGGCCTTGCCTAGCGTGGACTGCATTAATCCAAGACTTGTCAAGGTCCCTGGACAGTGCTGTGAGGAGTGGATGTGTGATAGCAACCACATCTCAGAAGACTCGGGTGACACCACTATGGGAGACTTAGATGATATTTTGAAGTCATCTGAAGAACATTTAGATCAGGAGGACGTGGAACCCGTATCCAGCAACGAGCTCATTACTTTGGTCCGAAATGGATTCAAAGTGGAGACTGGTAAGCGGTAGGGAGTCTCTTTAGCAGTTATGGAATCAGCATCACCTATTATCAATTATGGTGAACTTAGTGTTTTTTTTTTTCCATATTCTAGATGGTCATGTGGTGCAATAAAATGCTTAGACTCATGATTCCCATTGGACAACTTCTCATGGTTGACGTGTTTTCAATCCATACATTTTTAGAGAAGTGATAAAATATCTGTGTAGAAAGAACTTTCTATCAGGATGACTTTTCATTATATATTTTTTTTTTTTTAATTCGGCATTTTGCAGGTCTGGGTCCTCATCCTCAGCCAGATCGTTCCAGTTGTGCTATTCAAACCACTGAATGGTCACAGTGCTCCAAATCTTGTGGCATGGGACTTTCTGCCAGGATAACCAACGATAACCCTCAATGCAAGCTCATGAAAGAGACACGCTTGTGTCAAATCCGACTCTGCAAAGATCCGTTACCATCCAAACCCAAGGTAAAGTATTTCATTTTTCTTCATTGGAGTGGTACAGTACTCTGTTACAGGCAGGGAAAATTTGAGTACCAGCTTGGGCAAGTGGAAGCTTAGAGCACAAAGCTAGGACTACAGCTTTCTTGATTTGCCAATGTTTTCTCATAACCCAAGACAATAAGTGAATGATATGTCTGAAGAAGTACTTTATGGACCTGTAAAGTCAACCCATGAAAGGAGTAGGGAAAGTTTCTTCTGACCTGATTTTAGGGTCATTAAGTTGCCCATTGTTCTGACTGTTGGGCCCATGACTTTGAATTTGACCATCAACATTTTATATTTTTAATCCCATACACCACAAAATTCTTAGTCATCTGGGCTTTCTAGGATACTAGTTCAGGGTCTGAACAAATAGATTGTTGGTTGATGTTTACATTCTTTTGTAACTTGGTGCCTTTTTCCATTTAGAATGGCAAGAAATGCACCAGAACTAAGAAAGCCAAGCAGGCGATGCATTTCACCTATGCTGGATGCAACAGTGTGCGAAGGTACAAGCCAAATTACTGCGGGTCCTGCACAGACGGCCGGTGCTGCACCCCATCCAAGACCAGAACCATGAGGGTCCGCTTCCGTTGTGACGATGGAGACACTTTCCAGAAAAGCATGATGTGGATTGAAAAGTGCAGGTGTCATCAAAACTGCCCCTATCACAGCGAGCTATCTTACCCCCATTACCGATTACACAATGATATCCACAAATTCACAGACTGAGCTGCCCAGAATGGCTTTTTTTCTTTCAGACTTATAAGGGTGGTGGCCATGAAAAAAAAAAAAAAAAGGTTCCCCCATCCTTCAAAATGTTTCCAACTTACAGGGTCTGATCACCCAAAACTGGGTGGTGATATAGTGGATGATGCATCACGTGGTCTAGTGATGTACAACTTTATCATTGACTCTCTTGCGAAAACTTCATCAAACAGAAGAGTGGCGTTTGTCGCAGGCTTAGCAAAGGTAGAGAGGCAGATTTACTCCAGTTGTGGGCGAAAAGATACATTAGCTGTAAAAGTGCAGCACCATTAGATTGTAGAGGACTCCTGGTCATGGGGGAATTCAAGGTATCTGTACAGTTTGACTGTGTGGACTACAGCGGAGCAGTATTACATAATAAACTGCAGACATCCACCAAAACACTCACGGCCTTGCCAGATTCTCAGAATTTGATGTCGGGAGCCGTGGTGGTACTGACTTGACCCTTGAGAACACTGTGAGCGGTCTTCTGACTTCAGCCCAGGAAGAGATCTCATGTTAATGTGGTCTCCCATAAGTGCCTGGGAAATGTTAGATAAATGTAGTGTAGATAAGAGGATTAGTTGGATTGACAACCATTATCAACGCAGATCTTGTTGATCATGACTTAAGATGTATCCTGAAAAGACCCAGACGGACCGAATTACAAGGTGAGCGTCATAGACCTGACGCCTATAACAATAGTCAAACAGGTGGTAACCCTAAGACCATCTAGTAACAGGACTTGTCTCAAAATCAATTTTTGGGCATGAAACAAGACAACATGAAGATCTTTAGAACTTCATGGACTACCATTAATTTGAAAATGGGTCTGTTGGGGATAACTCCTAGATTATTGAGGGTTAATCTATGTTCTAGTTTATTTCACCCACTGTCTTTCAAGATGAGCACTTCTGTGGTCATTGTTGGAGAGGAACCAGTTATTGTATGGTCTCATTGGTGGTCTTCTCCCAAACAGGAAATAAGGGAATTATAAACTACCATTTAGTTCAGTAGTTTATCAGAATGGCACTTTAAAAAAAAAATATTGATAACTTGCTGCTTTTTAAAACTAATTAGTTTGTTTGCCCCTCTGAACCAGGTAGTGGATATTCACTGTAGGGTGACGCTTTAGAGACAAATTGACAGCCGTGCTGTGGCCAAGGAGTAACCAAAGAAGTATTTGTTATACTGATAGCAAAAGTACAAAAAAAATTGCTACATTTTATAAATGGTGTGAAACCCATACATTATGTAGTCAGGCATGGCCTTCCAAAGCATTTTAATTCCTCCATTCTCCCATTCCCCAAAAAAACGATACAACTGCAGTGCGTGACAGCGGTCCTATAGGGCTTTGTTACCTACGTATGTAGGAACTAATGGCTTCACAGATAACATAGCCAATCAATGCTCAATGATTCAGTGACTTCAGAGATCCCAGCCAATTAAAGTATTTAGAGGCTGTGACCTTATTAAAGGCTGAGGTGAATGAAAATTTCTTAAAGGGCTTTACCACGAGCAGTATGAAATGCATAGCTTTAACCCCCTAAATGAGTACCTAAATGTTTACCCCTGGCCATCACCAATAAAACAGTTTCATTACGCATGATGTAACCATTTCCACTGTGAACCCTGCCCCCATGTCCAGTTATCACATGAACTACCCATCATGTGACTGCAGTGGCTGATGGCTCTAATTCCGTATTGGGTGAAGCGTTCTCCTCATTGAAAGGAGGTCGAGCGGTAACATATTTTTATGACAAACCTATGGATAAGTGTATTAATTTAGTAAAGGAACCTGGTTACATCTTTTAGCTAAAAATCTTATTAATCCTCCAAAACACCCTTTAAGGGAGGAGTGAAATGATTAGCATGCTTTTATAACGATGCAGCACAGAGATATGAGTGGTGGTCAGAACTTTCAAGGGTGGTCAAGTCCCCACGCAAGCAGTATTGCTGCCTGCCAAATGTTCCACACAGGGATGCTCATATTTTTGCTGCTTGTAACCACAGCATAAGGTAGAGGTAGCAGGGTATTTTTACCTTTAGGAAAGTTGAGCGAAGGTGGATATCACTGCCTGCATTATGTCATAAATTGTAACTTTTTGTGACGCATCATTCACTAAGCAATATTTGCTTGTCGGTAGCATTGTACACTTTGTGTTCTTTTTTGTGTTTTTTGTTCTAGTTCATTCCCATCTATATATATATATAATATATATATATATATATATATATATATATTGTCTGTCATTACTTATCATTCATACACTGATGGTTTTCATTGTGTTCCCATTGTAGGGTTAAACATAATTTACATATTTCTACTATTTAAAGGGACGCTGATTAGCATAAGCCCGGCCGTACTATCCCACCGACGACCATTGAATAGCAATTTATGGACAGGTATGGTTGGTGTGAATAGAGCTGTAATCCCTTTGGTTGGGAGCAGCAGGACTACTAAGCCACAGCTCCTTACACAACTTTTATTTCTGTGTAATAACCGTTCCCTTTATAGGGGGTGGCTCGGGGTGAGGTGCGCCTGATAGAGCTTGGTTTGTACATAGGTGTTGAACCCTTTTATGTATACGTTTCTTGTATGTTCGGCAGTATTACCAGCTTTTATATGTAAAACGGAATAAATACAAAGAAAAATAAACGTTCATTGTGGGGTTTTTTAGTTATTGATTTGGGGGATTTCTGAATGGTAGATCAGACCATAGAGTATAATTAAAGGTATCTCTGCTCAAGGTACATGGACACATATACTATATCATTTATATATAGGTGTAACTTGGGTGTTTTGTTTGTTTTGTTTTTTTTCTGATTTCAGATTTCTGTGAGACCGGGTGAGGCTTGCATTTTGGTTTTGAAGGACTCCAGTGCCTTTCCAACAGATTTGAGCTCCCTATAAAATTTTTACCCAGTGGTTCAAGGCCAAAAATCGGCAATAATGAATCTCCTCAACTCTATTTATTATACAGTCAAAATAGTCTTCAACTATTTGTCCGTTCAAGAAAACTTCTTTCCTTATTATAAGCAGTGAGGGCAATTCTTAAGGAGCACACACATAATAAGTTATAGAAAATATGAATCAATTAGTCACCAAAGTGTATTTCTCTAGAAGAGAAAAAAAATTACATTATACTCCTCCCATTGAAGAACACTACTCCAGCCTCTACTCAGCTTGAAAAGGCTGATAACAGAAAACAATAGATTGCATTCAACTGCACAGGAACTGTGTGTGTGTGTGTGGGGGGGGGGGGGGGGGGGAGATTTGGCTGTAATGTCCCTTTAATAGATGTTTACACTTGACAATGTGATGCCAGTCGTAATATTTCATGAGTTAAGAGCGGCCGATTTCGACTGATCAAACTTTATTGCATGTAACCAAACGCATGGAGGAGAAGCAAAGGTCATAAATGTTGAGCTGATATGATACTCCTAATGCAAAAATGTTTGCAACTTTCTACCACTTGGTGGTTATATAATTATAAATATATAATTTCATTCTTGTCAAAATCTCTGCATGCTGTTGGTGAATGGAAACTTCCTCCTTCGCATACATAGTCAGGAAGCATCCTAATGCCAGGTGCAGGACTTGTTACAGCATACCAGGACATCTATATATATATATATATATATATATATATATATATATATATATTATAATTTTTTTTTTTTATTATTTTTTTTTTTTTAAGGGGAAGAGCACATAAAATGTGAAAATTAACTTTTAATGTGTCTCCAGTAAAAGCTTAAGATTCTAGCAGTGACTTTAGAGGAGTGGCAGAAATCACTCACATATATGGGTTGTAGGCATGTGCTGCCGGTGCCCGGCTCTGCGGAGTCAGACCAGCAGCTGCCACCATCAGGAGTGTGTGTCCATTGCAAATATCTCACCTCTCTCTGAAATTCTGGGAATTCCAGCACCAGATCCCATTTTCTGTTTCTCACACTGAATCTCAGCTGCGTCAAGGTGAATACCAGCTTTCCCCTCACTTCACAAAAAAAAATCACATCCGCCAGGGCTGGGAACCGGGTATCTGTGGGAAAAGTCTGTCATTAAGGGGGGATCTCCAGGAAAATGTCCAAATATGTCCTACACTTCTGTGCTATTCATGGATCATCTCTAGCACATGGAAGTCAATGAGTTGTCATCCTAGTGAGCGGACGATGGATGACAACCAATATGGCCGCCAATACTGAGTGGGTGGCCCATGTTTCTTAGAGCGAACAACTGATAATTAAAGTTCTGGTATATAAGGGAATCTGTGGTAGGCACCATGAGGGAAACTGTAGTGGGTGCAGGGCTGTACTTGCGTTAAGGGGGGCATAAAATGGTCCCTTTAGCCCATGCGAGAAGACCAATACTATTAAAGACCCTTGATAGTTCAGGGGCCTATTGGAGATTTTTGCATTAGGGCACACAAGTTTTAAGATCTGCCACTGGTAGATTACCCTTATAGTGCCAATCACAGACCCAACAGTATACCTATGTCCAGAAAATGGGGGTTGAAACATGGTGGGCACTGCAATGATTCTGTGGCTTGCATATACTATGGAGATCATGTATGGTTGGAGTTGGGTTAGATGTGATAACATAGTGGATGTCTGTGCATGGCACTACTGAGGGCATCTGTGGCTGGCAAAAGGAGGTAAATGTGCTTATAGTTGGGATGTATTTGCTATGCACGCTTGGGGGCAATGGTTACTGGCACTATGTGATGCAAAGATCTTTTATATAAGGGCATAATCTATTGTTGAAATGAAGGCCTTTGTGGTTAAAAATGTGGCAACAGATGACTGTGTATGGCACTCTTGAAGGCATTTGTGGTTGGCAAATGTAGGAAATGTGGTTGGCAGTCTAGGAGATCTGTGGTTGGCACTGTAGAGTCATCTTTGATAGGTACGGTAGAAGACGTGCAGTTTGAAGATCTGGCATATAGTGCTGTCTGAGGCAGGCACTTTGAGAGATCTATGGTGGCATTATAAGGGCATATGTGATGAGTACTATGCAATACGTCCAATGTAGTAGGCAAACAAGGAGATCTGTGACACTGTAGGGGCATCTGTGATGGGTGATATTGAAGACTTCTGTGCAATTCAGAGGTCTGGCATATTGAACCATCTGTGAATAAAATTTGGGCAACTGTGGATAGCAAACTCTAGAGGATCTGTGATGTGTACATTTTATTCTTTCTAGAGGATATGAGGGACACAAGGGTCTGGCATATTTGGGGCATCTGTAGTTAACATGCCGACATCTGCCCTGGTATATATGAGTCATCTGGTGCCAAGGGCAGTTGTGCTTAAATCTATCAGTAGACGAGGGGCGTCTGTGGTGACGTACTCTTGGGAACGTTGGCACCAACAACTGGACATTGCAAAATAATGTGCATCTTGTAGTAGTTTTGTCTACAGGGACCAGAAAAGTGAAGAAAAAAATATGCACTATACACAGGGATCACCAAAAATAATTATCCTTTATTGGTACAAATGAGCCATAACGAGTTTAAAAACAAAAGTCAAAAATGACAAATGTAAATTCACACTAGGACTGTAAACCAAATAACACTTGACACACTCGCTAATAAATATTGTGTATAATAACATCTTACAATAAGGTAATTGGGACCATGCTAAAGGTAATGTTGATTTTTCAATTGGTCTAGTCACATGGTTGGTTTATATTATAACATTACTAAGGAAAATGCATCATTGGTGATTGCAATATACAGTATATGGGCATTTTTTTTTTTAACATCTTGGCATTCTTTGCACATCTGAAATCTGTCCAACGGCCATTATATACAGAGGTGCTGATCACATGGTCTCTTACTTTTTAGTACGGTCCTAATTACCTTATTGTAACATGTTACTACTAGTGATGAGCTTGAATAAGGTGTTATCTAAGCATGCTCATGTACTAACAGAGTGACTTTGACGTACTTGAAAAATATGTTCGAGTCACCTCACCTGCATGTCTCTCGGCTGTTCGACAGCCGCAACGCATGCAGGGATTGCCTGACAGCTGCGAGATATGCAGACGCAGGGACTTGAACATATTTTTCAAGCATACTGAAGTCACTCGGTTAGCACCCAAGCATGGCGGATAATGCCTTATCCGATCACGTTCACACATCACTAGTTACTATATACAATATGTAGTTAGTAGTGAGAGTGTCATGTGTTTGGCTTACAGCCCTATTGTGGATTTACGTTTTTGTCATTTTTTACTTTTAATTGTTTTTAAACTTTTTGTTTCATTTCTACCAATAAAGGATAATTATTTTTGGTGATCCCTGTGTACATGGCATGATTCATTTTCTTTTCTTTCCCGATATCTGTTCCTGACATGTGGCTGATCCATTATTTGGTGGTGCCCTCTGTTTCTTTTTGCCTACAGGTAGTCACACAATTCTTTTCTGTTTCTGAATATCACATAGGTCTCCTTAGCCAGTAGTAGGATGGCACAGTGCCCACCTCAGAGATATGAGTGGCGTCCCGGCCCTGAGCTCCTCTGTATGGTCGGCAGGTAAACGACACGGACAAGGTCTTTCCCATGACCTGCGGCAGCGTCTTCTCTTCTTTCCAGGACCAGTAGATATAGATTAGCCATCGCCCCCATTACCATCGCTCGGCTGGGACAGCTGCCGCCCCTCACAGGAGAGGTAAAAGGTCAGCTATGGGAACCAAAATCGTCCATACAGTGGCCCCCGCATTCCTCCTGTCCCATCCAAATGTTACACTGGGAATCCCTGCACAAGTAAAGCAAGGCAAACAGCATTTCTCTCCCATTTGTTCCTAAGTGGTGCCATGTGCCTGAGCTAAAGGGAAACTCTAGCAGAGGACGTGATTTTTGGCGCCACCATATGGCACTTGCCCAGCAACTTTCGGACCATTTCTGCCATGTATGCTGCTATGAGAGGGTAGGTCCGTAAATTGACCAGCAGAACAGTTGTGTGTTTCTGTGACTGCTCCTGTGTGAACATCGCCACCATTATCACAAGACACCATGCTGTACTCACAACACCACTGTCCTTAACCTAGAACCGCCCGGCTGACAGGAAGCAGACGACGGCCTGAGACATCTCTTACACTGCTGTCTGAGGTAAAATGAAAGCTGAGCTCCGGTTGGTTGCTGTGGTAAAAAGGTGGTTGCTATGGTAAAATGAAATCTCATCAATGATTGGTTGCTCTGGTATAATGAAGCTGAGTTTTAATTGGTAGCTGGGGTAAAAACAAAAATCAGCCCTGGTTGCTGTGGTGAATGAAAGCTGAGTTCTGATTGGTTGCTCTGGTAAGTGATATCTGAGCTGTGATTGGTTGCTCTGGTAAGTGAGAGCTGAACACTCTGATAGGTTGTTCTGGTAGAATGAAAGCTGAGCTCTGATTGGTTGCTGTGGTAAAATGAAAACTGAACTCTGATTGGTTTCTATGGGCAATACAGACAACTTTACTGACAGTTCAGATGAATAAGGCCCGATACGCGTCATTCTATATAAACCACAACTAACGGTATAAGAGGCCCAGCGGGAGGGGAATGGAGACACTAAGCATCGCCCTATTGGGTTTTGCACCCTGCGCTTCCTCAGAACACAACACCCAAGAGTAAAGTGATGTCTTTGGATCAGATCCTTTTTACTTGTCCCTCCATTGTAATGTGGAACATCCATGCGTTAATCCTCCATGTAGCATTTCTGAGACCCGCCGATATTTATACGCTCGCACCTTATTACAATTCCTGACCCCTGATAGAAATGTTTCGGAAAATACCATCATGGCACCAGCGCTTTCCTTCCCACAGACACACCTGCGTCTTCTACACCCAAAAGCTTCTATGGAAAGCATGGACGTTGCCTACAGACGCGGACATCTATTGTTCTAGAAACTTCTGCACTTAGAATGTAGGGAGATGTGATCTGAATAAAAGAGGCCTCAAAGCAGCGATGGAACTTGTCCACCTCATTATGGTGCCAGGTTTGCCACCTCGGTAATTGTTTCTCCAGTAGCCTAATCTGCTGCCTCTGTCAGGGACAACAGGGATATTAGGAAAAGTATTCAACGGCCATTTTATTAGACACCTCCCTATGCTATCGTATTTGTATCATATATAGTGGATATGACCCCCTTCATTACACTCCAAAATAAAGATATACTCCAAACCTGATCTTACACAGACCCCAGACCAGACCTCCTAAACCGATACAGACCCCCTAAACTAATGCAGGCCTCAGGCCAGACTCCTATATAAATACAGACCCCCCTAAAATAATAAAGACCCCAGATCAGACCCCTTAAACAAATACAGACTTCAGACCCCTATATAAATATAGACCCCAGACCAGACACCCTAAACTAATATACCCCCCCTCCCCCCAGCCCAGACTCCAATGTAAATCTGGACCCTCTATGCAAATACAGAGATCAGAACCTCAAAAACTAATATAGACAATAGACCCCTAAAATAACAGTCCCCAGACCAGACCCCTGTAGCTTGTAATCTTTCTCAATTCCAGGCACAAACACAAGTCTTGGGTGGGTCTCGCAAATTATGAGTGTTGGGAGAGGATATGGGACACCTCAGAGACCAGCCTGATATACTCTGTAGAGGGGAGTGCAGGTACCCCAACACATAAGTATAGTGAGTGGGATAAACACTGTCCCTGCAATGGCCCCAAAGTACATTCTTCCTTGGAACTCGATCCTTTGGTTTTGGCTTGCCTCTCATTCCTTGGTAGTGTGGGATCAAATTTACACTTGGTTGTGAGCAAAAATTAAATCCGGACATCTTCAGTAAGACGATCAAGACTCCTTGACTGATGACACACATGACTAATCCTAAAAAACTGAATCAGAAAGGTTGGGGGAATTACATGATACCAGCTTCTAAAAATAATTCAGAAATAATGGGACTGTGCGAAGGGAAGTCTCCGAAATGTCTCATTAGTCACCCATAGATAGCTATCTCATCCTCCAAAGACATTCCCATGACATAAACTAATGTAAATTTCTTCAGAGGTGCCTAAACATACGAGTAATCACTGGCCAAAAAATCAAAGGGTCGGGTTCAGGTAACTCAGTCAGATTCTAAATGAAACCAAACAAATTCTAAATTCTATAATAATAATATTTTAATAATCAAAGTTCATTTAATTCATTTCACAGGTCATGTACAATAATAAAGGATTAGTTTCCTATGAAATAATCATTCAAAGTTAATAATTTTTTGATAATTTCCTGCATTAAATATATGTAATAAAATAATTTGAAAGAGTAAGTAAACGTTTAGCACATTATTTTTTTTCGACCATTTTAATTGCCTGTAGATCGGTGGTAAGGGACCGGGTCCTAAGACCGCCAGTGATGGCTCAAAATGTCGCTTTGAACACTCGCTTGGGCATCAGCTGTTCGCTCCCATCCCCTGAGTAGAGTACTTCTCAGAAATCTTTTGTTCAATCAGTGGTGCCTTAGGACCCGGATCCCTAAGATCTACAGGCAAGTAAAGTGGGTAAAAGGATGAGCCAGAAGATGAATTATGGAAATAAGCAAAGAATGTAACTTAGAACATAGATTAAGACTAACCCATGAGGCCGGAGACACCTTTAAATAGGATGACAAATGGTGGCCAAGACACACTGTACTCGGAGATAGGCTTCTCTGTGAGATCACTCGGATCCTCAAGACAACTCCTGTCTAGAGGTAGCCAGAAGCGACGTTACAGCCCCAACCTCACAGGAACCCTCTGAGACCTACTCTGGGTCAGTAACTGGGATACTACTTTCTCACCCTCCTGACAGGCTGTGGGTACCACTTTTACCGCATTTTACAGATGTGACTTTTCTAGGGGGGCTGGGGGCAGATGTTTTTAGCCAGGGGGGCCAATAACTATGGTCCCTCTCTAGGCTAATAATATCTGCCCTCAGTCACTGGCTTTCCCACTCTGGCAGAGAAAATTGCGCAGGAGCCCACGCCAGTTTTTTCCTTGATTTAACCCCTTATTTTAACAGCTAGAGCCACCAAATTTTGCACACAGACATTTCTAACAGTAGTGAGGAATATGTAAAAAAATAAGGGCTATGAAATGGTTTACTGTATGTAAACCATGTTCATATCATGTCGGGTTTGATAAGGAGATAGCAAAAGCCGGCAATTGAATTACCGGCTTTTAAGCTATGTAGTGCTGTATGAAATATAAATACATATATATACTGTATATGTGTGTCTCACTGATATATATATATATATATACACTCACTGGCCACTTTATTAGGTACACCTGTCCAACTTCTTGTTAACACTTAATTTCTAATCAGCCAATCACATGGCGGCAACTCAGTGCATTTAGGCATGTAGACATGGTCAAGACAATCTCCTGCAGTTCAAACCGAGCATCAGTATGGGGAAGAAAGGTGATTTGAGTGCCTTTGAACGTGGCATGGTTGTTGGTGCCAGAAGGGCTGGTCTGAGTATTTCAGAAACTGCTGATCTACTGGGATTTTCACGCACAACCATCTCTAGGGTTTACAGAGAATGGTCCGAAAAAGAAAAAAAATCCAGTGAGCGGCAGTTCTGTGGGCGGAAATGCCTTGTTGATGCCAGAGGTCAGAGTAGAATGGGCAGACTGGTTCGAGCTGATAGAAAGGCAACAGTGACTCAAATCGCCACCCGTTACAACCAAGGTAGGCCTAAGAGCATCTCTGAACGCACAGTGCGTCGAACTTTGAGGCAGATGGGCTACAGCAGCAGAAGACCACACCGGGTACCACTCCTTTCAGCTAAGAACAGGAAACTAAGGCTACAATTTGTACAAGCTCATCGAAATTGGGCAGTAGAAGATTGGAAAAACGTTGCTTGGTCTGATGAGTCTCGATTTCTGCTGCGACATTCGGATGGTAGGGTCAAAATTTGGCGTAAACAACATGAAAGCATGGATCCATCCTGCCTTGTATGGAGCATCTTTGGGATGTGCAGCCGACAAATCTGCGGCAACTGTGTATGCCATCATGTCAATATGGACCAAAATCTCTGAGGAATGCTTCCAGCACCTTGTTGAATCTATGCCACGAAGAATTGAGGCAGTTCTGAAGGCAAAAGGGGGTCCAACCCGTTACTAGCATGGTGTACCTAATAAAGTGGCCGGTGAGTGTATATATATATATATATATAACTGTATATATGTTTTCACGAATATTTGAGCCCATGGATCTATTCTATGTCCATTTTGCAAGCCGGCAAGAAAAGCTCGCTGTACAGATGCCATACGGATGACACACGGATAATTTTTAGAGAAAAAAATCTCATCCTCGTGTTGAATACGGATCACTGTTCAGGAACTTTTCTGCGTATTACGCCTGTAACAAACGGACTGTATTTCCCTACGCTAAGTGTGACCCCGGCCTTCTTCTTATGGTACATGCTCTCAACACTGCCCCCTCCTTTACATACTGGGCCCACAACTTCACACTGTTCTCTCACACTGACTCCCCCCTAATGGGCCCAGTATCTAAACTGTGCCCCCCTCATCACACTCTCCCTCCTTGGTATATTGTCGCCTCCTGTCTGTGCCCTTACACTGTTCCCCCATGCTACACCCTCCACACTACTCAGTCTCTATTCTGTCCCCACTCGCACTTTTCCCCCATACTGTCTCCTCACACTATTGCCCTCAATAGTCTCCTCACACGGTTCTCCCTCCCTCCTCGTACATTTACTGTCTCACTTTCCATACTGCCTCCTCACACATCCCTCCGACTCCCCATACTGTGTCCACACCTGTCCCATCACCCTCACTCCCCATACTTTTTCCCCTCCCCCTCATACTGTGTCTGCACCCATCCCCCATACATGCCCTTCATCTCATACCTTCCTCCTCATATTGTGTATGTTAAAATTTTTCCCGCTACGCATATTGTGTCTGCACCTGTCTTGCTCCCAAAACTCTTCAAATTATCCCCCGTTACATGAAATCTCACCCAGCCCTGTTACTCTAAATACCCCCTTCACAGTAAATTTCCTTTAGCCCCGTTATAGTAACTCCCCCCCTACACAGTAAGTAGCTCCCCACACACACTCAAACAATAAATACCCTCCTCACACACAATAAATACCACCCTTACACACAATGTAAATACCCCCACACACACAGTACTTACCCTCACACACACACACACACACACACAAAGTGAAGGCTTGATAGTCAGCTCAAAGACTTTCCGACTCCCAGTTGGGGGGGGGGGGGATTGGGGCGGCAGAATGCAGCCGCCAGGGAAGACTTTTCGGATTGCTGCATTGGGCGGCCTGACTTCGCCCCCCTGCCGGCTGCGCCTGGGACACATGCCCCAGCTGCCCCTCCCTAGATACGCCTCTGCCTGGCCTCATCCTTCACCAAGGCACAGATCAACATCTCTTTGTTCTTGTCGGACCCATCTCAGCACCCTTCAGATCATAACAGGTCCAGCACCCGTGATATACCTGATACTCCCCTGCCTCACTGCTGCTGCCATTCCCTGTAGATATAAGTCATCAGCTACTCTTCCACAGGCTGTCAGGGCATGCTTGGAGTTGCAGTTTTGCATCAGCTATATGTGTTTAGGCCTAAGTACATGTTCCTGTACGCAGATCTGTGTGGTGTAAACAGATAGAGAGGAAGATAGACAGAAGCAGTGAGATTGTTAGATGGTCACACTTTGCCGACGATGGTATCTGATGGCGACGTAATGTCCCCCCATAAGCATCACGGTGTATGTTCACCTCTAACACCGATTTCAAATTCTGTGACACAGAAGATTGGACATTAAAAAAATGCAAAAGTCCCTCTTTCATCAATTTTAAAAATTCTTAAGGCGTATGAAGTTGTCAGTCCAAATTCTTGAAAGGCTCAAGGCCAATTCACTAAGAATGCATGATCATTTGTTCTCTTGCCTCGTGGCAATACAGTAGAGAAACAAGAGATCCATCTTCCCTCCTGGACCAGTCCTCACTTTTTATTGTTGGAATGTAGCAGGAGGTAGGTTTCTGCAGCAGCAAGCTGCCTTTCAGCCAGAAATAAATCAGATTGTAGGCTCTGATCAGGAGAATTTTCCCATATCGGCAAATCATCTCCCTGTGAAAATATCTACAAATGTATATTCCCTTTGCCCCACAGACCTCATGGGTCCTCCGCAATCAAATATTCAGCAATTGAGCCTCGCCATCATTTCCATAAGTTAGGATTGGAAGGGAGAAAGGCCTGTATGAACGTTCAACACCAGCTCTCCAAAAAGCTATGATGGTCTAACATTGTCACCTATGGCTTGGAGCTTTTACCAATAATGATTCATCACCGGTATAAGTTGGGGCAATCTAACTCCTAATTTGAGAGCTTTACCATATAAGACCTATTTGGGATGTGGTAATTCTACATGTCGAACACAGGGTGCCACTGGTAACGATCTATATCAGGTCATGGTCATGTTGGCTAGTAATGGAAGGCGTCACGTGACATTTCACTTGCTATCAGCCCCAAATTAGTCTAGTAACAATTCATTTTCTGCCGGATGAATGCCATTCCAAAGGCCGGACGGCTTCTGCCAACAGACTCCTGTTTACGTTGCTGATAACCCCTGCTTCGCCCCAGCAAGATATAGCCCATTCCTCAGATAGTCTTCCTGCGCTGTCATGTTCACCCCTAAGGAATGCATGACAACTGTGACTGTAGCGGGGGGCCGTTGCATGGTAAGGCCTTTGTTTTGTACACACTCCAGACAGGTGCTGTTGACAATTCTCATCACAACCTGGCGGTGCATGAGGGTGATGGGGGTGTTTTGTACAGAACAAGACCCTTAATGTTTACACGCACAGAAATTTCTTTGGAACAAAAAATGGTGGTCCATCACTCAGAATGGTAACCAGTTCTGGTTGTCTAATGTTTGGGAATGTGACTTAATACTTGGTGAGTTAGTGTTTGGGTTTGAACAATACCTGCCAAAGAGGTAGAACACCATACTATAGACCGTGAAGCCCTAATTTCAGCTATGAAACTAAAAATTCAAGGGTTCCTCCAGGTAACTCAATGATGTACAAGGTATGCTACCGATACAGAAGATACAGTGGGAAAGGTACTGGTAAAAGAATGTACAAGGAAGGGTTGGTGAATTGGGCAAAACGGGACCCAGTAAAATAGGCCATTGGTCTTAATGGAGATCTGGCAGGATTAGATATCTGCTACAAAGAAGTTAGATGTAAAGTAGTCAAACAAGGCAATGGATAACGGTGGTCAGTGTGATGCAGCGGTAGCACCGTACGCAGTGAAACGGCAGTGACCCAAGCAAGTTCAAACATAACTTTCCTTTACTGTGTTACTTCACACAGTCTATTAGAAATACACCATACACGGCTTCTTTATCCAGACCAATGGAAATACATAGTACACGGCTTCTTCATACAGTCCATTAGAAATACACAATACACGGCTTTAGTTTGCAGTCAATAAACAGGCTGGACTTCCCTCTGTCCAGTTTCCCTGGGCGACCGCACGCCGTTACCAAGTCTCTTTACTCACGCCGTGCACCACACACTATCCTCTGGATTGCAGCCTGGTAAGCAAAAGACAGCCCGAGACACAGGGTGTCAGTCTCTTCGGTTCCTTTTGCCTCTGTGTTGCTCCACACAGAAAGAGCTCTGCAGACAACTTCTCTGTCTGCTTCCAAGACCAACACTGACACACCTCCCCCTCTACTACAGGGCTTTTTAATCAGTCACTGCTTCACCATTCTAATCACAGCCACACCTGTGACTGCCATATGCCCTCATGGCCTCACTACACCTCTGTGCGCATTCTGGAGAGCACAAACAGCGCCCCCTAGCTGTAACAGGGGTCACTTCCTCACATGAGGCAGGATTAGAAGGGGGTACTGTGGTGAAGTTTAGGATTAGTAAGGGAAACATAGCTTAGGAAATGTTGCCATACCTCCCTGCCATACCTCCCTACCATACCTCCCTTCCATACCCGTCTTGTTGCGGTGATGGCCAAGAAACAGAAGATGGGGCACTGAAACCTAGAAAGTTCATGGCAACCTGTAAATTTCCAAGTTGAGGACAAAAATGAGGCATGAGCTTTATGAAATGAAAAGAGCACTTAAGCCCTTGACTCTTTTTGGGCCCCTAATCTGCTCTTCCAGTGACCATCTGTGGTTTCAAATTTTCTCCTGCAACCAAATAAATAATCTGTTCCTCCTCCAGCCCACTATATGTTTTTTATAATCACACTTGGTAAATTTTTGAACTGGGCTTTCATAGCCACATGTCCTTGCTCAGCCCATGCCCCACTCCACCCATCCAATTAACTTCCCCTCGAGAGTGCGTTTAGACGCTGGGACTCTTATGATGAAGCATCCCAGCATTAAGCTCAAGAGACGTTTCGAGAGCTCTGCTCTCCGGGAGGTTTCAGTGGCAACTAGGAAAGTTGACAACTCTTGTAGGAAGTCTATCCACCATCTGTTAGCATCCAATTAACATATTTGGTGTTATTACGTGTCAGGCACAAGTGTAACTGCTACCTCTGCATCCCCTATAGCTAGCTATGTTTGGTAGATCAGACACCAGATTATTATTATTATTCATTTTTATAGCGCCATTTATTCCATGGCATTTTACATGTGAAAAAAGGGGGCATACATAGACAAGTACAATAAACATGAGCAATACAAGGCACACACAGGTACAGAAGGAGAGAGGACCCTGCCAGCGAGGGCTCACAGTCTACAGGTGCTGGTACTAGTAGCATGCTCTCTACCTATAGCTGATACACCTCCTGATGAAAGAAGAAAAGTACGTTGGGGTATCGGGGATGCCACGTTTAACCAACATTTTACACATGTAAGTGCCATACTGTGTTACTATCAGTATTAGCAGGACAACCTATTTAGCCCCCACGGATGGGCTTTTCCCCACACACTATAAGGAATTCCTTGTGTTCTTTGCCACAACAGTTGCACTGAATTAGTTGGGCTTTTCACTACATGTCCCTGCATTTTATAGCAGAACTGTGTTTTTATGTATCATATATCTAAAGTATATACTTGTATGTATTGTTTAAAATTAAATTATTTTGGCATTTAATATATTCTTTTCTTGGGTTTTTCATATGCTTATGCTTTTAGTTGTAATCTATAGCTGATACGACCTATTAAAATAGCTGACATGCTACCAGCCGTGTTTAGTCACCATCAAGAATAACAGCCACATGATCACCGCTCACACACACTCACCAAGCCAAGGCTTGACACAGCATTGCACAAAGACAGCGAAGATGCCCTTCATTAGAACTGTCATCACATGCATTAGGGTCACCAAATATTTTGTTAGGAGGGATGTATATATTACACAGTATAGCGGATCAGTGTAATGCTTCCCTGTTGAACAAGACCAGATACAACACCTGAACACGAGCAACGTCTACACACATCAACCCTTCCTGACTGGAAGACCATAGACCATGAAAGTGATAGATATTCCCAAAACTTTTGGGTTGTGGTTTACACCGTAAACTGTGTATAGAAAAACTATGTGCTTCACCCTAAACTCCTTGTCCCTTACGATGCATTTTACTCTATCCACAAATACCTCCCTACCCCCCCCCCCATGATCATGTGTCCTAGGACTCAAAGAGATCTGCAAAGAGATCTCTTTTTCCCACAAATAAGATGAAGAATCGCCTATCTCTTCAGCCCTAACGGCTGACATATCACATTCCTATATACCGTAAGTTTTTTTCTGGTCTCTATCTCCCCTGATGATTTGCCATATGAAACTCGTCGGAAGTATTCTGGGGCGTTGTTTTCTATGATCCTATGGGATTTTTTTTTTATGGTGAGGTAGTGTGTGGCTATTGAATAATGCCCCCTTCCTTACTGCCAAATAGGATCTGCTATTCTGATGTAAACAGCAGATCTGGATTCCAGTGTGTGGACATCACTGCAGAATATCTGTGAGATCGTTCCTATTTATCGGCTAACCTATAGATTCTAAGCTAATTACAATTGTGTATTAAGACACAGTTTTTACATAACACGCCACAATATTGCTGGAGTACTATGTATGTCAAGGTATGTTTATACACCTGAGGCTCTCTGACCTTTCCCGGCGCCTGCGCACTGCAGTACTTTGCTCTGCCCTCAACAGGGCAGACAAAGTACACCAGCGCCGGAGCGTGAAGACAAGCTTAGCTCACCTTCGATTTTGGGGGTGACAGGTTCCCTTTAATTATCACAATCATGAAAAAATCTTTTACTCATGTTTTTTAAATAAATTCAATTTGACAAATACAAAGTCTCTTCGCCATTCTGGACAAGGAGTGGTTCACATCTGACATCTGTTTGGGGATTCATTCCACCAAAGGGGAGCGCCTCCGATTTCTTTTTTCACAAATACATTGGCGTTGTGAATGCAACAAGACCAAGACAACTCCACACCAATCGGAAGGGCGGCATACCGCGAGGTTGGATCCCCATTTGAGATCAAATTGCTACATAGCGTTGTGCCTATCCTGCACAACCCCCACAGGTGAGTGTATATATATATATATATATATATATATATATATATATATATATATATATATATATATATATCTCACGATTGTTTTCTATATGTCATTTATTGCGCTTAGGTAGCGCTCTCTGGTTTTCTCTTTCCTCTTCTCAGTTTCCTGCAAAATTTTCATGGTATGTTTATATATTTAATATTTGTATCTTGAGCCTCAGGGTCTCTTTTAAATTTAAATGTAGAAAAAAAGAAAAGAGAAAACTCATGTTTCTAATATATTGTACTCCTTAACCCTGAAGGGTGGTTTGCACGTTAATGACCGGGCCAATTTTTACAATTCTGACCACTGTCCCTTTATGAGGTTATAACTCTGGAACGCTTCAATGGATCCTGATGATTCTGACACTGTTTTCTCGTGACATATTGTACTTCATGATAGTGGTAAAATATCTTTGATATTACCTGCGTTTATTTGTGAAAAAAATGGAAATTTGGCGACAATTTTGAAAATTTCTCAATTTTCCAACTTTGAATTTTTATGCCCTTAAATCACAGAGATATGTCACACAAAATACTTAATAAGTAACATTTCCCACATGTCTAATTTACATCAGCACAATATTGGAACCCCAAATTTTTTTTGTTAGGGAGTTATAAGGGTTAAAAGTTGACCAGCAATTTCTCATTTTTACAACTCCATTTTTTTTAGGGACCACATCATATTTGAAGTCACTGTGAGGGGTCTATATGATAGAAAATACCCAAGTGTGACACCATTCTAAAAACTGCACCCCTCAAGGTGCTCAAAGGAACTTTTGGAATGTTTTAAAAAAATGAACATTTAACTTTTTTTCACAAAAAATTTACTTCAGCTCCATTTTGTTTTATTTTACCAAGGGTAACAGGAGAAATTGACACCAAAAGTTGTTGTACAATTTGTCCTGAGTACGCTGATACCCCATATATAGGGGTAAACCACTGTTTGGTCGCATGGCAGAGCTCGGAAGGGAAGGAGCGCCATTTAACTTTTCAATACAAAATTGACTGGAATTGAGATAGAACACCATGTCGCGTTTGGAGAGCCCCTAATGTGCCTAAACATTGAAACCCCCCACAAGTAACCCCATTTTGGAAAGTAGACCCCCTAAGGAACTTATCTAGATGTGTGGTTAGCACTTTGACCCACCGAGTGCTTCACAGAAGTTTATAATGCAGAGCCGTAAAAATAAAAAAATCATATTTTTTCACAAAAATGATATTTCGCCCCCAACTTTTTATTTTCCCAAGGGTAACAGGAGAAATTGGACCCCAAAAGTTGTTGTCCAGTTTGTCCTGAGTACGCTGATACCCCATATGTGGGGGGAACCACCGTTTGAGCGCATGGCAGAGCTCGGAAGGGAAGGAGCGTCATTTCGAATGCAGACTTAGATGGATTGGTCTGCAGGCATCACATTGCATTTGCAGAGCCCCTGATGTACCTAAACAGTAGAAACTCCCCACAAGTGACCCCATATACTAGACCCCCAAAGGAACTTATCTAGATGTGTTGTGAGAACTTTGACCCCTCAAGTGCTTCACTACAGTTTATAACGCAGAGCCGTGAAAATAAAAAATATTTTTTTTCCACAAAAATTATTTTTTAGCCCCCAGTTTTGTATTTTCCCAAGGGTAACAGGAGAAATTGGAGCCCCAAAGTTGTCCAATTTGTCCTGAGTACGCTGATACCCTATATGTTGGGGTAAACCCCTGTTTGGGCGCACGGGAGAGCTCGGAAGGGAAGGAGTGCTGTTTTACTTTTTCGCAGAATTGGCTGGAATTGAGATCGGACGCAATGTCGCGTTTGGAGAGCCCCTGAAGTGCCTAAACACTGGAAACCCCCCAATTCTAACTGAAACCCTAACCCAAACAGACTCCTAACCCTAATCCCAACACTAACCATAACCCTAACCACACCCCTAACCCGAACATGACCCTAACCCTAATCCCAACCACACCCCTAACCCCAACACACCCCTAACCCCAACACACCCCTAACCCTAATCCCAACCTAAATCCCAACCGTAAATGTAATCCAAACCCTAACTTTAGCCCCAACCCTAACCCTAACTTTAGCCCCAACCCTAACCCTAACTTTAGCCCCAATCCTAACCCTAACTTTAGCCCCAACCCTATCCCTAACTTTAGCCCCAACCCTAGCTGTAGCTCCAACCTTAACTGTATCCCTAACTTTAGCCACAACCCTAACCCTAAATTTAGCCCCAACCCCAACCCTAACTTTAGCCCCAACCCTAACCCTAACTGTAGCCCCAACCCTAGCTGTAGCCCCAACCCAAACTGTAGCCCTAACCCTAACTTTAGCCCCAACCCTAACCCTAAATTTAGCCCAACCCTAACTTTAGCCCCAACCCTAACCCTAACTTTAGCCCCAACCCTAACTGTAGCCCTAACCCTAACTTTAGCCCCAACCCTAACCCTAACTTTAGCCTCAACCCTAACCATAACTTTAGCCCCATCCCTAACTCTAACTGTAGCCCCAACCCTAGCTGTAGCCCCAACCCAAACTGTAGCCCTAACCTGTTATGATCCTTAGTGGTTGAGGATCACAAATTACTCCAGCTAAGTAACAAAACATAAGACAAGCTCTAGGGAGGTGGCAAACTGGACTGACTGCAAATCTGAACCTATCCAAACACACTAGAAGTAGCCGGTGAACGTGCCTAAAAATCCTAGACGTCTCTAGCCAGCCTGAGGAACTAACTACCCCTAGAGAGAAAGAAAGACCTCTCTTGCCTCCAGAGAAATAATCCCCAAAGATATAGAAGCCCCCAACAGATAATAACGGTGAGGTAAGAGGAAGGCACATACACAGGGGTGAAAGCAGATTCAGCAAATGAGGCCCACTAATTCTAGATAGCAGAAAATAGCAAAGGGGTCTATGCGGTCAGTAAAAAACCCTTACAAAATATCCACACTTAGATTTCAAGAACCCCCACACCAACTAACAGTGTGGGGGGAGAAAGTCAGTCCCCTAGAGCAACCAGCAAGTAAGAAATCACATTTTAGCAAGCTGGACAAAAAAACATGATGAATGCTGATAATCAGAAAATGAACAAACAAGGACTTAGCTTGTCTTGGAGAGACTGGGAGCAAGGTAGTCACAAGGAATCTGAAGAGCACTGAATACATTGATAGCAGGCAAGGAACTGAGTATCCAGGTGAGTTAAATAGGAAACCAACCAAGGATAACGAACCAGCTGATGAGGCCACCTGCAGAAAGACAACACTACACAGTACCGCTTGTGACCACTAGAGGGAGCCCAAAAATAGAGTTCACAACACTAACCCTAACTTTAGCCCCAACCCTAACCCTAACTTTAGCCCCTAACCCTAACTGTAGCCCCAACCCTAGCTGTAGCCCCAACCCTAACTTTAGCCCCAACCCTAACCCTAACTTTAGCCCCAACCCTAACCCTAACTTTAGCCCCAACCCTAACCATAACTTTAGCCCCATCTCTAACCCTAACTTTAGCCCCAACCCTAACCCTAATGGGAAAATGGAAATAAATACATTTTTTAAATTTTATTATTTTTCCCTAACTAAGGGGGTGATGAAGGGGGGTTTGATTTACTTTAATAGCGGGTTTTTCGCAGATTTTTATGATTGGCAGCTGTCACACACTAAAAGACGCTTTTTATTGCAAAAAATAGTTTTTGCGTCTCCACATTTTGAGACCTATAATTTTTCCATATTTTGGTCCACAGAGTCATGTGAGGTCTTGTTTTTGCGGGACGAGTTGACGTTTTTATGGGTACCATTTTCAGGCACGTAACATTTTTTGATCGCTTTTTATTCCGATTTTTGTGAGGCAGAATGACCAAAAACCAGCTATTCATGAATTTCTTTTGAGGGGACATTTATACCGTTCCACATTTGGTAAAATTGATAAAGCAGTTTTATTCTTCGGGTCAGTACGATTACAGCGATATCTCATTTATATATTTTTTTATGTTTTGGCGCTTTTATACAATAAAATATTTAATATAAAAAATAATTATTTTTGCATCGCTTCATTCTGAGGACTATAACTTTTTTATTTTTTGCTGATGATGCTGTATCGTGGCTCGTTTTTTGCGGGACAAGATGATGTTTTCAGCTTTACCATGTTTATTTATATATTCGTCTTTTTGATCGCGAGTTATTCCACTTTTTGTTTGGTGGTATGATAATAAAGCGTTTTTTGCCTCGTTTTTTTTTTACGGTGTTCACTGAAGGGGTTAACTAGTGGGACAGTTTTATAGGTCGGGTCGTTACGGACGCGGCGATACTAAATATGTTTACTTTTATTGTTTTAATTTTTTTATTTAGATAAAGAAATATATTTATTGGAATAATATATACTGTATATATTTTGTTAATTTATTTAGGTTTTTTTTTTTTTTTACACATGTAAATATTTTTTTTTCTACTTTTGTACATTGTCCCAGGGTGGGACATCACTATATAGTGTCAGATCGCTGATCTGCCACTTTGCAGTGCGCTTGCAAGCCACCTCCCTGCAGGACCCGGAAGGAGCCCTGTGGCCATTTTGGATCCGGGGCCTGCAGGGAGGAGGAGGTAGGAGACCCTCTGAACAGTGCGATCACATCGCGTTGTTCCAAGGGTCTCAGGGAAGCATGCAGGGAGCCCCCTCCCAGCGCAATGCTTCCCTATGCCGACGGAACGCTGCGATCATGTGTGATCGCAGTGTTCCGGGGGTTAATGTGCTGGGAGCGGTCTGTGACTGCTCCTGGCACATAGTGCCGGATGTCAGCTGTAATAATCAGCAGACCCGGCGGCGATCGGCCATGCTCCTCCCGTGAGAGCGGCCGATTGACTATGACGTACTATGCCGTCCCTGGGAATTAAGTCCCAGGTCACCTCGACAGAATAGTACATCATATGGGATTAAGGGGTTAACGACCATCGATACACCTTTTAACAGCAGCAATTAAGGATACCTATTCCTCAACACCGCTTTTTAATGGCACTGAGAAATAAGGGTATAGCGCCCCCCAGCGTCGGAAAATGATTTTTACCATCCCCAGTCTTGTGATCGCTGTTAGGCCAGGGTCACACTACAGCATAATATGGATGAGTGTTAAGCGAGAAAAAAATCGCATAGCCCTCGGCCCAATGTTAATCTATGGGGCAGCTCCCATCATCCGTTTTTTTCTCATCCGTAATAGACTTGGAAGTGAAATCGCAGCATGCTGCGATTTTCCGCGTATCTCAGCTGAGAAACGCCAATGCAAGTCTATGGGTGTGAGAAAAAAATCGCACAGCACACGGACCATCAGTGTAACTTGCGAGAAATTCTCAGGCATTGGGCAGGTGACAGGAAAGGCTCAGCCATTATTTGCTCATTTTGCAAGTTTGGGAGAAAATCTCACCATACGGATGACACAAGGATACTTTTTTGAGGAAAAAAACGCATCCTGGCATTGCACACGGATGAGATACGGATCACCATACGGAGAACATTTGTATGATTCTCAGCAGACAAAATTGGACAGCTGTTTTATACATTCTGTGTGACCCCGGCCTTATTCACCGAATAACGGCGATCGAGAAAAAAAAAGTCTAAATTTCCATTCATTTCTCTCTCCTCTGATATGATCTAGCATTCCAGAGGAGAGAGAAATGGGGTCCCCTGAGCCCTTCCCCCTAGTACCTCCACCTTCTCTGGACCCTCTGGCTCTGTCCCTCGGTCCTCGGCGTCTTCTTCCTGGAAGAAAATGGCGGGCGCATGCTCAGTGCGCCCAGCGAGATCTGCCAGCCGGTACCTGCCAACAATAGGAGATTTTTCCTATTGGTTCATTTTGATCACTGTGATAGACCCTATCACAGTGATCAAAATAAAAAAATAGTAAATCAAACGTATGACAAAAAGTTGACTGCTCTCCTGGCTGACGTAAACCTGGAAAAGCACGTGGGAGAAGCAACGTGATCAGTATCACCTAATATCACAGCTGGACCAAAGAGAAGCAGCTCCAGCCGTCACACTAAGGGCTCCTTCTTACTTGTGAGAAATACGTCCGAGTCTCGCAGGTTAAGGCCGGCGTCACACTCAGCGTATGAAAATATGGTCCGTTTTTACGTAATACGCAGAAATGTTCCCAAAATAGTGATCCGTATGTCATCCGTAGGCAGGGTGTGGCAGCGTATTTTGCGCATGGCATCCTCCGTATGTAATCCGTATGGCATCCGTACTGCGATATTTTCTCGCAGGCTTGCAAAACCGACATCTAATGGATTTATGGCCTCAAATGTTCGTTAAAACATATATACAGTATATATATATATATATATATATATATATATAAATGTCATTGAGACACACACATTATATATATATATATATATATATACAGTATTTATATTTAATTCAGCGCGAGATATGTGAAAAGCCGGTATTTCAATTGCCGGCTTTTTCTTTCTCCTTCACAAACCCGACAGGATATGAGACATGATTTACATACAGTAAACCATCTCATATCCCTTTTTTTTCTGCATATTCCACACTACTAATGTTAGTAGTGTGTATGTGCAAAATTTGGGCTCTGTAGCTGCTAAAATAAAGGGTTAAATCGCGGAAAAAATTGGCGTGGGCTCCCGCGCAATTTTCTCCGCCAGAGTGGGAAAGCCAGTGACTGAGGGCAGATATTAATAGCCTAGAGAGGGTCCATGGTTATTGGCCCCCCCTGGCTAAAAACATCTGCCCCCAGCCACCCCAGAAAAGGCACATCTGGAAGATGCGCCTATTCTGGCACTTGGCCACTCTCTTCCCACTCCCGTGTAGTGGTGGGATATGGGGTAATGAAGGGTTAATGTCACCTTGCTATTGTAAGGTGACATTAAGCCAGATTAATAATGGAGAGGCGTCAATTATGACATCTATCCATTATTAATCCAACACTATGAAATGGTTAATAAAACACACACACATTATTAAAAAGTATTTTAATGAAATAAAGACACAGGGTGTTTTAATATTTGATTATACTGGTAATCCACCTGAAGACCCTCGTCCTGTAAAAAAGGTAAAATAAAAAATCAACAATATCCCATACCTTCCGTCGTTCCGTCAGTCCCACGATGTAAATCCACCTGAAGGGGTTAAATCATTTTACAGCCAGGAGTTCTGCTAATGCAGTCGCTCCTGTCTGTAAAATGTTGTGAATGAATGGAGTGCAGGCGAATGTCCTGTAGTTACCTTGAGTCGCAGTGATGCGCCCCCTGCTGGATGTTCTCATATGAACTCGAGCCTGGGGCTTTTACTGTACACCGCACTGAATTACCGGCTTTTCTAGAGAACACCGGTGCGTATTTCTCGCAAGTCACACTCATGGTCCGTGTGTAATCCGTATTTTTCTCGCCCCCATAGACTTTCATTGGCAATTTTTTGGCGCAATACGGTGACAAACGCAGCATGCTGCGATTTTCTAAGCCCGTACAAGACCGTATAATACGGATCAGTAAAATACGGCTGATAGGAGCTGCCCCATAGAGAATCATTGTACCGTATGCAATCCGTATTTTCTGCACCTCTCATACGTCCGTAAAACTTGCTAGTGTGACGCCGGCCTAAGACCCTGCTCTGGCGCCGGCACTCCAGAGCGAAGCGTGCGGCCGCACAGCAATACATGGAGCTGCACGCTCCGTTCTGGAGTGCCGGCGCCAAAGCAGGGTCTTAACCTGCGAGACTCGGATGTATTTCTCGCAAGTGAGAAGGAGCCCTTAGGGTGAGTTCCTGTAATTAATTGTTTGACTAAATATACCGGGGTAATTTTCAAGGTGATCATTTTTGAGTGGCCCCCGAATGATGGTAGAAATTTCCAAATGGCCCCCGGCTGGAAAAAAAGTTCTCCACCCGTTTTATATGAACGGGCTGTGGAGCCATCAAACTGTACATATGGGGCAGCGGGGACATCATATTGTATATAGGGGCTATGTAGCCATTTTACTGTATATAGGGAGTTCTGGTGTCCTCGGTGTATAATAAAGGGCTTTGGGGACCATCATATTGTGTATTGGGGGCTGTAGGACCATCATTCTGTATATACAGAGCTGTGTGTGCACTTAGAGGACATTATTTATTAGAAATGAGGACATTATTAGTTTTGATAGGGGTACTCAGGTTCCATTTTTTTTTTTTTTTTGGGGGGGGATGAATATTGTTAACTTTAACCCCTTAACGACTAGAGGTATTTTTGGTTTTGCATTTCCATTTTTTGCTCTCCTTCTTCCCAGAGCCATAACTTTTATTTTTTGGTCAAAATGGCAAAGTGATGGCTTGTTTTTTTGTGGGATGTGTTGTGCTTTTGAAAAACACCATTGGTTTTAACATATCTTGCACTGGAAAACGAGAAAAAAAAATCCAAGTGCGGAAAAATTGCAAAAAATGTGAAATCCCAAAGTTGTTTTTTGTTTTGCTTTTTTACTGTCTTCACTAAATGCTAAAACTGCCCTGCGATTATGATTCTCCAGGTCATTACGAGTTCATACACCAAACATGTCTAGGTTCTTTTTTATCTAAGTGGTGAAAAAAAATATCCAAACTTTGTTAAAAAAAATACATAAAAATGGTGCCATTTTCCGATATCTGTAGCGTCTCCATTTTTCGTGATCTGGGGTCAGGTGAGGGCTTATTTTTTGCGTACCAAGCTGACATTTTTAATGATACCATTTTGGTGCAGATTTGATTGCCCGTTATTTCTTTTTAATGCAATGTCGCAGCGACCAAAAAAACGTAATTCTGGCGTTTTGACTTTTTTTTCTCACTACCCCGTTTAGTGATCAATACAATATAGTATCACGTTCTGATAGGTGGGTGTCTGATCTTTGGGTAGTCCACAAAATTTGTCCTTGACCCTTTTGTCCCTGGCTACCCACCTGTGCAGGGAACTGCAGCGCAGCCGTATCAGCCATGACTGAGGCCAGTTGCAGCTCCCTGCACAACCAGATATCCAGGACTTCTGTCCAGATAAAAATTAGAAGGTAATACAGCACTATACCCCTAATTTCCAGGATTGGTGGTGGTCTCAGGGGTCGAACCCTTTGGAAAAGAAGTCCAGATGATTTGATTTGTATCGGTCTCTTACCAAATTAGCGACAAATGGTTACCATTATAATGCCCATAGGAGGTGCTACTTAAATTACAATTTTTAAGGATCCTGGGAAAGATTTCATATTTTACTCTCTCTTCTGCTTTACACTACGTGTCAGTCTCTACTGTAAATCCAGCATTATATTCATGAACCCGAAAGCTCAGGACGAACACTCCTACAGGTTTCTAAAATAACAAAGACATTTCTTAAGCTGCAAGCGTGCCAACAAGTCTTGTTTTCTATAAATCCTGAAGCCTTTTGTACTCTGGCGGTAAGTTTCCTCGTGTGATAATGGCCTCTCGTCTGCATTGTTTGCTGATGCCGCAGTTTATACGTTGCTAAGTGCAGGGTGAGATGTTTGCATTACGGATGATTAACATGCTTGTAGTTTCCTATGGCAGATTCCTTTCAAGGCTCCGAAGACAAAACTTTTTATGGCTGCCTGCTATTTTTGCTCCTTTCTGTGTGGTAGATTACATCGTGTTTACAACTTTTACTTTGTCCTTTGCCATCCTTCATCCTTTCACAATCTGCTGTGAGTATGAGAACAAAAGCTCAAATCCACAGTTCAGGCCAAAAGTGCCGAACAACAGTGTAATGTGAGCAGTATTAATGACAGGTCCGTCATCAGGGCTCTTAACAAGCCATTTGTACTAGTCATCTAATGACCTATGTTTAGGATCATGAAAAGGGTCTAATACTGTACATAACCTGGTCACGATTACAATTAATGACACATGGCTGTAATATGAGTTGAATAAAATTACTACAATACTGCCCCTATACACGGTATAACTACTGTAATACTGCACCATATGTACAAGAATATAACTACTATAATACTGACCCCTATGTACAAGAATATAACTACTATAATACTACGTCTATGTACAAGAATATAACTACTATAATACTGCCCCTATGTACAAGAATATAACTACTATAATACTGCCCCTATGTACAAGAATAGAACTACTATAATACTGCTCCTATGTACAAGAATATAACTACTATAATACTACCCCATGTACAAGAATATAGCTACTATAATACTGCCCCCTATGTACAAGAATATAACTACTATAATACTGCCCCAATGTACAAGGATATAACTACTATAATACTCCTCCTATGTACAAGAATATAACTACTATAATACTGCCCCTATGTACAAGAATATAACTACTATAATACTGTCCCCTATGTACAAGAATATAACTACTATAATACTGCCCCTATGTACACGAATATAACTACTATAATACTGCCCCTTATGTACAAGAATATAACTACTATAATACTGCTCCTATGTACAAGAATATAACTACTATAATACTGTCCCCTATGTACAAGAATATAACTACTATAATACTGCCCCCAATGTACAAGGATATAACTACTATAATACTCCTCCTATGTACAAGAATATAACTACTATAATACTGCCCCTATGTACAAGAATATAGCTACTATAATACTGTCCCCTATGTACAAGAATATAACTACTATAATACTGCTCCTATGTACAAGAATATAACTACTATAATACTGCTCCTATGTACAAGAATATAACTACTATAATACTGCCCCTATGTACAAGAATATAACTACTATAATACTGTCCCCTATGTACAAGAATATAACTACTATAATACAGCCCCCTATGTACAAGAATATAACTACTATAATACTGTTCATATGTAGAATATAACTACTATAATACTGCCACCTATATACCTATATACACGAATATAACTACTACAATATTGCCTCTATGTGCAAGGATGTAAATAGTATTATATTACTCCTATGGATTTACTGAAGCAAATCAATATTATAGCAGAAATATGATTGTATTTGCTTCACAATGGTGATGTTCTGTTGGATTTCTCCATCTCTTGACTCATCTGCTGATATTTATCTGCTATCACAGACATGTGCTTTCTATTAGAGCAGGATCTATGATGTTGCTCTGAGCAGATGACCATATCTGTCCTGTGATTTGTACATCATTTATTCTGTGGATGGGTGGCCGATGATAATTTATGTTTTTCTTTCCAGTAGATGAATGTGACAGCTTGTTTCACTCAGCACTCTCTTGACATTCACAAACTCTACATAAACTACACAGATACTGAAACGAAGCTGATGCTGCAGGAGTTAGGACGTCCCCAGATTTAAGACATACATGGACCCCAATATGCCATGGAGACTGCTGCACCTCTTCAGCTGTGGTGGTGGGGTGGGGAGTGCGGCAAAGGAATAAAACCACTGCTGCAATTTTTCTTGCAGAGATCACAGCAGATCACTGGGGATCTCTGCCCTAGATGATTCTGTCATTCTTATATTTTCAGAAGACTTCCAAGCTAAAGGGATTTTTATGTGTGTTGGGAAGCATTCCTAAAAGGGTTTGTCTACGCACTTCAAATATTTTAATATTAAAAAAAAGTAAAAACTGTTATGTAAAATATGATATGACAAGTAGTAATACTCTGCTTACATTCTCGGCATCTTTCTGGCGCCAATGCTTCCCTGGATTGCCATATTTCCTGCTTACTCCTCTGTCCAGACAGACATGTGACCACTGCAGCCAATCACTGGCCGCAGAAGACAACCCATTTATAGGAAAAGCACCCAATTTTTGCCCTCACCCAATTTCTCAGTTGCCCTCAATGTCCCAATGTGAACCTAGCCTTACCTACTATATTTACAGTTCACCAGCTAAGTCACAGCATTCGCCATTGTGCCTCTTTGAAGGTCGTTTTCTCAGCACATTGACGCCTTAAACACGCCTGATATTTGCACAGGCCTTTTGATCTTTCAACGCTAATTACCCTTCCCTTGGCGGAGATTTCACACGCCGCGCTGCCTGGTAACTCTCCGGTATGGGGTCTTTATCCGCGTTCTATCGTCAATGTCATAACTTTGTCTTGACAATGGGCAGAATGTGAAGGCCGCACATAGCAGGACAGGGGGGAATTATTGGGCCTGTAACTGTTGGTGACACCGATGTGTGTGAAGTGATGGCTAATTGTTCATGTTGGCTCCTGTTGACCCTGCTGTGTTTGCTTCTGCAAAGGTTATCATCTATTTCTTCCCAAGGAACCTCATTTGTCCCTATTCAAGTGATCTATGGCCTCTCATACTGACAATCAAGACTCCAAACCTGCATGAGGAGGGAATTATGACCCTTTGCATTGATTTTTTTTTTGTAATGATGTCTGAGTGATTTTTTTTTAAAGTGCCTCTTAGGAAACACTATTTCTTGTGACAGGAATACTATTGCGAACATTCCAGAACACGGGATTGCTGGATTCTACATTTAGCACTGTAGATAAACAAAGCCAGGTATTGTGCACTTTTCCTATATTAATGAGTAGAGCAGGTGCAGGATATCTGGAGGCGTCCTGGCAGGTACGTGAAGATCCAACATCATCAGTGGCGCCCACCACCTGATGTGGAATTCAGCGGCATCAGAGTAGCCCTTTAATCATTGAAAAGTTCTGAAACTTTACAATACACTTCATTTTCTTCTTCTCTTTTTTTTCCGAGATCTTGGATGGCTGTTAGTGAATGGAAATATTCTTGGTTACACTCAGAGCCCAACAACTCATGATGACTTGCATGGCCCCCACAGTCGCACAGGGGTTGTTACAGTGTGTCACAATAATGTAAGAATGTCATAATGTGAGATTAGTTCTAGAAGGTACATGGCACAGAGACATACGCTGCGGGCCATTCCGACCCCCCCCCCCTCTTCTCTCTCTGCCTGCTTGTATGTGTGTAACTCAAAACCCCCACTAGAATCACTGAAGTTTTATGGTTCTACCCTGTAAATACCAGACTGTGAAAACTACTCATCCCTCCTCCAATTTAGTACTAGTTGAAACTGGTGTGAAAGCCCTGAGCTTCTTTGTTCTATTAAAGTGATATATCACGGCACCGATTTGGGTGAGACAAATAAGAATTATATATTCCGGCTGTCCATCAGTAGACCTATCACCCACTGAAAGCACGAGCAGCTAAACGCAACAAGTGCAAAGTGTGGATTTCTCAGTAAGCGGTTCAGGTAATTGCTCCGTATTTACCCTTAAAAGAACTCCCCTGATGTCGGGAACATCATGAGCATCGTGTCTTACTTACATGAGGTTCATACAGTGAGATATGCAAAAAATTGTTTTCACATTCTGAGAAAAGAGGAGTGCATGTCATAACTCAGCCCACTTAGTGATGTCAGGACAAGAGGGCATACCTTACACTTGCTGAGTTGTGAGTTGGTCTTGGCCCAGGAAGCAAGCTGTTCTAATGCACCTGGATGTATCTCCTTAGCACACGGCCGCCGTGATGATTATGAAATGATCTGAACGACCTGTAAGTTCTCTTTTCAATGTTAATCCTATTTTATTTGTAATCTGTAATGTACACATGATTTTGTCTTCTTTATAATATCTTTTTATACCTTGTAAACACTGCCTACCTTTTTATGGAGTAAAATATATAATTTACTAGCTTGTCTCTTCATGCTCTATAAGCGAACTGTCGCATCCTCTGAAGTGAATTACGCTACTGATTTGGGTTGGCTCCAGACCTGTTAACACTTGTGGAATCGGAGCTGGTGGCAGCATACTGTGTTCTGTGCGATTGGGAATCTTTGTAGCGACGGTGGCGTTGATAATTATTGTTCCCACCTGTGTGGGAGTAGTTATATTGCCCTCGCTGCAGTGTGCCCAATAGCCAGTACATAGCAGGCAGCCTTTCTGGCGACTAATTACCCTAGGTGCAGCACCTAATCTGATCTTAGGGTAAGGGGGGCGCCAGAGAGCTGCAAGTTCCAAACCAGAACTGGGATGTGGGATATAGAAAATCCCCTTCAGAAGGAACCAGGGGCAACCAAACCACCCCGGTTCGTGACAAATTGGTGTGAGTAGTGGGGATGATAAAGATATCCTCGCCGGGATCCCTGACCTATTGGTGGGATCCATGACATATTGTTGGCAGCACGGTGTGAACCCTGACACAGTGTATCAGTTTAAGGAATATACTAAACACAGAAACAGTAGGAATCTTTATTTTCTCCTTGCACTAGTACATTGTAGCAAAAAATGAGCTGTGGTAACAGGACGAGGTTGATTTTGTAACTTTTTCTAAGCCATTTTTTGCACAGCCTTTGCATGGCTTCTCATTTATTATGTTCCACCTCTGCTTAACCTTCCACCACCTCCATAACTACCCCTCTTCGTCATGCATCCAAAACTGCTCCTTCTCATACCTGTCATGATCCAGGTCGGAGTTTGCTTCTTGCTTCTCTTTTTCCAGCCTGGTCATGGAGAGGTTAACTTTCCTGCCTCTCTTTGGTTCTTGGGTGGCTATTTATTGGTGCTATTTCTGGTAGCCTTTGTCAGTGATAGTTCTGGTCCTTGGCTAGAGCAGCTGATCCTTATACCCTAGTGATCCTTGTGCCTCTGCCTTCCCGTGTGTGTGTGTGAGTGTCTGACCTGTTCCCTATCCCTGACTCAGTGTGTGTTTGGTGATTTCCCTACAGTGTATGACTCGGCTTGAACTCTGAACTCCGCCTTAGGTTTTTCTGTCTCTGGTACTGCGTTCCCCGACTGGCTTTTGACCCTCTGGATTGTATCTTGACTCCTCTTACTGTCCCACGTTTTGGATACCGCGTGTTGTGAATTCTGTTCTTGGGCTCCCTCCGGTGGTTATAAATGGTAGCGCTGCTGTCTGTCCTTCACAGCAGTTATCAGGTGTGTCCACTCTGGACCTCGTGCTTTGCTGTGACCTCTGGTACATCATCTCCCTGTTTGTTGCTGACTTCGGCCTGTCTGACTACTCTGCCGCCTCCTGATGGCGGCCTGCACTCCTGCACTGAAGTGCTGCACAGTAAGTGTGACCCTTTTTCCCGTAACAGCGCCCCCTTGTCTTGGCTGAGTGCAACTGCCCCGCAGTTGCATTACAATACCTACAGTACAGTACAACACTATTCTTAAAGGAGTCTTTGTAACAATACAGTTGCACCATTTTTGCCCCATTCCTTAGCTTAAGGAAAGGTGCATATCTTGCTCATGGGAGGTACAGTCATGGAGGCCCCACCTCTTGTGTACACACGCACAAGATTATATAAAATGTGCAAAAGAAAAGGATGTAGCTCACCAGTATAATTCCTTAGGCATCTCACACATGCACAGTGCAAGGAACCTGCTGGCTCACAAGTGAAACTAGAAAGAAGTAGGAAGCATCCAGGATCCTGACAATATCCTGCTATGATTAAGAACTATATTGTTCAAAACACGTAGGTTTCAACTTTTGATGAATATATTACTGTTATCGATGATTTGTTTTTGTCCCATTTTAACTAATAAATAATGAATTTTTACTCACATGTGCGGGATTGCTTTTGAAGTCTCCCGAGTCCCAGGATCCTGGATGCTTCATCCCTTTTTCTGATATAAAATGTGCATGTGGTTGTTAATAGATACATTACATACATTTGTATAAAATATGCAATTTTTCTCTCTCTTTTTTTCAAGAATTTTGCTTGCTGTTAGTGAGTGGCCACATTCAATACCTGACAACTCATTCTGATCTTGTATTGCTTCCCTTTCCAGTGTATCAGTTTTGACAATTTTCTAAACAGCAATAGAAATCTGAATTCTCTCTTGGAGCCCCCCACCCCTCTAGTGTACAGTCCGGGCAGGCAATTCTTCACTTTTATATTGTAGTAACTGTAAGTTTTGATAACAGGGCAAGGTTGAAATTGTTCAAGTTTTCTGCATAGCCTTCTCAATTTTCAGACCCCATCCCTGAATATCTTAGCCCCATGTCGAAAACTTATCACAGCTCCAACTCCTCCTCATCATAACTCTGAGATGCTACTATATCTTGTGACACTACTGTTGCCCAATGTCGTAACTGGAAACTTGTGGGCCCCAGTGCAAAATAAGCAATACAACCCCTATAAAGGTGTGGTTCTACAGGGGGTGACCGCAGACCATTTCTCTGTTCTCATCCTTTTTGGTTGTTTTGGTTACCTTTGCATTTTGTCATCGCTATCACCACTAGAGGTACTGTACAGTAGCATAATGTGGTGTCTACAACCCACAAAAGTGGCTCAGGTAATGCAGCTCATCCAGGATGGCACATCAATGCGAGCTGTGGCAAGAAGGGTAGCTGTGTCTGTCATCACAGCATCCAGAACATGGAGCAGATACCAGGAAACAGGCGAGTACACCAGGAGACGTGGAGGGTACTGTAGGAGGGCAACAACCCAGCAGCAGGGCCACTGCCTCCATTGTGCAAGGAGGAACAGGAGTAGCAGTGCCAGAGCCCTGCAAAATGACCTCAAGCAGGCCACTAATATCCTTATTGCTGCTCAAACTGTCAGAAACAGACTCCATGATGGTGGTATGAGGGCCTGACGTCCACAAGTGGTTGTTGTGCTTACAGCTCAACACAATGCAGGGCGATTAACATTTGCCAGAGAACACCAAGACTGGCAGATTTTACATTTGCACCCTGTGCTCTTCATTGATGAGAGCGGGTTCGCACTGAGTACATGTAACAGACGTGACAGAGTCTGGAGACACCCTGGAGAACGTTCTGCTGCCAGCAACATTCTTCAGCATGACCAGATTGGCAGTGGGTCAGTAATGGTGTGGAGAGACATTTATTTGCTGGCCCTCACAGCCCTCCATTTGCTAGACAGAGGTACCCTGACTACCATTAGGTACCAGGATGAGATCCTCAGACTCATTGTGAGAACATATGCAAGTGCACTGGGCCCTGGGTTTCTTCTGACGCATGACAATGCTAGGCCTCATGTAGCTGAAGTGTGTCAGCAGTTCCTGGATGATGAAGGCATTGTTGCTATGGACTGGCCTGCCCGTTCCCCAGACCTGAATCCAATCGAGCACATCTGGGACATCATGTCTCATTCCCCCCACCAGCGCCATGCTGCACCACAGACTGTTGTCCAGGAGTTGACTGATGCTTTAATGCAGGTTTTCTAGGAAATCCCTCAGGAGAACATCCACCACCTCATGCCCAGGCATTGTAGGGAGGTAATACACGCACTTGGAGGCCACAAACATTACTGAGCATCATTTCCTTGTCTTGAGGAATTTCCATTGAAGTTGTATCAGCCTCTAATTTCCCCTTTGATTTTAAGTATCATTCCAAATCCAGACCTCCATGGGATATTAATTTTGATTTACATTGATCATTTTTATGTTTTATTGTTCTTAACACATTCCACTATGTAATGAATAAAGATTTAGAACTGGAATATTTCATTCAGTGATATCTAGTATGTGGCATTTTAGTGTTCCTTTATTTTTTTGAGCAATGTAGTTACGCTCCTGCTAGTGCCACCTCATTGCCTTATTCCCGAGCAGGTTAAGTCACATAAGGTGAGACTCACATCTTGCTCATGGGTGGGGCAGTCATGGAGACCCCACCCCTTATTATACGACCCTGAGAAAGGCAACATCAAATATATCTGGGTATTCCTTAACTACATTGCTCTCTTGTTAATGCAGTATGCATGTATACATGCAGTACTTATGAATTCATTGCAACAGCAAATCCTACAGCTTGTTGGCGTCGCTGGACATGGACAAGTGTAACCTCATCTGAGCCCGGGTCAGGTGATTGACACTTTCTCTCTGCAGTTGCCGGAGTCTGCACACTCTCATTCCAGGCCCCCAACTCTATAAAGATCCTCGGTGTGACGTAGGTAGGGGGTCACATTACAGTGTCAGACTTCTCTGAGCCATCTCTCTGCTTTCGTAGCAGAGTTGACATTGGCAGTAAAGTCAGACAACTTGACAAGACTGACGCCCCAACCAAGTTGATACGGGGCAGCCCTCACAACAACCTGTTACATCTGACAACAGATTGATGGAGGGGGGCACGTAAAACAACCGTGGGAAAAATCTATTAACCTGTTAGCTGCATTACTCAGACATGGAAACATTTACAAAAGACCTCCCCATAATGCCATTAATGAGAAACCCAATCATACAAAATTCCAATAATTCAGAATCAGTAGTATAATCCCTTTGTCAGATGACATTGTCTAGACTTCTAATATTTAGTGTCTGGATTGAGGTGAACAGTTGCATGTAAAGTGGAGCTAGTTGACTTATTGTATACATCCAATAATTTAGCATTTCCAGTAATCCAGACCCTGAATTACCAGAATTTTATCCCATCTTCCTATTCTCACATTGTGTTGTTTTACATTTTTCCATTAGGGGGCAGACTTGTTCCATGAAACTTCTCTTTAAGGGGAAACTCCATGATATTTTTTTTTCTGTCTTGGGTATATCATGAATGCCAGTCCAAGAGCTGGGGACACCCTTTGGGGAAAGGTCAAACAGCCATGAATTTATCTTTCAAAATAAAGCACATAGTCCAAAATACATTGAAAACTACACCATGACATTAGTGTTGGGGCAGTACTGTATTTCCTTATTTTGCGGCGCGCTTAGCGTGTGAACAATGAAGGGCCATTAGTGGTACCACTTATTGTATGAAAATGCCAGATTGTGTGCCCAGTAAACGACAGAGACAGTCTTGTTATATCTATGGTTTTTCTGCCACATTTTCCTCTAGGACTCACAAATTGTAACACTATACAAATATTTTTTTGTTTTTCCCACTGAGAGCAATTAATATACAAAAAAGTAACACCTAAGTCATATCCTAATCTAGGAACTGTTCCAATATTTATGGCCACAAGTGTTTATCACTCACATAATGGTGGTTCTACTTCACGTCACTTGTCTTATCTATGGCATTATTTCTGGGCTGTATTGTGCATAAATATGTGATTCTTCAGATGTATTAGTCTATGCCTGATGAAGAGACCTGAGTAATCTCGAAAGCTTGCAATTTGTTACCATCTTTTCAGGTAGCCATTAAAAGGTATCAACCACTGAGGACTCTCAATTCCAAATATTATTCTACCTAAGTCATAGACATCTATTGTAATGCTGCCATCTTGTGGTCATGTTATGGTTATGCAGCCACAGTGCAATGAGGTATTTTTCTTTACAATACTGTCAAAAGTATATAAAAAGAGAGAAAGCAAGCAACGACACACTTACATGTCAAAGACTTCTGGATTGCATGATTCCTGTTGAGGCTTAGTTGGCTGCTGATTGTTATTTCAGATGTCCATAGGAGTGGTAGTGTATGGTACGGTTATTTCAGCATTGCACTGTAATATTGTGGCCCTGTATGTTACTATAATTCCAGCCTGGTATGGCACTGTTATTTCAGCACAGTATGGTACTCTTACCTGTACATTTACCTTACCTGTAGCACTGTATAGTATTATTATTATTTTAGCACTGCATGGTACATTTCAGCACAGTATGGTACTATTATTTTGACCATGTTTAGTATTATATCTGCAATATATTTCATTGTCATTTTAGCCTAGAATGACACTACCACTTTAGCCTGTATGCATATGTATGTATATATGCTTTCCAGTATGCACAGGTGCACTACATTACATCCTTACAATATTGCACACTTTGCAGATATTATCTATGTACAGTATTTTTTCTTCATGTAGTGCAATATTATTGCCTTACATGCATATGTGGGTACATTTGTATATTAATGTGCTGTTACAGGTAAACAGTTGACCCACTTTATTGGCACACTATTGATTGATCATGCAGATATCTACATTATATATTATTGTATTACAAAAACCGACCTTGCGGATATAGTTATTGATGTAACAATCCCTTCTACAGAACGTGCCCATTGAACTCCAACAAGGGAGGGGAGGGGCAGAACTCCCACATACATATGATCCTATAAATCAACAGAGAGCATAATGCCCCATAAATATTCATAACATCAACAGTTTCATATGAAACGAATAAATTTTATTCACATTTTACAAAAACAGAAAGTAAAAAAAATCAAATAATACCAGTGATGAGGATAAGGTAGATGACTGAAAGACACCAACTACATGAAGACACACACATTACACATGTAAGGGTGCCAACAAAAGCAGCATATGAAGTAAATACTCTATTGAATAGGGCAAAAACAGTGCAAACACTATTCGGGTAGGAGGGGATGCAGTAGTCTTAGGCTAAATAGCCAGTAACCCATAAGCATAGCTCTGCCCTGGAACAGGAGGCATTGGCTGCCCTGGAAGAACTCGCAGGAGAAAATGACCCACCGGCTACAGGTACCTTTCCTGCTTCCGTCACGCCGAGATGTACCACGTTTCCCCCCTTTTCTCTATGTCCCCAGATTGACATTTTCAACAAACTTGTGTTGGAGGATTTTTTAAAAATCCCAAGTGATAAAAAGGGTGACAACTTGACATTAGCACAACGCAGGGCCCTTAAAGAGCTGGGGTCCATGCATGAAGTTGTAATTAAACCGGCGGATAAGGGGAGGAACGTGGTCATCTGGCCGACGGTAAAGTATGAGAGGGAGGCCTTTCGCCAGTTAAGAGATCGTGAATCATACATATCTCTGTCATGTAATCCACTATCTGATTTTTCTAGAACTTTGATCTAAGAAGGTATTTGAAGGCCTGACTGTTAAGTATCCGGTTGTCCCTACCTTCTACCTGCTGTCGAAAGTCCACAATGACCCAGTGGAACCCCCGGGGCGTCCGATTGTCTCTGGCATGGGAGGGCTATGCGACCCTATTTGCAAATTCATTGAATATTATTTACATCCTTTAGTTGAGTCGCTCCCCTCCTATGTCAGAGACACTACGGACATCCTGAGGAAACTTGATGGCCTTACTTTAGAGCCAGACATGGTGTTTGCAACGGTCGATGTAGAATCTTTGCACACTAGTATCAAGCATGATGATGGGTTAGAGGCCATTGAGTTCTTCCTAGGCATGAGTAACCTTGATTCCCCGATGCGTACCCTGATCCTGGAGCTACTTCATTTTATTTTGACACATAACTTCTTCACGTTCAAAAATCAATACTTTTTACAGAACCGCGGCACTGCCATGGGCGCAGCGTGTGCACCCTTGTACGCTAATCTCTTTCTCGGATTGTGGGGGAGGGAGATTTTTGGGGAGGGCGTATGCGCCGCCTCCCGTGTGCAGTGCTGGTATCGTTACATCGATGACGTGTTTTTGATTTGGCCTGCGTTCTTGGACTTAATCCGTGGACTAAATCAGAATAGTCGTAATGTTCGTCTTACACACAGGGTAGCCACATATGATATTGACTTTCTGGACATTAAGATCATTAGGTGTAAAGATGGCGGGGTACAGACCGACGTGTTCCGGAAAGAGACATCAGTCAATGCCCTACTGCATTCCACCTCAGCACATACTAGGTCTACAATACGTGCCATACCAATAGGCCAGTTTTTAAGAATGAAAATGATCTGCTCAACGGATGGGGTCTTCGGTCGCCAGGCTCGGGACCTTACCAGTCGCTTCCAGGATCAGGGGTACAGCAGGAGAGTTATCAAAAAGGGTTACCTTCGTGCCAGGAGGGCTCCTAGAGACCAACTGCTCTGCAGGCCTTCCGTGTCTACCCCCATTAAGAGAGATCAGCCACTTAGATTTATCTCCACATTTAATAACAAGTGGGATAGCATTCGGGAGGTCCTGCAGAGACACTGGTCCGTGTTAAAAACAGAACCCATCCTAAACAAGATTCTGCTCGACCGTCCCCTCCTTACGGCTAGAAGGGGGAGGAGTCTTAAAGACCAGTTGGTAAGGAGTCACTATGTCCCAGCTCCCCCCAGTATGTTTGGATCGGGACTACAGAAGTGGGGTTGCTTTCCATGTGGCTCTTGTAAGGCATGCAGGAACATTCTGCGGGCCACTACTTTTTCGGTGGCGGGGGGCGGTAGGGAGTATCGGATTACAATTTACATCTCATGCAGTACTGCTTATGTAGTATACTATGCTACGTGTACCTGCAATTTGATTTACATTGGCCTCACCTCTCGTGAACTCCGTGTCAGGGTCCGAGAGCATGTCAGAGATATTATAGCTGCGAGGGACGCCGACAGTGTCTCGGAACTTAAGACCATTCCGAGACACTTCAGGCTGCATCATGATTGTAACCCGGATGCACTTAAAGTACGGGGGATTGATCGGGTCCACTCCGGCATCAGGGGTGGGGACCTCAAACGCACAGTGGCACAAATAGAATGCCGGTGGCTTGTATCATTGGGGACCATGGCCCCAAATGGTCTTAAAGAAAAATTGTCCTTTGTCCCATTTCTATAGACGTGGTTTAATATGAATCATTTTCTCTCTGGTTTCTTATTTTTACTTTTTATTTATTATTGTGCTTTTATTAATTTGTCTTGTCTTTTTTTTGTTTCAGTTGTTGTAATTCGCACCCACATTTACCCTGCATTGATGAATTCATACTCACATTTACCCTGTATTGACATATTTGCTTCATGGACGTTTGTGGACTGCATAATCAGTTAAAGAAGATGTGGCATTGAAATCTCTATTATGGTCATCACAGAGATCCTGACACTACTGCTGTGACATATACATGAAGATACGGACTCTGTTAAGATATTGCACGTTGCACTTTGCTGATCTTTATTTCCGTGGTGTTGGGAACAAATATTTGTATGTTCTGCATGCCCCTGAGGAGTAGCGTGTATAACTGTACATTTGTAACGCTTTTGATACACGTTACCTGCAGCTTTGGCTTGCCAGCATCTTTTCCCTGGTCCAAAATGGCCGCCGTAGTAGTGCGCATGCGTGATGGACTCCCGGGTACACTGCGCCCCCTAAGGCATCTGTAAACAGCGACGCCCAGACTTCTGACATCACGGGAGCTTTTCTCCCTCTCTGTGCGCCGTTGTGAAGGCCGGAAGGAGCGCAGCACCGACAGGAAGATCCGCCCTCATGCGCCACATGACTCGTGTGGTAATTAGCAGCAGATGTAGCATAAATGTATAAAACCCTCCTTTACCAGCATCCACAAAGCCCCCCGAGGAAGCTCAGAATGCGAAACGCGCGTCGGGGCTATCTGTCTGACACCTCTAGCAGGAGACCACACACATGGGTAAGCATAACATACGGCATGTTACTTAGTTAGATTTGCACCTTATGGGCATATTTCAATATGGGTGGATTTAGAAGGGACACGGCAGAGCTATGCTTATGGGTTACTGGCTATTTAGCCTAAGACTACTGCATCCCCTCCTACCCGAATAGTGTTTGCACTGTTTTTGCCCTATTCAATAGAGTATTTACTTCATATGCTGCTTTTGTTGGCACCCTTACATGTGTAATGTGTGTCTTCATGTAGTTGGTGTCTTTCAGTCATCTACCTTATCCTCATCACTGGTATTATTTGATTTTTTTTACTTTCTGTTTTTGTAAAATGTGAATAAAATTTATATATTTCATATGAAACTGTGGATGTTATGAATATTTATGGGGCATTATGCTCTCGGTTGATTTATAGGATCAATTATATATTATTGTTTGTATAAGATCCATACGTTTTCATCCAGCACCTGGCTGATTGTGAACCATTGGCATACATGCCTTAGTAGGTGTCATGGAAAAATCCTATTACCTGCCGCTGTCCTGCACGCATGTGGGCCCTGTCCCTGCTATCCCCACCGGCTTTCGGTGTCTAGATGTGGTGGCTGTCGTCAGGTCACATGCTCGTCGTGTGAGTCTGACGTAACCAAGCTCATGATGCTGATGCCAGGCGGCCTCGTGGCTGCCACAGGAACAGACGCTTCACTTCCAGTCCGCGGCACCAGTAGTTTTGGTCCCTCTCTGCTTTAAATCCTCTGCACTTCACTCCTACTATGCCCCCTGACGAAGGTTGGTTTCCGAAATGCGCTTTGGAGTGGACACATGGGTATCTTGGAGCCCCTGCATTCATTGGTGTTTTTTCAGGTAATATACCAGTTGACTGACTGCCAATGTGTGGTGATCCCTGTTTATTCTCATATGTCCTCTTTGTGCCATATTATTTTGTTATACAGGTGCTTCTCACAAAATTAGAATATCATCAAAAAGTTAATTTATTTCAATTCTTCAATACAGAAAGTAAAACTCATATATTATATAGTCATTACAGAGTGATTATTTCAAGTGTGTATTTCTGTTAATGTTGATGATTATGGCTTACAGCCAATGAAAACCCAAAAGTCATTATCTCAGTAAATTAGAATACTTTATAACACCATTCAGTAAATGCACTCAATACTTGGTCGGGGCTCCTTTGGCATCACTTACTGCATCAATGCGGCGTGGCATGGAGGCGATCAGCCTGTGGCACTGCTGAGGTGTTATGGAAGCCCAGGTTGCTTTGATAGCAGCCTTCAGCTCGTCTGCATTGTTGGGTCTGGTGTCTCATCTTCCTCTTGACAATACTCCATAAATTCTCTATGGGGTTAAGGTCAGGTGAGTTTGCTGCCAATCAAGCACAGTGATACTGTTGTTTGTACACCAGGTATTGGTACTTTTGGCAGTGTTGACAGGTGCCAAGTCCTGCTGCAGAATGAAATTTCCATCTCCAAAAAAGCTTGTCGGCAGAGGGAAGCATGAAGTGCTCTAAAATTTTCTGGTAGACGGCTGTGCTGACTTTGGTCTTGATAAAACACAGTTGACCTACACCAGCAGATGACATGGCTCCCCAAACCATCACTGATTGTGGAAACTTCACACCAGACCTCAAGCAGCTTGGATTGTGGCCTCTCCACTATTCCTCCAGACTCTGGGACCTTGATTTCCAAATTAAATGCAAAATTGAATTTCATCTGAAAACAACACCTTGGACCACTGAGCAACAGTCCAGTTCTTTTTCTCCTTGGCGTTGGCGTTGTCTATTGGTCATGAGCGGCTTGACACAAGGAATGTGACACTTGTAGCCCATGTCCTGGATACCTCTGTGTGTGGTGGCTCTTGAAGCAATGACTCCAGCAGCAGTCCACTCCTTGTGAATCTTGTGAAACATGTAATGTTTTTTTGTGCCGACGCAACACGACGCATCCGTCGCACGACGGATGCAATGTGTGGCAATCTGTCACAATGCATCGCTAATGCAAGTCTATGGAGAAAAACGCATCCTGCAAGCAATTTTGCAGGATGCGTTTTTTCTCCAAAACGACGCACTGCGACGTGCGTCGTACAATGCTAGTGTGAAAGCTGCCTAACACTCACACCCAACACACACCAGTTCAGTCGGGGCACCTGGGCATACCCTTAAGGAGGAAGGCCTCATCGCAGGCTGGATAGGAATTGGTGGTGTAGGTAGGAAAAAGGGGGAGGGGCTTAGAAGGCAGGAGGGACAGTGCAGAGGAATCTGTGAGGAGAAGTGGAGCTGAGCAGACGTGAGGGACCGGGTCTACAGCTCCTGACAGCCTGAAGAGAGAAGTGTGAGGGGGAGACAGAAGCTTCCGGGAGGACAGAAGGGGTCCTAGGGGCACGGGAAGTGCAGAAGCCACCCGTGGGACCCGCATCCACGCTGACCATCACCAGGTAGAGGGACCAGGTTGCAGTCAGGGGACAGGCCCTAATTTAGTGGAAATCTTCAAGAATCATCTAAGAAATCGGAGGCTGTAACGTCTGTAGGAGTCACAGCCACATCCACCCATAACCCGCCAAAAAGGCAGCCAGATAGAATCCTGGGGACTCAGAGGACATCGCCCGACCAGGTTCATGGCTGCTGGCTTGGGACACTGTGGGTAAGACGCTGGGCAGGAGAGGTGGAAGCCAGTGTAGTGAGATGGCCAGAGAAAGGCATAAGAAAGGAGTCTTGGAAAGGTGCACCCCAATTTACCTGGGAGCTTGCTGTGGACCACTGACCTGGGGAACACAGCATCCAACTGGTGTTTGTGGACTGGAACCTGTAAGTAAAAGTGGAAACTGCACCTTACTGTGTCCTAGTTATTGCTGCGTCACCTGCCCAGAATAACCACAACCGCCATCTTAACACTTAACCCTACAACTGCCCTGGGGCTAGCTCTACCCGTGGGTAGCTGCACCATTTTTGTTGCGCCACCATCGCCCCAGAGGATCTGACTGCAGCGTCGGCCATCATCTCATTGCCGAACACCACGGGCAGTATCACGAACAATTTCCCAAATCTCCATTATAAACTTTATTTCTCCCCTTTATTTTATAATTTTTTACATGGATGCCCAGGGCCACGGACCGGGTCACTGCTGCCGTGATTTTCCCCTTTAAGAACTGCCGTGCCAGACCCGGTACCGAGTACCCCAGGGCCCTAGGGGGTGCTCCATTTGCAGGTGTTTTTTGTTACTTATTCTAATTTACTGAGGTAATGACTTTTGGGTTCTCACTGGCTGTAAGGCAGAATCATCAACATTAACAGAAATAAACACGTGAAATAGATCACTTTGTAATGACTCTATATAATATATGAGTTTCACTTTTTGTATTGAAGAACTGAAATAAATTAACTTTTTGATGATATTCTAATTTTGTGAGAAGCACCTGTATGTACAGGGTTACCATTCAATCTTCTGGCCTAAGTTTGGTGATATGTCGCTCACGTTTATATGATTCTCCTGACACCACATAATTTGGTAAAAGTCGCAGGGTTACTTATAATGACATATATCATTATACATGCCATACTGCCAGTTACTTAGTGGTAAATAATATGGAACAGCTTCTTGCCCATGTGTCCCATTCACACTTGTTTCATATGTATGTATGTTTCATGTTTTCCCTACCTGTACATTTTATTGTTGAAATAAAGATTAGTTAAATCATATTACATTGGGAGTCTTTGATCGTCTTTTTTCTCCTCCTCTTCTGTACATATGCCCATGATGATCTGTCCTTATTCAGTCTTAAGTACATAGTAGCATTATGGACACATTATATTATTAATTACCTTTATATAATTTTTGGATCATGCTAATTTTTTTTGTGAGAAATTTTCATCATGTTAGATCAATAAAGGACCATCAGTTGTACCACTTTTTGTATGAAAATACCAGATTGTGTGCCCAGTGAACAACAGACAGTCTTGTTATATCTATGGTTTTTCTGCCACATTTTCCTCTAGGATTCACAAATTGTGACACTATACAGATAATTTTTGTTTTTCCCACTGAGCAATCAATATACAAAAAGTAACACCTAAGTCATAGACATCTATTGTAATGCTGCCATCTTGTGGTCATGTTCTGGTTATGCAGCCACAGTGCAATGAGCTATTTTTCTTTAGGCTATGTGCGCACGTTCAGGATTTCTTGCAGAAATTTCCTGAGCAAAACTGGACATTTTCTGCAAGAAATCCGCATGCGTTTTTTTTCGCGTTTTTCGCTCGTTTTTTTTTTGCGGATTTTTTGCATTTTTTTCCCAATGCAATGATATACTGGGAAATCCGCAAAAAATCCACAAAAATAATGAACATGCTGTGTTTTTTACCGCGATGCTTTTTTTAGCGGAAAAAAACGCATCATGTGCACAAAAATTGCGTAATGCATTCTAAATGATGGGATGCATAATGTATGCATTTTTATAGCAAAAAAACGCGAAAAAACGTGAAAAATCCGCAACGTGTGCACACAGCCTTACAATACTGTCAAAAGTATATAAAAAGAGAGAAAGGAAGCAAACACGACACACTTACATGTCAAAGACTTCTGGATTGCATGACATGGCTTAGTTGGCTGCTGATCGCTATTTCAGATGCCTATGGGAGTGGTAGTGTATGGTACGGTTATTTCAGCCTGGTATGGCACTGTTATTTCAGCACAGTATGGTACTCTTACCTGTACCTTTACCTTACCTGTAGCACTGTATAGTATTATTATTTTAGCACTGCATGGTACATTTCAGCACAGTATGGTACTATTATTTTGACACTGTTTAGTATTATTTTTTACAATATATTTTAATGCCACTTTAGCCTAGTACTGTGCTGTTACCTTAGCATTGTATAATACTATTATTTTGGAACTATGTGGAATTTTTCAGCACAGTGCAGTCCCATTATCTTGGCACGTTATGGCACTGTTTTTTCAGCAAAGTTTTGTACTATTATTTCAACACTGTAAGGTACTGTTATTTCAGTACTGTATGGCATAGTTATCTCAGTTTAGCATGGCACTGTTTGGCCCCCTATAATACTATTATTTCAGCACTGTGTGATACTGTTACCATACCAGTGAATATTACCATTATTTGGACACTGATAATATTATGTAGTAATATATATATATATAAACATTTTTAACACTGTATGGTACTATTATTTCAGCAATCTATTGTACTGTTATTTTTGCAATGAAATATTATTTGGGTATTTTGTAATAATATTATATTGGCACTGTTATCGTGGTACAGTTCTGTTTTTATATTATTTTTGGCACTGTTTAGAATTTTTCTTAGCTCTGTATGCTACTTTTATTTCAGGTTGCTATTGTACTGTTATTTAAGGCTACGTTCACACTAGCGTTAACTGCAAACCGTCTCAAATCGTCTTTTTTCAGAAAAAACGCATCCTGCAAAAGTGTTTGCAGGATGCATTTTTTCCCCATAGACTTGTATTGGCGACGTATTGCGACGGATTGGCATACGTCGTGTACGTCGTACGACGTATGCGTCGAAATTTGGCGACACGTCGTCGGCAAAAAACGTTGATTGTAACGTTTTTTGCCTCCGCCTAAAAAACGTGTCGCGTCGCATCCTGCGGCATACGTCGTTGGCTACAATGGAAGCCTGTGAGCGACGGATGTGTCGGGACACGTCGTACGACGCACTGCAGCGCTGCAATACATTTTTTTACACTGAGCATGCTCAGAAGCTGGATTTTGTTGCCAATTGGCCAGACACCCCCAAATCTATATAAACCTGGCCTGGGCCTTCAACCCCACATATGCCAGCAAGATCCAGCGAAGGAAAGAAGCCTGCCAGCAAGAGCCAGCCAGCCACAAGACCCCAGCCAGCCACAAGACCCCAGCCTGCCACAGGAGCCTGCCGCAGGAGCCTGCCACAAGACTCCAGCCACCATAGAGCCAGTGTGAGTATTGCAATTTTTGTGTGCATCTGTGTGCCTGTGCATTTGTGTGTGTATGTATGAGGTACTGACTACAGCAAGAGCTTAAAACCTGAAGAGAACCTGAGGCCTGTCATCGTCCTGCAACAGCCAGTGCCATGCTAGAGTCCAGATCCACCCTGATGCCAGCCACTGTGAAGACCTGCAGCTCCAGCTGGAGGATTGTCAGCCTTTTTTACGTGTGTGTGTGTAATGTGTGTGTGTGTGTAATGTGTGTGCGTATGCGTCTTCTGATTGGGTCCACCTTTCTGCCTTTGTTGTAAATATGTGTATTTGCATAAAGCTTATGTGCGTGTGTGTGTGTGTGTGTGTGTGTGTGTGTGTGTGTGTGTGTGTGTGTGTGTGTGTGTATTTTTGTACGGCTGTGTGCTTTTGTATGTATGTCTTCATGTGCCTGCACCTTATTATGCCTTCGCCAATCTTATGCCTGTTCATGTGGGAGGGTATGTGTCCACGTTCAGGAATGCATCAGGATTTGGTCAGGATTTTTCATCAGTATTTGTAAGCCAAAACCAGGAGTGGGTGATAAATGCAGAAGTGGTACATATGTTTCTATTATACTTTTCCTCTGATTGTTACACTCCTGGTTTTGGATTACAAATACTGATGGAAAATCCTTATCAAATCCTGATGCAATCATGAACGTGGACACATACCAGGCATGTTTGTGTGCATCTTGTTGATTGCATGTGCATTTGTCCATGCCTAATTGGTTAATTGCCTTTTTCTGATGTATTTACTAAGTATAGTGGTCTGTGCAGCATGTGGTTTAAATGTGTGTATTTTTTTTTTTTTTATCTTATTTTATTTATTTATTTATTTTTTTTAAATCGGATGTATTTTTGCAAAGTCTAGTCTGCAGCTTGTGGTTTGAATGTGTGTGTGTTTTTTTTTTTTTTTTTTCTATTTAAAAGTGTTGATTTTCTGTTGAAACCATTCGCAGTTGATGTACCGTACTTGTATTTAAAATAAAGAGCATTTCAGCTCCCAATTGTGATGAGAAAAAAAAAAAGAATAATAAAATGTTTGTTAAAAAAATGTCCGTAGTATCATTTCAGAAAGGTTAATTTAAAACTGGTGTATGTACCAATGGTTACACATGCAATAAAGAGTTGGTTGACATCTCATTTTTTAATAAAGGTTATACTTTAAAGGTTTTTTGGGGGAGGTGATTTTTGAAAATAAAATGTGGTAAATATATTTTTACATGGTGGGTTCACATTTAAAAATATTTTTTTTGGGACATGGAAATGAATGGTATAACGTGCACCTGTTTTGGGGTTTTGGTGTTCACCTTTAATGACCATTTCTCACATCAATTCAGCAGGGTGTTTATCTTAAACATTACCTAGTTCAGGGGGTGGTCTAACTATAAATCCATTATACTTATTACAGATACACCAGGACCACAGCCGCAGCAAGCCGCCGCCTCTAGTCCCAACAAGGACCAGCCCACCAGGACCACAGCCACCAATCTTTAAAAGTAAGTTTTGAAGACCCCAAATCTGCTACTTCAATGTGTAGAGCAGATTGCAAGTGTCTTTTAACTTACAGAGACACCAGGACCACAGCCGCCGCCTGGCACGCAACAATGTCCTCTTCTGACAGCCCTCCTCCACAGCAACAGCGTGTATCGGTAAGTTAACCCAAAAATTTTTTTTTTTTTCTTTTTTGGGTTTTTTAATTTACATGTTTTGTTGATCACTACATGCATAAATTATGTTTAAACAGGAAGCTGAATCAGATGAGGAGCTGTCAGAAGGGGGCGAGACAGGTGGAGAGATGCAAGTGGAGGAGGAACCAAGTGTAAGTAGTGGTGAAACAGTTGCTTCACACATCACACTGCACCATACACAAAACAGATTTTCATACATAACTAAACACCGAAAACATGCCTACATTACAGAGAATTTGTTTCCTTTATTTCAGTCTCCTGCTGCTGCTGCTGCTGCTGATCAGTCAGCAAATTGTGAAGGTTCTCCCAGCCGCTCCCAGAGTCGGCGTAATCGTCGCCGCGGTCGGCCATCAGTGAGTTTTTTTTTTTAGGGGGATTCTATTGGTACTTTAGTGTTTCAGTGTACTAATTTGTTTGTTTTTCTTCTTCTTTTTTTTTGCACAGGCTTCACAGCGTGCTCCCGCAGAGGTGTTTGATGATGACATTGACATCGACAGTCTCATCGAGGAGGTTCGCGAGCGGGAGCCGCTGTGGAACATGGCTGACCGCAGCCATGCCGATAGCGGTGTAACCCGTCGGCTCTGGGACGAAGTGTGTCATAACATCTTTCCAAGGTGGGAGGACCTTCATCCACAGCAGCAGAGCAAACTATGTAAGTATTCACTTTTCAGTGATGTATTGAGCTGACTGTAATGTATTGCATTTACCAATTTTTTTTTTTTTTTTTCTTTTTAGTCTTGTCTTCACAGGTGGAAAGGTTAGGAAGCGGTGGCGGTCACTGAGGGATCGCTTTAAGAGGGAAATGCAGGCCCAGAGTGGCTCAGCAGGAAGGAAGAGGAGCAGATATAAACACGGCCAGGCCCTCTCCTTCCTGAGGCGAACCATGCTGAGTAGAGTGTAAGTATTCTACAGTCCACTAATAACCATGTTAACCTGTCTAACTTAGTTTGGTTTCAGTCAGGGCTTTTTCATATCAATATATTAATTTCTTTTGTTTTTTCTTTCACAGCACCTTCTCCAGCCACCGGGCGCCTGCATCTTCCTCTGCGCCCTCTGGAGCGATCCCTCCTGAGTCCGCCACTGAGGGCCACGTCGGTAGACCCCACACCACTGACCCCTCCTCTGACCCCTCTGTCCCCTCCACTTCATCCGCCCCAAGCAGTGGAGCATTATTGCAGCCTTCATTGCTCGCATCTGATGCTGAACAGATAGCGTTCCCTTTACCCCACCCCTCTGATCCTGCCACCTCTAGACCACCATTAGGTTCGTGGCGGCAGCGACAGAGGGGTCAGGAAAGGAGCTATGCTCCTGAATTCTTACATCTGAATGCATCCTTTCAAGGCTCTTTCAAAATTTTGGGAGAGCAAGTGACTGCTGGTTTCAACATGGTGCAATCCCGCATCAGTGAAACAAGCCATGAAACCAGCAGTCGCTTGGATAGGCTGCATTCAGATGTAAGTCAGTCTCCGGCTAATCTTTTTTTTAAATCCATGCTCAGGAGCATGGAAAAGCTTTCTTTTGAGCAACAAATGCGGGTAATGAATACCTGCCATAATGCTCTACTGAAGGCCCTTAACGAACCCCAATCTACCCACACATCCACTACAATTCCACCCCAGGCCCCACCCCATGCCCCATTTCCACACCATGCCCCACCCCAGGCCCCATTTCCACACCATACCCCCCATTACCAAACCCAGCCCCAATCCCCACACCAGCCCCAATACCAAACCCAGCCCCAATCCCCACACCAGCCCCATAACCAAACCCAGCCCCAATCCCCACACCAGCCCCATTACCAAACCCAGCCCCATTACCAAACCCAGTCCCAATACCCACGCCAGTCCCAATACCCAACCCAGTCCCAACACCCAACCCAGTCCCCATACCCATCCCGGCCCCCAAACCAAATTCCTTCCCCAATGTTTTCTTCCTTGCCCAGCTTATCTTCCCCAGTAAGTATTCCCCCTACCCCAACACCACCCCCCTCTGGTCAGCCTCCTGGTTTTACCCCCCCTTCCACTGCACCCCAACCAAGTAGGGTTTCCCCACCTATCGACGTGGTCCAACCTTCCAGCCCCTCCTCCCTTCGTATCTCCACCCCACACTTTGAAGATTTATAACATAGTAACATAGTTATTAAGGTTGAAGGAAGACTGTAAGTCCATCTAGTTCAACCCATAGCCTAACCTAACATGCCCTAACATGTTGATCCAGGGGAAGGCAAAAAAAACCCATGTGGTAAGAGTAAGCTCCACCATGGGGAAAAAAATTCCTTCCCGACCCCACATACGGCAATCAGACTAGTTCCCTGGATCAACGCCCTATCAAAGAATCTAATATATATACCCTGTAACATTATACTTTTCCAGGAAGGTATCCAGTCCCCTCTTAAATTTTAGCAGTGAATCACTCATTACAACATCATACGGCAGAGAGTTCCATAGTCTCACTGCTCTTACAGTAAAGAATCCGCGTCTATTATTATGCTTAAACCTTTTTTCCTCCAGACGTAGAGGATGCCCCCTTGTCCCTGTCTCAGGTCTATGATTAAAAAGATCATCAGAAAGGTCTTTGTACTGTCCCCTCATATTTATACATTAACATAAGATCACCCCTTAGCCTTCGTTTTTCCAAACTAAATAGCCCCAAGTGTAATAACCTATCTTGGTATTGCAGACCCCCCAGTCCTCTAATAACCTTGGTTGCTCTTCTCTGCACCCGCTCCAGTTCAGCTATGTCTTTCTTATACACCGGAGACCAGAACTGTGCACAGTATTCTAAGTGTGGTCGAACTAGTGACGTGTATAGAGGTAAAATTATGTTCTCCTTATGAGCATCTATGCCTCTTTTAATACATCCCATTATTTTATTTGCCTTTGTAGCAGCTGCCTGACACTGGCCACTGAATATGAGTTTGTCATCCACCCATACACCCAGGTCTTTTTCATTGACAGTTTTACCCAGAGTTTTAGAATTAAGCACATAGTTATACATCTTATTACTTCTACCCAAGTGCATGACCTTACATTTATCCCCATTAAAGCTCATTTGCCATTTATCAGCTTTATAAGTTTTATGTTCAAATGTTAAATTTTTTAAAAATAATTTGAAAATTTAAAAAAAAAAAAAATTTGATAATAACAAATATGTTTTTTTGCAAAGAAAAAAAAAACAATTTAAAAAAAGAGTTCAAATAAAATTCTGTCTGATTAAAATTCTACTCTTTGTGTGTGTGTGGATTTATTAAGGTAATATGGTAACTAAAAAGGTAAAATAAAAATAAACACCAGACGTGTGAAAGGTATAAAATATTGGTTTTAGTAGCAAGAAAACCACGCTTTTGGGTTTTTTGTTTTTTTTTGTTGTTTTTTTTTTGGGGGGAAACATTTTTTACATAAACAAAACACATGGAAAACAGGTCACACAATGATGTCTTGCCATGGGATCCGCCCGACAGGTGACATAAAATAATCGGCAAACTGGTCCCTCATCCTTGTAACAGAACCTGTGGAGCGAACCGAGCTGCTGTGGTAGTCCCACAAGGTTGTCTCCAATTCTTTGTCATCCAAGGAAACGGGCTCCTTTGAAAGGACAAAGTTGTGGAGCACCACACAGGCTTTAACTACCTCATCTATAGTTGTGTTTTTCAGTTTGATTGCCGTCAGCAGAACTCGCCACTTCGCCGTCAATATACCAAAAGAACACTCCACTACTCTTCGTGCTCTAGTAAGCCGGTAATTAAAGACCCGCTTGGTACGGGTTAAGTTCCGGCTACTATACGGTTTCAGTAGGTGCGGCGAGAGTTGAAAGGCTTCATCACCTACACAGACATATTCCAGGGCTGGTTCACTTGTTCCTGGCAGTGGTCTGGCTGACGGGAAATCGTAGCTCTCTCCATACAGGCAACGACCCATTGGAGAGTTTTTAAAAACTTGCGAATCGTTGGACCGTCCATACGCTCCTATGTCCACGGCAAGGAACTTGCAGTTGGCGTCTGCAATAGCCATAAGGACGATGGAGAAGTACTTCTTGTAATTATAGTACTCCGATCCTGTTCCTGCCGGTTTCGCAATCCTTATGTGTTTCCCGTCAACTGCACCCACACAATTTGGGAAATGGCAAATTTGCTGAAACTATTCTGCACTTCTCAACCAGATGTCCATGGATGGTTGGGGGATATACTCTGGTTGCAAAGTGGTCCAAATAGCCCGACATGTCTCCTTCACTATTCCTGAAATAGTGGAAATGCCCAGCCGGAATTGGTAATGGAGCGAAGTCATAGATTCACCCGTAGCTAGGAAACTTTAAAAAAAAAAAAAAAAAAAATGTTAGAAAAAATTGCACAGACCAACAAGTTTCAATAAATGGCACTGTGAAATTTTTTTTTAGGACGGGACACACAATAAAACCTGCATGAATGGCCGCAAACAAAACAAAAATTACATGCTGCAGAAAATAGTGTGCAATATGCAGGGGCGTAGCTAGAGCTTTTGCCGCCCGGGGCTGTTCCCGAGTTTGGCGCCCCCCCCAGAATGTATGCGATTTGCACACTTAGGCTACTTTCACACTAGCGTTAACTGCAATACGTCGCAAATGCGTCGTTTTGCCGAAAATACGCATCCAGCAAAAGTTCTTGCTGGATACGTTTTTTCGTCATAGACTAACATTAGCGACGCATTTGCAACGCATTGCCAAACGTCGCGTCCGTTTTGCGACGCTTGGGCGTGTGGTAGCGGACCGTCGTGAGAAAAAAAACGTTACATGTAACGTTTTTTGCTCACGACGGTCCGCTTTTTCCGACCGCGCATGCGCGGCCGGAACTCCACCCCCACCTCCCCGCACCTCACAATGGGGCAGCGGATGCGTTGGAAAAATACATCCGCTGCCCCCGTTGTGCGGCGGAGACCACGCTAGCGTCGGGAACGTCGGCCCGACGCACAGCGACGGGTCTTTCCCGACGCTAGTGTGAAAGTAGCCTTAGTCATGTACCGACGAGCTCCTCTCCCTTAAGCTCCCAATGTTCAGTAAAAACTGAGAGAAGCAGAAGAGAAGCTTGTTGTTACAGGACCATGAGTATGAAAGCCGCATATGAGTGAAGTGTCCATGTGACGACGACTGGAACCTGCAGAGCTGAATCCTGACATCGCAGCTTCTGAATTCTCACATCGAATGCACTGCATACTTTTAGGATTCTCCCTTGCCGGTGGACGGTCATGTCAGCACAAGTATGTGATTTGTATACTTCTGACCACATTCCGACTAGACGTGCCCGGCCTCGCTCAGTTCGTTTTCATTGAGTGAGGCCACACATGTCTAGTCAGCACGTGACTGCATGTATGTAAATCGCCGGCACGAGAGAATCCTGACAGTGTGCAGGGCGCACTGGGAGAATTCAGAAGTCTGCAGTCACAAAGAATGACTGCAGACTCATCACAAACCTGGACATCCCCTTTAATGCTCCTAACATAAATAAAAACATGAGTTAGTCAGTATCACACATAACCTTTACATCCAGGTACCTTATAGATGATGTCGTCTCTGGAGTCGTTCTCCTTCTTTTCTTCATCTTGTCCAGACCCCATGATGAGTTTTCTCATCCACAGCCGTCTCTGCAGACTTCCATCTTCTCTGCTCTTTTGCAGAAAATCTCCACATGACGCCCTTAAAGATACAAGTGTCATTATAATGCTCCTGAATAAAAAATTGCCCCTCACTATATTGTCTGCATAAAATATGACCCCCACACTGTCCCTCTTATGGTACATGCTCTTCACACTGACCTCCCCTTTCTATACCGGACCCCTCTTCACACTGTCCTCTCACACTGAGTCCCCCCTATAGGGCCCAGTATTTAAACTGTACTCTCTCATCACACTCCCCCTCCTTGGTATACTGTCCCCTCCTGGCTGTGCCCTTACACTGTCCCCCATGCTACGCATGCACACATCCCAACACCCTCACTCCCCGTACTCTGTCCACATAAGTTTTTCACATCGCTACTCATACTGTGTCCGCATACATTCCCCCGTTTGACCCCAAACTGTCTGCACCCATCCCCCCATACTGTTTCCTCATATATGCCCCCCCATCTCCCCCTTTGCTCTTCATTTTGTGTCCTTAGATCTCCCCCACACATTAAATCCCCCCATCCCCATGACAAATCTCCTCCCACACACATTCAATCCCCCATCTCCACTCCAATTCTCCCCACACACAATAAATACCCCCATCTCCACTCACATTAAATCTCCCCCCACAATAAATCCCCCCATCTCCACTCATATTAAATCTCCCCCAACAATAAATCCCCCCTCCCTACTCACATTAAATCCCCCCCCACAATAAATCCCCCCTCCCTACTCACATTAAATCTCCCCCCACAATAAATCCCATCTCCACCCATATTAAATATCCCCCATCCAATAATATATCCCCCCACCCCCACTCACATTAAATCCCCCCACAATATATCCCCCATCCCCACTCACATTAAATCCCCCCACAATATATGCCCCCCATCCCCACTCACATTAAATCCCCCCCACAATATATGCCCCCCATCCCCACTCACAGTAAATCCCCCCACAATATATGCCCCCCATCCCCACTCACAGTAAATCCCCCCACAATATATGCCCCCATCCCCACTCACAGTAAATCCCCCCACAATATATGCCCCCCATCCCCACTCACAGTAAATCCCCCCACAATATATGCCCCCCATCCCCACTCACAGTAAATCCCCCCACAATATATGCCCCCCATCCCCACTCACAGTAAATCCCCCCACAATATATCCCCCCCATTCCCACTCACAGTAAATCCCCCCCACAATATATGCCCCCCATCCCCACTCACATAAAATCCCCCCACAATATATCCCCCCCATCCCCACTCACAGTAAATCCCCCCCATCCCCACTCACAGTAAATCCCCCCACAATATATGCCCCCCATTCCCACTCACAGTAAATCCCCCCACAATATATCCCCCCCATCCCCACTCACAGTAAATCCCCCCACAATATATGCCCCCCATTCCCACTCACAGTAAATCCCCCCACAATATATCCCCCCCATCCCCACTCACAGTAAATCCCCCCATCCCCACTCACAGTAAATCCCCCCACAATATATCCCCCCCATTCCCACTCACAGTAAATCCCCCCACAATATATGCCCCCCATCCCCACTCACATAAAATGCCCCCCATTCCCACTCACAGTAAATCCCCCCACAATATATGCCCCCCATCCCCACTCACATAAAATCCCCCCCACAATATATCCCCCCCATCCCCACTCACAGTAAATCCCCCCCCCATCCCCACTCACAGTAAATCCCCCCACAATATATCCCCCCCCCCCATCCCCACTCACAGTAAATCCCCACTCACAGTAAATCCCCCCCCATCCCCACTCACAGTAAATCCCCCCACAATATATCCCCCCCCCCATCCCCACTCACAGTAAATCCCCCCCTGCACCTTCGGTGTCTTCAGCTCCACTGGAGCACTTAGCACCGCTCTGTGTCTCCTGCTCTGCTTCTGCCGCGCAGGTGAGTGACATCAGCAGCGTGATCACATGACCTGATCACGTTGCTGGCGTCGCTCTGACCCGGCAGTCAGAGCTTCAATTGTACTCGCATCTCAGATGCAGTACAATTGAACACTGGGAGCCGGCGCGCCGCAGCTTCTCTGTGCCGGCTGTCAGCTTGACAGTCGGCACAGCGAACAGCCGACTCCCAGTGCGGGGGCGGCAGAATGCAGCCGCCGGGGGGGACACTGCGGACCGCCGCTTTAGGCGGCCCGACTGCGCCCCCCTGCCGGCTGCGCCCGGCCGGGGCGCATGCCCCGGCTGCCCCCCCCCCCCCTAGATACGCCAGACTGACGACCTCACCCCCGCATTGTGCCACCCCCCGCATTGTGCCGCCCGGGGCGGCCCGCCCCCCCCCGCACCCCCCTTCCTACGCCACTGGCAATATGTCAGCGCAGTATTGTCTGCAGCATGTAATATAACATTAAAAATGACCAATGACAGAAAAAAAAGCAGTTGCATGTCAACAAACCCCCCCCCTAAAAAAAAAAAAAACTGCAGAAAATGCAACGCAATATTTCAGCGCAGTATTTTCTGCAGTCTGTTATAGGACATTCAATATGAGCAATGACATTAAAAAAAAACAGTGGAATGGCCACAAACAAAACAAAAATTACATGCTGCAGAAAATAGTGCGCAATATGTCAGCGCAGTATTGTCTGTAGCATGTAATGTAACATTAAATATGAGCAATGACAAAAAAAAGAGGCTTACCGCAGGGTCACCATCAGCCGCTCCGCCGGTGTGATGGCAAGCCTCATCCTTGTGTCCTGCCTTCGGATGACATCCTCCAGTTTTTCAAGCAAAAAGTCAAAATTTTCCATCCTCATCCGCACGTAATTGTAAAATTTGTCTGGATTGTGCCGCAACTCCAGGTACAGAGTGGACTGGACACCCCGGGTCATCCGTAGTTGATTAATCGGATGTATCCAGAGTCGCCTCCGTCTCCGTTGCTGCAGAAGCATCCTCCATCTTTCCGCTGCCGCCTCCTTCTCCCGCTCTATGATATCCAGGCGATTCGTCTCAAAGATAACGTCGGTAACCAAACTAGCAATCCTCCCAAGAACACCTTCCATCGCTGCCACAAAACTAAAACCCACAAAGATGGGCTGTAAAAACAGTAACTATATAGTTTTCCATATTTTCCAGTAGCCAATCAAATTTGGGAGCCTCCCATTTTAAAAACGGATCCGTCGTAAATACGGATGCAACGTATGAAACGCATCCAGTATTTCGACGGAAACGTTTAGCGGATTTGCGACGGATCCGTCGAAATGCTGTATGCGTTGCATACGTTTTTCACTTTTTTGACGCATCCGTTTTTTCTGCAAAAAAGACGATTTGAGACGGTTTGCAGTTAACGCTAGTGTGAAAGTAGCCTTAGTCAAATGCAAACAGGAGTTGTCCAGCTCACCTTGGCTGAGGCTTTCAATGATTCTCAGCACAGAAATGGCACTCCTACCCCTTGTGGCCAAAGACAGCATAACAAGTAGAAAATCCCAGCATGATGTACATATAAAAAAAGCGGTCTGAGTCTCCCTGCTGAGAATCGCACAAATGATCTCCGTATGGTCATCCATGTGTAATGCGTTTGCAATGCGATGATGCGATTTTCTCGCACCTATGTATCCATATGGCATGTATATGGCTTTACATTTCTCACTGATTTTCCCCATTAAATTTAATAGCTCAATGGGCTGAAATGAGGAAAATGGTTGCGTATCTCTCGCAAGTCACACTGATGGACCATGTGGTGTCCATTTTTTCCTCCCACCCATAGGCTTGCATTAGCGAGTCTCGGGCGATATACGCGTACAATCGCAGCATGTTGCGATTTTACACGCACGTAGAATACGCATGAGAATAAATACGGTGATGTGAGCTGCCCCATAGATTTACACTGGGCCGAGTGTGTGTGAGGTTTTCTCGCATAGCACTCGTCCGTATTCTATGGTAGTGTGACTCCGGCCTAAAAAATGTTCTTAATCATCATCCATGATTGAGGATTATTTTTTAATCTGAAATGTATAGGAAACTACAGCCTGCTTGGATTTATTGTAAGTGCCAATTTTTACAATATGGAATAAAAGTTTTTGAAACATTTTAACCAAGAATCAGCTGGAAAGTGTTCTATTTGTTGTACTGTTATTTGAGAACTGTATGGTGCTGCTTTTATAGCTCTGTATAGTACTATCATTTTGGCACTGTTCGGTACTACTATTTCAGCACTCTGTGGTATTCATTCTTAGCACTGCATGGTACTTTTATTTGGGAACTGTATGGTACTATTATGTTAGCAACATGTAGTACTATTAGGTTATCACCATATAGTAATATTATCTTAGTACTCTATAGTACTATTATGTTGGCACTATATGTTACTATTATTTCAGTACTGTATGGTGCAATTATTTCAGAACTTTCTGGAAAGAACCAGGATATGTTGCATAGATTATCATCATCCAGAAAAATTTAATAAACACAGCTATTTGTGTTAATCATACACAACAAACCCCTCCAAAATCAAGGTTGTGCCATCATGAACCCTTGCTAATTGCCAGTGACGATCGAGCTCCCTCCATGCCACATTTTAGGCATCTACACATGGGGAAGACCCTGAATAAGGATCCTTGCTGACTCCCCCATCTTTCACCTGCTGTATGTCTTTGCTGCAGTAACGAGCTTAATATTGCCTGTATATGTAGTCATACAGTGTATCGATGTTGCGCTGTCCTCAGCTGGCCCCTGCTTCCAGCCCAGTATGATATGCCTGTCCTAAATACCTTCCCTGCTGAACCCTGTCCAGCTCAGCACTGTGCCGGAATCTGACATGTTTGTTTCTAAACCTTCCATGCATGTGTGAAAATAGTTGCAATGAGATACTGACTGTAACTTATTCCAGCCTTAACCCATTGCTTCCCGTCTCGAGGTTCATGGATAATAGAACCCCTCTATTTTATTCATGCTTCCTAGAAATTGGGGGGTTCCAGTATATAGATAGAAAAGCGATGTTACATAAAAGAAATGGAATAAAGGAATGAAGTGACGTGGATGATGACTTTCCCTATGCTTTACACTGCAGCTTTCCTTCCAATTTCTGATTGCTTGTTGTTAATTTCCCCAGATTTAGGATTCAAATACTAGAAATATTTGAGACCTGACTGTACAACATATTATAGGGAAGCAGTGGCTCCATAGCAGAGCATACAATTGTGCTCAAAAGTTTACATACCCCAGCAGAATTTTTGCTTTCTTGGCCTTTTTTCAGAGAATATGAATGATAACACCAAAACTTTTTCTCCACTCATGGTTAGTGGTTAGGTGAAGTCATTTATTGTCAAACTACTGTGTTTTCTCTTTTTAAATCATAATGACAACCCAAAACATCCAAATGACCTTGATCAAAAGTTTACATACCCCATTTGTTAATACCGTGTATTGTCCCCTCTAACATCAATGACAGCTTGAAGTCTTTTGTGGTAGTTTTGGATGAGGTTCTTTATTTTCTCAGACGGTAAAGCTGCTCACTCTTCTCGGCACCTCTCGTGTCTCCCTTTATCCTATAGATTGTAAGCTTGCGAGCAGGGCCCTCACTCCTCTTGGTATCTATTTTGAACTGTGATTTTGTTACGCTGTAATGTCTATTGTCTGTACAAATCTCCTCTATAATTTGTAAAGCGCTGCGGAATATGTTGGCGTTATATAAATAAAATTATTATTATTATTGGCAAAAAGCCTCCAGTTCCTGTAAATTCCTGGGCTGTCTAGCCTGAACTGCGCTCTTGAGATCTCCCCAGAGTGGCTCAATAATATTGAGGTCAGGAGACTAAGATGGCCACTCCAGAGCCTTCACTTTGTTCTGCTGTAGCCAATGTCAGGTTGATTTGGCCTTGTTTTTTGGATCGTTGTCATGTTGGAACGTCCAAGTACTTCCCACGTGCAGCTTCTGGGCTGATTAGTGCAAGTTTGCCTCCAGTATTTGCTGATAACGCACATTAGCTATTGACATGGTTGCCCCTCTTGTTCATGGAAGAATGCAACATATCAATAGGCAACCCTGGAACAATATCATCACTAAAAAGCTCCGGCAAGTGTCCAGGGTTGCAGAGCGGCATTGGAAGAAAACAAATTCGCAAGATGATTTCACTACATTCAAACAGGCAGCACTCGCTTTCAAATCTGCTCTCACCTCTGCTAAACAGGCCTACTTCACAAACCTTATATCCTCCCTATCCTCCAACCCCAAACAGTTATTCATAACCTTTAACTCCGTCCTCCGCCCCCCACACTGCCCCCTCCAACCTCCCTCATCTCTGCTGAGGACTTTGCCACACACTTCAAAAATTAGATCGACCAAACAAGGCAAGTCTTTATTGTTCAACCTCCACAACCCCTTTGTATACCAGACCAATGCCCAAACCCCATAACTTCCCTGTCCAACATCACTGAAGGGGAGCTTAATTGTCTCCTCTCCAAATCACACCTCACCACTTGTGCATAAGACCCCATCCCACCTCCTCCCCAAACTCACCACCATACTTATCCCATCCCTAACCCATCTCTTCAACCTATAACTAACTTCTGGTGCCTTCCCATCTGCTTTTAAACATGCCACAGTCATGCCTATCCTTAAAACGCCAACCCTAGACCCAACCGCTATGTCCAGCTATTGCCCAATACCGCTGTTCCCTATCGCTTCCAAACTCCTGGGGCAGCACGTCCATGCTAAACTTTCCTCCCACCTCTCATCTAACTTGCTCTTTGACAATCTACAATCTGGTTTACGTCCCTATAATTCCACTGAGACTACCCTGACCAAAATTACTAACGACCCACTTACGGCCAAAGCTAACGGACAATACTCTATACTCCTCCTTCTAGACCTGTCTCTGCTTTCAACACAATTGACCACTGCCTGCTACTACAGATCCTCTCCTCCTTTTGCATCAAAGACCTCGCCCTATCTTGGATCTCCTCATACCTTTCCAACCGCACATTCAGCGTCTCGCATTCCCACACTACTTCCTCATCCCACCCTCTCTGGAGTCCCCCAAGGCTCTGTTCTAGGGCCCTTACTCTTCTCAATCTATACACTTGGCCTGGGACAACTCATAAAGTCCCATGGATTCCAGTACCACCTTTATGCTGATGACACTCAGATCTATCTCTCTGGCCCAGACTTCACCTCTCTGCTGTCCAGAATCCCAGAGTGTCTATCAGCCATATCCTTCTCTTCTCCTCTCGCTTCCTCAAACTCAATGTGGACAAATCTGAACTTATCATCTTTCCTTCATCTCATAGATCTTCCTTACCTGACCTATCTATCGCAATTAACGACATCACGCTTACCCCCATACCGGAAATCCGCTGCCTTGGAGTAACCTTTGACTCTGCCCTGCCCTTCATACTGCATATCCAAGCTCTTTCCACCTGCTGTCGCCTCCAGCTCAAAAATATCTCCAGAACCCGTCCTTTGCTCAACCCTCAATCTACTAAAATGCTTGTGCATGCCTTCATCATCTCCCGCCTCGACTACTGCAACATCCTTTTCTGTGGCCTCCCTGCTTCACCCTTGCACCTCTCCAGTCCATCCTTAACTCTGATGCCCAACTAATTCATCTCTCTCCTCTCTACTCCTCCGCTTCCCCCTCTGCAAATCTCTTCACTGGCTCCCATTCCCTCAGCGTATCCAGTTCAAATTACTAATACTGACCTACAAGGCCATCCATAACCTGTCTTCTCCATAGATCTCTGAACTAATCTCCCGATATCTTCAGTCACGTAATCTCTGGTCCACCCAAGACCTCCTTCTCTCCTCCACACTTATTCACTCCTCATCCAACCGCCTCCAAGACTTCTCCCGAATATTCCCCATCCTCTGGAATTCTCTGCCTCAACACTTCCGACTATCAAACACATTCGGATCCTTCAGACGGAGCCTGAAAACCCACCTCTTCAGGAAAGCCTACAGCCTGCACTGACCCTGCTGCCTCCTCACCACTACCAAAGCTACCACCTCACCAACATCAGAGCTGCTGTAACCCTCAACCTATTGTCTCCTTCCACACCATCCTGTAGAATGTAAGCCCGCAAGGGCAGGGTCATCACCCCTCTGTATCAGTCTGTGTTTGTTAGTTTGTTTACTGTAAGCGATATCTGTAATTTGTATGTAACCCCTTCTCATGTATAGCACAATAGAATTAACGGTGCTATATAAATAAGTAAAAATAATAAAATGCTGCATTCATCTTTCCTTCAACTTTGATCAAGTTTTCTGTGCCTATATAGTTCACACACCCCTAAACATCAGCGACCCACCTCCGTGCTTTACAGTAGGAATGGTGTTCCTTTCATCATAGGCCTTGTTGACCTCTCTCCAAATGAACGTTTATAGTTGTGGCCAAAAAGTTCAATTTTGGTCTCATCACTCCAAATTACCTTGTTCCAGAAGATTTGAGGCTTTTCGCTGTGCTGTTTTGCGTATTGTAGGCGAGATACTTTGTAGCATTTGCGCAGTAATGGCTTTCTTTTGGAGATGAGACCATTTAGCCTATTTTTCTTCAAGTGCCTCCTTATTGTGCTTATTGAAACAGCCACAGCGCTAGTTTTCAAAGAGTCCACGTATTTCACCTGATGTTATTTGTGGGTTTTTCTTTGCATCCCGAACAATTTTCCTGACAGTTGTGGATGACATTTTTGTTGGTCTACTTGACCGTGGTTTTGTTTTTACAGATCCCCTGATTTGCCATCTGTTAATCACAGTTTGAACGCTGAAGACTGGCATTACCAATTCCTTGGATATCTTTTTGTATCCCTTTCCTGTTTTATACAGTTCAACTACCTTTTCCCGTAGATCCGTTGACAATTCTTTTGCTTTCCCCATGACTCACAGTCCAGAAACGTCAGTGGCTGGATGAAAGATGCAAGAGTCTGTCTGGATCCCAGAAACTCACTCAGCTCTTATTCACACACACTGGTTACAAGCAAACAGGTCACAAGTGAGGATGTTACCTTTAATAGCCATTCAAACCCATTTGTGTCAACTTCTGCGCATGTTATCAGGCCAAAATCACCAGGGTATGTAAACTTTCGATCAGGCTCATTTGGATGTTTTGGGTTGTCATTATGATTTAAAAAGAAAAAACACAGTAGTTTGACAATAAATAGCTTCACCCAACCACTAACCATGACTGGAGAAAATGTTTTGGTGTTATCATTCATATTCTCTGAAAAATGGAAAAGAAAGCAAAAATTCTGCTCGGGTATGTAAATTTTTGAGCACAACTGTAATTATATGATATTTGCTATATCATAGCAGCTTAGATAATGACTTGAATTTACAGTAAATTTCCACCAATTAAATTCCTATTTCTGTTGTCACCATAGAGTTTTTTTTCCATCAGCTCCATGACCAGATTTATAACACCATCTGTTGTATTCTGCTGGCTCCACTGAGCACATGTAATAGGGTCATAAACCTCTATCATGCATAGCACTGTAAAAATGCCAATTACAGGTGAATGTTTTTAACATCTAACTTCAATGCCTCCATTTTTCTAAAATGGAGCTTCAAATCCTCTGCAGAAATAATATAAACATGTGACTGCATTCTCCACTAGGAGGAGATCCTTGAATACAGAGACACATGATAAGAGAATAGAACAAATAGAGGAGAAAATCCAGCTTCCAAAAATATCAAAATTTATTGAAGATAAAATCCAAGATCCAAAAACATGGTTCACAGGAGAAGAAATGGCAGCATGCTACATGTTTCGAACAATAAGTTCTTTTTCAAAACTTATTGTTCGAAACATGTAGCATGCTGCCATTTCTTCTCCTGTGAACCATGTTTTTGGATCTTGGATTTTATCTTCAATAAATTTTGATATTTTTGGAAGCTGGATTTTCTCCTCTATTTGTTCTATTGCCTCACGTGAAGACTGCACGTTATCCGGGCTTCCCCACAACAAATGCCTAGTAGGTGAGCTGGTTTTGTTACATTTTTTTTCTCTTTTGTTATAACACATGATAAGACTCTGCCTGCAGCCACCACTAGGGGGAGCTCCCTGTATACAGAGATACAGGCTATGAGTGTCTAACTGCAGCCACCACTAGGGGGAGCTCTCTGCATATGGAGAAATATTGTAAGATTCTGTCTGCAGCCACCACTATGGGGAGCTCTCTGTATACAGAGATACAGGATATGATTCTGTCTGTCTGCAGCCACCACTAGGGAATGCTCCCTGCTTACAGAGATACAGGATAAGAGTGTCTGTCTGCAGCCACCACTAGCGGGAGCTCTCTGCATGAAGAGATACATAATTAGATTCTGTCTGCAGTCACCACTAGGGGAGCTCCCTGTATACAGAGATACATAAGATTCTGTCTGCAGCCACCACTAGGGGGAGCTCCCTGTATACAGAGATATATAAGATTCTGTCTGCAGCCACCACTAGGGGGAGCTCCCTGTATACAGAGATACATAAGATTCTGTCTGCAGCCACCACTAGGGGGAGCTCCCTGTATACAGAGATACATAAGATTCTGTTTGCAGCCACCACTAGGGGGAGCTCCTTATCTACAGGGATACATGATAAGATTTTTTTTCAGCAGGCACCACTAGGGGGAGCCTCATTCTTACTGTCTGTACATTGCAGTCACTGATAACAGTCTGCAGTAAGCTCCTGAGCTCCTTCTAGTGGTGGCTGCAGGCAGAACTTTATCATTTACTCTGGAGATGGTTTGGTGCTCTGTATCATTATCAGAGTTCCAACTAATATATACGGTAGATATATTCAGAAAATAATCATTGCAGAACATTATTTCTCTCTGCAGGTGTATGAAAATCAGGTGTCAGCAACACTGTTGAAAAGATCATACAAGATGTTTATGGCTTTTGTAGAAGCAGGATCTATTTCTGTAAATCTAGCAATTTAATGTCTCTAAAGGCTTGAAGACCCCCACCAAATCCTTGCATCAAAAGCCAAATAAAGCTGAAGGGTTTCAGTTGCTTTCCCCAGAGATATGCGGCACCAGATGTGTTGGCAGCCGCTTGTCTCCTATGCACATCTGACCCAGCTGGTGAACTAAAGTGTATAGTCAGCAAAGGGATCGAATTTCTATGATCTCCGCTGCTGTAAGAGAGACATTGACTGGATAGGGGGGATTTGTAATGCTCAGTCCTCCAGAGATAAGTGGCGCTAGACTTCTATTCCTTCTCATTGGACAGACCACAAAAGGACACAAACGTTGAAAATGGAATCATTTTAATTGCGTAAAATCTGACTTCCCCTTTCCGCCGTGTTCCAGGACTACATTAGTGATTTAAAGGAACACTCTACGTTTCCATAATATATTCGCAAATTTAATCTGCAGTGAGTTTTGAATATCTTTCCAGGTCTGTAGCTTCCACTCGTTGTTCTTCTTTTTTAATTATATGAAGTTTTATTCTTTTTTCAGGCCTGAAATTCAGATTCATGGTGGGATCTCTGAAGACACACACTTAGTGCTGAACAGGTAGGTCACGTGACTGCAGGAAGGAAACAGCCGAATTCTTAAGTTATCTTGCCATCAAAAGGGGTGGTCCAGGATTAGAAAAACCTAGGTGCTTTCTTCCAAACACAGCGCCACATCTGTTCACAGGTTGTATCTGGAATTGCTAAGGGGGCTGAGATGTGGTATCACACACAACCTATAGTGAGGGGGATGTTTTGGAAATAAATCAGCCGTGTTTTCCTAATTCTTTACATTTCTCAAAGATTCAGAAAGATAGGATTTTATCCGTCAAGAGTTATTTGTTAACCCCCCCCGAAAAGCGGCATCAATAGGGTCTGGCAGCCTCTAATTTTCCTTCCTCATGGAAATACTGGCCCAGAATCAGAGCTGTCAGCTGTCAGACACAGATTTGCTGTCCAGCTTTAGAGCAGCTGCTGTCATTTCAGATCCTTTACTCCTCAGACGTTGACACGCTGTAAAATGGATTTCCTTCTGTCCATGATTTAGTCATTGGTAAATATTGGGGTCTCCAACTCTTTAATTCCCTGGCAGAGGTGATCGATCACAATGCACTTGTAATTCCATAGGAGCAACATCACCATAAACACAATGACCAATATGGCCGCCATCACCACTGCCAACAAGCACCTCGGGCTAAGGCTATGGTAATAACATGTCGCCTTAGAGACGAGCTGGAGGGAGTCTGCACTTTCCTCTTCATCTTGGATGAGCAGAATCTTGGACTGTATGGGAGGCATCATCTACTGCCAATCTTAGGGCGATATCATCTACCGGCGATATATCCTGCAGAGAGAATTATGGGAAGTATAAAAATATCAGGGCTGTTCTATGGCTTCCACAGTAGTTACCACCCATCATTATACAGACACCATGTAATACTCCATTTCACCTATGGGGGTGCTGCAGGGAAACTCAACACTTTCACGCTTTCCCACAGATTACATCTGATTATTGTCCCTCCAATGGGCCACCATATGATCAGATGAGTACACGAAAGCTGGGTGACACTGCCTGTGACAGCTTTAATGGTGGCCATCTTGGTTATCACAAATTGGATTCCAGGTCTATTAGGAGAATGAAAAAGTAACATCTGAAACTCCTAAATGCGAGGTCTTCTTCATAGCAACCAGTCCCAATTTCATTGTAAGAGCTGTAGTCTGACTGGGTGCTTGCCATAATCCACATAATTCTAAAATCTCTGAGATGAGGGGTTCCACTGCTTTATACTGCAGCGCTGCTTCTCATAAAGGGTAACTATGTTTCTATAAGACTTTTGACTGGAGACTCAAGTTCCCTTAACTGACAGTCAGTGGGGGTCCCAGCAGTGGGTAAGTGAATGGAAAACTGTCTTGGACTGGAATATCCCTTGCATTTTATAACCTTTTAATAAACTACAAAGAAAAAGTAAGTTCTCCCTGGCAACCAATATGGTTGCTGCTTTTTCATAGTCACCTGCCATAGCAAAGTGAGAGCTGCATCCTGATTGGCTATTGTGAAAACTACTTTATCTATCATTTATGACATGGGATATACACATCAAGTTCTAAAAATACTCTTGCAGCTTTCTACTAATTAAAGGAGTCAGTTTCCATTGCTGGGAGACGGAAGTGATATATAGGAGTGTGGACAATAAGCAAGTGTCTTGTCAAGATAATAGAATAATATGTGCAAGGTTAATTATTGATCCAGAGAAGTTGTACTGTGCACTTCCCTACTTACATGCAAAATACAGATCTATCTTAAGGTACCTTCACACGAAGCGACGCTGCAGCGATAGCGACAACGATGCCGATCGCTGCAGCTTCGCTGTTTGATCGCTGGGGAGCTGTCACACAGACCGCTCTCCAGCGACCAACGATGCCGAGGTCCCCGGGTAACCAGGGTAAACATCGGGTTGCTAAGCGCAGGGCCGCGCTTAGTAACCCGATGTTTACCCTGGTTACCAGCGTAAAAGTAAAAAAAACAAACAGTACATACTCACCTGCGCGTCCCCCAGCCTCTGCTTCCTGACACTGACTGAGCTCCGGCCCTAACAGCACAGCGGTGACGTCACCGCTGTGCTTTCACTTTCACTTTAGGGCCGGCGCTCAGTAAGTGTCAGGAAGCAGACGCTGGGGGACGCGCAGGTGAGCATGTACTGTTTGTTTTTTTTACTTTTACGCTGGTAACCAGGGTAAACATCGGGTTACTAAGCGCGGCCGTGCGCTTGGTAACCCGATGTTTACCCTGGTTACCAGTGTAAAACATCGCTGGTATCGTTGCTTTTGCTTTCAAACACAACGATACACGGCGATCGGACGACCAAATAAAGTTCTGGACTTTATTCAGCGACCAGCGACATCACAGCAGGATCCTGATCGCTGCTGCGTGTCAAACTAAACGATATCGCTAGCGAGGACGCTGCAACGTCACGGATCGCTAGCGATATCGTTACAAAGTCGTTTCGTGTGAAGGTACCTTTACTAAAGTGTGCAGAAAGCAATAGATAAGTGCAATGCTGAAACTGCAGCTACAACTACTACATAATACCTATGCCTGTATGATAAAGCATAGATATTAAGAGTTACAGTATATCCATCACATAGAAGTAAAGAAGTTGTACAGGGCATAGAGTCTGACCTAATGATGCAGGATAGATATGAGCTGCATCTATCATAACCTGGGAACATAATTGTCATGTCTCACGACTTGAGAAATCATTCAATGTTTGCATTGCTTGTGTTCAATCCCTCTTTCTAGGCAGAAGTTTGCCTTTCCCTGTATTTTGTCCCAACTCTCTCACTGTAGTCCTGTGATGTATGTTTGTTCACGCCCTTATTCTCCATTTTGTCATCATTCCTCCATCTGTATGTATCCTACTACATGTCCTCTGTTGAATATTCCTTTTTACCTGCTGCTTTCATCATAATACAAGAATTTCAGTTAAAGCAATCTTCTTTTCCTGGAGTCTTCTTACATGAGAACGTGGCTGAGTTAAGCTATCTGATAAATCGGTATGAACGTGAGTACAGGTCAATACGGAAGCGCCCAAAAGAATAGGTCTATCCAGGCACCACTGCGTTCTACATACCCATGAGTCAGAATAATAATCATAATTATAGGCACTAAGAATTGTGTCCACAGTATATAAGTAGTGAAGTTGTACTTGATTTATAGACTAGGCCTATGTAGAGATAAAGGAACATTTGTATCCATCATATACAGATGCTTCTCACAAAATTAGAATATCAAAAAGTTAATTTATTTCAGTTCTTCTATACTGCTTCCTGCCTGGGCGGCGGTCACGTGTGCCAATACTTAAGAGAAATTAATATTCAGAATATTAATTTCTCTTAAAGGGACACTGTCACCTGAATTTGGAGGGAACACTCTTTAGCCATAGGGGCGGGGTTTTCGGGTGTTTGATTCACCCTTTCCTTACTCGCTGGCTGCAATATGGGATTGAAGTTCATTTTCTGTCCTCCATAGTACACGCCTGCGCAAGGCAAGATTCCAAGCTACACAGCATTGATGCAGTAATTGATGCAAAAGGAGCCCCGGCCAAGTATTGAGTGCATTTACTGAACATACATTTCAGTAAGCCAACATTTTCAGATTTAAAAATCATTTCATTTTTCAAGCTGGTGTTATAAAGTATTCTAATTTACTGAGATAATGACTTTTGGGTTTTAATTGGCTGTAAGCCATAATCATCAACATTAACATAAATAAACAAATGAAATAGATCACTCTATTTGTAATGACTCTATAGAATATAGGAGATTCACTTTTTGTATTGAAGAACTGAAATACATTAACTTTTTGATGATATTCTAATTTTGTGAGAAGCACCTGTACATCTGGTGAAGTAGTTTAGGCAGGGCCGTATTTGCCACTAGGCACTTGAGGGCATGTGCCTAGGGCGGGGCGACGCGGGGGGGGCGGCACCTGAGCAGGTATGTGTTTGTTTTTGTTTTTTTTAATAGAGTCCGGTCCGGCCGGGGTCACCCCCAGCAACCCCTCCCCGCCCGCCGCTGCCCCATTGCCCCCTTGAAGACATCATGATACAATCATACTCACCTCACCTGCTCCAGCGATGCCTGGTCTGCTCTCAGTGACTGCACGCCCTCGCCTCGTCCTGTGTGAGCGGTCACATGGTACCGCTGATTAAGGTTCATGAATATGCATGCATATTCATGAACTTAATGAGCGGTACCACCTGACCGCGGCGCTCACACAGGACGAGGGTCCTGCGCCGCCGCTGGGAGTCGGGACAGAGGTGGAGCCGGCCGGGATTCCGTTCTTCTGCGCTGTGTGAGGTGAGTATGATGATGACAGCCGTCAGCCAGGGAGGACGAGGGGAGCTGGGGAGGATGAAGCAGGACCGTGGATGGGGAGCGGCGGGGCAGCCGATGAGCCACGCATTGGGGGGGGGCGGGGGGGGATGGGAGATGACGAGTCTGAGCCGCCCGCACCCATGCATACAGAGGGGGGGGAGATGAGCCACGCATGGGGGGGATGGGAGATGAGCCAGCCACCCATGCATACAGGGAGGGGGGGGGGATGAGCCACGCATACAGCCAGGGAGGGGTAGATGAGCCACGCATACAGCCTACAGGGGGGGATGGGAGATGAGCCAGCCACCTATGCATACAGGGAGGGAGGGGGGGGTGATGAGCCACGCATACAGCCAGGGAGAGGGAGATGAGTGTTGTGAATTTGCTTTTTGCTCCCTCTAGTGGTTACTAGTTTTTTGACTCTGGTTTTTCTGTCATTCCTTTTATCCGCACCTGGGTCGTTAGTTAGGGGTGTTGCTATATAAGCTCCCTGGACCTTCAGTTCTATGCCTGGCAACGTAGTTATCAGAGCTAGTCTGCTGTGCTCTTGTCTACTGATCCTGGTTCCAGTTATATCAGCTAAGTCTGCCTTTTGCTTTTTGCTATTTGTTTTGGTTTTGTATTTTTGTCCAGCTTGTTCCAAAACTATATCCTGACCTTTGCTGGAAGCTCTAGGGGGGCTGGTGTTCTCCCCCCGGACCGTTAGACGGTTCGGGGGTTCTTGAATTTCCAGTGTGGATTTTGATAGGGTTTTTGTTGACCATATAAGTTACCTTTCTTTATTCTGCTATCAGTAAGCGGGCCTCTCTGTGCTAAACCTGGTTCATTTCTGTGTTTGTCATTTCCTCTTACCTCACCGTCATTATTTGTGGGGGGCTTCTATCCAGCTTTGGGGTCCCCTTCTCTGGAGGCAAGAAAGGTCTTTGTTTTCCTCTACTAGGGGTAGCTAGATTCTCCGGCTGGCGCGTGTCATCTAGAATCAACGTAGGAATGATCCCCGGCTACTTCTAGTGTTGGCGTTAGGAGTAGATATATGGTCAACCCAGTTACCACTGCCCTATGAGCTGGATTTTTGTATTCTGCAGACTTCCACGTTCCTCTGAGACCCTCGCCATTGGGGTCATAACAGTAATGACAAACACAGAAATGAACCAGGTTTAGCACAGAGAGGCCCGCTTACTGATAGCAGAATAAAGAAAGGTAACTTATATGGTCAACAAAAACCCTATCAAAATCCACACTGGAAATTCAAGAACCCCCGAACCGTCTAACGGTCCGGGGGGAGAACACCAGCCCCCCTAGAGCTTCCAGCAAAGGTCAGGATATAGTTTTGGAACAAGCTGGACAAAAATACAAAACCAAAACAAATAGCAAAAAGCAAAAGGCAGACTTAGCTGATATAACTGGAACCAGGATCAGTAGACAAGAGCACAGCAGACTAGCTCTGATAACTACGTTGCCAGGCATAGAACTGAAGGTCCAGGGAGCTTATATAGCAACACCCCTAACTAACGACCCAGGTGCGGATAAAAGGAATGACAGAAAAACCAGAGTCAAAAAACTAGTAACCACTAGAGGGAGCAAAAAGCAAATTCACAACAGATGAGCCACGCATAGGGGGGGATGGGAGATGAGCCAGCCACCCATGCATACAGGGAGGGAGGGGGAGATAAGCCACGCATACAGCCAGGGAGGGGGAGATGAGCCACGCATACAGCCTACAGGGGATGGGAGATGACGAGCCTTAGCCACCCATGCATACAGGGAGGGGGAGATGAGCCACGCATACAGGGGGGGGGATGGGAGATGAGCCAGAGCCACCCATGCATACAGGGAGGGAGGGGGAGATGAGCCACACATACAGGGGGGATGGGAGATGAGCCTGAGCCACCCATGCATACAGGGAGGGGGAGATGAGCCACGCATACAGGGGGGGGATGGGAGATGAGCCAGTGCCACCCATACATACAGGGAGGGAGGGGGAGATGAGCCACGCATACAGGGGGGGATGGGAGATGAGCCTGAGCCACCCATGCATACAGGGAGGGGGAGATGAGCCACGCATTCAGGGGGGGATGGGAGATGAGCCAGAGCCACCCATGCATACAGGGAGGGGGAGATGAGCCACGCATACAGGGGGGGATGGGAGATGAGCCTGAACCACCCATGCATACAGGGAGGGGGAGATGAGCCACGCATACAGGGGGGGGATGGGAGATGAGCCAGAGCCACCCATGCATACAGGGAGGGGGAGATGAGCCGCGCATACAGGGGGGGATGGGAGATGAGCCAGAGCCAGCCATGCATACAGGGAGGGAGGGGAAGATGAGCCACGCATACAGGGGGGGATGGGAGATGAGCCTGAGCCACCCATGCATACAGGGAGGGGGAGATGAGCCATGCATACAGGATGGGAGGGGGGGTGGGCCATTATACAGTATGCATGTAGCATCATATGTGGCCCTTATAAAGTATGGAGCATCATGTGGGGCCATTATACAGTATTGAACATCATGTGGGGTCATTATACAGTATGGAGCATCATGTGTGGTCATTATACAGTATGGAGCACTGTGTGGCCATTATACAGTATGGCGCATCATGTGTGGCCATTATACAGTATGGAGCATCATGTGTGGTCATTATACAGTATGGAGCATCATGTGTGGCCATTATACAGTATTGAGCATCATGTACGGTCATTATACAGTATGGAGCACTGTGTGGTCATTATACAGTATGGAGCATCATGTGTTGTGAATTTGGATTCTGGGCTCCCCCGGTGGCCGCTTGTGGAATTGGACTTGTCATCCTCTTTCCTGTTTCACCTGGTTCCATCAGTAGTGGGTGTCGCTATTTAAGCTCATTTCTCTGGTGGTTTCTTGCCGGTCAACAATGTTATCTGATGCCTCTCAGTGCTTGTTCCTGCTTCTAGACAGCTACTAGATAAGTTGGACTTTTGTCCATGTTTTGTTTTGCCTATTTGTTCCAGTTCACAGCTGAAGTTTTGTTACTGTGTCTGGAAAGCTCTCGTTGATCAGGGATTGCTACTCTGGCGTTATGAGTTAATGCCAGAGTTTAAGGTAATCTCTGGATGGTGTTTTGTTAGTGTTTTTCTGCTGACCATGAAAGTATACTATCTGTCTTCTGCTATCTAGTAAGCGGACCTCAAATTTGCTAAGACTATTTTCCTGCTGCGTTTGTTGTTTCATCTGAACTCACCGTCATTATATGTGGGGGGCTACTGTCTTCTTTGGAATATTTCTCTAGAGGTGAGCCAGGTCTTATATTTCCCTTTGCTAGCTATTTAGGTCTTAGGCCAGAGCTGGGCATCTAGCGATAAATAGGAAATGCTACCTGGCTATTTCTAGTTGCGCGGCAGGCTTAGTTCATGGTCAGTATAGTTCCATCTTCCGAGAGCTTGTCCCTCTATAGGCTTGCTATGATCTCTGCCTGCAGAGATCATGACAGTTTGACCGGCCATAAAGTGTTAAAGACCCAGGTTGAGAAAGGAGAGTTATAAGAAGTCTGCTGGAATTTTTTTTTTTTTTTTTTTTTCCCCTCCAGTCTGCCTTGCTGCAGTCTTTTTTCTCTCTCTCCTCCTAATCTCTGTATGCTCTGTGTGCACCTGACAATAATGGATCTCCAGAGTGTAACTGCGGGTTTGAATAATCTCGTCACGAAAGTACAAAATTTACAAGATTTTGTGGTACATGCTCCGGTATCTGAGCCGAGAATTCCTTTGCCGGAGTTCTTCACAGGGAATAGAGCTAGCTTCCAGAATTTCCGAAATAATTGTAAGCTTTATTTGTCCCTGAAGTCTCGTTCAGCTGGAGACCCTGCTCAGCAGGTTAGGATTGTGATTTCCTTGCTCAGGGGTGACCCTCAAGATTGGGCCTTCTCATTGCCAGCAGGGGATCCTGCGTTACGCGATGTGGATGCGTTTTTTCTGGCCTTGGGCTTGCTTTATGAGGAACCTCATTTGGAACTTCAGGCAGAAAAAACTTTGATGGCACTATCTCAGGGGCAAGACGAAGCTGAAGTTTTCTGCCAAAAATTCCGTAAATGGTCTGTGCTTACTCAGTGGAATGAGTGCGCCTTGGCGTCAACTTTCAGAGAAGGTCTCTCTGATGCCGTTAAGGATGTTATGGTGGGGTTCCCTTTGCCTGCAGGTCTGAATGAGTCCATGACTATGGCTATTCAGATTGATAGGCGTCTGCGGGAGCGCAAACCGGTGCACCATCTGGCGGTGTCTATGGAAAAGACGCCAGAAAGTATGCAGTGTGATAGAATTCTGTCCAGGAGCGAGCGACAGAATTTTAGACGGAAGAATGGATTGTGTTTCTATTGTGGGGATTCTACTCATGTTATATCAGCATGCTCTAGGCGTACAAAGAAGCTTGATAAGTCTGTTTCCATTGGCACCATTCAGTCTAAGTTTATTTTGTCTGTAACCCTGATTTGCTCTTTGTCATCCATTGCCACGGACGCCTATGTTGACTCTGGCGCCGCTCTGAGTCTTATGGATTGGTCCTTTGCCAATCGTTGTGGTTTTGATTTAGAGCCTTTGGAGACTCTTATTCCTCTGAAGGGGATTGACTCCACCCCATTGGCTAATAATAAACCACAATACTGGACACAAGTAACCATGCGTATCAATCCTGATCACCAGGAGATTATTCGTTTCCTGGTGCTGTATAATTTACATGACGATTTGGTACTGGGATTGCCATGGTTGCAGTCTCACAACCCAGTCTTGGACTGGAGAGCAATGTCTGTGTTGAGCTGGGGATGTAAGGGTATTCATGGGGACGTACCTTTGGTTTCTATTTCGTCGTCCATTCCCTCTGAAGTCCCTGAGTTCCTCTCTGATTATCAAGACGTCTTTGACGAACCCAAGCTTGGGTCGTTACCTCCGCACCGTGAGTGCGATTGTGCCATAGATTTGATACCGGGTTGTAAATATCCAAAGGGTCGTTTGTTTAATTTGTCTGTGCCGGAACATGCTGCTATGCGGGAATATATAAAGGAGTCTTTGGAAAAGGGACATATTCGTCCATCTTCTTCTCCCTTGGGAGCTGGGTTTTTCTTTGTCTCAAAAAAAGACGGCTCTTTGAGACCATGTATTGATTATCGGCTTCTGAATAAGATCACTGTTAAGTATCAATACCCATTGCCATTGCTTACTGATTTGTTTGCTCGTATAGAGGGTGCTAAGTGGTTCTCTAAAATTGATCTTCGTGGGGCGTATAATTTGGTGCGGATCAGGCAGGGGGATGAGTGGAAGACCGCATTTAATACGCCCGAGGGCCACTTTGAGTATTTGGTCATGCCTTTTGGTCTTTCTAATGCCCCTTCAGTTTTCCAGTCTTTTATGCATGATGTTTTCCGCGATTTTCTGGATAAATTTATGATAATATATCTGGATGATATTCTGATTTTTTCTGATGACTGGGACTCTCATGTCCAGCAGGTCAGGAGAGTTTTTCAGGTTCTGCGGTCTAATTCTTTATGTGTTAAGGGGTCTAAGTGCGTTTTTGGGGTCCAGAAAATTTCCTTTTTGGGGTATATTTTTTCTCCCTCTTCCATTGAGATGGATCCCGTCAAGGTGCAAGCTATTTGTGACTGGACTCAGCCCTCCTCTCTTAAGGGTCTTCAGAGATTTTTGGGCTTTGCCAACTTTTACCGCCGATTTATTGCTGGTTTTTCGGATGTCGTTAAACCACTGACTGATTTGACCAGACAAGGCGCTGATGTTGCTAATTGGTCCCCTCATGCTGTAGAGGCCTTTCAGGAGCTTAAGCGCCGTTTTGCCTCTGCCCCTGTGTTGCGTCAGCCTGATGTGAATCTGCCTTTTCAGGTTGAGGTTGACGCTTCGGAGATCGGAGCTGGGGCAGTGTTGTCGCAGAAAGGTTCCGACTGCTCCGTCATTAGGCCTTGTGCCTTCTTTTCTCGCAAATTTTCGCCCGCAGAGCGGAATTATGATGTTGGGAATCGGGAGCTTTTGGCCATGAAGTGGGCGTTTGAGGAGTGGCGCCATTGGCTCGAGGGGGCTAGGCATCAGGTGGTGGTATTGACTGACCACAAAAATTTGATTTATCTTGAGACTGCCAGACGCCTGAATCCTAGACAGGCGCGCTGGTCTTTATTTTTTTCTCGCTTTAATTTTGTGGTGTCATACCTACCGGGTTCTAAGAATGTTAAGGCAGATGCCCTTTCTAGGAGTTTTGACCCGGACTCTCCTGGTAATTCTGAACCCACAGGTATCCTTAGGGAGGGAGTAATTTTGTCGGCCGTTTCTCCTGATCTGCGGCGGTCCTTGCAAGAGTTTCAGGCGGATAGACCGGATCGTTGTCCGCCTGATAGACTGTTTGTTCCGGATGATTGGACCAGCAGAGTCATCTCTGAGGTACATTCTTCTGCATTGGCAGGTCATCCCGGAATTTTTGGTACCAGGGATTTGGTGGCAAGATCCTTCTGGTGGCCTTCCCTGTCACGAGATGTGCGAGTCTTTGTGCAGTCATGTGACGTTTGTGCTCGGGCCAAGTCTTGTAGTTCTCGGGCTAGCGGACTGCTGTTGCCCTTGCCTATTCCTAAGAGGCCTTGGACACACATCTCGATGGATTTTATTTCAGATCTGCCTGTTTCCCAGAAGATGTCTGTCATCTGGGTGGTCTGTGACCGTTTCTCTAAAATGGTCCATTTGGTTCCTCTGCCCAAGTTGCCTTCTTCTTCTGAGTTGGTTCCTCTGTTTTTTCAGAATGTTGTCCGATTGCACGGTATTCCTGAGAATATTGTTTCTGACAGAGGTACCCAATTTGTGTCTAGATTTTGGCGGGCATTCTGTGCTAGGATGGGCATAGATTTGTCTTTTTCATCTGCTTTTCACCCTCAGACTAATGGCCAGACCGAGCGGACTAATCAGACCCTTGAGACATATCTGAGGTGTTTTGTCTCTGCTGACCAGGATGATTGGGTTGCTTTTTTGCCATTGGCAGAGTTCGCCCTCAATAATCGGGCCAGTTCTTCCACCTTGGTGTCCCCGTTTTTCTGTAATTCGGGGTTTCACCCTCGATTTTCCTCCGGTCAGGTGGAATCCTCGGATTGTCCTGGAGTGGATGCGGTGGTGGAGAGATTGCATCACATCTGGGGGCAGGTTATGGACAATTTGAAGTTGTCCCAGGAGAAGACTCAGCGTTTTGCCAACCGTCGTCGTCGTGTTGGTTCTCGGCTTTGTGTTGGAGATTTAGTGTGGTTGTCTTCTCGTTTTGTCCCTATGAGGGTCTCTTCTCCTAAGTTTAAACCTCGGTTCATCGGCCCTTATAGAATATTGGAGATTCTTAATCCTGTTTCTTTCCGTTTGGACCTCCCTGCGTCCTTTTCCATTCATAACGTTTTTCATCGGTCGTTATTGCGCAGGTATGAGGTACCTGTTGTACCTTCAGTTGAGCCTCCTGCTCCGGTGTTGGTTGAGGGTGAGTTGGAGTACGTTGTGGAGAAAATTTTGGACTCTCGTGTTTCCAGACGGAAACTCCAGTATCTGGTCAACTGGAAGGGTTACGGCCAGGAGGATAATTCTTGGGTCAATGCATCTGATGTTCATGCTTCTGATCTTGTTCGTGCCTTCCATAGGGCTCATCCTGGTCGCCCTGGTGGATCTGGTGAGGGTTCGGTGCCCCCTCCTTGAGGGGGGGGTACTGTTGTGAATTTGGATTCTGGGCTCCCCCGGTGGCCGCTTGTGGAATTGGACTTGTCATCCTCTTTCCTGTTTCACCTGGTTCCATCAGTAGTGGGTGTCGCTATTTAAGCTCATTTCTCTGGTGGTTTCTTGCCGGTCAACAATGTTATCTGATGCCTCTCAGTGCTTGTTCCTGCTTCTAGACAGCTACTAGATAAGTTGGACTTTTGTCCATGTTTTGTTTTGCCTATTTGTTCCAGTTCACAGCTGAAGTTTTGTTACTGTGTCTGGAAAGCTCTCGTTGATCAGGGATTGCTACTCTGGCGTTATGAGTTAATGCCAGAGTTTAAGGTAATCTCTGGATGGTGTTTTGTTAGTGTTTTTCTGCTGACCATGAAAGTATACTATCTGTCTTCTGCTATCTAGTAAGCGGACCTCAAATTTGCTAAGACTATTTTCCTGCTGCGTTTGTTGTTTCATCTGAACTCACCGTCATTATATGTGGGGGGCTACTGTCTTCTTTGGAATATTTCTCTAGAGGTGAGCCAGGTCTTATATTTCCCTTTGCTAGCTATTTAGGTCTTAGGCCAGAGCTGGGCATCTAGCGATAAATAGGAAATGCTACCTGGCTATTTCTAGTTGCGCGGCAGGCTTAGTTCATGGTCAGTATAGTTCCATCTTCCGAGAGCTTGTCCCTCTATAGGCTTGCTATGATCTCTGCCTGCAGAGATCATGACAATCATGTGTGGCCATTATAAAGTATGGAGCATCGTGTGTGGCCATTATACAGTATTGAGCATCATGTGTGGCAATTATACAGTATTGAGCATCATGTGGGGTCATTATACAGTATGGAGCATCATGTGCAGTCATTATACAGTATGGATCTTCATGTGTGGCCATTATACAGTATTGAGCATCATGTACGGTCATTATACAGTATGGAGCACTGTGTGGTCATTATACAGTATGGAGCATCATGTGGGGTCATTATACAGTATGGAGCATCATGTGTGGTCATTATACAGTATGGAGCACTGTGTGGCCATTATACAGCATGGCGCATCATGTGTGGCCATTATACAGTATGGAGCATCATGTGTGGTCATTATACAGTATGGAGCATCATGTGTGGCCATTATACAGTATTGAGCATCATGTACGGTCATTATACAGTATGGAGCACTGTGTGGTCATTATACAGTATGGAGCATCATGTGTGGCCATTATAAAGTATGGAGCATCGTGTGTGGCCATTATACAGTATTGAGCATCATGTGTGGCAATTATACAGTATTGAGCATCATGTGGGGTCATTATACAGTATGGAGCATCATGTGCAGTCATTATACAGTATGGATCTTCATGTGTGGCCATTATACAGTATTGAGCATCATGTACGGTCATTATACAGTATGGAGCACTGTGTGGTCATTATACAGTATGGAGCATCATGTGTGGCAATTATACAGTATTGAGCATCATGTGGGGCCATTATACAGTATTGAACATCATGAGGGGTCATTATACAGTATGGAGCATTGTGTGGCCATATTTTTTTTGGGGTGATAATTATTGTATATGAAACAGTGTGATCAGCAGTGCTAAATGGGTGTGGTTGGGATTTGGATATAGGTGTGACTAGTTGTGAAATGGGTGTGGTCAGAGGCGTGGCCTAAAATTTGCCGCGGCGTACGTGCGCCGCAACCTTTATGCCTTTTTCCCTTCAAGAGTTGGGAGGTATGGTACCGCATTTGCCAGATCACAGCAAGTGCTGCAAATCCCATAGGGAATGAATGAAGCCAAACGCAGTGTTGCCGTAAGTGATCCGTTACACGGCAGATGCGAAAAAAACTGCCCGATCTGCTGCAAAAGGCTACTTTCACAACAGCAATTCTTGCCAAAGTCACTGCCGATAGTGTCATACTCACCAATGGGGGAGGCAGCGCTAAAAGTGCCTAGGGCAGCAGAAACTCTAAATACCGCCCTGAGTTTAGGCATTATTTCTAGTAATGAGTGAGTATACTTGTTGCTCGAGATTTCCGGAGCACGCTCGGGTGTCCGCCGAGTATTTGTAAGTGCTCGGAGATTTCGTTTTCATTGCCTCAGCTGAATGATTTACATCTGTTAGCCAGCTTGATTACATGTGGGGATTCTCTAGCAACCAGGCAACCCCCACATGTAATCAAGCTGGCTAACAGATGTAAATCATTCAGTTGCGCTCTAAAAACTAAATCTCCGAGTGCTAAAAAATACTCAGAGGACACCCGAGCGTGCTCGGGAAATCTCGAGCAACGAGTATATTTGCTCATCACTAATTATTTCCTAAGGGAAAGACCATCTGCAACTTAGACATGCTCAGCATTACTTCTCTAGACCTTTGTTAAAGAATATCATCAGTTCAAAAGTGGCCAGTTTTGCTCTTATTTATTCCCACTGCTGCCCCATGTATGCTGGTCTTTGTTTTTCTTAAATTCACCATACAGTTCTAGAGATATGGTCCTTATTATTTAGTGCTACTTTGTATGGTCTTTCCAAAGGGGCAAGGCTCACAGAATGCTCTAGAGGTGTATCTTTAGGCTGCCCTTCATTATACCCCTGTGAGCCACACCCCTTTGGCCGAAACCATAAAAATTAGCAAAAAAGAACACAAATTTGCCACTTTTGCCCTCCTGACAGGTCCAATTTAAAGGGACTTTGTCAACCCATGATGAGTGTTCAAACTATGTCCAGCTGCTCAGTGCATCATGGCAGGGCCAATCATTTATATATACACTGTCCCACCTGCTTTTTTTCTTTCAATCTCCACCCCCTCTTCTTTGATTGACAGCTCCGGCTTTATAGGGACAGAGGGAAACAGAGATAAATGGAAACCAAGCAGGTGGGAAAATATATTTAAAGGATTGTCTCTGCCATGAATTGCTGAGCACCTGTAGTTGCTTTGAAAAGTCATTCTGTGCTGACAAAGTCTCTTTAAAGGGACTCTGTCAGGACAGAATGACTGTCCAAACTAAATACCGCCACTTGGTGCATCATGGCGGGCCCAATAATATAAATGCCCCTTTCCACTTGCTTATTTTCCACTTTCTCCACCCTGCCTCTTCTTTGATTGACAGCTTGGGCTTTATAGAGCCAGAAAAGGGTGGCGTCAGATAGAAACCAAGCAGGTGGGAAGATGTGTTTAAATGCTTGACAAGGGTGCACCGAGCCCCTGAACTTCAACAGTCATTTGTGCCGACAAGAGTCTCTTTAAGGCCATGTTCACACATTCAGTATTTTAAATCAGTATTTGTGAGCCAAACCAGGAGTGGAACAATCAGAGGAAAAGTGTAACAGAAACTCATGCATCACTTCTGAATTTATCACCCACTCCTTTTTTTGGCTTACAAATACTGATGTAAAATACTGACCAAATACTGAACATGTGAATGTGGCCTCAGTAGGATTACATTTTAGAAGGATTATTATTATAATTATTATGTGGAATTAGGACATAGGCATTCTGAAGGACAGGAAATGTAATACAGGGAATATTACAACTATATACAAAATAAGGGGGAGAAAAAAAATTAGAAAACCATTATATGGACCCTAAAAAAGACAGCAATGAAGTGATACATCCAGCATGCAGAATGAGGGTAGTAGTGCTGAGCATATAATACAGAAAATAAGAATAAACAGAAAATGGTAGAAAGGAAAGACAGCCACAGAGCTGACAGTGAGGGAGAGTCGGCACATACAGACAGCAGTTGTATGGAGTATGACATGGTTTAGGGTCAGCAGCTGGATCTTACCTGATCCTGGTGTGTAGTCAGCCACAGATCTGAGCTGCTCCTGTGGTAGGAGGCGAGTAGTTATCTTGCTGGGTAGGTCCTGCCCCCCTGCTGCAGGCAGCCGCCATTCACTGGTAAGACCTTAGATGCCATGTTTGCTGAGACCTGTAGTCCACGTAATGAGAGACATCCCGTCCTGATTGGATCTTACCCAATGCTGAGGGTGTGTTACAGTTGTATCCAGTCTACTGTAAACAATCCTCTGTTTTCAAAACAGTCAGCACTGATACATTGTGGGAAACTGGGGTGGGGGAAGGATGCACAGCTGCTGTGCTCAGCCTTAGGCTGCCGTCACACTAGCAGTATTTGGTCAGTATTTTACATCAGTATTTGTAAGCCAAAACCAGGAGTGGAACAAATAGAGGAAAAGTATAATAGAAACATATGCACCACTTCTGCATTTATCACCCACTCCTGATTTTGGCTAAATACTGATGTAAAATACTGACCAAATACTGCTAGTGTGACGGCAGCCTCAGTTCTCACTGGATTGCTTGGACTGGATACATTGTACCAAATCCTCTGAAGTAGGAAGTGAAAATAAAGTTGCATCTGCACTGATGGCTTGCCAAATAATTGGGAAGGAGAGGATTTGGTGCTGCTGCCAGCTTCTGATACTTGTATAGTCTGGATACAATTGTAGCTACCTCATTTTTGCGAATAGTATCACATCTGATCTGGTTACAGAAAGTGCATGTAGAGAGTGTTCCTGTTCTTTCACAGCAAACAGAACAGGTGTAATATACTAACAGCTGTGAGTTTGTTACAGTTGCAGCCAGTCTAAATAATGCTCTGAACTTGTTGTGATACATTGTAACAAACTGTCAGAACAGTGTAGGAATGTGTGCTGCTGGTGATATCAGGTCTGTCGAGGATTTCTGTTTCTTTCGGTCCCCATTCAGAGGAATTGAAAAACAAAATCTATAAGACAGTTGAAAAACTTTTCGTTATTCTCCACAAGGTGTTACCTTAGGTAGGGAAGAATTTGAGTGTGTTTTTTGGGGACAGAATAAACAAGGTGAAATCTGAATTCTCAGTGTTTTTGCCCTAGAGTTATAACATAATAATAATAAGCCGATTATAGACCAGTAATACAGGTTTTGGCTGGCAGCCTGACAATGGTGAGAATGATGACTACATCTAGTAGAATACACCAGACATGTTTATGTGGTATCACAGATTAGAACGTCTGGGCATTATTAGCACAGTAAGGGACTTGTGGCCCCATAAAGCAGAATATTTGGGCCCTTCCTTCATCAGCTGTTTAGCAGCTTCCATGTCCTTTTGTCCACCCTTGTCTCTAAAGTGTCTAAAGGGGCGATTTTAGAAGACTATAGGGGACATAATAATGGGGAAACTGCTAAATATAATTGGGCTTCAGGAAAGAATTGGGATACTATGACAAATGCTTTATTGGTAGTGCCCATATTTTGCTGCTATTTTCTGGGCTCCATTGGATTTTGAAAAAGTGGCAGCCAAGCAATTAGTGGTAAACTGTGTGGCCATTTAGGCTATGTTCACACAATCCTTTTTTCGCTGCGGAATTTTCAGGTCCTGATTTGGGAAAACCGCATTGCAAAACCTGCGGTGGTTTTCACTGCGGTTTTCAGTCCTTTTTCTACTGCGGATTCCACTGCGGGTTTCCAGCTGCATATTCCTATTGGTGCAGGTGGAAACCTGCAGCGTAATCCGCAGAAAGAATTGACATGGTACTTCTTTTTTTCCCGCAGAAAATCAGCGCGGATTTTCCAGCGGAAAAAAGGAACGTGGGAACAGCGGTTTTCTTTTTCCATAGGGTAACATTGTACTGTACCCTGCATGGAAAAAGGATGCGGATCCGCAGCTGCAAATCCGCTGCGGATCCGCAGCGAAAACCGCATCGTGTGAACATGCCCTAAAGGGGTTTTCCAAGGCTTTAACATTGATGGCTTATCCTTAGAATAGGTCATTAATGTCTGATCGGTGTGGGTGCAACACCTGGCACCCCCCCCACTGCCGCCGATCAGCTGTATCCGGTGTTGGTTGCTGCCAGAACTGCTCGGTTACGGAGCTGCACGGCATGCCTCAGTTGACTGTATAGTGGCCACATCTGCTTACTGCACATCTGTCCCCTATTCAAATCATTAGGGTGTGGGTGTGGATGTGCAGTACCCGGCCACTGCCGCTATATATACGATGAAGCTCTGCAACAGTTCCAACCGCCGCCAACACAGGGAAGAGCTAATTGGCTGGGATACTGGGTGTCGCACCCCTCCGATCAGACATTGATGGCCTATTCATAAGCCATCAGTGTGAGGGTATGTGCCCACGTTGCGGATTCTGCTGCGGATTTTTCCGCAGCGGATTTGGAAAATCCGCAGTGCAAAACCACTGCGGTTTTCACTGCGGATTTTCCTGCGGTTTCTTCTGCAGATTCCTCTGCGGGTTTTCAACAGCACTTTCCTATTGGTGCTGGTTGAAAACCGCTGCGGATTCCGCAGAAAGAAGTGACATGCTGTGGAAAATAATCCGCTGCGTTTCCGCGCGGAATTTTCCGCAGCATGTGCACAGCGGTTTTTTTTTCCCATAGGTTTACATGCTACTGTAAACTTTGGGAAATCCGCTGCGGATCCGCAACAGAATCCGCAGCATGTGCACATACCCTCAAAGTCCTGGACAACCCCTTTAAAAGTTGGCAAGCTGTTAGCAACTAATTTCTAGTTATGTAGAGAAAATATGCTGTAACATTAAGGCTATGTGCACACGTCAGGATTTTGTCAGGCTTTTTCATCAGGTTTTGTAGCCAAAACCAGGAGTGGGTGATAAATGCAGAAGTGGTGCATATGTTTCTATTATACTTTTCCTCTAATTGTTCCACTCCTGGTTTTGGCTACAAATCCTGAGGAAAAATCCTGACAAAATCCTGACAAAATCCTGACGTGTGCACATAGCCTTAGGGTATGTTTCCACGGTCAGGATGGCCGGCGGTATCGCCGCAGCGGCGAATCCGCTTGGCGCTAAGCCCCGCCCCCTTTCTGGGACGCGATCATGCCGGATGTGTTAACTCTTCACATCCGGGATGATCGCTCTCTCCCATAGCGCCCTGTGATATGCCTTGCAGGGACACTGCGTCCCCGCAAGGTGTACGGACATGCTGCGATCTGAAAAGACCCGCAGCATGTCCGTAGTCGCAGGGCCGCCGCGTGCGGGTTTCCACGCATAGTGGAGACGGGATTTCATAAAATCCCCTCCACTATGCTGGAACATCTGGACGCTGCTTGTTTGACGCTGCAGCTCTGCGCAGCGTCAAACAAGCAGCGTTTCCTGACCGTGGACACATACCCTTAGGAAGCAGCTTCTCCCCAGATGAGCCTCATACGTGTGCTAGAAGTATGCAGAGAACCATGTGCAACCCTAGACATGAGGATTTTCAAGAATTTCTTCCAAAAACAGCAAAACACTCCACTAGGGGTTGTGTCTGGTATTGCAACTTTGCTGTATTGAAGTGAATCAATTGTAATACCAGACGCAACCTGTTTACAGCTGTGGCACTGTTTCTGGATGAAGGCAGTCATGTTTTTCTAATAATGCACATCCCCTTTAAATGCCTGTTAGATGCATGCCTTGCTGTTTTAAACACAACTGTGCATATCTTACAGTGCCGGCCACCATTACTGGCACCCCTTCATTTTTTTAATAGACTGTATAATATATTCAGAAATAAATGGAAATGTGCCATAGTTATATCCTCAGGATTCTTTAGATAGTGGTCCAAAGTAATACAACAATAAAACATTATTTTTTTAAGTTACATGTTGCAATTTCAATGAAGAAACAGAATAAACAGATGTGCAACAATAAATACTTGGTTGCACACCCTTTGGCATTGATAACAGCCTCCAAACATTTCTTGTAGTCATCAATAAGCTTCTTGCACTTCTCGGATGATATTTTCTCTTACTCTCCCTTGGCAGTTTTTTCGAGCTCTTGAATGTTTGCTTGGTTCTTTTTCCCCAATGTTTGAGCAGATTTTAGCTCATGCCAAATATTTTCAATGGTATTGAGGTCAGGACACATTGCTGGCCATTCTAAAATGGTCAGTTTTTTATTTTTCAACCATTCCTGTGTACGTTTGGATGTGTGCTTTGGGCAGGGCCGGCGTCAGCACCCGCCGCACCCAGGCAAGTGCCGGGGCCCTGGCGAGACGGGGGGGCCCATTTATGGTAGTAACGTACAAGTACTGTACACACACATGCGCTCCTGGGGGCCCCGCAGCCGGACTACATCCCTGCTGTATGTGACTCTTACATGGTGACAGTCATTCAAATCCCTCTCCCAGCCAGGACTCGGAGCCTGGCGGAGCACATCCATCATCCCAGAGCTCTCTGAGGGTTTCGCTGGCGCTGCGCAGCTGCAATACTCACCTCTGCTGTCACCATGGATACGAAAAGAGTCACTTCCGGGCCGGCGGTCATCTGTCCTGTCACTTCCAGTCGGGTGAGACTAGAGCTCGTCATCCTAAAAGGCAAGAGCTCAGAGAAGATCATCCATTCCACGTCCACCGTCCAGGACAGGTCCAGCGGGAGTGCCAAGCAGAAGACGAGCAGCAGCTGCAGTCAGGTGCACGGTCGGTCGGTGCATGTACCCTGTCCCTGTGTCCACAACGGGGGCATCGGCGCCGCGTGAAGCAGTGAGTGAGTGAGTCTTCAGTCCCAACGCATTGCTGGGGCGGGGGGATGCAGCCTGCTGAGCCTGGGAGCCGACTCCTGAGGACAAGGTACGACCCGTACAGGTGGCGGTGGGAGTGGATCATGGTCTCTGCAACTTGCAAGACAGACAGTACTGTTTGGGACTTGTGCTACAATATGGTATGTTAGCGATGCTGGGACTTGTAGTCATAGACTACTGTATATACTAAATGACTGGCTGTGTTATATACTACGTGGGCGGTGTTATATACTACGTCACGGGGCTGTGCTAAACTACATGCGCTGTGCTGTATACTACGTGGGCTGTGTTATATACTACGAGGGCTGGGCTGTATACTGCATGGGCTGTGTTATATACTATGTGGGCTGTGCTATATACTGCGTGGGCTGTGTGTAATAATTAAAGGGGATATCTCAGGAGACTCTTAGTGTGGAACAAGACAACTAAAGGACACAGTTTTATAAGTGGTAAAGTCTATATTATCACACGGTGATTCAAACAGGTGCAGAGAGAAACTCAAGTCCACAACACTTGGTGCAAATATCAAATGCAGCTCAGCAGTCTATAGGAAACTTCAGAGGAAAATGCAATCACGCAGAAAGTCTATGAAGCACAATTATTCTTGAGGATACTTGACACGAATAAGTCCTTGCTTAGTCCAAAACACGGATAGATATGCTTATAAGGCAGTTCAAATAATATCTTAGCTCAACCAGGGAGGTCTGGGTAATAGTCTCAGGTTCTTGCAGAGCAGCAAAAGGCTTACATGTCCAGCAAATGCAGATGGAAGTAAACACGAGCAGCAGATGAAGGAGGATTACTGGAACTGGTGTATGCAGCAGGAACTCAGAGCAGAGTAGCAGGATAACCCCACAGGTTCACAGGAGCAGGTATATAGCCAGGGAGTCACCAGAGGTCAGGAGCTGGATGCAAGGCAGAATACTCTAGCACAGACTGAAGGCTGGGGTGGAGTTTTATAGCAGGAAGACACAGTGCACGTGAGACCAAAGATGCCATCTTGGAAAAGGGCAGTAATGCACAAAAAGGTAATAAAAAATGTTCTGACATTACTCCCTCCTTAGAAGCGGCCTCAGGACGATCCTGGACCTGGTTTCTCAGGGAATCTCTGATGAAAACGAGAAATCTTCTGTTGGGCATTGATGTTTTCCACAGGTTCCCAAGAGTCTTCCTCAGGGGGATATCCCTGCCATCTTATTAGATATTGGAGCCGATTCCTGCGAATCCTGGAATCAGCAATTTCCTCCACCACAAATTGTTCTTGCCCATCAATCACCACAGGCTGCGGAGGTGGCACAACACGTCCCTGGAAGGTATTAGGAGATACAGGCTTTAGTAAAGATACATGGAAAACTGGGTGTACCTTCATAGTCCTAGGCAGCTTCAGCCGGCAGGCCACAGAGCTCACAATACCGTTGATCTTAAAAGGGCCAATGAATTTCTGTCCAAGTTTTTGTGAAGGAACGTTTAACTTCAGATTCTTAGTTGATAACCACACGGAATCTCCTACCTTGAACATGGGTGCAGGTTTACGGAATCTTTGAGCCGATCTCTTATAACAATCTTGAGCTGTGGTCAGGGATTCCTTCAGAACCTCCAGATTTTGCCTCATCGCAGTCAGCCTTTCCTCCACTGCCAGAACCGGAGAATTAATTGGAGACCTAGGTAAGATACACAGATGATAACCCAGATTGGCAAAGAAAGGTGTAAATTTAGTGGAGGCGCTCTGAGAATTGTTATATGAAAATTTGGCTAACGGCAGCAACTCCAACCAATCATCCTGGAGATGGCTGACATAGCATCTTAGATATTGTTCCAGCGTCTGGTTGGTACGCTCAGTCTGACCATTTGTCTGGGGATGGTAAGCGGAAGAGAGACAGACATTAATATTGAGTGCAGAGCAAAACCCCTTCCAGAATCTTGAAGTGAACTGCACTCCACGGTCAGAGATGATCTCATCCAGAACCCCATGCAACCGAAAGACATTCTGTATAACCAAGTTCACTGTATCTTTAGCTGAGGGGAGGCTGGTGCACGGAACAAAATGAGAGGCTTTAGTCAGGCGATCAACTACCACCATGATTGTATTCATGCCCCCCGATGTAGGCAGCTCCACAATAAAGTCCATTGATATAGACCCCCAAGGGCGGGACTGAACAGGTAATGGTTGTAGAAGACCCGTAGGTGCCACATGAGGAGTCTTGTAACGAGCACATACCTCGCAAGAGAGAACATAGTCCTTGGTATCCTTCAGGCAAGTTGGCCACCAGAAGAATCGGCTCAGAAACTCTTGTGTCTTCTGTACCCCCCTGTGACCAGCCAACTTGGAGTCATGTACCAACTTGAGGATCTGCAGACGGACGACCTCAGGGACGTAGATACGTCGATCTCTGAACCACATGCCACCCTTAAAGACAAGATTAATATCCACAGGTGGGTTGGCCAGAAATACATCACTGTCATAGGCCTCCCTGCACTCCTTCCACAAGTCCTGATCATGGATAACTCCGATGAAATTGGCATCAGATAGAATGGTCTTGGATGGGGCTCCAGGTACGGAATCCGCAGCATGGATTTGGGGTAAAGCATCAGCCTTCCCATTACGAGAACCTGGACCTTACGAGATAACAAAGTTAAATTGATTTAAAAATAAGTTCCAACGAGCCTGACGAGGAGAAAGGCATCTAGCGGATCTAAGGAACTCTAAATTGCGATGGTCAGTTAGCACTATGATCTGTTGTGCAGCTCCTTGCAGATGATGCCTCCATTCTTTGAAAGCCGCAATAATAGCCAGCAATTCCTTGTCTCCCACGTCATAATTCTTCTCTGCTGAGGTTAGTCTACAGGAAAAGAAAGCACAAGGATGTAGCAGACCCTTCTCTGCAGTTCTTTGGGAGAGAATAGCCCCCAAAGCATTATCAGAAGCGTCCACCTCCACAATGAAAGAAAGTGTTGGATCTGGGTGTATCAACAGCGGTGCTGATGTGAAACAGGTCTTAAGCCGATCAAAAGCTTCTTGAGCCTGTGATGACCACTTAAAGGGATTTTCCTACTTTGTCAAGGAAGTAATGGGATGGACAATATCAGAAAAATTTTGAATGAAGCGTCTGTAGAAATTTGCAAAACCAATAAAACGTTGGACCTCCTTAACGTTCTTGGGTACCGGCCAGTCAAGGATAGCCTCAATCTTACCAGATTCCATGTTCAGCCCCTGGGGAGAGATGATATAACCTAAGAACTGTATCTCAGAACGATGGAACTCGGCTTAATATACAGATGGTTCTCTTTCAGACGTCTTAAAACAGTTTTGACATGTTCCTGTAGAGAGTCAGAAATGATTAGTATATCGTCCAAATAGATCACTACAAACTGGTCCAACAAATCTATGAAAATGTCATTAACAAGGTGTTGAATTGTTGCAGGGGAGTTACAAAGCCCGGAGGGCATCACAAGAGATTCAAAGTGTCCTTACCGGCCGGCATCTGAATGCTGTCTTCCACTCATCCCCTGGACGAATAGGCACCAAATTATAAGCCCCACGAAGATCCAGTTTAGAGAACACCGTAGCATGGTGGACTCTTTCCAGTAATTCGGGAATCAGAGGCAAAGGGTAACGGTTTTGTAGGGTTACCTTATTGAGTTCCCGATAGTCAACACAGGGTCTCAGGGTCCCATCCTTCTTCTTTACAAAAAAGATAGGTGCCCCTGCTGGTGAGGAAGGACGTATGAAGCCTTTGGCCAGATTTTCATCAATATACTCCTTTAAGGCTTGAAGCTCAGGTGCCGCCAAAGGGTATATGTTACCAAAAGGAATAGCTGCCCCAGGAAGCAACTCAATGGGACAGTCATAATGCCTGTGTGGAGGAAGCTGATCTGCATTCTTCTTGTCACAGATGTCAGAGAAATCTTTATATGCTGGAGGTAAAGAAAATACCTGTACATGTGGTTCCGTAGCCGTGGACTCAGGGACAGCTTCTGTTAACGCTGAGTTGCTCCTTGTTGGAAAGATAATCTCCTTGGTCTCCCAGTTGATAATTGGGTTCTGAGAACGCAACCAAGGAATGCCTAAAATCACAGGAAAATGAGGAGAAGAAATTAGCAAGAAAGAAAGTTGCTCCTGATGATTAGGCTCCAACAAAATTTCAAGGGGTACGGTCTCCTGATCCACAGGCCCAGAGATTAAAGGTGACCAATCCACTGTTTCCATGGTAATTGGAGAGACTTTTTGCTGAATTTCAATACCATGTTCCTTGGCAAATGCAATATCCATGAAATTGCCACCTGCACCAGAGTCAATCATAGCTGCACTGGAAATCCACTGTCCTGAACACAGGATCTTAATAGGGAGAGAACAGTGAGAGTTCTTTTCCTTAAGCTCCTTGGAGGGTGAAGTCATAGAAAGTGAATGGAATACAGCGTTTAAAGGCAGGCTACATTCAGAGATGTCAGATTCATCATCACAGTTGTCATACTCCCCTACTGCTGCTAGCACCTTGTTAGGTCTAGGACACTTAGGACAATTGATCAAGAAGTGGTCAAACTGCCCGCAGTAGAAACATAGACTTTCACGAAGGCGATGCTCCCAGCGCTCATTGATCTCGCGCCTCTGAACGGAATCAATTTGCATGGGCACCTCCTCCACCTCTCGAGATGTTTTACCTGCAGGCTCTTTGGAAGGAAGGGAAAAGTTAGAAATACGCTTATATGCAGCAAACTTCTTCTGCCTACGCTCAGTAAGGCGAATGTCAATGCGCACACAATGCTGTATAAATGTCTCTAGCTCTTGTGGTGACTCAGAGCGAGCTAGTTCATCTTTTACAATACTAGACAGACCCCTTTTAAAAATAGGCAATTGTGCATAACTGTCCCAATTGGTATCTACCGCTAATCTCCTGAATTCAGTAGCATACTCAATAACAGAACGTTTTGCCTGGCGTAAAGACAATAAAGCAGATTCAGCGGTTGCACGGCGATTAGGATCATCAAACATTAATGCCATAGTGGCCAAGAAATCATCCAAGTTATTTAACCGTGGGCCACGAGACTCAATCATCGGATTTGCCCAGGTGAGCGCTCGTGCGGTCAGCAGCATTATTACACACAATACTTTGGATCTATCATTAGGAAAACGGTCAGCATGCACATCAAAATATAGCATACATTGATTCACAAAGCCATGAAATTTGTCGCGATCACTATTAAATCTGAATGGGGGCAACTTAGGTGGCCTAGCTGGTGGCGGTTGCCCAGAGGGAAAAGTCGCTTGTGCAGCTATTTGCGTGCTTATGTCCTGAAAAGCCCGTCTATACTGGGACTCTATGCCAGCAAGTTTATTTTCCTGGGCTGCCATGCGGGTGCTTAAGTCCTGCAAAGTTTGCCCAAACACTTGTTGATTGTGTTCAAAGCTTCCAAACTTCTTTTGCAGACCTTCCACATCTTTCTGCAGTGATCTAATTATGGAAAACACCTGCTCTAGTCTGCTTTCTGCAGTCATTGTTCCAGCAGTCTCCTTTTTTTTTTTAGGCTAGAGTATCCTGTAATAATTATAGGGATAACTCAGGAGACTCTTAGCGTGGAACAAGACAACTACAGGACACAGTTTTATAAGTGGTAAAGTCTATATTATCACACGGTGATTCAAACAGGTGCAGAGAGAAATTCAAGTCCACAACACTTGGTGCAAATATCAAATGCAGCTCAGCAGTCTATAGGAAACTTCAGAGGAAAATGCAATCACGCAGAAAGTCTATGAAGCACAATCATTCTTGAGGATAGTTGACACGAATAAGTCCTTGCTTAGTCCAAAACACAGATAGATATGCTTATAAGGCAGTTCAAATAATATCTTAGCTCAACCTGGGAGGTCTGGGTAATAGTCTCAGGTTCTTGCAGAGCAGGAGTAGCATGATAACCCCACAGGTTCACAGGAGCAGGTATATAGCCAGGGAGTCACCAGAGGTCAGGAGCTGGATGCAAGGCAGAATACCCTAGCACAGACTGAAGGCTGGGGTGGAGTTTTATAGCAGGAAGACACAGTGCACGTGAGACCAAAGACGCCATCTTGGAAAAGGGCAGTAATGCACAAAAAGGTAATAAAAAAATGTTCAGAGTCCTGACACTGTGTTATATACTGTGTGGGCTGTGTTATATACTGCATGGGCTGTGTTATATACTGCGTGGCTGTGTTATATACTGCGTGGCTGTGTTATATACTGCGTGGGCTGTGTTATATACTACGTGGGCTGTGCTATATACTGCGTGGGCTGTGTTATATACTACGTTTGCTGTGTTATATACTGCATGGCTGTGTTATATACTGCGTGGGCTGTGCTATATACTGCGTGGGCTGTGTTATATACTGCATGGGTTGTGCCATATACTGCATGGGCTGTGCTATATACTGCATGGGCTATGTTATATACTATGTGGGCTGTGTTATATACTACATGGGCTGTGTTATATACTACGTGGGCTGTGTTATATATTGCACGTGCTGTGTTATATAATACATGGGCTGTGTTATATACTGCATGGGCTGTGTTATATACTGCATGGGCTGTGTTATATATTGCGTGGGCTGTGTTATATACTGCGCGTGCTGTGTTATATACTACATGGGCTGTGTTATATACTACGTGGGGTGGGCTGTGCTCTGGCGCCTCAATGAATGAAGTCCAGAATAGATTTAAATTAGTAGAATATGTAGAATTTGTGTTTCTCTTGATGAAGAAGTAGGTTTCGATTCTGGACATCCTTATTTATTGAGACGTTGGCAGCGCAGCATAGCCACCTCGCTACACCATTTCGATTTCAACATTGGTTTTGCCAATCAGCGGAGCACCAATAGCTGGACCCAGTGTTTCTAAGCCTTTCTAGTTGTGCTTTCTCACACTTTGATCAGGTGAGGCTGAGCAGTTACCGCACCACAAAATGCTTTTTGTCTAGCTAACGGCCCATCTTGTCATTGTAGCCTATAATCAAAAACTAATAATCATGCAGTAGTTACAAGTCATGAATCAGGGAATGTGAGTATTATACATAAAATGTTGAAAGAAGGACGAACCTGATGTCCTCATTGGGGCCGCACAGCCACTCGTAGCTCTACCCGGAGGCTGACAGTGTGTAAACCTCCTGTTATGGAGGGGGGAAGGGACTGGGAGGCCTGCTCTCTGACCAGTCTATAAACAGCTGTGTGAATCCCCTGTATAGCAGGAGAAAGCGTCGATTACAGTCAATGAAGGAATATTTGCAGGTTCAACATGGAATAAATAGATGGTTTGGCGGGTCACCGTTTTTGTAAAGGGTGCACTTCTCAGGACAGTTTCTACTAGTGTATGGTACATTTATCAATGTTGATTTGCCTCTAATATTACAGGTACTGATACCCTGAGCTTGAGACCTGTGGACCTTAGATAACCAGAGTTAGCCACCTGCTAAGCACAGGATCTACATGTCACCTACTCCCAAGAGTGACACAGTGCCGAAACGCCACTATCAGGACTTATTTTCCATGATGTGATGCATTGAAAGACTCGCGCATCGCTCTCGCAAGTGGGACTCCGGCCTTACTGCAATCATTGGTCTCGACCCCCAACTGCTTATCTTCCTGTTTGGGAAAATTGCAGTCAATCCCTACTTCCTTTTATAGTTGCATAAATAGCAACAATCATCTGAGACCTTAACATGCTGCAGTTATCAGCCACACGAGAGGCCCGGTTAATGCTCATGGCCGATAGTTGCTATAAAGATCATAAAGTTGACATCAGAAAATGCTCTTGATTTCACAGCATTTTTAGGCCAAAATGGAAAGTAGTGATCAAGCCAAAGAACTTTCAGATGAACAGGAACCTCCATCCAAGAAGCACAAGTCTGGAAGTCAGAAAAGAAAAGAGAAACAGTTATTGGAAGAGAAAGTTAAGAAGCTCACTACCATTGATCACTTTTTTAGGAAGTCTACACAAAAGGACAGTGGAGAGTCAACCAGTTGCACTACATCAGGAATTCAACCAAGTTCGAGTGTCTCTGTGGAAGCATTTTCCAGCACTGATGAAATTACTGAAGAAATTGAAGATTCTTCACATCAGCAACTCCTCAGTCTTTCTGAACCTCGGCCAGAACTAACCGATGATCCAGCTGAATGGCCTGATATAATTTCTGATGTGCTGAGATGCCAGGCAATAAAAAGGGGCCCCAAACAAGTGAGATTGGAAAATTTCCTGCTCACAGACTTTTCGGATGGTTCAAAGAGACGCTTCGCTTCTACCCATTACTACAGGTTGATGGGTACTGGAATAAAGGTTTTACGAGACTGGCTTGTTTACTCCACGGTTGGAGATTGCATATATTGTTTTTGTTGCCGGTTGTTTGACAATGAAGCAAAATCTGTGTTTTCGAGTCCTGGTGGTTTCAGGGACTAGGCTATGTGCACACATTGCAGATTTGCCTGCGGATTTTTCTGCACTAAATCCACAGCTCTTGGCAGAAAACGCAGGTGCGTTTTTTGTGCGTTTTTAGTGCGGTTTTCAGTGCGGTTTTCAGTGCGGTTTTCAGTGCGGTTTTCTCTGCAGATTGTCTGCGTTTTTGACATAAATAAAGCTTTTGCAACTTGACAAACTTCAGGAACAAAAAAAAAAAAAATGATGTCATTTCCTTGTCCAACCCCTTCTTCTTTCATCCTCCATGTTGTGCCAACATAAAAATAAGTGGAAGTAACCAAAGCATGCCGCAGATACAGCTCCGCAGGCCGCACTGGATACTTATGCTGGGGTTGCTGCTGCAAATCTTGAATAATCATAGACAGCAGGTAAGCTGAAGTGCATTTTTTTTTTTTGCGCTAAACATATTCTGCAGCGCCTTACCGACATCTATTTTTTTAATTTTTTTAAAATTATTTTTCACAGTGTTGTGTTATAAAAAAAAATATATATTTTTTTTCATTTTAGAGGCAGCAGCAGCAGGAGAGAAGACGTTTACGGAAAAGACTCTGGGTGCACCGCTTGTCACCGAACGTACACAAAAGGGCCACTTTTATGTCCTGATGATTTGAGGAAGTAAGTTGAAATACATGAAAAGACAAATTATGTTTTTCAACAAATGTTATGATGTTACATAACCATTTGTTTTCTTTTTACATTTTCAGATACCCTGAAAAGTTCATATAATTCTGCCGTCTACCCATCCCGGCGTTCGACCGACTTCTGGCAATAGTTTCGCCCCATCTCACACTGCATGACACTTTTATGAGGAAGGCCATCTCTGCTGAGGAAAGGCTGCTCATCACCTTGCGATAAGTAACTAATTTTTGAGTTGAATGTCATTAGGGCTCTTTCACATGTCAGTGTGTCCGGTATGTGTGATGAAAGTTTTCACATGTCCCGGAGACACTGACAAACTTAGACACAGTCATCTATGCACATGTCAGCGCGTTTTCGTCTGCCGTATGACTGCGGGCAAAACATGCTGACATGCCCTTTTTTAACATTTGCACGTTCAACATGACATTGCTATTAGTCGATCCCTAGAAGGAATTACGCCGCCTTTATATTTTGAATTCCGGCATTTGTTGCCGGATGACCCCTCACCAAATAACGACAGACTCAGAACTTGGATTATAAATGGATTCAAACCTGGGGATCCCGCCCACCGTTGCCAAGATCCCTGTTGTGAATTTACCTTTTGGCTCCCTCTAGTGGCTACTAGTGATTTGACTCTGGGTATGTCATTCATCCCTTGTATGCTCACCTGGGTCGTTAGGTCAGGGGTGTTGCTATATAAGCTCCCTGGACCTTCAGTTCAATGCCTGGCAACGTTGATATCAGAGCTAATCTGTAGTGCTCTTGTCTACTGATCCTGGTTCCTGTTTGATTAAGCTAAGTCCGCTTTCTTGCTTTTTGCTATTTGTTTTTGTTTGCATTTTTGTCCAGCTTGTGTATAATCTGTTTCCTGACCTTGCTGGAAGCTCTAGGGTGGCTGGTGTTCTCCCCCCGGGCCGTTAGACGGTTCGGGGGTTCTTGAATCTCCAGCGTGGATTTTGATAGGGGTTTTGTTGACCATATAAGTTATCTTACTATATTCTGCTATTAGTAAGTGGGCCTCTCTTTGCTAAAATCTAGTTCATCTCTGTGTTTGTCATTTCCTCTTACCTCACCGTTATTATTTGTGGGAGGCTTCTATCCTACTTTTGGGGTCTATTCTCTGGAGGCAAGAGAGGTCTTTGTTTTCCTCTTCTAGGGGTAGTTAGTCCTCCGGCTGGCGCGAGACATCTAGCGACCAACGTAGGCATGTTCCCCGGCTACTGCTAGTGTTGGCGTTAGGAGTAGATATATGGTCAACCCAGTTACCACTGCCCTATGAGCTGGATTTTTGTACGTCGCAGACTTACTTGTTTCTCTGAGACCCTCGCCATTGGGGTCATAACAGATCCCCCCTCCCGAACCACCAGACCTGAAACCAAAGTTTACACCAACTGAAGGATCCGTACCCCGACGGATCCCCCAGGCCAATTTATCACCAACTCCAAGGACCCCTCCCACCGCCACAACGAGGGTATTTGCTCACCTCAAATACCCGAGACCCCCCACACTTCACCGATATGGCCCTTTCAATACCGTTTTGCAAACCCAGGGCCCACAAATCGATGCCCACAGTGTTCAGGTGAACACCATCACCCAAGAGAAAATCATCCCCACCCTGTTCAAGTTCAAGGTGACGGACAAACAAACCTCCATTCCTGACCACAAACTTAGAAACCGCCCAATTAACCTTAATCCTAACTTTATTAACCTTATCCACCGATCTGGCGTGCCTCCAACACCTCCTCGGGACAATATCCGACCATACTACCAGCAAGTACCTAAAGGACACCTGTTGTGAATTCTGTTTTTGGGCTCCCTCTGGTGGCTACTGGTGGTACTGGTTGACTTTGGTCTTGTGTTTCCAGTGCACCTGTTTTCATCAGGAAATTGGGAGTTTCCTATTTAGTCTGGCTTCTCAGTCACTCTAGTGCCGGCAATCAATGTTACCAGAGCATCTCTGTTGCTTGCTACCTGCTCCAAGTCTGCAATTCAGCTAAGTTGAATCTTTGGCTTTTTTTGTGTTTGTTTTGTCCAGCATGCATTTATATTTCTTGTGCTGCTGGAAGCTCTAGTGATCTGAAATTACTACTCCGGTGTCATGAGTTGATAACGGAGTCAAGGTAGTTTCAGGATGGCTGCTTAGGGTTTTGAGGTAACCGCGAAGTCCTCTTTTGTATTTTCATCTATCTAGTCAGAGGGCCTCACTTTGCTGAAACTATATTCATACTGCGTTTGTGTTTTCCTCTTGCCTAACCGTTATTACATGTGGGGGGCTACTATAACTTTTGGGGTTTCCCTGGAGGCAAGCCAGGTCTGTGTATTCCTCTTCTAGGGGTAGTTAGCTCTTCGGCTGGCGCGAGGTGTCTAGGGATACAACGTAGGCACACCCCCTGGCTACTTCTATTTGCGTGTTAGGTTCAGCATCGCGGTTACCTGAGATACCATCTTCCTAGAGCTAGTCCGTTTTTGCCCATGTCCCTGCCATTGGGAATCATGACAGAATTGCCGGCCATAATGTATTAAAGGTATTGGCTAAAGAAGGAGAGAAAAAAGAAGTTTCTGACACTTTTTTTTTTTTTTTTTTTTTACTCAGAGGTTCTGTCTAGCCATAATTGCAATCTGCTGTTTTTTTTTTCCTCTCCTCTTAACCCCTGAATGGCTCAAACCTCTGTTGTTGAGAAATGGATATCCAGGGTTTAGCTTCAAATCTTAATACTCTTGCCTCTAAGGTTCAAAATATCCAAGACTATGTTATACATGCTCCTATGTCTGAACCCAAGATCCCTATACCTGAGTTCTTTTCTGGAGATAGATCTCGCTTTTTGAATTTTAAGCACAATGGTAAATTGTATCTTTCTCTGAGATCTCGCTCCGCTGGAGACCCCACTCAGCAGGTTAAAATTGTTATTTCCTTGTTGCGGGGTGACCCCCAGAATTGGGCATTTGCATTGGCACCAGGGGATCCTGCGCTGCTTAATGTGGATGCGTTTTTTCTGGCACTAGGGTTGCTCTATGAGGAACCTAATTTGGAGATTCAGGCTGAAAAGGCCTTGATAGCCCTCTCTCAAGGGCATGATGAAGCTGAAATATATTGTCAAAAATTTCGAAAATGGTCTGTGCTTACTCAGTGGAATGAGTGCGCCCTGGCGGCGAATTTCAGAGAAGGTCTCTCTGACGCCGTTAAAGATGTCATGGTGGGGTTTCCTACGCCCACAGGTCTGAATGAATCCATGACTATGGCTATTCAGATTGATCGGCGTTTACGGGAGCGCAAACCTGTGCACCATTTGGCGGTGTCTTCTGAGCAGGCACCAGAGATTATGCAATGTGATAGAATTCTGTCCAGAAGTGAACGGCAGAATTATAGGCGTAAAAATGGGTTGTGCTTCTACTGTGGTGATTCTGCTCATGTTATATCAGCATGCTCTAAACGCACAAAAAAGGTTGATAAGTCTTTTGCAATTGGCACCTTACAGTCTAAGTTTATTTTGTCTGTAACTTTGATCTGTTCATTATCATCTATTACCGTGGATGCCTATGTGGATTCTGGCGCTTCCTTGAGTCTTATGGATTGGTCCTTTGCCAGACGTTGTGGGTTTAGCCTAGAGCCTTTGGAAGTTCCTATCCCTCTGAAGGGTATCGACTCCACACCTTTGGCTAGGAATAAACCACAATTCTGGACACAAGTGACTATGTGTATGACTCCTGACCATCGGGAGGTGATTCGCTTCCTTGTGTTGCATAACTTGCATGATGTCTTAGTGCTTGGATTGCCATGGTTGCAAACTCATAATCCAGTCCTTGACTGGAAAACAATGTCTGTGTTATGTTGGGGATGTCAGGGGGCTCATGGGGAAGTACCTTTGGTTTCCATTGCTTCATCTACTCCCTCTGAAATTCCGGCATTTTTGTCTGATTATTGTGATGTTTTTGAGGAGCCTAAACTTAGTTCTCTCCCCCCTCACCGGGATTGCGATTGTGCTATAGACTTGATTCCGGGCAGCAAGTTTCCCAAGGGTCGTTTGTTCAATCTATCTGTGCCTGAGCATGCTGCTATGCGAGAGTATATTAAGGAGTCCTTGGAAAAGGGACATATCCGTCCATCCTCATCCCCTTTAGGAGCAGGTTTTTTTTTTCGTGGGTAAAAAAGATGGCTACCTGAGACCCTGTATTGATTATCACCTGTTGAATAAGATTACAGTCAAATACCAGTATCCTTTGCCACTATTGACTGATTTATTTGCTCGTATTAAAGGGGCAAAGTGGTTCTCTAAGGTTGATCTTCGGGGTGCGTATAATTTGGTGCGGATTAGGCAGGGAGATGAGTGGAAAACTGCATTTAATACGCCCGAGGGCCATTTTGAGTATTTGGTAATTCCTTTTGGTCTTTCTAATGCTCCTTCAGTCTTTCAGTCCTTTATGCACGATATTTTCCGTAAATACCTGGATACATTTATGATTGTGTATTTGGATGATATTTTGATTTTTTCGGATGACTGGGAGTCGCATGTTCAACAGGTTAGGAAGGTTTTTCAGGTTTTGCGGTCCAATTCTCTGTTTGTAAAGGGCTCAAAATGTATCTTTGGGGTTCAGAAGATCTCCTTTTTGGGGTATATTTTTTCCCCTTCTTCTGTTGAGATGGATCCTGTCAAGGTTCGGGCTATTTGTGATTGGACGCAGCCTACTTCCCTGAAGAGTCTTCAGAAGTTCTTGGGCTTTGCTAATTTCTATCGTCGATTTATAACTGGGTTTTCAAGTGTTGCTAAACCTCTGACTGATTTGACTAAGAAGGGTGCTGATGTTGCCAATTGGTCCTCTGCAGCTGTGGAGGCTTTTCGGGAACTTAAGCGCCGCTTTTCTTCTGCCCCTGTGTTGCGCCAGCCTGATGTTTCGCTCCCTTTTCAGGTTGAGGTTGATGCTTCCGAGATTGGAGTGGGGGCGGTTTTGTCGCAGAAAAGTCCCGATTGCTCAGTGATGAGACCATGTGCATTCTTCTCTCGAAAGTTTTCGCCCGCCGAGCGAAATTATGATGTCGGTAATCGGGAGCTCTTGGCTATGAAGTGGGCATTTGAGGAGTGGCGTCATTGGCTTGAGGGTGCTAGACATTAGGTGGTGGTCTTGACTGATCACAAGAATCTGATTTACCTTGAGTCCGCCAGGCGTCTGAATCCTAGACAGGCGCGCTGGTCATTGTTTTTCTCTCGGTTTAATTTTGTGGTTTCATACTTGCCGGGCTCGAAAAATGTGAAGGCAGATGCTCTTTCTAGGAGTTTTGAGCCTGACTCCTCTGGTGATTCTGAGCCTACGGGTATCCTTAAGGATGGAGTGATTTTGTCTGCTGTCTCCCCAGACTTGCGACGTGCTTTGCAGGAGTTTCAGACTGATAAGCCTGATCGTTGTCCGTCTGGGAGATTGTTTGTTCCAGATGAGTGGACCAGTAGAGTCATCTCAGAGGTTCATTCTTCTGTGTTGGCGGGCCACCCTGGAATTTTTGGTACCAGAGATTTGGTGGCCAGGTCCTTCTGGTGGCCTTCCCTGTCTCGGGATGTGCGTACCTTTGTACAGTCTTGTGATGTTTGTGCTCGGGCCAAGCCTTGCTGTTCTCGGGCTAGTGGATTGTTGTTGTCCTTGCCTATTCCGAAGAGGCCATGGACGCACATCTCTATGGACTTTATCTCGGATCTCCCGGTTTCTCAGAAAATGTCTGTCATTTGGGTGGTGTGTGACCGTTTTTCTAAGATGGTTCATTTGGTACCCTTGCCCAAATTGCCTTCTTCATCGGAGTTGGTTCCTTTATTTTTTCAGAATGTGGTTCGCTTACATGGTATCCCGGAAAACATCGTGTCTGACAGAGGATCTCAATTTGTGTCTAGGTTCTGGCGAGCGTTCTGTGCCAGGATGGGCATTGATTTGTCTTTTTCATCTGCGTTCCATCCTCAGACTAATGGCCAGACGGAGCGAACTAATCAGACCTTGGAGACGTATTTGAGGTGTTTTGTGTCTGCTGATCAGGATGATTGGGTCGCCTTTTTGCCGTTGGCAGAGTTTGCCCTCAATAATCGGGCCAGTTCTGCTACTCTGGTTTCTCCTTTCTTTTGCAATTCAGGGTTTCACCCTCGTTTTTCGTCTGGTCAGGTGGAGTCTTCGGATTGTCCTGGAGTGGATTCTGTGGTGGATAGACTGCACCGGATTTGGAGTCATGTGGTGGACAATTTGAAGTTTTCTCAGGAGAAGACTCAGCAGTTTGCTAATCGTCATCGTCGTGTGGGTCATCATCTCCGTGTTGGAGACTTGGTGTGGTTGTCTTCTCGCTTTGTCCCTATGAAGGTCTCTTCTCCTAAGTTCAAACCTCGGTTCATAGGTCCTTATAAGATTTTGGAGATTCTTAATCCTGTATCTTTTCGTTTGGACCTTCCAGCATCTTTCACCATTCATAATGTCTTCCATAGGTCGTTGTTGCGGAGGTACGAGGTACCGGTTGTTCCTTCTGTTGAGCCTCCTGCTCCTGTGCTGGTGGAGGGTGAATTGGAGTATGTTGTGGAGAAGATTTTGGACTCTCGTATTTCCAGACGGAGACTTCAATATCTGGTTAAATGGAAGGGATACGGTCAGGAGGATAATTCTTGGGTGACTGCCTCTGATGTTCATGCCTCTGATTTGGTTCGCGCCTTTCATAGGGCGCATCCAGATCGCCCTGGTGGTTCTCATGAGGGTTCGGTGCCCCCTCCTTAAGGGGGGGGGTACTGTTGTGAATTCTGTTTTTGGGCTCCCTCTGGTGGCTACTGGTGGTACTGGTTGACTTTGGTCTTGTGTTTCCAGTGCACCTGTTTTCATCAGGAAATTGGGAGTTTCCTATTTAGTCTGGCTTCTCAGTCACTCTAGTGCCGGCAATCAATGTTACCAGAGCATCTCTGTTGCTTGCTACCTGCTCCAAGTCTGCAATTCAGCTAAGTTGAATCTTTGGCTTTTTTTGTGTTTGTTTTGTCCAGCATGCATTTATATTTCTTGTGCTGCTGGAAGCTCTAGTGATCTGAAATTACTACTCCGGTGTCATGAGTTGATAACGGAGTCAAGGTAGTTTCAGGATGGCTGCTTAGGGTTTTGAGGTAACCGCGAAGTCCTCTTTTGTATTTTCATCTATCTAGTCAGAGGGCCTCACTTTGCTGAAACTATATTCATACTGCGTTTGTGTTTTCCTCTTGCCTAACCGTTATTACATGTGGGGGGCTACTATAACTTTTGGGGTTTCCCTGGAGGCAAGCCAGGTCTGTGTATTCCTCTTCTAGGGGTAGTTAGCTCTTCGGCTGGCGCGAGGTGTCTAGGGATACAACGTAGGCACACCCCCTGGCTACTTCTATTTGCGTGTTAGGTTCAGCATCGTGGTTACCTGAGATACCATCTTCCTAGAGCTAGTCCGTTTTTGCCCATGTCCCTGCCATTGGGAATCATGACAGACACCCATAACCTAAGAAGGTAGTGCTTGATATCCCGGATCAGCTCCCGACAAGGGCGGACCCCTAAATCATTTCCTCCAACATGTAGGACCAAAATATCCGGAGGTCTGTCCAAACGAGCACCGTTATGCACTTCCCGCATAACCCCGTTCCAGCCCAATCCCCGAAAACCCAACCACCTGACCACGGCCACCTCTTAGGAAAACCCGAGCTGACGACCGTCACGCCGAACGTCTGCACGTCTCGCGCCCCAATACACATACGAGTGGCCGACGATCCAGACCAACAGGGGATTGGAACCTGAAAATACAAACAACTTAAATTCCACAACTGTACCACAAAACAAAACAACGTAAACAACCCCACCCAAGCTTTAGGGTCTAACATAGCTCCTGTAACGCCCCGACTCCCATCTCCCAATCCGTCGCACAACCTCCGATGCTAAACCTCCCAAAGCCACCTCAGTCGTGGCCCCAATACGGAAGGAGTGAGACGCAAAATGAGAAGCATCCAGACCCATCTCCCCCAGCGCCTTCCTAAGTACCGCCACGAACTGAAACTTAGACAAAAGGACCCATCGTCGTGACACAACAAAGGTCCATCCCTAGGCGGCTGAAAACCATTAAAAACCTGCCAGCAACTGACGGGACACATGAGCGATCCCACAACAGCACCCAAAACCACACGTTTACCTCTACCATCCTGGTCCGTCTTTGACCTACGCAGCCAAAATTGCAAACCACTTTCAGTAAGCACCACGTCCGTAGCCAAGAGCCCCCCTTGCCTGTACGTGTTAGGAGACACGATCTCACCGACCCGCAACGCACCAAAGAATGCCAGGGAAAATGCTAAACGGAAAACTGCCACCTCAAAGCCCGATGTACAAATCTCACTGAGCTTCACACCAACTCTTTCAAGCAAGCTGAAGATTGCGCAAATCTTCCTTCCACAAATAAACGGCAACCAAAACAGGAAAAATTTCCAACAAAGTCACGTTTTTAACCAAGCTGGCACCGAACCAGTCATCTGGCCACCTGGAGGCACACCACCGCCCGCCAAAAAAGGCACCAAAACCGACCCCACCCGACGCATTCCGTGAATAAATCCAAGTCAGAGTTGCCCACCACCTCCTCCATCAGCAACGATCGGCCATTGTACTGTGCCAAGAAACTATCCCACACTTCGAGATCAGCTTTGTGCTCGCCAGACAAGCGCACGAAATGATGGGGTCCTTGACCCCTGCTGTAGCACCCGCCAGCCTCCGAGAAAACACCCTCCCCATTGGGATAATTCTGCACGCAAAGTTCAATTTGCCAAGAAGGGACTGAACTTCCCGCAAGGGCAACTTCTTAAAGCGAATCGCTCGAACCACCTTGTCCTCAGGTAACCGAAACTCCCATGCAACAGAATCAATGACAATGCCCAGAAATGAAATACATGTACTGGGCCCTTCGGTTTTTCCAGGCGCCAAAGGAACGCCAAACCGCTCAGCCACCCAAATTACTGTCTGTAAGGCTATTTCACAACAACCGGACTGAGCAGGCCCGATGCACAAAAAATCATCCAAATAATGGATGATTGAGTCCAAACCAGACACATCCCGAACGACCCATTCCAGAAAAGAACTGAAAGCCTCAAAGTAAGAGCAAGACAACAAACAGCCCATCGGCAAACATCTGTCAACATAAAACCCCTGGTCCCAATAACAACCCAACAGTCTCACGCTATCCGGGTGAACAGGAAGTAACCGAAAAGCCGACTCGATGTCGGTCTTAGCCAACAATGCGCCCCTACCACAGCTACGTACCAAGCGTGTAGCCTCGTCAAAAGACGTGTAAGCCACAGAGCAAAGCTCCGGATCTATTCCGTCATTCACAGACCGCCCCCTAGGGTAAGACAAATGTTGGATTAGCCTAAACTTATTAGGCTCCTTCTTCGGAACCACACCCAACGGGGAAATAACCAAATCATCAAGGGGTGGAATAGGGAAAGGACCGGACATCCTACCCATCGCCACTTCCTTGTTCAACTTTTCCGACACCACAGCCGCGTGCAACACTGCCGATCTCAAGTTCCTCAAAACTTGCGGAATAGCGAAAGTAGGGGCAGGTATCCGAAAACCCTCACGAAAACCTAAAAACAACAACTCCGCTTTCGGCCTATCCGGAAACCTATTTAGAAAGGGGGCCATTGCGTCCAACCTCACTGGCGTCACCCCCTTTTGAATTGCCATCGGGCTTAGACTTTTCCTTGAAGCACATCGCGGCAACATGGGAGGATCCACTGCAAATCGAGCAAGCGTGCTTGAACTTACAGGTGGCCCCAAATTTGCACTGGCCGTCGTTGAACTGCCAGCACAAGCCGTGCTTTTGGCTCGATTGGCCAGACTGACTACCTGATCCTGAAGAACTGCTTTGCCCTGCGGACTGGCCGGCATTTTTCCGGCCCCCCCTTGAAAGGAATGACCGAATTTTGTGGGCCCCATTACCTGCAGCCACAAACCAATGTCTTTTTGATCCCACCGGATCACCGGGCGGACCGCTTTCCGCTGCCTTTGTAGCGCCCCCACTGCCGCAGGGCCGAGGGGTACCCGGTACCGGGCCTCTTGAGTCTCTGCTCTGGGGTTGTCACGGTGGCTAGACCCGGTCCGTGACCCTGCTGAGGGGTGCACAGTGAAAGGTGGTGGTATGGTGCTGATGTTATGGTGCGGTGTAGTGCCGGTCGCGGTCAATAACGAGGACACCAGGTTGCAGTCTCTTTACCTCTTTACTGAAGGCTTCTGAGTCCTCAATCCGGAATACGGTTAACAGGGCTGCGCAAGTCTGGCCGGTCCGATGGCACCTCCAGAGTTCCCTTTGCAGGTGGAAATTTGTGCCTACCTTCCTGCGCTTGTGTTGTGGTCCTCCCCTGCTGTGCTTACGGGATAGTACCCCACAACTGTTGTGTCTGTTTCTCGTGTTCCCTCACAACTCAATCTGATGTTCTCCCTCTACGTCCCCCTGATCTTACGGTTAGGACGCACCCGTATGACGGGGAGGCTCGGAGCTCTTCCGGGACTCCAGCGTCGCCCCACTCCTGTTGTTACCCCCCTGTGTCTTCCTGGGTCTGGGTGAGACAGCCCGCCTGTAACTGACTGTCCTGCCGTAGGTTTGAAGTTTGGCTTGGAGCTCTATACTTCCTCGGCGTTCCGGCCACCGGTTATGCGCCTCAATAGGATGTTGCCTCGTCTTACAGCACGACTCCTACTGGTATTCTCCTTGTTGCGTTGATCTCGTTTCTCACTCAGCACAATAAACCTCGCTTCTTGTCCTTTCTTGGGGTACCGCCGCTATATCGTGCAGGCGCGGTCCCGTAACGTTCTCTTTGGTTGCTAGGCCTCTGTCAGGATCCCACCCCTGACAGGGACCCCTCTGAATCTTCCCCTACAACACCCTCTGCCACAAGGTGTTGCCTGGTTCCAACCCAGTCAGCTTTCTCTCTAACTTCCTATCTAACCCCCAGTTTTACCAGACTGTGAGGAGTGGCCTAATGAATAGTACCCTTAGCTCCCCCTGGAGGCCAGACTGGGAAATGTATTGGTGTCTGTGATACCTGGTCAGATGAACTCCTTCAGTGCCATCAGACGTACCATAGCCCCCCTTAGCGGCGGAGCCACAGTACTGCAACGACCAGGACTCTGGGGCGCTGCACTCCCCCCCGGTTAAATCCAGTACTCCTGGACTGGGAAGAAAACAACAATACATGTCAGCAAAAAGACATACAATTTTGAAAATGCAAGTACAAGTAAACTTTTTAACAGAGTTTTCCTTTATGGGAGGTGAGGACACTTGAACGTTACAAACATAGTTAAATACTTTAACTAACTTACTATGAATAACTTTTCTTACCCAACCGGGTATTCTACTAAGTGCAAAATCTTTGAACAATAATTTAACATTGCCTTTAAGGACGTTCTCGCTAAATCCACTAAAGACCTTCTTATAATCACATTATAAGGCTAATCAACTTTTATGCATTCTCCTTCTTTACGTCTGCAGGACCGCCTGTCCTAACTGCTCCAGACCTACTGCCTCTCCTTTCTGTACAGGACCGCCCCTTTCCGCCCGGGCCTACTGTCCTTCCACTACTATACACAATATAGAACATATCATTTTTCTTTCAATTCAGGATCACTGAGCCATTTCTGTATGGCTCCTAGGAGGACTCACTAACTAACCCCGTACGGGTTCACTTCCTGTCCTCGTTCTTCTATTAACATTATTAAACATTTCTTACAATCAACTAGTTAGCTACATTTAACTTTCACATATCAGCATTATTACTTTTCCTTTTAGAGCATCGTCATTCTCTAAGTACTATCAATGAACATCCCCTTTAAGAGGGGACCAAGTCTCTATGAGGTAGTGCAACTTCTCAAGCTGCAAGTCTGTTCGCAATAAGGACTCCGGTAATGTCTTCAAAAACAGTATCTTCGCAAAGAGTCCTTTTCTTGTATAAAACCAGTAGAGAGCACCTTTAAGAAGGTGCAAACTATTTACAATATCAGTTTTTGAATCATTCACCGTCCATGATTCGGCAGTCCTTTGATAACTGTGCAAAAGTAGAAAACAAACAAAAACAATAGGGATCCCGGGTCAACAAAGGGATCCCTTTAAGAGTTAACCCTGGACGGGTTTTAGCAGCAAAACAGTGAAAACAATTAACTATGTACAATCATTAAAGCATTTTTGCTTACTCATCTTGTAGCTGTGCAGGGGGTGGTCTTCTTCCAGGCCTCACCCGGCCAACGGGTCACGTTGGTGCAGCAAGGGCCGGTCCTGGCTCCAGCAGCGACAGGATCCCTCGTCGGGATGCCCTCCTTGCTTGTGGGCGAGTGCGACCCAGAGGCACGCGGTGGATCCGGACCTCCTGAGGTTCCGCGGGGACGGGCTCCGGCACCTTCCCTGCAGAAGGCTCGTCCTCCGGCGTTCCGGCAGCAGCCTAGAGAGCGACGCACCGCTGGACGCCTTGAGCTATCCAGCCAGATTCGCCAGCCTCCCTCCTCCACCGGGTATAGGTCACTGCGTCGCCAGGCTCCAGGTCGCAAGCGAACCTTCCTCCACAGGGCTCCACTTCCTCCCGGTCGACACGGACCTGTAGTGGCTCCCCGATCTCCTGGATAACTCCCCTTCCTTTCCGGGAGTTAAAGGATATCACTACACCCCAGTGCGACGGTGGAACCTCCTCAACGCTCCTCAGATCGACCTGGGCTGCCGGTTGGGGTCTGCTCCGCCACGCTGTCATCAGGCGCTGCAGGTGCTCCGCCTCCGGCAGGATCCTCAGGCCCTGTGCCTGCAGCTCACACTCCGCCGCGGTCGGGATGAAAGAAACGGGGGACACCGGAGACAGGCGGACCTCCGTAGGTTGGCCCAGCCGGGCGATCACATGGGCATCGGCTTCCAGGCGGTAGGCTATCTGCCGGGCCTCGGCTGCAGCCACACACTCCTCGGACGGCGGCCAGGGGGGTCGGCCCATCGGTAGCTCCGCAAGGGTCAGTTCCCGCAATGATGACATGTCCGGGGCTGTGTCGGGTTGTGCAGCCTCTCGCTGAGTTGGGTCATTCCCACGCGGTGCTCCCGGCGTCGCCATCTTCGCTTCCTCTCTGGTGTCCTCTTCCCGCGGTCTCTTTCGTGGGCGGCCCCGTCTCCATGGTCTCCATCCTCCAAAGAGAAGGAGGAGGCGGACCTCGGCTGCTGACGGACACATCCTCAGGACACAGAAATATTTAGACTGGGCGGCCATTGTCGTTCGCGCTCTCCAGCTTGTCTACGCCCACTCCACGCCCCTCTTCTTCTCCTGCGCTCTCCTCAGTGCTGTAATGGTGGATTTTGGCGGTAAATGGCAATACACAGTCCTTGCAATAAGTCACAGTCCAAGTATAATAAATCACAGTTCCAAGGCACACATGACCTGTTTCTTCAGGCTTAAGTAGATCCTGTTCGTGACGCCAAGTTGTAGCGCCCCTACTGCCGCAGGGCCGAGGGGTACCCGGTACCGGGCCTCTTGAGTCTCTGCTCTGGGGTTGTCACGGTGACTAGACCCGGTCCGTGACCCTGCTGAGGGGCGCACAGTGAAAGGTGGTGGTATGGTGCTGATGTTATGGTGCGGTGTAGTGCCGGTCGCGGTCAATAACGAGGACACCAGGTTGCAGTCTCTTTACCTCTTTACTGAAGGCTTCTGAGTCCTCAATCCGGAATACGGTTAACAGGGCTGCGCAAGTCCGGCCGGTCCGATGGCACCTCCAGAGTTCCCTTTGCAGGTGGAAATCTGTGCCTACCTTCCTGCGCTTGTGTTGTGGTCCTCCCCTGCTGTGCTTACGGGATAGTACCCCACAACTGTTGTGTCTGTTTCTCGTGTTCCCTCACAACTCGATCTGATGTTCTCCCTCTACGTCCCCCTGATCTTACGGTTAGGACACACCCGTATGACGGGGAGGCTCGGAGCTCTTCCGGGACTCCAGCGTCGCCCCACTCCTGTTGTTACCCCCCTGTGTCTTCCTGGGTCTGGGTGAGACAGCCCGCCTGTAACTGACTGTCCTGCCGTAGGTTTGAAGTTTTGCTTGGAGCTCTATACTTCCTCGGCGTTCCGGCCACCGGTTATGCGCCTCAATAGGATGTTGCCTCGTCTTACAGCACGACTCCTACTGGTATTCTCCTTGTTGCGTTGATCTCGTTTCTCACTCAGCACAATAAACCTCGCTTCTTGTCCTTTCTTGGGGTACCGCCGCTATATCGTGCAGGCGCGGTCCAGTTACGACCAGGACTCTGGGGCGCTGCACCTTAACTGCTCGTCGTACCAGAGCCAAGCCTGACCCCTGTACTCCCTGTACGCCTCGCCTATCGAATCCATGTAACAGAAAAGTGCCGAACAATTCTCCAGCGCCCTTTCGCCGACTACGCTTGCCAGAATTGCGAACGCTTGCAACCAATTCATAAAAGTCTGCGGGATAAGCCGCCATCTCCGCTTTTCCTCATCCTCTTTCTTACTGTCCTCCTTTTTGCTCTTATCTAAATTGAGTTTTTCTAAAGGAAGAAGCGAAAAAATTTCCACGTATTCATCTTTCCAGATCTTCTCCCTCACTTCCTTTTTCAAATGGGCCCCAAGCGGCCCCTCAAAACACAACCGAATCCCGCTGTCCTTCTCCTTTTCAGTTTGAACCGACACCGACACAGGCTCAGCTGAACCGCTGGGCGCCGCTACACCCCCTCCAGACGCCCCAAGACCCAAATCCGTAGGACCAAACCACGCAGCCAAAGGGGACGGCACCGACCTAACACCGCCTAACCGTGCGAGCAACTCACGGACGCTGGACAATAACTCACCAACCCCTTCGTTCCCTGAAACCGACCAAAACCCCGCCTGCTCCCCCGCAACCCCTACCCTGACTAACCCCTACCACCGTGGAAAAAGATAATGCCGGTGACAAAACAAACATGGAATCTTGCTCACCAGGCTGCAGGGGAGCTGAGGTCCCCCCAGCCGCAGACATCCTGCTGTCTTCGGCTCCTGGTCCGCTCCGTGGAACCCCGTGAGGCTGCGTCTCGCTGCGTGATGCAGAACGTGAGGATCCGGCCCCTTCCAGGCCTTGTGCTGGAGATCCCGACGCGGCCCGATGGGGAAGAATGCCCGGCGCAGGCCCACCGTTCGTTCCAGGGTCAACGGACCCCCGACCACGACTCCTTCTGGATCCCTCTGACGACCCTGCAGGCGATCCCGGTGTGCTGGACGGGCCCGGCAGCCCAGAGGAAGAAGCCCAGAAGAAGAAGCGGCGCTGCCGGCCGCAGCGGTACAGGCTCTCCCACGCTGTCTCGGTGCAGAGGCAGGAGCAGGTCGCCCGGAGTGAGCTGCAGCCCGGCGCCCCCCTGTGACATCACTGGCATTCAGAGCTCCGGCGCGTGAAGGCCCCGCCCCCCGGGATAAAGAGGAAGCAGGCCTCTCCACCGCCGCAGGCCCCAGCGCAGCTGCCGGATTCCTCCCGGACCGGGCCCTGCTAGGGCGCTTACGTGCGGGCGCTCGGTCCGGAGGATCCCTGGAGGGGCTCCTGCGCCGTCGCTGGGGATGGATAACATCAAGGGACAGCCGTTCCGGAGGTCGCACGCGCCGCTCACCGCTGGATGCCTCCTGCGCAGCTCCGCTGCCGCTGCCCAATATACCAGCCACCTGGGCCTCTAGCCAGCCAGGAGGCTGATGTTCCGCCCCTGCCCGCAGTTGCTGCAGCACGCCATCGATTCTGGACATGGTGCCACTATCTTCCTGAGGCTTCAGAGCGGGAACTGGTAAGCCCCACCCCCCCTTTCCCTATAAACCCCTGCCTCATGCATAACACCCCCCTCCCACCATAAACCCCCCACCCCTTCCATTCCTCCCCTCCCAATCCCCTGTCATGACGGCCTGCAAGGTACGCCGTCTGTGGGGGCAGGGGACGGCTCGCTCCGGCCTGCTCTAAGTGTCCCGCACACGTGCACACGGAGAGCACACATAAATGTCCTCTGTGTGATACACATTGCACTGGTGAAGAAATGCTACAGGAAGCGCTGTTCCCTGGTGGCAGGTGATGAAGATGCTGTCAGCATTCTTCCCTGCTCTGCATGATTTCAGCGCCATCAGGGAAGAATGGAATTTGTCTTCATCACCTGCCGCCGCTAAATGCGCTTACTGTATCGCTTTTATCCCTGCTAGCTATCCGTGTGGGAAGGATTCAGCACATGGGCCGCACACACACATGGACATGGATATCTCTGGTACTGTGTTTTACGGTACCGGATATATCATGTAACTGTAACCATTTTTGCTTGCTAGCACATGTGCCCACTGTATTTTACGCCTTATCTACAGCATTCTATAATTAAGGCCCTGGGTCAGTGGAGATAGATCATACCCGTGTGTGGGGTGCTATCGTGTAATGTTATCCCATCTTGCTGTGTCCAGGTTGTGCGCCTCCCTTCTTGCAATACCACTCTTCTGCGCAGACGTACTTTATTGTCCTGATGAGGATAGAGCTAATTGCGCAGATGAGCATGCGCTGGGCCGCTCTCCTTTCCTTGCCTTCGCTCACTGCAGGACTTACTTCTGCCCTCTACAGGCCGGATTAGTGCGTTGAAGCAAGCAGGAGGGCGGCGGCGTTGGCTAAACATTGGAGTGGCTGGACACGGACCTGCAAGTCCCTTCTGATGTGACTGGCGGTTTATTTATTGATACCCTTTGTGTTGTGCCGGGTTGCTAAGGGCAGCATTATAGAATGCTTTAGATAAAACATGAAAGGTGCTGGACGCATATTATAGCGCCCATAACTGCTGACATGTTTCATTATATTTTTGTGTGACATTTCTAATATTCATTTTTGTTTCTTTGCAGATTTTTGGCCACAGGAGAGAGCTATACATCCCTGCACCTCCAATTTAGGGTTGGTAAATCCACCATCTCTAAAATTGTGAGGTGCACATGTACCGTCATCTGGCAGAAGTTGCAGCCCATGGTGATGCCTTCCCCAACCGAGGAGACTTGGCTGCAGGTTGCAGCAGGCTTTCAGTCTGTGGCCAATTTCCCAAACTGCATAGGAGCAGTCGATGGTAAACATGTAAAGGTTCAGCAGCCACCACGATCAGGATCACGCTTCTTTAATTATAAGAAGTATTTTTCAGTGGTCCTGATGGCGGTGGCTGATGCCCATTACAAATTTGTTGCCATTGATGTTGGTGCCTATGGTAGTACTGGGGATTCTCGGGTGCTGCGAACGTCACAGATTGGGATGCAAATTCTTCAAGATGGGGGGAACGCTTCCAGCCCCAAGACCTTTGCCGGGTTCCACACATCCAGTACCCTTTGTGATGGTATCGGATGAGGCGTTTCCCTTAACGACAACCCTGCTGCGCCCATACCCACGAAGGGGACTGAATGCCCGGCGAAGGATTTTTAATTATCGGCTGAGTCGTGCACGCAGATATGTGGAATGCACCTTTGGGATCATGACTAGTCAGTGGAGGATCTTTCACACTGCCATCCAGCTGGATACTGACACCGTTCACACTGTGATTAAGGCTTGCTGTGTACTCCACAACTACGCTCGTGAGTACAACACTGACGTAGATGTGGAGTACCAGCAGCCAGTATTTAATCCAGTGGTCAACGTGGGTCTGGGCAGGCCATCCAACTCCGGTGTGCGTGTGAGAGAATCCTTCACTGACTACTTTGAGTCCAGAAGGTGACGTGCACTGGCAATACTCCTGTGCTGGTGTTGGGCAGCCTGAGTAGCAGAGAAGGATGGAAGAACATTGACCGACCAATAAAAGATGGCAAGATCTATGCCAAAAGCTAGAAGAAGTCAAGATCCCTATTAATCGAATTCAAAATCGATATTCAATTTTGTTTATTGTAATTATTTTGGGGAACCAAAAAATTATTAATTTTTATGGTTAATAAAAAAAATTGTTACTTTCATGTGGTTATTTTTCTATCAAATAAGTATTGTTTGTAGAAAATTTTTAATGATTGATTCTTCTCCATCCCATTGTCCAGTGCCCATACACCCATCACATAGTGTCAACATTTTAAAAATTGTTGCTGGATACGAACACGGAAACACGCACAGCACACAGACACAAAAGCAGACACACGGACATCATACGGATCCCACACACGGGACCCAAAAAAAAAAAACGTAGGGTCCCCCTATATTTTTAGGCCAGAAAGGCTAGGCAGACAGCTGTGGGCCAATATTTGTGGCCTGGGAAGGGGTTAAAATACCCATGGCTGTTCCCAGGCTAGGAATATTAGCCCACAGCTGTCTGCGTAGCCTTTCTGGCTCTAAACTACTGGGGGGCCCGAAAAAAAATTGCGTAGGGTCCCCCTATATTTTTTGGCCAGAAAGGCTAGGCAGACAGCTGTGGGCCAATATTTGTGGCCTGGGAAGGGGTTAAAATACCCCTGGCTGTTCCTAGGCCATGAATATTAATCCCACAGCTGTCTGCGTAGCCTTTCTGGCTGTCAAATATAGGGAGAGCCCCCCAAAAAAGTGTTGGGGTCCCCCTATATTTTTAGGCCAGAAAGGCTACGCAGACAGCTGTGGGCTTATATTCATAGCCTAGGAAAGGGGCCATGGATATTTGCCCCCCCAGCTACAAATAGAAGCCCGCAGCCGCCCCAGAAAAGATCTAAAAGATGCGCCTATTCCGGCACTTAGCCCCTCTCTTCCCACTCCCGTGTAGCGGTGGGATATGGGGTAATGAGGGGTTAATGCCACCTTGCTATTGTAAGGTGGCATTAAGCCCTGTTAACAATGGAGAGGCGTCTATAAGACACCTATCCATTATTAATCCTATGAAAGGGTTAAAAAAAACACAGACAGTAGAAAAACATATTTTAATGAAATACAGACACACACTTTTTGACCATTCTTTTATTATACGCTCAATCCACCTGAAGACCCTCGACCTGCAAAAGAAATAAAAAAAAAAAATTCATACTCCCTGGCCCTGTCCGCAGAAATCCAACAAGTGTCCCACAACGATCTGCCATGGAGAACAGACACATCCGGAGATGTGTCTGCTCTCCACGGCTGCAGCAACACACTGACAGGAGCTCCGGCTCCTGTCGGTGTGTAACTGCACATGCGCGAGAGTTTGACCCCGGTACTCTCACTTTACGGCAGTGCTGCGTGGGAAAGTTCACACGCAGCTCTAATGCCATAAATAGAGACACCGGAGCTGCTGAACTCTGGTAAAGTACGCGATACACTGCTAGGAGCTTCACTCCTAGCAGTGTATCGCCGGAGAGCAAGCGATCGGCGTGGGACACTAGTTATTGGATTCTGCGGACAGGGAGTATGGATTGTGTTTATTTTTTGGGGATTTTTTCCTAGGGGACCGAGGGCTTCGCGTACCTGTGTGCTGTATGGTGAGTATATACTCTATGTTATATGTTGTATGTACTGTGTGTCATGTATGTTACGTGTATTGTATGTGTATTGTATGTGTATGTGTTTTGTGTTTTACTGACAATTGTGCTAAGTCGCCGGACACAGGGACAACTCTCCCATCCTAATACCGGATGGGAGTAGTAATCCCATACGGCGATTTAGCACAATTTGATGGCACTATCGTCGCATGGGGACACACACACACACACACAGACAGATGCACACACACAGACTTCACACACACACACACATACATACCAAATCGCTCAGACACCCGACATCGATCCCCATATGACGATTTGCCTCCATGATGACGGTCACTTCCTACTTGGACACGACCACACTCCGCCCACGCACTTCCTCCTGCCTGACATCACTTCCTCCAGCTTCCCCGCACTTCCTGCTGCAGCGGTTTCTACACCCAAACCGCAGAAGACCCGCAGGTAGTTTTTCATCTGCGGGGTTTACTGCGGGTTTGACCCTCACAATGGAGGTCTATAGGTGCAGAACCGCTGCAGTTCCGCACAAAGAGTGACATGCTGCGGAATGTAAACCGCTGCATTTCTGCGCGGTTTTTCCCACAGCATGTGCACAGCGGATTGCAGTTTCCATAGGTTTACATGTTACTGTAAACGCAATGGAAACTGCAGCGGACCTGCAGCGGCAAAATTGCTGCGGTTCCGCGGTAAAAACCGCAAAGTGTGAACATGGCTTTACACTCCCACGAAATATCAAGCCATCACTTCTCCAATTATGCAAAATGGAAAGAGCTGGAAGCTATCTTAACATCTGGAAGAGCCATTGACAAAAATTTGCGTAGGCAAATCCATTTGGAAGAGCAACATTGGCGTGAAGTTTTGTTTCGGATACTGAAGGTGATTCGATGGTTGGCAAAAAAGAATCTCCCATTCAGAGGATCATCAGATACTGTATTCACAGAACACAACGGGATTTTTCTTCAGTTACTGGAACTGATCTCTGAATTTGATTTGGTTATGAAGGAACACTTGCAGCGTGCTAAAGAAGGCACAAATGTGCATTATTTGAGCAAAGATATGCAAAACAACTTTTTACATTTGATTGGAGATGCAGTAATTCAAATAATAATGGAAAAAGTGAAGGGAGCTAAATTTTTCAGCATCATCGTAGACTGCACACCTGACATCTCTAAGCAAGAGCAGTTGTACTTAGTGCTGCGATATGTGGTCACGGATGAAATTAGCAAAACAGTGGAGGTCAAAGAAAGCTTCTTGGAATTTCTGCATGTCACAGACACAACTGGAAGAGGCCTGCAACAGTTGTGTTAGAAAGATTGACAGAACAGCATCAGTTGTGTGTCTCAAATATTTGTGGCCAGTGTTATGATAATGGAGCTAATATGAGGGGACAATATAAAGGAGTGCAGGCCATTGTTTTGGAGAAAAACCCTCATGCATTCTTTGTGCCATGTTCTCCACATAACTGGAATCTTGTAGTCGTACATGCTGCAGAGAGTTCCAACCGATCAAAACAGTTTTATGACCTTTTGAGTCGCATTTATGCATTATTTTCTGGAGCTACTAAGAGGTGGGAAGTGGCCAATAAGCATTTATCACAATTAACACTAAAGGCTCTATCTCAGACACGATGGTGTGCTCGGCTTGAATCAGTGAAAGCCATTTTGTTTCAGTTTCCTCAGCTTGTTGAAACTTTAGAAGTCTTTGTACAATACACTAAATATTCCAGTGACACATACAGCGAAGCAAAGATTCTATTGGATTTACTTTGTACATACCCTTTTGAAGTATCATTATGTGTTTGGTATGACATCTTGCTGCAGGTCAACCAAATCAGCCTGGCTCTACAGACGAAAACTATAAACCTCTCCAGCACAATTCCACTTGTTGAGGCCATCACTATAGCCTTCACAGAGTATTTCACATTGGGGTTCAAACAACCGGAGAGTAAAGCTGCTGATATATGTAAGAAGCTTGATATACCCACTGAGTACCCAGCACACAGAATTAGGAAAAAAAACTCGTCAATGCAATGATAAAGTTTGCCAAGAGCCAGCATGCCAGCAAGCAAGTGGAACATTATATTTAAATCCAAGAGAAGAATTTGAAGAAACATTCTTCAAGCCTTTACTTAAAACTGTGTTTGATGAAATCGAAACAAGATTCGTTTTCTTAAAAAAATTCATGGCCAAGTTTGGATTTCTCAATGACATAAAAAAAGCAGCCACTGACTTGCCGACATTACAACAGCAATGTTTAAACTTTGCTGATCCAGCAGTTGATGGAGGAATTGAAGACACTGGCTAGGATGATGCCTGATCATCTAACTCCACAGGAAACCCTGCAATATCTGTTTTCTAACTCGCTGAACCTGGCCTTCCCAAATCTGGTATTGGCATTGAAGCTCCTGCTAACAGTGCCCGTTTCAGTTGCATCAGCTGAAAGAAGCTTCAGTAAACTGAAGCTTATTAAAAACTTCCTCAGGTCCCAGATGTCTCAAGAAAGGTTAAATGCATTGGCAATTCTTTCAATTGAGTCACAAGAAGCAGAATGTGTAGATTTTAATCAAGTTATACGTTGTTTTGCAGCTGAAAAAAAACAGGAGAAAAGCTTTTTAGCAATTTTCAAATCAAACCTTTGGTTTGCCACCGAATTGCACTACAGGTTTATTTTTTTTGTTTTCTTGTTTTTATAGCTCTGAAGCTGCATTTTTGCACATGTCACTTATTGGGGTCAGTCATCAGCACTACAAATTGACAGTGAATTCAAAACAATGGGACAACAAATACTGATGTGTTGTGATGCTACTACCCATTTTGCACTTTTACAAATGTTCTACGTTAATACTTTCCAATGTTTAGTTTAAAAAGTTTTCCATTAAAAGTTGGTCATATTCAATGTATCCAGTTTTTTCTTTGCAGCAAGTTCAGCTAACAATAAAATGCCTACTGGTAACTGAGGAAGAGGAAGTAGGTCACAACAATTGGCATATACGGGGGTGACTTACATAAAGCCCCTCTTCTGTATGGTATTGTAGAGTTTACAATAGTTATCGCTCATGTAAGAAGTGAAATCTGGCATTGTACTATACTTTTATTTCTTATCTATGCATCATGAACCATGGTATGTGTTAAAGGGGGGGGGGGGCACTGAGACTCTTTCGGCCGAGGCCCTCAAAAACCTGGAGCCGGCCCTGGCTTTGGGTCATTGTCTTGTTGGAGGACCCATGATCTTCGACTCAAACCAAGTTTTCTTACACTGGGCTGGACACAAAGCCTCCAGTACCAGATGCAGCAAAGCAACCCCACAGCCTAATGGATCCTCAACCATGCTTATCTGTTGGTAGGGTGTTCCTTTCCTTAAACTTCATTGCATCATCTGTAAACAAACTGTTGCTTTGCATTGCCAAAAAGCTCTATTTTTGTTTCATCTGTCCACAGAACATTTTCCCAGAAGGATTGTGGTTCGTCAAGGTACTCTTTGGCAAAGATCAGTCGTTCCTTTTCATGTCTTTTCTTCAGCAATGGCTTGTTTCTTGGCCTTCACCAATAAAGCTCTTCTTGGTTTAGTGTGCAAGACTGTTCCAGGTTGGTCTTCAGTTCAGCTTGATGTGGTGTTTTTTCCACCATTAACACCAATCTTCGAAAACATCTCTTGTCAATTTTCCTCTTTCCCCCTCGTTCAGGGAGGTTCCTGATGGTACCATGCTTGGCAAACTTCTCAAAGGGAACCTGTCACCCCCGCTCAGGCGTTTGTAACTAAAAGAGCCACATTGTGCAGCACAGATGCTGCATTCTGACAAGGTGGCTCTTTTAGTTATGATGCCTGCACATGCTGAAATAATCACTTATAAAATGTGCCCCCTCTTACCCTGAAATCACCAGGGAGGCGGGTCTTTCCTTTCTAATCAGATGCAGCACAGCCGTCACTCCGACCCTGTGCGCGCCGGTCGCCGCCTCCTCTTGCTTCATTATCATCCCCGGCGCCTGCGCGCATTAAGTTTTTTTGGGGGCGTACGCTGTTGCGCTGCCCTTTGTACTTAAAGCGCAGGAGCCGGGGACGATAATGAAGCAAGAGGAGGCGGCGCTGGTGCGCACAGGCCAGGAGTGACGGCTGTGCTGCGTCTGATTAGAAAGGAAAGACCCGCCTCCCTGGCGATTTCAGGGTGAGAGGGGGCACATTTTATAAGTGATTATTTCAGCGTGTGCAGGCATCATAACTAAAAGAGCCACCTTGTCAGAATGCGATTTATAGAAAAATAGGGAGCACCACAGCTGGGCAAACGCAATGTTATGCTAATAGTAGATCTATAAAGGGGTGCAGCACCATGCATAGCCAAAAGGACATAATGGAGCAACCAAGAAAAGCAGACACGCAAAATGGAGCGCACACCCAGAAAAATACAAGCTAAGTAGCAACAAAATACAAAAAGTTTACTGAAAACAGAGACACATACACTAGAATAAAAGCATGTTAAAATATAACAACCACACCACTGATCCCATGGTATGGCCTCCCCACACTTTCTGGATCCCGGGATCATCTTCCCTTACTCCTGACTTCTGACAGCTGACAGCCCAGACCGCAGACCGGATGACCTGATCGGGTGATTTATACTCATACCTTGTGTTTTTTCTACCATTGTGCCACATATCCTGACCTTTGTGGGCACTTTTTTATAGCCTGGGTGATATTCTTGTTCCATCTGTCCACCCTGCTTTACATTTCTACTTTTCCTTTGGTTCAATTTACCTTTGCTGGTATTACCCCCCTTTTTTTTTTTTTTTGCCTATTATGGCCCCTTGATAGTCACAGGCTCGTCTTCTATAGCAAGGCTATTCATTCATAGTGGGGGTATCTGGGGACGCCCAGACCCTCTGTGCTCTTTTATATGTTTGCACTATTACATCTGTATTATTGAATTATTGAGCCACATTACATTTTTATAGGGCTTAGGGGGTTTCATTCCCCACTTTACAGGTCTTCCTTATATGCTGTCTAAATTATTGATTTTCATATATAGGTATTTTTTGGTTGCCATTATTGTTGTGTTGTATAGCACATACACTCACTGGCCACTTTATTAGGTACACCTGTCCAACTTCTTGTTAACACTTAATTTCTAATCAGCCAATCACATGGCGGCAACTCAGTGCATTTAGGCATGTAGACATGGTCAAGACAATCTCCTGCAGTTCAAACCGAGCATCAGTATGGGGAAGAAAGGTGATTTGAGTGCCTTTGAACGTGGCATGGTTGTTGGTGCCAGAAGGGCTGGTCTGAGTATTTCAGAAACTGCTGATCTACTGGGATTTTCACGCACAACCATCTCTAGGGTTTACCGAGAATGGTCCGAAAAAGAAAAAAAATCCAGTGAGCGGCAGTTCTGTGGGCGGAAATGCCTTGTTGATGCCAGAGGTCAGAGGAGAATGGGCAGACTGGTTCGAGCTGATAGAAAGGCAACAGTGACTCAAATCGCCACCCGTTACAACCAAGGTAGGCCTAAGAGCATCTCTGAACGCACAGTGCGTCGAACTTTGAGGCAGATGGGCTACAGCAGCAGAAGACCACACCGGGTACCACTCCTTTCAGCTAAGAACAGGAAACTGAGGCTACAATTTGCACAAGCTCATCGAAATTGGACAGTAGAAGATTGGAAAAACGTTGCTTGGTCTGATGAGTCTCGATTTCTGCTGCGACATTCGGATGGTAGGGTCAGAATTTGGCGTAAACAACATGAAAGCATGGATCCATCCTGCCTTGTATCAATGGTTCAGGGATGTGCAGCCGACAAATCTGCGGCAACTGTGTGATGCCATCATGTCAATATGGACCAAAATCTCTGAGGAATGCTTCCAGCACCTTGTTGTATCTATGCCACGAAGAATTGAGGCAGTTCTGAAGGCAAAAGGGGGTCCAACCCGTTACTAGCATGGTGTACCTAATAAAGTGGCCAGTGAGTGTATATTACTATTTGTATTTTGGGCTGTCTTTCATGAGTATTCACCATGGGATCAGTGGTGTGGTTGTTATATTTTAACATGCTTTTAGTCTAGTGTATGTGTCTCTGTTTTCAATAAACTTTTTGTATTTTGTTGCCACCTTGTCAGAATGCAACATTTGTGCTGCATAAGGTGGCTCTTTTAGTTACAAACGCCTGAGGGGGGTGACAGGTTCCCTTTAATAACAGTACGCACTGTTGAAACTGGGATACCAAAGTCTTTGGAGATGGCCTTATACACGTTGGAAGTCTTGGGTTTGCTAATAATAGCAGTTCTGATGTCCTCAGACAGCTCCTTTGTCTTGACCATTGTGACAAAGAACAGGGCCTACCATGGGGCTTTTTAAAACACTGAAGTCATTATTCATTGGCTAATTTATGTCAGCGACAATTAATCACAGGTGATTCTCATTTGTGATTTAGCACAGGCGAGTAAAAATATGTTTCCATACCAATTTAATGTAAAGGGGCCAATACCAGTGCACAGCAGCTTTAGGTTTTTCTATTTTTCTCTCCCATTGTTTTTTGCTTTAAATTAATGTTTATCATTTGCTCTTTTGTATTTAACACGAGTGCTCTACACAAAAAAAATGTTTTATTTGATTCATTTTTTTCGGGAGATATTCCACATTATGAACTTACACTTCATGTGTGCCAATAATGATAAGCAGGACTGTAAGCCACTAAAACCTAAAAATCCTTAAGCGCTTAGATAGGGGGAGCTGCTGGTCTTGCATCACCCTCATATTATAGAGCTATTTTATCTGCCAATGTGCTGCTTGGTGTTTGCCTGGAAAAGCTTGGTCACATTCACTGTGGATGTGTAATATTGAAAACGTCAGTTTCCCAACTGCAGATATGTATTAAAACGGTGAGCTCTAAGGGGTCTTATTCCCTTATTGCTGTATTAAAACGATGATTGGGAATAAGGCTGTAGCGCCCCCAGAGTTAAAAGTCTCCAGGGGTACCGGGCTACCAGGTGTAGCTGAGACCCTGGAGAACATGATCAGGGCTGGATTTTTCCAGTCCCCAATGATAGGAATTTTTCCTATTGGTTCCTTTTGATCACTGTGATAGACCCTATCACAGTGATCATAAGAAACAAAATAGTAAATCAAATCCCAATTTGTCATACCCTTAATTAGATAAAAATTAAAAAAATATATATATACTGTACATTTTTCCATTCTTTACAGTTGGGGTTGGGGTTAGAATTAGAATTGAGGGGTTTTCAAAAGTAAAAAAAAAAATATGACGATATGCCGGCTAGTGTTGAGTGTAAATGCTTGGTACTCGAGTTTGCATCGGGTGCTCGGGTATGCACAGAATATCGCAGATCCCTGCATTTTTTGGGGGTGTCTAACAGCTACAAAACATGTGAAGCATGTCGCTCGAGCACCCACGATAACATTCGGTGCATACCCGAGCACCTGATGCAAACTGGAGTAGCGAGCACTTGCGCTCAACACTAATGACAATATATTCAATATGACGACCTAATGTTATCAAATTCTATGTTGTCCACTGTTTAGGCACATCAGGAGCTCTGTAAACACGACATGGTGTCCACTAATTGTTCAAACAAATTTTACATTCAAAAAGTCAAATGGCGCTCCTTCCCTTCAGTGTCCTGCCGTGCGTCCAAACAGTGGATTTCCACCACATATGGGGTATAGGCATACTCATGAGATTTTGCACAACAAATTTTGTGGTCATTTTTCTCCTGTTTCCCTTGTGAAATAAAAAAGTTTGAGTCTAAAGTAAAAGTGCATTTTTTGTGAAAAACATTGAAATTAATCTGTGACCCCCTGGAACACTTTTCAGTTATTAGGGATGATTCCCACTTGCGATAAAATCAGAAGAATGCAATCCAATTAAAAATCAGATTGCATTTGGACCAATATTATTCTGTCATTGTGTGTTCATCCTTTTTTTTTTTTCCAGCTCACATTGGATCACGATCGCTTTGGAAAAAAAATTGCAGCATGCTACGATTGTAGAAGTCAATGGGTGCAGGAAAAAAAAAATCGCACAGCACTCGGATGACATGAGTGTTGTCCAATTTTTACACACCGATCTCCTTGGAAAAGCCAGCAATTCATCTGCCACATACAGTAAGATCACAGAGTGACAGGTTAGAAAAGAATAGAAAGAATAGATATATACACATAGAATACTGTGGTGCAGTGACCAATCTTACAGCCAGGGGGCGCTGTGTGTGCGCTTCAAGTTGCGCTTGGAGGCATAATGGTGATGAGAAAAAGTCCGGCAGGATTATAAATGGCCGGTATGTGTGTCGCAGAGGAGATCACTCTGTGCTGTCAGTCTAAAATTATGTTGTGTTCTGGGACCTGTAGTCCCACAAGTAATTGTGTAGTTCTAATGGGAGATTGGCAGGGCTAGTTATGAGAGATGGGAGGGTCAAACTAGCCACACACACACCCACACTCCCACCCATGGGAGTGGTTACAGGTAGATAATGTTACCAGGGTGTGGGTCACATGGTTCCTGTGCAAGGTCCTGGACGGTCGGTGTTGGAAGCTCCTGTGAGTGGAGTCTTCCTGGAAGCACCTGAGACCGTGGACTTGGTGGACGAGGTGTTGGATTGTCCAGGTATGGACTGGAGTCCTGCAAGCACCTAGTAAGAGTGTGAGTCCTGGAATGGTCAGGGTGTTGGATTGTCCTCGGATGGACTGGAGTCCTGCAAGCACTTGGTAAGATCATGAACTGATGGCCTGTGTGTTGAAAGTGCCTGTGATTGGACTTCCTGAAAGCACATGGAGAGGCTGCAACTACAGGGCCTGTGACGGCTTCTGTATTGGGCAGGCTACAGTTCCTACTGTGGGTCTGGACTATCCGAGGTGCCCTGGTCATAAGGACGGTGATCCCAGTGAGGCAGCTTTCCCCTGTGAACCAGCACTGGCAGGAGTCAGTGTATGGAGCCGGAGCTCCTGTAAGGTAACTCCAGGTAACAAGGGGTTACGGGCAGACATGGATCTGCCATTGGAACAGACTGTAGATGGTTAATGTGTTCCGTTGATGTAAATAATGAACTGTTTGTGTTATGGTTTATAACGTTTAATAAACCGGAATAGACTGTTTAAGTGAAGAAATCGTGCCTGGGTGCTTAAATCCCATGCCAAGCGAGTGTCCCCCAAGACACGTAGTGGGTGAAACGCTACAATTGGTGTTCGAATGCGGGCAACGCCCCAGAAGCACATGTACAGTGAGAAAATGCGTTTAGGCTGTAAAGCCGACTGTGTAACAGACAGGAGTCTGTGCTATGCTGACCGGGGTCAGTGAGAGACTGTGAAGTTTTTTTTCTCAAGTCAGCTTGCTGTGGCTCGGTGAGGTTACGAAGTTTGCTGTGGCTCGGCAGGGTCACGAAGGTGACAAGCGTCTTGCTGTGGATCGGCGGGTCCACGAAGGGGAAAAGCATCTTGCTGTGGATCGGCGGGTCCACGAAGTCTGCGGTGCAGAGCACTGTGGAGTATAGCTGCAGTTGCAGCAAAGAGAGAGAAAAAAAATAAGAAAAAGACATTGCTGGTTTAGAGCGTGCAGACTCTTAAAGGGCCAGTGCCAGGCCAGAGTCACATTGGTGTGCTGTGCAAGCTGGGGCCTGAAAGTACTGTTGGGAGTCCACGGGGTATACCCCAGGGAAGGGGTGGTGTCCCTAATAGGGTAATGTCCCAAAAAGGGGGCGGTAACCCAAACAGGTATGGTTGTAAAAACAAAGGGGGCGGAGTCCCAAAAGGGGGCGGTATCCCAAAAGGGAGTAGGTGCCCAAAAGGGGGTGGTGACCCTAAAGGGGGCAGAGGCCCAAAAGGGGGCAGAACCTCCTGAAACTAAAGGGGTGGCACAAACGGACTGTTGCCAGACACAATGGTACTATGTGTATCCAATTTTCCATGTGAACTACCCTCCTGGTAAGAAGCTGCGTGGGTGTGTTCTAGAGTTGAACGCAGATGTAGAGGATGTTTTTGGTCTGGTTGATTCGGGTAGCGCGGTGACCCTGGTAAGGGCTGTAGAAGATAAATTTGTAATGTCTGAAAGGAAGATTGAGGTCACATGCATCCATGGGGACACTAAGGTTTATTCAGTGGCCTTGGTACAACTCGAGATGGTCAGGAGCCATACAAGTCTGGAGGCCGCCATAGTTCCTAACCTACCTTGTCCGGTGATAGTAGGCCAGGACTGTAAGTTATTCTTAGACTTGTGGGAGGAGGGAGTTCCTCTGCAGCACGAGGATGGAAGTCTCATTACTGTGGCAGGGGCATACATTAAGACAGGAAAAATCCCACAATTGACGGATCAGACATCAGGGTTACCAGTGTGAAGGGTTTGTCTGCCCAACTTACCGACATGTTGTCACCTGACGTGTACCCCAAGATGACTGGTAGTCGTGTGTTAAATAAAACCTGTGTAGCTGACACCCGATTAGAAAGCAACTTGAGCGTTCACCATGTTGTGGGGTGTGACACAGACTCTGGGGGGTGACTGTGATGTTTCATTACCAGTCGCAACCAGTAGAGCTGAGTATGAGGTTGTGCGGACAGAAACACTGACACAGGGGAACAACAGTGCTCCACAAGGTAAAGTCAGGATGGCTGGGGCAGCCATAACAGAAATTATGACCTGTGTAAGGGGCGACTGCGGGTTCCAGGATGACCGATTGGGTGGTGGTGACTCCCATTCAGATGATGACGCCAGCGGAAAAGAGTGCAGTATAGCTGAGTCAAGTACTAGTGGCAAGTCTTCCTCCCGTCGCCGGAGACGTAAAAGAGGAAAAGGGGCTGAACAAATTGCACCTGGTGAGAAGGTTGTTAAAGAGGAGGTCCAGGATCTCGCTAATGAGTTGTCTCATGAGAAGCAAAAGGTAACAGATTTACAAGCCAAGTTAAGGCATCTGAGACAAGCAGCTGAGCACAGGGTGGATAAGCTGGAGAAAGAAGTCTCTGAGCTCCGAGGTCACCTGTCAATGTGGCAAAGTGTGAACAAAGCCTTAAGGAAAGATGTGGAAGTGCTCAGAGAAGCATTAAAGGGACTCTGTCACCTGAATTTGGAGGGAACAATTTTCAGCCATAGAGGCGGGGTTTTTCGGCTGTTTGATTCACCCTTTCCTTACCCTCTGGCTGCATGCTGGCTGCAATATTGGATTGAAGTTCATTCTCTGCCCTCCGTAGTACATGCCTGCACAAGGCAATCTAAGTGGTCTTCTGCAAGAGAAGGAGATGCTGGCCACAGACTCACAGCGGCAGTACCAGAATGGTAACTAGGTAAAGATGCCAGTGCCCATCCTGGCCAGGGATCTGGAAGAGTGTAAAGCGGAGGAAGAATTGGCACTAAAAACAGAACAAGACAGTCACCCGGTCGTGGCAGATGTCTTAATGGAAAGGTCCATGGAAGAACAGGAGCCGTCCGTCCATGAAGAGAGTGAGACCCCGCTCTTCAAGTGTGTGATTGATGTACCCGAAGAGGTGCAAGAAGCCTTTACCGGTGAAGGTGTGCATGAGGCCTTTAGAAAAGCAGTGGAAGCATGTAGTGTGCACTGGGCACCAGAGACTAAACAGTTGGTGATACTGTCGACTATGGAAGTCACAGTGAAGCGGGTGGCTATCATGAAGGATATGCACCTACAATGTCTCCGTACGAAACAGATGATCTTGTTGAGAAATAAGGAAGCCGCTCGACGTTTGGAGCATACCAGGAAAGTTCAAAGTCGGCTGGGCTTTGTGGAAGACATTGTTCAAGTACCCATAAGTCTAGTGGGGAAAGTCATTGGAAGATTTGGAAAAGTGATGCAAGACCTGGTGAATAGATCCGGTGTGGTAAGACTGAGGATACCGGATGCTGGTGAAGATGAGATGGTTCCATTTGTTGTAATTGGCTCAGTAGATAGCCTTAGGAACATTTGAGTGCTTCTTGAATACCGGGTGACGTATCTAAAGGAGATAGAGCAGCTAAGACTGGAGCGTCTGAAGATTAATAAATAGCTGCAGAATATAAGATGGCGACCACTTCCAACCCAGGGTTTGGAGATACGAAAAGGTACCCTAAGTAATAAAAGAGTTCAAAGTAGTGACTCCTCTGTTAGCTCGAGGCTGAGTGACCCAGGTGGGAGACCTGGTAGCTGATGTAGTAGCGAAGGGTCAGACTCAGACCAGACTGTCAGCTCGACTGTAAGTGGGTTGACCAAAAAGGGTCTGCTGACACAGACGGATGGTGACTCAAGGGTTGAAACTCAAGGCCGACAAACTGACCGCTGGGGACGGGGAAGGCCTATCAAAGGTGACATGGGTTCCCGGTATCGGAACTCCGGTATAACAGGCCAGATTAACCCCCCGCCCAGAATATACCCGGGGTTAAAGGGGCCTAGGCCAGATTATACCCCGGGTATATTCTGGCGTAGCCCAAACTATACCCCAGGGTATAAATTGAATAAACTGAACCACCAAGCAGTCATGAAATCCACAATTGATAATACTTTATTTATAAAAAATACACAACAATATTCCAGACAAAAAGGGCACAATAGGGCTAAAAGATGACAAAAAGGATGCCATCAGCATCAAGATATGCCCAAGGTAGGGTACGTCCCTGAATAGAGGCAATTGCATACAATCAACCTTGACAGGTGCAAAATGTAAAGTGCAAAGTGCAATACTCATAACATCCACTGGCACATGTGGCGATAATACCCGTATAGGCCATAAATGGGTGGTCTATTTTGCATACTCCATGGCTACAGTGCCGGTATCACAAATACCAAAGCCCATATGTAAATGCACATTACCTCATATAGATGACAAGTAGCACAGGGACACCCGTCCACCCCGACGCGCATTTCGGTATGGAACCTTCCTCAAGGGGCGCCAGTTTATACCCCTCTGGGCCAGATTATACCCCAGGTATATTCTGGCCTAGCCCAAACTATACCCCGGGGTACAAATTGGACTAGTCCAGTTTATACCCCTCCAGGTCAGAATATACCCCAGCTACTGTAGATTAGATTTTTCAGGCTTTTGAGAACCATTGAGTGACATTCTTAATAATGGGGCCCCAGGCAGCACACAGGGGCCGCAGGAAGCGCATGGGGCCCCAGGCAGAGCACAGGGGCCATAGGCAGCGCACGGGGCCCCAAGCAGCGCCCAGGGGCCCCAGGCAGCGCACAGGGCTCCAGTCAGTGCAAAGGGGCCCAAGGCAGCGCACAAAGGCCCCAGGCAACGTACAGGGCACCATGCAGGGCAGCATGCAGCACACAGGGGCCCCAGGCAGCACACAGGGCCCCCAGGCAGCACACAGGGCCCCCAGGCAGCACACAGGGCTCCAGTCAGTGCAAAGTGGCCCAAGGCAGCGCACAAGGGCCCCAGGCAACGTACAGGGCCCCAGGCAGTGCACAGGGCCCCAGACAGAACACAGGGCCCCATGCAGCGCACAGGGACCCATGCAGAACACGAGGTCCCAGGCAGCACACAGGGGCCCCAGGCAGCGCACAGGGCCCCAGGCAGCACACGGGACCCCAGGCAACACACAAGGTCCCAGGCAGTGCTCAGGGGCCCCAGACAGTGCACAGGGGCCCCAGACAGCGCACAGGGGCCCCAGGCAGCGCACAGGGCCCCAGGCAGCACACGGGGCCCCAGGCAGCACACAGGGGCCCCAGGGTACACACGAGGTCCCAGGCAGCACACAGGGGCCCCAGGCAGCACACGGAGTGGCAGAGACAGTGCACAAGGGAGGGGAAGAGACAGCGTGCAAGGGGGAAGAGACAGTGAACGGGGACCTAGGCAGCACACAGGGCCCCAAGCAGCGCACAGGGGGGCAGAGACAGTGCACAAGGGAGGGGGAAGTGATTGTGTGCAAGGGCAGGAAGAGACAGTGCGCAGGGCCCTGTGCGCTGTCTCTGCCCCCTGTGCGCTGTCTGAGATCCCATGTGCGCTGTTTGGGACCCCCTGTGTGATGTCTGTGGCCCCATTCTTGAGTATATTAAAGATTAAAGCATATTAAAGATCAGATTTTTCACGCTTATGAGAACCATTGAGTGATGTAGTCAAGAACGGGGCCCCAGACATCGCACAGGGGCCCCAGACATCGCACATCGCACAGGGGCCCTAGACATCTTAGGCTAGTTTCACATTTGCGCACGGCTGTGTACGTTCTTAGTGAAGCCCCGCCCACTGCAGCGCCCGCTAGTTAAGCTCCGCCCAGGTACGCATGCGGCCTGCGTACCCTATCTTTATCATTGGGTACGCAGGCCCTGCGGATGTTTGCGTCCAGATGTGTTGTTTTGACGATTCAGTGAACGCAAGAAAATCCAACTTGTTGCCTTCGCCGCGGGTTGCAGCACTGTCAAAAGAACGTGGGCGGAGCTTAACCAGCAGGGCGCAGCAGTGGTCAAGGCTTCACTAAGAGCGTACGCATGTGCACGGCTGTATGCAAATGTGAAACTAGCCTTACAGGATTGAGTGATATACTCAAGAGCAGAGCCCCAGACATCGCAAAGGGGGTCCCAGACAGCGTACAGTGGGTCCCAGATAGCGCACAGGGGGTCCCAGACAGTGCACAGGGGACATGCGCTCTGTCTATTTCCCCCTTGCGCGCTCTTACCCCCTTGCTCACTGTCTTTGCCCCCCTATGTGCTATCTGGGACCCCTGTGGGATGCCTGGGGTCCTGTGGGCTGCCTGGGGTCCTGTGTGCTGCCTGGGGCACCGTACGCTGTTTGGGGCCCTGTGCACTTCCTGTGGCCCCTGTGCTCTTCCTGGGCCCCTCTGTGCTGCCTGTTGCCCTGTGCTCTTCCTGGGGCCCCTCTGTTCTGCCGTGGGCCCCTGTGTTCTGCCGTGGGCCCCTGTGTTCTGCCGTGGGCCCCTGTGCGCTGCCTGAGGCCTCTGTGCACTGCCTGGAGCCCTGTGGGCTGCCTGAGGCCCCTGTGGGCTGTCTGGGATCCTGTGCACTGCCTGGGGCACCGTGCGTTGCCTGGAGCCCTGTGGGCTGCCTGGGGCCCCTGTGGGCTGTCTGGGGTTCTGTGCACTGCCTGGGGCACCGTGCGCTGTTTGGGGCTCTGTGCACTGCCTGGGGCCCCTCTGTGCTGCCTGGGGCCCTGTGTGCTGCCTGGGGCCCTGTGTGCTGCCTGGGGCCCCTGTGCTCTTCCTGGGGCCCCTCTGTGCTGCCTGGGGCCCTGTGGGCTGCCTTGGGCCCCTGTGTGCTGCCTGGGGCCCTTTGCTCTTCCTGTGGCCCCTGTGCTCTTCCTGGAGCCCCTCTGTGCTGCCTGGGGCCCCTCTGTGCTGCCTGTTGCCCTGTGTGCTGCCTGGGGCCTCTGTGCTCTTCCTGGGGCCCCTCTGTGCTGCCTGGGGCCCTGTGTGCTGCCTTGGGCCCCTGTGCTCTTCCTGGGGCCTCTCTGTTCTGCCTGGGGCCCCTCTGTGCTGCTTGTTGCCCTGTGCTCTTCTTGGAGCCCCTCTGTGCTGCCGTGGGCCCCTGTGTTCTGCCGTGGGCCCCTGTGCGCTGCCGTGGGCCCCTGTGCGCTGTTTGAGGCCCCTGTGCGCTGCCTGGCGCCCTGTGGGCTGCCTGGGGCCCCTGTGGGCTGTCTTGGATCCTGTGCACTGCCTGGGGCACCGTGCGCTGTTTGGGGCTCCGTGCGCTGCCTGGTGCCCCTCTGTGCTGCCTGGGGCCCCTCTGTGCTGCCTGGGGCCCTCTGCACTGCCTGGGGCCCCTGTGCTCTTCCTGGGGCCTTTCTGTGCTGCCTGGGGCCCTGTGGGCTGCCTTGGGCCCCTGTGTGCTGCCTGGGGCCCTTTGCTCTTCCTGTGGCCCCTGTGCTCTTTCTGGAGCCCCTCTGTGCTGCCTGGGGCCCCTCTGTGCTGCCTGTTGCCCTGTGCGCTGCCTGGGGCCTCTGTGCTCTTTCTGGGGCCCCTCTGTACTGCCTTGTGCCCCTGTGCTCTTCCTGGGGCCCCTCTGTGCTGCCTGGGGCCCTGTGCTCTTCCTGGGTCCCCGTGCACTTCCTGGGTCCCCGTGCACTTCCTGTGGCCCCTGCGCTCTTCCTGGGGCCCCTGTGCTCTGCCTGGGGCCCTGTGTGCTGCCATGGGCCCCTGTGCTCTTCCTGTGGCCCCTCTGTGCTGCCTGGGGCCCCTCTGTGCTGCCTGTTGCCCTGTACAGTGCCTGAGGCCCCTGTGCGCTGCCTGGAGCCCTGTGGGCTGCCTGGGGCTCCGTGATTGATTATATCACTCAATGGTTCTCAAAAGGCTGAAAAATCTGATCTACAGCACCTGGAGGGGTATAATCTGGACTAGTCCAATTTGTACCCTGGGGTATAATTTGGGCTAGGCCAGAATATACCCGGGGTATATTCTGGCCTAGGCCAATTTAACCCCGGGTATATTCTGGGCGCGGGGCTTAATCTGGCCTGTTACACCGGGTTTATGTCATGTGTCCACCCCAATAGGGTTGAACAAAGGGAAGAGGTATGTGGTGCAGTGACCAATCTTACAGCCAGGGGACGCTGTGTGTGCGCTTCAAGATGCGCTTGGAGCCATAATGGTGATGAGAAAAAGTCCGGCAGGATTATAAATGGCCGGTATGTGTGTCGCAGAGGAGGTCACTCTGTGCTGTCAGTCTAAAGTTATGTTGTGTTCTGGGACCTGTAGTCCCACAAGTAATTGTGTAGTTCTAATGGGAGATTGGCAGGGCTAGTTATGAGAGATGGGAGGGTCAAACTAGCCACACACACACACCCACACTCCCACCCATGGGAGTGGTTACAGGTAAATAATGTTACCAGGGTGTGGGTCACATGGTTCCTGTGCAAGGTCCTGGATGGTCGGTGTTGGAAGCTCCTGTGAGTGGAGTCTTCCTGGAAGCACCTGAGACCGTGGACTTAGTGGACGAGGTGTTGGATTGTCCTGGTATGGACTGGAGTCCTGCAAGCACCTGGTAAGAGTGAGTCCTGGAATGGTCAGGGTGTTGGATTGTCCTCGGATGGACTAGAGTCCTGCAAGCACCTGGTAAGATCATGGACTGATGGCCTGTGTGTTGAAAGTGCCTGTGATTGGACTTCCTGAAAGCACATGGAGAGGCTGCAACTACAGGGCCTGTGACGGCTTCTGTATTGGGCAGGCTACAGTTCCTACTGTGGGTCTGGACTATCCGAGGTGCCCTGGTCACAAGGACGGTGATCCCAGTGAGGCAGCTTTCCCCTGTGAACCAGCACTGGCAGGAGTCAGTGTATGGAGCCGGAGCTCCTGTAAGGTAACTCCAGGTAACAAGGGGTTACGGGCAGACACGGATCTGCCATTGGAACAGACTATAGATGGTTAATGTGTTCCGTTGATGTAAATAATGAACTGTTTGTGTTATGGTTTATGACTAGTGTTGAGCAATACCTTCCAATATGCATTGGTATCGGTATCGGATAATATCGGCCGATACCGGCAAAATATCGGATCTCGCCGATACCGATACCCGATACCAATGCATTTCAATGGGACGCAAAGTATCGGAATGGTTCCCAGGGCCTGAAGGAGAGGAAACTCTCCTTCAGGCCCTTGGATCCATATTTATGTGTAAAATAAAGAATTAAAATAAAAAATATGGATGTACTCACCTCTCCGGCGGCCCCTGGACTTTACCGATGTAACCGGGAGCCTCCGTTCCTAAGAATGAGCGCATGAAGGGCCTTCGATGACGTCGCGGCTTCTGATTGGTCGCGTGAGCGCTCATGTGACCGCTCACGCGACCAATCACAAGCCGCGACGTCATCGCAGGTCCTTCACGCGCTCATTCTTAGGAACGGAGGCTCCCGGTTACAGCGGTAAGATCCAGGGGCCGCCGGAGAGGTGAGCATATCCATATTTTTTATTTTAATTCTTTATTTTACACATGAATATGGTTCCGATACCGATTCCCGATATCACAAAAGTATCGGAATTCCGATACCGCAAGTATCGGCCGATACCCGATACTTGCGGTATCGGAATGCTCAACACTATTTATGACGTTTAATAAACCGGAATAGACTGTTTAAGTGAAGAAATCGTGCCTGAGTGCTTAAATCCCATACCAAGCGAGTGTCCCCCAAGACACGTAGTGGGTGAAACACTACAATACATAGAAATATACTGTAGATGTCAGTGACACACACATATATATATATATATATATATATATATATATATATATATATGTATATACACTCACCGGCCACTTTATTAGGTACACCTGTCCAACTTCTTGTTAACACTTAATTTCTAATCAGCCAATCACATGGCGGCAACTCAGTGCATTTAGGCATGTAGACATGGTCAAGACAATCTCCTGCAGTTCAAACCGAGCATCAGTATGGGGAAGAAAGGTGATTTGAGTGCCTTTGAACGTGGCATGGTTGTTGGTGCCAGAAGGGCTGGTCTGAGTATTTCAGAAACTGCTGATCTACTGGGATTTTCACGCACAACCATCTCTAGGGTTTACAGAGAATGGTCCGAAAAAGAAAAAAAATCCAGTGAGCGGCAGTTCTGTGGGCGGAAATGCCTTGTTGATGCCAGAGGTCAGAGGAGAATGGGCAGACTGGTTCGAGCTGATAGAAAGGCAACAGTGACTCAAATCGCCACCCGTTACAACCAAGGTAGGCCTAAGAGCATCTCTGAACGCACAGTGCGTCGAACTTTGAGGCAGATGGGCTACAGCAGCAGAAGACCACACCGGGTACCACTCCTTTCAGCTAAGAACAGGAAACTGAGGCTACAATTTGTACAAGCTCATCGAAATTGGACAGTAGAAGATTGGAAAAACGTTGCTTGGTCTGATGAGTCTCGATTTCTGCTGCGACATTCGGATGGTAGGGTCAGAATTTGGCGTAAACAACATGAAAGCATGGATCCATCCTGCCTTGTATGGAGCATCTTTGGGATGTGCAGCCGACAAATCTGCGGCAACTGTGTGATGCCATCATGTCAATATGGACCAAAATCTCTGAGGAATGCTTCCAGCACCTTGTTGAATCTATGCCACGAAGAATTGAGGCAGTTCTGAAGGCAAAAGGGGGTCCAACCCGTTACTAGCATGGTGTACCTAATAAAGTGGCCAGTGAGTGTATATACTGCTTAAAAAAATAGAGGGAGCTCTAAAATCCCACATCCTAGATATCATCAACGTAAATCACAACTAATATCCCACGGAGGTCTGGAGTTGGAATGATGCTCAAAATCAAAGTGGAAAATGAAGATACAGGCTGATCCAACTTCAGTGGAAATGCCTCAATACAAGGAAATGATGCTCAGTATTGTGTGCCCTCCACGTTCCTTTATGACCTCCCTACAATGCCTGGGCATGCTCCTGATGAGGCGGCGGATGGTCTCCTGAGGGATCTTTTCCCAGACCTGGACTAAAGCATCCGCCAACTCCAGGACAGTCAGTGGCGCACCGTGACGTTAGTGGATGGTGCGAGACATGATGATTCAGGTCTGGGGAACGGGCGGGCCAATCCACAGCTTAAATGCCTTCATCTTGCAGGAACTGCTGACACACTCCAGCCACATGAGGTCTGGCATTGTCCTGCATTACGAGGAACTCAGGGCCAACTGCACCAGCATATGGTCTCACAAGGGGTCTGAGGATCTCATCTCGGTACCTAATGGCAGTCAGGGCTGTGCGGCCCTCCAAAGAAATGCCACCCCACACCATTACTGACCCACTGAAACATCCTTCAGCATGACCGGTTTGGCAGGCAGCAGATCGCTCTCCACAGCGTCTCCAGATTCTGTCACGTCTGTCACATGTGCTCAGTGTGAACCTGCTTTCATCTGTGAAGAGCACAGGGTGCCAGTGGCGAATTTGCCAATCCTGGTGTTCTGTGGCAAATGCCAAGCATCCTGCATGGTGTTGGGCTGTGAGCATAACCCACATCTGTGGACATCGGGCACTCAGACCGTCCTCATGGAGTCGGTTTCTAACCGTTTGTGCAGATATATGCACATTTGTGGCCTGTTGGAGGTCATTTTGCAGGGCTCTGGCAGTGCTCCTCATGTTCCTCCTTGCACAAAGGCTGAGGTATCAGTCCTGCTGCCAGGTTGTTGCCCTCCAACGGCCTCCTCCACGTCTCCTGGAGTACTGGCCTGTCTCCTGGTAGCGCCACCAGCCTCTGGACACTACGCTGGCAGACACAGCAAACCTTCTTGCCACAGCTCGCATTGATGTGCCATCCTGGGTGAGCTGCACTACCTGAGCCACTTGTGTGGGTTGTAGAGTCCGTCTCATGCCACGAATGTGAAAGCACAACCAACATTCAAAAGTGACCAAAACATCAGCCAGAAAGCATTGGTACTGAGATGTGGTCTGTGGTCCCCACCTGCGGAACTGTAGCGCCCCCACTGTTGCAGGGCCGAGGGGTACCCGGTACCGGGCCTCTGAGTCTCTGCGCTGGGATTGTCACGGTGGCTAGACCCGGTCCGTGACCCTGCTGAGGGGCGCCCAATAATAGGTGTGGGAAGTGATGGTAGTGCGGTGGAGTGCCGGTCGCAGTAAATAACGAGGACACCAGGTTGCAGTCTCTTTACCTCTTTACTGGAGGCTTCAGGACCCTCAGTCCGGAATATGGTTAACTGGGCTGCGCAAGTCCGGCCGGTCTGATGGCACCTCCAGAGTTCCCTTTGCAGGAGGAAATCTGTGCCTACCTTCTAGCGCTTGTGTGTTGTGGTCCTCCCCTGCTGTGCTTACGGGATAGTCCCCACAACTGTTGTGTCTGTTTCTGAAGTTCCCTCACAACTCGATTCTGATGTTCTTCTTCGTCCCCCAGATTATATGGCTAGGACGCACCCGTATGACGGGTAGGCTCGGAGTTCTTCCGGGACCCTAGAGTCGCCCCTCTCCAAAGGTTGCCCCCTATGTCTTCGTAGGTGATTTGTGTGAGACAGCCCGCCTATAACTGACTGTCCTGCCGTAGGTTTGAAGTATTGCTTGGAGCCTAGTACTTCCTCGGCGTTCCGGCCACCGGCTGCGCGCCTCAGTAGGATGTTGCCTCGTCTTACAGCACGACTCCTACTGGTATTTCTCCTTGTTGCGTCGATCTCGTTTCTCACTCAGCACAATAAACCTCGCTTCTTATCCTTTCTTGGGGTACCGCTGCGATCAAGTGCAGGCGCGGTCCAGTAACGTTCTTTCTGTTCGCTAGGCCGCTGTCAGGATCCCACCCCTGACAGGGACCCCCCTGAATCTTCCCCTGCAACACCCTCTGCCACAGGATGTTGCCTGGTTCCAACCCAGTCAGCTTCTCCCTAACTTCCTATCCAACCCCCAGTTTTACCAGATTGTGAGGAGTGGCCTAATACATAGCACCCTTAGCTCCCCCTGGAGGCCAGACTGTGAAGTGTATTGGTGTCTGTGATACCTGGTCAGGTGAACTCCTTCAGTGCCATCAGACGTACCATAGCCCCCCTTAGCGGCGGAGCATCAGTACTGCAACGACCAGGACTCTGGGGCGCTGCAGAACCACTCCTTTATTGAGTGTGTCTTGATAATTGCCAATAATTTCCATCTGTTGTCTATTCCATTTGCACAACAGCATGTGAAATTGTCAAAAAGTGTTGCTTCCTAAGTGGACAGTTTGATTTCACGGAAGTTTGATTTACTTGACGTTATATTCTGTTGTTTAAGTGTTCCCTTTATTTTTTTGAGTAGTGTATATTACATAGATAGATAGATGAACTGTAAAATCACACTGACAGGTTAGAAAAAAATAGAAAGAATAGATATATACACATAGAATAGATAGATATATAGATGTCAGTGACACACATATATACAGTGCCTTGCGAAAGTATTTGGCCCCTGGAACTTTTCCCACATATCATGCTTCAAACATAAAGATACCAAATGTAAATTTATGGTGAAGAATCAACAGTGGACCACAATTGTGAAGTTGAATTAAATTTATTGGTTATTTTAAATTTTTGTGGAAATTCAAAAACTGAAAAGTGGGGCGTGCAATATTATTCGGCCCCTTTAACTTAATACTTTGTTGCGCCAACTTTTGCTGTGATTACAGCTGCAAGTCGCTTGGGGTATGTCTCATCAGTTTTGAACATCGAGACACTGAAAATTCTTGCCAATTCTTCCTTGACAAACAGCTCCAGCTCAGTGAGGTTTGATGGAGATCGTTTGTGAACAGCAGTTTTCAGCTCTTTCCACAGATTCTCGATTGGATTGAGGTCTGGACTTTGACTTGGCCATTCTAACACCTGGATATGTTTATTTATTTGTGAACTATTCCATTATAGATTTTGCTTTATGTTTGGGATCATTGTCTTGTTGGAAGACAAATCTCTGTCCCAGTCTCAGGTCTTTTGCAGAGTCCAACAGGTTTTCTTCAAGAATGGTCCTGTATTTGGCTCCATCCATCTCCCCAACAATTTTAACCATCTTCCCTGTCCCTGCTGAAGAAAAGCAGGCCCAAACCATGATGCTGCCACCAACATGTTTGACAGTGGGGATGATGTGTTCAGGGTGATGAGCTGTGTTGCCTTTACCCCAAACATATAGTTTGGCATTGTTGCCAAAAAGTTTGATTTTGGTTTCATCTGACCAGAGCACCTTCTTCCACATGTTTGGTATGTCTCCCAGGTGGCTTGTTGCAAACTTTAAACAACACTTTTTATGGATATCTTTGTGAAATGGCTTTCTTCTTGCCACTATTCCATAAAGGTCTGATTTGTGCAGTGTACGACTGACTGTTGTCCTATGGACAGACTGTCCCACCTCAGCTGTAGATCTCTGCAATTCATCCAGAGTGATCATGGGCCTGTTGGCTGCATCTCTGATCAGTCTTCTCCTTGTTTGAGATTAAAGTTTAGAGGGATGGCCGGGTCTCGGTAGATTTGCAGTGGTATGATACTCCTTCCATTTCAATATGATCGCTTGCACAGTGCTCCTTGGGATGTTTAAAGTTTTGGAAATCATATTGTATCCAAATCCGGCTTAAAACTTTTCCATAACAGTATCACGGACCTGCCTGTTGTTTTTTGGTCTTCATGATGTTCTCTGTGCTTCAAACAGAACCCTGAGACTATCACAGAGCAGGTGCATTTATACGGAGACTTGATTACACACAGGTGGATTATATTTATCATCATTAGGCATTTAGGACAACATTGGATCATTCAGAGATCCACAATGAACTTCTGGAGTGAGTTTGCTGCACTGAAAGTAAAGAGGCAGAATAATATTGCATGCCCCACTTTTCAGTTTTTGAATTTCCACAAAAATTTAAAATACCCAATACATTTCATTCAACTTCACAATTGTGTTCCACTTGTTGCTGATTCATCACCAAAAATTTACATTTGGTATCTTTATGTTTGAAGCATGATATGTGGGAAAAGGTTGAAAAGTTCCAGGAGGCCGAGTACTTTCGCAAGGAACTGTATATGTATATATTGCATAGATAGATGAAAAGCCGGCAGTTCACCAGCCGCGTACTGTAAAATCACACTGACAGGTTAAAAAAGAATAGAAAGAATAGATATATACCCATCAAATAGATAGATATATAGATGTCAGTGACACGCACATTTATATATGTATATATTGCATAGCTAGATAGATGAAAAGCTGGCAATTCACCAGCCGCGTACTGTAAAATCACAATGACAGGTTAGAAAAGAATAGAAAGAATAGATATATACACATAGAATAGATGGATATATAGATGTCAGTGACACACACATATATATATACTGTATGTATATATTGCATAGATAGATAGATGAAAAGCTGGCAATTCACCAGCCGTGTCAGTGACATATACAATTAGTACAGTGTGTGAGCAGCTTACTGCAAATATATTTTATTATTAAAAGATTATTTTTCTTGAAAAAATGGCATGGGCTTCCGCATAATTTTCTTAGCCAGCAGAGCGAAAGCTGACGGTTTTGGGACGTTTATAGCCTGGAAAGGGGGTAATACCCATGGAGCTCCCCAGGCTATTAATATCAGCTCACAACTGAATATTTAGCCTTTACTGGCTATTAAAATGGGGGACCTGTTGTGAATTCCGTTCTCGGGCTCCCTCCTGTGGTCATGAATGGTACTTTGGTGAGTTCTGTCCTTGGACACCCTCTGGTGGCTTTGAGTGGAACTGCTAATCTTTGAGGTTGGCTTTCTCAGCTGCCCTCGCTTATTGCTTCTGCTGGCTTCCCTATTTAACTCTGCCCTGGTCGTTAGTTCATGTCAGCTGTCAATGTCTCAGTACTGGTTCAGATCTCTCTTGGATTTCTCAGATGACCTGTCTACTCCAGCAGAAGCTAAGTCCCTGCTAGTTCATTTGCTGTTCATTGGTTTTTGAATATATTTCTCAGTACATGCTATGTTTCTAGTCCAGCTTGCTATTATGATATTTCCTTGCTAGCTGGGAGCTCTGGGGGTGCAGAGCTGCACCTCCACACCGTGAGTCGGTGTGGAGGTCTTTTTGCACACTCTGCGTGGTTTTTGTAGTTTTTAATATTGACCGCACAGTTCCCTTTCCTATCCTCTGTCTATCTAGAGAAGATTTGGCCTCCTTTGCTAAAATCTGTTTCATTCCTGTGTTTGTTACTTCCCTCTTAACTCACAGTCAATATTTGTGGGGGGCTACCTTTACTTTGGGGAATTTCTCTGAGGCAAGGTAGGCTGCTATTTCCATCTTTAGGGGTAGTTAGCTCTTAGGCTGTGAAGAGGCGTCTAGGGAGAGTTAGGCATGCTCCACGGCTATTTCTAGTGTGTGTGATAGGATTAGGAATTGCGGTCAGTAGAGTTACCACCTCCTCAGAGCTTGTCCCAGGTTTTCTGTTTTAACCATCAGGTCATTTCGGGTGCTCCTAACCACCAGGTCCATAACAGTACAGCTGGCCCACAAAGTGTTAATGCATCTCAAAAGAGGGATAAGAGAAGTTCTGAGTCAATTTTTTTTCTTTGCAGCTTGTTTTGTCTTCCTTTTCCCCTTAACCTCTGGGTGGTTCAGGACTCAGGTGTAGATATGGATATTCAATGTTTGTCCTCTTGTGTGGATCAACTCACTGCAAGGGTACAAAGTATTCAAGATTATGTAGTTCAGAATCCGATGTTAGAGCCTAAAATTCCAATTCCTGATTTGTTTTCTGGGGATAGATCTAAATTTTTGAATTTCAAAAATAATTGCAGACTGTTTCTTGCTCTGAAGCCCCGCTCCTCTGGTGACCCCATTCAGCAAGTAAAGATTATTATTTCTTTGTTGCGTGGCGACCCGCAAGACTGGGCATTCTCCCTTGAGCCAGGAAATCCTGCATTGCTTAATGTAGATGCATTTTTTCTAGCGCTTGGATTGCTGTATGACGAACCAAATTCTGTGGATGAGGCAGAAAAGATCTTGCTGACTCTATGTCAGGGTCAGGATGAAGCAGAAGTATATTGCCAGAAGTTTAGAAAGTGGTCTGTGCTTACACAATGGAATGAGTGTGCCCTGGCAGCAATTTTCAGAAAGGGTCTTTCTGAAGCCCTTAAAGATGTTATGGTGGGGTTCCCCACGTCTGCTGGTCTGAATGAATCAATGTCTTTGGCCATTCAGATTGATCGGCGTTTGCGCGAGCGCAAAGTTGTGCACCATTTGGCGGTGTACTCTGAGCGGAGGCCTGAGCCTATGCAATGTGATAGGACTTTGACCAGAGCTGAACGGCAAGAACACAGACGTCAGAATGGGCTGTGTTTTTACTGTGGTGACTCCTCTCATGCTATCTCTGATTGTCCTAAGCGCACTAACAGGTTCGCTAGGTCTGTCACCATTAGTACTGTGCAGCCTAAATTTCTCTTATCTGTTACTCTGATTTGCTCATTGTCGTCCTACTCTGTTATGGCATTTGTGGATTCGGGCGCTGCCCTGAACTTGATGGACTTGGAGTTTGCCAGGCGCTGTGGTTTTTCCTTGGAGCCTTTGCAGAGTCCTATTCCCTTAAGGGGGATTGATGCTACGCCATTGGCCAAGAATAAACCTCAGTACTGGACTCAGCTGACCATGTGCATGGCTCTCGCACATCAGGAAAATATTCGCTTTTTGGTGTTGCATAATTTGCATGATGTTGTCGTGTTGGGTTTGCCATGGTTACAGGTTCATAATCCAGTACTGGATTGGAAATCAATGTCTGTGTCTAGTTGGGGTTGTCAAGGGATACATAGTGATGTTCCTTTGATGTCAATTTCTTCTTCCACTCCTTCTGAAGTCCCTGAGTTTTTGTCGGATTACCAGGATGTATTTGATGAGCCCAAGTCCAGTGCCCTACCTCCTCATAGGGACTGTGATTGCGCTATTAATTTGATTCCTGGTAGTAAGTTCCCTAAGGGCCGACTGTTCAATTTATCTGTGCCAGAACATGCCGCTATGCGGAGTTATGTAAAGGAGTCCTTGGAGAAAGGGCATATTCGCCCGTCTTCGTCACCGTTGGGAGCAGGATTCTTTTTTGTTGCCAAGAAGGATGGCTCTCTGAGACCCTGTATAGATTACCGCCTTCTCAATAAAATCACGGTCAAATTTCAGTACCCTTTGCCTCTGTTGTCTGATTTGTTTGCTCGGATTAAGGGGGCTAGTTGGTTTACCAAGATTGACCTTCGAGGGGCGTATAATCTTGTGCGTATTAAACAGGGCGATGAATGGAAAACAGCATTTAATACGCCCGAGGGCCATTTTGAGTACCTGGTGATGCCATTCGGGCTTTCTAATGCTCCATCTGTGTTTCAGTCCTTTATGCACGACATCTTCCGGAAGTATCTGGATAGGTTCATGATTGTATATTTGGATGATATTTTGGTCTTTTCGGATGATTGGGAGTCTCATGTGAGGCAGGTCAGGATGGTGTTCCAAGTCCTTCATGCTAATGCGTTGTTTGTGAAGGGGTCTAAATGCCTCTTTGGAGTTCAGAAGGTTTCCTTTTTGGGCTTCATTTTTTCCCCTTCTACTATCGAGATGGATCCTGTTAAAGTTCAGGCCATTTATGATTGGACTCAACCTACATCTGTGAAGAGTCTTCAGAAGTTCCTGGGCTTTGCTAATTTTTACCGTCGCTTCATCGCTAATTTTTCTAGTGTGGTTAAGCCTTTGACTGATTTGACAAAGAAAGGCGCTGATGTGGTGAATTGGTCCCCTGCGGCCGTTGAGGCTTTTCAGGAGCTTAAACGTCGTTTTACTTCGGCCCCTGTGTTGCATCAGCCAGATGTTTTGCTCCCTTTTCAGGTCGAGGTTGATGCTTCTGAGATTGGGGCAGGGGCTGTTTTGTCTCAGAGAAGTTCTGATGGCTCTTTGATGAAGCCATGTGCTTTCTTTTCTAGAAAGTTTTCGCCTGCTGAGCGTAATTATGATGTCGGCAATCGGGAGTTGTTGGCTATGAAGTGGGCATTCGAGGAGTGGCGACATTGGCTTGAGGGAGCCAAACATCGCATGGTGGTCCTGACTGATCACAAGAATCTGACTTACCTCGAGTCTGCCAAGCGGTTGAATCCTAGACAGGCTCGATGGTCACTGTTTTTCTCCCATTTCGATTTTGTGGTCTCATACCTTCCGGGATCTAAGAATGCGAAGGCTGATGCCCTTTCTAGGAGTTTTTTGCCTTATTCTCCGGGAGTCCCTGAGCCGGCTGGTATTCTGTTATGACCCCAATGGCAGAGGGTCGCAGAAATAATTACTAAGTCTGCAAACACAAAAACCAGCTCATAGGGCAGTGGTAACTGGGCTGACCATATATCTAATCCTAGCACCACAAATAACAGCAGCCGGGAAACGTGCCTACGTTGATTCTAGACGTCTCGCGCCAGCCGGAGAACTAACTAACCCTAGAAGGGAAAAGAAAGACCTTTCTTGCCTCCAGAGAAAAGACCCCAAAAGTTGGATACAAGCCCCCAACAAATAATAACGGTGAGGTAAGAGGAAAAGACAAACGTAAGAATGAGCTAGGTATTTAGCAAAGAGAGGCCCACTAGCTAATAGCAGAATATAGTAAGATAACTTATATGGTCAGCAAAAACCCTATCAAAAATATCCACGCTGGAAATTCAAGAACCCCCGAACCGTCTAACGGCCCGGGGGAAGAACACCAGCCCCCTAGAGCTTCCAGCAAGGTCAGGAATCACATTTAGTACAAGCTGGACAAAAATGAGAGCAAGCAAATAACCCAAAAAACAAAGAAGCAAGACTTAGCTTAATTTTGCACGAACCAGGACCAGCAGATAGGAGCAAACAGAAAGGATCTGATTACAAGGATGCCAGGCACTGGACTAAGGATCCAGGAAGTTTATATAGCAACACCCCTGTACTAACGACCCAGGTGGGTGCAAACTGAGGGAAGAAAATCCCAGAGTCATATCACTAGTAACCACAAGAGGGAGCCAAAAAGTCTAATTCACAACAGTACCCCCCCCTTAAGGAGGGGTCACCGAACCCTCACCAAGACCACCAGGGCGATCAGGATGAGCAGCGTGAAAGGCACGAACTAAATCAGCCGCATGCACATCAGAGGCAACCACCCAGGAATTATCCTCCTGACCATAGCCCTTCCACTTGACCAGATACTGAAGCCTCCGTCTGGAGAGACGAGAATCCAAGATCTTCTCCACCACGTACTCCAACTCGCCCTCAACCAACACCGGAGCAGGAGGCTCAGCAGAAGGAACCACAGGCACAACGTAGCGTCGCAACAAAGACCTATGGAACACGTTGTGAATGGCAAACGACACCGGAAGATCCAAGCGAAAGGACACTGGATTAAGGACTTCCAATATCTTGTAAGGACCGATGAAGCGAGGCTTAAATTTAGGAGAGGAGACCTTCATAGGAACAAATCGAGAAGACAGCCACACCAAATCCCCAACACGAAGTCGGGGACCCACACCGCGGCGGCGGTTGGCAAAACGCTGAGCCTTCTCCTGTGACAATTTTAAGTTGTCCACCACATGATTCCAGATCTGCTGCGACCTATCCACCACAGAATCTACCCCAGGACAGTCAGAAGGCTCCACATGTCCCGAGGAAAAACGAGGATGGAAACCAGAGTTGCAGAAAAATGGCGAAACCAAAGTAGCGGAACTAGCCCGATTATTAAGGGCAAACTCAGCCAATGGCAAGAAGGTCACCCAATCATCCTGATCTGCCGAAACAAAACACCTCAAATAAGCCTCCAGAGTCTGATTAGTTCGCTCCGTTTGTCCATTAGTCTGAGGATGAAAGGCAGACGAGAACGACAAATCAATGCCCATCCTAACACAAAAGGATCGCCAGAACCTGGAAACAAACTGGGATCCTCTGTCAGACACAATATTCTCAGGAATGCCATGTAAACGAACCACATTCTGAAAGAACACAGGAACCAGATCGGAAGAGGAAGGCAGCTTAGGCAAAGGCACCAAATGGACCATTTTCGAAAAGCGATCACATACCACCCAGATGACAGACATACCCTGAGACACCGGGAGATCAGAAATGAAATCCATGGAAATGTGTGTCCAAGGCCTCTTCGGGACAGGCAAGGGCAAGAGCAACCCGCTGGCACGAGAACAGCAAGGCTTAGCTCGAGCACAAGTCCCACAGGACTGCACAAATGACCGCACATCCCGTGACAAGGAAGGCCACCAAAAGGACCTAGCCACCAGATCTCTGGTGCCAAAAATTCCCGGATGCCCTGCCAACACCGAGGAATGAACCTCGGAAATGACTCTGCTGGTCCACTTATCCGGAACAAACAGTCTGTCAGGTGGACAAGAGTCAGGTCTACCAGCCTGAAATCTCTGCAACACGCGTCGCAAATCAGGAGAAATGGCTGACAAGATAACTCCCTCTTTAAGAATACCAACTGGTTCTGCGACTCCAGGAGAGTCAGGCACAAAGCTCCTTGAAAGAGCATCAGCCTTCACATTCTTTGAACCTGGTAAATACGAGACCACAAAGTCAAAACGGGAGAAAAACAATGACCAGCGGGCCTGTCTAGGATTCAGGCGTTTAGCAGACTCGAGATACATCAGATTTTTGTGATCAGTCAAGACCACCACACGATGCTTAGCACCCTCGAGCCAATGACGCCACTCCTCAAATGCCCACTTCATGGCCAGCAACACCCGATTGCCAACATCATAATTCCGCTCAGCAGGCGAAAACTTCCTAGAGAAGAAAGCACATGGTCTCATTACCGAGCAACCAGGGCCTCTCTGTGACAAAACGGCCCCTGCCCCAATCTCAGAAGCATCCACTTCGACCTGAAAGGGAAGTGAGACATCAGACTGGCACAAAACAGGCGCCGAAGTAAACCGGCGTTTCAACTCCTGGAACGCCTCCACGGCTGCAGGAGCCCAGTTAGCAACATCAGAACCTTTCTTGGTCATATCCGTCAAAGGTTTAACAACGCTAGAAAAATTAGCGATAAAACGACGGTAGAAGTTAGCAAAACCCAAGAACTTCTGAAGACTCTTAACTGACGTGGGTTGAGTCCACTCATGAATAGCTCGGACCTTGACTGGGTCCATCTCCACAGCAGAAGGGGAAAAAATAAACCCCAAAAAGGGAACCTTCTGTACTCCAAAGAGACACTTTGAGCCCTTAACAAACAAAGCATTCTCACGCAAAACCTGAAACACCATCCTGACCTGCTCCACATGTGAGTCCCAATCTTCAGAGAAAACCAGAATATCATCCAGATAAACAATCATAAATTTATCCAGATACTTCCGGAAAATATCATGCATAAAGGACTGAAACACTGAGGGAGCATTAGAGAGCCCAAAAGGCATCACCAAGTACTCAAAATGACCTTCGGGCGTATTAAATGCAGTCTTCCATTCATCTCCTTGCTTAATGCGCACAAGGTTGTATGCACCACGAAGATCTATCTTGGTGAACCACTTGGCACCTTTAATCCGGGCAAACAAGTCCGACAACAGAGGCAAAGGATACTGAAATTTAACAGTGATTTTATTCAGAAGCCGATAGTCAATACAAGGTCTCAAAGATCCGTCCTTCTTGGCCACAAAAAAGAATCCCGCACCAAGAGGGGAAGAGGATGGACGGATATGCCCCTTCTCCAGAGACTCCTTGATATACGAACGCATTGCGGCATGCTCAGGTACAGACAGATTAAATAATCTTCCCTTAGGAAATTTACTACCTGGAATCAGATCTATGGCGCAGTCACAGTCCCTATGAGGAGGCAGAGCACTGGATCTGGACTCGCTGAATACATCCTGATAATCAGACAAATACTCAGGAACTTCCGAAGGAGTAGAGGAAGCAATAGACACCGGCGGGGAATCAGCATGAATTCCCTGACAGCCCCAACTTGACACAGACATTGCCTTCCAATCCAAGACTGGATTGTGGGTCTGTAACCATGGCAGACCCAAAACGACCAAATCATGCATTTTATGCAGAACAAGAAAACGAATCACCTCCCGATGTTCAGGAGTCATGCACATGGTTACCTGCGTCCAAAACTGCGGTTTATTTTCCGCCAATGGCGTAGCATCAATACCTCTAAGAGGAATAGGATTTACCAACGGTTCAAGAACAAAACCACAGCGCTTGGCAAATGACAGATCCATAAGACTCAGGGCAGCACCTGAATCCACAAACGCCATAACAGGGTAAGAAGACAATGAGCAAATTAAAGTCACAGACAAAATAAATTTAGGTTGCAAATTACCAATGGCGACAGGACTAACAACCCTTGTTAGGCGTTTAGAGCATGCTGATATAACATGTGTAGAATCACCACAGTAAAAACACAACCCATTCTGACGTCTATGATTTTTCCGCTCATTTCTAGTCTGAATTCTATCACATTGCATTAAATCAGATGTTTGTTCAGACAACACCACCAGAGGATTAGCGGTTTTGCGCTCCCGCAAACGCCGGTCAATTTGAATAGCCAGCGCCATGGAATCATTCAGACTTGTAGGAATGGGGAAACCCACCATCACATTCTTAATGGCTTCAGAAAGGCCATTTCTGAAATTTGCGGCCAAAGCACACTCATTCCACTGAGTAAGCACGGACCATTTCCGAAATTTTTGGCAATACACTTCAGCTTCATCCTGGCCCTGAGAAATAGCCAGCAAGGCTTTTTCTGCCTGAACTTCAAGATTGGGTTCCTCGTAAAGCAATCCGAGCGCCAGAAAAAACGCATCAATATTTGCCAATGCCGGATCTCCTGGCGCTAGCGAGAAAGCCCAATCCTGAGGGTCGCCCCGTAAAAAAGAAATAACAATTTTAACTTGCTGAGCTGAATCTCCAGATGAACGGGGTCTCAGAGAAAGAAACAATTTACAATTATTCTTGAAATTCCTAAACCTAAATCGGTCTCCAGAAAACAGTTCAGGAATAGGTATTTTAGGTTCAGACATAGGACTACTGGTAACAAAATCTTGTATGCCCTGCACACGAGCAGCAAGCTGGTCTACACTTGTAATCAAGGTCTGGACATTCATGTCTGCAGCAAGCACAAGCCACTCAAAGGTAAAGGGGAGAAAGAGAGGAAAAAAAAAAAAAAACTCAGAATTTCCTTTCTTATTATCCCACTTCTGCAATGCATTAAACATTCAATGTTGGCCTGGCATACTGTTATGACCCCAATGGCAGAGGGTCGCAGAAATAATTACTAAGTCTGCAAACACAAAAACCAGCTCATAGGGCAGTGGTAACTGGGCTGACCATATATCTAATCCTAGCACCACAAATAACAGCAGCCGGGGAACGTGCCTACGTTGATTCTAGACGTCTCGCGCCAGCCGGAGAACTAACTAACCCTAGAAGGGAAAAGAAAGACCTTTCTTGCCTCCAGAGAAAAGACCCCAAAAGTTGGATACAAGCCCCCAACAAATAATAACGGTGAGGTAAGAGGAAAAGACAAACGTAAGAATGAGCTAGGTATTTAGCAAAGAGAGGCCCACTAGCTAATAGCAGAATATAGTAAGATAACTTATATGGTCAGCAAAAACCCTATCAAAAATATCCACGCTGGAAATTCAAGAACCCCCGAACCGTCTAACGGCCCGGGGGAAGAACACCAGCCCCCTAGAGCTTCCAGCAAGGTCAGGAATCACATTTAGTACAAGCTGGACAAAAATGAGAGCAAGCAAATAACCCAAAAAACAAAGAAGCAAGACTTAGCTTAATTTTGCACGAACCAGGACCAGCAGATAGGAGCAAACAGAAAGGATCTGATTACAACGATGCCAGGCACTGGACTAAGGATCCAGGAAGTTTATATAGCAACACCCCTGTACTAACGACCCAGGTGGGTGCAAACTAAGGGAAGAAAATCCCAGAGTCATATCACTAGTAACCACAAGAGGGAGCCAAAAAGTCTAATTCACAACAGTATTCTCAAAGAGGGGGTGATTCTGTCTGCCATCTCCCCTGATTTGCGGCGGGTGCTGCAGGAGTTTCAGGCTGATAGACCTGACCGCTGTCCAGTGGAGAAACTGTTTGTCCCTGATAGATGGACTAGTAGGGTTATTTCTGAGGTTCATTGTTCAGTATTGGCTGGTCATCCTGGGATTTTTGGTACTAGAGATTTGGTTGCTAGGTTCTTTTGGTGGCCTTCCTTGTAACGGGATGTGCGTTCTTTTGTGCAGTCCTGTGGGATTTGTGCTCGGGCCAAACCTTGCTGTTCTCGTGCCAGTGGGTTGCTTTTGCCTTTGCCTGTCCCGAAGAGGCCCTGGATGCATATTTCCATGGATTTTATTTCTGATCTTCCTGTCTCTCAAAGGATGTCTGTCATCTGGGTGGTTTGTGATCGGTTTTCTAAGATGGTCCATTTGGTACCCTTGCCTAAATTGCCTTCCTCTTCTGATTTGGTTCCATTATTTTTTCAGCATGTGATTCGTTTGCATGGCATTCCGGAGAACATTGTGTCGGACAGAGGTTCCCAGTTTGTTTCTAGGTTTTGGCGGTCCTTTTGTGCTAAGATGGGCATTGATTTGTCTTTTTCTTCAGCATTCCATCCTCAGACAAATGGCCAAACCGAACGAACCAATCAGACCTTGGAAACCTATCTGAGATGCTTTGTTTCTGCTGATCAGGATGATTGGGTGACCTTCTTGCCATTGGCCGAGTTCGCCTTAATAATCGGGCTAGTTCTGCTACTTTGGTTTCGCCTTTTTTTTGTAATTCTGGTTTGGATCCTCGCTTTTCTTCAGGGCAGGTTGAGCCTTCTGACTGTCCTGGTGTGGATTCTGTGGTGGATAGGTTGCAGCAAATTTGGACCCATGTGGTGGACAATTTGACGTTGTCTCAGGAGAAGGCGCAACGTTTTGCTAACCGCCGTCGCTGTGTTGGTCCCCGACTTCGTGTTGGGGATTTAGTTTGGTTGTCTTCTCGTTATGTTCCTATGAAGGTTTCTTCTCCTAAGTTCAAGCCTCGTTTCATTGGTCCTTATAAGATTTCTGAAATTATCAATCCTGTGTCGTTTCGTTTGGCCCTTCCAGCTTCTTTTGTGTTATGATCCTTAGTGACTGAGGATCACAGAACTGACGAGCTAAGTAACTGAACATAGAACGAGCTCTAGGGAGGTGGTAACTGGACTGACCGCAATCCTGATCCTAACCAAACACACTAAAGGTAGCCGGTGAACGTGCCTGAATTCCTAGACGTCACGACACAGCCTGAGAAACTAGCTACCCCTAGAGATAGAAAGTAAGACCTCACTTGCCTCAGAGAAATAACCCCAAAGATATAGAAAGCCCCCAACAAATAATAACGGTGAGGTAAGGGGAAAATACAAACGTAGAAATGAAAACAGATTCAGCAAATGAGGCCCGCTAGTACTAGATAGCAGAAGACAGATAGGAAACTGTGCGGTCAGTAGAAAACCCTATACAAAATATCCACGCTGAGAATTCAAGAACCCCCACACCAACTAACGGTGTGAGGGGAGAAACTCAGCCCTCTAGAGCTACCAGCAAGCGAGGAAATCACATATTAGCAAGCTGGACGAGGACAGATAATAAACTAAGAAACATATTGAACACTGATGATCAAAAAATGAACAAACAGAAACTTAGCTTCTCTTGGAGAGACTGATAACGAAGGTAGTCAGGAGAGATCAAAATAGCACTGAATACATCGACAGCAGGCAAAAACTGAAAGTCCAGGTGAGCTAAATAGGAAACCAACTAGCAGATAACGAGACAGCTGATCCCAGCCACAGACCTGCAGAATGACAAAAAGAGCCACCAGAGGGAGCCCAAAGATAGCACTCACACAGTACCACTTGTGACCACAAGAGGGAGCCCAAAAACAGAGTTCACAACAGTACCCCCCCTTGAGGAGGGGTCACCGAACCCTCATCAAAACCCCCAGGGCGATCAGGATGATCAACATGGAAGGCATGAACCAAATCGGCCGCATGAACATCAGAGGCGACAACCCAGGAATTATCCTCCTGACCATAGCCCTTCCAGTTAACCAAATACTGAAGCCTCCGTCTAGAAATATGAGAATCCAAGATCTTCTCCACCACGTACTCCAATTCGCCCTCAACCAGCACCGGAGCAGGGGGCTCAACAGAAGGAACCACAGGCACCACATACCTCCGCAACAAAGACCTATGGAACACATTATGAATGGCAAACGACGCTGGGAGGTCCAAACGAAATGACACAGGGTTAAGGATTTCCAAAATCTTATAAGGACCGATGAAGCGAGGCTTGAACTTAGGAGAGGAGACCTTCATAGGAACATACCGAGAAGACAGCCATACCAAATCCCCAACACGAAGTCGGGGACCCACACCGCGACGGCAGTTGGCAAAGCGCTGAGCCTTCTCCTGTGACAACTTCAAATTGTCCACCACATGGTTCCAAATCTGCTGCAACCTATCCACCACAGAATCCACCCCAGGACAGTCAGACGGCTCCACCTGACCCGAGGAAAAACGAGGATGAAAGCCAGAATTACAAAAAAAAGGCGAAACCAAAGTAGCAGAACTAGCCCGATTATTAAGGGCAAACTCGGCCAATGGCAAAAACGCAACCATCCTGATCAGCAGAAACAAAACATCTTAAATAAGTTTCCAAGGTCTGATTAGTTCGCTCGGTTTGGCCATTCGTCTGAGGATGAAAGGCAGACGAAAAAGACAAATCAATGCCCATCTTAGCACAAAAGATCCGCCAAAATCTGGACACAAACTGGGATCCTGTTATGATCCTTAGTGGCTGAGGATCACGAATAGACCAGCAAGTGAATAAACTAAGGACAAGCTCTAGGGAGATGGTAACTGGACTGATCGCAAATCTGAACCTATCCAACACAAATAGAGGTAGCCGGTGAACGTGCCTAAAAAATTCCTAGACGTCTCGAGCCAGCCTGAGGAACTAGCTACCCCTAAAGAGAAAGAAAGTCCTCGCTTGCCTCCAGAGAAATAATCCCCAAAGATATAGAAGCCTCCAACAAATATTAACGGTGAAGTAAGAAGAAAGCACATACGTAGGGATGAAATCAGATTCAGCAAAAGAGGCCCACTAGTACTAGAAAGCAGAAAATAGAGCAGGGGTCTATGCGATCAATAAAAAACCCTTACAAAATATCCATCCTGAGATTTCAAGAACCCACGCACCAACTAATGGTGTGTGGGGAGAAACTCAGTCCACTAGAGCATCCAGCAAGCGAGGGAATCACATTTTAGCAAGCTGGACAAGAAAACATGATAAACACTGCTGATCAAAAAATGAGCAAACAAAACTTAGCTTGTCCTGGATGGACTGGGAGCAAGGTAGTCAGAAGGAATTTGAGTAGCACTGATTACATCGACAGCCGGCAACAAGTGAAAGCAAAACAGAGCTATATAGGAACCTCCCAGAGGATAACGAACCAGCTGATAGCCAGAGACCAGCAGGATAACAAACAAAGCCACCAGGGGGAGCCCAAAGCAAAAGTCACACCATACCACCAGTGACCACAAGAGGGAGCCTGAAAACAGAGTTCACAACAGGATCCTCTGTCAGACACAATATTTTCAGGGATGCCGTGCAAGCGAACCACATTCTGAAAAAATAGAGGAACCAAATCGGAGGAGGAAGGCAACTTAGGCAAGGGCACCAAATGGACCATTTTAGAAAAACGATCACACACCACCCAGATGACAGACATTCTCTGAGAGACTGGAAGATCCGAAATAAAATCCATGGAAATGTGCGTCCAAGGCCTCTTCGGGACAGGCAAAGGCAAAAGCAAACCGCTGGCACAAGAACAGCAAGGCTTAGCCCGAGCACAAATCCCACAGGACTGCACAAAGGAACGCACATCCCGCGACAAGGAAGGCCACCAGAAGGACCTAGCCACCAAATCTCTGGTACCAAAAATCCCAGGATGACCTGCCAACACCGAAGAATGAACCTCGGAAATAACTCTGCTGGTCCATCTATCTGGGACAAACAGTCTCTCTGGTGGACAACGGTCAGGTCTATCCGCCTGAAATTCCTGCAGCACTCGTCGCAAATCTGGGGAAATGGCAGACAAAATCACTCCCTCTCTGAGGATACCAGCCGGCTCTGAAACTCCCAGAGAGTCAGGCACAAAACTCCTAGAAAGAGCATCAGCCTTCACGTTCTTCGAACCAGGCAGGTACGAGACCACGAAATCGAAACGGGAGAAAAACAACGACCAACGAGCCTGTCTGGGATTCAGCCGCTTGGCAGACTCGAGATAGATCAGATTTTTGTGATCAGTCAAGACCACCACACGATGTTTAGCTCCTTCGAGCCAATGTCGCCACTCCTCAAATGCCCACTTCATAGCCAACAACTCCCGATTACCAACATCATAATTCCGCTCGGCAGGCGAAAACTTCCTTGAAAAGAAAGCACAAGGCTTCATCACAGAGCAATCAGAGCTTCTCTGCGACAAAACAGCCCCTGCTCCAATCTCAGAAGCATCAACCTCGACCTGAAAAGGAAGAGAGATATCAGGCTGACATAAAACTGGAGCCGAAGAAAAACGGTGCTTCAGCTCCTGAAAGGCTTCCACGGCCGCAGAAGACCAATTAGTCACATCAGAACCCTTCTTGGTCAAATCCGTCAAGGGTTTAACCACACCAGAAAAATTAGCAATGAAGCGACGGTAAAAATTAGCAAAACCCAAGAACTTCTGAAGACTCTTAACAGATGTAGGCCGAGTCCAGTCATGAATAGCCTGGACCTTGACTGGGTCCATCTCAATAGTAGAAGGAGGAGAAAAAATAAAATCCAAAAAGGAAACCTTCTGTACTCCGAAGAGACATTTTGAGCCCTTCACAAATAAGGCATTAGCACGCAGGACCTGAAATACCATCCTGACCTGCTTCACATGGGACTCCCAATCCTCAGAAAAGACCAAAATGTCATCCAGATACACAATCATAAATTTATCCAGATATTCTCGGAAGATGTCATGCATGAAGGACTGAAACACAGAAGGAGCATTAGAGAGTCCAAAAGGTATCACCAAGTACTCAAAATGGCCTTCGGGCGTATTAAATGCTGTTTTCCATTCATCCCCCTGCTTAATACGCACAAGGTTATACGCACCACGAAGATCTATCTTGGTGAACCAACTGGACCCCTTAATCCGAGCAAACAGATCAGACAATAATGGCAAAGGATACTGAAATTTGACCGTGATTTTATTTAGAAGACGATAATCTAAACAAGGTCTCAGAGAACCATCCTTCTTGGCCACAAAAAAGAATCCTGCACCAAGAGGGGATGAGGATGGCCGAATATGTCCCTTCTCCAAAGACTCCTTTATATAACTCCGCATAGCGGCATGTTCTGGTACAGACAAATTAAAAAGTCGTCCCTTAGGGAACTACCAGGAATCAAATTTATAGCACAATCACAATCCCTATGAGGAGGCAGGGCACCGGATCTGGGCTCATCAAATACATCCTGGTAGTCCGACAAAAACTCAGGGACCTCAGAAGGAGTGGAAGAAGCAATTGACACCAAAGGAGCATCGCCATGAATCCCCTGGCAACCCCAACTTGACACAGACATAGCTTTCCAATCCAGAACTGGATTATGGGCCTGCAACCATGGCAGACCCAAAACGACAACATCATGCAAATTATGCAGCACAAGAAAGTGAATCACCTCCTGATGTACAGGAGTCATGCACATGGTCACTTGAGTCCAATACTGAGGCTTATTCTCAGCCAATGGTGTAGCATCAATTCCCCTCAGTGGAATAGGGAATTTTAAAGGCTCCAGGACCAAACCACAGCTCCTGGCAAACGACAAATCCATCAGATTCAGGGCAGCATCTGAATCCACAAAAGCCATAACCGAGTAGGATGAAAAAGAACAAATCAAAGTAACAGACAAAATGAATTTAGGCTGTACAGTACCAACGGTGACAGATCCAGCGATTTTTTTTAAGCGCTTAGAGCATGCTGAGATAACATGAGTAGAATCACCACAGTAAAAGCACAACCCATTTTGACGTCTATGACTTTGCCGCTCAATTCTGGTCAGAATTCTGTCACATTGCATAGACTCAGGTCTCTGTTCAGAAAACACCACCAGATGGTGCGCAGATTTGCGCTCCCGCAAACGCCGATCAATCTGAATGGCCAAAGCCATTGAGTCATTCAGACTTGCCGGCGTGGGGAACCCCACCATAACATTCTTAATGGCTTCAGAAAGACCTTCTCTGAAATTTGCAGCCAGGGCACACTCATTCCATTGAGTAAGCACCGACCATTTCCTAAATTTTTGACAATACACCTCTGCTTCATCCTGTCCCTGAGATAGGGGCAGCAAAGCCTTTTCTGCCTGGTTCTCAAGATTAGGTTCCTCATGAAGTAGTCCAAGCGCCAGAAAAAACGCATCCACATTCAGCAATGCAGGATCTCCTGGCGTCAGGGAGAAAGCCCAATCTTGAGGGTCGCCACGTAACAAGGAGATAACAATTTTAACTTGCTGAGCGGAATCACCAGAGGAACGAGGTCTCAAGGAAAGAAATAATTTACAATTATTCTTAAAATTCAGAAACCTAGATCTATCTCCAGAAAACAACTCAGGAATAGGTATTTTTGGCTCTGACATAGGACTGTGAACAACAAAATCCTGAATGCTTTGCACCCTTGAAGCAAGATGATCCACACTAGAAGTCAGACTCTGAATATCCATGTCTGCAGCTGAACTCAAAGCCACCCAGAGATTAAGGGGATGAGAGAAGCTGGACAGACTGCAGCAAAGGGAGAAAAAAAAAATTGCACTCAGGACTTCTCTTATCCCACTTCTGCGATGCATTAAACACTCTTTGGCCTGCTGTACTGTTATGATCCTTAGTGATTGAGGATCACAGAACTGACGAGCTAAGTAACTGAATATAGAACGAGCTCTAGGGAGGTGGTAACTGGACTGACCGCAATCCTGATCCTAACCAAACACACTAAAGGTAGCCGGTGAACGTGCCTGAATTCCTAGACGTCACGACACAGCCTGAGAAACTAGCTACCCCTAGAGATAGAAAGTAAGACCTCACTTGCCTCAGAGAAATAACCCCAAAGATATAGAAAGCCCCCAACAAATAATAACGGTGAGGTAAGGGGAAAATACAAACGTAGAAATGAAAACAGATTCAGCAAATGAGGCCCGCTAGTACTAGATAGCAGAAGACAGATAGGAAATTGTGCGGTCAGTAGAAAACCCTATACAAAATATCCACACTGAGAATTCAAGAACCCCCACACCAACTAACGGTGTGAGGGGAGAAACTCAGCCCTCTAGAGCTACCAGCAAGCGAGGAAATCACATATTAGCAAGCTGGACGAGGACAGATAATAAACCAAGAAACATATTGAACACTGATGATCAAAAAATGAACAAACAGAAACTTAGCTTCTCTTGGAGAGACTGATAACGAAGGTAGTCAGGAGAGATCAAAATAGCACTGAATACATCGACAGCAGGCAAAAACTGAAAGTCCAGGTGAGCTAAATAGGAAACCAACTAGCAGATAACGAGACAGCTGATCCCAGCCACAGACCTGCAGAATGACAAAAAGAGCCACCAGAGGGAGCCCAAAGATAGCACTCACACAGTACCACTTGTGACCACAAGAGGGAGCCCAAAAACAGAGTTCACAACACTTTTGCCATCCATAATGTGTTCCATAGGTCGTTGTTGCGGAGATATGTGACGCCTATGGTTCCTTCCGTTGATCCTCCTGCTCCGGTGTTGGTTGAGGGGGAGTTGGAGTATGTGGTGGAGAAGATTTCAGATTCTCGTATTTCGAGACGGAAGCTTCAGTACCTGGTTAAATGGAAGGGCTATGGTCAGGAGGATAATTCCTGGGTTGTTGACTCCGATGTCCATGCTGCCGATTTGGTTCGTGCCTTTCATTTGGCTCGTCCTGATCGGCCTGGGGGCTCTGGTGAGGGTTCGGTGACCCCTCCTCAAGGGGGGGGGTACTGTTGTGAATTCCGTTCTCGGGCTCCCTCCTGTGGTCATGAATGGTACTTTGGTGAGTTCTGTCCTTGGACACCCTCTGGTGGCTTTGAGTGGAACTGCTGATCTTTGAGGTTGGCTTTCTCAGCTGCCCTCGCTTATTGCTTCTGCTGGCTTCCCTATTTAACTCTGCCCTGGTCGTTAGTTCATGCCAGCTGTCAATGTCTCAGTACTGGTTCAGATCTCTCTTGGATTTCTCAGATGACCTGTCTACTCCAGCAGAAGCTAAGTCCCTGCTAGTTCATTTGCTGTTCATTGGTTTTTGAATATATTTCTCAGTACATGCTATGTTTCTAGTCCAGCTTGCTATTATGATATTTCCTTGCTAGCTGGGAGCTCTGGGGGTGCAGAGCTGCACCTCCACACCGTGAGTCGGTGTGGAGGTCTTTTTGCACACTCTGCGTGGTTTTTGTAGTTTTTAATACTGACCGCACAGTTCCCTTTCCTATCCTCTGTCTATCTAGAGAAGATTCGGCCTCCTTTGCTAAAATCTGTTTCATTCCTGTGTTTGTTACTTCCCTCTTAACTCACAGTCAATATTTGTGGGGGGCTACCTTTACTTTGGGGAATTTCTCTGAGGCAAGGTAGGCGGCTATTTCCATCTTTAGGGGTAGTTAGCTCTTAGGCTGTGAAGAGACGTCTAGGGAGAGTTAGGCACGCTCCACGGCTATTTCTAGTGTGTGTGATAGGATTAGGAATTGCGGTCAGTAGAGTTACCACCTCCTCAGAGCTTGTCCCAGGTTTTCTGTTTTAACCATCAGGTCATTTCGGGTGCTCCTAGCCACCAGGTCCATAACAGGGACCCCTCCAAAAAAATGACTTGGGGTCCCCCAGGCTAAAAGCATCTGCTCTCAGCTGCCCCAGAAAAGGCATATCTCTAAGATGTGCCAATTTTGGCACCTAGCTTTGCTCGTCCCACCTGCCCTCTAGTGGTGGCAAGCAGGGTGATGGTTGGGAGGAGTTAAGTTCACCTTTGTATTGTCAGCGTCTGCTCAGTGTCTCCCTGTGAACTCTTATTCCCTGTCTGATGGCATCATGAGCGTGAGAAAATTCTCCTGCTTTCGGTGGCGTCTGACAGGTCCTGGGAGTTCACAGCCAATTAACTCACTTCACCTATCTGAAGTCAGTGGGAGCGCCGTGGGAACATTGCGGCGACATGTCAGCCATATAGATCTTTCTGGGCACATGACAGCTGATGTGGGCTCAGTGTCGAAGCCTGCAACAGGCAGGGGGAGTTCGACATGTGCGTACTATTACGGCACACGTCAGAAAGAGGTTAAATGTTTATTTTTTTCCTTCCACATTGCTTCAGTTCCTGTGAAGCAACCGAAGAGTTAATACACTTCTTGAATGTGGTTTTGAGCACCTTGAGGGTTGCAGTTTTTAGAATGGTGTCACTTTGTGTATTTTCTGTTATCTAGCCCTTCCAAGTCACTTCAAATGTGAGGTGGTCCCTAAAAAACTTGTTTTGGAAATTTTGTTGGTCAACTTCTATCCCTTATAACTTGCTAACAAAAAAAAAATGTGTTTCCAAAATTGTGCTGATGTTATGTAGACATGTGAGAAATGTTATTTTTCAAAAATTTTGCCAAATTTCCTTTTTTTTCATAAATAAACGTAAGTCATATCGAATAAATTTTACCACTATCATGAAGTGCAATATGTCACAAAAAAACATTCTCAGAATCAGTAGTATACATTGAAGCGTTCCAGAGTTATTAACACATAAAGTGACACTGGTCAGAATTGTAAAATTACACAATAAAAAAGTCTCGCACTCAACTTAAATCTTTTAGTTTGATAAATTTAATGGTATTGGAGTAGCACTGGAAACGTTTCAGCCCTTAACGAGCTTTCATCAGTCACGTGCTGTGCCTTTTAGTGTGTGTTAACCATATCTTTGGTTAGAATACAGATCATAGATTGTGCAGTAAATGACTGCCTGGTGGTAACGTGGTATATATTGGTGGTATGCAAAGTGCTTAGGAGCTCATATATGTCATATACGTCGTCAGAGGAAATAGAGCTTTCATCAGTCACTACAATATTCAAAATAACAATTATACAGTGTGTAAACCAAAACAAATACATAAAGAAACAAAAGTATATACATAATTTCTAATAATAGCCAAATATACAAAAAATATATATCATAGATACAGTGACTGATGAAAGCTCGTTAAGGGCTGAAACGTTCTCCCCTCCAGCCTTTACCTAAGTGCTGGCCCTCCCCAGTTAGGCTATTTCCTCTGACGACGTATATGACATATATGAGCTCCTAAGCACTTTGCATACCACCAATATATACCACGTTACCACCAGGCAGTCATTTACTGCACAATCTATGATCTGTATTCTAACCAAAGATATGGTTAACACACACTAAAAGGCACAGCACGTGACTGATGAAAGCTCGTTAAGGGCTGAAACGTTTCCAGTGCTACTCCAATACCATTAAATTTATCAAACTAAAAGATTTAAGTTGAGTGCGAGACTTTTTTATTGTTTACTGTATGGTTTGGGAACCTAGTCTCTGCACCGAAAATACAGCTGTGCACACGGCGTTTATATATATATATAGTTTACCCATACGTGTCTGCACGCTGTTAAGCCATGTCCACCCTTCCTACATTTTCCTACAACGCAGAGGAAACCGCTAACATCCTTGCCCGATCACAATTATCTAGTGAGTTCCTACTTATTCCACCACGAGAAATTCGTGGACGTGATTTGGAACGTGAACTCAGATCCCAAACCAACTTTGAACTCCATTGTGCCACTCTGTCAGAATATATGAGTACAAAGAATTCCAAGAGGACTACGGGTTCCTCTGCGCCCCACACTGTTTAAGGACTCACCTGACTTCTGTACTAGATTCGAGCACATCTTAAATAAGTGTTCCCTAGACCTAATCACCCTGACAGTAGAGTACCTCCAACGCGCTATAACTGACAGTACTGAAAAGATCAAGGCTATTGAATTACAGTTGTCTGCGACAGGTACACCGGAGGAGCTATCCACCCTCAAGACCGAAATCCAGGAGCGGATCACCAGACACAAAAGGGACATCGAGGTCAGGAAACGTAACAAATTTGCAAGAGACGCAGAGGACTATAAGAACAACAAAGTCTACAGATGGCAGGAGAATCCCCGACGCATGAATACACGTCCAATGTCCTCAGATCCATCTACTTCGGGGTCCGAACACGAATCTGGACCATCTACCACTATGTCTACTCTTCCTTTTTTAGGACCACGTCGCTACCCCACAAGAAGACGAGACGGGGACGGAAACGCAAGGAGGAATCAGGATACCTACAGAACCACCCGGTCGAAGGTATGGACAATTTAGTTATTAATATTTCCTCCCAGACTCTGAGTGTGGCAGAACATTCACTCCTACAAAAAGGACTATCATTCTGTCCATCGTATCGATGCCGTACCTTCGATTTAGACATGGATCTGCAGAGATTCTTTCGTCTAATTAGATTGAAAGCACATTTTTCTACCGTCCCTCAGGTTACAGATATGGTTCCCATTGAGTCGAATCCTAAATTATTATCTGCATCTAGTTTGGGTCTACGAAACAAAAGCCACTTTAAACCCCCACATTGCTCTCACGCAGTTGAAACCTTTATTGGTTTCATTAAGGACTCATTCACATCCCTTAAAGAGGACATTGAGAGGGGAAATCTATTCTATCCCCCAAACCTAACCACTGAGGAAAGACATTCTCTTAGAAACCTCCAGGGTGATAGGTCCATTATAATGAAACCAGCGGACAAGGGCGGGGCACTTGTGATCATGGACAGGTCCAAATACCTGTCTGAGATAATGCGACAACTGAGTGACAACTCCATCTACCAGGCATTGGACAGGGATCCTTCACCTGACATACGCCACAAGATAGAGACCATACTCCTCAAATATACTGATCTAGGAGTCCTAGATCAGAAAACATGTAATTTTCTCCTAAACTCCAATCCCATCATACCTGTCTTCTATACCCTACCGAAGGTTCACAAGAATCTGGAGAACCCACCAGGGAGACCCATAGTGGCCTCCACGGATTCCCTACTATCTCCCATAGCAAGGTACATCGAGCGGATACTTACCCCACTTATACAAAAGTCCAAATCATTCTTGTTAGACACCGGCTCCTTTCTACACCTTATTGGTGAGATAAAAACCATCCCTGTGGATGCCCTCTTAGTAACCCTCGATGTAAGGGATCTGTACACCTCCATCCCCCATGAAGAGGGTATACTCTCGGTACGCCACCTCCTTGAAGATACAGATAGGGACATAGACCAAACATCACTATGCATTGACCTCCTCAGGATCATCCTTACATCCAATTTTTTTCTATTCCAAGATACATTTTACTTGCAAAAACGGGGGACCGCGATGGGGTCACACGCAGCACCTCCATATGCAAATGCGTATATGGTCCAGTTTGAGGAGAGTATCATCTACCTCAGCACTCTATTCAGGGATAACGTTATTGTGTGGAAAAGATATATAGACGACGTCTTCTGCATATGGCAGGGTTCGGAAGAGTCGCTCCAAACTTTCCTGGCATTCTTAAACACTTCTTGGCCTGGCATTTCCTTTACCATGAGTTATGACCTGTGGAACATGAATTTCTTAGACACACTTGTGGTGAAAGACTCGAGCGGTCTATTAAGCACGGATCTCTATTGCAAGAGTACTGACCGCAATAGTCTTCTACACTTTCGGAGTCTCCACCCTCCGTCCACCAAAAGATCCATACCTAAGGCACAATATCAGAGGGTACGACGTATTGTTTCCGACACTGACATCAGGGAACGACGCACACAAGAGATGACCCAAAAATTCATAGCTAGAGGTTACCCCTCATCCCTCCTTGAGGAATCAAAGATCACCACCAATAGACCCAAGACAAACACCACTTCACGAATCCCTTTTGTGCATTCGTTTCATCCCTTCATGTACAGACTACATAGGGCCATCCGCGGTAATTGGTCAATCCTCTCAACAGCCTACCCGAATGTCAAGGAATTTCAAAACCCCTTCCTTCCATGCTTTAAAAGAGCCCCTAGCCTGCGGGATAATCTAGTGAAAGCAGATGTTGGCACAAACACCATCACAAGGCAAAGTTTCCTAGGCACACCAAGGGAGGGTACTTTCCCCTGCCTGCATTGTATCCAATGCAACAATGTCCAGAAAGGGAATGTTGTTAGACACCCACATTCTGGAAAGGAATTTAAAATCAGAGGATACTTCACGTGTGACTCCGCCTATGTGATATATGTGATAAAATGCCCATGCGGACTACTATATGTGGGGGAAACATCACAACCGATTAGGGATCGAGTGTCTAAACATAAATCCACCATCCGCTGCAATAATCTCCTGCTACCACTACCCCCATCACTTTCATGCATTAAAACACAACATCGCACAGTTGAAGTTTCAGGTTCTGGAGCAAGTCCCTAAGCAACGCAGGGGGGGCAACAGAATACTCATGCTTAAGAAACGTGAGGCATACTGGATCCACACGTTGGATACACTATCACCTAAAGGACTAAATAGGGAATATGAATTGTCAGCATTCACATGATGACAGGGCTCACGGTACCGAATTCCTGGTATTCATTGATGCGAATATCCTGTATAATATGTTTGAAAATACTGACTGATATTTTTGTCTTTTAGAGCCGTCTGTATTAATGATGATTGGCACATCACGAACGATCACCAGAGCCAGCACCACCTGTCGTGCCACCCTTCACCACGGATACATGTTTTTATGTGCACGGCACCTCGGTCACGGACTTTTACCACTCTAATAAGTCCATTTCTATAGACCACGAGGTACCGCACAGCATGCACGCATCACGTTCAATATCCCACAGGCACTTTTAAGTACATTACGTATGACACCTTGTACTTTTCAGTCTATCTATCCCAGTGGATGCCCACTCCTGTTTATCTTATACTCCTCCCCCTTGCTCCTCCTACTCCAAGTCCCCTCCCATCCCCGAGGAATAATTATACTTTTCACATAAAAACATACACTACATATGCCCACAGCCACGGTCTTTACTTACAACGTGCCCACACATATTAAATATACTTTTACAAAGGGCAACGCTATAACGCTGTCACAGTGGAACGCATATCCACAAGGTGAAACGCACGGCCATGCATTTCCGGACGCTAGAACGTCACATCCGGTCTAGGCGCCCTAACACGGCGCATGAGCGGTATTTAAATAGCGCGCACTCCACATACTCCACAGACTAGCGGCGGACACCGCGTCTGTGAGGGTAACTGATACACGAGGCGGCTCCTCTCCAGGTATGTTCTGACACGCTCTAGCGTTACATATACATTTAGCCTTATTGAGACTGATGGATGTTATTGCATTCCCCCCTAGCCCCCGTTTCTATGCCGGCAACTCCCCTCCAGGTATGACCTGATACGCTGTTACACAGCATTTGTAAGTAATTCCATATATACAGATAATCCTCTTTATTACATTTCTCATAGCCTTTACCTAAGTGCTGGCCCTCCCCAGTTAGGCTATTTCCTCTGACGACGTATATGACATATATGAGGTAATAACTTTTAAAAGGGATGATTACGGAACATAGACCCAATATAATATACAATAAATCTACATGAACCTCTCTCCTCCTCTGTTATTCTCAATTCCAGCTCCTAAGCACTTTGCATACCACCAATATATACCACGTTACCACCAGGCAGTCATTTACTGTGAGTATTCACTCCATTCTATTTGGGCTACAACACCTATAAGCCCCTGCTATACTACGACACATTTCTGTCCTCTTCTTATGCTCCATTAGGCACAATCTATGATCTGTATTCTAACCAAAGATATGGTTAACACACACTAAAAGGCACAGCACGGTATGTGTATCCTTAGAGTTAATAAAGTGTCGGACTAGTATGTATATGCATATATCCACTGCAATACTGTATCTATGATATATATTTTTTGTATATTTGGCTATTATTAGAAATTATGTATATACTTTTGTTTCTTTATGTATTTGTTTTGGTTTACACACTGTATAATTGTTATTTTGAATATTGTAGTGACTGATGAAAGCTCGTTAAGGGCTGAAACGTTCTCCCCTCCAGCCTTTACCTAAGTGCTGGCCCTCCCCAGTTAGGCTATTTCCTCTGACGACGTATATGACATATATGAGCTCCTAAGCACTTTGCATACCACCAATATATACCACGTTACCACCAGGCAGTCATTTACTGCACAATCTATGATCTGTATTCTAACCAAAGATATGGTTAACACACACTAAAAGGCACAGCACGTGACTGATGAAAGCTCGTTAAGGGCTGAAACGTTTCCAGTGCTACTCCAATACCATTAAATTTATCAAACTAAAAGATTTAAGTTGAGTGCGAGACTTTTTTATTGTTTACTGTATGGTTTGGGAACCTAGTCTCTGCACCGAAAATACAGCTGTGCACACGGCGTTTATATAGAATTGTAAAATTAGGCCTGGTCATTAAGGTCAAAATTGGATCGGTCGCTAAGGGGTTTAGAAAGCAAGTGAGCAGAATGTACCAGAACAGGATGACACCAGGACTATTAATGGTGAGCGGTAGCCCGGTCGCTCCACGCTGTAGGATGATTCCGATCACACTCAATTATTTGCGTTGTCCATCAGGACTCTACAGAATTTCCAGGGATATGATGACATAATGGCATGCTCTTATCGCCTCTGTGCCTTTTCAATGAGACGTTTACCAGCAGAGGGAGGAGACGACTTATCATACGGAAATCTTCTCTGAGAGTAAATGAGGTGTAAATTTATAAAGACGCTTGTTATGTTGGAAATGCACATCTGTTCAGCGGTGATACAGGGCAAGGCTTACAAATATCATAATTCTGCCATTTCTACAATGGGCTTCCTTAAAGAAAAACTCTGGCAAAAAAAAGGATCAACCTTGCTCCCCCTATCTTACACCCTACCAGCCCAAAGGAAATTTTAGATCACAGGGTACACTTGTACAGTGTCCCCAGTTACTAAAGCTTCTATAAGCAATACTAGTTGGAGAGTTCTATAAATCATGTGAACTGAAGCTTGCCCCTATAAAAAATACTAGTCAGCACAGTTCCCCAAACTCAGTGCCACTTAGAAAATGCCCCCACACTGTGTTCCAAATTATTATGCAAATTGGATTTAAGTGTCATAAAGATTTAATTGTTTTGTTTTTCAAATAAAGTCGTGGATGGTATTGTGTGTCAGGGCTCAATGGATCACTGAAATCAATCTTAAACACGTGATAATTAGTTTTCCAGGTGATTCTAATGAAAGGAAAACTACTTAAAAATGATGTTCCACATTATTAAGCAGGCCACAGGTTTCAAGTAACATGGGAAAGGCAAAGGATCTCTCTGATGCAGAAAAGCATCAAATAGTGCAATGCCTTGGTCAAGGGATGAGAACATTAGATATTTCCCGAAAACTTAAGCGTGATCATCGTATTGTTAAGAGATTTGTGGCTGAATCTGAGCACAGACGTGTTCGTGCTGATAAAGGCAGAATGAGGAAGGTTTCTGCCAGGCCAGTTCATCGGATTAAGAGAGCAGCTGCTAAAAAGCCATTACAAACCAGCAAACAGATATTTGAAGCTGCTGGTGCCTCTGGAGTCCCCCGAACCTCAAGGTGTAGGATCCTTCAAAGGCTTTCTTTGGTTCATAAACCTACTATTCGGCCACCCCTAAACACTGTTCTCAAGCGGAAACGGTTGCAGTGGGCCCAGACATACATGAAGACTAATTTTCAAACAGTCTTGTTTACTGATGAGTGTCAAGCAACCCTGGAGGGTCCAGATGGATGGAGTAGTGGATGGCCCTCATGTCCCAACAAGGCTGTGACATCAGTAAGGAGGTGGAGGAGTCATGTTTTGGGCCGGAGTCATGGTGAAAGAGCTGGTAGGGCCCTTTAAGATTCCTGAAGGTGTGAAAATGACCTCTGCAAAGTATGTAGAATTTCTGACTGACCACTTTCTTCCATGGTATGAAAAGCAGAAACGTGCCTTCAGGAGCAAAATCGTCTTCATGCATGACAATGCACCATCTCATGCTGCAAAGAATATCTCTGAGTCATTGGCTGCTATGGGCATAAAAGGAGATAAACTCATTGTGGTGCCACCATTTTCCCCTGACCTCAATCCTATAGAGAACCTTTGGAGTATCATCAAGCAAAAGATCTATGAGGGTGGGAGTTAACATCAAAACAACAGCTCTGGGAGGCTATTCTGACTTCATGCAAAGAAATACAAGCAGAAACTCTCCAAAAACTCACAAGTTCAATGGATGCAAGAATTGTGAAGGTGATATCAAAGAAGGGTTCCTATGTTAACTTGTAACTTGGCCTGTTAGGATGTTCGGGAGTTAAATAGCTTTTTTGTTCAGTGAATGTGACCTCCTAATGCTAATTCAACAAATTACCATTTTCAGTTCTTTAAAACATCAAATTTTTGGAAATTCTACTGTGCCTAATAATTTGGAACAGTGCATTTTGAGTTTTTAGTCATTTTGGAGATTATTCTGTTATCATTGGGAGTTTTTTTCAATAAAATTCGATGTATACTCTAAAGGGTGATGACTTTTATTAGACTGACTGTCATTTGCACCGACCATTTAGAAAAATCCGAGAAAAATGTCATTTGCATAATAATTTAGAACAGGGTGTTAAACAGTGAGATCAAATACAAAGTGCCTCTCATAATACCACAAGCTATACAGTACTACTAAACTGTCTGGGAAAAAAAACAGTGCAAGTCACAGAATGTACCTCCATTTTCCCCCAAAATAAGACCTACCCTGAAAAAAAAGCCCTAACATGATTTTTCAGGCTTTTTGGAGTATACATAAAATATAAACCCTACTCCAAAAATAAGCCCTAGTTACTGTTCAATAAGAAAGTGTCCAGGTAGCTAAAATAGGTAAAGAATACAGCCTAGCCCTTCATCAAAGAAAGCGGACTCCCCCCAAAAGAATTGCACTCATCAGACCCTAAACAATTAGTGTTGGCAAGTGCTGATGGTGGATGGGTTCTCACCCAAAGATCTACGTCACTGTCAATTCCCTCGCCTCTCCAGCTCTCATACACAGATCTAGTACCAGTATTACTCCGCACTCGAACGCCAGCGTTCTTTCTGCTTCCGGTCACTAGAGGGGGCAGCCGCTGTCAGTGGGACCTGACAGTGATGCAGATTTGTGTGTAACTGCCCATCCACTCACTAACTATACCGTAATTGTTTTGGGTCTGATGAGTGCAATTCTTTTGAGGGTAAATCAATATTAGCATTCAGTCCAAGTACATAGAAAATCATTGTAAGTTTAAGTAGGTAATTTAAACCATAGTAAACACGGTATGCACGCACCACTATAGGACTGGTATATATGGTTTTGCACCATGACAACAGCAGACCAGATAAGAAAATGTGCAACTGAACCAGTAATAGGAATAAACACAATTGTATTAACACAATTTAGATAAAATACCATTTATTGAAAAATGCAGATTAAAATATAAATATATCAATTAGCCAGTGGAAGGCAGCAAATAACATCAAATAATTAATCAAATGATAAGACCTCAGATTCCAAAAGAAATTTATACCACATCTATTTGTCATATACATGTGAGGTAAAATTCCTTTTGGAAATTGTAGGTTTTATCATTTGATGAATACTCCACTTAGGGTTACTACAGTAATTTATATGTTCATACCTTTCCCTATTTATTTTTTTATGTAGTGCCATCTACTGGATAATTTCTCTATTTATATTTTAATTAGAATTTTTCAATAAACTATATTTTATCTAAGTTTTGTTAATACATTTTCTTGTGCTCATTATTGTTCATGGAATATAAGATATCCTTTGAAAATAAGCCCTAGCACATCTTTTGGAGCAAAAAATGATATAAGACCCTGTCTTATTTTCTCAGAAACACGGTGTGAACAGTGCGTTCAATTATTGTACAAGCTGGAGAGAACCCCCATAAACAGTATCTGATAGAGAATTCTGCCATAAATTGTACAAAGCTAAAACCACAACACACAAGATCGGCAAAAATATAAAATAGTAAGATCAATCAATATAATATAAACATCTTTATAAAAATACAATATCTATATGTATAAATATATACATATATGAAATAAATCAAGTGTGTGGCAGAATCAAGAAAGTGGTAACCACTCAGTGAAAAGTAAAGCCAAAACCAAAGCACAGATTAGAAAGGAGGAATACCAGACAAGAAATCCGTATAATAGAAATATTTTATTAATTTTTATTTTTACATATGGCGATAAGGCAAATCATAGTAAAAAAAAATGGATTAAAACCACAACAACAACACACAACAGGGTACATAGAAAGGATAACATATAAGTTGCAGAACAGCTAATATAGAATATATAAATCCAGAATAGGTGCTAAACAAAGAGTGCCAATGAAAATGTACCAGACTATATGTCGTAGTATACAAAATACCTCGAGGGGTTAGAGTCCCGTGTGTGCACACGCGCCCCGACGCGTGTTTCAGTTTGACAATTGACAGACTTCCCTCATAAAACAGTTTCGGGACAGAATGCTGCCATAAACAGTGTCAGACAGAGAGTGCTCCCATAAAAATCTCCAAATAAGCAGTGTTGCTAGAGTGCCCCCACAGTGTCAACTAAAGAGCACCATGTAAAACAATACAAGCCAGAAAGCACCTCCAGAAACAGTGTCCAACAGAAAGTATGCCAAGAAATATTTCCAAATAGAAATTTTCTGGAAAAACGGTGCAGGCTAAATAGCACCTTTATATACAGTGGTTGAAAGAGAGTGCCCCCAGAAACCATGCGACTCAGAAAGGAATCCCTTTGCCAACGAGAGCCGGAAGTTAACTCACATGACGTACAAGCCAGAGAGTGCCCTCAAATGCAGGGCAAGCAGAGAGTGTCCCCATATGAAGTGCAAGCCAGAGAGTGCCCTCAAATGCAGCGCAAGCCGAGAGTGTCCCCATATGAAGTGCAAGCCAGAAAGTGCCTTCATATGAAGTGCAAGTGAGAGTGCCCCCATATACAAAGCCAATTAGTGTGTTTCCTGAAAAACAGTTCAAGAGAGTGCTCCTACAAATCGTGCCTGTAAATATTGTGCTATGCAGAAATTGCCCCCCAAAACAGTGCCAGACAAAATGCCCCCATTAAGAGAACCAGCGTGCTCCCTTAAACAGTGCTAGCACGAGTGCAGCGCCCCCACTGCCGCAGGGCCGAGGGGTACCCGGTACCGGGCCTCTGAGTCTCTGCTCCGGGGTTGTCACGGCGGCTAGGCCCGGTCCGTGACCCTGCTCAGGGGCGCGCAGCAAAATGATGGTTGTGGATGGTGGTGGTGGTGCAGTGCAGTAAATAACGAGGACACCAGGTTGCAGTCTCTTTACCTCTTTACTGAAGGTCTCTGGGTCCTCAGTCCGGAATACGGTTCACCAGGCTGCGCAAGTCCGGCCGGTCCAATGGCACCTCCAGAGTTCTCTTTGCAGGTGGAAATCTGTGCCTACCTGCTAGCGCTATGTGTTGTGGTTCTTCCCTGCTGTGCTTACGGAAAGTCCCCACAACTGTTGTGTCTGTTTCTTAAGTTCCCTCACAACTCGATTAGATGATGTTCTGCTAATCCTCCGTCCCTCCCTGATGTTACGGTTAGGACGGCACCCGTATGACGGGTAGGCTCGGAGCTCTTCCGGGACCCTAGAGTCGCCCCTCTCCACAAGTTGCCCCCCAAGACTGCATAGGTGATTTAGGTGAGACAGCCCGCCTATGACTGACTGTCCTTCCGTTGGTTTGAAGTATTGCCTGAAGCTGAATATAGTAATACTTCCTCGGCGTTCCGGCCGCCGGTTGTGCGCCTCATTAGGATGTTGCCTCGGTCTTACAGCACGACTCCTACTGGTATTTCTCCTTCTTGCTTTGATCTCGTTTCTCACTCAGCACAATATATCTCGCTTCTGTTCCTTTCTTAGGGCACCGCCGCTATGCTGAGCAGGCACGGTCCCGTGACGTTCCTTCTTGTAGCCAGGCCTCTGTCAGGGTCCCAAACCTGACAGGGACCCTACCGAATCTTCCCCCACAACACCACCTGCCACAAGGTGTTGCCTGGTTCCAACCCAGTCAGCTTTCTCACTAACTTCCTGCCTGACCCCCAGTTTACCCACACGGTGAGGAGTGGCCTAATAAATAGCACCCTTAGCTCCCCCTGGAGGCCCGACTGTGAAATGTATTGGTGTATGTGATACCTGGTCAGAGGAACTCCTTCAGTGCCATCAGACGTACCATAGCCCCCCTTAGCGGCGGAGCCACAGTACTGCAACGACCAGGACTCTGGGGCGCTGCACGAGCTTTCTGCTGCACCCCCGTATGTAGTATTCACCCTGGGTGACTGAGGAAAATGGCTGATAGTAGTCAGATAATAAACCTGTTCTTCGTGTTCTTTTGTTTTTCTGTTTTACAGAGAGATATGAATTCCTGGCGTGTCACCCACAAGCGGTTCGGGGAAATATCTGGTTATTCTACATGGTGACATGGGATATTACACAACCCCGGCAGTCCCCGACTGAGGCCGGTGCCTCCGCCGCAGCCCTAGGCCGCCATCCGCTGATACCACGGAGATTGTTATTATTTCTTTGTAGAGCTACATTGATTCCATGAGAATACACAGCATAGACGTATTTACATTCAGAGCTTTCTCAGCAATTTTCTGCTCCTGGGAAAGCTGGGTGACAACCAATATGGCAGCCATCATTGCTTATTGTCACCCTGCTTTTTTTGGCTGTACAGGCAACAGTGAGAAAACTGCCATATTATTAATAATATTACACTCGAGAGCCCTGGAAACACAGCTGTGTGTTCAAATTCAAATTGTCATGATGTCTTTTGTGACAAAGGGGCAGACACTGTTTCCAGCCACTTTAGAGTATGTCCGCACATTTTGAAGCCATTTTTAAGCTAAGCCCCTCTCACAATAATAATAATAATAATAATAAATAATAATATTGTTTCTTTATTCGTTAGTCATTTTACATTACTTAAACCCGCAGTTTGCCCATAGCAACAGATCAGGCCACAACTTATATTTCCAACAGGTTTTTTTTTTTCCCTAGCAACCAGTCACATCACAGCTTTCACTTGCCAAGCAGCTCTAGAAAAATGATACCTGGAGTCTGATTGGTTGGGAGGAAATTAATGTAAATATATAGGGATGGTTTTAGTGCCTCTAGTGGTAACACAGGGAGTATATGCCTCAGCAAATAGGCTATTACTATGGGCTCAGTAAGTGGGCGGGTCCAGAGATCATAACTGTGGCCAATGAGGTAAACTGACAGGAGAGGCTGCTGGGGGAAGGTTCTGGAAGTTTCTGAGGAAAGAGGAATGGAGGGAGGAAGGATGAGGATAAGGATGAGGATAAGGATGAGGATAAGGATACTTTCACATTGCGTTCTTGCACCTGTCACAAAACGCGATTTGGATGTATGTGCCGATGGGGCCATAGACTGCAATGGTGGCGGCAGAGCGAATGTGTGCATTTCCAAGCATGTACAGTGGGGCAAAAAAGTATTTAGTCAGTCAGCAATAGTGCAAGTTCCACCACTTAAAATGATGAGAGGCGTCTGTAATTTACATCATAGGTAGACCTCAACTATGGGAGACAAACTGAGAAAAAAAAATCCAGAAAATCACATTGTCTGTTTTTTTATCATTTTATTTGCATTTTATGGTGGAAAATAAGTATTTGGTCAGAAACAAACAATCAAGATTTCTGGCTCTCACAGACCTGAAACTTCTTCTTTAAGAGTCTCCTCTTTCCTCCACTCATTACCTGTAGTAATGGCACCTGTTTAAACTTGTTATCAGTATAAAAAGACACCTGTGCACACCCTCAAACAGTCTGACTCCAAACTCCACTATGGTGAAGACCAAAGAGCTGTCAAAGGACACCAGAAACAAAATTGTAGCCCTGCACCAGGCTGGGAAGACTGAATCTGCAATAGCCAACCAGCTTGGAGTGAAGAAATCAACAGTGGGAGCAATAATTAGAAAATGGAAGACATACAAGACCACTGATAATCTCCCTCGATCTGGGGCTCCACGCAAAATCCCACCCCGTGGGGTCAGAATGATCACAAGAACGGTGAGCAAAAATCCCAGAACCACGCGGGGGGACCTAGTGAATGAACTGCAGAGAGCTGGGACCAATGTAACAAGGCCTACCATAAGTAACACACTACGCCACCATGGACTCAGATCCTGCAGTGCCAGACGTGTCCCACTGCTTAAGCCAGTACATGTCCGGGCCCGTCTGAAGTTTGCTAGAGAGCATTTGGATGATCCAGAGGAGTTTTGGGAGAATGTCCTATGGTCTGATGAAACCAAACTGGAACTGTTTGGTAGAAACACAACTTGTCGTGTTTGGAGGAAAAAGAATACTGAGTTGCATCCATCAAACACCATACCTACTGTAAAGCATGGTGGTGGAAACATCATGCTTTGGGGCTGTTTCTCTGCAAAGGGGCCAGGACGACTGATCCGGGTACATGAAAGAATGAATGGGGCCATGTATCGTGAGATTTTGAGTGCAAACCTCCTTCCATCAGCAAGGGCATTGAAGATGAAACGTGGCTGGGTCTTTCAACATGACAATGATCCAAAGCACACCGCCAGGGCAACGAAGGAGTGGCTTCGTAAGAAGCATTTCAAGGTCCTGGAGTGGCCTAGCCAGTCTCCAGATCTCAACCCTATAGAAAACCTTTGGAGGGAGTTGAAAGTCCGTGTTGCCAAGCGAAAAGCCAAAAACATCACTGCTCTAGAGGAGATCTGCATGGAGGAATGGGCCAACATACCAACAACAGTGTGTGGCAACCTTGTGAAGATTTACAGAAAACGTTTGACCTCTGTCATTGCCAACAAATGATATATTACAAAGTATAGAGATGAAATTTTGTTTCTGACCAAATACTTATTTTCCACCATAAAATGCAAATAAAATGATAAAAAAACAGACAATGTGATTTTCTGGATTTTTTTTTCTCAGTTTGTCTCCCATAGTTGAGGTCTACCTATGATGTAAATTACAGACGCCTCTCATCTTTTTAAGTGGTGGAACTTGCACTATTGCTGACTGACTAAATACTTTTTTGCCCCACTGTATGTCTACTGGAGACAGGATAGAGGTAGCAGGAAAGTGACAGAGGCAGCTGAGGAGTATGGTGGCCGCTCAGGCTGAGTGGGGGACGTGTTATAACACAGATTGGGTGAACTCCATTCAGGATTAGCTATTTTACCTCAGGTAACAGTTTAGTTTAAGCAAACCAAAAAAGACCAAAACCTACCCCTAAAATCATCAATCTTTATTAATAATTACATATAATTCCAAAATATATCAAGTGAGATAAAAATACATCCCTATTGGGGCCCCCCAGGGATAGGGAAACAATTCTTGTCTAAAGGTACTGTCATGATTCTCAATGGCGAGAGAACATAGCCCAGCATATATGAGAACTAGCTCTTGGAAGATGGAAACTATACTGACCATGAACTAAACCTGCCGCACAACTAGAAGTGGCCGGGTAGCATGCCTACGTTTTTTATCCCTAGATGCCCAGCGCCAGCCGGAGAACTACCTAATCCTAGCAGAGGAAAAGACAGTCCTGGCTCACCTCTAGAGAAATTTTCCCAAAAGGCAGACAGAGGCCCCCACATATATTGGCGGTGATTTTAGATGAAATGACAAACGTAGTATGAAAATAGGTTTAGCAAAATCGAGGTCCGCTTACTAGATAGCATGAAGACAGAAAGGGCACTTTCATGGTCAGCAGAAAACCCTATCAAAACACCATCCAGAAATTACTTTAAGACTCTAGCATTAACTCATAACACCAGAGTGGCAATTTCCGCTCACAAGAGCTTTCCAGACACAGTAACGAAACAGCAGCTGTGAACAGGAACAAAATGCAAAAACACACAAGGACAAAAGTCCAACTTAGCTAGGAGTTGTCTAGTAGCAGGAACATGCACAGAAGGCTTCTGATTACATTGTTGACCGGCATGAAACTGACAGAGGAGCAAGGTTATATAGCGACTCCCACATCCTGATAGGAGCAGGTGAACAGAGGGGATGATGCACACAAGTACAATTCCACAAGTGGCCACCGGGGGAGCCCAGAATCCAATTTCACAACAAGGTACCCTCTATGGAAATTTTGTTGTGATACCGGAAAAAAACCAAATAGAAAAAATGAAAAAAGTTTTTTAAAGCAATAATAAAAAATTATCAAAAATGAAATGATCAAAAATTGAAAAAAAGAAACAAGAGCTTTCTGGATACAATATACCTCTACTGGCCCTAATAGGCCCTGGAAACTCTTATCCTTCCTAACAGCGGAGGTTGGCACCCTGTAATGCGATATGGCGCCCCCGCTCAACGGCAGCTGTCCCTAATATCCCTGGGTTATCCCTAATAAACTAATGATCACAGACAACAGACATACATATATGGATCAAGTTAGATCCACAATAATCAATGGGTACACCTCTATATGTTCCTCACAGTAAGCTACCACTATTCCATCCACCAGAATGTCTATGGAGAATAAATAGTATATGGTATACACTGTGGAATGCAGCTTGATATAACCATCTAATAATGCGCCTGCCAGCCCTCTCTATTATTCACTGTGCTGACTATGGGCTGTGTTATGGACCTGGTGGTTAGGAGCACCCGAAATGACCTGATGGTTAAAACAGAAAACCTGGGACAAGCTCTGAGGAGGTGGTAACTCTACTGACCGCAATCCCTAATCCTATCACACACACTAGAAATAGCCGTGGAGCGTACCTAACTCTCCCTAGACGCCTCTTCACAGCCTAAGAGCTAACTACCCCTAAAGATAGAAATAGCAGCCTACCTTCCCTCAGAGAAATTCCCCAAAGTAAAGGTAGCCCCCCACAAATATTAACTGTGAGTTAAGAGGGAAGTAAACACAGGAATGAAACAGATTTTAGCAAAGGAGGCCGAATCTTCTCTAGATAGACAGAGGATAGGAAAGCGAACTATGCGGTCAGTATTAAAAACTACAAAAACCACGCAGAGTGTGCAAAAAGACCTCCACACCGACTCACGGTGTGGAGGTGCAGCTCTGCACCCCCAGAGCTTCCAGCTAGCAAAGAAATATCATAATAGCAAGCTGGACTAGAAACATAGCATATGCTGAAAAATATATTAAAAAACCGATGAACAGCAAATGACTAGCAAGGACTTAGCTTCTGCTGGAGTAGACAGGTCATCTGAGAAATCCAAGAGAGATCTGAACCAGTACTGAGACATTGACAGCTGGCATGAACTAACGACCTGGGCAGAGTTAAATAGGGAAGCCAGCAGAAGCAATAAACGAGGGCAGCTGAGAAAGCCAACCTCAAAGATCAGCAGTTCCACTCAAAGCCACCAGAGGGTGTCCAAGGACAGAACTCACCAAAGTACCATTCACGACCACAGGAGGGAGCCCGAGAACGGAATTCACAACAGGGCTGCCATTCTAACAGTACAGGTACATGTATATAAAGATTGTGCTAATACTAGTTTAGCTACCTGTGTAACGTATCTTCACAAAAATGTAACTGCAAAAATCCAGATAGCCTTAATAGGCCAATCAAATATATCCACACAGCTCCACGTTATACAGAGGAACATATCTAAGTAAAGTGCTTCATATGTTAAACAAATGACACATAATTTGTTCCCATGTCATGAATACATAGCTCATAACCATCACTTAGCTCATTATTCCTGGGTATTCCCTTCAGGCTGCCATGCAAATGCATCGGCTCACACGCTGTCCCAACGCGTTTCTCCCCCGTTATCCAAGGGGGTTCATCAGGGGACCTTCAGATTAACAGTCCTTAATAGGTCATAGAGCTATAGACAGACATAGTAAGTCTATGCCCAGCGCTTTATTATCCACTGTCTTTTATAAGGTTGGATGCTGTAATCTCCACCCACCTTCATTAGGCTGAGCGTCCCAACATCTCGGACTCTATTATGCACGTGTTGTGCTGTGTCCGGAACTAACACTGCCCTTAGTGATGATGTCACGCATAATGTGTGGAACGCATATGCGCTCCACCATGTACGCAGCCGCAGAGTCATCCTCTGTTTCTAGGAGACAGACGCCTTCCTAGCTCTTCACACCTGCTAATAGACTGCGCAGGCGCGCGCGCCCTCACATATCTCCGTATGTTAACTATAGACATCTGCTACCAAATTTTAATGGACACCACTAACTAGTACATGTGCCCAAACAGAAATGTAACCAATAGAGCACAGTATGCAAACGAGAGTGGATATAAATGCATTATCGCATAGTGGAAGCTTTTTCAGATGCACGCATTAACTCATAAATATTCTTGCCCGCATATTAACCTATAACCAATCTAATCAACTCCGACTCAATAACGGATGTACACATCCAGGGGTAATCCTACCAACTGGAGTTAATAACAACCTATTAATAGGTATCTGGCTATATTGTTTTCTCGCATGGGGAATGTATCAACACCATAATCGTTAAATGAAGCTAGAAAAGGTCAACTGTTCATTAAGTCCTTTTGGATGGACTGTGTCCAACCAGAATATCCACCTAGTCTCTCTTTGTAGGATTTTTTTGTCCCAATCTCCTTGACGAACTGAAGGTTCCACTACTTCAATCGTCCTAAACGTAACAGACCCCAGATCTCCCCCATGATGCATATTCACATGACGCGCTAGCGGTGTATCTCTCTTGTTACGTATATCGCCCAGGTGTTCACCAATGCCCACTCTGAATTGCCTCTTGGTTTTGCCGATGTAGTTCAATGGGCAAATGCACGTGCATAAGTAGATGACTCCAACCGTCTTTCAATTTGCAAAATGTTTGTTATTATATGTTCTGTTAGTAACTGTGCTCGTGAACGTATTAGATGGCGTTACATACCGGCAATAGCTACAGTGTCCACACCTAAAGGTCCCTTTCGACCTATTGTCCAGCCACGTACCCTCTTTTTTAGGGGGGGGCATAGTGGCTATTGACAAGCTGGTCTTTTATGGATTTCCCTCTTCTATAGGTCACCGACGGTCTAGGTGTGATCCATTTTGCAATGTCAGAGTCACTTCTCAGCACATTCCAGTGCTTTCTAAGTATATGCATAACCTTGGGGTTTTGGTCGTCAAACGTGCCTATTAGTCTTGTGAGTTTCTCTGAATCCTGTACTTTTTTCGTCGTCAAGAGAGATGTCCTGTCAGTCCTAAGTGCATTATGATATGCTCTTTTTATTACTGGCCCTGGGTAGCCACAGTCTCTAAATCTATCAGTGAGGTCTCTCGCCTTAACACAAAAATCAGCTGTCCCTGAACAGTTCCTTCTAAGCCGAAGGAACTGGCCTTTTGGAATACCTTGTTTTTAGTTTCAATAATTTTTATTTTCAGTAACATATCAATTGAACAACAGATTCCCTTACAAGGGAGTTCAGTAGGCTTCAAACTAAACAAAGAGGAAAAACCATACATACATTAACTCAGATTCAAAGATACAAATATGACGAGACAAGAACATGGGGGGACATAAAAGAGGGAAAATGGGGAGGGAAATGAGATTCTGCACTTTACTTCGCGGTAAACTGCAGTACATTTACAAGACAAGATTATACTTTGTTCCGTTTTGTGAGTTCCACCTCCCACCTCCCCGCACCCCACACAACACAAGCTCAACCCCATTGTCAACGGAATCTCTCACAGGACAATGGAGTCTCAAATAGATAAAGTCAAGGTTTGTTCAAGATTCAAGTTCATGTTAAGATCCATCCATGGTTTCCAAATTTGGTAGAAGGCCTCCCATAAATCTTCCCTAGTCGCGTGTATACGTCCATATAAGAGAATTGAATTAATTTTATCTCTAACTGTTTGGACAGAGAGAAATGGCGTCCTCCAGTTGGTAGCTATATGCAGCTTAGCGGCCATAAGCAACTGGCTTATCAGCCTGTGGAATTTGTTAGAAAATCCTAGGTACTTGGCTCCCAAGAGGAATGTGGTCGGGTCAGGTTGTATTGCCCCGCCATACATTTTTTCAATTATTAATCCTACTTCCCGCCACATAGTCGAGGCTATCGGACATTCCCACCAGATATGCTTCATATCTCCCACTGCGTCACATCCTCTAAAGTAGGGTTGAGCGACTTTCATTTTTTTAAGATCGAGTCGGGTTTTGGGAAACCCGATTTTGTCCAGAGTCGAGTCGAGTGCAGTCGGCCGATTGTCGCTAAAAGTCGGGGATCGACCGAAACACGAAACCCAATGCAAGTCAATGGGGAAGCATAGTCGGCAGTGAGTGGAGGCCAGGAAAACACCTACAGTGCCCATTTTAATGCCAAAAACATCCATTCTTGTTTCTGAAGCTTGTCAATCTTAATTAACTTTATAATAATAGTTGGGCATTGGAACTTGGGGGTCATTTGGCAAAAGTTGTTGGGGGTAGGGCTGGTTCAAGGTTTTAATGGGCCCAGGAAACGTGGACTACGTCACGGCGGTGGAGCAGGGAGAGGTAAGTATTTCAACGTTGCAAGTGCTGTGATCCTGAGCAACCAGGGGGGGCCCACTCGTTCGCATTGGCACTGGCACAGGGCCCCTCAAAGTATGGCGGTGTGTTTGCATGGCGGGGGCATCTCCCACCAGCAGCGACACTTTTGCGTACTCTGAGGGGCCCTGTGCCAGTGACGTCGCCAACGAGTATGCCCCCCCCACCTGATGAAGGAACCTGCACTTTCATCTGCACCTTCCTCTTTGTCCCTGTGTAAGGTGGTGTAACATGCGGGAAGGGGAACCTTACTTTCAGCAGGGTCAGATTCTGGCTGTGTAGAGTGCAAGGGGAATGTAGTGGTCTAGGTCAATGTACCAGCAGACTCATCTAGCAGTGGCTGGGCAATGGGCAGGATGAGGAGGAAACAGATATAGGGCCAAAGAATAAATTAGGCTAAATGCAGTTCAAAATTGGTAACAGGACTAAACAGGCGGCATTGCTTTGTTCAGTGGAGTAGCAAACCCAAGAGCAGCAAACACTTTTTCAAGGGCCCAACCACACCAGTAGGCCAAATGCAGTTTAATATCTGATACTATAGGCCAAAAGCCAGAAGGTAGAAGCTCAGCTGTATTCAGTTGAGGACAAACACCAGGCAGGGGCAGACACCGTTAGTAGGCCCTAAACACCATTTTTTTTTTAAATAAACAGCACTTAATGAGAGCCAGAAGGTTGAAGCTCAGCTGTATTCAGTTGAGGACAACACCAGGGAGGGGCAGACACCGTTAGTAGGCCCTAAACACCATTTTTTTAAAACACAGCACTTAATGATAGCCAGAAGGTAGAAGCTCAGCTTTATTCAGTTGAGGACAACACCAGGGAGGGGCAGACACCGTTAGTAGGCCGGAACCACCAATTTGTTTAAAAGCAGCAGTTAATCAGAGCCAGAAGGTAGAAGCTCAGCTTTATTCAATTGAGGACAACACCAGGGAGGGGCAGACACCGTTAGTAGGCCCTAACCACCAATTTTTAAAAACACAGCACTTAATGATAGCCAGAAGGTAGAAGCTCAGCTTTATTCAGTTGAGGACAACACCAGGGAGGGGCAGACACCGTTAGTAGGCCGGAACCACCAATTTGTTTAAAAACAGCAGTTAATCAGAGCCAGAAGGTAGAAGCTCAGCTTTATTCAGTTGAGGACAACACCAGGGAGGGGCAGACACCGTTAGTAGGCCCTAACCACCAATTTTTAAAAGCACAGCACTTAATGATAGCCAGAAGGTAGAAGCTCAGCTTTATTCAGTTGAGGACAACACCAGGGAGGGGCAGACACCGTTAGTAGGCCGGAACCACCAATTTGTTTAAAAACAGCAGTTAATCAGAGCCAGAAGGTAGAAGCTCAGCTTTATTCAGTTGAGGACAACACCAGGGAGGGGCAGACACCGTTAGTAGGCCCTAACCACCAATTTTTAAAAACACAGCACTTAATGATAGCCAGAAGGTAGAAGCTCAGCTTTATTCAGTTGAGGACAACACCAGGGAGGGGCAGACACCGTTAGTAGGCCGGAACCACCAATTTGTTTAAAAACAGAAGTTAATCAGAGCCGGAAGGTAGAAGCTCAGCTTTATTCAGTTCAGGACAACACCAGGCAGGGGCAGACACCGTTAGTAGGCCGGAACCACCAATTTGTTTAAAAACAGCAGTTAATCAGAGCCAGAAGGTAGAAGCTCAGCTTTATTCAGTTGAGGACAACACCAGGCAGGGGCAGACACCGTTAGTAGGCCGGAACCACCAATTTGTTTAAAAACAGCAGTTAATCAGTGCCAGAAGGTAGAAGCTCAGCTTTATTCAGTTGAGGACAACACCAGGCAGGGGCAGACACCGTTAGTAGGCCGGAACCACCAATTTGTTTAAAAACAGCAGTTAATCAGAGCCAGAAGGTAGAAGCTCAGCTTTATTCAGTTGAGGACAACACCAGGGAGGGGCAGACACCGTTAGTAGGCCGGAACCACCAATTTGTTCAAAAACAGCAGTTAATCAGAGCCAGAAGGTAGAAGCTCAGCTTTATTCAGTTGAGGACAACACCAGGCAGGGGCAGACACCGTTAGTAGGCCCTAAACACCATTTTTTAAAAACACAGCACTTAATGAGAGCCAGAAGGTAGAAGCTCAGCTGTATTCAGTTGAGGACAAACACCAGGGAGCAGCAAACAGAGTATTAGGCCCCATCCAGCAATTTAAAAAAAAAAAAAAAAAAAAAAAAAGCTTAATAAGAACCAGAAGGTAGAAGCTCAGCTTTATTCAGTTGAGGACAACACCAGGGAGAGGCAGACACCGTTAGTAGGCCGGAACCACCAATTTTTTTAAAAACAGCAGTTAATCAGAGCCGGAAGGTAGAAGCTCAGTTTTATTCAGTTGAGGACAACACCAGGCAGGGGCAGACACCGTTAGTAGGCCGGAACCACCAATTTGTTTAAAAACAGCAGTTAATCAGAGCCAGAAGGTAGAAGCTCAGCTTTATTCAGTTGAGGACAACACCAGGCAGGGGCAGACACCGTTAGTAGGCCCTAAACACCATTTTTTAAAAACACAGCACTTAATGAGAGCCAGAAGGTAGAAGCTCAGCTGTATTCAGTTGAGGACAAACACCAGGGAGCAGCAAACAGAGGTATTAGGCCCCATCCAGCAATTTAAAAAAAAAAAAAAAGCTTAATAAGAACCAGAAGGTAGAAGCTCAGCTTTATTCAGTTGAGGACAACACCAGGGAGGGGCAGACACCGTTAGTAGGCCGGAACCACCAATTTGTTTAAAAACAGCAGTTAATCAGAGCCGGAAGGTAGAAGCTCAGCTTTATTCAGTTGAGGACAACACCAGGCAGGGGCAGACACCGTTAGTAGGCCGGAACCACTAATTTGTTTAAAAACAGCAGTTAATCAGAGCCAGAAGGTAGAAGCTCAGCTTTATTCAGTTGAGGACAACACCAGGCAGGGGCAGACACCGTTAGTAGGCCGGAACCACCAATTTGTTTAAAAACAGCAGTTAATCAGAGCCAGAAAGTAGAAGCTCAGCTTTATTCAGTTGAGGACAACACCAGGCAGGGGCAGACACCGTTAGTAGGCCCTAAACACCATTTTTTTAAAACACAGCACTTAATGAGAGCCAGAAGGTAGAAGCTCAGCTGTATTCAGTTGAGGACAAACACCAGGGAGCAGCAAACAGAGGTATTAGGCCCCATCCAGCAATTTAAAAAAAAAAAAAAAAAAAAAAAAAAAAAAGCTTAATAAGAACCAGAAGGTAGAAGCTCAGCTTTATTCAGTTGAGGACAACACCAGGGAGGGGCAGACAACGTTAGTAGGCCGGAACCACCAATTTGTTTAAAAACAGCAGTTAATCAGAGCCGGAAGGTAGAAGCTCAGCTTTATTCAGTTGAGGACAACACCAGGCAGGGGCAGACACCGTTAGTAGGCCGGAACCACCAATTTGTTTAAAAACAGCAGTTATTCAGAGCCGGAAGGTAGAAGCTCAGCTTTATTCAGTTGAGGACAACACCAGGGAGGGGCAGACACCGTTAGTAGGCCCTAACCACCAATTTTTAAAAACACAGCACTTAATGATAGCCAGAAGGTAGAAGCTCAGCTTTATTCAGTTGAGGACAACACCAGGGAGGGGCAGACACCGTTAGTAGGCCGGAACCACCAATTTGTTTAAAAACAGCAGTTAATCAGAGCCGGAAGGTAGAAGCTCAGCTTTATTCAGTTGAGGACAACACCAGGCAGGGGCAGACACCGTTAGTAGGCCGGAACCACCAATTTGTTTAAAAACAGCAGTTAATCAGAGCCAGAAGGTAGAAGCTCAGCTTTATTCAGTTGAGGACAACACCAGGGAGGGGCAGACACCGTTAGTAGGCCGGAACCACCAATTTGTTTAATAACAGCAGTTAATCAGAGCCAGAAGGTAGAAGCTCAGCTTTATTCAGTTGAGGACAACACCAGGCAGGGGCAGACACCGTTAGTAGGCCCTAAACACCATTTTTTTAAAACACAGCACTTAATGATAGCCAGAAGGTAGAAGCTCAGCTTTATTCAGTTGAGGACAACACCAGGCAGGGGCAGACACCGTTAGTAGGCCGGAACCACCAATTTGTTTAAAAACAGCAGTTAATCAGAGCCGGAAGGTAGAAGCTCAGCTTTATTCAGTTGAGGACAACACCAGGCAGGGGCAGACACCGTTAGTAGGCCGGAACCACCAATTTGTTTAAAAACAGCAGTTATTCAGAGCCGGAAGGTAGAAGCTCAGCTTTATTCAGTTGAGGACAACACCAGGGAGGGGCAGACACCGTTAGTAGGCCGGAACCACCAATTTGTTTAAAAACAGCAGTTAATCAGTGCCAGAAGGTAGAAGCTCAGCTTTATTCAGTTGAGGACAACACCAGGCAGGGGCAGACACCATTAGTAGGCCGGAACCACCAATTTGTTTAAAAACAGCAGTTAATCAGAGCCAGAAGGTAGAAGCTCAGCTTTATTCAGTTGAGGACAACACCAGGGAGGGGCAGACACCGTTAGTAGGCCGGAACCACCAATTTGTTTAATAACAGCAGTTAATCAGAGCCAGAAGGTAGAAGCTCAGCTTTATTCAGTTGAGGACAACACCAGGCAGGGGCAGACACCGTTAGTAGGCCCTAAACACCATTTTTTAAAAACACAGCACTTAATGGTAGCCAGAAGGTAGAAGCTCAGCTTTATTCAGTTGAGGACAACACCAGGGAGGGGCAGACACCGTTAGTAGGCCGGAACCACCAATTTGTTTAAAAACAGCAGTTAATCAGAGCCAGAAGGTAGAAGCTCAGCTTTATTCAGTTGAGGACAACACCAGGGAGGGGCAGACACCGTTAGTAGGCCCTAACCACCAATTTTTAAAAACACAGCACTTAATGATAGCCAGAAGGTAGAAGCTCAGCTTTATTCAGTTGAGGACAACACCAGGGAGGGGCAGACACCGTTAGTAGGCCGGAACCACCAATTTGTTTAAAAACAGCAGTTAATCAGAGCCAGAAGGTAGAAGTTCAGCTTTATTCAGTTGAGGACAACACCAGGCAGGGGCAGACACCGTTAGTAGTCCGGAACCACCAATTTGTTTAAAAACAGCAGTTAATCAGAGCCAGAAGGTAGAAGCTCAGCTTTATTCAGTTGAGGACAACACCAGGCAGGGGCAGACACCGTTAGTAGGCCGGAACCACCAATTTGTTTAAAAACAGCAGTTAATCAGAGCCAGAAGGTAGAAGCTCAGCTTTATTCAGTTGAGGACAACACCAGGCAGGGGCAGACATCGTTAATAGGCCCTAAACACCATTTTTTAAAAACACAGCACTTAATGAGAGCCAGAAGGTAGAAGCTCAGCTGTATTCAGTTGAGGACAAACACCAGGGAGCAGCAAACAGAGGTATTAGGCCCCATCCAGCAATTTAAAAAAAAAAAAAAGCTTAATAAGAACCAGAAGGTAGAAGCTCAGCTTTATTCAGTTGAGGACAACACCAGGGAGGGGCAGACACCGTTAGTAGTCCGGAACCACCAATTTGTTTAAAAACAGCAGCTAATCAGAGCCGGAAGGTAGAAGCTCAGCTTTATTCAGTTGAGGACAACACCAGGCAGGGGCAGACACCGTTAGTAGTCCGGAACCACCAATTTGTTTAAAAACAGCAGTTAATCAGAGCCAGAAGGTAGAAGCTCAGCTTTATTCAGTTGAGGACAACACCAGGCAGGGGCAGACACCGTTAGTAGGCCGGAACCACCAATTTGTTTAAAAACAGCAGTTAATCAGAGCCAGAAGGTAGAAGCTCAGCTTTATTCAGTTGAGGACAACACCAGGCAGGGGCAGACACCGTTAGTAGGCCCTAAACACCATTTTTTAAAAACACAGCACTTAATGAGAGCCAGAAGGTAGAAGCTCAGCTGTATTCAGTTGAGGACAAACACCAGGGAGCAGCAAACAGAGGTATTAGGCCCCATCCAGCAATTTAAAAAAAAAAAAAAAAAAAAAAAAAAAAAAAGCTTAATAAGAACCAGAAGGTAGAAGCTCAGCTTTATTCAGTTGAGGACAACACCAGGGAGGGGCAGACACCGTTAGTAGGCCGGAACCACCAATTTGTTTAAAAACAGCAGTTAATCAGAGCCGGAAGGTAGAAGCTCAGCTTTATTCAGTTGAGGACAACACCAGGCAGGGGCAGACACCGTTAGTAGGCCGGAACCACCAATTTGTTTAAAAACAGCAGTTAATCAGAGCCGGAAGGTAGAAGCTCAGCTTTATTCAGTTGAGGACAACACCAGGCAGGGGCAGACACCGTTAGTAGGCCGGAACCACCAATTTGTTTAAAAACAGCAGTTAATCAGAGCCAGAAGGTAGAAGCTCAGCTTTAAACAGTTGAGGACAACACCAGGCAGGGGCAGACACCGTTAGTAGGCCCTAACCACCAATTTTTAAAAACACAGCACTTAATGACTTAATGATAGCCAGAAGGTAGAAGCTCAGCTTTATTCAGTTGAGGACAACACCAGGGAGGGGCAGACACCGTTAGTAGGCCGAAACCACCAATTTGTTTAAAAACAGCAGTTAATCAGAGCCGGAAGGTAGAAGCTCAGCTTTATTCAGTTGAGGACAACACCAGGCAGGGGCAGACACCGTTAGTAGTCCAGAACCACCAATTTGTTTAAAAACAGCAGTTAATCAGAGCCAGAAGGTAGAAGCTCAGCTTTATTCAGTTGAGGACAACACCAGGCAGGGGCAGACACCGTTAGTAGGCCGGAACCACCAATTTGTTTAAAAACAGCAGTTAATCAGAGCCAGAAGGTAGAAGCTCAGCTTTATTCAGTTGAGGACAACACCAGGCAGGGGCAGACACCGTTAGTAGTCCAGAACCACCAATTTGTTTAAAAACAGCAGTTAATCAGAGCCAGAAGGTAGAAGCTCAGCTTTATTCAGTTGAGGACAACACCAGGCAGGGGCAGACACCGTTAGTAGGCCGGAACCACCAATTTGTTTAAAAACAGCAGTTAATCAGAGCCAGAAGGTAGAAGCTCAGCTTTATTCAGTTGAGGACAACACCAGGCAGGGGCAGACACCGTTAGTAGGCCCTAAGCACCATTTTTTAAAAACACAGCACTTAATGAGAGCCAGAAGGTAGAAGCTCAGCTGTATTCAGTTGAGGACAAACACCAGGGAGCAGCAAACAGAGGTATTAGGCCCCATCCAGCAATTAAAAAAAAAAAGAAAAAAAAAAAAGCTTAATAAGAACCAGAAGGTAGAAGCTCAGCTTTATTCAGTTGAGGACAACACCAGGGAGGGGCAGACACCGTTAGTAGGCCGGAACCACCAATTTGTTTAAAAACAGCAGTTAATCAGAGCCGGAAGGTAGAAGCTCAGCTTTATTCAGTTGAGGACAACACCAGGCAGGGGCAGACACCGTTAGTAGGCCGGAACCACCAATTTGTTTAAAAACAGCAGTTAATCAGAGCCGGAAGGTAGAAGCTCAGCTTTATTCAGTTGAGGACAACACCAGGGAGGGGCAGACACCGTTAGTAGGCCCTAACCACCAATTTTTAAAAACACAGCACTTAATGATAGCCAGAAGGTAGAAGCTCAGCTTTATTCAGTTGAGGACAACACCAGGGAGGGGCAGACACCGTTAGTAGGCCGGAACCACCAATTTGTTTAAAAACAGCAGTTAATCAGAGCCGGAAGGTAGAAGCTCAGCTTTATTCAGTTGAGGACAACACCAGGCAGGGGCAGACACCGTTAGTAGGCCGGAACCACCAATTTGTTTAAAAACAGCAGTTAATCAGAGCCAGAAGGTAGAAGCTCAGCTTTATTCAGTTGAGGACAACACCAGGCAGGGGCAGACACCGTTAGTAGGCCCTAACCACCAATTTTTAAAAACACAGCACTTAATGATAGCCAGAAGGTAGAAGCTCAGCTTTATTCAGTTGAGGACAACACCAGGGAGGGGCAGACACCGTTAGTAGGCCGGAACCACCAATTTGTTTAAAAACAGCAGTTAATCAGAGCCAGAAGGTAGAAGCTCAGCTTTATTCAGTTGAGGACAACACCAGGCAGGGGCAGACACCGTTAGTAGGCCGGAACCACCAATTTGTTTAAAAACAGCAGTTAATCAGAGCCAGAAGGTAGAAGCTCAGCTTTATTCAGTTGAGGACAACACCAGGGAGGGGCAGACACCGTTAGTAGGCCGGAACCACCAATTTTTAAAATAACAGCACTTAATGAGAGCCAGAAGGTAGAAGCTCAGCTTTATTCAGTTGAGGACAACTTGAATTAGGGACTGCAGACAGACTTAGCAGGCTGTCCCCTGTGTGGACCATGCATCCAATACATTAACCCATTGAGCCACAAAGGACACGTAACCTTCCGTGGCCATGCCTACAGGTCCATGTGTCTGTTGTCAGGTGTACCTTTGGACTCACAGATTGACAGAATGCAAGGACAATGCGGTCTTTAACATGCTGGTGGAGGGGTGGGATGGCTTTTCTCGCAAAAGAATTGTCAACTGGGTAGCTCATAGCGTGGTACATCGTAGTCCATCCTGGCTTTATTAATATTAAATAAAATAAAAAAATAGGCTCTATGCACTTTATAATTGGTTCCAGGGGTACACGGGCAGCAGTGGTCTGGTCAGTGGAGGCCTAGTGGAAGGAGGGACCGCAGACAGGCTTCGAAGGCCTAACACAATAAAATGGGCTGGCTGTAGGCACTTTAAAATTGGTTCCAGGGGTACACGGGCAGCAGTGGTCTGGTCAGTGGAGGCCTAGTGGAAGGAGGGACCGCAGACAGGCTTCGAAGGCCTAACGCAATAAAATGGGCTGGCTGTAGGCACTTTATAATTGGTTCCAGGGGTACACGGGCAGCAGTGGTCTGGTCAGTGGAGGCCTAGTGGAAGGAGGGACCGCAGACAGGCTTCGAAGGCCTAACACAATAAAATGGGCTGGCTGTAGGCACTGTAAAATTGGTTCCAGGGGTACACGGGCAGCAGTGGTCTGGTTAGTGGAGGCCTAGTGGAAGGAGGGACCGCAGACAGGCTTCGAAGGCCTAACGCAATAAAATGGGCTGGCTGTAGGCACTTTATAATTGGTTCCAGGGGTACACGGGCAACAGTGGTCTGGTCAGTGGAGGCCTAGTGGAAGGAGGGACCGCAGACAGGCTTCGAAGGCCTAACACAATAAAATGGGCTGGCTATAGGCACTTTAAAATTGGTTCCAGGGGTACACGGGCAGCAGTGGTCTGGTCAACGGAGGCCGATTGTAATGAGTGTCTGCCAGTTAGTAGTCAAAAACAACAATTAAATGTGAATGTCTCGCATTAAAACAAAACAAAAACACTAAAGGGTGCAATCATTAGGTTCAGGGGTGGGATCCTCTGCGTTGTTTCAGACCTACTAATTTAGCGCAAAGTATTTACTGTGGTAAATAGAGGACACTGCCCCTGACTATGTTAAGTACCATCATACATGTCAACACAATGGTATTGTCAGTGGCAGGTATGGAAGGATGTCATCGCATAGACTAAACATTGGTGGAAGTGTGAGAGATAACTGTGGAAGTGGTAGAGCAATGTTTGACCTGGGGGTGGGTGAACTCTCTTGTGGCCGGCGGTACAGGCCCAGGGCCCCTCATGTTACAACAGTGTGTCTGACGTTGGGTGCGCACCACCACCGCCAGAGACACTTTATTATACTATGAGGGACCCAGTAGCAATGCCGTCGACCAAAAGCAAGCACACCCACCTCTTCAGACAAACAACAGTCTCACGGGTGCTTGCGCCAAGTCGCGATACCACGGCCCCGTGTGGGGAGTTTGGCCATTTAGGGAGGTGTAAACATGTCGTATGCTGGACAATCAGCTGCAGAAAATTAGACATTAGAAAAGTAATTCACAGTAGTCCACAGGCAAGAGCTTTTCATAGGAAAGCTAGGTGTCGGCCGGGCAAGGTGGGGCAAAAGATTTCGAAATCCAGTTGTGGTTCATTTTAATGAATGTTAGATCATCAACATTTTGGGTAGCCAGACGAGTCCTTTTTTCGGTTAATATTGAACCTGCAGCACTGAATACTCTTTCTGATAGGACACTTGCTGCCGGGCAAGCAAGCTCCTGCAATGCATATTCTGCCAATTCTGGCCAGGTGTCTAATTTTGATGCCCAGTAATCAAATGGGAATGACGGTTGAGGGATAACATCGATAAGGGATGAAAAATAGTTAGTAACCATACTGGACAAATGTTGTCGCCTGTCACTTTCAATTGATGCAGCAGTACCTGTCCTGTCTGCGGTCATAGCAAAATCACTCCACAACCTGGTCAGAAAACCCCTCTGTCCAACGCCACTTCTGATGTGTGCACCCCTAACACTCCTAGTCTGCTGCCCCCTGGAGCTCGTGTGAGAACGATCACGTGCGCTGTGTGCTGGGAATGCCTGAAGCAAACGGTCAACAAGAGTTGATTGTTTGGTTGCTAATATTAGTTCCAAGTTCTCATGTGGCATAATATTTTGCAATTTGCCTTTATAGCGTGGATCAAGGAGGCAGGCCAACCAGTAATCGTCATCGTTCATCATTTTCGTAATGCGTGTGTCCCTTTTTAGGATACGTAAGGCATAATCCGCCATGTGGGCCAAAGTTCCAGTTGTCAAATCTCCGGTTGTGATTGGTTGAGGGGCAGTTTCAGGCAAATCTACGTCACTTGTGTCCCTCAAAAAACCAGAACCCGGCCTTGCCACGCAACCAATTTCCAGTGCCCCCGGGAAAGCTTCCACATTAAAAATATACTCATCCCCATCATCCTCCTCGTCCTCCACCTCCTCTTCGCCCGCTACCTCGTCCTGTACACTGCCCTGACCAGACAATGGCTGACTGTCATCAAGGCTTTCCTCTTCCTCTGGTGCAGAGGCCTGATCCTTTATGTGCGTCAAACTTTGCATCAGCAGACGCATTAGGGGGATGCTCATGCTTATTATGGCGTTGTCTGCACTAACCAGCCGTGTGCATTCCTCAAAACACTGAAGGACTTGACACATGTCTTGTATCTTCGACCACTGCACACCTGACAACTCCATGTCTGCCATCCTACTGCCTGCCCGTGTATGTGTATCCTCCCACAAAAACATAACAGCCCGCCTCTGTTGGCACAGTCTCTGAAGCATGTGCAGTGTTGAGTTCCACCTTGTTGCAACGTCTATGATTAGGCGATGCTGGGGAAGGTTCAAAGACCGCTGATAGGTCTGCATACGGCTGGAGTGTACAGGCGAACGTCGGATATGTGAGCAAAGTCCACGCACTTTGAGGAGCAGGTCGGAGAAACCAGGATAAGTTTTCAATAAGCACTGCACTACCAGGTTTAAGGTGTGAGCCAGGCAAGGAATGTGTTTCAGTTGGGAAAGGGAGATGGCAGCCATGAAATTCCTTCCGTTATCACTACCTTGCCTGCCTCAAGATCTACTGTGCCCAGCCACGACTGCGTTTCTTGTTGCAAGAACTCGGACAGAACTTCCGCGGTGTGTCTGTTGTCGCCCAAACACTTCATAGCCAATACAGCCTGCTGACGCTTGCCAGTAGCTGGCCCATAATGGGACAACTGGTGTGCAACAGTGTCATCTGCCGATGGAGTGGTTGGCCGACTGCGGTCTGTGGAAGAGCTGTAGCTTCTGCAGGAGGACGAGGAGGAGGAGGAGGAGGGGGTGCGAACGCCTACAGCCAACTGTTTCCTAGACCGTGGGCTAGGCACAACTGTCCCGAAATTGATGTCCCCTGTGGACCCTGCATCCACCACATTCACCCAGTGTGCCGTGATGGACACATAACGTCCCTGGCCATGCCTACTGGTCCATGCATCTGTAGTCAGGTGCACCTTTGTACTCACAGATTGCCTGAGTGCATGGACGATGCGCTTGTTTAACATGCTGGTGCAGGGCTGGGATGGCTTTTCTGGAAAAAAAGTGTCGACTGGGTAGCTCGTATCGTGGTTCAGCGTACTCCATCAGGGCTTTGAAAGCTTCGCTTTCAACTAACCGGTAGGGCATCATCTCTAACGAGATTAGTCTTGCTATGTGGGCGTTAAAACCCTGTGTACGCGGATGCGAGGATAAGTACTTCCTTTTTCTAACCAGAGTCTCATGTAGGGTGAGCTGGACTGGAGAGCTGGAGATCGTGGAACTTTCGGGTGTGCCGGTGTACATGGCAGACTGAGAGACGGTTGGAGACGGTATTGTTTCCGCCGGTGCCCTAGATGCAATATTTCCTCCTACAAAACTGGTGATTCCCTGACCCTGACTGCTTTTGGCTGGCAAAGAAACCTGCACAGATACTGCCGGTGGTGCGGAAAATGGTGGCCTTACAGTGACGGAAGGGATGTTGCGTTGCTGACTAGCTTCATTGGCCGAGGGTGCTACAATCTTAAGGGACGTTTGGTAGTTAGTCCAGGCTTGAAAATGCATGGTGGTTAAGTGTCTATGCATGCAACTAGTATTTAGACTTTTCAGATTCTGACCTCTGCTTAAGCTAGTTGAACATTTTTGACAGATGACTTTGCGCTGATCAATTGGATGTTGTTTAAAAAAATGCCAGACTGCACTCTTCCTAGCATCGGATCCCTTTTCAGGGATTGCAGACTGAGCTTTAACCGGATGGCCACGCTGTCCTCCAACAGGTTTTGGCTTTGACACGCGTTTTGGGCCAGATACGGGCCCGGCAGATGGAACCTGTTGCGATGTTGATGCCTGCTGCGGCCCCTCCTCCACCTCCGCTTCTGAACTACTGCCGCCTGCACCCTGTTCCCCCAATGGATGCCAATCGGGGTCAACAACTGGGTCATCTATTACCTCCTCTTCGAGCTCGTGTGCAACTTCGTCTGTGTCACTGTGTCGGTCGGTGGTATAGCGTTCGTGGCGGGGCAACATAGTCTCATCAGGGTCTGATTGTGGATCAGTACCCTGAGAGGGCAATGTGGTGGTCTGAGTCAAAGGAGCAGCATAGTACTCTGGCTGTGGCTGTGCATCAGTGCACTCCATGCCAGAATCTACTTGTAATGGGCATGGCCTGTTAAGTGTTTCACTTTCTAAGCCAGGGACGGTATGTGTAAAGAGCTCCATGGAGTAACCCGTTGTGTCGCCTGCTGCATCCTTCTCTCTTGTTGTAGTTTTTGCTGAAGAGGACAAGGAAGCGACTTGTCCCTGACCGTGAACATCCACAAGCGATGCGCTGCTTTTACATTTACCAGTTTCAGAAGAGGAGGCAAAAGAGCTAGAGGCTGAGTCTGCAATGTAAGCCAAAACTTGCTGTTGCTGCTCCACCTTTAAAAGCGGTTTTCCTACTCCCAGAAAAGAGAGCGTTCGAGGCCTTGTGTAGCCAGACGACGAAACTGGCTCCACAGCTCCAGACTTAGGTGGAATATTTTTATCCCCACGACCACCTGATGCTCCACTACCACTACCATCATTACCAGCTGACAATGAACGCCCACGGCCACGACGACCTCTTGCACCAGACTTCCTCATTGTTTTAAAAACTTAACCAAAGTAACTTTATTTGTTGCAGGCAAACAACTTACACGGTGAGCTACAACTTCAGTATGATTTCAATATCCCTTAACAGGTTGGTGAGACCACAAGGAAAATCAGGCACAATGTTACACACTCTGTTTTCTGTGGCACCAAATCACAGAGATGCCACACACGCAGGACTGTCACTCAAGCACAAATGTCAATATTAATCTCCCACTGTTTTCTTTTTTTTTTCTTTTTCAGGGAGACTTTAGAAACCAAATAATAAAAAATAAATAGGCTTTCTATGGCCCACTGAGTGAGAGATGGCACACACAGGAGTCAGGAGTGGCACACAAGCAGAAAGGGCAATATTAATCTCCCACTGTTTTCTTTTTTTTTTTCTTTTTCAGGGAGACTTTAGAAACCAAATAATAAAAAATAAATAGGCTTTCTATGGCCCACTGAGTGAGAGATGGCACACACAGGAGTCAGGAGTGGCACACAAGCAGAAAGGGCAATATTAATCTCCCACTGTTTTATTTTTTTTTTCTTTTTCAGGGAGACTTTAGAAACCAAATAATAAAAAATAAATAGGCTTTCTATGGCCCACTGAGTGAGAGATGGCACACACAGGAGTCAGGAGTGGCACACAAGCAGAAAGGGCAATATTAATCTCCCACTGTTTTATTTTATTTTTTTCTTTTACAGGGAGACTTTAGAAACCAAATAATAAAAAATAAATAGGCTTTCTATGGCCCACTGAGTGAGAGATGGCACACACAGGAGTCAGGAGTGGCACACAAGCAGAAAGGGCAATATTAATATCCCACTGTTTTATTTTTTTTCTTTTTCAGGGAGACTTTAGAAAGCAAATAATAAAAAATAAATAGGCTTTCTATGGCCCACTGAGTGAGAGATGGCACACACAGGAGTCAGGAGTGGCACACAAGCAGAAAGGGCAATATTAATATCCCACTGTTTTCTTTTTTTTTTCTTTTTCAGGGAGACTTTAGAAACCAAATAATAAAAAATAAATAGGCTTTCTATGGCCCACTGAGTGAGAGATGGCACACACAGGAGTCAGGAGTGGCACACAAGCCCTGACTGAGGCCAATATTTTTCTCCCACCGATTGATGTAGTGTTTTTTTTTCAGGTAGATTTTAGAACCCAAATCAAGCAAAAAAATTAATAGGCTTTCTATGGCCCACTGAGTGAGAGATGGCACACACAGGAGTCAGGAGTGGCACACAAGCCCTGACTGAGGACAATATTTTTCTCCCACTGATTGATGTAGTGTTTTTTTCTCAGGTAGATTTTAGAACCCAAATCAAGCAAAAAAATTAATAGGCTTTCTATGGCCCACTGAGTGAGAGATGGCACACACAGGAGTCAGGAGTGGCACACAAGCCCTGACTGAGGCCAATATTTTGCTCCCACCGATTGATGTAGTGTTTTTTTTTCAGGTAGATTTTAGAACCCAAATCAAGCAAAAAAATTAATAGGCTTTCTATGGCCCACTGAGTGAGAGATGGCACACACAGGAGTCAGGAGTGGCACACAAGCCCTGACTGAGGCCAATATTTTTCTCCCACCGATTGATGTAGTGTTTTTTTTTTCAGGTAGATTTTAGAACCCAAATCAAGCAAAAAAATTAATAGGCTTTCTATGGCCCACTGAGTGAGAGATGGCACACACAGGAGTCAGGAGTGGCACACAAGCCCTGACTGAGGCCAATATTTTTCTCCCACTGATTGTTGTAGTGTTTTTTTCTCAGGTAGATTTTAGAACCCAAATCAAGCAAAAAAATTAATAGGCTTTCTATGGCCCACTGAGTGAGAGATGGCACACACAGGAGTCAGGAGTGGCACACAAGCCCTGACTGAGGCCAATATTTTGCTCCCACTGATTGATGTAGTGTTTTTTTTTCAGGTAGATTTTAGAACCCAAATCAAGCAAAAAAATTAATAGGCTTTCTATGGCCCACTGAGTGAGAGATGGCACACACAGGAGTCAGGAGTGGCACACAAGCAGAAAGGGCAATATTAATCTCCCACTGTTTTATTTTTATTTTTTCTTTTACAGGGAGACTTTAGAAACCAAATAATAAAAAATAAATAGGCTTTCTATGGCCCACTGAGTGAGAGATGTCACACACAGGAGTCAGGAGTGGCACACAAGCAGAAAGGGCAATATTAATCTCCCACTGTTTTATTTTTTTTTATTTTTCAGGGAGACTTTAGAAACCAAATAATAAAAAATAAATAGGCTTTCTATGGCCCACTGAGTGAGAGATGGCACACACAGGAGTCAGGAGTGGCACACAAGCAGAAAGGGCAATATTAATCTCCCACTGTTTTATTTTTTTTTTCTTTTACAGGGAGACTTTAGAAACCAAATAATAAAAAATAAATAGGCTTTCTATGGCCCACTGAGTGAGAGATGGCACACACAGGAGTCAGGAGTGGCACACAAGCAGAAAGGGCAATATTAATATCCCACTGTTTTATTTTTTTTTTTCTTTTTCAGGGAGACTTTAGAAAACAAATAATAAAAAATGAATAGGCTTTCTATGGCCCACTGAGTGAGAGATGGCACACACAGGAGTCAGGAGTGGCACACAAGCAGAAAGGGCAATATTAATCTCCCACTGTTTTATTTTTATTTTTTCTTTTACAGGGAGACTTTAGAAACCAAATAATAAAAAATAAATAGGCTTTCTATGGCCCACTGAGTGAGAGATGTCACACACAGGAGTCAGGAGTGGCACACAAGCAGAAAGGGCAATATTAATCTCCCACTGTTTTATTTTTTTTTCTTTTTCAGGGAGACTTTAGAAACCAAATAATAAAAAATAAATAGGCTTTCTATGGCCCACTGAGTGAGAGATGGCACACACAGGAGTCAGGAGTGGCACACAAGCAGAAAGGGCAATATTAATCTCCCACTGTTTTATTTTTTTTTCTTTTACAGGGAGACTTTAGAAACCAAATAATAAAAAATAAATAGGCTTTCTATGGCCCACTGAGTGAGAGATGGCACACACAGGAGTCAGGAGTGGCACACAAGCAGAAAGGGCAATATTAATATCCCACTGTTTTATTTTTTTTTTTCTTTTTCAGGGAGACTTTAGAAAACAAATAAAAAATGAATAGGCTTTCTATGGCCCACTGAGTGAGAGATGGCACACACAGGAGTCAGGAGTGGCACACAAGCAGAAAGGGCAATATTAATATCCCACTGTTTTATTTTTTTTTTCTTTTTCAGGGAGACTTTAGAAAACAAATAATAAAAAATAAATCGGCTTTCTATGGCCCACTGAGTGAGAGATGGCACACACAGGAGTCAGGAGTGGCACACAAGCAGAAAGGGCAATATTAATATCCCACTGTTTTCTTTTTTTTTTTCTTTTTCAGGGAGACTTTAGAAAACAAATAATAAAAAATAAATCGGCTTTCTATGGCCCACTGAGTGAGAGATGGCACACACAGGAGTCAGGAGTGGCACACAAGCAGAAAGGGCAATATTAATATCCCACTGTTTTCTTTTTTTTTTTCTTTTTCAGGGAGACTTTAGAAACCAAATAATAAAAAATAAATAGGCTTTCTATGGCCCACTGAGTGAGAGATGGCACACACAGGAGTCAGGAGTGGCACACAAGCAGAAAGGGCAATATTAATCTCCCACTGTTTTCTTTTTTTTTTTCTTTTTCAGGGAGACTTTAGAAACCAAATAATAAAAAATAAATAGGCTTTCTATGGCCCACTGAGTGAGAGATGGCACACACAGGAGTCAGGAGTGGCACACAAGCAGAAAGGGCAATATTAATCTCCCACTGTTTTATTTTTTTTTTCTTTTACAGGGAGACTTTAGAAACCAAATAATAAAAAATAAATAGGCTTTCTATGGCCCACTGAGTGAGAGATGGCACACACAGGAGTCAGGAGTGGCACACAAGCAGAAAGGGCAATATTAATATCCCACTGTTTTCTTTTTTTTTTTCTTTTTCAGGGAGACTTTAGAAAACAAATAATAAAAAATAAATAGGCTTTCTATGGCCCACTGAGTGAGAGATGGCACACACAGGAGTCAGGAGTGGCACACAAGCAGAAAGGGCAATATTAATATCCCACTGTTTTCTTTTTTTTTTCTTTTTCAGGGAGACTTTAGAAACCAAATAATAAAAAATAAATAGGCTTTCTATGGCCCACTGAGTGAGAGATGGCACACACAGGAGTCAGGAGTGGCACACAAGCAGAAAGGGCAATATTAATCTCCCACTGATTGATGTAGTGATTTTTTTTCAGGTAGATTTTAGAACCCAAATCAAGCAAAAAAATAAATAGGCTTTCTATGGCCCACTGAGTGAGAGATGGCACACACAGGAGTCAGGAGTGGCACACAAGCAGAAAGGGCAATATTAATCTCCCACTGATTGATGTAGTGATTTTTTTTCAGGTAGATTTTAGAACCCAAATCAAGCAAAAAAATAAATAGGCTTTCTATGGCCCACTGAGTGAGAGATGGCACACACAGGAGTCAGGAGTGGCACACAAGCAGAAAGGGCAATATTAATCTCCCACTGATTGATGTAGTGATTTGTTTTCAGGTAGATTTTAGAACCCAAATCAAGCAAAAAAAAATAGGCTTTCTATGGCCCACTGAGTGAGAGATGGCACACACAGGGATGGCACTCTAGCAGAAATGCCAATCTTAATCTCCCACAAAAAAAAAACAAAAAAAAAAACAGGGACTGTCCTACAATTACTATCTCCCTGCAGTAATCTCAGCCAGGTATGCCAGGCAGCAATAAGGAGTGGACTGATGCACAAATTAAATAAAAAGTGTGGACAAACAAAAAAGATAGCTGTGCAGAAAGGAAGGAACAAGAGGATATGTGCTTTGAAAAAAGCAGTTGGTTTGCACAGTGGCGTACACAAAGCAATACAGCTATCAGGGAGCCTTCTAGGGCAGCCCAATGAGCTACAGCGCTGAGAGAAAAAAAAAAATGTAGCTTCCACTGTCCCTGCACACCGAAGGTGGTGTTGGACAGTGGAAATCGCTACAGCACAAGCGGTTTGGTGGTTAATGGACCCTGCCTAACGCTCTCCCTGCTTCTAATGAAGCGGCAGCAACCTCTCCCTAAGCTCAGATCAGCAGCAGTGAGATGGCGGTCGGCGGGAACGCCCCTTTATAGCCCCTGTGACGCCGCAGACAGCAAGCCAATCACTGCAATGCCCTTCTCTAAGATGGTGGGGACCAGGACCTATGTCATCACGCTGCCCACACTCTGCGTTCACCTTCATTGGCTGAGAAATGGCGCTTTTCGCGTCATTGAAACGCGACTTTGGCGCGAAAGTCGCGTACCGCATGGCCGATGCAACGCTGGGATCGGCTCGGTTTCATGAGACGCCGACTTTGCCAAAAGTCGGCGACTTTTGAAAATGAACGACCCGTTTCGCTCAACCCTACTCTAAAGCATTTATCTGAAATGTTGGGGTATATAGTGTGGAGTTTACTTGGGACTTGGTATGTTCTGTGCAGGACCTTAATGGATGTCTCTGCCAGGGAGGCTTGATGGCTACCCCTGGAAACTGTGTCACAGCATCGCCTCCAATTTTCCAAAGTTAATTGGATACCCAGGCCTTCCTCCCACTGTTTCATGTAATGTAGTTTGTCAACTCCATGTGCCGCATTGAGAGATCTGTATAGCAGAGAAATAGTTCCCCTTCCCAGTGGGTCATCCATTCACCTCTGTTCAAAGCTAGTCGCGTGAAAAGGGATTTCATGTTGTAGAAGCTGTTTCGCAAAATGGAAAACCTGATAGATGCGAAAGGTTTCATTAGTGGATGGATTGTATTTATGTAGGAATTCTTGTCTAGATAGAATTATATTAAAGGGTGAGCAGAGGTGTTTTAGTGTGGTAATTTCATTAAGTTTCCACCAAGTAAAAGAGCGCGGGTCAAGTCCTGGTGGGAACATGGGGTTACAGAAGAGGGGGGTCAGCGGGGCGGACTTAGATTGGAGTTCAAATTTAAACCTTTCCTTCCTCCAAAGGATCAGGGAATGTGCTGTGAAAGGTGCTGTAATGTGTAAGCCTTTTGGTAGTTTTTGTGTGGACCACATAAGGCCAGGCAAGGAAAATGGTAGCAAGAGGGACGATTCCAGACCAACCCATCTCGGAGCATGAGTGGCAGAGCAAACATTAGTCAATTGGGCCAATTGAGCTGACTTGTAATACAGTGTGAAGTTAGGCATGGAAAGCCCCCCCAGCCTTCTGTGTATGAACACAGTTTTTTGACGGATTCTGGGTTTTTTTCCCTGCCAAATAAATTTTGAAATCATAGAGTGAACCTCGTGTAAGGTCTCATGGGGCAACGGAATGGGGAGAGAGCGGAATAAGTACAGAAATCTAGGCAGAGAGACCATTTTAATTGCATGCAATCTGCCCAACCAGGTCAACTTCATGGCAGACCACCTGATTAAGTCAGTTCGGAGGTTTTTTATTAACGGGAGGTAGTTCCACTTGAACAAGGTCGACTTATGAGAGGTAAGATTAACTCCGAGATAAGTTATATAATGTTCATTTTTTACAAATATTTGTTTGCATGTCCTTAGTGGTGTTAAGAAATAGAGCTTCGGATTTGTCAACATTAATTTTGAGTCCTGAGATCGACTCAAATCTACGTAGAACTGAAAATAAATTTGGGAGAGTGGTAAGTGGACTGGACAAAGTCAACAATAAGTCATCCGCAAATAAACTTGCCTTATATTGTGCGTCAAGTCCTGCAGGCCCAAGTATGTTCAGGTTAAGCCTTATTGCCTCAGCTAGTGGTTCCATGGCCATGGCAAACAGGGCTGGAGAAAGTGGGCAGCCCTGTCTCGTCCCCCTTTGTATGTTGATAGGAGAAGGTCTAGTTGACGGGAGTTTCAGATAAGCTGTAGGGCTGTCGTACAGTAGTTGGAGGCATGAAATAAGGGTGCGATCTGGATAGGACTTCAAATAGGTAGGACCATGAGACTGAGTCGAAAGCTTTCTCTATATCTAAAGCTAATAATAGCAGGGGTTGTTTGTGGTAGTTTGCTGAATGTATAATATTTAAATTTCTCCTAATGTTGTCGGGGCCTTGTCTATTGGGTATGAACCCAACTTGGTCACGGTGAATAAGGGTAGGTAAAAATTTGTTGAGTCTAGTGGTAATGATGGATGTAAAGAGTTTGAGATCAACATTTAATAACGATATAGGTCTATAATTCTTGGGAAGGAGATGGTCTTTCTTTGGTTTTGGAATACCTTGTTTTTGAGGGACAGGATGGTGGCTCTCCCACCTCAAAAGACTGTTAGTAGCCGTGGGCTTACGGAAAATCGATGTTTTGAGCGAACCATCTAATTGTATAGAGATGGATACATCAAGGAAGGCAATTTTTTTGCCCCCTATCTCATACGTATTGAAGGGGCATTTAAATCTGAGACTGATTTCACAAATAAGGAGGAAAATGTAAGGGTGGCCGTAGAAAAATACCAAGCGGCACTGAAGGAAAGAAAACATAAACGTTTCCTAAGAGATTTGGCGGAATTCAGAGAAAAACAAGCATACCCTAATCTATATACACAGGGAGCATGAAACACTGATATTTCCTCCTCTGATTTAGAGTCATCAGACCCTGAGACAAATCCAAGAGGGACCGCTAGGTAATATGAGAGATTTTCTATCCAACATAGGAGGGGAGGACGTTCAAAGAGATGGCAGAGAAAGGGGGGAGCTACTGCAGGGAGAGGGGGCTCATATCAGAGCTCAGCTTCTACATCATCATCTTCCTACTTAGTACAACAATCTCCCTCTTTTTTAGAGAGTCGAGATGCTCGATACCAGCTTCGAGGACGTACAGTCACCTACAATTAATAGGCAACTCAGATGACAGGGAAACTGACTGGGGTTCACGTGAATCAGATAGTAACTGTATCATAAATTTATCTTCTCACATACTTACGACATCTGAGTACAAGGTGTTAAAAGCGGGGATGACCTTTGTGCCAACCACGAGGTTTGACCCATTTGTCTGGGTTAAGGATGTACATCTATTCCTAAGAAAACTTAGATGGAAAAAATTATTTGCCCATAATGATAGGGATAAGTGCCGACAATTGGGTATATCAATTGAAGAGCTTCCAGATGTTCTAGTATTAAATGATTTAGCCAGGGAAGGTGAAAGAAATATAGGAGAAGGCCCCTTCACTAACCTGAAGTGTAAGTGCAGCGCCCCAGAGTCCTGGTCGTTGCAGTACTGTGGCTCCGCCACTATGGGGAGCTATGGTGCGTCCGATGGCACTGAAGGAGTTCATCTGATCAGGTATCACAGACACCAATACATTTCACAGCCGGGCCTCCGGGGGGAGCTAAGGGTGCTATTCATTAGGCCACTCCCCACCATAGTGGGTAAACTGGGGGTCAGGCAGGAAGTTAGACCAGAAAGCTGACTGGGTTGGAACCAGGCAACACCTTGTGGCAGAGGGTGTTGTAGGGGAAGATACAGTAGGGTCTCTGTCAGGGGTGGGATCCTGACAGAGGCTTGGCAACGAGAACGAACGTAACGGGACCGTGCCTGCTCCGGGTAGCGGCGGTGCCCAAGAAAGGACTAGAAGAGAGATAGATTGTGCTGAGTGAGAAACGGGATCACGCAAAGGAGAAATACCAGTAGGAGTCGTGCTGTAAGACCGAAGCAACATCCTACTGAGGCGCACTACCGGTGGCCGGAACGCCGAGGGAGTAGAATAACATTCAGCTTCAAGCAATACTCCAAACAGCGGCAGGACAGTCAGTCTCAGGCGGGCTGTCTAACTCAAATCACCTATGAAGTCTTGGGAGGCAATTGTGGGAGAGGGGCGTCTCTAGGGTCTCGGAAGAACTCCAGGCCTACCCGTCAAACGGGTGCCGTTCCTACCCGAACCTCAGGGAGGGATGGAGGATTAGCAGAACATCATCTAGTCGAGTTGTGAGGGAACATCAGAAACAGACACAACAGTTGTGGGGTACTTTCCGTAAGCACAGCAGGGAAGGACTACAACACATAGCGCTAGGGGGAAGGCACAGATTTCCTCCTGTGAAGAGAACTCTGGAGGTGCCATTGGACCGGCCGGACTTGCGCAGCCTGGTGAACCGTATTCTGGATTGAGGACCGAGAGATCTTCAGTAAAGAGGTAAAGAGACTGCAACCTGGTGTCCTCGTTATTTACCGCGACCTGCACCCCACAACTGCACCGTTACAACACCACTTATTGCACCGGACGTCCTGCACTGACAGACAGGGCCACGGACCGGGTCTAGCCACCGTGACAACCCCAGGACTGAGACCCAGAGGCCCGGCTCCGGGTACCCCTCGGCCCTGCGGCGGTGTGGGGGCGCTCCAACTTGGCGTCACGAACAGGATCTACTTAAGCCTGAAGAATCAGGTCATGTGTGCCTTGGAACTGTGATTTACTGTACTTTATTGAGAGACTGTGTATTGCCATTGACCCAGAGAAGTTCCCGCCAAAAGCCGCCGCCATTGCTACGCCGGAGAAGAAGGAGGGCGTGCCATGGGAGGAGACCACCAGAGTGGCGCGAGAAATGGCTATCGCCCCCTGCGCTTCTGGCTGCAAAGTGAGGACCTGCCCTCAAGCAGAGGACGACCCCCTGATTTGCAACGGCGGGAAGCAGGAGATGGAGAAGCTCGGCCCCGGAGAAATGGCGGGGTCCGATGCATGCATTGCCACCGATCAGCAGATCATGACGAAGAACAGCGAGTGCCGGAACGGGGAAGGAACAGTCCCGGTTTGCACTCGTTTATCGGGGGCAGACCCGTGTCCCCTGCAGCCGGAGGATCCGAAGCTCCTGGAACAGATAGCGAAGCTGAGTCCACCAATCCCGACCTCGGAGTCAGCGGAGGAGGAACCACAGCGAGCGGAGCCGTGTCCGGGGACCGTCTTAGAAGAGCCGCGGTCCGAGCAGCAGCTGACTCCAGTGTCCTTGTCAGCGGAACGGATCGACACCGGTGGAATCACATCAGGCGCAGGTATGGAAAGCGCCCCTACTCCCCCGGCCGATTCTGCTCCCCCGACCGATCCGGTTCCCCCGATCGATCCCGCTCCTGTGAGCGCTCCTCACCCCAGCAATAATCGTTTCTTCTCGGTGGAACGGGTGATCCTCACCTCTAACACGATGGGGAAGCTAGTGCCTCCACTACCAACCCAGATGGGAGAACCCATAGATGTGGGCCCAGACGGGGTGGTCCTCCGGTGGGCCACCCCCTGGACCGGGCCGGGTGGAGCCCAGAAGGACGGCCTCACCCTTGCCGTGCTTACTTGGGAGCAATATAAGCAATGCCTAATCCATCACTGGAAGGATCGAGACGAGGTTGAACAACCGGATACGCAACGCAGAAAGTCTGTGCAGGGCAGGAAAGGCGTGGTAAAGCGGGGGACTGTGTTGGCCTTCCACCCGAAGAGGGGATTGGGTTCCATCCAGGAGCCGGGGCTACCCACTGACGTCTTTGTTACAAGTTACAATGTGAAAACTCCCTGCTGCGACCGGAATGGCGATCCACTACGAAGGGGGGACCAGGTGACGTACACCCGTCACAGGAGCGCACAAGGATGGTGTGCTCGGGATGTTCGGTGATGTGAACCTGAGGGGGCGTCACCTGTTGCCCCGATCATGACAGATCCGGATTTGTCAGATCTTGTGACCATCACCACCGTACGCGTAGTAGCGGCTGCTGAACTCGCAAGCAAGGTCAGTCTTCAAATTCAGACACCGGGTGACCTGGTGGTCCCTGCGGGGCCTGCCGCTGGTATCCGTGCCACAGTAGTCGGGGCCCAGGGGCCAAGGCCACCTGAGTAAGAATAAACCTCGATACCATGAGTATGTATATAGTTACTGTTTCCTGTTGTTGCTGCTAAACCCGTCCAGGGTTAATTCCTTATGGATCCCTTTGTTGACCCAGGATCCTTGTTGTTTTGTTTATTTTTTCTAAGTTTTTGCACAAGTCTTAAAAAACTGCCGCAATCATGAACAGTGCATGATACAAACTTCTTGTACATAGTTCACACCTTCTTAAGGGTGTTTCCTACTGGTTTTACTTAAAGACTCTTTGCGAAGATACCGTACCGGAACCTTTGCTGAGCATGGACTGGTAGTCTGAGAAGACGAACTACCTCAGAAAGACTTGATCCCCACTTAAAGGGGATGCCAAAAGTGTACTTATGAGTGATACTGTTTTAGAACAGTAATGTGATAACAATGCTTAAAGTGAAAATGATAATTTTTTACACGAAACAGTTATATGTATTTGATTGGTTAAACGTAAAGAAATGTAGATGATGTTTCCAGAAAGAAAGTTAGAAGAAAGATGCAGAAGGCCCGTAGGGGTAGACAGAGTGTTCTGCATAGTCAGTAGTAAGAACGTAATAATGAGGATTGATGTTATAAGAGAATAGTTGATAATGTTGATAAGAAACTGGGGATAGAAGGTAAACCCTGAGTCCTCCATAGTAAGTTAGTCATTGTAAAGAAAGAGTTAATAATGTGTTACAGAGGACAGAAAGTGAACCCGTAGGGGTTGGGTAGTGAGTCCTCCTAGGAGCCATACGTAGATGGCTCAGTGCTTCTAAAAACTGAAAGTAATGTTATGATCTATACTGTGTATAGAAGTTGAAAAGGCAGTAGGCCCTGGCTGAACGGGGCGGTCCTGTAACAGAAAGGAGAGGCAGTAGGTCTGGTGCCGATAGGACAGGCGGTCCTGCAGACTCAAAGAAGGAGAATGAAAAGTTAACTTACCTTATAATGTGATTATAGGAAGGTCTTTGGTGGATACAGAGTGTATGTCCTTAAAGGCAATGTTAAAGTACTGTTCAGCAATTTTTGCACTTAGTAGAATACCCGGTTGGGTAACAGGAGTTATTTATAGCCTGTAATTTATAATGTTTAATGTTTAACCATGTTTGGTAACGTTCAAGTGTCCTCACCTCCCATAAAGGGAAGCTTGTTCAAGTATACGTATTGTTATTTGCACTCAACAAAAATTGTATGTCTTTTTGCTAAACTTGTATTGTTGTTTTCTTCTCAGTCCCGGAGTACTGTGTTTAACCAGGGGGGAGTGCAGCGCCCCAGAGTCCTGGTCGTTGCAGTACTGTGGCTCCGCCACTATGGGGAGCTATGGTGCGTCCGATGGCACTGAAGGAGTTCATCTGATCAGGTATCACAGACACCAATACATTTCACAGCCGGGCCTCCGGGGGGAGCTAAGGGTGCTATTCATTAGGCCACTCCCCACCATAGTGGGTAAACTGGGGGTCAGGCAGGAAGTTAGACCAGAAAGCTGACTGGGTTGGAACCAGGCAACACCTTGTGGCAGAGGGTGTTGTAGAGGAAGATACAGTAGGGTCTCTGTCAGGGGTGGGATCCTGACAGAGGCTTGGCAACGAGAACGAACGTAACGGGACCGTGCCTGCTCCGGGTAGCGGCGGTGCCCAAGAAAGGACTAGAAGAGAGATAGATTGTGCTGAGTGAGAAACGGGATCACGCAAAGGAGAAATACCAGTAGGAGTCGTGCTGTAAGACCGAAGCAACATCCTACTGAGGCGCACTACCGGTGGCCAGAACGCCGAGGGAGTAGAATAACATTCAGCTTCAAGCAATACTCCAAACAGCGGCAGGACAGTCAGTCTCAGGCGGGCTGTCTAACTCAAATCACCTATGAAGTCTTGGGAGGCAATTGTGGGAGAGGGGCGTCTCTAGGGTCCCGGAAGAACTCCAGGCCTACCCGTCAAACGGGTGCCATTCCTACCCGAACCTCAGGGAGGGACAGAGGATTAGCAGAACATCATCTAGTCGAGTTGTGAGGGAACATCAGAAACAGACACAACAGTTGTGGGGTACTTTCCGTAAGCACAGCAGGGAAGGACTACAACACATAGCGCTAGGGGGAAGGCACAGATTTCCTCCTGAGAAGAGAACTCTGGAGGTGCCATTGGACCGGCCGGACTTGCGCAGCCTGGTGAACCGTATTCTGGATTGAGGACCGAGAGATCTTCAGTAAAGAGGTAAAGAGACTGCAACCTGGTGTCCTCGTTATTTACCGCGACCTGCACCCCACAACTGCACCGTTACAACACCACTTATTGCACCGGACGTCCCCCACTGACAGACAGGGCCACGGACCGGGTCTAGCCACCGTGACAACCCCAGGACTGAGACCCAGAGGCCCGGCTCCGGGTACCCCTCGGCCCTGCGGCGGTGTGGGGGCGCTCCATAAGAGCACGAGGATGCCACCTATTGGAGAAAGTAGTAGTATTGATATATTTCTAAAACTTGTGGTTGAAGACATTAAGAAAATTAAAACTAAAGAGAATAGAATACCCCCGAATTTGACATATGATGACATGTTGGCAATACAGAATTTAAAAGAGAATGCGTCCCTTGTGATTAAGCCCTCGGATAAGGGGGGCAACACTGTAGTGATGAACAGTGAACAATATCGTGATATGTGTATTGAGTTACTGTCTGATAGGACGACCTATGAGATTCTAGCAGGTGATCCCAGCCCTGAGTATCTGTTGTCTCTAAAAAAGATTGTGTTTGAAGCTAAACAGAAATGTCTCATTTCTGTGAATGAAATGGATTTTCTCTTACCAAAGTATCCACTGTTTGCGACATTTTACGCAAACCCCAAGATACACAAAGGATACCCTCCCTTAAAAGGGAGGCCTATAGTGTCTGGCATAGATGCATTATGTCAGAACAGTAGTGTGTATCTTGACCAAGTCTTGAGGAATTTTGTAACGGCTCTTCCATCATACCTTAGGCATACCACGGATCTTCTTAAAAAGCTGGAAGGCATCAGTGTTGAACCAGGTACTATCCTGGCATCAATTGATGTGGAAGCTTTATATTCCAGTATACCTCATGAACAAGGCATAATGGCAGCCAGATATTATTTGAGCACCAGAGGCAGCCACTTAACACCACATAATGAGTTTATATTGGACTTACTTCAGTTTGTCCTTAGACACAACTTTTTCCTCTTTGGAGGGAGGTACTACCACCAGCTCAGGGGCATGGCTATGGGTAGCCCTTGTGCACCCACATACGCCAATCTGCTCCTGGGCTGGTGGGAAGATACCGTGGTATTCAAGGACGGGGATGTCATCTGGGGCCCTAATATTCAATTTTGGGGCCGTTATATTGATGACATCCTCGTCCTGTGGATAGGCAGCAAAGATGAATTTGCCACATTTGTTGGTCATCTCAATGAGAATGGTCTGGGTCTTAAATTTACGTATGAGATAGGGGGCAAAAAAATTGCCTTCCTTGATGTATCTATCTCTATACAATTAGATGGTTCGCTCAAAACATCGATTTTCCGTAAGCCCATGGCTACTAACAGTCTTTTGAGGTGGGAGAGCCACCATCCTGTCCCTCAAAAACAAGGTATTCCAAAGGGCCTGTTCCTTCGGCTTAGAAGGAACTGTTCAGGGACAGCTGATTTTTGTGTTAAGGCGAGAGACCTCACTGATAGATTTAGAGACTGTGGCTACCCAGGGCCAGTAATAAAAAGAGCATATCATAATGCACTTAGGACTGACAGGACATCTCTCTTGACGACGAAAAAAGTACAGGATTCAGAGAATCTCACAAGACTAATAGGCACGTTTGACGACCAAAACCCCAAGGTTATGCATATACTTAGAAAGCACTGGAATGTGCTGAGAAGTGACTCTGACATTGCAAAATGGATCACACCTAGACCGTCGGTGACCTATAGAAGAGGGAAATCCATAAAAGACCAGCTTGTCAATAGACACTATGCCCCCCCTAAAAAAGAGGGTACGTGGCTGGACAATAGGTCGAAAGGGACCTTTAGGTGTGGACACTGTAGCTATTGCCGGTATGTAACGCCATCTAATACGTTCACGAGCACAGTTACTAACAGAACATATAATAACAAACATTTTGCAAATTGTAAGACGGTTGGAGTCATCTACTTATGCACGTGCATTTGCCCATTGAACTACATCGGCAAAACCAAGAGGCAATTCAGAGTGCGCATTGGTGAACACCTGGGCGATATACGTAACAAGAGAGATACACCGCTAGCGCGTCATGTGAATATGCATCATGGGGGAGATCTGGGGTCTGTTACGTTTAGGACGATTGAAGTATTGGAACCTTCAGTTCCTCAAGGAGATTGGGACAAAAAAATCCTACAAAGAGAGACTAGGTGGATATTCTGGTTGGACACAGTCCATCCAAAAGGACTTAATGAACAGTTGACCTTTTCTAGCTTCATTTAACGATTATGGTGTTGATACATTCCCCATGCGAGAAAACAATATAGCCAGATACCTATTAATAGGTTGTTATTAACTCCAGTTGGTAGGATTACCCCTGGATGTGTACATCCGTTATTGAGTGGGAGTTGATTAGATTGGTTATAGGTTAATATGCGGGCAAGAATATTTATGAGTTAATGCGTGCATCTGAAAAAGCTTCCACTATGCTATAATGCATTTATTTATATCCACTCTCGTTTGCAAACTGTGCTCTATTGGTTACATTTCTGTTTGGGCACATGTACTAGTTAGTGGTGTCCGTTAAAATTTGGTAGCAGATGTCTATAGTTAACATACGGAGATATGTGAGGGCACGCGCGCCTGCGCAGTCTATTAGCAGGTGTGAAGTGCTAGGAAGACGTCTGTCTCCTAGAAACAGAGGATGACTCTGCGGCTGCGTACATGGTGGAGCGCATATGCGTTCCACACATTATGCGTGACATCATCACTAAGGGCAGCGTTAGTTCCGGACACAGCACAACACGTGCATAATGGAGTCCGAGATGTCGGGACGCTCAGCCTAATGAAGGTGGGTCGAGATTACAGCATCCAACCTTATAAAAGAGAGTGGATAATAAAGCGCTGGGCACAGACTTTTGCAAGACAGGACCACTATGTCTGTCTATAGCTCTACGACCTATTAAGGACTGTTAATCTGAAGGTCCCCTGATGAACCACCTTGGATAACGGGGGAGAAACGCGTTGGGACAGTGTGTGAGCCGATGCATTTGCATGGCAGCCTGAAGGGAATACCCAGGAATAATGAGCTAAGTGATGGTTATGAGCTATGTATTCATGACATGGGAACAAATTATGTGTCATTTGTTTAACATATGAAGCACTTTACTTAGATATGTTCCTCTGTATAACGTGGAGCTGTGTGGATATATTTGATTGGCCTATTAAGGCTATTTGGATTTTTGCAGTTACATTTTAGTGAAGATACGTTACACAGGTAGCTAAACTAGTATTAGCACAATCTTTATATACATGTACCTGTACTGTTAGAATGGCAGCCCATAGTCAGCACAGTGAATAATAGAGAGGGCTGGCAGGCGCATTATTAGATGGTTATATCAAGCTGCATTCCACAGTGTATACCATATACTATTTATTCTCCATAGACATTCTGGTGGATGGAATAGTGGTAGCTTACTGTGAGGAACATATAGAGGTGTACCCATTGATTATTGTGGATCTAACTTGATCCATATATGTATGTCTGTTGTCTGTGATCATTAGTTTATTAGGGATAACCCAGGGATATTAGGGACAGCCGCCGTTGAGCGGGGGCGCCATATAGCATTACAGGGTGCCAACCTCCGCTGTTAGGAAGGATAACAGTTTCCAGGGCTATTAGGGCCAGTAGAGGTATATTGTATCCAGAAAGCTCGTTTCTTTTTTTCAATTTTTGATCATTTCATTTTTGATAATTTTTTATTATTGCTTTAAACAATTTTTTTCATTTTTTCTATTTGGTTTTTTTCTGGTATCACAACAAAATTTCCATAGAGGGTACCTTTAGACAAGAATTGTTTCCCTATCCCTGGGGGGCCCCTATAGGGATGTATTTTTATCTCACTTGATATATTTTGGTATTGTATGTAATTATTAATAAAGATTGATGATTTTAGGGGTAGGTTTTGGTCTTTTTTGGTTTGCTTAGTCATTTACTCCCCTGTAAATAATTGGCTGGTTAGTTGAACGGTTTAGTTTACCAATTTCTGCCCTGAGGGTCCTTTTATATGGAGTATCTGTCACAATTTTACATTTTTCGTACTTACTGCAAAGTGATGACTTGTACAGGATGGCGTGTGGTTTGCCACAGTTTGAAGATTAGATGGAGATGGAAACTGCCACAAAACTGTAAAAGCACCACTGTCCTGCGTAACACACCCCATCTACAGCTGGCGTCGGTATATGTCCTTGGCAGGGCCGGGTACATGGGGCAGGGGGCTCTTCACTTTCCATTTTTCCTTCTCGCCTTCAGTAGACCTAGAACTTGTTTATTTTTCAGTCGATGGTGCCATTTTGGGTTTCATCTCTTTCTGCACGAGTTGTAGCTTTTAATGGTGCCATTTTGCTTTGTATCTAATCCCATCCTGTGTGATACCATCTGCTGAGCTGCGTATCTAGTCACATCCTGTGTGATACCATCTACTGAGCTGTGTATCTAATCACATCCTGTGTGATACCATCTACTGAGCTGTGTATCTAATCCCATCCTGTGTGATACCATTTACTGAGCTGTGTATCTAATCCTATCCTGTGTGATACTGTCTGCTGAGCCGTGTATCTAATCCTATCCTGTGTGATACTGTCTGCTGAGCCGTGTATCTAATCCTATCCTGTGTGATACCATCTGCTGAGCTGTGTATCTAATCCTGTCCTGTGTGATACTGTCTGCTGAGCCGTGCATCTAATCCTATCCTGTGTGATACTGTCTGCTGAGCTGTGTATCTAATCACATCCTGCGTGATACCATCTACTGAGCTGTGTATCTAATCACATCCTGTGTGATACCATCTACTGAGCTGTGTATCTAATCACATCCTGTGTGATACCATCTACTGAGCTGTGTATCTAATCCTATCCTGTGTGATACCATCTGCTGAGCTGTGTATCTAGTCACATCCTGTGTGAAACCATCTACTGAGCTGTGTATCTAATCACATCCTGCGTGATACCATCTACTGAGCTGTGTATCTAATCACATCCTGTGTGATACCATCTACTGAGCTGTGTATCTAATCCCATCCTGTGTGATACCATTTACTGAGCTGTGTATCTAATCCTATCCTGTGTGATACTGTCTGCTGAGCCGTGTATCTAATCCTATCCTGTGTGATACTGTCTGCTGAGCCGTGTATCTAATCCTATCCTGTGTGATACCATCTGCTGAGCTGTGTATCTAATCCTGTCCTGTGTGATACTGTCTGCTGAGCCGTGTATCTAATCCTGTCCTGTGTGATAATGTCTGCTGAGCCGTGTATCTAATCCTATCCTGTGTGATACCATCTGCTGAGCTGTGTATCTAATCCCATCCTGTGTGATACTGTCTGCTGAGCTAGTAATAATGTAACACACACCCAAGTGTGAACAACGCCTAAATCCCAGGAAACAGAAGTCCTAGAGTCTTTAAATTCTATTCTGACAATTCCTACTGGTGTGTTCTGGTTTCATAACTAAAGCTACTTGGTTTGTTACTTTATAGCTGCTTTTACTGAAATTACTGAAACCCTTTAATTGCAGCACCTTATGTACCATGGTAAGAAAAAAAAAAGAATCAGGCATTGAAATTTCTAAGGCCCAATCCTTATATCCATCACCAAGTGGGAAGGCCCCCATACATTATTATTATTATTATTATTATTTATATAGCACCATTAATACATATCAGATGGTTGACTGGTCCCGCCAAAACAAGCGGGTTTGGCCAAGTTTTCTCTAATGTGTAAGGAGGCCTAATGCATGGACACATGGAGAAATGTCAGGTTACTTCATAACATTTCATCAGCACAGCCCATTGACTGGCAACTGGATGGTCCAAGAAGAAACCTCAACACCAGGTGGATATATGTTATTCACTAATGTGCTCTCCATGTGGCCCCTTCAAGGCTGATTTCTGGGGGTAATTAAACAGCTGAGAGAAATTCTAGTGGCAGGAAGGTTTATGCGAGACGGCAGCAATATTACATGAGACTATAATAATCTCACTGTGTGATTACCTGTATCTCTTCTAGAATTTTGGAGCCTTCTTGCTGCAGCCTCTTTCCAGATGACCAGTGGACATTTCCGGTCTGTTACTGAGAATTCTATCTGCGGGACTGTTCAGTAGTAAATGGTTCTTCTCTGGTCCTCCTGATAAATTTCATAAGCTTCACAACCCTGATCGCTGGTTATGGCTCATTCTGATTTCCTGCTGATCACCATCCAGAACTAATTATACTCGTTATATCCACTGCCAAGAACATCTGACAATCTAGAGGTCCCAAAACGCTTACTAGTAATTACCGATGAAAGAGTTACTGGAGTCTCTCTAGGTCAGGAGAGTCATGGACCTGAGTCTGTTCAGACCTCCAACCTAGGGCTTGCCAACTGCAAATTCTAACCTGCTCTGCTAAGTTGTAGCCCTGCCACAGCTCAGGAGCCCTTGTTAGGAGACCACTTTCTTAAGAGATTTATTTTTTTGCTAACTTTTTTATCCTATTTCCATTAATTTATTTTATATGAGGTGGCACAAACTGGTTCTTTGAGAAAAAGTTACACCAGGGACCAACACTTGACATTCACATGCCTCAAAATATGATGGTGCCATATTTTATAGGATATCTGTATAGCTTGCACTCTATATAACATTGTCAGGGGAAAAGAGGATGTCCTCTTTCTTTTCCGCTCCTTCTTGGCACATAGGTTTTTATACTTGACTCCAGTCATTAACGTCCAGCAGAGATGTGACATATATGAACAGTGCCACCATCAAGATACTGCATAAATTAAATATTCACTAGGGGGCAGTATAGGCCTGATTATACTGTACTGCTCTGCTCCACTTTCTTGTTGATAGCTTTGCAGTGGAAAGTAATTTTTGGGGGGGTTTTGTAGGTTCTGACCAAGTATCGTGTACCTGTTCTATCCATTAGAATAGGACAAGTACAGTGGCATGTAAAATTTTGGGCACCCCTGATCAAATATACTGTTATTGTGAACAGTTAAGCAAGTTGAAGATAAAATGATCTCTAAAAGGCCTAAGGTTAAAGGTGACAAAGATGACCCATTTGTATTTTGGGATAAAAAAAATATACATATATATACACACACACACAAACACACACACACACACACACACACACTTGTGCGGCAAAAAAAAACTTTACATGTAAAATCCACGTCATGATTTCACTTCTAAGGGTGCGTGCCCACGATCAGGTATAGCAGCGTTTTGAACGCAGCTCACCTGTGCTGCGTCCAAAATGCTGCGTTCTACAATGCAAGCACAGTGAATGGAATTTATAGAAATCTCATGCCCACTGTGCTTCTATTTGACACAGCGTAAACTCAACTGCTGTGCATGTTTACAAGCTGCAGCATGACAATTTCTGTTGTGGAGATGCAAATCTCTGCAACAGAAATCGTCACAATAGAATATATTGGATGCGTTAAATCTGCAGTGTTCAATGAACACAAAAGCGGATTGGATGCAACAAAAATACGCTGCGTCCAAAGCGCTGCTATTTCCTGATCATGGCCAAGTACCTTTAAAACTGCACACAATGGGGGAGATGATCAAAAACTGTCTAATAGAAAAACTGTCTTAGTTACCCATAGCAACCAATCGAAGCTCAGCTTTCACTTCTTACACTGTTCAGGTAAAATGAAAGCTGCACTCCGATTGGTTGAATGTTTTAAGATTTTGTGGTTTCATTGAACTTGTAAAGATTTTTTCTGTTGGCACTGTATATTTTCATCTTTTTACATTTTAAAAATTACAAAAAGGAAAATGGGCCGATGCAGCGTTTGTGCACTCCGCATGGTTAGTACCTAGTAGAACCCCCTTTCGAAAGTATCACAGCTTGTAAACTCTTTTTGTAGTCAGATAAGAGTCTTTCAATTCTTGTTTGAGGGATTTTCATCCATTCTTGCTTGGAAAATTCTTCCAGTTCTGTGAGATTCCAGTGTCGTCTTGCTATTTTGAGGTCTAGTCACAGATTTTCAATGATGTTCAGATCAGGGAACTGTGAGGGCCGTTGTAAAACCTTCAACTTGAAGGTCGTCTATTGTGGATTTTGTTAGGAACATTATCCATTTGTAGAAGTCATCCTCTTTTCATCTTCAGCTTTTTTACAAATAGTGTTATGCTTGCATCAAGAATTTGTTGAAATTTCATTGAATCCATTCTTTCCTCTATCCATGAACTGTTACCCATGCCATTGGCTGCAACACAACCCCAAAGCATGATTGATCCACCCCCATGCTTAGTGGCTGGTGATATGTTCTTTTCCTCGAATTCCTGTGCCCTTTTTTCTCCACACATACCTTTGATCATTGTGGCCAGAGTGTTCTATTTTAACCTCATCAGTCCACAGGACTTGTTTCCAAAATTCATCAGGTTGTTTAGATGTTCTTTTGCATATGTCTGACGCTGAATTTTTGGTGAGGATGCAGGAGAGGTTTTCTTCCATGAAGGACATATTTGTGCAGGTGTTTCTGAACAGTAGAACAATGTACCACAAGTCCAAAGTCTGCTAAATCTTTCTGAAGGTCTTTTGCAGTCAAGTGGGGGTTCTGATTTGGCTCTCTAGCAATCCTACACGCAGACCTTATCTTGACTTCTACTGTTTCTGCTAACTGCCAGCTCTTAATTACATGTAAAACTGAGGAAAGGGAAACTTGAAAACACTTTGCTATCTTCTTATGGCCTTCTCCTGTTTTGTGGGCCTCCAACATTTTCATTTTGAGGGTATGTTCCCATGGTCCGTAAACGCTGCGGGTTGGATGCTGTTTACATCCGCAGCGTTCAACCCGCAGCATCCAGATGTTAAAGCCTAGTGGATGGGATATTTCAGTTTTTCTTTTTTATTAAATTTGAAAAAAATTCTACATTTCTGTGTTTTATCAGTCAAGATGGGGTGCAGAGTGAACATTAATGTGAAAAAAATGAACTTTTTTGAATTTACCAAATGGCTGCAATGAAACAAAGAGTGAAAAATTTAAAGGGGTCTGAATACTTTCCGTGCCCACTGTACAGTGCTGAGAAGTGTTTTTATGAGCCCGGATTATGGGTCTGGGTTTTACGAGCAGCTGAAAGAGCTGGATGGGATCGGCTGCTCACTTACCTCCAGTCCATTTCTTGGATGGTCTTATTTAAGGTGGCTGGGGCTGTCTCAGTCTGCCTGTGTGTTTTGCAAGGTCATTAACCCCTTAGTGACGGAGCCAAATTTTTGAAATCTGACCAGTGTCACTTTATACACAAAAACACTGCATTGAAGCATAAACTCACAAGGAAGTAGAAGTAAAATTACATTTTATTATGACCTTACAAAACATGCATCTAGACAATGCTAGATTTATATTATGACAATCAAATTACAGTTTAACACAAGCAGAGTAAATTTGAAACAGAAGCAAGGGTGCACCCACTAAAATGTGTAGCACCACATGGTCAGCATGGGTATATAGATGGAGGGTATAGGCTCAAAAACAACCAAAACCTAAAGTGCTAGTGCATAAAGTGACAGTGGTTGTAAACTACTCAGGTGTCCAGTACACCAACATGATAACGGTTTATCCGATTCAATCAGTAAGGGAGCCTCTGAATATCCCACAAAACAATGTTCCCATCAGATAGTCTTACCCATGGTCCTGTCCATGTGCATACACACGCGCCCCAACGCGTGTTTCGCCCTCGGCTTCCTCGGCTTCTTTTGTAGTGTTATAAAAAATGGTACAAAAACATTGACGTTTCCTGAATCGTCTTCCACTGAAAAAATCTGTCATTTACACATACCTTTTATTTAGCAAACAAACCTGTTACCGCACAGTAGACGTTGGTACAACTCTGTCAGAGGTATTTGTTGTGCAGTACTCCCAATGTATAGTATATTAACAAAATTGATCACACCCCTAAGTGAAAATTACCAAATTTTGCCTATTTAGTCATTTTCTCTCCCTGTTGTCATGTGACTTATTAGGCTGTATGCACACGTAGCAGATTTTTTGCGTTTCTTTCGCGGTATTTCGCTATAGAAACGCTATAAAACCGCGAAAAAAACGCTAACATTAAGCATCCTATGTAACAGATTGCAATCCGCATTTTTTGTGCACATGCTGCATCTTTTTCCTGAGCGGAATCGCAATCCAGAAAAAAAACGCAGCATGTTCATTAAAATTGCGGAATCGCGGCGATTCTGCACACATAGGAATGCATTGATCTGCTTACTTCCCGCACGGGGCTGTGCACACCATGCGGGAAGTAAGCAGATCAAGTGCGGTTGGTACCCAGGGTGGAGGAGAGGAGACTCTCCTCCACGGACTGGGCACCATAAGTGGTAAAAAAAAAAGAATTAAAATAAAAAATAGCGATATACTCACCTTCTGGCGGCCCGACCTTCTCAGAGGCTTCCGAGGTGTGTGTGAAGGACCTGCGATGACGTCGCGGTCACATGACCGCGATGACGTCGCGGTCACGTGCCCGCTACGTCAATGGAAGGTCCTGAACACACGGCATTAGGAACGGAAGCCGCTGAGGTGAGTATAACCTTTTTTTTTATTTTTTTTATTATTTTTAACATTCTATCTTTTACTATAGATGCTGCATAGGCTGCATCTATAGTAAAAAGTTGGTCACACTTGTCAAACACTATGTTTGACAAGTGTGACCAACCTGTCAAACAGTTTTCCAAGCGATGCTACAGATCGCTTGGAAAACGCTAGCACTCTGCAAGCTAATTATGCTTGCAAAACGCTAGTTTTCTGTGGGTATATGCATGCAAATTCTGCATGCGATATACCCGCGGCAGGAGGTGCAGAATTGCCGCGGAAATTTCCGCGGCAATTCTGCTACGTGTGAACTCAGCCTTAGTGTTTCAAAAAAGGAGGGTTATTCCTGGCACCAAGTCACTTTTTTCTGTGTGTTATTTCTACCCAAATCCTCAGAAATAGCCTCGTCGTATCTCTTCTGGGTGCAGGTGTCAGGGGAGTTTTTTCATGAACAGTGAGACCTGTCCGGCAGGTCTCACTGTTCATAAAAAAAAAAAACTCCCCTGACACCTGCACCTCCGTTAATATCAATGTAACCAATTTTATGGATTAAAACCACATCTTGAAAGAAGGATTGAGTAAGTGCTGTTTTTCTTGTTACTTTTTCCAATATAATACATATTCTTTATGCATGCACCACCCAGAAGAGATACGACGAGGCTATTTCTGAGGATTTGGGTAGAAATAACACACAGAAAAAAGTGACTTGGTGCCAGGAATAACCCTCCTAATTTGAAACACTAATGACTTATTAATGTTACAAGGTCTCAGGTGTGAATGGTGTTATCGCTCTCATACTGGTCACTGGAAGTTCAACATGGCACCTCATGGCAAAGAACTCGCTGAGGATCTGAAAAAAAGAATTTTTGCTTGACATAAAGATGGCCTAGGCTCTAAGATGATTGCCAACACCCTGAAACTAAACTGCAGCACGTTGACTAAGACCATACAGCGGTTTAACAAGATAGGTTCCACTCTGAACAGGCCTTGCCATTGTCGACCAAAGAAGTTGAGTGTATGTGCTCAACGTCATATCCAGAGGTCGTCTTTTCAAAATAGACATGAGTGCTGCTAGCATTGCTGCAGAGGTTCAAGGGATGTGGGTTCTGCCTGTCATTGCTTAGACCAGACGTTGCACATTGCATTGAATTGGTTTGCATGGCTGTCGTCCCAGAAGGAGCCTCTTCTAAAGATGGTGCACAAGAAACCCCGCAAACAGTTTGCTGACGACAAGCGGACTAAGGACATGTCTTACTGGAATCATGTCCTGTGGTCTGATGAGAACAGGATAAACTTATTTAGTTCAGATGGTGTCAAGCGTGTGTGGCAGGAACTAGGTGAGGAGCACAAAGACAAGTGTGTCGTAAGTCAAGCTTGGTGGAGTGTCATGGTTTGGGGCTGTGTGAGAGCTGCTGGCTGTGTGGAGCTACAATTCATAGAGGGAATCAGGAAAGATATATATCTTGGTACCGTGTTAGCCAGTAGATAGAAAAATATTTAGAATTGAGAGTCCTCAGTGGTTGATACCTTTTAATGGCTAACTGAAAAGATGGTAACAAATTGCAAGCTTTCGAGACTACTCAGGTCTCTTCATTAGGCAAAGACTAAAAGAAATTCTGAAGAATCACACATTTATGCACAACATAGAACAGAAAGAAAAAAACAAACAAAACATGGATAAGACAGGTGACATGAAGCAGAATGTGTTGTGCATAAATATGTGATTCACCAGAATTTGTATTAGTCTATGCCTGATGAAGAGACCTGCGTAGTCTCAAAAGCTTGCAATTTGTTACCATCTTTTCAGTTAGCCATTAAAAGGTAACAACCACTGAGGACTCTCAATTCTAAATATTTTTCTAGAGGGAACCGTGAATTCCAACATGTACTGTGACATACTGAAGATTCCCTCCCTTTGAAAACTGTACCGCAGGGCAGTATTCCAACATGATAATGACCCCAAACACACCTCCAAGATGACCACTGCCTTGCTAAAGAAACTGAAGGTAAAGGTGCTGGACTAGCCAAGCATGTCTCCAGACCTAAACCCTATTGAGCATCTGTGGGGCATCTGCAAACAGAAGGTGGAGTAGCGCAAGATCTCCAGCATCCACCAGCTCCATGATGTCGTCATGCAGGAGGGAAGAGGATTCCAGTGGCAACCTGTGAAGCTCTAGTGACCTCCATGGACAAGAGAGTTAAGGCAGTGATTGAAAATAATGGTGGTCACACAAAATATTGACACTTTGGACACAATTTGGCCATTTTCTTTTAGGGGCATACTTACTTTTGTTTCCAGTGGTTTAGACATTATTGTGTCACAGGGTTACCTCTGTAACAGAGAGGAGCCAGAAGACCGCAGCGTTTGATTGCACCTATCCCTGCTCTGAATCGAACCACTTCACCTTCTTATTAACCCCTTAATCCCATATAACGTACTATCCCGTCAAGGTGACCTGGGACTTAATTCCCAAAGATGGGATAGTACGTCATATGCGATCGGCCGCGCTCACGGGGGAGCGCGGCCGATGGCGGCCGGATGTCAGCTGACTATCGCAGCTGACATCCGGCACTATGTGCCAGGAGTGGTCACGGACCGCTCCCGACACATTAACCCCCGGCACACTTCGATCAAACATGATCGCAGTGTTCCGGTGGTACAGTGAAGCATCGAAGAGGGAGGGGGCTCCCTGCGTGCTTCCCTGAGACGATTGGTACAAGGTGATGTGCTCACCTTGTACCGAGCGTCTCCTCCCTGTAAGCCCCGGATCCAAAATGGCCACGGGGCTACTTCCGGGTCCTTCAGGGAGGTGGCTTACCAAGTGCCTGCTCAGATCAGGCGCTGGTAAGCTAGGAGCAGGGCACGTCAGATCGCTGATCTGACACAGTGCTCTGCAAAGTGTCAGATCAGAGATCTGTCACTATACAGTGATGTCCCCCCTGGGACAAAGTAAAAAAGTTAAAAAAAATTTTTTAAATGTGTAAAAAAAAAATTAAATTCCTAAATAAAGAAAACAAAAAATATTGTTCCCATACATACATTTCTTTATCTAAATAATAAAAAAACAGTAAAAGTAAACAAATTTAGTATCGCTGCGTCCGTAACGACCTGACCTATAAAACTGTCCCACTAGTTAACCCCTTCAGTGAACACCGTAAAAAAAAAAAAGAGGCAAAAAACAAAGCTTTATTATCATACCGCCGAACAAAAAGTGGAATAACACGCGATCAAAAAGACGGATATAAATAACCATGGTACCGCTGAAAGCGTCATCTTGTTCCGCAAAAAGCGAGCCACCACACAGCATCATCAGCAAAAAAATAAAAAAGTTATAGTCCTTAGAATAAAGCGATGCAAAAATAATTATTTTCTCTATAAAATAGTTTTTATCGTATAAAAGCGCCAAAACATAAAAAAATTATGTTAGTGAGGTATCGCTGTAATCGTACTGACCCGAAGAATAAAACTGCTTTCTCCATTTTACCAAACGTGGAATGGTATAAACATCCCCCCCAAAAAAGAAATTCATTAATAGCTGGTTTTTGGTCATTCTGCCTCACAAAAATTGGAATAAAAAGCGATAAAAAAAATGTCACGTGCCCAAAAATGGTACCAATATAAACGTCAACTCGTCCCGCAAAAAAACAAGACCTCACATAACTCTGTGGACCAAAATATGGAAAAATTATAGCTCTCAAAATGTGGTAACGCAAAAAATATTTTTTGCAATAAAAAGCGTCTTTTAGTGTGTGACAGCTGTCAATCATAAAAACCCGCTATAAAAGTAAATCAAACCCCCCTTCATCACCCCCTTAGTTAGGGAAAAATAAAAAAAAATTATTTATTTCCATTTTCCCATTAGGGCTAGGGTTAGGGCTAGGGTTAGGGGTGGGGCTAGGGTTAGGGCTACAGTTAGGCTAAGGGCTACAGTTAGGGCTGGGGCTAAAGTTAGGGTTGGGGCTAAAGTTAGGGTTGGGGCTAAAGTTAGGGTTAGGGCTACAGTTAGGGTTGGGGCAAAAGTTTGAGTTAGGGTTTGGGCTAAAGTTAGAGTTATGGTTTGGATTACATTTACGGTTGGGATTAGGGTTAGGGGTGTGTCAGGGTTAGGGGTGTGGTTAGGGTTATGGTTGGGATTAGGGTTAGGGGGTGTTTTGGATAGGGTTTCAATTAGAATTGGGGGTTTCCACTGTTTAGGCACATCAGGGCTCTCCAAACGCGACATGGCGTCCGATCTCAATTTCAGCCAATTCTGCGTTGAAAAAGTAAAACAGTGCTCCTTCCCTTCCGAGCTCTCCCGTGCGCCGAAACAGGGGTTTACCCAAACATATGGGGTATCAGCATACTCAGGACAAATTGGACAACAACTATTGGGGTCCAATTTCTCTTGTTACCATTAGGAAAAAAAAATTGGGGGGGCTAAAAAAACATTTTTGTGGGAAAAAATTTAATTTTTATTTTCACGACTGCGTTATAAACTGTAGTGAAACACTTGGGGGTTCAAAGCTGTCAAAACACATCTAGATACATTCCTTAGGGGGTCTACTTTCCAAAATGGTGTCACTTGTGGGGGGTTTCAATGTTTAGGCACATCAGGGGCTCTCCAAACGTGACATGGTGTCCCATCTCAATTCCAGTCAATTTTGCATTGAAAAGTCAAATGGTGCTCCTTCCCTTCCGAGCTCTGCCATGTGCCCAAACAGTGGTTTACCCCCACATATGGGGTATAGGCATACTCAGAACAAATGGCACAACAACTTTTGGGGTCTAATTTCTTCATTTACCCTTGGGAAAATAAAAAATTGGGGGCGAAAATATATTTGTGAAAAAATATGATTTTTTATTCTTACGGCTCTGCATTATAAACTTCTGTGAAGCACTTGGTGGGTTAAAGTTCTCACCACACATCTAGATAAGTTCCTTAGGGGGTCTACTTTCCATAGTGGTGTCACTTGTGGGGGGTTTCAATGTTTAGGCACATCAGGGGCTCTCCAAACGCAACATGGCGTCCCATCTCAATTCCAGTCAATTTTGCATTGAAAAGTCAAACGGCGCTCCTTCCCTTCCGAGCTCTGCCATGCAGCCAAACAGTGGTTTACCCCCACATATGGGGTATCGGCGTACTCAGGACAAATTGAACAACAACTTTTGGGGTCCATTTCTCCTGTTACCCTTGGTAAAATAAAACAAATTGGAGCTGAAGTAAATTTTTTGTGTAAAAAAGTTAAATGTTCATTGCAGTTTTTAGAATGGTGTCACACTTGGTTATTTTCTATCATATAGACCCCTCAAAATGACTTCAAATGTGATGTGATCCCTAAAAAATATTGGTGTTGTAAAAATGATAAATTGCTGGACAACTTTTAACCCTTATACCTCCCTAAGAAGAAAACATTTTGGTTCCAAAATTGTGCTGATGTAAAGTAGACATGTGAGAAATGTTACTTATTAATTATTTTGTGTGACATATCTCTGTGATTTAAGGGCATAAAATTAAAAGTTGAAAAATTGCAAAATTTTCAAAATTTTCGCCAAATTTCAATTTTTTTCACAAATAAATGCAAGTTATATCAAAGAAATTTTACCCCTATCATGAAGTACAATATGTCACGAGAAAACAATGTCAGAATCGCCAAGATCCGTTGAAGCGTTCCAGAGTTATAACCTCATAAAGGGACAGTTGTTGTGAAATTGGATTCTGGGCTCCCCCGGTGGCCACTTGTGGAATTGTACTTGTGTGCATCATCCCCTCTGTTCACCTGCTCCTATCAGGATTTGGGAGTCGCTATATAACCTTGCTCCTCTGTCAGTTTCATGCCGGTCAACAATGTAATCAGAAGCCTTTCTGTGCATGTTCCTGCTACTAGACAACTCCCAGCTAAGTTGGACTTTTGTCCTTGTGTGTTTTTGCATTTTGTTCCTGTTCACAGCTGCTGTTTCGTTACTGTGTCTGGAAAGCTCTTGTGAGCGGAAATTGCCACTCTGGTGTTATGAGTTAATGCTAGAGTCTTAAAGTAATTTCTGGATGGTGTTTTGATAGGGTTTTCTGCTGACCATGAAAGTGCCCTTTCTGTCTTCTTTCTATCTAGTAAGCGGACCTCGATTTTTGCTAAACCTATTTTCATACTACGTTTGTCATTTCATCTAAAATCACCGCCAATATATGTGGGGGCCTCTGTCTGCCTTTTGGGAAAATTTCTCTAGAGGTGAGCCAGGACTGTCTTTTCCTCTGCTAGGATTAGGTAGTTCTCCGGCTGGCGCTGGGCATCTAGGGATAAAAAAACGTAGGCATGCTACCCGGCCACTTCTAGTTGTGCGGCAGGTTTAGTTCATGGTCAGTATAGTTTCCATCTTCCAAGAGCTAGTTCTCATATATGCTGGGCTATGTTCTCTCGCCATTGAGAATCATGACAGTTTGACCGGCCCAAAAAAAAGGGGTTAAATTACTGGCTGAGAAAGGAGAGAAAAAAGAAGTCTGCTACAATTTTTTTTTTTTTTTTTTTTCCTCTAGTTCTGAGTGTGCTCTTAATTGAATCACTTGCTAGTCTGCCTATACTGCAGCCTTCCTCTCTTTCTCTCCTTCTTATCCTTGAATGGCTCTGTGTTCACCTGTTTCAAATGGATCTTCAGAGTGTAGCTACAGGTTTGAATAATCTCGCCACAAAGGTACAAAATTTGCAAGATTTCGTTGTTCATGCACCTATGTCTGAGCCTAGAATTCCTTTGCCTGAATTCTTCTCGGGGAATAGATCTCACTTTCAAAATTTTAAAAATAATTGCAAATTGTTTTTGTCCCTGAAGTCTCGCTCTGCCGGAGACCCTGCACAGCAGGTCAGGATTGTAATTTCCTTGCTCCGGGGCGACCCTCAAGACTGGGCTTTTGCATTGGCACCAGGGGATCCTGCGTTGCTCAATGTGGATGCGTTTTTTCTGGCCTTGGGGTTGCTTTATGAGGAACCTCATTTAGAGCTTCAGGCGGAAAAGGCCTTGATGTCCTTGTCTCAGGGGCAAGATGAAGCTGAAATATACTGCCAAAAATTCCGCAAATGGTCTGTGCTTACTCAGTGGAATGAGTGCGCCCTGGCGGCGATTTTCAGAGAAGGTCTCTCTGATGCCATTAAGGATGTTATGGTGGGGTTCCCTGTGCCTGCGAGTCTGAATGAGTCCATGACGATGGCTATTCAGATCGATAGGCGTCTGCGGGAGCGCAAACCTGTGCACCATTTGGCGGTGTCTACTGAGAAAACGCCAGAAAATATGCAATGTGATAGAATTCTGTCCAGAAGCGAGCGGCAGAATTTTAGACGAAAAAATGGGTTGTGCTTCTATTGTGGTGATTCAACTCATGTTATATCAGCATGCTTTAAGCGTACTAAGAAGCCTGACAAGTCTGTTTCAATTAGCACTTTACAGTCTAAGTTTATTCTATCTGTGACCCTGATTTGTTCTTTGTCATCTATTACCGCGGACGCCTATGTCGACTCTGGCGCTGCTTTGAGTCTTATGGATTGGTCCTTTGCCAAACGCTGTGGGTATGATTTGGAGCCATTGGAGGCTCCGATACCTCTGAAAGGGATTGACTCCACCCCATTGGCTAGTAATAAACCACAATACTGGACACAAGTGACTATGCGTGTTAATCCGGATCACCAGGAGGTTATTCGCTTTCTGGTGCTGTATAATCTACATGATGTTTTGGTGCTGGGATTGCCATGGCTGCAATCTCATAACCCAGTCCTCGACTGGAGAGCTATGTCTGTGTTAAGCTGGGGATGTAAAGGAACTCATGGGGACGTACCTTTGGTTTCCATTTCATCATCTATTCCCTCTGAGATTCCTGAATTCTTGTCTGACTTTCGTGACGTTTTTGAAGAACCCAAGGTTGGTTCACTACCTCCGCACCGGGAGTGCGATTGTGCCATAGACTTGATCCCGGGTAGTAAATACCCTAAGGGTCGTTTATTTAATCTGTCTGTGCCTGAACACGCGGCTATGCGAGAATATATAAAGGAGTCCTTGGAAAAGGGACATATTCGTCCTTCGTCATCTCCCTTAGGAGCCGGTTTTTTCTTTGTGTCTAAGAAAGACGGCTCTTTGAGGCCGTGTATTGATTATCGACTTTTGAATAAAATCACGGTTAAATATCAATATCCGTTACCACTGCTTACTGATTTGTTTGCTCGTATAAAGGGGGCCAAGTGGTTCTCTAAGATTGATCTCCGTGGGGCGTATAATTTGGTGCGAATCAAGCAGGGGGATGAGTGGAAAACCGCATTTAATACGCCCGAGGGCCATTTTGAGTATTTGGTGATGCCTTTTGGTCTTTCAAATGCCCCTTCAGTCTTCCAGTCCTTTATGCATGACATTTTCCGCGATTATTTGGACAAATTTATGATTGTGTATCTGGATGATATTCTGATTTTTTCGGATGACTGGGACTCTCATGTCCAGCAGGTCAGGAGGGTTTTTCAGGTTTTACGGTCTAATTCCTTGTGTGTGAAGGGTTCTAAGTGTGTTTTTGGGGTTCAAAAGATTTCCTTCTTGGGATACATTTTTTCCCCCTCTTCCATCGAGATGGATCCTGTCAAGGTTCAGGCTATTGGTGATTGGACGCAACCCTCTTCTCTTAAGAGTCTTCAGAAATTTTTGGGCTTTGCTAACTTTTATCGTCGATTTATTGCTGGTTTTTCTGATGTTGTAAAACCATTGACTGATTTGACTAAGAAGGGTGCTGATGTTGCTGATTGGTCCCCTGATGCTGTGGAGGCCTTTCGGGAGCTCAAGCGCCGCTTTTCTTCCGCCCCAGTGTTGCATCAGCCTGATGTTGCTCTTCCTTTTCAGGTTGAGGTCGACGCTTCTGAAATCGGAGCTGGGGCGGTGTTGTCGCAGAGAAGTTCCGACTGCTCCGTGATGAGACCTTGTGCTTTTTTTTCCCGTAAATTTTCGCCCGCCGAGCGGAATTATGATATTGGGAATCGGGAGCTTTTGGCCATGAAGTGGGCTTTTGAGGAGTGGCGTCACTGGCTTGAGGGGGCCAGACATCAGGTGGTGGTATTGACTGACCACAAAAATTTAATTTACCTTGAGTCTGCCAGGCGCCTGAATCCTAGACAGGCGCGCTGGTCGTTGTTTTTCTCTCGGTTTAATTTTGTGGTGTCTTACCTACCGGGTTCTAAGAATGTTAAGGCGGATGCCCTTTCTAGGAGTTTTGAGCCTGACTCCCCTGGTAATTCTGAGCCCACAGGTATCCTTAAAGATGGAGTGATATTGTCTGCCGTTTCTCCAGACCTGCGGCGGGCCTTGCAGGAGTTTCAGGCGGATAGACCTGATCGTTGCCCACCTGGTAGACTGTTTGTTCCTGATGATTGGACCAGTAGAGTCATCTCTGAGGTTCATTCTTCTGCGTTGGCAGGTCATCCTGGAATCTTTGGTACCAGGGATTTGGTGGCAAGGTCCTTCTGGTGGCCTTCCCTGTCACGAGATGTGCGAGGCTTTGTGCAGTCTTGTGACGTTTGTGCTCGGGCCAAGCCTTGTTGTTCTCGGGCTAGTGGATTGTTGTTACCCTTGCCTATCCCGAAGAGGCCTTGGACGCACATCTCGATGGATTTTATTTCGGATCTGCCTGTTTCTCATAAGATGTCTGTCATCTGGGTGGTGTGTGACCGTTTCTCTAAGATGGTCCATCTGGTTCCCTTGCCTAAGTTGCCTTCTTCTTCCGAGTTGGTTCCTCTGTTTTTTCAAAATGTTGTTCGTTTGCATGGTATTCCGGAGAATATCGTTTCTGACAGAGGGACCCAATTCGTGTCTAGATTTTGGCGGGCATTCTGTGCTAGGATGGGCATAGATTTGTCTTTTTCGTCTGCTTTCCATCCTCAGACTAATGGCCAGACCGAGCGGACTAATCAGACCTTGGAGACATATTTGAGGTGTTTTGTGTCTGCGGATCAGGATGATTGGGTTGCTTTTTTGCCTTTGGCGGAGTTCGCCCTCAATAATCGGGCCAGCTCTGCCACCTTGGTGTCCCCGTTTTTCTGTAATTCGGGGTTTCATCCTCGATTTTCCTCCGGTCAAGTGGAATCTTCGGATTGTCCTGGAGTGGATGCTGTGGTGGAGAGGTTGCATCAGATTTGGGGGCAGGTGGTGGACAATTTGAAGTTGTCCCAGGAGAAGACTCAGCTTTTTGCCAACCGCCGTCGTCGTGTTGGTCCTCGGCTTTGTGTTGGGGACTTGGTGTGGTTGTCTTCTCGTTTTGTCCCTATGAGGGTTTCTTCTCCTAAGTTTAAGCCTCGGTTCATCGGCCCGTACAAGATATTGGAGATTCTTAACCCTGTGTCCTTCCGTTTGGACCTCCCTGCATCCTTTTCGATTCATAATGTTTTTCATCGGTCATTGTTGCGCAGGTATGAGGTACCGGCTGTGCCTTCCGTTGAGCCTCCTGCTCCGGTGTTGGTTGAGGGTGAGTTGGAGTACGTTGTGGAAAAGATCTTGGACTCTCATGTTTCCAGACGGAAACTCCAGTATCTGGTCAAATGGAAGGGATACGGTCAGGAGGATAATTCTTGGGTCACTGCCTCTGATGTTCATGCCTCCGATCTTGTCCGTGCCTTTCATAGGGCTCATCCTGATCGCCCTGGTGGTTCTGGTGAGGGTTCGGTGCCCCCTCCTTGAGGGGGGGGTACTGTTGTGAAATTGGATTCTGGGCTCCCCCGGTGGCCACTTGTGGAATTGTACTTGTGTGCATCATCCCCTCTGTTCACCTGCTCCTATCAGGATGTGGGAGTCGCTATATAACCTTGCTCCTCTGTCAGTTTCATGCCGGTCATCAATGTAATCAGAAGCCTTTCTGTGCATGTTCCTGCTACTAGACAACTCCCAGCTAAGTTGGACTTTTGTCCTTGTGTGTTTTTGCATTTTGTTCCTGTTCACAGCTGCTGTTTCGTTACTGTGTCTGGAAAGCTCTTGTGAGCGGAAATTGCCACTCTGGTGTTATGAGTTAATGCTAGAGTCTTAAAGTAATTTCTGGATGGTGTTTTGATAGGGTTTTCTGCTGACCATGAAAGTGCCCTTTCTGTCTTCTTGCTATCTAGTAAGCGGACCTCGATTTTTGCGAAACCTATTTTCATACTACGTTTGTCATTTCATCTAAAATCACCGCCAATATATGTGGGGGCCTCTGTCTGCCTTTTGGGAAAATTTCTCTAGAGGTGAGCCAGGACTGTCTTTTCCTCTGCTAGGATTAGGTAGTTCTCCGGCTGGCGCTGGGCATCTAGGGATAAAAAAACGTAGGCATGCTACCCGGCCACTTCTAGTTGTGCGGCAGGTTTAGTTCATGGTCAGTATAGTTTCCATCTTCCAAGAGCTAGTTCTCATATATGCTGGGCTATGTTCTCTCGCCATTGAGAATCATGACAGACAGTGGTCAGAATTGTAAAATTGGCCCGGTCATTAATGTGCAAACCACCCTTGGGGCTTAAGGGGTTAAATGGTGTAAATTTATTTTGGCAGTGCAGAAGTTAATTTGCTCTTCTGGGAGCTAAGGCTGAGCACTATTACCCACTCCTATCCCCTATATAATCTGGGTTCTGACTGATGCACATAGTCAGAGCTAGCTTATGCTGCATGGCAGGGAGGATAGTAGTTACGAGATGGTTATATGAGAAGGCGTTTGGTGGATTTATCTGTGACTGTTGTTTGGTTTACTAAGTCCCTTTCTTCTCCTACTTTGGTTTTACCCCATCCTCCACTCCCTGGTGCATACCTGTTATATGTGAGTGTATATTTGTATGCCTGGTATTTTCCGGTTCCCCTGTTTGTATTACCTTGTTCATCTGGTTGGTGTACTACTGTGCACTGCTACTCCCCTCTTCCCTGGGTGGGGGAAGGGTACAGACCGAGAGTGGATTCAGGAGATAAGGCAAGGTACGTGCCCCAGCATCTTCACCTTCAGAAGTATCCTGGGGAACAAGGCGAGCTAGGGCGCCCCCTAGTGTTAGGGACAGGGAATGAGCCCCTGTTCCCGCTTCACCTGACAAGAGTCGTGACATATTGGCTGTGTGTTTAGTTATTTAGAAGATTCACCAAATTTACACTGTTATACAAACTGTATTACATTGTGAGAGGTGTTCTCACTTTTGTGATATACTGGATATATCTGTTGGAAGGCTCAGACATGGTGTGAATAGGGCATAGACTTAATTTCCTTTTGCCACCTATTTCATCACCTAGTAGCTTATACTAACCAACTTGTTAAAGTATCAGAAGAATAGGGATAAAGTTTTATGGACCTGACAGTGTTTGAGTAAGAGAATTAATTATGTAATTTATATCCCAGGAGGAAGTAAAACTCTTGTTTCAAGGCTAGGAAATTGGCTTTAGTTTTTTTTTTTTTGTTTGTTTGTTTTTTGCACAAGACCTCTGCTGAATGCTAGGAATGTGACCCTCATACTACATCCCTCCTACATGATTGCCAATATTGCAGAGGGGCATTCTGCACAGATTCTTGAGGCCCTATTACAAAATGAGATGGAAAAACCATGGCTGGGCCCTATCTCCCCAAGGAGATGTCTGCATTACATGACCTGTGCTAAAATACCCTGTTAGTAATAGTGACTTAAAGGGCAATATCTCTTACTTTCTTTGTTCCTGCTATTGGATATTTTCCTACCTGTTAGACAAAAATTCTCGTAATAATATTATGTTAGAGAATCGCTCATCTTGTAAAGCGCCCTTACAAGTCACAATGCTGGTATTTGATTAGCACCTTGCCCTATAGCAAGCTGGCAATACTGACACCACAAAACATTAAATATTTCAAGTTGTTAATCTTATTCACCCAAACATGATTAGAAATGAAATCCCCGTCTCAGGCCGGAAAACCACAAGGATTTACTGGTAAGTAAACTCTATGTTTCCCAAGGAATCTACACACTGTATGCCAGGGGTTGTGTATACCAACGCATCGGCTGTATAAATCCTGGCAGGGTTCCAGTAGGTTCATTTCACTTTGTGTTTTACGTTCATTGCTGCTGAAATGCTGATGAGTTCTGTGATGTTTAAAATTAATTTCATTTTCTGCTGCATTAAATTCTCCTAAATTAAAGGGAATGTGTCATCAGAAAATGACCTGTTGTTTAAATCAGGTTTTTATTTTGCATATATTTATTTTGTTCTTATTTTAATGTTGTAGCATAGCGCCTACTACGTGTCTTGGGGGACACTCGCTTGGCATGGGATTAAAGCACTCGGGCACGGTTTTCTATCAAAAACACAGTCTTTTAGGTTTATTTCGCACAACATAAACCACATCCACAGGAACTTAGTAACAGCTTGAACAGTATCTGGACACATTCAACTTTACCACAGTTCGTCTCTAACCCCGGTCAGCATTACACATGGTTTTCAGACCGTTACCTGTTGGCAACCTTCACGGGTTCCTGGACACCCCTTGGCCTCAGAGGTGCCCCAGACACAATGTCTCTCTCTTTCTTTTACTCTGACCCCGGTCAGTACAACATGAATCTCCATTCGTTCCACAGTCTGGTCTGTGCGAGGTCCAGAGTCCCCGCCATGTGCTCTTCAGGGAGCCGCCACTTCCAACACATGGGGCTCTCTCCAGGACCTTCCGGCATAGACCATTCAGGTCCACACCCAGAGCCCATATGACCAGACCTCAGTCACATTATATAGTACTAACCACTCCCACAGGTGGGAGTGTGGATGTGTGGCTAGTTTGTCCCGCCCATCTCACACAACTAGCCTAATAAGTCTCCCTTACAACTACACCATAGATATACACACTCTTGAGGGACTACAGGTCCCAGAATAACAACATTGCATCAGACTTACCACGCAGACTCCCTCTGCGACACATATCAGCCATTCACAATTCTGCCAGTCACTGTTTCACCACCATTATCATAACAGATATGCCTCAATGCATATCCCAAGGAGCACACACAGCGCCCCCTAGCTGCCACAGGGGTCACTACACCACAATGTTCAATGTGTAATAAATTACAAAATTAGGGATCTTGCAATTTACAACTGGACTTTTTTAGACTCATACTTCCTGTTCTTTTGGGAAGTTTTCAGCAAGTTCTTTATCATCAGAGGCATGATTACAATGACAGGTAACACCTCTACACACAGCTGATAATACTGGATTCTCTAGTCACAATAGGCGATATCACAGCTAACTTTCTCCCTCTTTCTTCACCTTGACTTTTGCACATGCTCATTAGATGCTTCAATATAAAAGATAGGCGCTAGGTATGACCATTGTGGCTATGTATATGTGTTGTTTACTGAAACAGCAGGAAGTTAAGGTGTAAAAAAACAACCCCAGTGGCCAGTGTGAGAATTGCAAGATTTTTGCTTTTTTTTTTTTTTTTTTCATACAGATTATAATTTGGGGAAAAAATAGCCATAACAAAAATACATAAAAACCTGATTTTAAGAATAAGTCATTTTCTGATGATAGTCCGATCAGATACTCCTTTAAAGGAAAGCTAAGTGGTGGCATAGTTAGAATATGGTGTCATTTTGTGAACATTGGGAGTGCCTCCAATCTTGAAAATAAACTGTAACCAAGCCCCCATTTACTGCTGTTCACATTCACAATGGGTGGGGGAACCACTATGTATGGAATAACAAACCCAAATCTTATTTAGGCTAAATTGTCATTATCAGAGGAAAAACCTCACTGCTGTATAAAGAGATGGCATAAAAACTAGTACTGATAAATTAGAGTCAAGAGACCTGGCTGAACTCTATGGCCGGCGTCACACTAGCGAGTTTTACGGACGTATGAGAGGTGCAGAAAATACGGATTGCATACGGTACAATGATTCTCCAGCTCCTATCTGCCGTATTTTACTGATCCGTATTATACGGTCTTGTACGGCCGTAGAAAATCGCAGCATGCTGTGTTTGTCACCGTATTGCGCAAAAAAAATCGCCAATGAAAGTCTATGGGGGTGAGAAAAATACGGATTACACACGGACCAGCAGTGTGACCTGTGAGAAATACGCAGCGGTGGGAAAAATTCCCACGCTCGAGTTCATATGAGGACATCCAGCAGAGGGCGCATCTCCGGACTCAAGGTAACTACAGGACATTCCCCTGCATTCCATTCATTCCCCGGGGTTTTACAGCCACGAGCACTACATTAGCACAGCTCCTGGCTGTAAAATGATTTAACCCCTTCAGATGGATTTACATCGTGGGACTGACAGAACGACGGAAGGTATGGGATATTGTTGATTTTTTATGTTACCTTTTTTACAGGACGAGGATCTTCAGGTGGATTACCAGTATAATAAAATATTAAAACACCCTGTGTCTTTATTTCATTAAAATACTTTTAAATAATGTGTGTGTGTGTTTTATTAACCATTTCGTACTATTGGATTAATAATGGATAGGTGTCATAATTGACGCCTCTCCATTATTAATCTGGCTTAATGTCACCTTACAATAGCAAGGTGACATTAACCCATATCCCACCGCTACACAGGAGTGGGAAGAGAGAGGCCAAGTGCCAGAATAGGCGCATCTTCCAGATGTGCCTTTTCTGGGGTGGCTGGGGGCAGATGTTTTTAGCCAGGGGGGGCCAATAACCATGGACCCTCTCTAGGCTATTAATATCTGCCCTCAGTCACTGGCTTTACCACTCTGGCGGAGAAAATTGCACGGGAGCCTACGCCAATTTTTTCCGCGATTTAACCCTTTATTTTAGCAGCTACAGCGCCCAAATTTTGCACATACACACTACTGACATTAGTAGTGTGGAATATGCGAAAAAAAAAGGGATATAAGATGGTTTACTGTATGTAAACCATGTCTCATATCATGTCGGGTTTGTGAAGGAGAAAGAAAAAGCCGGCAATTGAATTACCGGCTTTTCACATATCTCGCGCTGAATTAAATATAAATACAGTATATATATACATGTGTGTGTTTTAACGGACATTTGAGCACATAAATCCATTAGATGTCGGTTTTGCAAGCCTGTGAGAAAATATCGCAGTACGGATGCCATACGGATTACATACGGAGGATGCCATGCGCCAAATACGCTGCCACACCCTGCCTACGGATGACATACGGATCACTATTTTGGGAACATTTCTGCGTATTATGGCCGTAAAAAATGGACCGTATTTTCATACGCTGAGTGTGACGCCGGCCTATGGCATCATCATTTAGTAGGCCATCACGAGGGGAGGAGAATCCATACAATGGGGGTGCCAGATTCTTCCTACCAGCAGATCATGGCAGAACAAAGAGTGAAAATCTTTGTTTTCACTAGTGATAAGCCACCAGCAGAGGTGTCCACTGCTTTATTCACCTCTCCCCATGGAGAACACATGCATGAGGTTATGTGCACACAATCAGGTTTTTTCGCGTTTTTATCGCGATAAAAACGCTATAAAAACTCATTAAAACGCATACATTATGCATCCTATAATTTAGAATGCATTCTGCATGTTTTGTGCACATGATGCGTTTTTTTTTCTGCAAAAAAAACGCATCGCGTTAAAAAGAGCAGCATGTTCATTAATTTTGCGGGTTTTCTGTGTTTTTCCCGCTATTCTATGCATTTGAAAAAAACCGCACAAAAACGCATCAAAAACGCGAGAAAAAGCATGCGGATTTCTGGCAGAAATGTCCGGTTTTTGACAGGAAAATTTCTGCAAGAAATCCTGACGTGTGCACATACCCTGATAGTCACAGATAAACAAGCATCTTAATGGAGGAAAGTCAGGAGAAATAGCTCTTTAGTATGTGAATGTCATAGAGAGGGGTCATCTGCTTGTGATCCCCCCCCCCCCACCTCTAAATAAGGCATGGTCTGAATCGAAAGTATGTATAGTAATTTAAACAATGAAAGTTTTACCGATTCGCCCGTTCACCTCACTAATCTCCTATGTTCTGCCCTTTCTGGGTAAGACTTTTTTTTTCTTTATTCTGTTGGGTGGAGTTAATTATCCCTTTCAATAGGAGAACAATGAGCGAGTACTCGGCTGCCACCTAACCTTACATTAATCCCGGTTAATATTTGTACAGCTCATGTGACCTGTCATTTACTTAAGAAATTAGTACAAGTTTGGAGAAAGTTTTCGGTTTAAACTTGTAGGACGATTTTAAGGAAATCTGTGCAGAACAGGATGCAGCCATGAAATGAAGAAGATCAGTGCTTTGTGCACAGTTTTGGGGATCACATATTTTTTTGAAGATTGACCAATGTTTCCCTGATTGACAAAAGATTGATTGCTGATATGAGGGGATTCCTGGAGATCATCATCCTAATGACTCTAATGGGTTTGGCCAGCCTACTGACCTCCAGATGTCCAGACATCTGCAGCTGTTCTCCAGGAGTTGTAGACTGCTATGGAAGAGGTCTCTATTTCATCCCAGAGGATTTGAATGAGGACACTCATACCATTCTCCTCGCCTATAATAAACTCACTGCCCTGAAGATGTTATCATTTCATAATTATCCACACCTTAATCGCCTGGAGTTACAGAATAACCTAATATCCTACATTGATTCTCAGGCCTTCAAGAACCTTCAGAACCTTAGCTACTTGGATCTCAGCAGCAACCAGTTGTCCACCCTAAAACCAGAGGTTTTCAAGCCCTTGTCAAGTCTAAAAACCTTAAACTTGGGGAACAACCGTATTTCTTGGCTGTCAGAGAACGTCTTAGAGACCCTCGGAAATCTTACCACGCTTTATATACACAACAATGCCTTGACTGGCCTAAGGGTGGACATTTTATATAATCTACCAGCCTTAACACATCTAAGATTGGATGGAAACCCCTGGGTATGCACCTGTCAGATTCAGTATCTGTTGTCTTGGATGATAGAAAATGCAGAGAAAATTTATGGTAAGAGTCTACTTAGGATAATTTGTCCTACAGGATCAGGTATACTGAGGCAATGTTATTGAGGCTGTGTCTTTTTAAGGATGGCTTCTTGTTCAATAATTGGAAGACTTTAGATTATTTGGGAGACTTGATTCAGTTCACAAATATGTAATGTACTACTCTCTAGCTAAGACTATTCTTAATATTTGACAAACCCCAACTAGGGCACCTACTAAATGTTGTGATTGAGATGAGATTATGTTCACAGCCTTAAAAGACGATCATTTGGCTAGAACTATTAAGTAGCACCTCTCATTAAATGTGTAATTAGGGGGTAAGTCCTAGACTGGAGGGGCATCCGACCTACAATAATCACTACAATGGGGTGCTGTAAATTGCTTGTTGTCAAATGTAGTATATCTCTATTAGTAGTCAGCAAGACAGATTATAGAAATTAGGGGCATTTTTTTCTCTAGAGGGAGTGGGTTTTTCTCTCTACATGAAGTGGGGGGTGGGTTTTTGTCTATTTACAGGAAATGTAGGCAGGACGTTTATCTCTACTGAAAGTGGAGAGGGATCTTTGTTGCTATAAGAGCTATAAGAGGGGGGCTAATCTTTGTACAGGAAATGTGGGGTGGGTCTTTGTCTCTGCAAGAAGTAGTAGAGGGTCTTTGTGGGGGGTCTTTGAGAGTCGTTTACATACATGCATCACAGAAAGGCATCTTTAAAGGTACCTTCACACTAAACGACTTTGCAGCGATAACGACAGCGATCCGTGACGTTGCAGCGTCCTGGATAGCGATATCGTTGTGTCTGACACGCAGCAGCGATCTGGATCCTGCTGTGATATCGCTGGTCGTTGCTGAAAGTTCAGAACCTTATTTGGTCGTCAGATCGGCGTGTATCGTTGTGTTTGACAGAAAAAGCAACGATGCCAGCAATGTTTTACAATGGTAACCAGGGTAAATATCGGGTTACTAAGCGCAGGGCCGCGCTTAGTAACCAGATATTTACCCTGGTTACCATTGTAAAAGTAAAAAAAAAAACAGTACATACTCACCCTCTGATGTCTGTCACGTCCCCCGGCGTCCGCGCTGCTGCTCAGAGCTTCCTGCACTGAATGTGTCAGTGCTGGCCGGAAAGCAAAGCACAGCGGTGACGTCACCGCTGTGCCCTGCTACTGCCGGCGCTTACACAGTGCAGGGAAGCGGACGCCGGGGGACGCGAATGTAAGTATGTAGTGTTTGTTTTTTTACATTTACACTGGTAACCAGGGTAAACATCGGGTTACTAAGCGCGGCCCTGTGCTTAGCAACCCGATGTTTACCCTGGTTACCCGGGGACTTCGGCATCGTTGGTCGCTGGAGAGCTGTCTGTGTGACAGCTCTCCAGCGACCACACAGCGACGCTGCAGCAATCGGCATCGTTGTGTGAAGGTACCTTAAGATTATAGCAGGTAAGCAGTTGACTGTGCCAGGATCAATTTAGACTGGGAATTCAAGGAAAGGAAGTTCTTGCACTCATAGTGCTGGGAGAATGTGACTGAAGAAGAACCACCCATTAGATGGCAAGTTCTAGTGCTGAAAAATCAGGACAGTTCCCATACATATTGGACTAAGATGTGAACCAGAAGAATCTTTAAATTGCGGGAGATTAAGGGTAGAAAGACCAAGGTTTTATCAGGTACGCCTCTACAAAATATATATATATTTTTATTTTTAGGGTTTTTGTTTGTCTTTCAGAAAAAGAACGAACTTTATGTGGCGTCCCAAAATATCTGGACCAGTATCCAGTCCTGGAAATTGAGAGTGATTCTTTTGACCACTGCCAGCACTTCTTCACGCTCTATGAATACCTATATTTCCTGCTAATCGGCATGGCGCTTTTCCTGAGCAGCATTATCCTCTGCTTGGCAACTGGGTCACTCATTGTTTCTTACGAACGGTTGTTGCTAAAAACCCAAAGAAAACCACATGTGTATAGGAGGAAGACAGGAAGCGGGACAATGTAACCAATGGACCGCACATACCAGTATGCTGTATATATAGAGAGAAAATTATGACCTAACCTGCTCATGTATTTGCTTGATGAAAATGTTACGGAACCTTTCAGTTACAAAATACGGAAATATATTACTTTATTTTAAACATCATAATCTCCTATGACCCCGTCTATCTCATATATCAATCCAAAAATATATTTTATGTATTACTTAGTACACATCCATTGTGTCTCCACTACAATTTTGGAAAAGGGCTTTGACTGCCCCATGGAGGGCAGAGCACTAGAAAGTTCAATGATCCACACTCCAGACCCAACAGGTCCAGCAGAAGAACCTCATTTATAGGTGACTTTGGGACATAATTTCCAACTTTCCCAGGGCAGGTGCCCATAAAAAGAAAAGACCTTTCATACCTATGGAAGAGTTGGCAGGTATTTTGAGCAAAGCTGAAATCGAGAAGTAGGGGATACTGCAGAAACCATGTCGCCGGGCTAGGATTATACTGAATCATCAGGTGCAATGATGGTCCATAAAGCTCGCACTTTGCAGTCACATTTAGGGTGGCCTGATCTGATGCTGAATTATTGTGGGGTCTGAATAGTTTTTTTTTTTTTTTTTTTGGGGGGGGGTGTTATATGAATGGTGTGGTCTGGGGTCTCTATAAATGGAGCAGGGCTGTATTTATGGGTGGACAAACACATATCCCTCATAGAAAGACTCTGTTGGGACCATGAAACCACAATCCAAAACTGGTTCTATGCGTCTGTAATTGCGACCAAGAAAATTATACCCCAACCTTCAGTCAAAACCAATCCAAACTATCTCAGCCAAAAACACAGGAGAACTGGCAAGAGGAAAATGGCGATGGTAGAAGACTTCTGTATCTCTCGGACTGGCTTTTCCCATATTTCAGGATGTAAAAAAAGTCATAGGAATTAAATACATGAAAACTGATATTTTTCAAGAACTTTTATTTATAAATCTCCTTTAAATAATTTTCACATAGAGTGGCATATACAGAAATGGTTACCCAGAGAACGTAATGACTGAGCACTCAAGAATATAGTCTGAAATACAAATCTGTAAAAACAAATTATAGCAATATATATTTATATAGGAAATATATATACCGTAATATATATAAACATACATCTGACATCACCCCTCATACTAGATACTCAAGCCTGGAATGATGGCTTAGCACCTGTGATCGCCAGTAGCTGTGGAACTACAAGTCACATCATGGCAGGGACATGTAGTTCTACCACAACTGACAAGTCAGAGGTAGAGTAAGCCTTGTTTACTGTAAATCGTATTACTTCAGGGAAAATAAATAGTCATGTACAGACTTACATGCCCAAAATGTCCTGTAGAGTGTAATTGCACATAGACAGCGATACCGTTCATGTACAAGGGTAAATTCTATGTAGTCCAAAGCGTCATCATTAGTGATGAGCGAGTATACTCGTTACTCGGGTTTTCCCGAGCACGCTCTGGTGATCTCTGAGTATTGGTTAGTGCTCAGAGATTTAGTTTTCATCGCCGCTGTTGAATGATTTACAGCTACTAGCCAGGCTGAGTACATGTGGGGGTTGCCTGGTTGCTAGGGAATCCCCACATGTAATCAAGCTGGCTAACAGATGTAAATCATTCAGCTGAGGTGAGGAAAACTAAATCTCCGAGCACTAACAAATACTCGGAGACCACCCAACGTGTATACTCGCTCATCATTAGTCATCATATGTCATTTCCCAGTCAATTTTTATATTTTTTTTATCATGTAGCACACAGACCAATCTAGACTATAGTTAATTAAAGTGAGGAAATTAGGTATATGATGGTCATACATATAATATAGTGTAAGTAAGTATGAAAGCAGCAAACCATAAGGAACACATCCATAATAATAAAATATTACAGAATTGCCAATACATACAATAGAAAGGAAGAAAAAATGGAAAAAAAATTAATGATAAAACATGACATATAGAAAATATCAGGAGTTAAAGGGGATGTCTGATTTAGAAAACCCATTCAAAATAGGCAAATAAAAAATGTTAGAGTGTATCTGGCTTTGAAGGACCTGGCAAGTCCATAAATTACAGGGACTAGGCTATGCATTTCATTAACATATAATCATAGGGGCACTGAAATGGTACACTTACAGATCACAGGTGATCGCTAAGGCTATGTGCACACGTTGCAGATTTTGCTGCGGATCCGCAGCGGATTGGCCGCTGCGGATTCGCAGCAGTTTTCCATGCATTGTACAGTACCATGTAAACGTATGGAAAACGAAATCCGCTGTGCACATGCTGTGGAAAATACCGCGCGGAAACGCTGCGTTGTATTTTGCGCAGCATGTCAATTCTTTGTGCAGATTCCACAGCGGTTTACACCTGCTCAATAGGAATCCACAGGTGTGTAAAACCGCAGGTGGAATCCACATAAAAACCAAAGGAAATCCGCGGTAAATCCGCAGTGCGTTTTACCTGCGGATTTAGCAAAAACGGTGCGGAAAAATCCGCACACGAACACGCAACGTGTGCACATAGCCTAAAGGTCTCAGCAGCATGACAATTGAGTAGATTTAATTCCTTTTAGCAAAATAAAAGATTGTCTAAAGCAGAAATCCCCTTGGTTATAGTGCAGTAAAGCGGCACTGTCGCTGACACCAGTTATTTTATTGTGTAAATCAATTACCTAGAGAGTCTGGGCATTTGTATAGGTCCAGAGGTCTAAATCTTCTACTTATTGACCCATGTAAACATGTCATTGATCAGACTGCAGCGCTTGCTTTCAGAGAAAATTGCATCTTTTAAAAGATTATCATTGTCAGCAGCACATTGCCCCATAAAACAGTGTATACTGCTCACAATACGCACGCTCTGTGTGGACCGCATTATCGTATTAGCAATACAGAGTTTGGTCATGTAAAAAAGAGATTTTCAACGAGCGGCAACTGAGTTATTATACTGTAATTTTGAAGTGAAAATAACCTTTAGGGTAGGTTGCCATGTAACATAAATGCCGGAGATTTTCCATTTAAGTTTCCAAGACAGAAATCTTGCTGGTATTTATAAAGGTTTTTATTTTCTGCAAAAATTGTATCCGTAGCATTTCAAGTTATCCTGCGGATGCTATTTGCTTTACAAAGAGTGAAACATGCTGCTTTACTACACCATATTTCAAGGACATGCCCCATGGGAACCTACCCTTACGCCGGTTTCACTTGTATGGCATGTTCGCTTTGAGTACTGTCCTCAATCTCCGGACTGGCTGGAGGTCTCCTGACCCGCACTCAACAACCTCATAAATGCCCATGAGACTTTTGAGTTCAGGGCAAGAGACCACAGTACTCAGATCGTGAATTTCAAATGTGTGAAATCGGCCTTTACGGGGAGAGTATGGGATTTTTGTTACAATTTTATAAGGGGAGAATTTAATAAATGCATTAATAAAATATATAAGTGAATGCACGAATGTAACACAGAAGCTGCAACTAGTTTACTAGCTACAGTCAACTAAAAACCACTCAGTCCGGATGAAATGGGCCAGTAAATTGCTACTGCTTTAGATAACGAAAAGACGTCATTACTCATTATCATACGAAACCGTCAAGTGGGTGAGTACATTATCAGCAAGATTAGCTATAAGAAAACCTTAAAAGAAACATATAAAATAATAATTTGGCGATGACTTCATACATTATATAGATATAGTAATGTTAAATGACTGTAATGTTACAAAAAAAATCACTTCTAACAACCCAAATACCTCCAAAACCAGATTGTTAAGGTATGGAAAGAAATATAATGAGTTAAATGATCAAATATTTTTGTTAGCATTAGACCATTAGGTGGTGGACTGTAAGAATTTTTCATTTTGCCAGTTAGACTTTGTAAAGTTGGGCTCTTCCAGCAATTGTCATACTTACAACTCCATAAGTCCTATGCATTCCCAGGTGTTAGAGGCGGATATAAAAATTTTATGATTTAAATATTGAATTGGTAGTCTTGATTCAAAAACTTAAAATGGCCTCAATATCCAAGGGGAAGGCACCTGAAAACACATGTCCTTGTGTATCAAAACTGGCAAAAAAAGGTGCTCAAAGCAAATCATAAATCTGTCATTTTCCAAAGGCAATACAAAAAATACCGTAGCTAAAAGTGCATTCTGATTGGTTTGCATCTCTCTTTTTGATATATGAGGTCCATTGATTGCTATATGTAAATTTGGGTTGCATCATTTTTTAAATTCTGCACAACCCATAATTAGGGTCTAGTGATTTTATATCTACATCTGTTGATCCAACACAGATTCTGCCCCATTTGGTGGTAAGAATTGAGCAACATGCAGCACTATTCTTTCCACCAAGATGGCGGACTCTACAACAAAACCATTCAGACTCTATTATATGCACTGTCTGCGCCTGTCATGATGAAGCAGAAATGACAAGGAGCAGCCTGACCTGTCAACTGAGGAACTGTTGTGATATGGTAATTTTATATTAGTCGACAAGTAAATTATATAATTCAGAGTTTGGCACTGTCAAAATACCAGGAGTATCCCAAAAGCTTAATAGTGGGCTTTAAAGGTCATTTGAAGAAGACTCTGGAAAAATCACTTCCCCCTATCGTTTATTTCGTATTTGTTGATTCCCAAATAACCTTATGGACCATGTTGGTGAGTGACATATCCTTTAGAGAAAATGTATCATTTACTGGCATTGAAAAGTCACAAACATCACAAGTGGTATTTTTTGCACCAGCCCTGTTCCTTTTTTTAAAAAAAAAAAAGTGACGAGCTTACCGAAAAGTATAAAAAAAATATTTTTAAGCTATGTTCATGCGTTGTGTATTTTCAGCGTTTTTATGCAAATTTTCTGCTTTGGTTTACAGTACCAACAAAGTCTATGACATTTCAGAAATCTCATGCACACAGCCTGTTTTTTCTCAGTATTTTGTGCAATACCTTGTTTTTTGCCAAATGCAGCATGTCACTTTTTTCATTGTTTTCCACCCGTTGAAAGGAATGTGTGATGCATAAAATGCAGGTATCAAGTTTTGTTGCGTTTTTGGTGCCAAAATCTGATGAAGTAGATTTTTTTTATGCACTAAACTTTATCAGCATACACAGGAGACAAATGTGCCCTTACAAAAACGGAGCAAAAAGCAATAAAAAGAAGCAAAACCTACTTTTTGAGGCAAGTTTCTTACTGCCCAGAGAGCAGGTTTTGCCTTAGGAAAAAAAACAGCAAAAATGCAACGTGTGAACATAGCCTAATGAATTCCCCCTTATTTATGCATTCCTCATGCTATAATTGAAACAAGCACATATTATGTATAAATAGGATAAGAACCCACAGAATTATGTTCTGGCAAAAATTAAGAGACCACCACATGAAATCCCTGTCATGGGCAGCCCAATCTCCAGACCTGAACCCCATTGAAAACCTCTGGAATATAATCAAGAGGAAGATGGATAGTCAAAGCCATCAAAGAAAGAAGACCTGCTTACATTTTTGCGCCAGGAGGAGTTTGAAAGACTGGTGGAAAGCATGCCAAGATGCATAAAAGCTGTGATTAAAAATCAGGGTTATTCCACAAAATATTGATTTCTGAACTCTTCCCGAGATAAATCATTAGTATTGTTGTTTCTAAATGATTATGAACTTGTTTTCTTTGCATTATTTGAGGTCTGAAAGCACTGTTTTTTTTCTGTAATTTTGACTATTTCTCCTTTTCAGAAAAAAAAATACATTTATTGCTTGGAAATTCGGAGACATGTTGTCAGTAGTTTATAGAATAAAAGAAAAATGTACATTTCACTCAAAAATATACCTATAAAGAGAAAAATCAGACAAATTGAACATTTTGCATTGGTCTCTTAATTTTTACCAGAGCTGAATTTCAGTATTTTCCTGGAGGAAAAAATAGCAATAAGGTGCTTGATACTGCAACAAACAGAAGAGGATAGTGCCAACTCACAGTTGAAGTTTATAGGAGGCCAGCGTGCACAGAACCAAGAGCCGACCATTCATGTATAGCAATTGCAGGAAAAAGTAGAAATGTTCCAGCTTCTTGTAAAATTTTCAGAGTAATCATTATTCCATCAAAAAACAATTAAAAAAATATAGTGAACTCCAGGAACAAGCGATGTGCTTCAAACACGGTTGTTCTTTATCAAGCTTGATAAAGAACAACCAAGTTAGAAACGCGCTGCTTGCTCCTGTTCCTGTCCACAATATTTTTTTATATTTTTTTTTCTTTTTTTTTATGGAATATAGATTACTCTGAAAATGTTACCAGAAGCTGGAACGTTTCTTCTTTTTCCTGCAATTGTTTGATACTAAACCTGCAATTAGTTTGGACCACCAGGGAACTAGATGGACCTTCAATGATTCCAGGTTCTGATACTAAAACAATTTCATCAAAACCTGATAGTGGATCCGTTAATAATCTATTAGTCCCTAAGTAATTATACAGCATGAACCTGTTGTCTATAACTTGTAGCTCTCCTGCTGCTGTGAAACTACAACTCCTAGCATGTCCAGATGGCTGTGGACTTTCCAGGCTGTTAGAAGTTGCAGTGCTGTTTAAATCCCACCTCCAGTTCCATCCAGGAACTCCCTTGAACCTGCCAGGGAAGCCCACTTTTGGGAAAGGATTACGTAAGCCCCACCCTTTTCAATGTAGGGCATGACGAATTTGCCCAGTCTGAATTGGGACGGTCGGTAATTTTGGTACCAGCTGGAGAGCTGCAGGGTGAAGACCACAGGCCTATGCAAAGATGACATTATAACTGCACTTATCTTGCATATCTCATCTTGATATTAAAGAAGGTCAGACAATTATATATAACTACAGTCAAAAATACATATAGTAATAACTGTAAATGGTGGGGTAATATTGTTAACTAATGTCACTTCTGTTCTCACACTTACAGATTACAGATAATCCATGAAAATGGCCATTTTTATAGCCAGATATAACACTTCATGGAGACATACCTAAATGAAAAGGTAACATGCTTGAAAATATTATTTTTACTAAAAAAATAAAATGGCCTCCCACAGAGATTACATGTGACAAGCCCAAGTAATGGCCACTTAGGATGTCTGTGAAAAATGTTTGCTTCCGTCATACTACATGGTGAAAATTGGAAAAAAGTGTTGCATGAAGCATGGATGTGAAATCAATCAGTTCCTAGCTGAATTTTTTTTACCCAAGATACGGAAATGAGAGTCCTGATCTGATTGGCCATCTTTTTATGACTGGTTATCAAATCTACATATACTTACACACGAATACAAGTTAAATTCTTAAAGGAATTGTCAAAGATTAAAAAACTAACAAACAACGCTTTGCTTCTTTTCCGGAGACTGCAGCACTCTGTCCGTGGGTGGCGTCTGGTATTACTGCTCAGTACTATGGTAATTACATAGAAAGAAATGAGCTGCAATATGGCACTCAAACCATGGACAAGAGGTGCATCACTCCCAGTAAAAACAACAAAAATACTCCTTTTTTTCTCACCGTTTAAGGGACTGTCCCAACTCAGGAAGTTATCACCTATCCACAGCTGAGCTGATCCCACCGATTCCAAAAACAGAGCTCCAAAACACTCCTCTCTATTCATTGCGTATGGGACTACAGCAGATAGCCTGCAGATAGGTGATAACTTGCTGAGTTGGGGCAAGCCCTTTCAAAGAAACACTCCCATAAAAAATATTTATCCTCTAAATATGTTGCAAATCATATTATATAGCACTATGTACTTACAATTGCTCATTTTGTCTTTCTACCTAGCTAATTCTTCTCTTCTCTCTGCTCTATGTTGAAACTGGAGATCTCCTGTCCCTGTAGAAATTATTTCCCTCTTTAACTCTTGACCCTGCTGCTGCTCCCTCCTCCCCATCAGGGACCTTTGCTGTGACGTTTGAGTCATATGGTGAAAATTGATCTCCTGTTTGTACAAAGAGCTTAGAAGGATTCAGCTAGTCAGTTTTTAATACGTGATGTCATAGACCTAATGGAAAAGAGAACAATTAGATGGCTAGAAACGCAAACTGAGCAATTGAAAATACACAGTGCCATATAATGTGATGACTGCAATACATTATGAGGATAAAAATTTTCATGGGAGGAGAAGGGCTTCCTTAATTGGAAAAGTAAAACCTAAAAGACTGTCGAGAGCAGATTTTCACATTTCGTATAATACATGTGCGGAAATATACATCCCATGCGTATTAAAGACATTTTTTGCTGATGGGAAAAAAAGAAGGTGATGATGATTTGCATTACGATAATAACACAGATACAGCAGCAAAAATATATATATAAAAACAAAATAAAAATAAATAAATAAAAATATTCAAATATTGTTCTGTTCGTCCATTTAAATGTTTGATTTACAGATTTAAAAAAATAGGAAAAAAGGTGGAGAGAAGGGCAAATTTAGTAGGCAAAAAAAAAAAACATCTGTTCATTTCTCTCCAGTAAAGGTTTGAAGTGTAAAATCCAACCATCGAGCCAGGTGTAGTGAGCAAAGGGGTATGGGGGTATATGTGGAAAACATGCAGTCCCAGAGTCCTGTTGTGACCTCTTTCTTACCAGTTATGCAAATGTGAATTGCGTTGCTCTTAGGTCCATTATATACCATCCACAAGCCAGAACAGTCACTGTCTCTCTTCTTTGTACTACACCACAGTGCTAACAGAGGGATCGGACAGATTTAGCTGACCCGTGATGTCAGTTGGATGGTATTGCTGTAAAATACAAATATACAGAGAGGAAAGGTGAGGATCAACTGGGGCCAAGCCTGGACTCTGCCGATGTAGCTTCTGTTTCATTCTGCAGAGTTTTATGTCTGTAAAAATGACAATACGGTGGGCCAGTTATATACTCTGATGGTTTACTGGCTGCTTAGAACATTTGTTACACTAATAACAATATACAGGACACACATTGGAAGTCACTCTCTCTATTTGATATGTATTACAACTGGAAGATGTAAGTGTATTAATGTATGAGAAGTGCAAAAAGTTGTACTATAAAGGGAGAGTGTTTGAAATCCCGGCTGCTAATAATATAATGCTGCTGTAAAATGTCTACGGTGTGAAAATGACTATTGTAATCCGGCCTCTTAAGTACAAGAATACGACTATAATACTGCTCCTATGTACAAGAATATAACTACTATAATACTGCCCACTATGTAGAAGAATATAACTACTATAATACTGCCCCTATGTACAAGAATAAACTACATTTAATACTGCCCTAAAGTACAAGAATACGACTATAATACTGCTCCTATGTATAAGAATATAACTACTATAATACTGCCCCTATGTACAAGCATATAACTACTATAATACTGCTCCCTATGTACAAGAATATAACTACTATAATACTGTCCCCTAAGTACAAGAATATAACTACTATAATACTGTCCCCTAAGTACAAGAATATAACTACGGTACTATAATACTGCTCCTATGTACAAGAATACAGTATAGCTACTATAATAATGCCCCTTGTACAAGAATATAGCTACTATAATAAAGCACCCTATGTACAAGAATATAACTACTATAATATTGCCCCATATGCAAGAATATAACTACTATAATACTGCCTCTATGTTCAAGAACAAAACTACCTATAATACTGCTCCTATGTACAAGAATACAACTGCTAGAATACTGCCCCATATACAATATAACTACTATAATACTGTCCCATATGTACAAGAATACACCGTATATACTCGAGTATAAGCCGAGAATTTCAGCCCATTTTTTTAAGGCTGAAATTGCCCCTCTCGGCTTATACTCAAGTCATACCCAGGGGTCGGCAGGGAAGGGGCAGCTGTGTAATAATACTCACCTGCTTCTGGCGTGATGTCCCTGGTTCTCCGGCGCTGGCAGCTTCTTCCTGTATTGAGCGGTCACATGGTACCGCTCATTACAGTAATGAATATGGACCCGACTCCACTCCCATAGGGGTGGAGCCGCATATTCATTACTGTAATGAGTGGTACCATGTGACTGCTCAATACAGGAAGAAGCTGCCGGCGCTGGGGAACCAGGGACGTGCAGGGACCACGCCAGGAGCAGGTGAGTATAACGCAGTGCGCGATATTCACCTGCTGCCCGTTCCACCGCCGCCGGTTGCGGCTACATCTTCCGCATCCTCTGCAGTGACGCTCAGGTCAGAGGGTGCGGTGACGCGATTAGTGTGCGCGCCACGCTCTGCCTGAACGTCAGTGTAGAGGATGTGGAAGACGCAGCGGCGCCGAAGGTGGAACGCGGAGCAGGTGAATATAGCAAGTGGCGGGGGGCCTGAGAGGTGAGTATGTGATTTTTTTTGTAATTTTTTTTTTATCGCAGCAACAGCATATGGGGCAAATGTCTGTATGGAGCATCTTATGGGGCCATGTGCAGCATTACATGGGGCAAATATCTGTATGGAGCATCTTATGGGGCCATGTGCAGCATTATATGGGGCAAATATCTGTATGGGGCCATGTGCAGCATTATATGGGGCAAATATCTGTATGGGGCCATGTGCAGCATTATATGGGGCAAATATCTGTATGGGGCCACGTGCAGCATTATATTGAGCATCTTATGGGGCCATAATCAGCATTTGTGGAGCATTATATGGGGCAAATGTGTCTATGGAGCATCTTATGGGGCCATAATCAGCATTTGTGCAGCATTATATGGGGCATATTTTAATATGGAGCATCTTATGGGGCCCATCATAAACTGTATGGAGCATTATATGGGGCGTATTTTGTATGGAGCATCTTATGGGGCCATAATCAGCATTTGTGGAGCATTATATGGGGCAAATGTGTCTATGGACCATCTTATGGGGCCATAATCAGCATTTGTGCAGCATTATATGGGGCATATTTTAATATGGAGCATCTTATGGGGCCCATCATAAACTGTATGGAGCATTACTGTATATGGGGCGTATTTTGTATGGAGCATCTTATGGGGCTCCTGCTTCAATATGGATATTCAAAAACACTTAACCTACTGATGTCAAAATTAATTTTAGTTTTATTGGTATCTATTTTTATTTTTGAAATTTACCAGTAGCTGCGGCATTTTCCACCCTAGGCTTATACTCGAGTCATTAAGTTTTCCCAGTTTTTTGTCACAAAATTAGGGGTCTCGACTTATACTCGGGTCGGCTTATACTCGAGTATATATGGTAACTACTATAATACTGCCCCATGTGCAAGAATATAATGCTATAATACTGCCCTAATGTACAAGAATATCACTACTATAATACTGCCCCAATGTACAAGAATATAATTACTATAAACTGCCCCCTATGTACAGGAATATAGCTACTATAATACTGCTCCTATGTACAAGAATATAACTACTAGAGTACTGCCCCATATACAATAATATAACTACCATAATACTGCCCCCTATGTACAAGAATATAACTACTATAATACTGCCCGCTGTGTACAAGAATATAATTACTATAATACTGCCCCATATACAAGAATATAACTACTATAATACTGCCTCTATGACAAGAATATCACTACTATAATACTGCCCCTATGTACAAGAGTATAACTACTATAATACTGCCCCTATGTACAAGAATATAACTACTATGATACTGCAACTATCTAAAAGAATATAACTACTATAATGCTTCCTCTATGTTCAAGAATATAACTACTATAATACTGCCCCATGTACAAGAATATAACTACTATAATACTGCCCTCTATGCCCAGGAATATACCGTAACTACTATAATACTGCAACTATTTAAAAGAATATAACTACTGTAATACTTCCCCTATGTGAAAGAATATAACTACTATAATACTGCCCCCTATGTACAGGAATATAACTACTATAATACTGCCCCTATGTATAAGAATATAACTACTATAATACTGCCCCTATGTAAAAGAATATAACTACTATAATACTGCATCTATGTACAAGAATATAACTACTATAATACGTCCCTATGTATAAGAATATAACTACTATAATACTGCTCCTATGTAAAAGAATATAACTACTATAATACTGCCCTTTATGTACAGGAATATACCGTAACTATTATAATACTGCACCTATCTAAAAGAATATAACTACTAATAATACTTCCCCTATGTAAAAGAATATAACTACTATAATACTGCCCCCTATGTACAGGAATATAACTGCTATAATACTGGCCATATGTACAAGAATATAACTACTATAATACTGCCCCCATGTACAAGAATATAACTTCTATAATACTTCCCCCTTGTAAAATAACATAACTGCTATAATACTGCCCCATATACAAGAATATAACTACTATAATACTGCCCCCTATGTACAATAATATAACTACTATACTAATACCCCTATGTACAAGAATATAGCTACTATAATACTGCCTCTATGTTCAAGAATGAAAATACCTATAATACTGCTCCTATGTATAAGAATATAACTACTAGAATACTACCCACTGTGAACAAGAATAAAACTACTATAATACTGCTCCTATATACAAGAATATAACTACTATAATACTGCACTTATGTACAAGAATATAGCTACTATAATACTGCCCCTATGTACAAGAATATAACTACTATAATACTGCCCCCTATAGACAAGAATGTAACTACTATAATACTGCTCCCATGTACAAGAATATAACTACTATAATATTGCTCCTATGTACAAGAATATAACTACTATAAGGCTATGTTCACACTTTGCGGTTTTTGCTGCGGATCCACAGCGGATTTGACGCTGCGGATCCGCAGCAGTTTTCCATGCAGGGTACAGTACAATGTTACCCTATGGAAAACAAAAACCGCTGTGCCCACTTTGCGGAAAATCCCTTTAAAAACCGCGCGGAAATGCTGCGGAAAAAAAGAAGGAGCATGTCACTTCTTTCTGCGGATTCCGCAGCGGTTTTCAACATGCACCAATAGGAAAGTGCTGTTCAAAATCCGCAGAGGAATCCGCAGAAGAAACCGCAGGAAAATCCGCAGGGAAAACCGCAGCGGTTTTTCAATGCGGTTTTTCCAAATCCGCTGCAGAAAAATCCGCAGCAAAATCTGCAAAGTGTGAACATGCCCTAATACTGCCCCTATGTACACGAATATAACTACTATAATACTGCTCCTATGTACAAGAATATAACTACTATAATACTGCTCCTATGTGCAAGAATATAACCACTAGAATACTGCCCACGATGAACAAGAATAAAACTACTATAATACTGCACTTATGTACAAGAATATAACTACTGTAATACTGCCCCTATGTACAACAATATAACTACTATAATACTGCCCCCTATGTACAAGAATATAACTACTATAATACTGCCCCCTACGTACAAGAATATAACTACTATAATACTGCCTCCTATGTACAAGAATACAACTACTATAATACTGTCCCCTATGTACAAGAATATAACTATTATAATACTGCCCCTATGTACAAGAACATAACTACTATAATACTGCTCCTATGTAAAAGAATATAACTACTATAATACTGCCCCCTACGTACAACAATATAACTACTATAATACTGCCCCCTACGTACAACAATATAACTACTATAATACTGCCCCCTATGTGCAAGAATATAACTACTATAATACTATCCCCTATGTACAAGAATATAACTACCATAATACTGGTCCTATGTACAAAAATATACTATAATAAATCATATTAAGAAATACTCTTTGCTTCCTTTATGATCTGGCCAAGAAATTACCTTAAAAAGAGGATACTCCTTAAATCCCTAAAAGGATGTAAAAAATGGGCCTAACAATGATCATCTCAAGACAGAGATACTCATTATCGGGTATGGTTGATGATGATAAAAAAAAGCAGCCCCTAAATCTGGTTATCATTGAATTGGCAGGATACAAAGATTCATTATGTGGACATACTCTAGCGGAGGACCCTTTTTCTTACAGACCTTTTTTGGGGTTTTCCAGGTTCAAGAGTAATTTCTGCATTCATTCTATGTGAGTGTAGATGCACACACTTTCAGGATTCACCTCTATTTCTAGCCTGGGTGGGAGGTCACGTGCTGTCTAGATTCTCATCCGCTTCTCTCAATAGCACATGTGACCACCCTCCTGTGCTGGAAATAGAGTGGTACCCTGTCAGGGAGGGTGCACATTGCGCACTTGCAGGGTTCAGAACTCTGCATTTATATGTAGTGAGTGCAGAAATTTCTTGTGAGCGAGGAAAGGCCCTTTAAAGTGTGCTTGAAGACATAGCTAGAAGGTGATGGATGTAAGTCATTTTTGTTCTACTTCTAATATAACAATATATGGTACGATTCAACTTTTCTTTCTGACCCTATTGATGGTTTAGTAGGTGTAATTCATCTGAGAGACTCATTTTTGTTTGTGAAAATTCTTCTGTTTGGTACAAGGGTGAATTAAGTATAAGACTGTATCTGGGATTTTCAGCATTTGCGACCATCCTTCCCTTCCCAGCATCCTTTCCTTATTTCTGTCTAGAATAGAAGGTTAAAAATACATCTGCCTTCTATTGTGCCGCCCTGGCAGGGGAGACTGTGTTCAGCAAACTCAGTGAAAGGCAAGGAAAAGTCACAATGTGTCAGAAGAAAAAGCACCATTGTGTGCCTGTCTGATCTGTGCACAGTGTGCGCTCTGTATGCTCCGCTGCCGTCAAAGCACTCGCTCAATATGTGCTTGTATTACTGCCGTCTCCGACTGACTCTGTATAGTACCTACATGGCCATGCTAGCCTCACATTAATAGATGTGTTATTACATGGAGTATTAACAGCTTTTATTAATGATATCTCATACAGGAATAGCAGATTATAACAAATCCGACATATCTAACCCTCTATAATCTTGGTAGTAAAGACCACAGGCAGCCACACCTTGGCCATCTATGTGATGCAGAGATGTGCTCCATTAGTCAGACCTGGAGCTGCTCTTTATAGGACCTCTCATCTACAAATCATTATAGGGCAAAAGGCAGATGTTGCTCTCTTGAAACAACCCATTTAAAAGGAGAAGCATGCAAAATCTCTCTCCCCTGGATGGATAAAAACTGTCTGAGGCACCACTGATAGATAACTACCCTGTAAGTCACTATTTAACTTGTAAAAGAACCACAAGTTTGTGACACCGTCAAGACAGCTGTCTGAACTACCAAAAATGGGATTCAAACGCGCTCCCAACAGGTGCTTAGCTTTCAGAGTCCAAAACATACAACTTTGGCCTCTGTATGAGCTTCTGTGTAGACATGGTTCATCTTTGAAGATGGTAACAGTAGTGTAGTCTACTGCATTGTTAGTGCACTATCTTAGGGTAGTAACACCCAAACCTATTAGATAGGAGACAGACTTGATTAATTCAGAAGCAATAACACAGAAGAATGCTCTGAACTACGGTAATTAGGATACAGTTTCCAATATTGTTCTTTCTAGGCTTTGCTCTGCCTCCTTATCCAGAGTTTAAATTTAATAATGAGCCACTCACCACCTGGAACATGTCTAGTTGACTTTTGGATTGTTTGAAACATGGGCCACCCTATGTAGGTTACAGTAGTCAATGTGTAAAATCAGTTTTACAGTTGTGTGAAAAAGTGTTTTCCCCCTCCCTGATTTCCTATTCTTTTGCATGTTTGTCATGCTTAAATGTTTTCAGATCACCAAACAAATTTAAATACTAGACAAAAATAACACAAGTAAACACAAAATGCAGTTTTTAAATGAAGGTATTCATTATTAAGGGAAAAGAAATCCAAATCTACAGTGCCCTGTGTGAAAAAGTGATTTCCCCCTAAACCTAATAACTGATTGAGCCACTCTTAGCAGCAACAACTGCAAACAAGCGTAATTCAACCACACTGGAGGGTTTCCGAGCATGAACCGCCTTTTTTAAGGTCATGCCACAGCATCTCAATCGGATTAAGGTCTGGAGTTTGACTAGGCCACTCCAAAGTCTTAAATTTGTTTTTCTTAAGCCATTAAGAGGTGGACTTGCTGGTGTGTTTTGAATCATTGTTATGCTGCATAATCCAAGTGCGCTTCAGCTTGAGGTCATGAACAGATGGCTGGATATTCTCCTTCAGGATTGTAAACAGCAGAATTCATGGTTCCATTTTCCATAATAAGTCTTCCGGGTAATGAAGCAGCAAAACAGCCCCCAGACCATCACACTACCACCACCATATTTTACTGTTGGTATGATGTTCCTTTTCTGAAATACTGTGATACTTCTATGCCAGATATAATGGAACATACACCTTCCAAAAAGTTCAACTTTTGTCTCATCAGCCCACGGAGTATTTTCCCAAAAGTCTTGGGGATATTCAAGATGTTTTCTGGCAAAACTGAGAAGAGCCTTTATGTTCTTTTTGCTCAACAGTGGTTTTTGTCTTGGAACTCTGCCATGCAGGCTATTTTTGACCAGTGTCTTTCTTAGGGCAGAGACCAACTGCCGTATTTCTCGTGCGAGAATGGCATCATAAACCTCGTACTGGCTGTCGACATGAGCTTGACAGCTGCATAGAAATACAACATACTGTCTTGCTCAGGTCAGGAGAGGTGCCAGGCCAGTGCGTGCAGTGCGATGAGATTCTTGCACGAGAAATACGGCAGTCTGTCTGTGCCCTTACTGTGACGTCATGAACATTGACCTTAACTGAGGCAAGTGAGGCCTGCAGTTCTTTGGATGTTGCTGTGAGGTTTTTTGTTACCTCTTGGATGAGTCGTCGCTGCGCTGTCAGGGTAATTTTGATCGGCCGGCCACTTCTGGGAAGGTTCACTGCTGTTCTATATTTTGTTTTTGCCATTTGTGGATAATGGCTCTCACTATTGTTCACTGGAGTCCCAAAGCTTGAGAAACGGCTTTATAACCTCTTCCAGACTGATAGACCTCAATTACTTTGCTTCTCATTTGTTCCAGAATTTATTTGTATTGCAGCATGATGTCTAGCTTTTAAGGTTCTTTTGGTTTACTTTGTCAGGTAGGTCCCATTTAAGTGATTTCTTGATTGAGAACAGGTGTGGCAGTAATCAGGCCTACGAGTGGCTAGGGAATTTGAACTCTGCTTCCCAAAGATGTGATAAACCACGGTTAATTTATGTTTTCAGAAGCGTGCAATCACTTTTTCACACAGGGCAATGTAGGTTTGGATTTCTTTTTCCCTTAATAATAAAGACCTTAATTTAAAAACTGCATTTTGTGTTTACTTGTGTTATCTTTGTCTAATATTTAAATTTGTTTGGTGATCTGAAATATTTAAGTGTGACAAACGTGCAAAAGAATAGGAAATCAAGAAGGGGGCAAATACTTTTTCACTTAACTGTATGCCACAGAGGATGACAAAATACTTCAGTAAGGATGAGATCCCAAAGTGCGGCTGATCATGTTGCTAAAACTCTGCTCACTCACAATGGCCAATAGCTGCATGGTTACTGGCCACCGTAATTGGATTGTTAATCCGTAATATGGTTTCTCCCTACTTGTAGCATATATTTGAAAGTTTGTAAAATACAACCCTAATGGTGCAGTATAAGAAGGCACCCATTACCTAAGGGATTGCCTATGCTGAGTAGTAGGTAACCTGATATGTATAGACTGTATGTTATCATAGTGTGAGCAGACATAGGGTATACAAGTTTGGTTAAACTGTGACAATTTACAAGGTATACAAACCTAGCACATGGTACATCCACACAATTATTTTTTCACATTTTTTTTCACATTTATAAACACAGTAAAAACCGGTAACATACAATTCGACAATTCTGAGGTTTTTTTGTGTTGGTATAATCCTATAAAGAAGGTTTTGTAAGGTCTTTAATCAAGCAAATTGTTGCATTTGGAATTAATGGAACATATCTGGAAAGGGATTGAGATTTAAAAGGGGTTTAATTTCTTGGTGTGGGAAAGAGAAGGGGTCTCGTCAGCAAAATGCTGTCATCACAAACAAAAAAGTACACAAACTTGTAACACGAACATGACTCTCAGTGATGTGAAACTTTGCCAAAATAACAAAAATAGAGTGTGTCCAGAAGGTGTACAACAACGAACAGGAAGGAACACGTAAAAAAAAATAAGAAGAAAAGATAAGAAAAAAATAAACACAAAAAAGTCTCGGTTTGAGATTGGCACCAATAAACGCAAAGTATTTTATTTATTTTTATTTTTTTAAAGAATAAAAAAAATGCATTTAGCAGCTTCTTAAAACTGACCAAAAACGTATAGAACGGCTCCACTTTTCTTGATGGAGCCCAGAAAATTAAATTTGCCTAGATTTTTTTTTCCATGACTGACTGTTGACGAAAACATGGGGCTGGAATGTACTTGCATGTACAATGCTCAGCTTCTGGATGGGCGTTTGGCAACCAATGAAATGGTAGAGAAAATTAAGGAACAGAGAGATAGAAAAGAGCAGAAGACAAAGACGTAGAGTCAGAAGAGAAGATGGAGAGGTTGAGCCATACAGAAAAGAGAGCAAGCGAGAGACAGAAAAAGAGAGAGCAAAGCTCTTCCTCTGAGAGTGCAAGCAAGAGAAAGAGTAAGAGAGAAAGAGAGAGCTGATTCTTCTTCCTTACCGTGTCTTTGCAGGACCTACGTCTCTTGAAGCTGGAGGCCAGGGTTGAGGTGATGGACCTAAAAGAGGCTTTCTTTTTAGGGTCAGGTTCTGCTCTACCAATTTTTCTATCCTAAAATGAATATGTATAAGCAATTAGATACCTAATGTGTCTCTACTTCAACTACCGCTAGTCTGAATATAGTCCAAGCTGATGAGGTGTTGGCCTGTCTTTTGTGGCAACTTAAGAGTAGCTACGGTGGATTCACCATCAGGAGGGACATGTTAGCAAACTGGTCACCAGTTATATATTAGAACGTTCTTTAGCGGTACTGGGTGACATCCACCAAGGTCTTCTGGAGTCAAAATAAGGATAATGTGTATCTATCTCTGCTTACTACCACTTTACATATGGCCTTAATTAGGGTAAATCTTCTTGAGCGAGACATTAAAGTTTCACTGGTCCATATTAAAATGCCAATTTTGTAAAAAGAAAAATAACGGTGACCATAAATGTTATCTCTAATCTCTGCTTTGGCATTGGACAGTGGTCAATTCTAAGGAAGTAAGGGGTGTAAGGTCTGTGAGGGTAACTAGAGAAGGTGAGGATCTTTAAGCTGGAGGCAATGTCACAAGAAAGATAGAAGACGGCATTAGAAAGCAGCCATTGTATGAGATTTCTGTAAAAAATGTAGTAAAAAATTTTAATGGTGCATTGGCGCAAAGCGTTTGTTTATTTTGTTTGTTTTATTTCCAAAAGCCAAAAAAAAGAAAACCAAAAATATTAAAATAATAATTTTTTAAAAAGAAAGATAAGAAAAGCAAATAAAATAGAGAAGCATTAGCTATTTTTGACATTGCATAAGAAAATGTTGTGAAATCATAAAAGGTGGGAGAGAAAAGAAAAAAGATGAGGCTTGTTCTGTTATACCAACTTTGAGTATAACAAAAATTTATTCCATAGGTGCCTGGGCACCATCAATGGGATAAATTTTGGGATTTGTTGTTCTCATTTTATATAAGCATGCACAAATGGGGTTTAAGCGGGATGGATGGCATGGAATGACTATATTTTGCTCCATGTATTATCCCAAATCCAAATTTTTGCTTAAACAAATAGATTTTTTCCACTTGCCTTCCTTCTAGTAACGTGACAGACTTTTGTTTTCTGTAGTTCCCACCTGTGGAAAGGTCTCAGATTGTAAGATTGTTTTTGGTTTTTTTTTTTCACAGTCCCCACAGAGTTACATGCACACGTAACATGTACAAAGAAAAATTTCCCCTACGTTGACACGGGGTGCAGGGGATTTCTAGAAGGTTGGCAAGTGAAAATTGTGGTGCTCGTGACAGTCTAGTACCTCTGTCCGGCAGACTTCTCCCTGGGCAAACACAAAGGGAGAGTGTTCCCGAGAGACCAGACACCTGAAATTAGCTCTTACCATCTGTATTCAGTCTGCACTTTTAAGGAGGTGCAGCAAAATTTAAAAAAAAAAAAATCAAAAGCAATTTTAAATATTTAAATTCAAAAGCTGTGTGTATAAATATATATACACCTACAGTACAGACCAAAAGTTTGGAAACATCTCATTCAAAGATTTTTCTGTATTTTCATGACTAAGAAAATTGTACATTCACACTGAAGGCATCAAAACTATGAATTAACACATGTGGAATTATATACTAAACAAAAAAGTGTGAAACAACTGAAATTATGTCTTATATTCTAGATTCTTCAAAGTAGCCACCTTTTGCTTTGATTACTGCTTTGCACTCTCTTGGCATTCTCTTGATGAGCTTCAAGAGGTAGTCACCGGAAATGGTTTTCACTTCACAGGTGTGCCCTGTCAGGTTTAATAAGTGTGATTCCTTGCCTTAGAAATGGGGTTGGGACCATCAGTTGTGTTGTGCAGAAGTCTGGTGGATACACAGCTGATAGTCCTACTGAATAGACTGTTAGAATTTGTATTATGGCAAGGAAAAAGCAGCTAAGTAAAGAAAAACGAGTAGCCATCATTATTTTAAGATATGAAGGTCAGTCAGTCCGAAAAATTGGGAAAACTTTGAAAGTGTCCCCAAGTGCAGTGGCAAAAACCATCAAGCGCTACAAAGAAACTGGCTCACATGACGACTGCCCCAGGAAAGGAAGACCAAGAGTCACCTCTGCTTCTGAGGATAAATTTATCGAGTCACCAGCCTCAGAAATCGCAGGTTAACAGCAGCTCAGATTAGAGACCAGGTCAATGCCACACAGAGTTCTAGCAGCAGACACATCTCTACAACAACTGTTAAGAAGAAACTTTTGTGCTGCTGGCCTTCATGGTAAAATAGCTGTTAGGAAACCACTGCTAAGGACAGGCAACAAGCAGAAGAGACTTGTTTGGGCTAAAGAACACAAGGAATGGGCATTAGACCAGTGGAAATCTGTGCTTTGGTCTGATGAGTCCAAATTTGAGATCTTTGGTTCCAACTACCGTGTCTTTGTGCGACACAGAAAAGGTGAACGGATGGACTCTACATGCCTGGTTCCCACCGTGAAGCATGGAGGAGGAGGTGTGATGGTGTGGGGGTGGTTTGCTGGTGACACTGTTGGGGATGTATTCAAACTTGAAGGCATGCTGAACCAGCATGGCTACCACAGCATCTTGCAGCAGCATGCTATTCCATCCAGTTTGCTTTTAGTTGGACCATCATTTATTTTTCAACAGGACAATGACCCCAAACACACCTCCAGGCTGTGTAAGGGCTATTTGACCAAGAAGGAGAGTGATCGGGTGCTACGCCAGATGACCTGGCCTCCACAGTCACCAGACCTGAACCCAATCGAGATGGTTTGGGGTGAGCTGGACCGCAGAGTGAAGGCAAAAGGGCCAACAAGTGCTAAGCATCTCTGGGAACTCCTTCAAGACTGTTGGAAGACCATTTCCGGTGACTACCTCTTTAAGCTCATCAAGAGAATGCCAAGAATGTGCAAAGCAGTAATCAAAGCAAAAGGTGGCTACTTTGAAGAACCTAGAATATAAGACATAATTTCAGTTGTTTCACACTTTTTTGTTAAGTATATAATTCCACATGTGTTAATTCATAGTTTTGATGCCTTCAGTGTGAATTTACAATTTTCTTAGTCATGAAAATACATAAAAATCTTTGAATGAGAAGAGGTTACAAAGAATCTGGGTCACTAATTAATCAATTAATTAATTAATTAATTTTTCTACCACTTTTTTTCAGCGGGTTACACTCTATAGAAAATCCAATGAGAAGTTTATTAGTCTGCTCTACTAGACTGATATTTTTTAATACTATACATACTTTGTATCCAGAATTATGTGTATAATATGTAATATACCTTACAATCAAATGCTAAAAAAAATAATTTCTGTATTTCCACGTATGGACTCTTAACGCTCGGAAAATGCACATCTGATCTAAATGTCACGGTGCACCTCTGATCCCTCCCCTTACTTAAAAGGGTTATCCCTTTAAATAAATGGTACATTACTATTCGTAATTATTATGTTTTTTATTATTTTATTGATCTAAAAAAACACTACAATGTCCAGATATTGTTATTGTGGCCCCATGATGTGCTATTGATTTCCTCTTAGAATGTTCACCCAACTGTGCCCAGTATCGGTGGTCACACATGCTCAGTAGCTCAGCCCCGCCTCTCGCATCTTCTTGTATACTGTTTGCGGAGTGATTGCTACTATTATGCTTACCAATAGGAATCAGCACCCTAGTACTGGCATCTTCTCACCGTCGATGCACACATTGCGCGGATATTCTAGAGGTAATTAAAAGGGCAGCAGGGGGGCATAACATGTAAGTATTGAATAGCTGAGCACAGGATCATTTTTAAAAAATACTTAATCAAAATGTATATTTTGTGTGAGATAATAGAGCAAATTATTCAGGATTAGAAAAACAAAGCTGCCTTCTTCCAGGACAGCGCCACTCCTATCCACAGGTTCTTTGTGGTATTACATGCCAGGTTATTCACTTCAATGCAGCTGTGCTGCAATGTAAGGCAAAAAGGATGTTTTTTTAGCTTTTTTATTATTTAATTGGGTAATAACCCCTTTTAAGGATATTTTTTAGTTTCTATATATTACATATACCCTGTTATTATATCCCTCTCGCCATAAATCATTGTCTAGGTCTCCCAGGTCTGCAGGACCTCACAGAAAGAGCACATGCACCACAATATTATGGATTAATCTTGATTATGTAGATTGCAACTGCACTTTATTTTTTTATATATTTTTTTTCCACAAACCTGTTATATTTTATATAGATATATATATATATTCATATGAACTTTATAATCATCAGCATCTGTCTTCAATTTTTAACAGTAGATTAACAGCAACATGGCGGCTAATTATCATCTATTACGCTACAGGACAGACATGGGTTCATTATCCATTTGTCACCAACATATGTGGAGGAACGGGTTGACTCTGCGGCAATGGTCTGTCGGTGTTTGAAGAGCCTCAATATCTTGGTGACTGAGACACATGGTTGTGTGATAGCCGTGGGGCTGTGTTTCAGTGTGGTATATGGAGGTTGTATGGAAATATGAGGTTGAATGGAACAGTAAAGAACCCATGTGGATGCTGTAGACCATCAGGAAAGTGCAGTCCAATATAACATCAATGAAATGGATTCACTTGGTCACGATTCTTTGTTGCCCCGGCTGAAAGGGAAGGATTAGTCTGACATCACATTCAACAGAATATGAATTCCTGTATACACAAACACATAGAGAAATAGTATTACCTGCAACAAAAGACAAAAACTAAAACTGCAGTATTCACCGGATAGATCACTGAAATAAAAAATAATTTCTAGTAAATAAATTTGTTTTGATCTTTTCGGGCACATATAATAATATAATATACTATGCATTCTGTTTTCTAGAAGGAAAAAAGTTTGTTGTCAATCTAATGTAGTCTTTATCACAGTTTACACCCATGTACCTAGATAACTGGAACAGTGATGTAGAGGAAGAGGGGACACAAGTGGTTGCCCTCTGTGCAAAATTTTTAGAGGCTCAAAACTCCTTTTGAAATTTTGCGCCCCTAGGAAGTGAGATCACTACCGAACACCCAGGGCAGTGCACATACCCCAGACTTGGAGCTGCGTGCCCCAGATCTCTGGGTCGAGAGCCATTTTATTGGCATAAACATAGTCCAATACAGTTGGGTCCTATGTTAGAGCAGAGAGCCAAAGGCCCTACCAAGCTCTACCATGTCAGCCTCACAGCCCAATGACGGATTCCTGGTGAGGGAAGAAGGGGACTCAGTTGCTCTAATTAGGTGAGTATAAATTAGTTTTTTTTTTGGGGGTGGTACATAGGTAGCATTATTACTTTTGGAGGTGGCACTCAGTGGATCATTGCTTTTTAAGGGGGCATGATAACTGACTTCGGGGGCAACCCACACTGAGCCACTGCTTTAGAATATGACTTCTATATTCCCTTATATTTAACATTCAGGTGCTGATAAATGTCAAGGTGCACACATTTCTTTTTGTCTTTTTTCCATTTGAGGCGTGATATGGAAGAGACCCTTTCAAGATGCTTATTACTTAAATCTGCCGACGTCTTTATCACCTATACACCTGGCCTCAGAGGAATAAGCTGACTTTCAGTTAACAGACTGGCTGCTATAAATCAACTGCTTAACAACAGAATTTTATAAGAGGTTGTCAGGCAGCTATTCCCTAGCCACTAGTCTCTGGTCTCTACTAAGATTAGTGAAGGAACAGGAAGGCTTTACACCACCCCAAATATTTCAGTCTTTCTTTTATAGACTGTATGTGTATGTCTAGGTGGAGAAATCCTTTAAGACATATGAGCAAAGTATGATACCTAATACCCATTTTGATATGTTAGGAAGAAGAGTAAGTAAAGATTTTGAATTTGAAAAACTGCTGGTTGCTTGGGATTTTGTTGCCTGACAACTTCATATAAAATTGTGTTGTTGTTAGGCCGTGACTCTATAGCAACCAGTAAATGTCTTCCCTTGCTGTTTCCCTAACTGCAGTTTTAGTATCTTGTATTCACAATGAACAACAAATGTCTTTTAAGAAAAAAATAAAAAATAAATGTGAGACAGAAATGACCTGTTCAGTGTCAGGAAGTCCGATTTTCAGCCATCTTCTGACACTGACCTAGTCATAACACAGAATCTAAGGCGAAAAAACAACACATTGTAACATGGCTACACCCGAAAATCCACAGTGAAATGGAGAAGGTTTTAATGTAGACTGGACAAGACGAGGACTGGACCATGGTGAAGAATCTGGGCTCTGACAAAGAAACGGGAAACGCACCTGTTGGTTAAGTTCTCTAAAACGTTTTGTCATACCTGCAGGTTTTTTCGCCATACGTTCACTGCGGCAAAAGCGAGCTGCATCTGCTTCCTCCGGGCATCCTTGTGACGTTTGTACGCTATTTCAATAAATATCAGGAAGATTCCGGCAACAATACCACCAGCGACAAGCATAAAGACACCTGGGGAGAAAAAAAACAGGTAAGAAATAAAATGTGCAACAAAAAAAAAGTAAAAATGCCTTGAATTAAAAAACAAACAAAAAAAATACATACTAAAACTTTTACTTTTTTATTTTATTTTCATAAAAATAAATCTATCATACAGTTTTCACTATTTTTTTCATTTTTCCTTTAAAATTCTTTTTTTTTCTTATGTTTATATTATTTTCAGAGATGTTTTAATTATATTTATGTTATCCAGTTTTATCTTTCAGTAGTTTATATGTATTTTTTTTTTCATTACCACTTGTGACTTTTTAGGTTACATTTATTTATTATTGCGGTTTATATTGCCCCAACATATTATGCAGAACTTTACATATATTGCCATAGTTTATTGTCCCCATTGAGACTCACAATCTAAATTTCCCATTAGGATATCTTTGGATTCTGTGAGTGGGACCCACAAGCCCAACGTTGCAAAGCAATAAGGCTAACCACTGAGCCAGTGTTGTCTACATTTCTAGTTTCCTGCGTAAAAGGAATGTGCCATCAGAAAATTATCTATTGTTTTAATCAGGATCCTTTATTATCTTTTTATTTATTTTTGCCAATGTTTTTTTCTCCCATATCACAATCGTAATAAAAAAAAAATACATTTTACATTGCAGTTTTCACATCGGCCACTAGGGCTTTTCAGATATAACTTCCTGTTGTTTTAGGAAATTCACATCTACATATCCAAAGGTCATTGTGAAGGAGAAGCAGTGTCAGCTGTAACATCCCCTATGATTGGTGTTTCCTGTGTTTTTAGCTGTGTATAAAGGTGTTGCCGTTCATTCTAACCCTGCCTCTGATGATAAAGAGAATGCTGTAAACTCTTGTGAAAGGACAAGACAAGTCTAAAGTGCCCAGAGTGAAAATTAGCAAGATTACTTATTTTTTTCTTTTTTATAAAGATTGTGCTGTGAAAAAAAGCCATTTAAAAAAAAATAACTGTAATTCTAGAACTGATTTAAATAGGTAATTTTCTGTTTACACTTTGAAAAAATGGATAAATGAACAACTGTCATTCATTAGCAATCTCTTGTTACATTGATTATATGAGAAAAGCATAACAATTATTTTAAGTCCTTCAATTAATACATGCCCCCGGAAGAAGCTGGCGGCAAAATGCGCGCCGGGGTGAGGGGATGCTGTGGCGAGTACCCTCCACTTGGAAATCATTGACATCTCTTTCCTAAGGTAATATAGGCACGGAGCACTTTATTAATGCTGATGGAGTTATCAGCTACAGATTCATTACTTCATGCATTCCTCGCTGTCTGGCCTCAAAATTGTATAGATTGAGGGCCAAGACACTGACCCACATACACAGTATCACTCTGCACTTGCAGTATACAACATAATTCCAGCCATAATTTGGGTTTATGTGTCTCCCCTCCTTCTTCATTATGTTGGTCTGATCCAATGATACACTGAGGATTCATATGCATCTTACCTGTCTTTTTTTGCGTCCATTACAGTGTATATTGTGTATATCCTGGTCTGATGTCATTCATTTGGGAATTGTAATTTAACAAGGGAATGGACATATGTACTGTATATAACATCATGATATTACTTAAAAAGGTTGATTATTAGTAATTTCTCTATATCTCCGCTTCCCTACTTACCTTTTTTACCGTATCAGCGTCCCCTACAATCTCTGCTTAGGCCATGTGCACACGCTGCGGATTCCATTGCGGAATTTTCCGCAGCGGATTTGATAAATCCGCAGTGCAAAACTGCTGCGGTTTTTACTGTGGATTGATCGCCGTTTCTATTGCGGTTTCCTCCTGCAAATTTCTATTGGAGCAGGTGTAAACCCGCAGCGGAATCCGCACAAAGAATTGACATGCTGCGGAACATAAACCGCTGCGTTCCCGTGCGTTTTTTTCCGCAGCATGTGCACTGCGGATTTCGTTTCCCATAGGTTTACTTTGTACTGTAAACTCATGGGAAACCGCTGCGGAAACGCTGCTGCGGAAACGCTGCGGTTCCGCAGCAAAATCCGCAGCGTGTGCACATACCCTAATAATCATGTTTTTTTAAAACAATTTTTGTATCAATAAAATGAAATTTTAAATGGATCTCTTCCCAAACTCGACCCTTTATTCTATTCTGTGATTTTAATTCACATTGTGTGATATACAGCCTTTTGAAGTGCCATACCTAATTTTGAACGGATATTTTGTGGTTAACTGACTTAAATAGGTAATTTTCTAATTACACCTTTAAAAAATGGATAAATGAACAGCTATCATTCATTAGCAATCTCTTGTCACATAGATTGTATGAGAAAAGCATAGGAATTATTTTAAGTCCTTCAATTAATATAAGAGTAATATTAAGAAATGTCAAAAACTAGAATAAAAGAGTATACTGCAAATATACATAAACTATAAAAAAAAACACTAAAGGAATCTCCATAAATTAATGCATATCCACTTGGACAGGTTGAGGTTGTCAGAGAATAAAGGTTCAGCATGATAGATCATATGTCACTGTGCAGGCAGGAGCGCCAACTGCTATTATACTGTATGTGTATGAGCAGCCTATGTCCGTGCTGGGAGAACAGCTGAGAAGGCGGTGGGAATGTTCCCTCAGTGCTGAGGTCCTCAGGGGGCATCATTAGGTCACTGTTAGGAAGGCTTAGCCCTGAATGTGCCTGTTAAAAAGCTCCAAATATTATTACCTACCTGCCATGTTCTCAAAAGTTAGTGTAGCTGGGGCATTGCTGCGAGAGTCACATTCCTGATATCTGACCCAAGTCTTATCAAGATCTTCCATAAAACCATTCTCATGGGATCTAGGAAAAAAAAGATCATATACAGTTAGAATCCCATATCGTTTATTAATGGTGGATGCCAGTCAATCACAAACTACTGGATACAGTCTTCCAATATTATCTGAGCCCAGAACTGAAAAGACACATACAATTCCCTTATACACATATTTGGTGTTGTCCAATTTTAAGGGCAATGCATATCACATTCTAAATTCAGATTCAGCAAGATGTGCAATATTATGGTAGTTATATTCCTGTACATAGGGGCAGTATTATAGTAGTTATATTCTTGTACATAGGAGCAGTATTATAGTAGTTATATTCTTATACATAGGGAGCAGTATTATAGTAGTTATATTCTTGTACATAGGGGATAGTATTATAGTACTTATATTCTTGTACATAGGAGCAGTATTATAGTAGTTATATTCCTGTACATAGGGGCAGTATTATAGTAGTTATATTCTTGTACATAGGAGCAGTATTATAGTAGTTATATTCTTATACATAGGGAGCAGTATTATAGTAGTTATATTCTTGTACATAGGGGATAGTATTATAGTACTTATATTCTTGTACATAGGGAGCAGTATTATAGTAGTTATATTCCTGTACATAGGGTCAGTATAAGGCTAGGTTCACATTGCGTTAATGTGTGCACGCTAACGGACAGCGTTGCACGGCGAAAATGTCGCAATTAACGCCGTGCAACGGGTCCGTTAGCGCACCCATTGACAGCAATGTAAATTTCGCCTGTAGCGCATCGCTAGCGCGTGCCTTTTTCGGCTCGCGCTAGCGATGTGCCGTTCTTCTGTGACGCGCCGCGGACGCTGCTTGCAGCGTCCGCGGCGCGCCCGAGGTCCGTTCCCCGCTCTCGCAGATCGGGGATCTGCTAGAGCGGGGACGTTAACGCGACCCCTAAACGCGGCCCCGAAAAAAACATTGCGTTAGCGCAATCCGCTAGCACTAGCGCTAAACGGATTGCCCTAACGCAATGTGAACCTAGCCTTATAGTAGTTATATTCTTGTACATAGGGGCAGTATTATAGCAGATATGTTCTTGTACATAGGAGCAGTGTTATATTAGCTATATTCTTGTACATAGGAGCAGTATTATAGTAGTTATATGCTTGTACATGGGAGCAGTATTGTAGTAGTTATAATCTTGTACATAGGGGGCAGTATTATAGTAGTTATATTCTTGTACATAGGGACAGTATTATAGCAGTTATATTCTTGTACATAGGAGCAGTATTATAGTAGTTATATTCTTGTACATAGGGGCAGTATTATAGCAGTTATATTCTTGTACAAAGGGGCAGTATTATAGCAGTTATATTCTTGTACATAGGGGCAGTAATACAGTAGTTATGGCGCACCCCATGGGGCCCTGGGGTACTCGGTACCGGGTCCGAAACGGCAGCTTTTAAAGGGGAAGGTCACGTCAGCAGTGACCAGGTCCGTCGCCCTGGGCGTACAATAATAAAGTGATATTTTTGTGGTAAATGAAAAATGGGAATAAAGTTTATGGGGAGAAGGGGAAATGTTTGTGACGCCATCCGTGGTGTTCGGCAATGAGGCGGTGGCCGACGCTGCAGTTCAGATCCTCTGGGGCAGATGGTGATGCAGCAGAGTTGGTGCAGCACTCCACGGGTAGAGCTAGCCCCAGGGCAGATGTAGTGTAGAAATATAAGATGGCGGTGGTGGCTATGCCAGGCAGCTGCAATTGGAATTATGCAAAGGATACAGCAAGGGCAGTTTCCAGACTTTTACTCACAGTTCTTTATGGCACCCAGCCGGGTGTGCTGTGTCCTCCGGGTCTGTGGTCCAGCAAACTCCCAGGTAGATTGGGATGCACCTTTCCAGGACTCCTTTCATATGCCTTTCTCTAGTCGTCTCTCTACGCTGGCTTCCACTTTTCCAGCGCCTTACCCACAGTGTCACAAGCCAAAAGCCACGAGCCTGGTCGGGCGACGTTCCCTGCGTCCCCTGGATTCTCTCCGTCTGCCTTTTTGGCGAAGTGTGGGTGGATGTGGCTGTGACTCTTGCAGAAGCCACAGCCTCCGGTTTCTTAGCTAGACTTGCAGTTTCTCACTAAGTTGGGGCCGGTCCCCTTACTGCGACTTGGTCCCTCCACATCTGATACGGGCCCCACGGGTGGCTTCTGCACTTCCCGTGCCCCTAGCGCCACTTCTGTTCTTCTGGGAGCTTCTTTCTGTCTATATTTCAATCGTCTTCCTTTCTGTCTGTCAGGAGCTGAAGACCTGCACATCTGCTCAGCTCCACTTCCTCCCTCCTTCTCCTCACTTTCCCTCCTAATTAGCTCCTCCCCTACTCTACCTATCCCACCCACTCCCAACACCCATTCCTATCCAGGCTGGGATGAAGCCTTCCTCTCTAAGGGTTTGCCCAGGTGCCCCGACTGAACTGGTGTGTGTTGGATGTGAGTGTTAGAGTCTTGGATAGTGCTCCCTCCTTACCTGATAGTGGGATACCACACCTCAGGATGAGGTGCAGTATCTCTGTGGTGACTGGACCCCAGGGGCACCACAGTTATATTCTTGTACATAGGGGCAATAATATAGTAGTTATATTCTTGTATTTAGGGGGCAGTATTATAGTAGTTATATTCTTGTATTTAGGGGGCAGTATTATAGTAGTTATATTCTTGTACATAGGGGCAGTATTATAGTAGTTATATTCTTGTGTATGGGGTAGTATTATAGTAGTTATATTCTTGTATGTGTTGAGTGAAATCTGTGCTTTATCTAGAGGCATGAAAAAAGTGACATTTAGATCAATAAGATATTTAGCTAGAGCTTTGTTTTACATTTAGTTAACATTACGGATATTGAACTTTTACATCTCTGTTGATATCGGTTGTGATTGGCAGCTCTAGATAAGTGTGGAACATACTTGAGAATGTTGAGGGACACATTCTGTTTCCAAGGACTGTCCTTTCTCATACCGATTCCAAAACCAGAACGGAAAAAGAGTTCTCCTGTAGTGACAAGATCACATTTCTGGGAAGCCTCAAATTCCAATACGGCAGAATCCCAGATGAAGGCATGCAGTTTACTGAGAAAGATAAGAAGAAAAATTCAAGGAAAAATGCCTTTGAAACCCCAGTTTTTATGATGGTTGTAGATCCCACAAATATCTGCGAAAAATGCCCCTATAAATGTCTACATCAGGTTTCCCTAAAAAAATGCATCCTGGGGTTAAGTGTTGTGCATGTTGGGAATGTACTATGTACAGTACAGACCAAAAGTTTGGACACACCTTCTCGTTTAAAGATTTTTCTGTATTTTCATGACTATGAAAATTGTACATTCACACTGAAGGCATCAAAACTATGAATTAACACATGTGGAATTATATACTTAACAAAAAAGTGTGAAACAGCTGAAAATATGTCTTATATTCTAGGTTCTTGAAAGTAGCCACCTTTTGCTTTGATGACTGCTTTGCACACTCTTGGCATTCTCTTGATGAGCTTCAAGAGGTAGTCACCGGAAATGGTCTTCCAACAATCTTGAAGGAGTTCCCAGAGATGCTTAGCACTTGTTGGCCCTTTTGCCTTCTAGATGAGCTTCAAGAGGTAGTCACCGGAAATGGTCTTCCAACAATCTTGAAGGAGTTCCCAGAGATGCTTAGCACTTGTTGGCCCTTTTGCCTTCACTCTGCGGTCCAGCTCATCCCAAACCATCTTGATTGGGTTCAGGTCTGGCGTAGCACCCCATCACTCTCCTTCTTGGTCAAATAGCCCTTACACAGCCTGGAAGTGTGTTTGGGGTCATTGTCCTGTTGAAAAATAAATGATGGTCCAACTAAACGCAAACCGGATGCAATAGCATGCTGCTGCAAGATGCTGTGGTAGCCATGCTGGTTCAGTATGCCTTCAATTTTTAATAAATCCTCAACAGGGTCACCAGCAAAGCACCCCCACAACATCACACATCCTCCTCCATGCTTCACGGTGGAAACTAGGCATGTAGAGTCCATCCGTTCACCTTTTCTGCGTCGCACAAAGACGCGGTGGTTGGAACCAAAGATCTCAAATTTGGACTCATCAGACCAAAGCACAGATTTCCACTGGTCTAATGTCCATTCCTTGTGTTCTTTAGCCCAAACAAGTCTCTTCTGCTTGTTGCCTGTCCTTAGCAGTGGTTTCCTAGCAGCTATTTTACCATGAAGGCCTGCTGCACAAAGTCTCCTCTTAACAGTTGTTGTAGAGATGTGTCTGCTGCTAGAACTCTGTGTGGCATTGACCTGGTCTCTAACCTGAGCTGCTGTTAACCTGCGATTTCTGAGGCTGGTGACTTGGATAAACTTATCCTCAGAAGCAGAGGTGACTCTTGGTCTTCCTTTCCTCATGTGAGCCAGTTTCTTTGTAGTGCTTGATGGTTTTTGCAGCTGCACTTGGAGACACATTCAAAGTTTTCCCAATTTTTCGGACTGACTGACCTTCATTTCTTAAAGTAATGATGGCCACTCGTTTTTCTTTACTTAGCTGCTTTTTTCTTGCCATAATACAAATTCTAACAGTCTATTCAGTAGGACTATCAGCTGTGTATCTACCAGACTTCTGCACAACACAACTGATGGTCCCAACCCCATTTATAAGGCAAGAAATCCCACTTAGTAAACCTGACAGGTCACACCTGTGAAGTGAAAACCATTCCCGGTGACTACCTCTTGAAGCTCATCAAGAGAATGCCAAGAGTGTGCAAAGCAGTCATTAAAGCAAAAGGTGGCTACTTTGAAGAACCTAGAATATAAGACATATTTTCAGTTGTTTCACACACTTTTTTGTTAAGTATATAATTCCACATGTGTTAATTCATAGTTTTGATGCCTTCAGTGTGAATTTACAATTTTCATAGTCATGAAAATACAAAAAAATCTTTAAATGAGAAGGTGTGTCCAAACTTTTGGTCTGTACTGTATATAAATTGAAGACATTAGTAAAAAAAATCATTATTCGTAGAGACTTAAAAGGCTTGTCCCATACATATCATTGGACAGATGATGCATGTATAACTGCTAGGGGTCTGATTGTTGAGAACCCCATTGATTCTGGCAATGGGGGGTGTCAAAGTCTGCTTTCTAAATGGAGTGGCTGCAAATGTGTGCCCATCTTTCCTACAGACAGTGAATAAGCCAGGGTCACACATGCTCATTAGTGCTCTATTCACACAGGGGACTTTCGGACCCCTGTTCTAGTGATTATTAGGGGTGGCCAGAAGACCAGTGATAAAAAAAAATTGTCATCTATTCAGTGAATATGTGATATATTTTTTTATTGACAACCTCTTTAGAGTAGCAATCCCACCTTGTACAGTAAAGATTTATCTTAGCGATTTTATAATCACTGGGGTCTGACATCTGAGACACCCCCAGACAACCCTTTTAACTTGAAGATTTTCAGCTCCAATGCAAAATCTGCATCAAGCCCTGTATGTAGCATTCGTCATCTGTAAGTTTTTGAATTCCTTTTGTATAATCTTGCTTACATAAAGATCAAAATCAGACACACAGAAATGCATCTACTATTATGTAACATCCCATGGGTAAATCCGTGAATTTAGATTGTAAATTTCATGTGAGATTAGGTGGGGCATTATAAACTAGTGTTTGCAATTATAGGATGCAGTGCCCTCTAGGGGCGCACTCAGACACTACCACTATGTCATTCTATCAGGTGTTGTCATACATTTCTGTAAGAATCATACAATGACCTCAGTGAGCAATGCCGTCCGTTTACATTCCACATTATTATCGGTATTCGGACGCAGAGGGCTGAATTTCTCATAGTTTGCTTGTGCAACAGGTTTCTTACAGGACCACAATGCAGTGTGTAGAGAAAGGGGCACTTACTTATCACGCACTGCCTGTATGGCTTCGGCTGCACTCTCGTAGTTATGTTTCTCCATGTGCCGATACATCGTGCTCAGCTCCACCTGTCTCCTGAAGTAAATGTCCACAGAGCTTTGCTTGACTGTGGCGTAGATGAATTTGTCACTGGGGTTGCGAAGCTGCAGAGATAAACGATAAAAGATACACACATAAAAAAAAGATAAAGCGGTAGAAATCGACGGGTTAGGTGTTTTTTTGTTAGGAATTTACAAAACTTTGGGCAACAAAAAAAAAGTTATTCTCTATCCATAGGATTTGGAACAACTCGCTGATCGCTGGTGGTCCCAGTGGTCCTGACAACCCGCGAACGAGGCGATGCAGCCCCATATTCAATGGAGCAGAAGTTCACATGCTCGACATCAAATCTATTTATTGTGTATTGGACGGTCAGAAATAGCCGAACGCTTCACTCTGACAATGAATGGAGCAGTGGGACCAGAGCATGTGCTTGTGTACCTCCGCTTCATTCAATATGGGGCTGCAGATCTCTGGGGGTCCATGATGTTCAGAAAATGGGATTAACCCTTTAAAATCTTACTGAAAGAGCACTGTGGGTAAAATTGATACTGTATTTTGGCTATTTTAGGGCCTGAGGGGCAGAGCTTGGTATGGATTCTCTCTTTATTGTCTTTGATCACTGTGTTATGCCAAACTTGAGCAGAGCCTCCTTTTGCAATTCCAGGCCTCTGAGATCTCCCCATCTCCCAGTTGTAATTTACGAGTGAACTTGTTAACAAGTGTATGTAACAACCTAGGTAAACGGTTGTTACAGTACCGTTGCTTTCCTCTCGTGGAGGGTGATGCCATGCTTGGAAGCGAGGAAGGATCCCTGTAACAGGTAACCAGTACATGCAACGCTGTTCTGACTCCAGGCCAGAAGGGAGAGCTCAAGACCCGGATTCAGGGGAACTTCCCTATATATTCTGGCCTGGGGAGGAGTTAGGCAGTCTGTGAGAGGAGTCTGTCGGAGGGACAGAGGAGAGAGGAAGCAGACAGAGAGAGTCTAAGAGAGGAAAGCTGGGGCCATGCAGACAAATGGATCTGCAGCTCCTGGATGGAGAGAAGAGAAACAGAGCAGTCTGTAGGAGACTGATGGGGGAAGAGAAGCACAGGAGAAGTAAAGAGCTGGAGGGAAGCTGTGACTGAGCTCCCTCCACCCTGAAGCGCAAGAAAGCGGTAGCCGGAAGACCGAGGTTGTGGGGGTAACTGTATGCCCCGCAGCAGAAACCGGCGGACAGGAGATTGCAGGTCGCCTGCCCACCATTAACACCCAAAGGCACGGCAGCACATAGAGCCCGGAGTCATACTTGTAAAAAGACACCTGTAAAAAGGCTCGCGCTGCCTGCCATGCGAATACTAAAAGGGACAGAAAGAAAGTGAGGACCTTGTGCGAGGCATAAGGCAGCAAGGGACTACAACACAGTGCAGAGAGGAAGGCTTCCAACCCCACCTGGCTAGAGGGATTCCCAAATCGCTTCTAAGCTGGCCGGACCACACCAGCACATGTGATCCTTACCCTGGACTGTGGCTGCCTTATACCAGTAAAAAGGTAAAGAGATTGCAACTTTGTGTCCTCTAATTCTTTCTACACCACCTAACACCTGTCCCTACTACATCGGGAGCCCTGGGGACTAAGCTTCACCTGTGGGAAGCCATACCATCAATGCTGCAGCACCATCACCCCAGTGGACCCCTTTAAGCAGCGTCGGTCATCCCTGACCAAATACAACAGGTGGCGTCACAAACAAACTTTATAAACTTTATTTCCCATTTACTTCAACCCCTTTTATTGGATGCCCAGGGCCACAGACCGGGTCACTGCCACCGTGACACATCCCTTTAAAAACAGGCCCAGTACCGAGTACCCTAAGGCCCTAGTGGGGTGCTCCATGTACACTTTCCCTACAGCGCCACCACAGGACAAGTGAAGCATTACTCAATTCTTATTGATTTTAACTGGATGTCCACATGATGTATGAATGTGCTGAGTCCTCCCAAAGGAGAGACGCTATGTTATTTAAAAAAACAGTCTCTAGTCCAGTATTTCCCAAACTCCAGTCCTCACGGACCCCAACAGGTCACGTTTTCAGGATTTCCATAGTGCTGCACAAGTGAGAGAACTCCTGATACTTCCATCACCTGTGCAATACTAAGGAAATCCTGAAAACATGACCTGTTGGGGTCCGTGAGGACTGGAGTTTGGGAAACCCTGCTCTAGTCCAACGTCTCATATCGAGTGGAATCTGTGACCAGCTGGAAGGATTTCCCTTCCCATACATAGTAAATCACAATAAGGAGACAATGTGTGAGGCTTATCTGATCAGCAGTCACATTGTGCTGTACCTATTAGAGAATGGGGTTCAATATTTCATCCTCTCCCATCTGAAGTCCTGTATCAGTCCGTTACAAGGGCAATGATCCCAATCTAAACTCTGATGCACATCTCTAGATACGGGATAATGGGAAATCTCACCCCATTCCATTTACTGTAAGGCTGCCGTCAAACTGGCAGTATTTGGTCAGTATTTTACATCAGTATTTGTAAGCCAAAACCAGGAGTGGGTGATAAATGCAGAAGTGGTGCATATGTTTCTATTATACTTTTCTTCTATTTGTTCCACTCCTGGTTTTGGCTTACAAATACTGATGTAAAATACTGACCAAATACTGCTAGTGTGACAGCAGCCTAAGGTTGTGTGCACAGGGTGTATTTTTTATGTGTTTTTTTCCTAGTTGATTTGGCCCAAAAACGCTAGGGAATCCTTATCCATTAAAGTCAATGAGAATCCTGAAGTGTTGTGCACATGATCAGTATTTTTCCTTTCAGGATTTGCTGTGCGTTTTAATCTGCAGCATGTCAATTCTTTGTGCCTTTTTGCCTGCGTTTTTGACCCATTGAATGCACAGGAAAAAAGTATTAAAAAAACGCATGGAAAAATGTTGGGATTTTCCTCAGCATTTTTGCTGCCAAGAGATGCAGAAACCTTGCAGAAATTTCTGCAAGCAAATACTCAACAAGTGCACATTCCGTAAGGGTGCGTCCAAAATAGTTGCTAATCTGTACTAGGATTTGCAAATTGCAAATGTTGCCATTTCTATGGTTGTAATTGTAAGAAAATAAAAAATCCATTCCCCCCTATATGAATAGCAGATATGCACTTTTCTATGAATGTTTACAAGAGTCGCTCCTAACTTACGCTGCCTCATGCCACTGATTGCCAGCAAGGAACAGGAATCTGGTGAGAAGGCCTGGAAGCCTATCAATGCATCCACCATTGGTTCATGCACTATTGGTTATTGTTTGCTGCTGTCTTATGTCCTATTACTTACCCGGGGGTCATTGATCCCCGTTATCCTTTCCTCTGGCCTGTCCAGCACCAGGAAGGCAGCGAGGTTAGCAGTGTAGGAGGCTACAATGATCATAGCAAATCCAGCCCATACCATCCCCAAGATCCGGGCAGAGAAGCTTCTTGGTGCCCCTGTGAAAGAAGACGTCATTAGTCTCTGCCATGGGAACATTTGATTTATTTCAACCATTTAGATTCTGATCCCTACTGCTGACCCCAGCTGACAATGCAGAATATAATGCAGGCAGGGGAAACAGATTGCTGGTAATTAATTATGTGTTCTATCATGGGAAATAAACATTCATGGCTGCCAAGTGCTACAACATCATTTATTGAAGCACTGTACTTATTACTATACTAATAAATGACCGTGTGCTGGAAAACACTTTTATCAGCAAGTCCAGGGTATGCCAAAGCTAAATATGTGTAAATCTAGGAGTGGAAGCAGAGCGCACAATATGGTGATACCCTATGGAGAGAGAGTAGGAGAGTGCTGGTTACACTCACCTGGTGGGGTTGTAACAGCTACAACTCCTATAAGAGAAATGGCTGCTGCTGCCCAGTGGCTGGTGGATAAAACCTCCAAGAGATATTGGATAAACACGTAGGTTGGCTGCGTTGCTGGAATAAATCAGTTCTTAAGAAAAGATGATGAGGAAGAGGCTTTTTATTCACAATGCATTTCAATGCCGTACCGGAGTTTTTCTCCAGTGAAAAAAAAAATACTTCATCACTTGAAAAAGGTGCCAGTACGATATTGAAACGCGTCGTGAATAAAAAGTATTTTCCCCATTATCTTTTCTGAAGAATTGATTTACTCCAGCAGCGCAGCCCACCTACGTGTTTATCCAACTGGATCCAAAGCTAAATATGACATGACACACATTAGGACTATGCCGATAGCCAACGACAGAAGCAGCTCTTTGTGCCCAGAGCAAGTAAAAACAATACATTATTGAAAAGGAACATCTCTCATGTGACAAATTATTCCTTTCTTATGGTAAGCATTTGGATAGTTGCTCCTGTGCCCAGGGGGCAACTAATAATAGGCGATATCGAGCTACACAGGAGAATACTTACTACTTGCTGCTAATTATGAATAGATCTACTTAGATCACATATATTAAATTCACCTTCTCCAATTCCAGAGTTCAGAAGGACACCCCAGGAGAACCACATAGCAGAAGACAGTGTCAGAGCATCCTCCTCTTCCTCTTCGGTGTTCACTTTGAAACGACCAAACGGACTGGAATTAAAAGTTTTTTTTACATTGTGTAGGTTAGTATATGCTAACCATGTAAATATAAAATATGATATTCAAGTTAGTAGGCAATTGAGGATGCTGAGTACTCCAGACCACAAGTGAGATGCAACAAGAGAGGGTTTATGTAGAGCTCAGCAACCAAGGAATCATTAGGACATTATGTGTAGAGTTACATGATACCTCCTAGGTCATTGGTCTTTAATTCATTTCAATAGTATAAATTATACAAATCAAGCTGTAAGGCTGACCTGAACCGATCCAGTAGATACAACATAACTGCCACCACGTGTACAGAGAGGCCAACCAGGAGCCATAGAGTACTCTGGAAAGGCTGCATAAATGAGTCCAGTGTACTCCTGGGGATTTCCTGTAACAACAGATGGTGTTATTATTATTATGTTTAATGCTTTACATATATAATTATATGCAGGAAATACCAAGGATATACCAGCTGTAAATATATAACTATGTACAGAAGATGTTCGGGTCATACAGACTGTACATATATAAGTATATACAGGAGATGCCTTGGTTATACCAGCAGTACATGCAATATATCATTTTATAACGATGCCCAGGTTATACCAGCATGATCCATATCACTATTTATACCAGTTTTACATATGTGACATAGTCAAAAATTTAAAATCCATAAGACATATCTCTGTCACATTGAACATAACTGGCGAAGAGAGAAAGAACTAACACTTCAACTGCCATTGAAGGACTCCACATTGGAGACGGGAAGTACGCTTCCCAGACATAAATTTCCTCTTATCAAAGAATGGCTTCCAGACCTTTTGGAGCCAGTGGTCAGTGATGAATATTGGGGTTTACAGTGATCCGATATTTGTGGGAGATATATTTTTGGCATTGTAGTGAAGGGACAAATGTAACACATTCACTCACATCACTGTTAGGCCATTCTAACACGTCCAACTTAATAACGGAAGATGGATGATGCTATCCAGGCCATGTTTCTTGCCTATATAAAGGTAAAATCGCAATAGGAAACATAACAACAATATCTACAGTCTGGGTACTCCAGGGGCGAAGATATCCGGTAAGTTGGGGATTTCATAACATTCTGAAAGACCTAGCACATTCCACACCTAACCCCCACAAGAGGAGGTATGTAGGGGTAGCCTTGATATAATAAAAAGCAGAATTAGGGTTTGGTCATTTGTCTGTCCTGGAAGGTGCAGCATGCTGTAGTTATGTCCGTTTGCTTAAGGAGTATCTCCTTTCACTAAGCTCAGAGCCATTTCCGTGACATCAGGTTTAGTCATTTTAATTTGTTATCTCTTTTATGTTATGTAATTATATATACCATATTGTTTTGTTCCCATTTTCTATTCTCTTTGTATATTTTTTTATAAACCCTGCGTATCTTTCTGGATTAAATATATAAATTGTAATAGTTCTATACTTCTTACACTGGAAACCGCACCCTTGAAGCCATATGCTACCCGTAATGATTGGTGGTGGCAGTTAGTAGTTCCCTTTTATTATTGTGGAGTGAGCAGTGATTGCATCGAGATATACGTATATATATATATATATATATATATATATATATATATATATATAATGCAATGGAATCAGAGGTGAATATACTATACACTCACTGTGAGTCCTCCAATAACCAACCCCTTTAATTTCTGAATAATATTCTAGTTGGTCTATGTTTTTCCTCTGCAATTTAAGGCAAAGTGCATTTTCTTTTGCTTATTTGAATGCTAAATTTTTTACATTTTATCTGAATACTTATCATGTTTTACTTTGCATTTTTTGCCATAGAAATAAAAGTCATGCCTCGCTTTGTAGCCAGATAGACTTGTTTTTTTCTAGATTTTTTTCTTTTGGTATTCTGCTCATTACATAAACAAACTACACAGTGCAAAGTCAATGAACTTTAGTTACCTTGTTCTTGAGAATGCCTTTAATTGGTTGCCCCAACCTGACTACCCCAATACACATGGACTAGGATGCATAGCCCTTACAAAGAAGTGTCCACCTGGAAGCTCTCAGAAAAGGAGAGATGACCCACATTTTCAGAAGAATTGGCAAATTTTCCAGGCGTTGCAAAAGCTATCAGCAAAGCATCGCTCCCTAAATTTCACCAGGCTCCGCTCTGATATTCAGATGCTCAATCAGGGGACAAAAATGTGTCCGAGAGGGGGTATGGCCTGTAAAAGGGGACATGTTTCCTAACAATTTTTCATGCACAAGTTTCCTTTTCAATGTGGAGCTCCACATTAAGGTAAATTGGCCCCAAAGCAACATCTCTCTGCAAGATTGGTAGGACAATCGATTAGTTCCGTACTGGCCAGTTCTGAGAAGGGTGTGGTGACCAGCACCAGTATAAGTCCCCATATTGTTCTTGTTCATTCTCACCAAATTCTACCCCACCTACCTTTTTCACAAGGATGGTCAGCCCCTGGTACTTAAATGGTTTTGAGAATTCGATGTATTGAGCGCGCTCGTTGTTGATGGTCAGCGGGGCGACGATCATGTCAGCTTGCCCGCTCAGTAGCTCACCCATCATCCCATTCCATTCTTTCTTATTACTGTTATTAACCTGAAATGAAACGATGACCACGCTTTATTCTCCATCCCGGCGCAGATGGACTCTCTTATCAGGTTAATCAAAGATGATTATAAGTGCAAGTTTTATAACATTAGGAACATCTGACAACAAAAGAGTCTAAGAGACAAATAGAATTTGTCAGGTATTATCCCAGATTAATCCACCAGCAGCTGCACGTAATCTGACAAGTGGATGAGCCAGTGGCATGTCGTCCCACCCGGCCTGCAGGGTCAGTCACTTCATTCTGGATTCAATGCTCTAATGTAGCTCCAATTCCTGCACAGTCTGCCAGACTATGCATGCATATCTACATGGTGAATATTTATTCACAGATATAATCTCTTATTTTGCCTGCCATTGAAGTCCATTCAACCAGGGTTGTAAAACTTTACCCAAGGGTGGCCATTTGGGAAGAACATCTTACATTTGTATGTGGGTTGGCTTCAGGTCTATGTGAGTCCTTGTCTGCCCCACCTCCAGATTGACAAGTGTCGAATATGACTTTAAAAGAGAAGGGTGCAGATTTGGGTAAAAGTGTTTGGGGCATGATCTAGGCCCTTCATTGTACACATCATAGACCTCATTCCAACCACTTTAAGTATAATTTAAAAAAAACACCCAATTTCAGGCTTATTTGTATAAGTCCCTCTCCATTCATGGTAACATTTTATTGGCTAGAATGGTAAACATATAAATTGTGGTAAATAATGGATGTGAATAATTAGCTGATGACCTCCACACAACTCACCCGCTCCTGGGTACCAAACTTCCCATCAGCCACTAGGTGAAACTCATAATTGAAGCTCATTTCCTTGGCGAGTTTGAGTAATAAATCAATACAGAAGCCATAACAGCATTGGGGTACGGTGGGTCGACCTAGTAACGAATGATGAAGATCAGAATATAGCATAGCAAAATAGAAAGAGAGTCAAGTCCACTCACTCAGAAAATCCTCTACCTGGAATGGTGTCATTGGGTCCTAAACATGGCACCTTTTTTATCAGGTCCCCAGTTATGGCATATTCTTCCTTACAGGATCCGTCCGGTAGAGCCGGTTTCACATACACAAACGGTTCTTGATGAATTGTAACTATCTGTGGGAGAAACGGCAGTGAATAAAATGAGAATAGTGTTGAAATAATGCTTATTATTGTACACTAGATGGTGGCCCGATTCTAACGCATCGGGTATTCTAGAATATGCATGTCCACGTAGTATATTGCCCAGTGACATACACTGTGTTCCAAATTATTATGCAAATAATATTTCCTCATATTTTCTCTAAATTACCTATCTGAATCGCAGTCATTGTTATTTTCCAGTCATCTACTATTCTAGTATAATTGCAATGTTTTGGAACAAACTGCCTATGAAAACAGTATCCTTTCTAAAAAAATAAACACTCAAAATGCATGTTCCAAATTATTATGCACAGCAGAGTTTTCAACCTTTTTTTTTTTATTTTGAACAAAAAAATGGTCAATTGTGAAGTTATAAGCATTATCAGCTTATTACAAAATGAAATCAAACAGTTTTCAATTAAAAACTTTATTCTAGGTGATCTTACATTTGCACATAGGACCCCTTGTTCGAAAGAAGCTTTTGAACTCTCTCGTCCATTGAATTTGTCAGTTTTTGGATGGTTTCTGCTTCATATGTTTTGCATGTGGACAGAATACCCTCCCAGAGCTGTTACTTAGATGTGAACTGCCTCCCGCCATCATAGACACTCCTTTTGATAATGCTCCAGAGGTTCTCAATGGGGTAGAGGTCAGGGGAAGATTGTGGCCACACCATAAGTTTGTCCTCTTTTATGCCCATAGCAGCTAGAGATGCAGATGTGTTTTTTGCAGCATGAGACGGTGCATTATCATGCATGAAAATGATCTTGCTGCGGAAAGCACGGTTCTTCCTCTTGAACCATAGCAGGAAGTGTTTTTAGAAACTCCACATAGATTATGGAGTTTATCTTTACCCCCTCAGGGATCATAAAGGGGCCGACAATCTCTCTCCCCATGATTCCAGCCCAAAACATTACTCCACCTCCTCCTTGTTGGCGCCTTAGCCGTGTTTTCATGGGGTGTCCATCAACCAGCCATCCTCCACTCCATCCATCTAGTCCATCGAGCGTTGCACGGCACTCATCTTGGAACAAAACAGTTTGGAAGTCAGTCTTCATGTATCGTTTGGCCCACTGGAGCCGTTTCTGCTTGTGTGCAGTGGATAGAGGTGGTTGACAGGATGGCTTACGCACAGCTGCAAACCTCTGAAGGACCCTGCATCTTGTTGTTCTGGGGACGTTGGAGGCACCAGCAGCTTCAAAAACTTGTCTGCTGCTATGACAAGGCATTTTTGCAGCTGCTCTTTTAACCTTACGCAATTGCCTGTTGGAAAGAGTCCTCAATTTTTCCTTATCAGCACGCACACATGTGTGCTGGGAATCAGCTACATACTTCTTGATTGTGCGATGATCATGATGAAGTGTCTTGGCAATGTTGATTGTAGTCATGCCTTGACCTAAATACTCCACAATTTGTTGCTTCTCAGCAGCCGACACATCCTTTTTCTTTCCCATTTTGGCAAAAAATGTAGGCTGCTTAATAATGTGGAACAGTCTTCTTAAGTAGTCTTGCCTTTATTTGGACACACCTGCCAAACTAATTTGCACAGGTATCTGCAATTGCTTTCAGTGATATAAAGAGCCCTGACACACATCACCATCAATGAGTTTAAATGACAAACAAAAAAATTCTAACCTTATCACTCCTAAACTCTTTGTGCATAATAATTTGGAACACAGTGTAGTATATTGCCTAGTTACGTAGTATATTGCCCAGTGACGTAGTATATTGCCCAGTGACGTAGTATATTGCCCAGTGATGTAGTATATTGCACAGCCACGTAGTATATTGCCCAGTGACGTAGTATATTGCCCAGTGACGTAGTATATTGCCCAGTGACGTAGTATATTGCCCAGTGACGTAGTATATTGCACAGCCACGTAGTATATTGCCCAGTGACGTAGTATATTGCCCAGTGACGTAGTATATTGCCCTGTGACGTAGTATATTGCCCAGCCACGTAGTATATTGCCCAGTGACGTTGTATATTGCCCAGTTACGTAGTATACAGCACAGAGCCACGTAGTATATTGCCCAGCGACGTAGTATATTGCCCAGATACATTGTATATTGCCCAGTGACGTAGTATATTGTCTAGTTACGTTGTATATTGCCCAGTCATGTCGTATATTGCCCAGTCACGTAGTATATTGCCCAGTGACGTAGTATATTGCCCAGTTACATTGTATATTGCCCAGTGACGTAGTATACAGCACAGAGCCATGTAGTATAATGCCCAGCCACGTAGTATATTGCACAGTCACGTATGTCACAGGTTAAAAAAATAAAAAATAAACATATACTCACCTTCCGCAGGCGCGTTGTAGCTCTGTCGCCTGTGTGGGGTGCCAGGGTGTGATGACGTCGTGGTCACATGACCGTGACGTCGACTCATGGCAGGTCCTTCTGCCAGACCATCCTTGCCACCGGAACGTGCCGCTTGTGCATGGACAGGCCGGAGCATCGCGAGGAGCGAGAAAGGCGGCGTAGGTGAGTATATAATGATTTTTGATTTTTTTAAATTATTTTTAACATTAGATGTTTTTACTATTGACGCTGCATAGGCTGCGTCAATAGTAAAAAACTTGGTCACACAGGGTTAATAGCGGCGGTAACGGAGTGCGTTACCCGAGGCATAACGCGGTCCGTTACCGCCGGCATTAACCCTGTGTGAGCGGTGACCGGAGGGGTGTAAGCGGGCGCCGGGCAGTGAGTGCGGGGAGTAAGGAGCGGCCATTTTCTTCCGGACTGTGCGCATCGCTGATTGGTCGTGGGCATTTTGCCACGACCAATCAGCGACTTGGATTCCATGACAAACAGAGGCCGCGACCAATGAATATCCGTGACAGACAGACAGAAGGACAGACAGACAGACGGAAGTGACCCTTAGACAATTATATAGTAGATATTCAATCAACTGCTAGTTACTATTGTTTAATAGTGCATGAGTTTCTGTCTCCAGCAAAAGTGTTATATTGCCAAAAAATCACTGTTTAAAAAAAAAAAGCAACAAGAAGTTCCTGGTCATGGTGTGTGTGGCACATTCTTTCACTTTGCAAGCGGACAGACACAATGCTAAAATCCTAAGCTATGATTAATACCAGTTGTAAGCTTTGCTATCTTTGTTCGTGAGTAAATATATATTCACGGTTGAACAGCTGGACAGTACAGGGATTAATCTGCTGCCAACAGGTTATGGACCCAGAAACCCAAAGACCCAGAGAACCGCCCAGAGGAGAGATAACAGCAGTGCACAAAGCATAAAAAGCAAAGATGGCCGCCAGCAGCAACTCTGTGAAGTTCACTGTGCTGCATCTAACTAACAAAAACTACCAATCCTAGAAATTCAAATTACAGTGGGTACGGAAAGTATTCAGACCCCTTTAAATTTTCCACTCTTTGTTTCATTGCAGCCATTTGGTAAATTAAAAAAAGTAAATTTTTGTTCTCATTAATGTACACTCTGCACCCCATCTTGACTGAGAAAAAAACAGAAATGTAGTAATTTTTGCAAATTTATTAAAAAAGAAAAACTGAAATATCACATGGTCATAAATATTCAGACCCTTTGCTCAGTATTGAGTAGAAGCACCCTTTTGAGGCAGTACAGCCATGAGTCTTCTTGGGAATGATGCAACAAGTTTTTCACACCTGGCTTTGGGGATCCTCTGCCATTCTTCCTTGCAGATCCTCTCCAGTTCCATCAGGTTGGATGGTGTTATGATCTGGTGGCCTAGGAGCAGCATGGGACGTACTCTGGAGAAGGTGGTACCTGTACTGACCGCAGATCCAGAACTTAACACCGCAACTAGAAGTAGCCGTGGAATGTACCTAACACTCCCTGGACATCTCGACACAGCCGGAGGACTAATTACCCCTAGAGATAGAAAAGGGAAAACTATCTTGCCTCAGAGAAAATCCCCAAAGGATAGACAGCCCCCCACAAATATTGACTGTGAGAGGAGAGGGAAATAACATACGCAGACTGAAATCAGAATTTAGCAAAGGAGGCCACTTCTAGCTAAATAGAAAGGATAGGACAGAGTACTATGCGGTCAGTATTAAAACACTAGAAAATATCCACCACAGAAAATACAAAATCTCCACATCTAACTAAAGACATGAAGGGTATATCTGCATCTCCAGAGATACCAGCTTGGCTGAACAAATCCTTATACAGACCAAGCTGGACAAAACAAAACATGGAAAATAACTTGAACGATTAGGCCCACAGCATGTGGACTGCAAAAAACAAAGCCAGAACTTATCTTTGTTGAAATGAACAGCAAGCAAGAGAGACCAGGCAGGGAAGTGAATCCTCCAGGAAACAATGGACAACTGGCACTAACTAAAGGGTCAAGCAAGACTAAATAGCCCAGTCAGAATTGCAATAAGTGGACACACCTGATGAATGCTGCGATCCAAAGACAGCAGCGCTACCACTTATAACCACCAGAGGGAGCCCAAGAGCAGAATTCACAACAGTAATAATCTTTATTTTTTTTTATATAGCGCTAACATATTCCGCAGCGCTTTACAGGTTGCACGCATTATCGTCGCTGTCCCCGTTGGGGCTCACAATCTAAATTCCCTATTAGTATGTCTTTGGAATGTGGGAGGAAACCGGAGTGCCCAGAGGAAACCCACGCAAACCCACGAGAACATACAAACTCTTTGCAGAGTCAAGTCCTTAGTGGGGCTTGAACCCAGGACTCCAGTGCTGCAAGGCTGCTGTGCTAACCACTGCGCCACCGTGCTGCCCCCCTTGAGGAGGGGTCACCGAACCCTCACCAGAGCCCCCAGGCCGATCAGGACAAGCCAAATGAAAGGCACGAACCAAATCGTCAGCATGAACATCGGACGCAACAACCCAAGAATTATCCTCCTGGCCATAACTGTTATGAACTGGTGGCCTAGGAGCAGCATGGACGAGCTCTGGAGTAGGTGGCCTCTATACTGACCGCAGACCCTGAACTTAACACATCAACTAGAAGTAGCCGTGGGATGTTCCTGTCACTCCCTAGACACCTCGTCACGGCCGGAGGACTAATTACACCTAAAGAAAGAAACAGGAATACTATCTTGCCTCAGAGAAAATTCCCAAAGGATAGACAGCCCCCCACAAATATTGACTGTGAGAGGAGAGGGAAATAACATACGCAGACTGAAATCAGAATTTAGCAAAGGAGGCCACTTCTAGCTAAATAGAAAGGATAGGACAGAGTACTATGCGGTCAGTGTTAAAACACTAGAAAATATCCACCACAGAAAATACAAAATCTCCACATCTAACTAAAGACATGAAGGGTATATCTGCATCTCCAGAGATACCAGCTTGGCTGAACAAATCCTTATACAGACCAAGCTGGACAAAACAAAACATGGAAAATAACTTGAACGATTAGGCCCACAGCATGTGGACTGCAAAAAACAAAGCCAGAACTTATCTTTGTTGAAATGAACAGCAAGCAAGAGAGACCAGGCAGGGAAGTGAATCCTCCAGGAAACAATGGACAACTGGCACTAACTAAAGTGTCAAGCAAGACTAAATAGCCCAGTCAGAATTGCAATAAGTGGACACACCTGATGAATGCTGAGATCCAAAGACAGCAGCGCTACCACTTATAACCACCGGAGGGAGCCCAAGAGCAGAATTCACAACAGGATGGTGAACGTTGGTGGACAGCCATTTTCAGGTCTCTCCAGAGATGCTCAATTGGGTTTAGGTCAGGGCTCTGGCTGGGCCAGTCAAAAATGGTCACAGAGTTGTTCTGAAGCCACTCCTTTGTTATTATAGCTGTGTGCTTGTGGTCATTGTCTTGTTGGAAGGTGAACCTTCGGCCGAGTCTGCGGTCCAGAGCACTCTGAAAGAGGTTTTCATCCAGGATATCTCTGTACTTGGCCACATTCATGTTTGGTTCGATGACAACCAGTCGTCCTTTACCTGCAGCTGAAAAACACCCCCATAGCATGATGCTGCCACCACCATGTTTCACTGTTGGGATTGTATTGGGCAGGTGATGAGCAGTGCCTGATTTTCTCCACACATACTGCTTAGAATTATCACCACAAAGGTCTATCTTCATTTCATGAGACTAGAGAATCTTATTTCTCATTGTCTGGGAGTCCTTCATGGTTTTTTTTTTTAGCAAACTCTATGCGGGCTTTCATATGTCTTGCACTGAGGAGAGGCATCCGTCAGTTCACTCTGTCATAAAGGCCTGACTGGTGGAGGGCTGCAGTGATAGTTGACTTTGTGGAACTTTCTCCCATCTCCCTACTGCTTCTCTGGAGCTCAGCCACAGTGATCTTGGGGTTCTTATTTACCTTTGTCACCAAGGCTCTTCTCCTGCAGTTGCTCAGTTTGGCTGGACAACAAGGTCTAGGAAGACTTCTGGTGGTCCCAAACTTCTTCCATTTAAAGATTATGGAAGCCATGTGCTCTCAGGAACCTTGAGTACTGCAGAAATTCTGTTCTGTAACCTTGGCCAGATCTGTGCCTTGCCACAATTCTGTCTCTGAGCTCCTTGGCCAGTTCCTTTCACCTCATGATTCTCATTTGGTCTGACATGCACTGTGAGCTGTGAGGTCTTATATAGACAGGTGTGTGCCTTTCCAAATCAAGTCCTATCAGTTTAATTAAACACAGCTGGCCTCCAATAAAGGAGTAGAACCATCTCAAGGAGGATCACAAGGAAATGGACAGCATGTGACTTAAATAGGAGTGTCTGAGCTAAGGGTCTGAATACTTATGAAAAAAGCAGGATGAGTCCAGCTGATAAAAAGGCTTGTCTTTATTCAAAATTCATAGAAATGGTTACATGCCACCCAAATGCGCAGCTACGTGTTTCGAATACTTGCTGTGTTCTTTGTCAAAGCTTTGAACAGCTGACATGTGCACGCAATACCTGCTGGTGGAATCGCGATCCACCCGTGGCTATTAACCAGTTAAATGCCGCTGCCAAACTCTGACAGCGGCATTTAACAAGCGCTTCCGGCAATCGCGCCGGAAATACGCACACTGGTGACACCCGTCACATGATCGCGGGTCACTGGTGTGTTGGCATGACAACCGGAGTTCTCCTGGAGATTTCTATGGTTGTGAGTGCCGGCTTGCTGTGAGTGTCACCCAGTGTTTGGCGCTCATAGCAAGTGAGTAAATCTGCTATATAGAGGCGATCTGATCATCACCTCTATGGAGCAGAGCCAATCGGGTTGTGGCCGCTTCTAGTCTCCTATGGAGACTATTGAAGCATGCCAAAAGTAAAAAGAAAATGTTTTTAAAATTATAAAAAAAATAAAAGTCAAATCACCCCCCTATCGCCACATTCAAAATAAAACAAATAAAATCAAACATACACATATTTGGTATCACTGTGTTCAGAATCGCCTCAACTATCAATAAAAAAAGATTAACCTGATCGCTAAACGGCGTAATGACAAAAAAAGTCAAAACACCAGAATTACCTTTTTTTGGTCGCCGCGACATTGCATTAAAATGCAATAATGGGGGATCCAAAGATCGTATTTGCACCAAAATGGTATCATTAAAAACGTCAGCTCGGTACACAAAAAAATAAGCCCTCACCTGACCCGAGATCCCGAAAAATGGAGATGCTACGGGTATTGGAAAATGGCACAATTTTTTTTTACAAAACAAAAGTTTGTATTTTTTTATGTTTTTTTTTAATGTTTTTTTTTATGGCTGATTACTAGGATTTAAGGGTTTTGATGCCCCCTAGAGTTGTAGCTGCATGCATATACCAATGGGCTTGTTATGATATGGCTATTTAAGAATGAATGTTCTAATTTAATGTGTCTGATAATATACGACATATATAGAGGCAACCCAGAAATACAAAAGAGGTGTTGCTTATGATATTTTAAAACTATGTAGTAAGTATAAGTGTCTTATTTAACTTGAGTTGGTAACAGACTCTTTTTTGATAGTATTGCAGAATTGATGGCGGTATACGGCATTTTGTATATTTTACTTGCACTTACCGTATATACTCGAGTATAAGCCGAGATTTTCAGCCCAAATTTTTGGGCTGAAAGTGCCCCTCTCGGCTTATACTCGAGTCATGATCGGTGGTGGGGTCGGCGGGTGAGCACTGTCATATACTCACCTAGTCCCGGCGATCCTGTCGCTCCCCCTGCCTGTCCCACTGTCTTCGGTGCCGCAGCCTCTTCCCCTGAGCGGTCACGTGGCACCGCTCATTAGAGAAATGAATAGGTGGCTCCACCTCCCATAGGGGCGGAGCCGCCTATTCATTTCTCTAATGAAGCGGTGCCGGTGACCGCTGATAGAGAAAGAGGCTGCGGCACCGAAGACAGGCAGGGGGAAGGAGCGGGACGCCGGGAGCAGGTAAGTATCGCATATTTACCTTCCCTCGTTCCACACGCCGGGCGCTGTCTCCATCTTCCCGGCGTCTCTCCGCTCTGACTGTTCAGGCAGAGGGCGCGATGACGCATATAGTGTGCGCGGCGCCCTCTGCCTGATCAGTCAGTGCGGAGAGACGCCGGGAAGATGGCGCCGAGGAGCTGCAAGCAAGACAGGTGAGTATGTTTTTTTTTTTTTTTTATTGCAGCAGCAGCAACAGCTATGGGGCAATAATGGACGGTGCAGAGCACTATATGGCACAGCTATGGGGCAATGGTGCAGAGCACTATATGGCACAGCTATGGGGCAATAATGGACGGTGCAGAGCACTATATGGCACAGCTATGGGGCAATGGTGCAGAGCACTATATGGCACAGCTATGGGGCAATGGTGCAGAGCACTATATGGCACAGCTATGGGGCAATGGTGCAGAGCACTATATGGCACAGCTATGGGGAAATGGTGCAGAGCACTATATGGCACAGCTATGGGGAAATGGTGCAGAGCACTATATGGCACAGCTATGGGGCAATAATGGTGCAGAGCACTATATATATGGCACAGCTATGGGGCAACGGTGCAGAGCACTATATGGCACAGCTATGGGGCAACGGTGCAGAGCACTATATGGCACAGCTATGGGGCAATGGTGCAGAGCACTATATGGCACAGCTATGGGGCAACGGTGCAGAGCACTATATGGCACAGCTATGGGGCAACGGTGCAGAGCACTATATGGCACAGCTATGGGGCAATGGTGCAGAGCACTATATGGCACAGCTATGGGGCAATGGTGCAGAGCACTATATGGCACAGCTATGGGGCAATAATGGACGGTGCAGAGCACTATATGGCACAGCTATGGGGCAATGGTGCAGAGCTCTATATGGCACAGCTATGGGGCAACGGTGCAGAGCACTATATGGCACAGCTATGGGGCAACGGTGCAGAGCATTATATATATGGCACAGCTATGGGGCAACGGTGCAGAGCATTGTATATATGGCACAGCTTTATGTGGAGCATCTATGGGGCCATAATGAACAGTGCAGAGCATTATATGTGGCACAGCTTTATGTGGAGCATCTATGGGGCCATAATGAACGGTATGGAGTATCTATTTTTAATTTTGAAATTCACCGGTACCTGCTGCATTTTCCACCCTAGGCTTATACTCGAGTCAATAAGTTTTCCCAGTTTTTTGTGGCAAAATTAGGGGGGTCGGCTTATACTCGGGTCGGCTTATACTCGAGTATATACGGTATCTTGACACTTGCACTTTTTGCACCATTGCACTTTAATTATATGTTAGGTTTTAATATATTTTCTTATTAAATGTTAAGTTTCAATATCCCAATTTACTTCTAAGTACACTGTAATCCTGATTGGGTAAACTAAGGCCCTCTCTGATATAAAATACTACTATAGTGTCCCTTGAAGATATTAACCACTCATTTTAAGGCATAACATATTATTACAATAAATTAGCATTAAATTTAATAGGATTTTTTTTTTCTACATGGAAAAATGACCAAAAAAAACCCTTTTACCTTCAAATTCGTTGACATTTTGTAACCTTGTGGTTTCTCTGTTTCACCGCCTGGCCAAATTATTTTTCTATCATTCTGTAAAATCTAAAAAGGGGAAAATAATTACCGTAACTGAGTCAACTACAATCCCATTAGATAGGGCAACAGAAAAGGGATCTTCATACTATTTGGGAAGATTGAAGAACCCTTTAACTGCAAATTCTAGTAGAAAACTGAATGAAAAGCAAAAATTAATGACATAGACTTTCATGACAATATAATCTAAAATTAGAGTAAATAAATAGTAAAAGAAATTCTAGAAAAAAAATAAATCACAGTTACTAAACAGATATGTAGGATTTATTTTAGGAATTAAATATGATTGCAAAATGTCCACTATGTCCTGACTCACATGACTTCCGTTGAATATACCGACTTGGACGAGTTTCCGGTTCTGCAGATTCATGATGCTATAATTAGCAAATTTTCTATCTCCATCCTCATTAAACTCTACTCGTCCTGTTACTCCCTCGGGATACTTGGAAGACATGAGAACCCTATAGCAACAGAGTATAGAATGGAAATCTATTGACCTGCCCAATTCACAAAAACTTTAGCACGGTAACTTTTGCAAACATCATACAGGGAGCAGGAAAAGGGATTAGTGGTACCTCACCAGGATCCAAATGAACACAGGTGCCAGGAACAAGTGGCTGGATACCACTTAGTAGCAATAGCAAAAAAGGAAAAAAGTTCCAGCACCAGGTGTCTCTTCATAAAATCATCAGTATTTTATTTTCAGGTCAAGAAAGAAAACATCATGCGGGGACGCAGCCTCTAAACGCCTGACGCATTTCAAACAAAGTTCTTAGTCATAGGCAAAGGCATATGCCTATGACTAAGAACTTTGTTCGAAACGCGTCAGGGGCTGCGTCCCCGTATGATGTTTACTTTCTTGACATGAGAATAAAATACTGAAGATTTTATGAAGAGACGCCTGGTGCTGGAACTTTTTTGCTATAATTTTTGCAAAGACTGAACGACATTAAGTTTTCACATAAGCTTCTTAAGCAAGCCTACTATACTCCTGTATCCTCATGACAACACTTCCTGCCTAGTACTTGTCATAGGGATATGATACAGATCTGAATCCATCCACATCAATGTCCACACTCCAGTTTGCCTCAAAAGTGGTCTTTGTAAAAGTCACTTTCCCAAATTGGAGAGTTGTAACAAGTTTGTTACCAGCTTTGACTCATAAGGTTCTCCCTGCTCCTTTTGGATCCTAATTCAATCTTTTTGAAACAACCCCTTTTTAAGTGATTTTACTCAACACTATACCCCCTCAACCATCCAGGATCCAGTGGGACGCTTCCTGGTTTGGTTAGCTGTTCCTCTGCCCAGTTTAGTCTGCTTCATGGCCTTCATTTAACTGTATCTTTTAGGAGTAGTGGGTGGACTCTACTAAATTGCACCTACCGCCTCAGTACACACAAAGTGAAGAGGTGCACCTTTCGTTGTAAGAATGGTGCTAGATTATTATTTTCTTTTATTAGCCAGTAGAAGGGGCTCATTTTGTGATGTACCATGGGTGCATCATACTGTGTGTGGGGGCATCATACTGTGCGTGAGGGCACTTTGCAGGTATAATACTGTTTTGATAAAGGGGCAATATGTGGACATTAATGTGTGCGAGGAGCATATTTGAGACTTTACATTGTATGGAGGGTCCATTGTGGGGGTGTTATACCACATGGAAGTCATAAAAGGGGTAATAAATTGTAAAAACACTAAGGGTCTCCACTAGAGCCTCTATTTCTTTATGGGTGTGCAAAAAGGGCTCGACAGGGTTAGGTGTGTGGCTTAGCTGAAAAAATATGACGGTTCTTCATCCCTGTCCTTCAGAGTTAGGAGGGATGTTGAAACTGATATTATTGGTATTTGGATCCACATACCCAATGGATGAACAAGGGCAGGAAATGTTATCAGGGGAACACAGGAACCACTGATACTCTGCTCACTTTATTATGCTGGAGCAGGTCCTTCCTCCTCCCCCTATCCTATGACCACAGTAGATATATAAGCACCTCTTAAAGAGTGGCCCTGTTTTCCATATATTGGTGTTCCCAACACAACCTCTCGGTGGATCAGTAATATTTTCCTTTTCAAACAAATCATGAATCGCCTGAGCCACGATCGCAACAGCGTCACTTATATGAGCGGACTCGTTTTTCCCATTGATCAGCTGAAGACCGATGACTCCTGCCGGAAGACGAGACAGATCGTTATAGGTCGGCCCTCACCCAATGATCCAATACCTTTAAACCTTACCCATGATAACAAACAATTCTCTAAAATGTTAATAAAAATAACAACATTCGGGGAAGCTCATTACGTTACCATCAGGAGCGTATCGCAGGGCACTTCCTGAGATCTCCCGTTCACCCACCAACCAGACATAACCGGGCCCGGTCATTTCTAGGACCAATGCTGTTTTATATATGGTGCTGGCATCATCCTCACTGAAAAGGAAAGAAAGCAAGGCAAAGATGGAAAAAAAAGCATATAAAAGACATCAGAGGACTGCCACCTGACATAGTATTGAGTGCAATTTAATAAGGGCAACGGCTCCCATCTCAGATTCCACCATGAAATGTTCTGGACTCGTTCATTGACTTCCATTAGCTTTGCTACAAGTCTCCGCATGAAGCAGAATATTTACATTATATACTAAGACAACAAAAGAAATATCAAAGTGGACAAGCGAGGCAGCTATGAGGTCTAGAGTTACCGTATGGTTTACATCAGGAGGAATGAACATGGAGATGTTCCAGGCATGGTTGCCAAACGTCCAAAAAATTATGTAACATTCAATAAAAATAGGGCACAATTTTTTTCCCGTCCATAAAAAAAATTGTTTAATCTGTGATTTTTTTTTTGAAGGTGGAGAAACTCATACAGATTATTATGATTGTAGTTATCATTCTTTTGCAGTTTTGACAAAATTCTGGTATAAAAAAGTGAAGATGCCTTTTCTAATCCAAGACTTGCAGCAGCGATGTTTCAGCACCACCCACTTGAGGGAAAGTTTTTTCAGCAATAGATAATCAACTGATATGAGATAGATGTTCAATAAATAGATAGGAGACAGATATGAGATACAGTGAGGGAAATAATTTGATACACTGCCAATTTTGCAAGTTTTCTCACCTACAAAGAATGGAGAGGTCTGTAATTTTTATCATAGGTACACTTCAACTGTGAAAGACATAATCTTAAAAACGACGACACAGGATTTCTTCTTAATTATGCCAGACGTAAATTTCGTAGGCCCACAATCATAGAATGTTGTCAGAAGTATTGACTCTTCTTGTTGGTTGAATTAATATTTGTAAATGGATGAATGATTGTTATTTACCTCTTATATCAGCTCCTACAGCATATTGTACTGTTATCTTTGCAAAATTGACAGCGGCATTTAACAGGTTAACAGCCGTGGATAGATTGCGATTCCACCCGCGGCTGTTAGGGGTACATGTCAGCTGCTGAAATCAGCTGACATGTGATGGAAAAGATGTGGGCTCAACGCCGAAACCCACATCAAAGGGGGAGACCCGACATGTGTCGTACATGTACGGTGCATGTCGTGAAGGGGTTAAACAATGAAAACTCCCCACAAGTGACCCCATGTTGGAAACTAGACCCCCAAGGAGTTTATGTAAATGTGTGGTGAGCACCTTGAACCCCCAGGTGCTTCACAGAAAATTATAACTTTGAGTTGTGAGAATTCAAAAATTACATTTTTTTCCACAAAAATGATCTTTTAGCCACAATTTTTATTATTTTCACAAGGGTAGCAGGAGAAAATGGAACCCCAAATCCTTCAGCAGGGCTCGGAAGGGAAGGAGTGACATTTTGGACTTTGATGGAATGGTCTTTGGGCATCATGTCGTGTTTGGAGAGCCCCTGATGTGCAACAGTGGAAAACCCCCACTAGTGACCCTATATTGGAATTGATCTAGTGTTTTCCTGGTATGTGAATTTTGTGGTGGCATACATGAGTTATGTAGTGTTTGTCAGTTTGGCATATGTGAGTAGTGTAGAGTGCATCAGGTTGGAATATTAGTTGTGTGGTTTGCGTCAAAATGGCATATTTAGTTGTGTAAGTCAGAAATAAATTTATTAGTCCATGTGTAAGATGCCAAAGCGAGGTAGTCGTGGGCGAGCTTCGGTCCCCACTCGCTCTGGCATCCTACAGACAAGGTGTGTCTCAGTCCCGGTGTGCTGCTGAGTATGTGGTGCTTTCCACTTACTTTTGGCCTGCAGGCCTTTTTCTGACCCCAGGAATCCTTCTTCTGGAACCAGGGCAGCAATTAATCCAGGAGACACTTGGTTCATAAAAACCAAACTTTTTCTTTGTGAATGGCAGTCTGTACAGTATTTACAAGCAGATGCAAAGGATAAGGCCCAATGGGTTGTCATCTTTCCCACAGGTACCAGATACAACTTCAGCCCTAGTTCTCGGTATAGGTGGCATGTCTCTCTCACTGGCTTTCCTAGAACTAGGGAATTTTTCTCACCTCTAGCAGTATATGCTGATTGCAATACCTTCTGCCCCACATAGTCTGAGTCCATCTTTCCCTGTAGCTTCACAAGCTGAGTGTGCCTCTGGCCCCCATGTCCGTGCCTCTGGCCCCCATGTCCATCTCGAAGTTGCCCCAGGCCATTAGACGGAATCACACGGAAGGGTATTTACGGCAATCCACTGCCCCAAGTATTAGGCTCCTACTCCTTCCTGACTGCCAAATATTAAAGCCTTCATCACTACTAGATTCCTTGATAGGGCGTTGATCCAGGGAACTAGTCTGAACGCCGTATGTGGAGTCAAGAAGGAATTTTTTTCCCTAATGTGGAGCTTACTCTTTGCCACATGGGTTTTTTTTTGCCTTCCTCTGGATCAACATGTTAGGGCATGTTAGGTTAGGCTATGGGGTGAACTAGATGGACTTACAGTTTTCCTTCAACCTTAATAACTATGTTACTATGTTACTGCAGCGCCCCAGAGTCCTGGTCGTTGCAGTACTGTGGCTCCGCCACTAAGGGGAGCTATGGTGCGTCTGATGGCACTGAAGGAGTTCATCTGATCAGGTATCACAGACACCAATACATTTCACAGTCGGGCCTCCGGGGGGAGCTAAGGGTTCTATTCACTAGGCCACTCCCCACCATAGTGGGTAAACTGGGGGTCAGGCAGGAAGTTAGATCAGAAAGCTGACTGGGTTGGAACCAGGCAACACCTTGTGGCAGAGGGTGTTGTGGGGGAAGATACAGTAGGGTCTCTGTCAGGGGTGGGATCCTGACAGAGGCTTGGCAACTTGAACGAACGTAACGGGACCGTGCCTGCTCTGGGTAGTGGCGGTGCCCAAGGAAGGACTAGAAGAGAGATAGATTGTGTTGAGTGAGAAACGAGATCACGCAAAAGGAGAAATACCAGTAGGGATCGTGCTGTAAGACCGAGGCAACATCCTACTGAGGCGCACTACCGGTGGCCGGAACGCCGAGGGAGTATAATAACATTCAGCTTCAAGCAATACTTCAAACAGCGGCAGGACAGTCAGTCTAAGGCGGGCTGTCTAACTTAAATCACCTATGCAGTCTTGGGGGGCAACTTGTGGAGAGGGGCGACTCTAGGGTCCCGGAAGAGCTCCGAGCCTACCCGTCAAACGGGTGCCGTCCCAACCAGAACACCAGGGAGGGACGGAGGATTAGCAGAACATCATCTAATTGAGTTGTGAGGGAACTTAAGAAACAGACACAACAGTTGTGGGGACTTTCCGTAAGCACAGCAGGGAAGGACCACAACACATAGCGCTAGAAGGAAGGCACCGATTTCCACCTGTGAAGAGAACTCTGGAGGTGCCATTGGACCGGCCGGACTTGCGCAGCCTGGTGAACCGTATTCTGGACTGAGGACCCAGAGATCTTCAGTAAAGAGGTAAAGAGACTGCAACCTGGTGTCCTCGTTATTTACTGCACTGCACCACTACAACATCACTACCATCATCCATATCTATTATTCACTGTGCGCCCCACGGCAGGGTCACGGACCGGGGCCTAGCCACCGTGACAACCCCAGAGCAGAGACTCAGAGGCCCGGTACCGGGTACCCCTCGGCCCTGCGGCAGTGGGGGGCGCTACAACCTTGGCGTCACGAACAGGATCTACTTAAGCCTGAAGAATCAGGTCATGTGTGCCTTGGAACTGTGATTTATTGTGCTTGGACTGTGACTTATTGCAAAGACTGTGTATTGCCACTTGCCGCCAGAAGTTCGCGCCAAAACCGCCGCCATTACAGCGCTAAGGAGAGCGCAGGAGAAGAAGAAGGGCGTGGAGTGGGCGTAGACAAGCTGGAGAGCGCGAAGGACAATGGCCGCCCAGTCTAAATATTTCAGCCCCTTGAGGACGTGTCCGTCAGCCGCCGAGATTCGCCTACTGATCCTCAATGGGGGGCGGAGACAACGAAAGCGAAACCGCCCACGAAGGAGAGAGCGGGAAAAGGACCAGGAAGAGGAAATGAGCGACATGGAGGACGCCATGGCCAGCCGCCTGGAGCCGGAGCGTGGGGTCGGAGCCGAGGACTCCCCCAGCTACTCGGAGAGGCACCGCAGCCAGACCTCCGCAGCTGACGCTGACCTCCTGCAGATCGGAGCGGACGAGCTGACCCACCAACTCCTGCAGACGCAGCTGAGCACTGAGGCCGGGTGGAAGAAGACCATCATCGGGAGCCTCACCAGACGCCTGTCGGCAGCCTCGCTTGGTCCGAAGCTGGAAAGCAAGGCCCTGCCGGAAAGCGGTATGCTGCATGCAGAGATGACAACGCCGCAGCACAAGGCCCCGCAACCAGCGTTCCAGACCCCAGCGGAGACGGAGCAGACCGGCATCGGAGGGACCGCATCTGAAGCAGGTATGAAAGACGACCCTGCCCCGACGACCGACACCACTCCAGTGACTGCTCTTGCAGCTGCTCTTGCTGACTCCGTTCCAGTGACTGATCTTGCAGCAGCCGCTACCTCTGCTGCAGCAAATGCCCATACTCAAGCTGCGCAGACCTACATCGCTGCGCATGATTTAACCGTACATGAAAGACGGATTAACGGCGTTTGTCCAGCACTGGGTGTAACTCTGGACCTCACTTTGCCCAGGCCAAGAAGGGTTAAGTGCCAGGTGCAGCCCTGGAAGCCGTCCAACTAAACCTCGGAAACCTGAAACTGTACATAGTTAACTGCTTGTTTCCCTGCTTTTTGCTACTAATACCCGACTTGGGTTATTCTTAAAGGGATGCCTTAGTTTACCCGGGATCCCTATTGCTTTTATTTTTGTTTTTATTTTCCTTTTGCTCCTTGTTTACCCAAGTTTACAAAGAACTGCTGGATCATGAACAATGCATGATACAAACTCCTTGTATATAGTTTGCACCTCCTTAAAGGTGCTCCCCACTGGGTTATCAAAGACATTTTGTGAAGAAACCGTTCCTGGAAACCGTCCAAGAGTTTCTGCGGAAAACAGACTTGCAGATTGAGAAGTTGCACTACCTCATAGAGACTTGGTCCCCTCTTAAAGGGGACGTTCACATTTTTGCACTTATGAACAGTGTTGCCTTGAGATGGTTAAGATGGCAGTAATGTTTTGAAAGAAAGTTAATGATGCTGCTGATGAAAGAAAGAAGTGTTTAATAATGTGTTCTGAGATAAAGTAATTATTGGAAAGGTGCAGTAGACCCGTAGGGGTAGACATGAAGTCCTGCATAAGTGAAAGTTAGAAGAAAGATGCAGCAGACCCGTAGGGGTAGACATAGCGTCCTGCATACGTGTTAGTAAGAAGGTAATGAGAAGGTTTAATGTTATGTAAAGAAAATGTTTGATAATGTTGATAGACAATGGGGATAGAAGGTGAACCCTGAGTCCTCCTAGGAGTCATGTAGAGATGGCTCGGTGCTCTTAAACTGAAAGTAATGTTATGTTCTATACTGTGTATAGTAGTTGAAAGGCAGTAGGCCCGGGCTGAACGGGGCGGTCCTGTAACAGGAAGGAGAGGCAGTAGGTCTGGTGCCGTTAGGACAGGCGGTCCTGCAGATTTTAAGAAGAAGAATGTAAAAGTTAAATTGCCTTATAATGTGATTATAAGAAGGTCTTTAGCGGATTTAGAGTGTACATCCTTAAAGGCGATGTTAAATTATTGTTCAACAATTTTGCACTTAGTAGAATACCCGGTTGGGTAGAAGCCAGTTATTATAGCATGTTGCTATGACATTTAACCATGTTTGTAACGTTCAAGTGTCCTCACCTCCCATAAAGGGAAGCTCTGTTTAAATATGCTTATTGTTATTGCACTCAACAAAACTGTATGTCTTTTTGCTAACTTGTATTGTTGTTTTCTTCTCAGTCCCGGAGTACTGTGTTTAACCAGGGGGGAGTGCAGCGCCCCAGAGTCCTGGTCGTTGCAGTACTGTGGCTCCGCCACTAAGCGGAGCTATGGTGCGTCTGATGGCACTGAAGGAGTTCATCTGATCAGGTATCACAGACACCAATACATTTCACAGTCGGGCCTCCGGGGGGAGCTAAGGGTTCTATTCACTAGGCCACTCCCCACCATAGTGGGTAAACTGGGGGTCAGGCAGGAAGTTAGATCAGAAAGCTGACTGGGTTGGAACCAGGCAACACCTTGTGGCAGAGGGTGTTGTGGGGGAAGATACAGTAGGGTCTCTGTCAGGGGTGGGATCCTGACAGAGGCTTGGCAACTTGAACTAACGTAATGGGACCGTGCCTGCTCTGGGTAGCGGCGGTGCCCAAGGAAGGACTAGAAGAGAGATAGATTGTGCTGAGTGAGAAACGAGATCACGCAAAAGGAGAAATACCAGTAGGGGTCATGCTGTAAGACCGAGGAAACATCCTACTGAGGCGCACTACCGGTGGCCGGAACGCCGAGGGAGTATAATAACATTCAGCTTCAAGCAATACTTCAAACAGCGGCAGGACAGTCAGTCTAAGGCGGGCTGTCTAACTTAAATCACCTATGCAGTCTTGGGGGGCAACTTGTGGAGAGGGGCGACTCTAGGGTCCCGGAAGAGCTCCGAGCCTACCCGTCAAACGGGTGCCGTCCCAACCAGAACACCAGGGAGGGACGGAGGATTAGCAGAACATCATCTAATTGAGTTGTGAGGGAACTTAAGAAACAGACACAACAGTTGTGGGGACTTTCCGTAAGCACAGCAGGGAAGGACCACAACACATAGCGCTAGAAGGAAGGCACCGATTTCCACCTGTGAAGAGAACTCTGGAGGTGCCATTGGACCGGCCGGACTTGCGCAGCCTGGTGAACCGTATTCTGGACTGAGGACCCAGAGATCTTCAGTAAAGAGGTAAAGAGACTGCAACCTGGTGTCCTCGTTATTTACTGCACTGCACCACTACAACATCACTACCATCATCCATATCTATTATTCACTGTGCGCCCCACGGCAGGGTCACGGACCGGGGCCTAGCCACCGTGACAACCCCAGAGCAGAGACTCAGAGGCCCGGTACCGGGTACCCCTCGGCCCTGCGGCAGTGGGGGGCGCTACATTACTACTTCCTGAAACAGAAGGAAGTGGTCTGGCCTGCACATCGTGATAGCACAAAGGCAGTACACTGCCATCTGTATGATGTGCATGGCCAGCTTCTTGTACCATACCTTGTCTTTTCTCATGCGCTGAACTGCTGGAGGACTTGATCAGAGAGATCAACTCCCCCCATGTTCTTGTTGTACCCCAGTACACAGTGTGGTTTGTGAACCTGTGTAGAGGTATCTCGTACAGTGTTGGGGGTGCTGCCATCACCATGTATGGCGGTCAATAAAAGGACATTCCTCTTGTCCTTGTACTTGACCACCAGCATGTTGTCGCTACATTGGTCTCTGCTCTCGCCCTTTCTGAGCAGCTGCCCAATTAGCGTCCAAGGGAGGCCTCTGATTTTTGCAGACAGTACCGCAGGCTGCAGTAGCTCAAGCAGAGAGGGACTTGAACAGGGGATGCTGGTATAAAAGTTATCTACAATCTACATAGAGGTGATAACCTTGATCCAGCAGTTGGGAACCAAATCCCACACAATTTTCCCAGTCACTCCCAGGACAGGGGGACATTCAGGGGGTTGAATCCGGGTGTCCTTCCTTTCATAAACTCTACAGCCATTGCTGGAATTTGCGCCTCCCCTTGAAGTCAGTAAGACAAATCCTGGGTACCATCAATAGAGATTGTAATTTCATCGATTTTGTGTGTGACAGTCTTAAGTACATTTTGACATATAATGCGTTTACTTTTATGGACCTCTGGTACATTCAGATCGTCGGTACTGCCATGGGGACTCCGGCAGCATGTAAATTTGCTAACCTATATTTGGGTCATTTTGAAGAAGCATACATATATTCGGCTGATAACGTATTCTTGAAGCAGATCAAATTGTACCTCAGATACGTCGATGATTTGTTCTTTGTGTGGGATGGATCGGAGGAGAGTTTTGCGCAATTTATTGCTTACCTTAATGTCAATACTATGGGAATGTCCTTTACGTCCTTTTTGGGGGGATCCCAATTGAATTTTCTGGATTTTCTGGATGTGTCTATAAAAATTGAGGGAGGGGAGGTACGCTCCTCCCTATATCGCAAACCGGTAGCCACCAATTCGGTCATGCACTATGATAGTTATCACCCTACCCACACGAAATGCTCGTTGCCGTATAGCCAACTTCTGAGAACACGTAGGGCCAACAATACTCAAGAGGGATTTAAGTTACAATCTCGGGAACTAGGTCAGAGATTAAAGGGGAGAGGGTACCCGGATAGAGTTTGGCAAGATGCAATGAGGAGAATGAGTGAGGGGAGCCATGTTAATGCTCGGGAGATACGAGACATAAAAGAAAAAAAGGTTTACATTTTGCTTCCAATACGGTCCCATGGACCAGCAAATACGAACTGCCATCAGGAAGAACTGGCATGTTTTGGAGAAAGATAAAGATCTAGCTGGAATAGCGGCTAGGGGACCCCTAATCTCCAACAGACGCAGTACAAGGGTCAGAGATATTTTGGTGAAGAACCGTATTACAAAAGATGAAGCGAATAATTGGCTAGGGCAGGGTGTCCCGAAGGGAAATTATCTTTGTGGACATTGTTCATATTGTAAATACCATGTTACAGAGCGGGTCTTAAATATAGGACCCGTTACCCATAGGGTGACTCATTTTATATCATGCAAAACGGATTATGTTGTATATGTGCTCTTTTGCCCGTGTGGGCGGTATTATATAGGCAAAACGATACGGCATTTATATATACGGTTTAGAGAGCACTTTAAAGCTGTTATATCTGGTAAAGGGGTCCCTTGGCTCATTAGCCTTATTCGAGAAGCCCATGGGGGGGAACCCCAGGGTAATGACCTTCACTGGTATTGAGAAAGTAGGACCTGTTGTGACTTCCGCTCTTGGGCTCCCTCCGGTGGTTGTAAGTGGCACTTTTGCGAGTTCTGCTCTTGGGCTCCCTCCGGTGGTTTTAAGTGGTACTGCTGCTCCTTGGATTTAGTAGTCAGCAGCTGCTTCCACTGATTGTCTTTCTGGCTCGGCTATTTAGCCTGGTTCTATCCTTCAGCCTGTGCCAGTTGTCAATGGTTCCTGGTTGGATTCACATCTCTGCTGTGATTTCCCTGATATTCTGACCAGTTCAGCAAAGATAAGTCCTTGCTTTGTTCTTTTGTAGTCCACTTGTTGTGGACTTAATCTTTCTGCACTTTCTATGTTTTTTCTAGTCCAGCTTGTCAGTATGGATTTATTCAGTTAAGCTGGAAGCTCTGGGAAGCAGATTTACCCTCCACACCTTTAGTCAGGTGTGGAGATTTTTGTAAACTCTGTGGTGGATTTTTCTAGTTTTTAATACTGACCGCACAGTATTCTTTCCTGTTCTATTTATCTAGCTAGACTGGCCTCCTTTGCTACATCCTGGTTTCATTCTGCGTATGTCATTTCCCTCTCCACTCACAGTCAATATTTGTGTAGGGCTGTCCTATCCTTTGGGGATTTTCTCTGAGGCAAGATAGCTTTCCTGTTTCTATCTTTAGGGGTAGTTAGTCCTCCGGCTGTGACGAGGTGTCTAGGGAGTGACAGGAACATCCCACGGCTACTTCTAGTGTTGTGTTTAGCTCAGGAACTGCGGTCAGTACAGGTACCACCTCCTCCAGAGCACATCCCATGTTGCTCCTAAACCACCAGACCAGATCATAACAAGCACTGTCTGAGAGAGGAGGGGATCTCCATAATCTCTTATTGAGACAGGAGGCTAGATGGATAATACAAACAGAGGCGATGGGTCCATTAGGACTGAACGACAGGGTAGACATGTTGATTTTTCTATGAATGGGATAACTTGTACTATCTTCATGGGACATATTACTATAAATGAATGGGATAATTTGCATTACCTTCATGGGATATAACACTATAAGCATAAACTGTCCCTTCCCCTTGGAATTTTAGTAATGTGCTTGTACTTCGGCCAGATGTATTTTGTGACGTTTTCTGGTAGAAAGGTGTTCCAATTTGATCCTATCATTTGTTATAGTTCACTGCCATTCGGTGTGTCATTTATGCTAACTTACCTTTGGGGTCCCAGGGATAGTTGGGGCAGGGGTTTGAGAATAATGGGTGATAGATCATCCTCATTGTGGGGATATAGCTTTTTCTTTCACAGTAATAACGTTTATATTATCTTGTCCAAATAATTTAAGCTTAACATGTTAAAAGTAGAGCATGGGTTGTTTACTTGTTTTTAATTGTTTTTAGTGTTTTGTGCGGTGAATGGGCGGGATGAAGCAGGGAGGAGTTATGCTCACGGCAGGTACTTCTTCTGGCGTCATGTCCGTTCATTCACAAACCTGTTGAAGCGCTTGAGCAGCGCGAAACGGCCATCGTTTGACCTGTACACTCTATTGTATATGCACCCCCGAGCCGTGAAGATTTTACCGCAATAAAGTATCACCTGCTTTGAAGATCGGTGAATGCTGCCGTCTCCTTCTTTGTTCGCATCTGCACTGTTATGTTCTCTTGGTCCAGCACCAGAGATCTAGTGGCCGGCTCATGCTGACAGCTATTGTGTTCATTTAGTCAGCGTCTTGGTGGTGCGGTCAGCTGTTTCTTGATTGAATGAGTGCTGGAATTTGTGCCTCCCCTTGAAATGGATTAGGGACTCATCCACACAGATGTCCTTTTGGGGGTTGTACACCTCAGCAAACTTGTTGCTGAAGTGTTCAATGACTGGCCGAAAGTCGGTCAAAGTTGGGGTCATCTCATGGAGGACATTGTGCACTATCACTGTAATGCAAGGTTTTGTGAATCGCCTCAAAGTGTGTCCATGCCATAGCCATGCGGAACACTGAAGTGTTATACAAAACGTCAACACTCCAGTATTGCCGAATTTCTGGCTTCTTCATAATATCCATGTGAAGTACCAGGCCCCAAAACTTCATAATTTCTATGGCGTATACAGGGGTCCAGTTGGCAAATGATGACGTCGGATCTTGGGATAAATGCTGGGCATACAAATTGGTCTGCGACACCATGAGATTTACAAAATCTTAAACGAAAAAGACTTTGAAAAAATACATTTCTGGGAGGCTGGTGGTGACAAACAGGATTCCTGATTGCGCCACAAAATCAGGAATTTGTGGCTCATAACTTTCAGGAGGTTCATTTTTTCTGTATCACTAGAGGATTAGGAGGAGGAAGAATAAAGGAAGGTGGGATCCTCTCCCTCACTGTCAGTGTCAGAGGCAAGGAAAGCATTTGGGATGGGTTTGGGACGAACGGGATGACATTTCTTTCACGTATACGGTGTTTGTACCAAATTTTATTCAGTTGTGTTTATGAGTGCTTGGTGTAAACTTCTTTTTTATTTAGCAAAATATAGAATATAGAAAGAAAAATATAAAAATTTGGTAAAATAAAAAAGGGGTCTAAGGGGTAACGTTTCTCCTTATGGAGAGTGACATACCAGCTGGCTTGTCAAGGTAAGGAGGCTTATTCGCCGTGCAATGCTCCTCTGGGAAATTAAATATGCAAATTGCCTCTTCTCAGAAAAAAAAACAAACTTACTAAACGGACGTCAGTAAAAAACAAATTACTGAGCACCCACAACTGACACTAAATCGGATTAAATTCAGTAAAAAATACTGTAGCAGTCGATGAGTACTACTTCATATCTTTACTGCCCCTAATCTAATCCTATCAACTAATCTAATTTTTTTTTTCTCTTTACTGACACTAACTGAATTTAGTAAAAATTACTGTAGTAAACGATGATTACTACAGTATATTTTTTACTGTCCCTAACTAATCTAATCCTATCAACAATGGCATACCGCCAATGGTGGGTCTGGGAGCCCACCAGAGTCAGACCACAATGGCTGTGAAAGGGGTGGACATACCTCATGTGCAGCTGGTGCGGCTGCACGGGGCCCAGAAGAACTGGAGGGCCCTGCAGGGCACCTAATAATGATGGCAATCTGTCTGGTTTATCCGGCCCCAAGGCTCCAGGGGGCCCCTGGCCAGATTGCCCTCAGATCCCTGCAGCTCCACTGCCTACAAGAGAAAATGGCAGTGGAGCTGCAGCGATCTGTCTGTTTCCTGCCTGCGCTTCCTGTCTCACACAGCAGTCAGCGGTGTGGCTGGATGACATCATCATTCAGCACCATGGCCGCTGTGCCAGTGAGAGGAAGCTGGTGGTGACGGTGATGCTGTGGCTGTGAGAGAGCGTGTGGAAGTGAGAGGTGCTGTCTGCTGTGTGTGTGTGTGTGTACATACGTGTGTGAGTGTGTGTAGACATGAGTGGTGGTGTGTGTGTGTGTGCGTGCGTAGCGCTGTGGGGGAACATGCAGAGAGGTAAATGGTGCTGTGTGTGTGTAGGTGGAGGAGAGGGCAATGATGGGGGTGTTGGGGAGAAGGCAATGATAGGGGTGACGGAGAGGGCAATGATGGGGGTGGTGAGGGAGAAAGCAATGATGGGGTGGGAAAAGGGCAATAATGGGGGTGGGGGAGGAGGAAATGATGGAGGTGGTGGATTGGGCAATGATGTTGGTGGTGGGGGAGAAGGCAATGATGGAGGTGGTGAAAAGGACAATGATGTTGGTGGTCGAAAGGGCAATAATTGGGTGGGGGGAGGAGGAAATGATGGAGGTGGTGGAATGGGCAATGATGGGGTGGTGAGGGAAAAGGCAATGATGATGGTGGTGGAAAGGGGAAGTGGAGGACGAGGAAATGATGGAGGTGGTGGGGAAGAAGGCAATGATGGTGGCAGTGGAAAGGACAATGATGGTGGTGGTGGGGAAGGAGGCAATGATGAGGTAGTGAGGAAGAAGGCAATGATGTGGTGGTGGGGGAGAGGGCAATGATGGGGTGATAGGGTGAAGGCAATGATGGTGGCAGTGGAAAGGACAATGATGGGGTGGTGGGGAAGGAGGCAATGATGGAGGTGGTGAGGAAGAAGGCAATGATGGGGTGGTAGGTGAGAGGGCAATGATGGGGTGGTGGGGGAGAAAGCAAGGATGGAGGTGGTGGAAAGGGCAATGATGGGTGGGGAGAAAGCAATGATGGAGGTGGTGGAATAGGCAATGATGGGGTGGTGGGGAAAAGGCACTGATGGTGGTGGTGGAAAGGACAAAGATGGTCGTGGTGGAAAGGGCAATAATGGGGTGCTGAGGGAGGAGGAAATGATAGAGGTGGTGGAATGGGCAATGATGTTATGGTGGGAAAAAGCAATGATGGTGGTAGTGGAAAGGACAATGATGGTGGAAAGGGCAATGATGGGGGTGATAGGGGAGTAGGAAATGAAGGAGGTGGTGGAATGGGCAATGATGGAGGTGGTGGGGAGAAGGCAATGATGGAGGTGGTGGAATGGGCAATGATGGGGTGGTGGGGAGGAATCAATGATAGAGGTGGTGGAAAGGGCGATGATGGGGTGCTGGGGGAGAAGGCAATGATGGGGGTGGGGAGAGGACAATAATGGGATGCGGGGGAGGAGGACAATCAGGGGTGGGGGATTGGGAAGGGAGGAAGGGGGATTTATAATGGATTTAGGAACAGGGGGAGGTGGAGGAAGATGTTATCTCTTATTATGTTTAACACAATCCCTTAGTATATAGTGTATTCACTTATTATACATAGCACAGCCCCTTAATATATAGTGTACTCACTTATTATGTATAGCACAGTCCCTCAGTATATAGTGTAGTCACTTTTTATGTATAGTGCAGTCCCTTAGTATATAGTGTAGTCACTTATTATGTATAACACCATCCTTAGTTACATAGTTTCCTCTTTTATCATGCATAACACCATCCCTTATAACATACCATCCTCTCTAGTTATATATGGTGACGTCTCTTGTTATATAGCTTCCTCTGCTGTTATGTACAGTGTATTCTTGTTATTTTTGTTATTCACAGCGCCCTCTTTTATTGCATAGTCCGCTCAATTGTTAGATATAAAATGACTGCTGATGGAGGAGCTATATATACCGCTGTGGCAAAAATTAAGAGACCACTGCACAGTTTTATAAAAATCAGCTTCTCTAGATGTCTGACAGCCAGTGTCAGTTGAATTCCAACCAGAGGACACCTTATTCTACTTAATGTGCTTCTTATTAGGTGATCACCCGAACCAAATCTTATTTAACAAAGGAAAGTATAAAAACACTGCTGTGGTGTTCACAATCCTCTTGCAATAGGACAAGATGGATGGCAAAATAAGTGCTAGTAATATCCCAAAAGTAATAGGAAGGAAAAATAACTTTTAACCATGCCAAATGAGTTGAAAAAAAAAATCTTGAGTGAGGAAAAGAAGGGCTCAATTCTGGGTTTAATAGTAGAGGGACACAGTGAGTGCCATGTTGCCTCCATCCTTAAAATTTCTAATACGGCAGTCCATAACAAGCAGCAGACATTGGGGACAATAAAGCTGCAGACCGGCAGAGGGCAAAAACGACTCTCCACTGACCGGGATGACCGTCATCTTATTCGAATGTCACTCAGCAACTGCAGGATGACATCAAGTGACCTACAAAAGGAATGGCAAATGGCAGCTGGGGTGAAGTTCATGGCAAGAAGAGTTCGTAACAGGCTACTAGAGGCAGGACTCAAGTCATGTAAAGCTAGGAAAAAGCCTTTCATCAATGAGAAACAAAGGAGAGCCAGGCTCAAGTTTGCCAAAGACCGTAAGGATTGGATCATAGAGGTCTGGAGTAAGGTAATCTTCTCTGATGAGTCTAATTGTCAGCTTTGCCCAACACCTGGTCAGCTAATGGTTAGACCAGTGGTCCCCAACCTTTCTGACCTTGAGAGCCACATTCAGCTTAGAGAGAGGGTCCCGAGCCACATTCAGCACTGAGAGAGGGTTGCGAGCCACATCCAGCCCCCACCCCCTTCAAAGTAGTGTCAACCAAAGCCCCCATTACAGGTATAATGATAACCAAAGCTTTTCCACAGAAATCAATCCAGAGCAGTACACTGAGATCCAGGGGTTCCCACAATACCTCCATTCAATATTCTCCCAACACACTGTCACATCCAGCTTTGAGCACCTCCTCTAACAGGTAGTAAAAACCTCCAGCGTACCTAGAACATCTCTAAACCCCTAAGACCAGTAAATGTGCATCCAGATCTGCAATTCTGTGCAGGGCTACTCACAAAATTCACCATTTTGAGATGTGCTTTTCATACCTGTTTGCTAGACCTTGACCTAATGCATCAAGCTGGCAGACAGTCGCGAGCCACAATTCATGGGGCCGCGAGCCACATGTGGCTCCCAAGCTACAGGTTGGGGAGCTCTGGGTTAGACGGAGACCTGGAGAGGCGTACAAGCCACAGTGTCTTGCACCCACTGTGAAATTTGGTGGAGGATTGGTGATGATCTGGGGATGCTTCAGCAAGGCTGCAATTGGGCAGGTTAATCATTGTGAAGGGCGTATAAATCAAGCCGCATACAAGGTTATCCTGGAAAAACAATTGATTCCTTCTGCTCAGGCAATATTCCCCAACTCTGAGGACTGGTTTTTTCAGCAAGACAATGCGCCATGCCACACAGCTAGGTCAATCAAGGTGTGGATAAAGGACCACCACATCAAATCTCTATCATGGCCATCTCCAGACCTGAACCCCATTGAAAACCGATGGAATGTATTCAAGAGGAAGATGGATAGTCACAAGCCATCAAACAAAGAACTGCTTAAATTTTTGTACCAGGAGTGGCATAAGGTCACTCAAAAGCAGTGTGAAAGACTGGTGGAAAGCATGATTAAAAATCATGGTTATTCCACAAAATATTGATTTCTAAACTCTTCCTGAGCATTATTTGAGGTCTGCAAGCAATGCATTTTTTGTTTTTTTTTTACCATTTTTTTTAAGTAAATACAAAATGTATTGCTTGGAACTGCGGAGACATGTTGTCAGTAGTTTATAGAATAAAAGAGCAATTTACATTTTACTCAAAAATATACCTATAAAGAGAAAAATCAGGCAAACTGAAAATTTTGCAGTGGTCTCTTAACCCCTTTCTGCCATTGGACGTACTATTCCGTCCATGTGGGGTGGGCCCTACTTCCCAAGGACGGAATAGTACGTCCAGCGCGATCAGCCGCACTCACGGGGGGAGCGCGGCCTATTGCGGCCGGGTGTCAACTGACTATCGCAGCTGACATCTGGCACTATGTGCCAGGAGCAGTCACGGACCGCCCCCAGCACATTAACCCCCGGCACACTGCGATCAAACATGATCGCAGTGTTCCGGCGGTACAGGGAAGCATCACGCAGGGAGGGGGCTCCCTGCGTGCTTCCCTGAGACGATCGGTACAAGGCGATGTGCTCACCTTGTATCGAGCGTCTCCTCCTTGCAGGCCCCGGATCCAAAATGGCCGCGGGGCTGCATCCGGGTCCTGCAGGGAGGTGGCTTCACAGCGCCTGCTCAGAGCAGGCGCTGGGAAGCCTGGAGCTGTGCACTTCAGATCGCCGATCTGACACAGTGCACAGCAAAGTGTCAGATTGGCGATCTGTCACTTTACTGTGATGCCGCCCCCCCGGGGCAAAGTAAAAATGTAAAAAAAAAAAATTACATGTGTAAAAAAAAAAAAAAAAATCCTAAATAAATAATAATAATAAAAAAATATTGTTCCAAAAAATACATTCCTTTAGCTAAATAAAAACAAACAAACAATAAAAGTACACATATTTAGTATCGCCGCGCCCATAACGACCCGACCTATAAAACTGCCCCACTAGTTAACCCTTTCAGTGAACACCGTAAAAGAAAAAAAAACGAGGCAAAAAACAACACTTTATTATCATACCGCCGAACAAAAAGTGGAATAACATGCGATCAAAAAGACGGAAATAAATAACCATGGTACCGCTGAAGCGTCATCTTGTCCCGCAAAAATGAGCCGCCATTCAGCATCATCAGCGAAAAAATAAAAAATTATAGTCCTCAGAATAAAGCGACGCAAAAATAATTATTTTTTCTATAAAATAGTTTTTATCGTATAAAAGCACCAAAACATAAAAAAATGATATAAATGAGGTATCGCTGTAATCGTACTGACCCGAAGAATAAAACTGCTTTATCCATTTTACCAAACGTGGAACGGTATAAACGCCACCAAAAAGAAATTCATGAATAGCTGGTTTTTCGTCATTCTGCGTCACAAAAATCGGTATAAAAAGCGATCAAAAATGTCACGTGCCCGAAAATGTTACCAATAAAAACGTCAACTCGTCCCGCAAAAAATAAGACCTCATATGACTCTGTGGACCAAAATATGGACAAATTATAGCACTCAAAATGTGGTGACGCAAAAAACATTTTTTGCAATAAAAAGCGTCTTTTAGTGTGTGACGGCTGCCAATCAAAAATCTGCTAGAAAACGCGCTATAAATAGTAAATCAAACCCCCCTTCATCACCCCCTTAGTTACGAAAAATTAAAAAAATGTATTTATTTCCATTTTCCCATTAGGGTTAGGGCTAGGGTTAGGGTTAGGGTTAGGGTTGGGGCTAGGGTTGGGGCTAAAGTTAGGGTTGGGGCTAAAGTTAGGGTTAGGGTTTGGATTACATTTACGGTTGGGAATAGGGTTGGGATTAGGGTTAGGGGTGTGTCAGGGTTAGGGGTGCGGTTAGGGTTACAGTTGAGATTAGGGTTAGGGGTGTGTTTGGATTAGGGTTTCAGTTATAATTGGGTGTTTTCCACTGTTTAGGCACATCAGGGGCTCTCCAAATGCGACATTGCGTCCGATCTCAATTCCAGCCAATTCTGCGTTGAAAAAGTAAAACAGTGCTCCTTTCCTTCCGAACTCTCCCGTGCGCACAAACAGGGGTTTACCCCAACATATGGGGTATAAGCGTACTCAGGACACATTGGACAACAACTTTTGGGGTCCAATTTCTCCTGTTACCCTTGGGAAAATACAAAACTGGGGGCTAAAAAATAATTTTTGTGTAAAAAAAAAATATTTTTTATTTTCACGGCTCTGCGTTCTAAACTGTAGTGAAACACTTGGGGGTTCAAAGCTCTCACAACACATCTAGATGAGTTCCTTAGGGGGTCTACTTTCCAAAATGGTGTCACTTGTGGGGGTTTCAATGTTTAGGCACATCAGTGGCTCTCCAAACGCAACATGGCGTCCCATCTCAATTCCAGTCAATTTTGCATTGAAAAGTGAAACGGCGCTCCTTCCCTTCCGAGCTCTCCCTTGCGCCCAAACAGTGGTTTACCCCCCACATATGGGGTATCAGCATACTCAGGACAAATTGTACAACAACTTTTGGAGTCCAATTTCTTCTCTTACCCTTGGGAAAATAAAAATTTTGGGGCGAAAAGATCATTTTTGTGAAAAATTTTTTTTTTATTTTTACGGCTCTGCATTATAAACTTCTGTGAATCACTTAATGGGTCAAAGTGCTCACCACACATCTAGATAAGTTCCTTAGGGGGTCTACTTTCCAAAATGGTGTCAATTGTGGGGTGTTTCAATGTTTAGGCACATCAGGGGCTCTCCAAACGCAACATGGCGTCCCATTTGAATTCCAGTCAATTTTGCATTGAAAAGTCAAATGGCGCTCCTTCGCTTCCGAGCTCTGCCATGCGCCCAAACAGTGGTTTACCCACACATATGTGGGTATCGGCGTACTCAAGACAAATTGTACAACAACTTTTGTGGTCCATTTCTCCTGTTACCCTTGGTAAAATAAAACAAATTGGAGCTGAAGTAAATTTTTTGTGTAAAAAAGTTAAATGTTCATTTTTATTTAAACATTCCAAAAATTCCTGTGAAACACCTGAAGGGTTAATAAACTTCTTGTATGTGGTTTTGAGCACCTTGAGGGGTGCAGTTTTTAGAATGGTGTCACACTTGGGTATTTTCCATCATATAGACCCCTCAAAATGACTTCAAATGAGATGTGGTCCCTAAAAAAAAATGGTGTTATAAAATGAGAAATTGCTGGTCAACTTTTAACCCTTATAATTCCCTAACAAAAAAAATGTTGTTCCAAAATTGTGCTGATGCAAATAGACATGTGGGAAATGTTACTTATTAAGTATTTTGTGTGACATATCTCTGTGATTTAATTGTATAAAAATTCAAAGTTGGAAAATTGCGAAATTTTCAAAATTTTCGCCAAATTTCCATTTTTTTTCACAAATAAACGCAGGTAATATCAAAGAAATTTTACCACTATCATGAAGTACAATATGTCTCGAGAAAACAATGTCAGAATCACCGGGATCCGTTGAAGCGTTCCAGAGTTATAACCTCATAAAGGGACAGTGGTCAGAATTGTAAAAATTGGCCCGGTCATTAACGTGCAAACCACCCTTGGGGGTAAAGGGGTTAATTTTTGACAGAGCTGTATATATATTTATATATACGTAGCTTTGTCGCCATAAAAGGAGGGGGCCCAGATACATTTCTTGCACAGGGGCTCCAAGCTGTCAGTGTCCGCCCCTGGGCTGTGTTGTGCCGTGTGCCTTTAATTACATGTGCACGCCGCCATCACTCTGTACATGGCTCCTCCTAACTCCTCTTTTCTAGTCCTGCACTGCTCTCGGCTGAACTCTCTGGCTGGTTTTGCCTAAGGACACCTCGTCTCCTGGCTGATGTAGCTTTCCAACCAGAGAGAGCAGTGTATGCTGGGTCCGGCCGTAGTAGTTGCACATGTAAGGACAGCTACCGGCTGTTGGAGGCGGAGTGCAAAGAGCTGAGGCTGTGTGGAGACGCAAGACGGTGAGCTGGGCCCGGTAGTGAATTTTTTTTTTCAGGGGGGCCCCATTCAGACTTTTGCTATGGGGCCCCATGATTTCTATGTACGCCCCTGCGTATCAACTAATCCAAATTATTTTCTTCTTGATTCCCTTTTCACAAAAAAAAAAAAACAACAACAACTGGAGGCCAGGTCAGTGATGTTCGTCACCGACCAGTGCTCGACGGCTGAAGAATGCACAGATGGATATGGTACAAAAAAGGGATAAAAATAATAGAGACAGGAAAAAAAGTCCTTGCCAAAAACAAGTACAAGTGCTTATCAGAGGTGTACAGTTTGTCTGATCAGCGGCTCGTCAGCTTTAGGACGCACACAAGGAGTGGTGCAAAGTGGTGGGAGAAATACAGGTGCTTCTTTCAAAATCATCAAAAAGTTTATTTATTTCAGTTCTTCAATACAAAAAGTGAAACTCATATATTTTACAAACAGAGTGAACTATTTCAAGTGTTTATTTCTGTTAATGTTGATGATTATGGCTTACACCAATGAAAACCTAAAAGTCATTATCTTAGGAAATTAGAATACTTTATAGCACCAGCTTGAAAAATTATTTTAAAACACGAAATGTTGGCCTACTGAAATGTATGTTCAGTAAATGCACTCAATACTTGGTTGGGGCTTTTTTTTACATCAGTTACTGCATTAATACGGCGTGGCATGGAGGCGATCAGCCTGTGGGGTTGCTGAGGTGTTATGGGAGCCCAGGTTGCTTTGATAGCAGCCTTCAGCTCATCTGTATTGTTGGGTTCGGTGTCTCTCATCTTCCTCTTGACAATACTCCATAGATTCTCTATGGGGTTAAGGTCAGGCTAGTTTGCTGGCCAATCAAGCACAGTAATACTGTTGTTGTAAACCAGGTATTGGTACTTTTGGCAGTGTGGACAGGTGCCAAGTCCTGCTGGAGAATGACATTTCCATCTCCAAAAAGCTTGTCAGCAGAGGGAAGCATGAAGTGCTCTATAATTTCTTGGTAGATGGAAGCGCTGACTTTGGTCTTGATAAAACACAGTGGACCAAAACCAGCAGATGACATGGCTTCCCAAACCATCACTGAGTGTGGAAACTTCACACTAGACCTCTAGCAGCTTCGATTTTAGCCTCTCCGCTCTTCCTCCAGACTCTGGGACATTGATTTCCAAATGAAATGCAAAATTTGCTTTCATCTGAAAACAACACCGTGGACCAATGAGCAACAGTCCAGTTATTTTTCTCCTTGGCTCAGGTAAGACGCTTCTGGCCTTGTATACTGGTCATGAGTGGCTTGATACAAGGAATGTGACACTTGTAGCCCATGTCCTGGATATGTCTGTGTGTGATGGCACTTGAAGCAATGACTCCAGCAGCAGTCCACTCCTTGTGAATCTCCCCCAAATTTTTTGACTGACCTTTTCTTAACAATCCTTTCAAGCCTGCGGTTATCCTGGTTGCTTGTGAACCTTTTTCTGCCACACTATTTCTTAAACTCAACTTTCCTTTAATGTACTTGGATACAGAACTCTGAGAACAACCAGCGTCTTTAGCAATGACCTTTTGTGGCTTAGGGTACTGTCACACTCTGCAACTTTCCAACGATCACGACCAGCGATACGACCTGGCCGTGATCGTTGGAAAGTCGTTGTGTGGTCGCTGGAGAGCTGTCACACAGACAGCTCTCCAGCGACCAACGATGCCGAAGGCCCCGGGTAACCAGGGTAAACATCGGGTTACTAAGCGCAGGGCCGCGCTTAGTAACCCGATGTTTACCCTGGTTACCATCGTAAAAGTAAAAAAAAAAAAAACAGTACATACTCACATTCTGGTGTCCGTCAGGTCCCTTGCTGTCTGCTTCCCGCTCTGACTGAGTGCCGCCGTAAAGTGAAAGCAGATCACAGCGGTGACGTCACCGCTGTGCTCTGCTCTTACTTTCCGGCCGGGAGTCAGTCAGAGCGGGAAGCAGACTGCAAGGGACCTGACGGACACCGGAATGTGAGTATGTACTGTTTGTTTTTTTTTACTTTTACGATGGTAACCAGGGTAAACATCGGGTTACTAAGCGCGGCCCTGCGCTTAGTAACCCGATGTTTACCCTGATTACAAGCGTACGCATCGTTGGATCGGTGTCACACACACCGATCCAACGATGACAGCGGGAGATCCAGCGACGAAAGAAAGTTCCAAACGATCTGCTACGACGTACGATTCTCAGCAGGGTCCCTGATCGCCGCTGCGTGTCAGACACAGCGATATCGTATGGATATCGCTGGAACGTCACGGATCGTACCGTCATAGCGACAAAAGTGCCACTGTGAGACAGTACCCTTACCCTCCTTGTGGAATGTGTCAATCACTGCCTTCAGGACATCTGTGAAGTCAGCAGTCTTCTCCATCACTGTGGAGCTTCAGAAACAGACTAAGGGACCTTTTTAATGCTTAGGAAGACTTTTCAGGTGTTTTTTGTTAATTATTCTAATTTACTGAGATAATGACTTTTGGGTTTTCATTGGGTGTAAGCCATAATCATCAACATTAACAGAAATACACACTTGAAATAGATCACTCTGTTTGTAATGACTCTATATAATATGAGTTTCACTTTTTTATTGAAAAACTGAAATAAAATAACTTTTTGATGATATTCTAAAATTATTAAAATCTAAAGTTAATGAAAAAAAAGTTGTGGAAAACAGCGAGCACGAATGCTGACTGATGAAGAACGGTTTTGCATCAATGATAAACGCTCAGCAGCTGTAGGATGCACACACGGAGGTGGTGCAAAGGGGGGGGGAATGGACAGAGACAAAAAAAAGTCAATGAAGAGAAGGGATTGAAGGAGGCACTCCAAACCTGGTCCTAAAATTATCAAGTATGCATGTATTTAAGGCTTGATTCATTTGACTGTAGACATCCTATGACTAAAGGCGCAGGTGTTTTTTAACGTTTTTAAACATGGCTGACATGCCTTGAATAAAGTTTTTTTTATCATTTTAGCACCAGGTTTGGAGTGCCTCCTTCAATCCCTTCTCTTCGTTGTTGTTGCTATGCTCTCCAGCTGGATTGGCACCCACCTGTGTATTGGTGATTGGACTCAACCTCATTTAGCTGGATTTTCTCATCACGTCTGCAGCTCCCACACCTCTCTCCTGCACCCCAAAAAAAAAAGTCCTGGAAACCAGCGAGCACGGACGTTGATCAGTGAATTGCAGGACAGCTGAAGGATGTACGAACAAAAAAAACAAGCGATCAAATACTGATCGGTTGGAGAAGGGGGTAGGGGGAGGAGGTGAGGTGGTAAAAGAGGGGATGGTGGGAGATGGGGATTAAGGAAAGATCAGGGAGGGACCAGGAACTCTTCTTTAACAGGACCAACAAGAGGAGCAGCAGCAGCAATCTCAGTGATGGCACAGGCTTCTGTGGCAACACAAGGCCCAGCACGGCGCACAGACGAACTGAGTGACCGCCCGGTACAAATCTGAAGCCAGACTGAGGATGTACAGGGTGGCCACTTGCACGTCACAGTGCGTCTGTGAGCTCTCATTAGTGAGATCAATGTCATCATGTTCAGGATTGAACAGCCAATCACAGCGATGGTAGTTGCGGGAGACGTCGCCACACCCTAGAAGGAAGGCCCCATGTTCCCTGCTGTGGGAAACATGATTGACATGATGTACATATACTGCATCTGTAGGGAAAGTCTTCCCGATCATCACGTATATGTACTGCAAATGTTGGGAAGGTGATTCAGTTCTGGTTTTTTTTTATTGTATCAAATACTTATGTGATTTTGTTTTTTTTAGTTTTAGATTCAGTCTCTCATAGTTGAAGTGTACCTAAGATAAAAATTACAGATCTCTCCATTCTTTGTAGGTGGGAAAACTTGCAAAATCAGCAGTGTATCAAATACTTATTTTCCCCACTGTATTTAGATAGATATGAATAAATAATGAACCAACCAGGAATTCTGAAATTATGTGTTTTCATTGGATGCTATTGGAGATGCTCCCCACCTAGGAATATATTTTGAAACAATGCTGATAAAGATGTGACATAAAGAGAGAAGGTGGACAGATACAAAGATTCATAAACCTACATTATATAGATGAATAGATATGAGATTGATCAATACTGTAGACTGATATGACCCTGATATGTAAAGGATTTTAGCTAGATATAAATCAATAATCAGAGATTATTAAACTGTGTTTTCATTGGATGCTAGTGGGTAGAAATATACAATGAACCAATCTTAATAAAGAACTCAGCAACCAATAGGATACAGTACGCTACACCTAATGCGCTTAGATAAAAATAACAACTAAAAATGTAATAAAACAAAGAAGGTTTGCTAAGAATACCTGAACTAGGACAGTAGTGCATATATTTCTGGTCAACAAGGAGCTGAGGACAAAATATTAATGGCATCATTACAATATCATAAGAATATTTTTAGGATGAAAAAAATGCATATTGTAAAGTTCGTCAGGAGACATGTTTCCGTCTAAGCTTGGCTTTGCTTAACATGTTAAATATAGCAGAAGAAAACTCGAAATAATATAAAAGATGCTCTGTTGGCAAATAGTGGGGAGGGAGAGAAGGAACACTTCCAAAATGTCAGTCAGTTACTCAGATCCGGGTGCCGAGGGTGCCAGCTTACCTAGCAGAGAGGATGATCACTCTGGCTTCCAGTCCTTTCGCTTCGGTCAGAAGAGCAGTCACATTTTTGGTCCCAGGTTCAAAGTGAAGAACTTTTTCTGCCTGTGATTAGTGTGAGCAAATGGAATTAGCAGGGGTAATACATACCTTCCTGAGAGAGAGCCATGCTATCTAGAAAAAGAAGGTTACACACTCTTCTTACAGTAAGCAGAGACCTTTTTTATTAAATCTATGTCCAATATTTTCTTTCATTATTTTTTCCTTTTCTTTTTTTCTTTATTTTTTTTCCTTGCTTTCATTTTGCACTCTGCATGCAAACTGAATGTCGCCAAGACCCAAAAAGAAAAAACAAAAAAACAAAAAAAAAAAAGAGACGTGCATTTTATAAGATATTAGGAGAAAAAGCCTGGAAATGCAATTTAAAAATTAAAAAAATCCAATGAGTGTCCTCGTCCCAAAATAAAAAAACCAAAAAGAATATATCAGAAACAAAAAAAGAGAAAAAAATGTTTTTAACACAGAATTGACCTTTGAAGAATAAAAGTGATTTTTTTTTTAGACTGTAGAATCAAATCTTCCTTAATTAAAAAAAATAATAATGATAAAAAACTTGCAGGTTAATTCATTGGTTCACATGCATTCCTAACAAACTTTAGCTGCTGGAGGTGCCCACAATTGATTTTTTTAATATTAGTATATATTTTGTAGATATTTTTATTTTATTTTTTGCTAGCCCCTCCAGCATCAAAGAATAAACAGAGTTCACTGCAGGGGCAGGCTCAGCACTTACATTTTCCATTGTCTTGTCCAATCCATTACCGGATTGCACAAAAATAGCAGACAGTCACGGACCACCTAATTTAGGTGGGGGGCAAGGGATGAATTTAGATTGCATTGTTTTTGGTTTTGGGGTGTCTGTGACTTGGTTAGAACCGGTGGGCTACGTGCATTTTCCATGCATATATACCTTGGGTCCACGCTTGTTGTCATAGGAAAGTTGTTCGAGGTTTTCATAGTTCCTTTTTTTACTCTGATGAATAATGTGCACAGAGAAAATATGTAGACACAGAAGAATATTATAAACAGTTGAATATGGTGTGTAGAAAAGCAATCCAACATCCACCTCATCTCTCCACCTCAGCTAAAGGGTGATAATAACACTGGAGCTTGCAAAAAAAAACCATGATGTGTATCAGTGAACCTCGACCGTAGTCAGCGGAACTGTTGTACGCAGAGAGTTGAGGTCAGCTTAAAGGGAATGTGTCTTCAGAAAATGACCTATCGTTTAAATCAAATGTTATATATATTTTTATGGCTTTTTTTATTACTACTTATATAAAAAAAAAGTACGGTAATTATAAAAAATCTTGCAAATTTCGGATTGGCCACTAGCCCTAATATTAGACTCCTACTTTCTGTTCTTCACATAGGCATTAGCAGCAATAGACTGGCTCAGACGCTGCTTTCATTGAAGCATTGTCTGAGCATGCTGTAGGATGGCCAATTGTTATTGTGAACAGAGGGGAAGGAGGTGAGCTACGACATCACCTATTGTGAATGATAGATCCTGTGCTAACTACTCTATATAGAGGTCTCTGACATTGTGCAGGAGGAGAAGGTGAGCTATTACATAATCTATTATGAATAGTAGAAGAACATGTGTCATATACTCTATATAGAGGCGGTCTCTAACATTGTACAGGAGGAGGAGCTGAGCTATTACATCATCAAAGTGAATGGCAAATCCTGTGTAATCTATTGTATAGAGGTGTTATCTATCACTGTAAAGGAGAAGGAGGTAAGCTGTGTCATCTCCCTCTGTGGATGGTGGAGGCTGTGTTACTTACTGTATATAGAGGTGTTATCAGTAGGGACGAGCGAACCCGAACCGAAATACCAAACCCCAAACACGGACATTTTACTGTATGTCCAGTTTCCTGTTTGGGTTCGCCAAGCTAATAAAACCTGTTGAAAAGCTGCAACCGCTGTGTGTACTGTGTACCCCCTTGCCTGCAGGAGTACTGTCCGTTAAGCGGCTGCATGTACTCTGCACCCCACCTGTGGGACTGCTGTCCTTTAAGCCCCTGTGTGTACTCCACACTCATATCTGTGGGAGTACTGTCCTTTAAGCTGCTATGTGTACCCTGCACCAACCCCCGCCTGTGTAAGTACTGTCCTTTAAGCCGCTGTGTGTACCCTGCACCAACCCCTGCCTGTGGGAGTACTGTCCTTTAAGCTGCTGTGTGTACTCTGCAACCCATATCTGTGGCAGTAGTGTGCTAGTACTGTGCTAAAAGCCGCTGTCTGTACTCTGCACCCATATCTGTGGCAGTACTGTCCTTTAAGCCACTGTGTGTCCTCTGCACCTCCCTGCCTGTGGGAGTACTGTCCTTTAAGCCACTGTGTGTACTCTGCACCCATATCTGTGGGAGTACTGTCCTTTAAACCGCTGTGTGTACTCTGCACCCTCCCACCTGTGGGACTACTATCTTTTAAGCCTCTGTGTGTACTCGTCACTCATATGTGTGGGAGTACTGTCCTTTAAGCTGCCATGTGTACTCTGCACCCCCGCCTGTGGGAGTACTGTCATAAGCAACTGTGTGTACTCTGCATCCCCCTGCCTGTTGGAGTACTATCCTTTAAGCCACTGTGTGTACTGTAGGACCCATAACTGTGCTACTACTGCGCTAAAAGCTGCTGTGTGTACTCTGCAACCCATATCTGTGGCAGTAGTGTGCTAGTACTGTGCTAAAAGCCGCTGTCTGTACTCTGCACCCATATCTGTGGCAGTACTGTCCTTTAAGCCACTGTGTGTCCTCTGCACCTCCCTGTCTGTGGGAGTACTGTCCTTTAAGCCACTGTGTGTACTCTGCACCCATATCTGTGGGAATACTGTCCTTTAAACCGCTGTGTGTACTCTGCACCCTCCCACCTGTGGGACTACTATCTTTTAAGCCTCTGTGTACTCGGCACTCATATGTGTGGGAGTACTGTCCTTTAAGCTGCCATGTGTTCTCTGCACCCCCGCCTGTGGGAGTACTGTCATAAGCAACTGTGTGTACTCTGCATCCCCCTGCCTGTTGGAGTACTATCCTTTAAGCCACTGTGTGTACTGTAGGACCCATATCTGTGCTAGTACTGCGCTAAAAGCCGCTGTGTGTACTCTGCACTCTCCCACCTGTGAGAGTACTGTCCTGTAAGCCACTGTGTGTACTCTGCACCCATATCTGTGGGAGTACTGTCCTTTACTGTAAACCGCTGTGTGTACTCTGCACCCCCACCTGTGGGACTACTGTCCTTTAAGCTGCTATATGTACTCTGCACTCATATGTGTAGGACTGCTGTCCTTTTATGCTGTCATGTGTACTCTGCATCCCCGCCTGTTGCGAGTACTGTCATAAGTAGCTGTGCGTACTCTACACCCTCCTGCCTGTGAGAGTACTGTCCTTTAAGCCGCTGTGTGTACTCTGGGACCCATATATATGCTAGTACTGTGCTAGTACTGTGCTAAAAGTCGCTGTCTGTACTCTGCACTCTCCCGCCTGTGGGAGTATTGTCCTTTAAGCCGCTGTGTGTACTCTGCACCCATATCTGTGGGAGTACTGTCCTTTAAGCCATTGATGTACTCTGTGCCACCCCTCCTGTGGGAGTACTGTCCCTTAAGCTGCTGTGTGAACTCTGCACCCCCCACCCCAACTGTGGGAGTACTGTCCTCCAAGCTGCTGTGTATATGCACCCCCCACATGTAGGAATACTGTGATTTAAGCTGCTGTGTGTACTCTTCATCCCCCTGCCCCTGGGAGTACTGTTAATTTAAGCCGCTGTGTGTTTTGTAGTAGTGTGAGACATAAATAATTGGCATCACCCATCTCAATGCCATTAGTATGCCAATTAAATCATTTTTCATGACTGCTCTGTTTTCCTAGAAGTTTTTCAAATCAGTATATCGCATCAGCTGTCTTTTTGCCATTTTTAGACCCCAAAGAGAATTTTTATGGACTGGTGTATGTTTTTATTAGTCTAGGACATAAATAATTGGCATCAGCAGTCTAGTTGTCATTTCTAGGCACAAAAAAAAAATTCTGTTGATTGTTGTGTGTTTTTTATTAGTCTGGGAAAAAAATAATTGGCATCAACCGTCTAATTGCCATTTCTAGGCCAAATAAATATTTTTTTCAGGACCACTCTGTTTTTTTTAGTACTGTTGCAAATAAATAAATCTAGTCTTCTGCCATATCTTTGCGAGTAGTGCTTAGAAAATGAACTTCCAAAAGTTAGGAGAGCATCAAATACAGGCCATGGTGGTGCTGGTGTAGCTGCTGTTGATGGTGGTAGTGGTGCAGCTGATGCAGGGAGAGGGCGTGGTCGTTCTGTACCTGCTACATGTCCTAATACAACAAACCTTCCTCTGGTGCACACAGGCGACAGAACGTTATGCTTCCTTTTGTAGGCCACAGGATACTGAAAAGGTGTGAGACCAGATGGCTGAGAGTGGCTCGAGTTCTTTCGCATTATCTTCCAGCCGGTCCAGTGCAGAAAGTGGCACCTGAGGAACATGATCATCCGGCTTCCACCTCACCCCTTGCAAATCAGCCATGCAGTCTGAGCCCCAAGTCATGCTGCAGTCTCTTCTTCTTTTTGATCACTCCACTGGCTGATGTTTCGTGGCCCATCCACCTGCCCCTGCTCCAGAAGCGGAAGAAACTGAGTGCACTGATGCCCAACCACTTGTTAGGTTGGATAACCAGTATGTGGGAGGGCTAGTGGACCACCGCAGCACATGTCAGATGATGACGAAACTCAGTTGCCAACTGCAGCGTCTTTATGAGGTGTGCAGACTGGCAAGGAGGGCAGAGTTGAGGAGTCGGAGGAAGATAATGTAGTGAAGTGCGCAGTTCAGTGGAAGAGGAGGTGGTCACACTGCCACAGCAGCACAGCAAAATAGGGAGCAGGGTGCAAAGGCACAGGAGGCAGCCCCTAGCCAGTACATCGGCTGCTACTGCCCACCAAACCACTGATATAAGCACACCAAAGACAGCTCAAGAGAGCTACCTGGTGTGGCACTTCTTGAGGGAAGCAACTGGTGGTTTGCACTCTGTGCCGTCTGTGATGTCATAAATGTTCTGAATCTCTGCACCACCTGTATGATGAGGCATCTGAATTGCAAGCACGAAGTGCAGTTGAGTACACACCTTAAAAAGCATGAGAGATCTGGGCTTCTTCGCAAACCCTCTTTTCCTGCGGTCTCAGCCTCTTCCTCCCGCTCAGGATCAACAGGGCCTCCTGCCTCCCCACATAGAGAGGATGTAACAGCATCACCACCATCACCAGAGTCATCGAGCATCTCCACACCGTCCCATGGAAGTATTCAGCTTTCCATCCCCCAAATACTTAAGAGAAAGAGGAGATTCCAACATAGCCACTCACAAGTCGTGGTCCTGAATGACAGCATTACCAAATTACTTGCCTTTGAATTTCTGCCATTCCGCCTGGTGGAGATGGAAAGTTATAAAAAATCTGATGTCGGTGGCTGTCCTGCAGTACATTGTTCCCAACTGCCACTTCTTTTCCAGGCGGGCCATCCCTGCCCTGCACAAACATATTGCGGACCAAATTAAGTGTGCGCAGCGCACACTTATCAGTGGCAAGGTCTACATAACCACCGATAACTGGACCATAAAAAGCACGGCCAGGGACATTACATCTCCCTAACTGCCCACTGGGTAAATGTAGTGGTGGCTGGGGCAGAGGTGGAAAGTGTTCTAGCTCATGTCCTTCCCATACCTACAGTAGTATTGCTGGACGTTTATCTGTCCAGGTTGCCTCCTCCTGCTACTCTTCTTCCTCCACCTCCTCCTCATTCGGAAGACTTGCACAACCAACTTAAGCACAGCCAAGGGGAAACGACAGCACTCTGTTCTTAAACTCTTCTGTATGGGGGACAAATCTCACAACGTGCAGGAGCTGTGGACTGGGATCAAACAGCAGACAGATGAGTGGTTGGTGCCGGTGAACCTCAAGCCAGACTTGGTGGTGTGCAATAACTGGTGAAAACTGATAGCAGCTCTGGGCCCAGCCGGTTTGACGCGCATCCCTTGCCTGTCACATATGCTAAACTTGGTGGTGCAGAGCTTCCTGGAAAACTACCCACACGTGTCGGAGCTTCTGCTGAAAGTGCTGGCAGTGTGTGCTCACTTTCGACGTTCTCACCCTGCTGCTGCTCACCTGTCTGTGCTGCAGCGTCACTTCTGCCTTCCTGCTCACTTGCTGACATGTGACATATCAAAAAGGCAAAGGCTAGAGAGACTTTGAGAACAAGCAGCAAGCAATAGTGGAGTTTCAGCTCAGTGGAACAACTAATCAGAAGCGGAGGAGGAAGTCACCAATGCAGCTCGGGCACCACCAGTGGAACGCCCACCAGGGCCGTGGGGATACTCGGTACAGGGTCCGGTCTTCAGGGGCATGTCACGGTGGCTGCGACCCGGTCCGTGGCCCTGGGCGCCCAATTAAAGGGAAAAGGTCTTGTAACAGGATTTGTGAATAAAGTCTATTGTTCGTGACGCCACCTGTGGTTCTCGGTCATTAGGGACCGACGCCGCTCAAAGGAGTCCTCTGGGGTGATGGCATGGCGGCTGGATGGCGACGGTTCCCACAGGTGAAGCGGGGTCCTCAGGGCTCCCAAGGTGTATGGCAAGGATGTTGTATGCCGACGAATAAGTGGAGGACACAAGTTGTAAAGTCTTTACCTGGTTTACTGGTGGTAGTAGTCCACAGTCCAGGGTACCAGGTACAGGTGTCCTGTGGTCCGGCTGGCTCAGAGGCAATGAGAGAATCTCTTTCCCAGTTGAGGTCTGTGAGCCTTTCCTCCTTGCACTGTTGTATGAGGTCCCTGCTGCCTGAAGCCTTCTGGCAAAGTCCTCTTTTCCCCTGTCCTGGAACAGGTACCTGCATGACGGGCAGCTTGAGACGTTTTACAGGGGACTCTATCATGCCCCAGACTCTTCAGGTGCTGCTGCGTTTCAGGTGTGGTGTAGGCTTACACTTAAAGTTCTTAGCCCTCCGGTTCTGATAAGTGTCCTAGAGTCCCACTAAAGCCTCGGGCTCCCGGTGCCCGGTTTCTACGTTCTACGCTCTGGTTATTAGGGTGCCCGGTCGCAGTTCCCCTCAGAGCCCTTTTATCTATCCTCTGCTCCTTTCCTCTGTAGCTCTACCACATTCAACCCCTCGGGTTCTCTGTCCTTCCTGGAGCTGCAGCTCAATCCTTGCTGCCAGCTCTGCTGTCTGGTCTGTGTCTCTCCTAGACATCTGCTCTCCTTGGTCTCCCTGGACCAACTGTCTACTTCATCCTCCAGACCAGGAAGCCTATAGCCCAGGGAAGCTCCCCTGAATCCGGGTCCTGAGCTCCTCCTTCTGGCCTGGATTTGGAATGTGTTGTGTGTGGGTGGCTTACCTGGTAAAGAGAATTCCATTGCCTCCAAGCAAGATATTACCCTCCCTGAAGGGAAGGCAACATCACTGTAACAACCGGTTACCTGGGGTGTTACACCAGCACCTCAGAAGGCATGGTTAGCATGTCCGAAATGTGGAAACACTTTATGAATACTAGCCACAACATCCAGCACACCATCTGATATGTTCCGTAGTAGCAGGAGGCATCATTACAACAACATGGTGGAAGAGTACGTGACCACACGTCTCCACACACTAACAGATAGGTCTGCCCCATTTAACTTCTAGGTCACCAAAATGGACACATGGCCTGAACTTGCTCTCTATGCCTTGGAGGTGCTGGCCTGCCGTGCCCGGCCCTGCAGCAAGTGTACTGTCGGAATGTTTGTTTAGTACTACATGGGGTGTAATCGCAGACAGGCGCATCCTCCTATCCACATTCAATGTTGGGGAATCTAACATTCCTTAAAATTAATTTGGCGTGGATCCCACGGGACTTTGTCCATGCCTTTGGATGACTAGACAACTATAACAGCCGCACCCAGCCCGTCTTTAGCTCTATTTGCCATTTGTTTCATTTAAAGGCCTCCTCCACAAAAAAAAACTGTGTTGCCTATCTACCCCTCTGCCTCTTCCACCTTTTCCGGCACGTCTACCTCCTCCTCCACCTGGACCTGTTCCTCCTGGTTAAAGATTCTTTTTTTTTTTCTACTCTGCTTAACAAAGGGACAGGACCCAGCTGTAGCGAGGGATAGTATTAGGTTTTGTGTGTGCGCATTTAACAAAAACAGTCTCTGTTTACTCTGCATCCATGTGTGATAGTACCGGGCGTAACCAAAAGTTTTTGTAATCTTCAATGAAGTCGGTGGGAGTGATGTGGTGATGTGTGTTTAAACATATTTTACTACTCTTAGGAAACCATCTCTGTGACAGTACCTTGCCAAAAGCTGCTGTGTGTATTCCTTAACCCATGTCTGTGGGATTACTGTGACAAAAGCCGCTGTGTCTATTCTTTAACCCGAATTTGTGGGAGTAATTTGCCTTTAAGCTGCTGTCTGTACTCTGGAACCCTGCCTGTGGGGGTTCTGTGGGCCATTGTCTGTGTGTGAAATTTACCAGCTTCTGTGGGGAAAATGTGGAAACATTCTCTGTGGGTGAAATTTTAACTGGACTGCTGGTAGCAAGCCTCGCTGTGGACCGCCAGCTCGATCAAAGATCATACTACAGGCTTTTCATTGACTGCATTTGGAATGTACTCTACTAGAGGAAACATTTTGGAGCTGTGGGGGTACTGTGCCCCATGCTCTGTAGGTGAAATTTGTAAGCTACTTCTAAGAGGGTATGCAGCGCCCCAGAGTCCTGGTCGTTGCAGTGATGTCGCTCTGCCACTAAGGGGAGTGATGTTACGTCTGATTGCACTAAAGGAGTTCACCTGACCAGGTATCACAGTCACACATTACACTTCACACTCTGGCCACCAGGGGGAGCAAAGGGTTCTATGTATTAGGCCACTCCTCACACTTTGGTAAAACTGGGGGTTGGATAGGAAGTTAGAGAGAAGCTGACTGGGTTTTGCCCAGGCAACATCCTGTGAGAGAGGGAGTTCCTGGGAAGATTCAGGGGGGTCTCTGTCAGGGGTGGGATCCTGACAGTGGCCTAGCGAAAAGGACAGATCGTTACGGAGCCGCGCCTGCACCCGTTGCGGTGGCATCCTAAGGAAGGACACGAAGCAAGGTTTATTGTGGAGAAGTGAGAAACAAGATCACAGCACAAAGGAGAATAGAACCAGTAGGAGTCGTGCCCTAAGATCTTGGCAACATCCTACTGAGGCGTGTAGCCGGTGGCCAGAATGCCGAGGAAGTATTGGGCTCTAAGCATTACTTCAAACAGCGGCAGGACAGTTAATTATAGGTTGGCTGTCTCACCTAAATCACCTAAGCAGACAACGGAGGCAATTGTGGGAGAGGGGCGTCTCTAGGGTCCCTATAAATTAACTCCAGGCCTACCCCGTCATACGGGTGTGTCCTAGCCATATCATCTGGGGGACGGAGAGAGAAAGAACATCAGAAACAGACACAACAGTTGTGAGGACTATCCCGTGGTGCTCAGCAGGGAGGTACTACAACACCCAGGCGCTAGAAGGTAGGCACTGATTTCCACCTGCAAAGGGAACTCTGGATGTGCCTTCGGACCGGCCGGTCTCAGCCAGCCCTGTTAGCGGTGCTCTGGATTGCGGATCCTGAAGCCTTCAGTAAAGAGGTAAAGAGACTGCAACCCTGTGTCCTCGTTATTCCTCGCACCTTGCACCACGCACCATCATCACACCTTTCATTGGACGCCCCTTAGCAGGGCCATGGACCGGGTCTAGCCACCGTGACAACCCCAGGACTGAGACAGAGAGGCCCGGTACCGAGTACCCCGCGGCCCTGCGTCTGGGGGCGCTCCAGGTACTCTACCTCATGCTCCGGGGGTGACATTTTTAACTGGACGGGAAGTAGCTAGCCTCAGTCTCTGTGCGGGCACTCTTAACATTTTTATGTTATTCATTTACTTCCTATTTTGCGTTGATTGCAATGGCGACAGAACCTCTTTAAGTAATTTCCCTATTCACATTTGTTTGTGGGGCAATTGTCCTGCTCTTAGCCCCATCTAGCTTCCTTTTGCAGCCCCCTAGCCCTGATAGTGATCATAATATAGCACAGAAGTTTGGGTCCCCATTGACTTCTATTTGGTTTAGGTCTGTGGTCAAGTTCGAGGTCAAGTTTGGACCCGAACCAAACTTTTTACTGTATATTCGTCGAACCCGGCAAACCCAAATATCCATGGGTTTGTTCATCTCTAGTTATTAGTCATTGTACAGGAGGGGGAGAAGGTGAGTTCTGACATCACCTATTGTGAATTGTGGATCCTGTGTTGTCTACTCTATATAGAGGTGTTATCAGTCATTGTACAGGGGGAGGAGGTGAGCTGTGACATCACCTATTGTAAATGGTAGATGCTGTGTTATCTACTGTATATAGAGGTGTTACCAGTCATTGTACAGGAGGGGGAGAAGTTGAGTTGTGACATCACCTATTGTGAATAGTGGATTCTGTGTTGTCTACTCTATATAGAGGTGTTATCAGTCATTGTACAGGAGGGAGAGAAGGTGCGCTGTGACGTCACCTATTGTGACTGATGGATGTTGTTTTATCTATTGTTATAGAGGCGGTCTCTAACATTGTACAAAAGTGAAGGGGGAAAGCTATTACATCATCCAAAGTGAATGGGGAATCCTGTGTTATCTATTGTATAGAGAGGTGTTATCTGTCTTTGTACAGGAGGAGGAGGTGAGCTGTGACATCACCCATTGTGAATGGTGGATCCTGTGTTATTTACTGTATATAGAGATGTTATCAGTCATTGTACAGGAGGGGTGAGGAGGAGATATGTAGCATCACCTCTTGTGATGGATGGATCCTGTGTTATTTCCTGTACAAGAACAATATATCGTCCTTTTGCAGTCCAATAACTCATCATAGTGCTCACTTTTTCCTGCTTTGGAGGTGAGAATTGGACCCCCTTGCCTCTTGGGCCCTTGTGCGGCTGCACAGGTTGCACCAATTATATGTCCACCCCTGGATTCTGTTTTATCTACTGTATATAGAGGTGTTATTGCAGCGCCCCAGGGTCCTGGTCGTTGCAGTAATGTCATTTTCCTCTAGGGGGAGTGATGTTACCTTTGGAGGCAATAAAGGAGATCTCTTTACCAGGTATCACAAACATACAACACATTTCATACTCCAGTTCACCAGGAGCTATGCTCCTATTTATTAGGGCACTCTTCACACTTACTGTAGGTAAAACTGGTGGCCTGGAGAGGAAGTTAGGCACTTGCTGGCTGAGCTTCGGCTCAGGTAGTTGGTCCCTGACAGAGGTGGGAGCCTGTCAGAGGCCTAGACGGAAGGTCACGGAGCTGCGCCTGCCCCACATGCGGCAGTTCCTAAGAACGGACACGAACAGAGAACTGTATTGTAGAGAGGGTGAGAAAGAAGTCATAGCAAACGAGTGGATACCAGAAAGAGTTCTGCCCTGCACAGGCTGCCTCCTTCTGAGGCGCAGGATCCGGTAGCCGGAACACCGAGGGAGCAACAGTCCTTTATGCCTTGCTCCAGAGACCGGCAGGACAGCTAATTTCGCTTTACTGATCTGCCCCATACCCAGGAGGCAAGGTGGCACCCACGAGAGGCTGGGGCATGATAGAGTCCCTGAAAAAAACCTCAGGCCACCGGTCATACGGGTTGTCCTATCCATCTGGGGGACAGAGAGAGAGACATAACATCTAGAACATCTACAACAGTTGTGAGGAGCTTATGAGAGGCTCAGCAGTAAGGTACTACAACACCACGGCGCTAGAGGAAGGCTACTGATTTCCACCTGGATTAGGGGACTCTGGATTTGCCTCCAAACCGGCTGGACTGTGCCTGCCCTGTGATCTGTGCTCTGGACTGTGGATGCTGAAGCCTTGTTATGAACTGGTGGTTTAGGAGCAACATGGGACGAGCTCTGGAGGAGGTGGTACCTGTACTAACCGCAGTTCCTGAGCTCAACACAACACTAGAAGTAGCCGTGGGATGTTCCTGTCACTCCCTAGACACCTCGCCGGAGGACTAGCTACCCCTAAAGATGGAAACAGGAAAGCTATCACCTCAGAGAAAATTCCCAAAGGATAGGCAGCCCCCCACAAATATTGACTGTGAGTGGAGAGGGAAATGACATACGCAGAATGAAACCAGGATGTAGCAAAGGAGGCACAATCTAGCTAGATAGATAGAACAGGACAGAATACTGTGCGGTCAGTATTAAAAACTAGAAAAATCCACCACAGAGTTTACAAAAATCTCCACACCTGACTAAAGGTGTGGAGGGTAAATCTGCTACCCAGAGCTTCCAGCTTAACTGAATAAATCCATAGTGACAAGCTGGACAAGAAAAACATAGAATGTGCAGAACGATTAAGTCCACAATATGTGGACAGCAAAAGAACAAGCAAGGACTTATCTTTGCTGAACTGGTCAGAATATCAGGGAAATCCAAGCAGAGATGTGAATCCAAGCAGGAACCATTGACAACTGGTACAGGCTGAAGGATAGAACCAGGTTAAATAGCCGAGCCAGAAAGACAATCAGTGGAAGCAGCTGCTGACTGCTAATTCCAAGGAGCAGCAGTACCACTTAAAACCACCGGAGGGAGCCCAAGAGCAGAACTCACAAAAGTGCCACTTACAACCACCGGAGGGAGCCCAAGAGCGGAATTCACAACAAGCCTTCAGTAAAAGGTAAAGAGACTGCTACCTTGTGTCCTCGTTCTTCACTTCACCTCACACCATCCACCATCTACACATTGGGAAGCCCTGGGGACACACTTCACCTGTGGGAAGGTATACCATCTAGCTGCCATAACATCACCCCAGCGGACCCCTTAAAGCAGCGTCGGTCACCCTGACCGAATACCACAGGTGGCGTCACGAACATAAACTCTATCCCTTTAAAGACCTTTAACTTTTACATGAACATCCCCCTGTGAACCGAAGGATCTGGTACCGAGTACCCCACTGCCCTTTGGGGGCGCTCCATCTTCAGTCATAGTAGAGGAGGAGGAGGTGAGATGTGACATTGTGAATGGTGGATACTGTGTTATCTACTGTATATAGATGTGTTATCAATCATTTTTCATGAGGATGAGCTGAGCTGTGACATCCATCACCTCTTGTATGCATATATGTTATCTAATGTATATTCAGGAGGAGGAGGTCAAGAGCTGTGACACTATGAATTAATGGTGGATCCTGTGTTCTCTACAGTATGTAAAGGTTTCATAAGTCACTGTACAGGAGGAGGAGGTGAGCTGTGACATCACCTATTGTGAATGGTGGATCCTGGATTATCTACTGTATATAGAGGTGTTATCAGTCATTGTACAGGAGGAGGAGGTGAGCTGTGACATCACCTATTGTAAATGGTGGATCCTGGATTATCTACTGTATATAGAGGTGTTATCAGTCATTGTACAGGAAGAGGGGGAGAGGAGGTGAGCTGTGACATCACCTATTGTGAATGGTGGATCCTGTATTATCTGATGTATATAGAGATGTTATCAGTCATTGTACAGGAGGAGGTGAGCTGTGACATCACCTATTGTGAATGGTGCATCCTGTGTTATCTAATGTATATAGAGGTGTTATCAGTCATTGTACAGGAGGAGGAGGTGAGCTGTGACATCACCTATTGTGAATGGTATATCCCGTATTATCTGATGTATATAGAGATGTTATCAGTCATTATACAGGAGGAGGAGGTGAGCTTTGACATCACCTATTGTGAATGATGGATCCTGTGTTATCTACTGTATATAGAGGTGTTATCAGTCATTGTACAGGAGGGGGAGGAGGTGAGCTGTGATATAACCTATTGTGAATGGTATATCCCGTATTATCTGATGTATATAGAGATGTTATCAGTCATTGTCACCCTGTCTGTGATGAGAATGACAGCAGAAAAGTCATCTGTACAAATCAGGAAGTATGAGTCCAGTATTAGGCCTAGTGGCCAATGTTTACACTGCAACATTTAGAGATAGATAATTATGTGGAACGTTGAACAAAAAATTACACAATTTTTTACAAAATTGAATTTAAGATAGAATCTCGATTTAAACAACAAGTTGTTGTTTGATGCCACATTTCTTTTAAAGGGTAAATATACAAAACCTCATTTATCACCTATCCTGTGGATTATAGTATGATTGCTTGAGGATTGGAAATGACCTGACTCCTGGAACGCTCAGCAATTAAGAGGTCCCAAAGTCTCCTGTGTGATTGGAGCAGTAGTGCACATTTATAACCATTCCTCTGCTTATACGAGGCCAGGACACCAGTCTAGTCATGCAGGGGACTTTGGGACCTCATGATCAGTAGCAATCCCAATGATCGGACATGCAGCAATCACCCTGTAAGTGATGAATGTTGCTTATGAGTAGTGTTGAGCGATACCGTCCGATACTTGAAAGTATCGGTATCGGAAAGTATCGGCCGATACCGGCAAAATATCGGATCCAATCCGATACCGATACCCGATACCAATACAAGTCAATGGGACTCAAGTATCGGACGGTATCCCTGATGGTTCCCAGGGTCTGAAGGAGAGGAAACTCTCCTTCAGGCCCTGGGAACCATATAAATGTGTAAAAGAAAGAATTAAAATAAAAAATATTGCTATACTCACCTGTCCGACGCAGCCGGGACTTCAGCGAGGGAACCGGCAGCGTTGTTTGTTTAAAAATCGCGCTATTACTTGGTTACGTGAATTCCCGGCTTGTGATTGGTCAGGTCGGCCATGTTGCCGGGACGCGGACCAATCACAGCAAGCCGTGACGAAATTACGTCACGGCTTGCTGTGATTGGTCCGCGTCCCGGCAATATGGCCGCCCTGACCAATCACAAGCCGGGACGTCACGGGAGGCTGGACACGCGCTCATTTTAAAATGGGCGCGTGTCCAGCCTCCCGTGACGTCACGGCTTGTGATTGGTTGCGCCGCGATCAACCAATCACAAGCCGGGAGGCTGGACGCGCTCATTTTGAAATGGGCGCGTGTCCAGCCTCCCGGCTTGTGATTGGTTGACCGCGACGCAACCAATCACAAGCCGTGACGTCACGGGAGGCTGGACACGCGCCCTTTTTAAAATGAGCGCGTTTCCAGCCTCCCGTGACGTCACGGCTTGTGATTGGTTAATGGCGGCCATGTTGCCGGGACGCGGACCAATCACAGCAAGCCGTGACGTATTTTCGTCACGGCTTGCTGTGATTGGTCCGCGGCCCGGCAACATGGCCGCCCTGACCAATCACAAGCCGGGACTTCGCGTAACCATGTAAAAGCGGGAATTTTAAACAAACAACGCTGCCGGTTCCTGCGCTGAGGTCCCGGCTGCGTCGGAGAGGTGAGTATAGCGATATTTTTTATTTTAATTCTCTATTTTACACATTTTAACATTAATGTTGTTCCGATACCCGATACCCGATACCACAAGAGTATCGGAATCCCGGTATCGGAATTCCGATACAGCAAGTATCGGCCGATACCCGATACTTGCAGCATCGGAATGCTCAACACTACTTATGAGACAACTCCTTCAACCCCATAAATGACGTAGCCAAATTTTTGAAATCTGACCATTGTCACTTTATGTTGTAATAACTCTAAAATTCTTCAACAAATCCCAGTGATTTTGAGATTATTTTTTCGTGACACATTATCATTTATGATAATGATAAATTTAGGTCAATATGTTTTGTGTTTATTTATAAAAATGTTTGACAAAAATGTAAAAAAAATTGCATTTTTCAAACTTTTAGGGGTGCTCTATACTTGGACATATCGGACACTAAGGTATATATAATTCATCTCTTCTATGTGCCATTTTTTGGAGTGCGCATCGGACTATTTATTATAACACATGTAAATGTGTGTGTACATCTATATATATGGTGTTGCTTTCACCTTTTGATATATCATAATCCCTTAAACATAATATATATTTTTTGGCACATCATTTGATTTTGTATTCATTTTATACAATCTCTGTTATAGGTATTTGAGATACACATATTTCTTTATGTGGGGGTACATACTCACAGGCATATACAGTATATATATATATATTACAGGTTACACCTTTTTTCCTTTTGCACTAAATTGATGTATTATTGTATATAGTATATACTTTTTTACACATATATAAAATAAATTATTTGTACACTTTTGTTTGTGGGAGGGGTTTCAATCACATTTTTTACAAAATTTATTGGCTGTCCCCTTGCACATGCACTTTAGATTTTTATATTACACTATATATATATATATATATATATATATATATATATATATATATATATATATATATATAATCATGTATACGTAAATTAATTCATTTTATTAGATGGTCTTAAATTGTTATGCATACATAAAATACACGCGTAAAATTACATAGGAACATATATATATATTTCAGACGATTGTATAATATTCCTTCTTGTCCGTGATTTTTATAGATTTTTAACCATTTTTGTAATATTTCCAAGTACATGCACACTTAGTGCTATGTTTTGCCAAGTATAATAAAGGCATTTTTATTATATATATTGTGGCCATTGTTTCTTATATATCTCCCTATTATTATCTAAAAAAAAATTTTACTTTTTTATTTTTTCACTTTGATTTTCCATATGACGGTTTTGTTTTTAGTATTTTTCAAACTTTGAATGATTATCCCTTTAATCCAGATGGTCACACCGCAGAAAAAAATGATTATCCCTCATGTCGGCTTTACATCAGCCCTATTTGTAAAGTGTTATTTTATTTTGTTTGCATTTTAGGAGGTTTAAAAATGTAGCAGCAATTTTTCATTTTTTCAAAGTACAAAATTTATTTGTTTAGGGACCTATCCAGGTTTGAAGTGACTTTGAGGGTCCTATATATTGGAAGACCCCCAAATGTGATACCATTTTAAAAACAGCACCCCCCGACATATTGAAAACCTCTGTTAGGTAGTTTATTTACCCTTTAGGTGATTTTAGGAATTAATATAAAGTGGCATGACAGAAATGAAAAATTGTATTTTTACCACCTAACTTCTGAACAGGCCGCTGTAGCCTGGAGTCCCTAAGGCCGCTATTTGGCCGTGAATTGCCATTCATAGGAAGCCCCCACATTCTGTTATATGATGTAGTCACTATTGACAGCAGCATCTAAGGAGTTAAACAGATATGGACGGTGCAAACACTGATCGTGGCTGGTGCACCAAGTTATCAGCTATAGTGTACAGCCGACAGCTGCTGAATTGTCACCTGTATGGGGAGGCTATTCTCTTATATCTCAGGTCAGTAAAAAGACGTATTTTTTTTATTTTTTCAAGTCACGTTCAAATGCACGAAATGCAATATAAAGATCCATAACTGAACACATAGAGCTAAGTGTCGTTGTTTCTTGGTGTGAACAACCGATGACGATCTTAATATCTGGACCCCAACAATCAACAGTAATTAACACAGGTTACAGCATATCAAAAATATTTGATAAACTTTTCAAATATGTTTTAAAAATTAAATTAAATACAATTATATTTGTAACAACTGGCCCATATATTTGTTTTTTATTTCCATGAATGTATTAATGCTAAATATCCCAGATTCTATAAAGTGTAAAAAATAATATAAAAGTAATCATTATAGAATAAACTAATATTTACATAACATTTCCAGTTCTTTAAAAACTGTAAATATGTTTCAGTTTAATTAATAAAAAACAACTGTTAATTAATAGATTATTTTAAAATGTATTATATAGATCAGAAATGTTTAAGTCCAAGTAGTTTGATGAAAATGTTGCAAAATAGGAAAAAAGTGCCCAGTGTAGTACTTCAATGACATTACTAATGTGATATGGAAGTCTTTTTAACATTTATGTGTTAATCTTTTTAACATGTATTTTTATATACATATTTTATTTTTATTTAAATTCTTCAGCAAATTTGATGAAGAATTGTCTTTAATTAAGCTAAAGAATTAAAGGTCATGATCATGAATAAACAAAACATGAACCCTTGTAAATACCTCAGTCAGATTAATACTCAATATTAAGTCATTTCTCTCCATTAAGAAAGTGTTACAATGAATTTATTTCGTACATGTTTATTGTATCAATATTGTTACTTTTTTTTTTCTTGTGTCAATATTAATTTCCAAAATATGAAAAATAATTTCTGAAATAAAAAAATGTAAAATTACTAAATGTGTAATTTTTAAATAATAAAAAATATATTTAATATATTTACATTTGCTTGAAATGTTTGCATATTATATGTGACATTCTCAGTTTTTATATCTAATAATTATTTATAGGATTTAACATTAACGTACAGGTGCTATGTAATGACCTGTATTCTAGAGCAGTGTATGTGCTGTATATTGGCTTCAGTGATTTATGAGATATTTGCAGAGTTTGCAAAGCTGAGTGTATGGAGAAGGCGTATGATGTTATCACACTGTAACGACTCCCAAACAAACTGCTGTTACCAGGAGATGTCACCACGTGTTTGTCACATACACCTATGTACTAATGGGTTATTATTAGGGTACCGTCACACAGTGAAATTTCCATCGCTACGACGGTACGATTCATGACGTTCTAGCGATATCGTTACGATATCGCAGTGTCTGACACGCAGCAGCGATCAGGGACCCTGCTGAGAATCGTACATCGTAGCACATCGTTTGGAACTTTCTTTCGTCGCTTGATCACCCGCTGACATCGCTGGATCGTTGTGTGTGACAGCGATCCAGCGATGTCTTCGCTTGTAACCAGGGTAAACATCGGGTAACTAAGCGCAGGGCTGCGCTTAGTAACCCGATGTTTACCCTGGTTACCAGCGTTAACGTAAAAAAAAAAAAACAGTACATACTTACATTCCGGTGTCAGTCCTCCGGCGTCTCAGCTTCTCTGCACTGTGTGAGCGCCTGCCGGCCGGAAAGCGAGCTCTGCTTTCCGGCTATGGCGCTTACACAGTGGAGAGAAGCAGAACGCCGGGGACAGACACCGGAATGTGAGTATGTACTGTTTGTTTTTTTACGTTAACGCTGGTAACCAGGGTAAACATCGGGTTACTAAGCGCGGCCCTGCGCTTAGTAACCCGATGTTTACCCTGGTTACCCGGGGACTTCGGCATCGCTCCAGCGCCGTGATTGCAAAGTGTGACCGCAGTCTACGACGCTGGAGCGATATTCATACGACGCTGCGACGTCACGAATCGTGCCGTCGCAGCGATGGAAATTTCACTGTGTGACGGTACCCTTAGTGATGAGCGAGCGTGCACGGATAAGGTGTTCTCCTAGCATGCTTGGGTGTTATCTGAGTATCTTGAGCATGCTCGAATAATATGTTCAAGTCCCTGCGGCTGCATGTGTTGAGGCTGTTAGACAGCCACAACACTTGCAGGTATTGTTTTTTTGGCAGACTCTTTCTTTTAATCTAATCCTTGAAGAGTCCTTTAAAAGGACTCCAGCCCTCTGACCATGATTTTAAGGGTCACTTACTTGGTACAGATGCACCAATAACTCATTTTTGGTGGAAAATCTTATAGGTGACCCCGTAATACAAACAAGACTGAAGAAAACTAGGAGGACACAGATAAAGACGTCTGTGAATTAAAATCTTCTATCAAGAGAAGAATGGGAGACTGATATGGCTACTTAGGGCTTCCTGAAAAATCTACTATATTGGGTTGATTATCTGAATCAGTTGCATTAATTTTATATATTGTGACCCAGCTGAAATACTCCGTGCTCCTTTGACTATGTTAATATTCTAACTTATCATACCTTCGTACCAGTCACTCGATCAATCACTGGTTCTTATTGTGAAGAAATCATGGCCCATGGGATTAGATAGATGGGTCTATAGTTAATATCAAAATTAGGCCCCTTCCCCTAGTATTGGGCAACTGTACCACACCAATGTGGGACAAAAGGGCCTTTCTGTGTATCAAAAAATAACATGACCGATGGACTATCACCACTTTATCAGCTATGGAGACTTTGGAGAGGCGGAACAAAGCTGGTCCACATTGCCCATGGAAATGGTACATGGGGCATAGCTGTGTCAACCCGATAGGACATATAAGCTTTTGTTAATGGGGTTGTCCATGACTTGGATATTAATGATTGTTGCATAACTTAGGTCACCTAATCTGACTAGTGGGGGTCAGGCACCCGATACCCAGCTGTTAGCAGGAGGTACACAGTATTCGGGGACAGTGCAGCACCATACACTGTGTAGTGGTTACTGCAGCTCAACTCCCACTGGTTTAAATAGGAAGCAACGTGCAGTACCTGAAAATGGCCGCTAATCAGTGTACAGCACAGTGGTGTTCTGACTTCTTATAATGTGCACTCCTGGAGCCGGCAAGACCTGGTTACACCTGACCAGTGGAGGTCCAAAAGCCAGTACCCCACCATCTGATATTAATGACCTGTACAAGGAACACCATCAAGTTTTTTCTTATTACAAGGGGTAGAACATCAATATCATGGTCCTGAACATTCCCTTTAAAATATCAGAGAATGATGTGAAAATCATAACTTCTAGTTCTCGCATTAATCCATTATTTAACAACTTGAATAACTTTTCCAAAAGTTGTGAAACGCGTGGCAATGAGCGTGTATCATGTACAGCCTACATGTAATTGCATGGCCTGATTTGTTGGCTCAGCAGCATGCTAAACCGTTAATATATCCTGTATATTTTTTGGGGGTGTCTAATCATTTAAGCCAAATCAAGCACAGTGCATTTTCTCAGGGAGCTGAGCAGCCAGCGGGGGGTTTCCAATCTATCGCATGAGCAATGTCAGCAAAAGCCATGTTGACAGCGTGTTGGATGGAGATGATGGAGCAAATGTCAATGATGTAACAGCAAGAGCTCCTCTGAGAAACGGCACCACGCGGACACAACTCAAAAAGTTCCAGCTTGTTTTTAGTCTTCACTAGCCAATTCACCAAGCTGCTGGCCACGTGAGGTGTTCCTGCCATGTGACGCCAAACTGTTGTGAAATCTGCATGATGTGGGCATTGTGATTAGATTTGCAAAGCTCCAGGCTATTCCCTTGTATTGATTGACTTAACCGTAGGAGATTTGGCCTATGGCAAAGCATGTGGAATGATTTCTAGTACAACGGTTCGTCTGGTGCTAGTGACACACTCTAGATGTATAAGCACAATGCTGTCATGTTACAATGAGAAGAGAAACATGTCTTAACATATAGAAATCTACATAAAGGTCACAGTCTGAGGAACGATAACGGGGTTAAAACAAAAGTCAACGAGAGCATCCAATGCTAACCTTGGACTCCTTTTCTTCCAGCAGTGTCTCTAGCTTCTTCTGGGCGGCCCGACCTTCGTGGTCATCGCTCACTATAAGAATTACGTGATTCCAGCCAAAGATGCGCATCATCTCAAACCATACCAGAGCCTGATGGGAATATGGAGGAACTGTGCGCAGGAACGAAAGATGTATGCTCTGGAAAGGAAGAATCAGAGAGATATGGCCTAAAGCACACTGGTAACAGAAAAAATATAATTTTATTATACTATATGAAAGATATTACATACACTATGTCTTTATATAAGAATGAGGTGTAACATACCTTATCAGAGTATATAGACATCCGAGTTGTAAGACCGATGACTGGGATCCGGTAGAATCCGGCAGTGTATGAGACTGGTGTCGGCGTCAGGTGATCTGTGGGTGCCGGAGGGTGACTGACCAATATGGCATAGACCTGGACATGGAACATATAAAGACAAAATTGTAATAATTTACATAAATCTGTTCAATATTCTCTATTATGTACAGTAGAATACTGTATTAAGGTTTTATGAAAAATAGATATTGGCGTGCACACTGAGGTATTTCACTGACGGAGGTGCCAAATGAGGGGATTGGTGAGGTCCCTCATAGATTATATAGAATAAATATAAATTGCACACTCCTTTTGGATGCAAACAAAATTTCTTTTATAAGGGTATGTGCACATATTGCAGATTTAGGTGCAGAATTTTCTGCATAAAATCTGATTCTCCTGGCAGAAAACGCAGGTGCAGATTTGATGTGTTTTTTTTATGCGGATTTTGTGCGTTTTTCCTGCGGATTTCATGCGTTTTTTACCCCTGCGGATTTCTATAATGGAATGGGTGCAGAAACACTGCAGATCCGCACAAGAGAAGTGACATGCTCCTTCTTTCAATCCCCTGCGTTTTCCGTGCTGAATTTTCCGCACCATTAGCACAGCATTTTTTTTCCCATTGTACTGTAAATCACTTTGCGGATCTGCAGCGTTTCTGCGTGGAAAAAAAACGCTGTGGATCCGCAGGAAATCCGCAATGTGTGCACATAACCTTACAGTTCAAAACAGAAGAGCAACCTTTGAGTGTCAACGCGTTTCAGCCAAACAGGCCTTTTTCACGACAGTTGCATTCAGTAGGTAATCTCTTCTAGACAGGGATTTTCTCTTCCCTGGCGGTGCAATTTGTTAAGTCTGAAGTGTATTGTTCAAGAGATATCCATAAGTAGGTTGAAAGACCTGTATTTCACATGCCCGGACCGGGTGATTGCTTTAGTGCGCGCACAGTACATTTCCTGAGGAGAAACCTCCGTTACCTCTGGGTGTGTCAGTAGAAACCTTATCCGTAGTTAAAATAGCAGATACTTTGTCTCTTAAACAGGTTCTGGAGGTCCAAGTGTTTGTTAGCTGAGATACAGATTTTTTCTCTGAGCTCCCTGGACGTACTTCACTATTCCAATATTACACTGTCACGGAGCCACAGGTCAAAATCCATCTAAGGCCGTATCGGGTGCCTGAGGCCCGGCGACAAACCATCTCGGAGGAGGTGAAAACTATGCTACAGTTAGGGGTCATTGAAGAGGAAGTCAGTGGGCCAGCCCAATAGTCATAATACCTAAACCTGATGGTACACTAAGGTTCTGTAATGACTTCAGAAAACTTAATGAAGTTTCAAAATTTGACGCTTACCCCATGCCCCTGGTAGATGAATTGATAAAGCGGTTTGGGTAGGCACGGTATTTTTCAACCCATGACCTGACAAAAGGATACTGGCAAGTGACCCTAACAGAGGCAGCTAAGGAAAAAACGGCCTTTGTAATGCTCAAGGGGCTATTCCAGTATAAAGTATTACCCTTTGGTTTGTATGGCGCGCCAGCGATGTTCCAGCGGTTAATGGATATTGTTCTCCGCCCCCATTGCCGTTATGCCTTAGCCTATCTGGATGATATTGTTGTGTACTGTGCAGACTGGGAAAGTCACATACCAAAGGTACAGGCGGTGATAGCACAGCACCCCAGGTAACCGGTTGCTGCAGTGATGTTGCTTTTCCTTCGGGGAAGGTACTGTCATGCAATCGAATTCTCTTCACCAGGTAAAGCACACACATGCAACACATTCTGATTCCAGGCCAGGAGGGGGAGCTCAGGACCCGGATTCAGGGGAGCTTCCCTAAGCTACATGTATCCTGACCTGGAGGAGGAGTTAGAACAGTCTGGGAGAGACACTGAAGAGGAAGGACGTCTGGAGCAGACGTGAGAGGCCTGGCAGCCACGAGGGAGCTGCAGCCTCAGAAAGGACAGATAACCTGGAAGGGTTGAATGTGGAGTAGCCGGAAGGGAAGGAGCACTGGAGAGGAACAGGGCTCAGAGGGGAACTGTGACCGAGCACCCTCAGAGCCATAGTGCAGAAGCCGGGTACCGGGAGCCCCAGGCCTTAGAGGAACTGTATGACACTTGGCAGAACTGGAGGACTAAGAACTTTATGTGATTGGCCTACACCACACCTGAGACGCAGCAGCACCTGAGGAGCCCGGGGCATGATAGAGTCCCTGTAAAAAAGCTCAAGCTGCCCGTCATGCAGGTACCTGTCTCAGGACAGGGGGAATAGAGGACTCTGCAGAAAGCTTCAGGCAGCAGGGACTTCATACACAGCAGGTGCTAGTTGGAAAGGCTCACGGACCTCTACTGGGAAAGGGAACCCTCCATTGCCTCTGGGCCGGCCGGCCCATACCATCATCCGTGCCTGTACCCCGGACTGTGGCCTGCTAACTACAGTAAACCAGGTAAAGACTTACAACTTGTCTCCTCCATTTATTCATCGGCACATACCATCATCTTGGCCACACACCATAGGACCCCTGGGGACCCCGCTTCACCTGTGGGAAGTGTAAAACCCGTGCTGCCGCAACATCCCCCAGGGGACCCCTTCAATGCAGTGTCGGTCCCACTACTGACCGAACACCACAGGTGGCGTCACGACAGACTTTTAACATTTTCCCCTTTAAAGACTGTTCCCCTTTAACATTGAGCCCCAGGGCCACGGAGCGGGATGCAGCCACCGTGACATCCCCCTTGCAGACCGGACCTGGTACCGAGTACCCCACTGCCCTGGTTGGGCGACTCAACTTTGGCGTCACAAACAGGATTCGAACCTGTGCGGGAAACCCCCTTCAGAGACTCTAATGCTAAACAAAGATGTCTGTCACCAGGACGGGTCCGCCCCCGGAGATGGCTGGCGGGAAAGTGCGGGAGGCACTGTAAAAAGAGCCCGGGACATGTGAGAGAAGCACGTGGAACAGCGTGGCAGCAGGATGGCTGCATGCAACCTGGTTAAGACCCTGGTGGACAGCAGAGAAGCGCTGCCAGAACTAGCAGATACCCTGAAAGATGTCCCTGGTCCGCAGCGGCAAGAAACCTCAGACCTGCAACCTACCCTGGATCCGGAGCTCCTCGCCGCAGAGATGGAGGAGCTGGCCCAAGGACTTCTAAAGACCCAGAAGATAGCAGTGGCCGCCTGTACATAGTCACTCTCTCTATATCTTGTGTATAATACATAGTATCCCCCTCTATATCCTGTATATAATACATAGTAACTCCCTCTATATCCTGTATATAATACATAGTAACTCCCTCTATATCCTGTATATAATACACAGTAACTCCCTCTATATCCTGTATATAATACATAGTAACTCCCTCTATATCCTGTATATAACACACTAGATGGTGGCCCGATTCTAACGCATCGGGTATTCTAGAATATGTATGTAGTTTATTTATGAAGTTTTCAGAATAGTGCAATTTATACACAGGATTCGGCAGGCCGGGCGTGACCAATTAGCTAAGAGTGGTTCAAATTCCGCGCCAATTCTCAAGTGGACTGCGCCTGTCGCTGATTGGTCACGCCCGGCCGGCCGTGAACAATCAGCGAAGCCAGGGCCGGCTCCAGGTTTTTGAAGGCCCCGGGCGAAAGAGTGTCAGTGGGCCCCCCTCTTTAACACATACCACGATTCATGATGCACAGATACAGCAGAGAAATATACCTCAGCCAAGTAGCATATAACACAGCCCACGTAGCATATAACACAGCCCATGTAGCATATAGCACAGCCACGTAGTATATAGCACAGCCCACGCAGTATATAGCACAGCTCACGTAGTGTATAACACAGCCCACGTAGTATATAGCACAGCCCACGCAGTGTATAGCACAGCCCACGCAGTGTATAGCACAGCCCACATAGTATATAGCATAGCCAGCCCACATAGTATATAGCACAGCTCACGTAGTATATAACACAGCCCACGCAGTGTATAACAGCCCACGTAGTATATAGCACAGCCCACGCAGTGTATAGCACAGCCCACACAGTATATAGCACAGCCCACGCAGTATATAGCACAGCCCACGTAGTATATAACACAGCCCAAGTAGTATATAACACAGGCCACGTAGTATATAACACAGCCCACGTAGTATATAACACAGCCATGCAGTATATAGCACAGCCAAATAGTATATTGCCCAGCCATGTATATTGCACAGCTACATAGTATATAGCATAGCCCACATAGTATATAACACAGCCACGTAGTATATAGCACAGCTCATGCAGTATATAACACAGCCACGTAGTATATTGCCCAGCCACGTAAAATATTGCACAGCTACGTAGTATACAGCACAGCTCACGTAGTATATAGCACAGCTCACTGTCATGTCGGACGCTGTTCAGACCAGGTCGTTCGACAGACAGCGGTAATTCCGCTTTTGACCACTATGTGCTCATTGGCGTCGGCTAGATTTTATCTAGCTGGTCCGGGGTTAATTTACCTGATGCTCGGATTGGAAGCTGGGCCATGCCCATTGCCTTTAAATAGTTCTCCTGATCATTGGGCGTCGCCGATTATAGCTTCTGTCTTGTGCGTTGTTATCTCGGTCTGGAATGGTGAGCAAGTAGTTGGAGTATCGTTGCTGGTGGTGTATTTCCCTTTGTCTTATTTACTCCTTCCTATATTTGTATTTATTTTGCCTTGCGCATTTATAGTGTATTCCTGAGTGACTGCGGCGTGGTGTATATTTTCCGTTATCCTTGTCTGTGCTAACTGTGGGTATTGGTGTATGATCTTTTCACTGGGGGGTGGGCCGTGGTTTCAGCCTAGGGTTGAAACAGGAGACAGGGCGAGGGTCGAGGCCTAGACATGCACACCATCAGTGTAAACTCTAGGTAAAGGGTCAGTCAGGATTTCCCTAGTCTGAGGGAAACTGCAGGGGCCCGGGTTATTAGCTCTTGCCCACCTAGTCTCCCCGTGACATTATAATCGGCCTTTAAAACAAACAACAACAAAAAAAGGGGTTTCCTTTTTTTTTGTCATGGATCCCATGACTTCCATAACCCGCCAGTTGGAGGCGCTGTCCCTACAGGTCACTGAGTTGAGGGGGGCAGTGCAGCAACAGGGACTAGCAGTATCTAATGTGCAAGCTGGAGCGACAGGTAGAGTTGCTGAGCCTAAGTTTCCTTTGCCTGAAGAATTTGCTGGGGAACGCAGTAAATTTGTTTCTTTTCGTGAAGCTTGCAAACTATATTTCCGTATGCGCCCGATCTCAGGTAATGAGGCTCAGCGTGTGGGCCTGGTGTTGTCATTGTTAAGCGGGGATCCCAAGCATGGGCGTTTTCTTTGCCATCTGATTCTGCTGCATTTGACTCTGTGGAGAGTTTTTTTTCATTCCTTGGAAACATTTACGATGAGCCAGACAGAATGGCTCTAGCAGAATCTAAGATACGCACTATTCGCCAGGGGGAGCGAGTTGCAGAGGATTACTGTTCTGAATTTCATCGCTGAGCGATCGACACACAGTGGAATGATCCAGCGCTGCGGAGTCAGCTTATTCATGGGGTTTCTGGAAGGGTTAAAAAAGCCCTTCTGATGTACGAGACTCCTACTTCTCTAGATTCCGCTATGAGTCTGGTTGTCCGCATTGATTGCCGTTTGCGTCAGGGGGAGCATGAGACACCGCCTATGGGAGAGGCTTTAGGTTCACGTGTGGTTGCTGCAGGTGAGCCCACGGAGCCTATGCAAATCGCAGGGGTGTCACATGTGAAGCGTCGAGCCCCTGAGCTCAGTAAGCAGGGAGCCTGTTTTTACTGCGGTAAGACTGGTCATTTTATTAACATCTGTCCTCTACTGTCTAAGAAAAATGCAACTGCGGAAAACTTCTAAGCTCAGAGGGTGTGGAGGAGACCAATCTGAGCTTATGTATATCCTCCATGGTGGTTTCTCAATGCATGCTCCCTGCTAAGGTTATAATCGCTGGCAGTGAGCTGCTAATTACTGTTTTTGTGGATAGTGGTTCAGCCACAAATCTCATTGATGAGGAGTTCGCGCGCACAGCAGGTTTTAGGATTGAAAAACTGCCTCATCCTATCCACGTGGTCACCATCAATGCTGCTCCTCTCTCACGGGGGAGATTACTGAATTTGTGGCTGAGGTGAAACTCCACATTGGGGTTCTACATTCCGAGCAGGTTACATGTAAGGTGCTCAGGAATCTTCCTGCTCAGGTGGTTTTGGGTTTTCCATGGTTGTCTATGCACAACCCGGTAATTGACTGGAAAACTCAGGACATAATTAAGTGGAGCGAGTTCTGCCAGGAGAATTGCCTGGCCACATGTATGTCTGCTGTGACTTCAAGCGTTCCGGAGTCACTTCTGGATTTTGTGGATGTGTTCTCTGAGAAGGGTTGTTCAGAGTTGCCACCACATCGCCCCTATGACTGTACTATCAGGTTTAAACCAGGGGCCAAATTGCCTAAAGCAAGGATGTTTAACATCTCCGGTCCGGAGAGACAAGCATTAAAGGATTACATTGCTGAAAGTTTGAGCAAAGGGCACATCAGGCCTTCATCCTCGCCTGTGGCAGCAGGGTTCTTCTTCGTGAAGAAGAAAGATGGCGGATTACACCCGTGTTTGGATTTCAGGGAATTGAACCAGATTACGGTTCGTGATCCATACCCTATGCCACTAATACCAGATTTGTTCAATCAGGTGGCAGATGCTAAGTGGTTTACCAAGCTTGACCTCAGGGGGGCGTACAACCTCATAAGAGTCCGTCAAGGTGATGAGTGGAAGACGGCTTTTAATACCCCTGAGGGTCATTTTGAAAATTTGGTGATGCCATTTGGGTTGACTAACGCACCTGCAGTGTTCCAACATTTCATTAATGATGTGTTTTCGCATGTTTTGGGGAAATTCGTTATCGTGTACCTAGATGACATTCTCATATATTCTTGCGACCATGATACTCATTTAGATCATGTCAGGCAGGTGTTACAGCTTCTCAGAGAGAATAAGCTGTATGCTAAACTTGAGAAATGTGTATTTTCTGTTCAAGAGTTGCCTTTCTTGGGTTATATTGTGTCTGCTTCTGGTTTTAAAATGGACGCCGCTAAGGTGCAAGCGGTGCTGCATTGGGAACGGCCTGATAACCTGAAAGCACTTCAGCGGTTCCTTGGGTTTTCTAACTACTATAGGAAATTTATCAAGGATTTTTCCATCATTGCTAAACCGCTAACTGACATGACTAAAAAGGGTACCAATTTCTCCGTTTGGCCTGAGGCTGCTGTGCGCGCATTTGAATTTCTTAAGAACAGTTTTGTTTCAGCCCCCATTCTTCTGCAGCCAGACGTATCAAAACCTTTTGTTGTGGAAGTCGATGCGTCTGAGGTTGGTGTGGGGGCGGTACTATCACAAGGCTCATCTTTGAGTGGTTTGCGTCCATGCACCTATTTCTCCAAGAAACTGTCGTCCTCCGAACGTAACTACGATATCGGCAACAGGGAGTTGTTGGCAATCAAGTTGGCCTTTGAGGAATGGCGACACTTCTTGGAGGGGTCGGTACATCAGGTTACTGTTATTACTGATCATAAGAATCTGCTGTATTTGGAGTCAGCCAAGCGTCTGTCCCCCAGGAAGGCTCGCTGGGCATTGTTTTTCACGCGGTTCAATTTTGTTGTAACTTACAGACCGGGGTCTAAAAACACTAAAGCGGATGCTCTGTCCAGGTCTTTTCAGGGGGAGAACCTCGGGAAGATCCAGTACCCATCCTCCAAAAGGGTGTTGTGGTTTCGGCTCTCACTACCGAGGTTGAGGCTGAGATTGCCGAGGCTCAGGAGGAGGTACCATCTGAGCTTCCCATCAACAAATCTTTTGTACCGCTTCATCTCCGCTTAAAGGTTTTGGCGGAGCATCATGATGCTGTCCTGGCTGGCCACCCAGGGGTTAGAGGTACCTTGGAGTTGGTGTCACGTCGGTTTTGGTGGCCCAAGATCCGACAGGACGAGGTCTCATACGTGTCAGCTTGTACCACGTGCGCTAGGGCTAAGACGCCCCGCTCCCGTGCTGTTGGCACACTACTTCCTCTTGAGGTACCTAGTAAGCCATGGACGGAAATCTCCATGGATTTCATCACTGATTTGCCCTCCTCAGCTGGGAACACGGTCATCTTGGTGATTGTTGATCGGTTTTCAAAAATGTCGCACTTTGGTGTCTTTGCCTTCGTTGCCTAACGCTAAGACTCTGGCTCAGGTATTTGTGCAGGAGGTACTTACGCTGCTTTGTCTCTGATAACCAGGAGGAGTGGTCTACCTTTCTTCCTTTGACTGAGTTTGCCATCAATAATCACCGCCAGGAGTCGTCTGGGGAGTCTCCGTTTTTTTGTGTTTACGGGCTACATCCTCAATTTGTACTTTGAGTCAGAGGGGCTCTTCCGGCATTCCGGAGGAAGACCAGTTAGGAGCACAATTGTCATCAGTCTGGAGGAGAGTTAAACAGCGCCTGTTGAGTGTGGGTGCTAGGTACAAACGTGTGGCTGACAGTAGGCGTGTGCCAGGTCCGGACCTGAGTGTGGATGACTGGGTGTGATTATCCACAAAAAACATAAGACTCAAAATACCATCCCTTAAATTGGGTCCACGGTTTATTGGTCCATTTAGGGTCGCCGCTGTCATTAACCCAGTAGCGTACCGATTGGAGCTTCCTACGGTGTATAAGATACACAACGTGTTCCACAGGTCTCTTTTAAAGAAGGTGGTGGGTTCTGTGGATGCGGCGCCTATGCCACCTCCAGTCTTGGTGGATGGTAATTTGGAATTTGAAGTCTCCAAGGTGGTTGACTCTCGTGTAGTGCGCCGCACTTTACAGTACTTGGTACACTGGCGTGGTTATGGGCCTGAGGAGAGGTCCTGGGTACCAGCCTCGGACATTCATGCGGATCGGCTGGTTAGGTTTTTTCACCGCCGCCATCCGGACAAGCCGGGTCCTATAAGCCGTGAGGGCCCTGGGGTCCCTCGTAGAAGGCGGGGTACTGTCATGTCGGACTCTGTTCAGACCAGGTCGTTCGACAGACAGCGGTAATTCTGCTTTTGACCACTATGTGCTCATTGGCGTCGGCTAGATTTTATCTAGCTGGTCCGGGGTTAATTTACCTGATGCTCGGATTGGAAGCTGGGCCATGCCCATTGCCTTTAAATAGTTCTCCTGAACATTGGGCGTCGCCGATTATAGCTTCTGTCTTGTGCGTTGTTATCTCGGTCTGGAGTGGTGAGCTAGTAGTTGGAGTATCGTTGCTGGTGGTGTATTTCCCTTTGTCTTATTTACTCCTTCCTATATTTGTATTTATTTTGCCCTGTGCATTTATAGTGTATTCCTGAGTGACTGCGGCGTGGTGTATATTTTCCGTTATCCTTGTCTGTGCTAACTGTGGGTATTGGTGTATGATCTTTTCACTGGGTGGTGGGCCGTGGTTTCAGCCTAGGGTTGAAACAGGAGACAGGGCGAGGGTCGAGGCGTAGACATGCACACCATCAGTGTAAACTCTAGGTAGAGGGTCAGTCAGGATTTCCCTAGTCTGAGGGAAATTGCAGGGGCCCGAGTTATTAGCTCTTGCCCACCTAGTCTCCTAGACACTGCGTCCGTTACCCCTCTCGTCTGTGCCGGATACGGCCTCACCTAAGACTGGCTTCTTACTACCAATGTGGCTTAATTTACCCTCGGTGACCATAGAAAATTCCATAAGCTCTAAAAGAGGTACATTGATGAAGGTCTAGTTTTGACCGAAACGTCTACTGTATGTACTCTTTTCCATTAAATTTACCCTGCATCCTACCACGTGTGTGCCAAGTTTATCTCTAATACCTCTTGAAGCTCATCAAGAGAATGCCAAGAGTAGGCAAAGCAGTCATCAATGCAAAAGGTGGCTACTTTGAAGAACCTAGAATATAAGACATATTTTCAGTTGTTTCACACTTTTTTGTTAAGTATATAATTCCACATGTGTTAATTCATAGTATTGATGCCTTCAGTGTGAATTTACAATTTTCTTGGTCATGAAAACACAGAAAAATCTTTAATTGAGAAGGTGTGTCCAAACTTTTGGTCTGTACTGTATAACACAGCCTACGTAGTATATAACACAGCCCACGTAGTATATAGCAATGTGGGCACCATATCCCTGTTATGAAAAAGAATTAAAATAAAAAATAGCTATATACTCACCTTCCGGCGGCCCCCGGATCCAGGCGAGGCGTTTAGAGATGCTCCTCGTGACGCTCTGGTCCCAAGAATGCATTGCGGTCTCGTGAGATGATGACGTAACGGTCTCGCAAGACCGCTACGTCATCATCTCGTGAGAACGCAATGCATGGCCCAGAGCGTTGCAAGGAGCGGGAAAGGCGCCGGAAGGTGAGTATATAATGATTTTTTTTTTATTTTTATTAATTTTAACATTAGATCTTTTTAATATTGATGCTGCATAGGCAGCATCAATAGTAAAAAGTTGGTCACACAGGGTTAATAGCAGCGTTAAAAGACTGCGTTACACCACGGCATAACGCGGTGTAACGCAGCCATTAACCCTGTGTGAGCGCTGACTGGTGGGGAGTATGGAGGGGGCACAGACAGAGAGTAGGAAGGCGCGAATTCGCAGCCGGATAGAGTAACCCCCTATATATCCTGTATATAATACATAGTATCTCCCTCTATATCCTGTATATAATACATAGTAACTCCCTCTATATCCTGTATATAATACATAGTATCTCCCTCTATATCCTGTATATAATACATAGTAACCCCCTCTATATCCTGTATATAATACATAGTAACCCCCTCTATATCCTGTATATAATACATAGTAACCCCCTCTATATCCTGTATATAATACATAGTTACTCCCTCTATAGCCTGTATATAATACATAGTAACCCCCTCTATATCCTGTATATAATACATAGTAACTCCCTCTATAGCCTGTATATAATACATAGTAACTCCGGCTATATCCTGTATATAATATATAGTAACTCCCTCTATATCCTGTATATAATACATAGTAACCCCCTCTATATCCTGTATATAATACATAGTAACCCCCTCTATATCCTGTATATAATACATAGTAACCCCCTCTATATCCTGTATATAATACATAGTAACTCCCTCTATAGCCTGTATATAATACATAGTAACCCCCTCTATAGCCTGTATATAATACATAGTAACCCCCTATATCCTGTATTTAATACATAGTAACCCCCTCTATATCCTGTATATAATATATAGTATCTCCCTCTATATCCTGTATATAATACATAGTAACCGCCTCTATATCCTGTATATAATACATAGTAACCCCCTATATCCTGTATTTAATACATAGTAACCCCCTCTATATCCTGTATATAATACATAGTATCTCCCTCTATATCCTGTATATAATACATAGTAACTCCCTCTATATCCTGTATATAATACATAGTATCTCCCTCTATACCCTGTATATAATACATAGTAACTCCCTCTATAGCCTGTATGTAATACATAGTAACCCCCTCTATATCCTGTATATAATACATAGTAACCCCCTCTATATCCTGTATATAATACATAGTAACCCCCTCTATATCCTGTATATAATACATAGTAACCCCCTATATCCTGTATTTAATACATAGTAACCCCCTCTATATCCTGTATATAATACATAGTATCTCCCTCTATATCCTGTATATAATACATAGTAACTCCCTCTATATCCTGTATATAATACATAGTATCTCCCTCTATACCCTGTATATAATACATAGTAACTCCCTCTATAGCCTGTATGTAATACATAGTAACCCCCTCTATATCCTGTATATAATACATAGTAACCCCCTCTATATCCTGTATATAATACATAGTAACCCCCTCTATATCCTGTATATAGTACATAGTAACCCCCTCTATATCCTGTATATAATACACAGTATCTCCTTCTATACCCTGTATATAATACATAGTATCTCCCTCTATACCCTGTATATAATACATAGTATCTCCCTCTATATCCTGTATATAATACATAGTAACCCCCTCTATATCCTGTATATAATACATAGTAACTCCGTCTATACCCTGTATATAATACATAGTATCTCCCTCTATATCCTGTATATAATACATAGTATCTCCCTCTATATCCTGTATATAATACATAGTAACTCCCTCTATATCCTGTATATAATACATAGTAACCCCCTCTATACCCTGTATATAATACATAGTATCTCCCTCTATACCCTGTATATAATACATAGTATCTCCCTCTATACCCTGTATATAATACATAGTATCTCCCTCTATATCCTGTATATAATACATAGTAACTCCCTCTATATCCTGTATATAATACATAGTAACCCCCTCTATACCCTGTATATAATACATAGTATCTCCCTCTATACCCTGTATATAATACATAGTATATCCCTCTATATCCTCTATATAATACATAGTATCTCCCTCTATATCCTGTATATAATACATAGTAACCCCCTCTATACCCTGTATATAATACATAGTATCTCCCTCTATACCCTGTATATAATACATAGTAACTCCCTCTATATCCTGTATATAATACATAGTAACCCCCTCTATACCCTGTATATAATACATAGTAACTCCCTCTATATCCTGTATATAATACATAGTAACTCCCTCTATATCCTGTATATAATACATAGTAACCCCCTCTATACCCTGTATATAATACATAGTAACTCCCTCTATATCCTGTATATAATACATAGTAACCCCCTCTATACCCTGTATATAATACATAGTAACTCCCTCTATATCCTGTATATAATACATAGTAACCCCCTCTATACCCTGTATATAATACATAGTAACTCCCTCTATATCCTGTATATAATACATAGTAACCCCCTCTATATCCTGTATATAATACATAGTAACTCCGTCTATACCCTGTATATAATACATAGTAACTCCGTCTATACCCTGTATATAATACATAGTATCTCCCTCTATACCCTGTATATAATACATAGTAACCCCCTCTATACCCTGTATATAATACATAGTAACTCCCTCTATATCCTGTATATAATACATAGTAACCCCCTCTATATCCTGTATATAATACATAGTAACTCCGTCTATACCCTGTATATAATACATAGTATCTCCCTCTATACCCTGTATATAATACATAGTAACTCCCTCTATATCCTCTATATAATACATAGTAACTCCCTCTATAGCCTGTATATAATACATAGTAACCCCCTCTATACCCTGTATATAATACATAGTAACTCCCTCTATATCCTGTATATAATACATAGTAACCCCCTATATCCTGTATATAATACATAGTAACCCCCTCTATATCCTCTATATAATACATAGTATCTCCCTCTATACCCTGTATATAATACATAGTAACTCCCTCTATAGCCTGTATATAATACATAGTAACCCCCTCTATATCCTGTATATAATACATAGTAACTCCGTCTATACCCTGTATATAATACATAGTAACTCCGTCTATACCCTGTATATAATACATAGTATCTCCCTCTATACCCTGTATATAATACATAGTAACCCCCTCTATACCCTGTATATAATACATAGTAACTCCCTCTATATCCTGTATATAATACATAGTAACCCCCTCTATATCCTGTATATAATACATAGTAACTCCGTCTATACCCTGTATATAATACATAGTATCTCCCTCTATACCCTGTATATAATACATAGTAACTCCCTCTATATCCTCTATATAATACATAGTAACTCCCTCTATATCCTGTATATAATACATAGTAACCCCCTATATCCTGTATATAATACATAGTAACCCCCTCTATATCCTCTATATAATACATAGTATCTCCCTCTATACCCTGTATATAATACATAGTAACTCCCTCTATAGCCTGTATATAATACATAGTAACCCCCTCTATACCCTGTATATAATACATAGTAACTCCCTCTATATCCTGTATATAATACATAGTAACCCCCTCTATACCCTGTATATAATACATAGTAACTCCCTCTATATCCTGTATATAATACATAGTAACCCCCTCTATACCCTGTATATAATACATAGTAACTCCCTCTATATCCTGTATATAATACATAGTAACCCCCTCTATATCCTGTATATAATACATAGTAACTCCGTCTATACCCTGTATATAATACATAGTAACTCCGTCTATACCCTGTATATAATACATAGTATCTCCCTCTATACCCTGTATATAATACATAGTAACCCCCTCTATACCCTGTATATAATACATAGTAACTCCCTCTATATCCTGTATATAATACATAGTAACCCCCTCTATATCCTGTATATAATACATAGTAACTCCGTCTATACCCTGTATATAATACATAGTAACTCCCTCTATATCCTCTATATAATACATAGTAACTCCCTCTATAGCCTGTATATAATACATAGTAACTCCCTCTATATCCTGTATATAATACATAGTAACTCCCTCTATATCCTGTATATAATACATAGTAACTCCGTCTATACCCTGTATATAATACATAGTAACTCCCTCTATATCCTCTATATAATACATAGTAACTCCCTCTATAGCCTGTATATAATACATAGTAACCCCCTCTATACCCTGTATATAATACATAGTAACTCCCTCTATATCCTGTATATAATACATAGTAACCCCCTATATCCTGTATATAATACATAGTAACCCCCTCTATATCCTCTATATAATACATAGTATCTCCCTCTATACCCTGTATATAATACATAGTAACTCCCTCTATAGCCTGTATATAATACATAGTAACCCCCTCTATATCCTGTATATAATACATAGTAACCCCCTCTATACCCTGTATATAATACATAGTATCTCCCTCTATACCCTGTATATAATACATAGTATCTCCCTCTATATCCTCTATATAATACATAGTAACTCCGTCTTTGCTGCCTGAATAGATTCTTGCTTACATGCAGTAGAGAACACCCTGTGCACACTCAGTCCTTCTCTCTGAACTGTGCTTCTTCTTGTAGGGGGTGCACAGATACAATGTAAAACAGCCAATTTGACAAGTCTCTCCTGGATGGCCTACTCGTAGTAATGATGAATATACCATTCTACACAGAAATGTATCCAAGGCAGCAGAGTGATCCTGTGAAAAATTATTTATTTAAGCAATAACATAGCCTAATAACATGCGACGTTTGGGCCACAATAGTATGGATGGCTTTATCGAGCCAAATATAGAAAAATGTCAGCAGACATATCTGTTATACGAGGGAGCAGCTAAAGGGGCAGAGCCTTTAGTAGGCTTTGTCTGCTCTGTGAATGTTCACGGATCCCGAAACTGATGAAAATGTGACTAACGTCCTGTTAGCCTTTCTGCAAGATCGTAGTCGGACCATTGATGAACTCGGGGAGGGGGCTGGGATTTCATGCACGTTGTTTGAGTGAATCGGGCATCACAAAACAGGCGAAAGATGAAATCATTAAAATCCGTGAAGCCATATGAAACCTTTCCCAACAGCTTCCCCACTTTCAGTTAATGGCGCACGTCCATATTACAGACGCCTGCCTCCAGAAGACGAGTCCTTTCTCTTATGTACCCGCTCGTTTAGCCGTGTAGATAGGTCAGCCACAGGGGAGACACTCTGCCCATTAACTAAGCAGGTGATCAGACTGCCACTGTGCCCCCCATCCATTTAATCATGGCATTCCCCACAGTGTCTTCTGTTCTGCCAGTCCCAGACAGTCACACCGCAGAGCAGCATTTCATTTACCACACTCTCAGCAATCCCCTGTGTGAGATCTCTAATGGACGCCTGGGATCTGGCAAAGACAACTCTCTGGTTTTCAGAAGGATGAAGCTTTATTACGACCTGTCAGCAAATTAACTGACCATAAAATCAAACAATCAGATTTTACCAATCCATCATTAATCGCATAGAAAATAACATCCTCCATCACCATGTGCCCTGTTCTCACTGACATCATCACATGGTCAATGCCCCCCAAGAGAGCAGCACAATCCTCTGCTGACATACTCTTCCCTCCACTATCAGCCTGTGGCCTCCCCATTCTCTTCTCCTTATAAAATGACATTGTTCTCAAGGAGATGAGCACAACCTCTCCTGAAATGCTCTGTGCTGCTTGGTGGCCTTGTTCCTCCTTTCACAGCAGAGCACAGAAGCAGAGAGCACTAGGACAGACGGATGGATGGATGGATGGAAGGATGGATATATACGAGATGAATAGACAGGCTGAAATTGATGTGCAAAGAAATGATACTTTAGATAGATATGAGATTAATTCATAGACAAATATGACATATATAGACATGAATTTATATATTTGATGAATTGATAGCTAGATACATTGGTATGTGTGTGTGTGGTGTGGTATGTGTGTGGTATGTGTGTGTTTGTGTGGTGTGTGTGTGGTATGTATGTGGTGTGTGTTTGGTGTGTTACGTGGTGTGTGTGTGGTGTGGTGTGTGTGTTTTTGTGTGGTGTGTTATGTGGTGGGTGCGGTGTGTGGTGTGGTGTGTGTGTGGTGTTTTTGTGTGGTGTGTTGTGTGTGGTGTGGTGTGTGTGGTGGTGTGTGTGTGTGGTGGTGTGTGTTTGTGTTGTGTGTGTGGTATGTGTGTGGTGTGTCTTATGTGGTGTGTGTGGTGTGTGTGTCTGTGTTGTGTGTGTGGTATGTGTATTGTGTGTGTGTGTGTGGTGTGTGTTGTGGTGTGTGTGTCTGTGTTGTGTGTGTGTTTGTGTGTGTCTGTATTGTGTGTGTTTGTGTTGTGTGTGTGTCTGTATTGTGTGGTGTGGTGTGTGTGTGTCTGTATTGTGTGGTGTGTGTGTCTGTATTGTGTGGTGTGGTGTGTGTGTGAAGCGCCCCCACTGCCGCAGGGCCGAGGGGTACCCGGTACCGGGCCTCTGAGTCTCTGCTCTGGGGTTGTCACGGTGGCTAGACCCGGTCCGTGACCCTGCTGAGGGGCGTACAGTAATAGATGTGGATGATGGTGGTGGTGCGGTGCAGTAAATAACGAGGACACCAGGTTGCAGTCTCTTTACCTCTTTACTGAAGGCTTCTGAGTCCTCAATCCGGAATACGGTTAACAGGGCTGCGCAAGTCCGGCCGGTCCGATGGCACCTCCAGAGTTCCCTTTGCAGGTGGAAATCTGTGCCTACCTTCCTGCGCTTGTGTTGTGGTCCTCCCCTGCTGTGCTTACGGGATAGTACCCCACAACTGTTGTGTCTGTTTCTTGTGTTCCCTCACAACTCGTTCCTGATGTTCTCCCTCTACGTCCCCCTGATCTTACGGTTAGGACGCACCCGTATGACGGGGAGGCTCGGAGCTCTTCCGGGACTCCAGCGTCGCCCCACTCCTGTTGTTACCCCCCCTGTGTCTTCCTGGGTCAATTGGGTGAGACAGCCCGCCTGTAACTGACTATCCTGCCGTAGGTTTGACGTTTGGCTTGGAGCTCTATACTTCCTCGGCGTTCCGGCCACCAGTTGTGCGCCTCAATAGGATGTTGCCTCGTCTTACAGCACGACTCCTACTGGTGTTTCTCCTTGTGCGTTGATCTCGTTTCTCACTCAGCACAATAAATCTCGCTTCTTATCCTTTCTTGGGCTACCGCCGCTATATCGTGCAGGCGCGGTCCCATAACGTTCTCTCTGGTTGCCAGGCCTCTGTCAGGATCCCACCCCTGACAGGGACCCCTCCGAATCTTCCCCCTACAACACCCTCTGCCACAAGGTGTTGCCTGGTTCCAACCCAGTCAGCTTTCTGTCTAACTTCCTGCCTGACCCCCAGTTTTACCAGACTGTGAGGAGTGGCCTAATAAATAGCACCCTTAGCTCCCCCTGGAGGCCCGGCTGTGAAATGTATTGGTGTCTGTGATACCTGGTCAGATGAACTCCTTCAGTGCCATCAGACATACCATAGCCCCCCTTAGTGGCGGAGCTACAGTACTGCAACGACCAGGACTCTGGGGCGCTGCACGTGTCTGTATTGTGTGGTGTGTGTGTGTGTGTGTCTGTATTGTGTGGTGTGTGTGTGTGTGTGTCTGTATTGTGTGGTGTGTGTGTGTGTGTCTGTATTGTGTGGTGTGTGTGTGTGTGTCTGTATTGTGTGGTGTGGTGTGTGTGTGTCTGTATTGTGTGGTGTGTGTGTGTCTGTATTGTGTGGTGTGGTGTGTGTGTGTGTCTGTATTGTGTGGTGTGTGTCTGTATTGTGTGGTGTGGTGTGTGTGTGTCTGTATTGTGTGGTGTGTGTGTCTGTATTGTGTGGTGTGGTGTGTGTGTGTCTGTATTGTGTGGTGTGTGTGTTCGGTATATACATAGATCCATAAGATAGATACATAATAGAGTAATTGCTAGCTATGCAATGTAGATACATGAGAGCTGAGCTAGCTATGAGCTGAACAGACAGATAAACACACTGCTGAGGTGACGACCACGTCCTCCATAATCCATATCCACCAACTTGTCCATGTTCCCCCCTATTTGTCGCCCGCGCTGTATGCTGTATACGGCCGTGTTTTCTATCCCCCTGCACCTCGGGTATGGACGCTGCCAGATTAGTCCAGGGTAAGGACTGTAGGGATCTATACGGGAGTGTCATACAAATGTCGCAGGTCAAAATGTGATCGGGATTTCGCTCTGCGTCCCTTCACGATAGAGGGACACGATAGTCGCATTTGCAGAGCACCAACACTGTGTCACTTTCTTTGGAGTAACAACTAGAGGAAGCTACTGATCGCTCCAGGACATCGTGCAGGACACCGCGGGCCAAGCTGGCGCTGCTGGGGTGATCGGATCCGTCCAGGGATCCAGGGATCCGGCCCGGTAACCAGCTGCAATGCGGAAAATGGTGCTTCATTGGAATTCATCAAGGCGGCTCGTAGGGGGCAGGGGAGGGAGGGCTGTGCAGTGCTGTACTCCGGTGTGCGGCGCACAGGTGGGATCACAGCCTGCTCCCTGGGAAATACAGCTCCCAGCATGACTGTGACTGCCAGCAGATGCTGAGAGTTGTAGTTCCAGTACGGTGTGCAGACATGGACACTAACAAGATTCAGCCTCACAATCTCCATGCCCCTCGGGGATTGCAGTAGGGAGGGGGTGTAGCTTTCTGTATAGGTGGGAATTAACCTTTCACATGCCGCTATGGTCACAGTGTGAGGATTAGAGCCATTCATGTGTTACAGGCAGCGCCAGAGACAGACTGATGTATGTAAGACTGTGCACTCAGAAGGAAATCAGGTGACAATGGGATGATTTCATAAGATTATAACGTTTTGGTCCCACTTGGACCTTCCTCAGATAAATACGGATTGTGTCAGGTAATGCAGAGCCCGCAGCGCTGCTGTGAGGTGACTGTAGCACCATGGGGGTCGGTTCTATCAGTTATTAGGGATTGGAACACTCCTCGGGCACCTCTCTATGTACCCCTCATGTACTGTATATACATAAATGTGATGTGTGGTATACAGAGGATAGTCCATACACCTGATAGATAGATATATATATCAATGTGATGTGTGGTATGTAGAGGATAGTCAAAACACCTGCTATACATATACACAATGTGGAATATAGGGGATAGTCCATACACCTGATATAGATAGATAGATAGATAGATAGATAGATAGATAGATAGATAGATAGATAGATAGATAGATAGATAGATATGTGATGTGTGGTATATAGAGCATAGTCCATACACCTGATACATACATATATATAAATGTGATGTGTGGTATGTAGAGAATAGTCCATACACCTGCTGTACATATACACAATGTGGTATATAGAGGATAGTCCATACACATGATATACATAAATGTGATGTGTGGTATATAGAGGATAGTCCATACACCTGATACACATAAATGTGATGTGTGGTATATAGAGGATAGTCCATACACCTGATACATATAAATGGGATGTGTGGTATGTAGAGGATAGTCCTTACACCTGATACATACATATATATAAATGTGATGTGTGGTATGTAGAGGATAGTCCATACACCTGCTGTACATATACACAATGTGGTATATAGAGGATAGTCCATACACCTGATATATATAAATGTGATGTGTCAAATGTAGAGGATAGTCCATACACCTGATATACATAAATGTGATGTGTGGTATATAGAGGATAGCCCATACACCTGATACACATAAATGTGATGTGTGGTATATAGGGGATAGTCCACACACCTGATCTACTGTATATAAATGTGATCTGTGGTATATAGGTGATAGTCCATACATCTGATACACATAAATGTGATGTGTGGTATATAGAGGGTAGTCCATACACCTGATACACATAAATGTGATGTGTGGTATGTAGAGGATAGTCCATACACCTGCTGTACATATATGTGATGTGTGGTATATAGAGGGTAGTCCATATACCTGCTGTACATATATGTGATGTGTGGTATGTAGGGGATAGTCCATACACCTGATCTACTGTATATAAATGTGATCTGTGGTATATAGGTGATAGTCCATACACCTGATACATATAAATGGGATGTGTGGTATACAGAGGATAGTCCATACACCTGATACACGTAAATGTGATGTGTGGTATATAGAGGATAGTCCATACACCTGATATACATGATGAGGTACATTGTATACTTTAGATATACATATATACAATATATACATATACATGATGTGAATACACTCACAGTCCAGTCTCCAAGTAAATAATCTTTCTATGATGATTTCTGAAGATTATCGATCTCCCAGTTAAAGATTACAGCCTGGTTAGAGATTGCCCTGTGCCACATATTGGTCCATGCACTCCAGTCCTGGTGATGCCATACATTCTCTTTTGCCCACACTGACTGGTATGCCAGTACCTCCATTGATTCAGTCGCTCATATTATGCCTACAATCACATTGATAAGACGGCATTCACCTGCCAGTCGTTACCCAGTGCCCATTCCCTGGCCATCTTTGCCCACATTTACCTGGCTGGAGATGAGGTCCTCGCATACAGACAGTGCCATCTGAATGGCATTGGGCCTGTGGGTGACTGAGGTGGCATTGAGTTGGATCTTCCAGGTGCCATGTCTCTTGTTTGCTTGGTTCACTGCTTCCCTAAAAATCTGTTCATGTTTTTTAGTGCTCAAAACCGCCCCAATGTTCACAATTTTGGGGTCGCACCCAGCTCTAGCGAATGAGAACAAGAATAGAACGGCCAAAAGGAAAAGGCGCATTCTGTCCATGGGTTTTGCACACCCCGGCTGAGCCAACGTCCTGTATTTGGGGGGCTCCCCAGCTCCAAACAGGGTGAAGCCGATACGCCACAGTCTGGGAGACACCTTGATTTTCTGCAAGATGAAGGGGTGGGCTGTGGGTGGAGGAATGGTAGTCAGTGAGGAGCCGAGGTCTTGATAATTCAGAGGAGAGGAGACCATGCATAAATGTCCTTGCTAGGTAGAAGTCCTGATTAATCTTGGTCACTCCTCTTCCAGATCTCCTGAGATCTCAGGTGTCTCTGAGGATGGAGAGATGTGGGAGATAATGGAGTAGATGGAGTCAATGGTCAAGTCTACAGATGGTAGTCATGGACATCACAGGGCTCAGAGGCAGAGCTGATGGTGGGGTGTATGATGGGGGTGAAGATGATATTAGGGGTGATGGTGACAAGGGCAGAATCCTGGGGTGTCTGGGTGCTATCATGGATGATCAGTGATGGACAGGAGGGTGGGTGCAGAAGACCTCTGTTCTATGGAGGGGCTGCCGCTGTCCTTGGTGCTGAAATGAGAGCTGCGGCTGATTCCCTCTCTGTCTCCTCTGCAGTGACACACTCTCCACCAATAGAGAGGAGGGGGGGTCTCTCTCCCAAATAACAAACCCACCCACAGACCCGCTGCTACATTAACCCCTAGTGCGCCGGCTGCCATTGCATAGACCGACGTCTTCCCCCTCCGTTGTCTTGAGCAGTCATTAGCGCAGAATACGCGGGTGACTAGGTAATTGGGGCAATGTTAGAGATTCTCTTCAGAGCACTATAGCGCAGGATGCACCGAGCCCCTTATAGTATTTTCCTGCACTATGAGGCTGAAGCAGAATGATGGATGTAGGGAATATATAGGTATGGGCTGCCCAGAGAGGAGCAATGAGGAACACTGTCTGATTTCCACCAGAAATGGAGGTCTGCACTGAGGAGCTGTAGGTCGTTACAGTCCTGGTGGCATCCAGTTACCTAGGGCTCAAGCGATGCTGTGTAGAGGGAGCCCAGGACTGAGCAGCTACAATCACTGAGGGACAGACAGTGTGTGCTGGATGTCAGGAGCACCAGGGTGGTATCATGGAGGATAGCACACACTCTCTGTCCTTTCACCCTCCGTAAAAGGAAACCACAGCATCATTGTGTATTTGGGTGGAATTACTCTCTGTGGAGGTTTTTCCTGTTTTGCAGTCATCAGTGAAGGTCTTTAATCGTGGACCAGGGTTGCTGGCACCAGTAATGTAATAGCAGTCCACTGAAATGGGGGCACTCAGTGTTATCAAAGCGGTGTTTACTGGTAAGGAGGTGCTGTGGATGTCACATTATAAGGGTGCTGTGGATTTGCTCTTATGGGGGCAATGTAGCTGTCTCTGTAATCTGGGTGCTGTCATTGTTGTTGGGGTGCTGTGGCTGTCACTTATTGGGGTGCTGTCACTGGTATGGAGGTGCTATAGCTGTCACTTATTGGGGTGCTGTCACTGGTATGGAGGTGCTGTGGCTGTCACTTATTGGGGTGCTGTCACTGGTATGGAGGAGCTGTGGCTGTCACTTATTGGGGTGCTGTCACGGTATGGGGGTGCTGTGGCTGTCACTTATTGGGGTGCTGTCACGGTATGGGGGTGCTGTGGCTGTCACTTATTGGGGTGCTGTCACTGGTATGGGGGTGCTGTGACTGTCACTTATTGGGGTGCTGTCACGGTATGGGGGTGCTGTGGCTGTCACTTATTGGGGTGCTGTCACGTTATGGGGTGCTGTGGCTGTCACTTATTATGGTGCTGTCACTGGTATGGGGGTGCTGTGACTGTCACTAGTATCGGGTGCTACAGCTATCACTGTTATAGGAATTTTACTTTTCTAGGGACAGCAAGTGATGGAAGTCTCACAATGCTAATGGGGTTCAGACGCTTTCCTGGGTCTTCCTGTTTGCTCCATTGCAACTGGAAACCTTGTGCTTGGGTCCATGTTTTTCCTGGTGAGGAGCTGCTCTCTGCTGCTCTTCCTCCTCTCTCACAGCATCATTCCCAGACATGCACTGAGGGGAGGATACTGTGCTACAGACCCCTCATCCCTTCCCTTCAATTGTTTCTTTTTTTGTATGAGGAGATTTCTGAGCATTTACTGAGAATTTTCAGATTGATGTGCTCTTCACTGACAACTTCATGTAGGGCAGCCACATTTGTTACCTGCATTAAGGGGCCCCTCATCTGTCACTTCACGACAGGTCAGAAATAAAGGACACAATTACGCAGACCACCCTTGTAAATCTGCTTCATTCTTAGTGTATGTATATGAATGGCGGTCCTTTCTGGCGCTATAATTAACGACACCCTCTCTACAGAGGCCCACACTATTCTGAGCTAAAAATCCCACTAATCAGTTACCATGGAAACCAAGTGCTTAGAACAATAGGAGCGTTACGTCTTCCAAGTGGCAGGAAATTATAGATTATATCGGTAAACTGTATTATCTATAATGTAGTAGGCTTTATATACTATATCATCGTGCTATACTCCTGACATGTCCTGATAGACCCTTCCTGAGCAGCTGTCGCACTGGTCTCCAGTTTTTGGCAGATGTTTAATGTGTTCAACTTTTTGAATAGAACCTATCAGTAGTGGAAGTAGCGGGTCAGCTGCATATGTTTCTCCCCCAATAATGATACTTTTTATGTAGAGATTTGATGTGGCGGTCATGAGAAATCTAGTGTAGAAACCATATGTATATCTATCAGACTGGAAGTGCACAGAGGGTGTGTCAATGTACTTAAAGGGGTTGTCCACTACTCGAACAACCCCTTCTCAATTGCTATATTCCCCCATATAAAATAATATATTATTATAACATTATACTCACCTTCACTGCTGGTGCTGTTCCTGTGATGTCAGGTCTCCCAGGGCTCACATGATGTTATTATGTCACGTAAGCCCTGGAGCCAATCAGCGCCCACTTTACTCTCACTTTCTTCCAGCAAAACTGGCACCTGGAAGAAGTAAGAACTGCTGCTCCCTCATCACCTGCTTCTCAAGTGTTTCGGCTTCATCCAGCCTTCATCAGGTGTGTACAGATAGTAACAGCAGATTTAAACACACATCCTAAATTAGCGGGGTTACATACAAATTATATATACTCATATATATATATATATATATATATATATATATATATATATATACACTCACTGGCCACTTTATTAGGTACACCTGTCCAACTTCTTGTTAACACTTAATTTCTAATCAGCCAATCACATGGCGGCAACTCAGTGCATTTAGGCATGTAGACATGGTCAAGACAATCTCCTGCAGTTCAAACCGAGCATCAGTATGGGGAAGAAAGGTGATTTGAGTGCCTTTGAACGTGGCATGGTTGTTGGTGCCAGAAGGGCTGGTCTGAGTATTTCAGAAACTGCTGATCTACTGGAATTTTCACGCACAACCATCTCTAGGGTTTACAGAGAATGGTCCGAAAAAGAAAAAAAATCCAGTGAGCGGCAGTTCTGTGGGCGGAAATGCCTTGTTGATGCCAGAGGTCAGAGGAGAATGGGCAGACTGGTTCGAACTGATAGAAAGGCAACAGTGACTCAAATCGCCACCCGTTACAACCAAGGTAGGCCTAAGAGCATCTCTGAACGCACAGTGCGTCGAACTTTGAGGCAGATGGGCTACAGCAGCAGAAGACCACACCGGGTACCACTCATTTCAGCTAAGAACAGGAAACTGAGGCTACAATTTGCACAAGCTCATCGAAATTGGACAGTAGAAGATTGGAAAAACGTTGCTTGGTCTGATGAGTCTCGATTTCTGCTGCGACATTCGGATGGTAGGGTCAGAATTTGGCGTAAACAACATGAAAGCATGGATCCATCCTGCCTTGTATCAACGGTTCAGGCTGGTGGTGGTGGTGTCATGGTGTGGGGAATATTTTCTTGGCACTCTTTGGGCCCCTTGGTACCAATTGAGCATCGTTGCAACGCCACAGCCTACCTGAGTATTGTTGCTGACCATGTCCATCCCTTTATGACCACAATGTACCCAACATCTGATGGCTACTTTCAGCAGGATAATGCGCCATGTCATAAAGCTAAAATCATCTCAGATTGGTTTCTTGAACATGACAATGAGTTCACTGTACTCAAATGGCCTCCTCAGTCACCAGATCTCAATCCAGTGGAGCATCTTTGGGATGTGGTGGAACGGGAGATTCGCATTAGGGATGTGCAGCCGACAAATCTGCGGCAACTGTGTGATGCCATCATGTCAATATGGACCAAAATCTCTGAGGAATGCTTCCAGCACCTTGTTGAATCTATGCCACGAAGAATTGAGGCAGTTCTGAAGGCAAAAGGGGGGCCAACCCGTTACTAGCATGGTGTACCTAATAAAGTGGCCGGTGAGTGTATATATATATATATATATATATATATATATATATATATATATATATATATATATATATATATATATAAAGGAATACAGCACACAAAAAAATAGAAAAAAGTGGACTTTAATGCCTGAACGGCGTGGCAACGTTTCGGATGTGATATCCTTTTTCAAGCAATGAACATTCAAGTGAGATACTTTTATAGAGAACACATATGTTCTTCATTAATACATTGTTAAACAATTTTAAAAATTTTAAACGTCCGTGCAATCATGATTGGTGATCAAAAAAAGTGCATAAGTGCATTTTTGATAAATTCATTAAAATACATTATTTGTATATAAACAACATAAAGTGCAATGTAATTATTAATAAAATTTACTAAACAATCAATTAAACCAAATCAGGTGTCCCCATCTTATGAAACAAAATCACCGCACACTTACACTTGTATTCCTTAATGTGCGCCTAATCTTCGGCGTCCTCCTAGAGCTACTGCGCATGTCTGTGACGTATACTCAAAAGGACTCATAGCATTCTGGTCCACTTCTGCGCAGAGCTATTCTGAGGATAACGGCGCCATATTGGTTAAGGTATACCCCCATATTTACAAAAAAACGTAAAGGGGGAAACTCAAAAAATAAGAAAAATAGATGAATAGAAATCGCAATCATAATCTCTTGTGATAATATGAAGGAGTGCACCCCAGATTTTTCAGAAAACTGAATCAATATATTGCTGGCACAAGCAGTCAGGACATAAGTCCAGTATATATAGTGTCACTAGATCCAAGATACCCTCCCCAATCAAGTGGGGCATCACGAACCAATGCAAAGACCTAGAGACCCTAAGGAGCGGATGGTCCCCCGCGTTTCTCTTATCTATTGCAAGGACACTAAATGACCACACATATTTGGCCGCAATATTAGTAGTTCCTTATAGAACATACAAAGAAATAAAATCAAAAAGAAGAAGGGGTGCAGTTCCAATATTTCTTTATTAATCTTGTTCATTCTCAATAATATAAAAATAAATAATTCCCAAAAATATTTATAAAAAAAATAACCAAAAAATAACCAAATTATTTATTAATTGTGCTGGTTTCATAGACCGGGACATCTGAAAAAACAGAGAAAAAAGATTATTATTTCAAAGAAAATTCCTCAACATAGTAATAACAATAATAGAAAGAATAAAAATCACTATATTTCAAATAATTTGATTTAATTTGAAGTCTACATTAAGACCATGGCGATCAGGGTGCAGGCTCTGCAATATATGATAGATATGTTGTGAGAATTCAAAGAGACCAAAACATTGAAAATTAAGGAATCTTATCAATCAGGGTGCGAACATGATTAAATTGCATAGCTTTCCACAGCATTTTGAACCACATCGGCTTTCTTAATATATAATTTAAATAAAGGGAACTTGTACATTAATTGTTGTTATGTTATCATTTTATTAAGTTGTGTTGTATATAAATACAGGTCCTTCTCAAAAAATTAGCATATAGTGTTAAATTTCATTATTTACCATAATGTAATGATTACAATTAAACTTTCATATATTATAGATTCATTATCCACCAACTGAAATTTGTCAGGTCTTTTATTGTTTTAATACTGATGATTTTGGCATACAACTCCTGATAACCCAAAAAACCTGTCTCAATAAATTAGCATATCAAGAAAAGGTTCTCTAAATGACCTATTACCCTAATCTTCTGAATCAACTAATTAACTCTAAACACATGCAAAAGATACCTGAGGCTTTTAAAAACTCCCTGCCTGGTTCATTACTCAAAACCCCCATCATGGGTAAGACTAGCGACCTGACAGATGTCAAGAAGGCCATCATTGACACCCTCAAGCAAGAGGGTAAGACCCAGAAAGAAATTTCTCAACAAATAGGCTGTTCCCAGAGTGCTGTATCAAGGCACCTCAATGGTAAGTCTGTTGGAAGGAAACAATGTGGCAGAAAACACTGTACAACGAGAAGAGGTGACCGGACCCTGAGGAAGATTGTGGAGAAGGACCGATTCCAGACCTTGGGGAACCTGAGGAAGCAGTGGACTGAGTCTGGTGTGGAAACATCCAGAGCCACCGTGCACAGGCGTGTGCAGGAAATGGGCTACAGGTGCCGCATTCCCCAGGTAAAGCCACTTTTGAACCATAAACAGCGGCAGAAGCGCCTGACCTGGGCTACAGAGAAGCAGCACTGGACTGTTGCTAAGTGGTCCCAAGTACTTTTTTCTGATGAAAGCAAATTTTGCATGTCATTCGGAAATCAAGGTGCCAGAGTCTGGAGGAAGACTGGGGAGAAGGAAATGCCAAAATGCCTGAAGTCCAGTGTCAAGTACCCACAGTCAGTGATGGTGTGGGGTGCCATGTCAGCTGCTGGTGTTGGTCCACTGTGTTTCATCAAGGGCAGGGTCAATGCAGCTAGCTATCAGGAGATTTTGGAGCACTTCATGCTTCCATCAGCTGAAATGCTTTATGGAGATGAAGATTTCATTTTTCAGCACGACCTGGCACCTGCTCACAGTGCCAAAACCACTGGTAAATGGTTTACTGACCATGGTATTACTGTGCTCAATTGGCCTGCCAACTCTCCTGACCTGAACCCCATAGAGAATCTGTGGGATATTGTGAAGAGAAAGTTGAGAGACGCAAGACCCAACACTCTGGATGAGCTTAAGGCCGCTATTGAAGCATCCTGGGCCTCCATAACATCTCAGCAGTGTCACAGGCTGATTGCCTCCATGCCACGCCGCATTGAAGCAGTCATTTCTGCCAAAGGATTCCCGACCAAGTATTGAGTGCATAACTGAACATTATTATTTGATGGTTTTTTTGTTTGCTATTAAAAAACACTTTTATTTGATTAGACAGGTGAAATATGCTAATTTATTGAGACAGGTTTTTTGGGTTATCAGGAGTTGTATGCCAAAATCATCAGTATTAAAACAATAAAAGACCTGACAAATTTCAGTTGGTGGATAATGAATCTATAATATATGAAAGTTTAATTGTAATCATTACATTATGGTAAATAATGACATTTTACACTATATGCTAATTTTTTGAGAAGGACCTGTACAGTTTTATGATAACAGAATTCATGAAACCAAGATAAATTGATTTGATCTTTATTTTTATTAAATATTTGCCTCCAAAAATTACAATGCAGCCAGTTTTTATATTCTTTTTATTCATGCTGTATATCGTAATATATACTTACCTTGTAATGTCTTCACATCCTGTTCTCGTCCAGATGTGTCCGGATACCAGAATTCCAAGCGGCGGAAGTTCATCGACCTCCATATTGGGACACACGAGTGATGGGTGTCTCAATATGGAAACTGATGGTGGTACCAGCCTCTTGGGCGGTACCACCAGCAGAACACTGTCGCATCACACACACACACTGAATACGCGGTACGCCTCCCCCCCCACACACACACTGTATATGCCGTACGTACCACACACACTGTATAGGTTGTACGCAGACTCTTGCGCGGTACCACCACCGGAACACCGTCGCTAACACGCCGTCGCTGGGATCAGCCGAATGATTCACTGACTGCCACCATCTTTGTACAGGAGGAGCTCGAGTGGATAGGTGGGTGAGCACATGGGGGGGGATTCTCAATGCTGCACAGCCTGCCCCCATCGTGACATTACTGCCCTACCGATGCGATAGCATCGGGCCTCCATCTAGTATTTATATAAGTATTGAACACGTCAGTTTTATAAGTAAATATATAAACACAAAAACACAAAGCTATTTGGAAAAGGCTAAAAATATTTTATTTCAATGCATTAAAAATGAAAAAAATAATATATGTATATACAGGTTTGTATTCCCCATTTCTTCTATATACATATACAGGTGCGTCTCACTAAATTAGAATATCATCAAAAAGTGAATTTATTTCAGTTCTTCAATATAAAAAATGAAACTCATATATTACATATATATATTATATACATAGTAACATAGTTCTTAAGGTTGAAGGAAGACTTTAAGACCATCTTGGTCAACCCATAGCCTAACCTAACATGCCCTAACATGTTGATCAAGAGGAAGGCAAAAAAAAAAACATGTGGCAAACAGTAAGCTCCACATTGGGGAAAAAAATTCCTTCCCGACTCCACATACGGCAATCAGACTAGTTCCCTGGATCAACGCCTTATCAAGGAATCTAGTGTATATACCCTGTAACATTATACTTTTCAAGAAAGGCATCCAGTCCCCTCTTAAACTGTAGTAATGAATCACTCATTACAACATCATACGGCAGAGAGTTCCATAGTCTCACTGCTCTTACAGTAAAGAATCTGCGTCTGTTATTATGCTTAAACCTTTTTTCCTCCAGACGTAGAGGATGCCCCCTTGTCCCTGTCTCAGGTCTATGATTAAAAAGGTTATTAGAAAGGTCTTTGTACTGTCCCCTCATATATTTACACATTAACATAAGATCACCCCTTAGCCTTCGTTTTTCCAAACTAAACAACCCCAAGTGTGATATAGAGTCATTACAAACAGAGTGATCTATTTCAAGTGTTTATTTCTGTTAATGTTGATGATTATGGCTTACAGCCAGTGAAAACTCATAAGTCATTATCTTAGTAAATTACAATAATTAGCAAAAACACCTGAAAAGGCTTCCTAAGTATTTAAAACCGTCCTTTAGTCTGTTTCAGTAGCTCCACAATCATGGGGAGTGCTGTTGACTTGACAGATGTCCAGAAGGCAGTCATTGACACACTCCACAAGGAGGTGCTGCTGCTGGTCTCTGGTACTGCGGGGGCCCTGCCGACATTTTGTGAATGGCCAGAGCCCCCGCAGTTCCATGGTTTCCTGTGCGGTGGACTCCGGGAAAATGGCCGCCGGAGGGCGGCGCATGCGCAGATGGAGATCTCGGCACCAAGATCTCAAGAGATGAGATTAATATTTTTAATATATTGAACTAAAAATATTTCTTAGCCTTTTTCAAAAGGCTTTGTGTTTTTTTTTACCCCCAAAAGACTCCATTGCTGAATAAAAAGCATGGTCATGTACGTTTAACCACTTCACCCACAAGCATGATTTCATCTTCATGACCAGGCCAAATTTTACAATTCTGACCAGTGTCACTTTGAGTTAATAACTCTGGAACGCTTCAACGGATCCCACTGATTTAGAATTTTTTTTGCGACATATTGTACTTCATGATAGTGGTAAAATTTATTCCATTTGACTTGTGCTTATTTGTGAAAAAAGTGGAAATTTGGTGAAAATTTAGCAATTTTCAAAGTTTCAATTCTTATACTTTTAAATCAGAGTTATGTCACACAAAATAGTTAACAAATAGCCGGTAGACAATGTTAGGCAAACCGGCCGCTCCCAAAAAGCATTGAATATAGGTTACAGCTGCAGGTGCCTAGACAGCTGCTGCGCTCAATCTGTCAGTACCAAGAAAAGGCAAACAAAAATTACAACACAAGGTCACCGCGCTACCCTATACAGAATAGGATAAGTAAGAAATTGGAAAAGAACGTTCCTATATGAACATAAAGGCTTGGGTTCATATAGGAACGGTCTTTTCCAATTTCTTACTTATCCTATTCTGTATAGTGTAGCGCAGTGACCTTTTGTTGTAATTTTAGTTAATAAATAGCATTTCCCGCATGTCTACTTTGCATCAGCACAATTTTTAAACATTGTTTTTTATTAGGAAGTTATAAGGGTTAACAGTTGACCAGCGATTTCTCATTATTCCAATAAAATTTACAGAACCATGTTTTTAGAGACCACATCACATTTCAAGTGACTTTGAGGGGTCTATATGACAGAAACTACCCCAAACTGACACCACTCTAAAAATTGCACCCATCAAGGTGTTCAAAACCGCATTCAAAAATGTATTAACCCTTCAGGTGCTTCACAGGAATTAATGGGACATAGAAGGAAAAAAATAAACATTTCGCTTTTTTTCACAAAAATTTTATAATGGACCCAATTTTTTATTTTTGCAAGAGTAACAGGAGAAAACGGACCCCAAACTTTATTGTGCAATTTCTCTTGAGCACGCCGATACCTCATATGAGGGGGAAAACTACTGTTTGAGCGCACAGCAAGGCTCGGAAGAGGAGTGCCATTTGACTTTTGGAGAGCCCCTGATGTGCCTAAACAGTGGAAACCCCTAACAAGTGAAACCATTTTGGAAACTAGACTTCTCAGGGAACTTATCTAGATGTGTGGTGAGCACCTTGAACCCCCAGGTATTTCACAGAGGTTTATAACGTTGAGTCATAAAAATAAAAACAAATCACATTTTGCCACAAAAAAATTCTTTTGGCCACAAATTTAGCATTTTAACAAGGGAACAGGATAAATTGCACCATACCATTTGCTGTGCAATTTCTCCTGAGTATGCTGATACCCCATATATGGAGGAAAACTATTGTTTGTGCGCACTGCAGGGCTCGGAAGGGAAGGAGCACCATTTAACTTTTTGAATGCAAAATTTGCTGAAATAATTAGCAGACACCATGTTGTGTTCGGAGAGCGCCTTATGTGCCTAAACTGTGGAAACCTCCCACCATTTTAGAAACTAGACCCCTCAAGAAACGTATCTAGATGTGTGGTGAGCACCTTGAACTGCCAGGTGCTTCACAGAAGTTTATAACGTTGAGCTTTGAAAATAAAAAATCACATTTTCCCATAAAAATGTTATTTTAGCACCATTCTTTTTCATGAGAGTAAGAGGACAAAATGGACCCCAAAAATTATTGTGCAATTTTTCCTAAGTACACTGATACCCCATATGTGGTTTAAAACTACTTTTGAGGTACAGTGCAAAGGTCAGACGGGAAGAACCATATTGGAGTTCAGATTTTGCTGGACTGGTTTGAGGGTCCCATGTCACTTTGGCAGATTCCCTGAGGCGCCAGAACAGCAGAACCCCACATAAGTGACCCCATTTTACAAACTACACTTTTCAATGAATTCATCCAGAGGTGCAGTGATCATGTGACACCACAGGTTTGTCACAGAATTTGATACCACTGTGCAGTGAAGAAAAAAATAATTACATTTTTACCATCACAATTTAGTTTTAGCTCCAGATTTTACATTTTCACAAGATGAAATGGGCAAAAATGGTATCAAAATTTGTCCCACAATTTCTGGTGAATGTAGACATATCCCATATGTGACTGTACAGTACTGCTTAGCCATACAGCGAGACTCGTGAGGGACAGAGCGCTATTTGCCTCCTGTAGTGCAGATTTCCCTAGAATAGTTTGCGGACTCCAATTACATAGGCCCCAAGTGCTAGAAAAGCAGAATCCCTTATCAAGTGACAGCATTTTGGAAATTATACTTTATCTACAGGTGCAGTGATGATTTTGACTCCATGAGTGTTTTCCAGAAACAAGAAGCAGTGAATGTTGCAGAGTGAAAATTGCAAACTGCCATTGTAGTGACCAGTACGTTGTAGTGATCAACTCATGCTTCTGGAGACACACACCTGTAAATTAGGTGAGCTCTCATCACTACAGAAATGCCAAATGTGGGTGCTAAATGTGTTTTCGGCACACTGGGGCTCAGAAGGAATGGGGGCATTTGGATTTGGGAGTACAGAATTTGTTGAATTTCTTTTACTGGGGGTGAAGAGACATTTCACTTTTACAGAACGTGGAAACCCCCAATTTGTATATTGCATATGGAGGTAGCCTCTCCTTGTATGCACCTATTCACACTCGTCTGGATGTGCCAGTCAGTTTTTTGTCTTTTGTATGTTAGCTTACTGACCAAGCACTCCACCCTCCACCAGGTGGTGATTTTAATTATAGCAGGTCCCTACTTACCCATAAATGCTGGCATTGCTGACAGAGGTGTTCACATTCACCCAGGAATTCAGTCATCAGCCTTAGAGAGGTATTCACACAGGTCCGGGACCCATCAGACTGAGATCACCTTGATAATGGTTGGTGGGCACATAATATTTGGCCAAATTTTATGCTAAGCCTCTCATATTTTTTCCTAATCCTCAAAAGCCGTATTGCTATTCAGATTTCACATATTTCAAATTGACATGTTCTAGCATGATAGAGTGCAACCTTTTTTATATATATTCTACACATTGTCAGGTTCGGCAGGGAGACCGCCCAGCGGAGGAATATTGTTCTGAGTTCCGTAAGTGGTCCACGGATACTAAGAATGACCCTGGGCTCTGTACTCAGTTCAGTCGGGCTTTCTGGGAGGGTAAAGGGATCGGCAGGGAGACCGCCCAGTGGAGGAATATTGTTCTGAGTTCCGTAAGTGGTCCACGGATACTAAGAATGACCCTGGGCTCCGTACTCAGTTCAGTCGGGCTTTCTGGGAGGGTAAAGGATGCCTTTGCTCTGCATGCGATCCCGATTTCTCTGGAGCTGGCCGTGTCTCTGGCTACTCATGTGTACTGTCACGTTTGTTAGAGACATAAAGAGACATTCCAACGTTCGGGGGGCCTGGAGTCTAGGGAAACTAGTGCTGAGTCAACTGAGGAACCCGTGCAGTTGAGAGGGACAACTTGTTTTTCTGGTTCTCCTGTAGTTCGTCGTAAAGGGGGAGTGTGCTTTTTCTGGCGTGGGAAGGGTAATTTTGTGTGTCCTTCCATACCTCACAGATAATAAATGATTTGTCAAACCAGAGAAAGGAATGTTCTCAGTTCAGGAGATCCCTTTTCTGGGTTATTACTTATTGCCCACCAGTTTTCGCATGGGATCATCTTGAGGACTTAAAGGCGTTACAAAGGTTTTGCCAACTACTACCGTAAGCTCATCAAAAACTTTTCGGTAGTGGCTAAACCTCTAACTGATATGAGGAAAGGGACGGACTTTTCCAAATGGTCCATTCCGGCCAGTGAGACATTTGATACCTTAACCCCTTAAGCCCCGAGGGTGGTTTGCACGTTAATGACCGGGCCAATTTTTACAATTCTGACCACTGTCCCTTTATGAGGTTATAACTCTGGAACGCTTCAATGGATCCCGGTGATTCTGACACTGTTTTCTCGAGACATATTGTACTTCATGATAGTGGTAAAATGTCTTTGATATTACCTGCGTTTATTTGTGAAAAAAACGGAAATTTGGCGAAAATTTTGAAAATTTCGCAATTTTCCAACTTTGAATTTTTATACAAATTAAGAAACAAAAAGCCAGCTCACCAGGCAGCCCCAGCAGGTGCACGGAACTTCCACATTGATGTGCGTGGTGTTGAACAGACAAAAGAAGAAAATATTCGTTCCAGCTCCAAATTGTAAAATTCCGATTCTTTATTGATCCATATTAAAAACATGGGCTGAATAACTCTCCATGGCATGGTAGGAAATGAATTGTTTGAATTTTTATACCCTTAAATCACAGAGATATGTCACACAAAATACTTAATAAGTAACATTTCCCACATGTCTACTTTACATCAGCACAATTTTGGAACCAAATTTTTTTTTGTTAGGGAGTTATAAGGGTTAAAATTTGACCAGCAATTTCTCATTTTTACAACACCATTTTTTTTTAGGGACCACATCTCATTTGAAGTCATTTTGAGGGGTCTATATGATAGAAAATAACCAAGTGTGACACCATTCTAAAAACTGCACCCCTCAAGGTGCTCAAAACCACATTCAAAAAGTTTATTAACCCTTCTGGCGCTTCACAGGAATTTTTGGAATATTTAAACAAAAATGAACATTTAATTTTTTTTCACAAAAAATTTACTTCAGCTCCAATTTGTTTTATTTTACAAAGGGTAACAGGAGAAAATGCACCACAAAAGTTGTTGTACAATTTGTCCTGAGTACCCCGATACCCCACATGTGGGGGTAAACCACTGTTTGGGCACATGGCAGAGCTCGGAAGGGAAGGAGCGCCATTTGACTTTTCAATGCAAAATTGGCTGGAATTGAGATGGGACGCCATGTTGCTTTTGAAGAGCCACTAATGTGCCTAAACATTGAAACCCCCACAAGTGACACCATTTTGGAAAGTAGACCCTCTAAGGAACTTATCTAGATGTGTAGTGAGCACTTTGACTCACCAAATGCTTGACAGAAGTTTATAATGTAGAGCCGTAAAAATAAAATATAATATTTTTTCACAAAAATGAATTTTCGCCCCAATATTTTATTTTCCCAAAGGAACCAGAAGAAATTGTACCCCAAACGTTGTTGTGCAATTTGTCCTGAGTATGCTAATACCCCATATGTGGGGGTAAACCACTGTTTGGATGCATGGCAGAGCTCGGAAGTGTAGGAGCGCCGTTTGACTTTTCAATGCAAAATTTGCTGGAATTGAGATGGGACACCATGTTGCGTTGGAGAGCCCCTGATGTGCCTAAACATTGAAACCCCCCACAAGTGACACCATTTTGGCAAGTAGACCCCCTAAGGAACTTATCTAGATGTGTGGTGAGCACTTTGACCCACCAAGTGCTTCACAGAAGTTTATAATGTAGAGCCGTAAAAATAAAATATAATATTTTTTCACAAAAATGAAATTTTCGCCCCCAATTTTTTTTCCCCAAGGGTACCAGAAGAAATTGTACCACAAAAGTTGTTGTGCAATTTGTCCTGAGTACGCTGATACCCCATATGTGGGGGTAAACCACTGTTTGGGTGCATGGCAGAGCTCGGAAGGGAAGGAGCGCCATTTGACTTTTCAATGCAAAATTGGCTGGAATTAAGATGGGACGCCGTGCTGCATTTGGAGAGCCCCTGATGTGCCTAAACCCCCACAAGTGACACCATTTTGGAAAGTAGACCCCCTAAGGTTCTTATTTAGATGTGTTGTGAGAGCTTTAAACCCCCAAGTGTTTCACTACAGTTTATCACGCAGAGCCGTGAAAATAAAAATTCTTTTTTTTTTCCACAAAAATTATTTTTTAGCCCCTAGTTTTGTATTTTCCCAAGGGTAACAGGAGAAATTGGACCCCAAAGGTTGTTGTGCAATTTGTCCTGAGTACGCTGATACCCCATATGTGGGGGTAACCACCGTTTGGGCGCATGGCAGAGCTCTGAAGGGAAGGAGCGCCATTTGGAATGCAGACTTAGATGGATTGGTCTGCAGGCGTCACGTTGCATTTGCAGAGCCCCTGATGTACCTAAACAGTAGAAACCCCCAAGTGACCCCATATTTGAACGTAGACCCCCCAAGGAACTTATCTAGATGTATTGTGAGAACTTTGAACCCCCAAGTATTTCACTACAGTTTATAACGCAGAGCTGTGAAAATAAAAAATCATTTTTATCCTACAAAAATGTTATTTTTGCCCCCAAATTTTTATTTTCCCAAGGGTATCAAGAGAAATCGGACCTCAAAAGTTGTTGTCCAATTTGTCCTGAGTACGCTGATACCCCATATGTGGGGGGGAACCACTGTTTGGGCGCATGGCAGAGCTCGGAAGGGAAGGAGCGCCATTAGGAATGCAGACTTAGATGGATTGGTCTGCAGGCGTCATGTTGCATTTGCAGAGCCCCTGATGTACCTAAACAGTAGAAACCCCCCACAAGTGACCCCATATTGGAACCTAGACCCCCCAAGGAACTTATCCAGATGTGTTGTGAGAACTTTGAACCCCCCAAGTATTTCACTACAGTTTATAACGCAGAGCCGTGAAAATAAAAAATCATTTTTTTACTACAAAAATGTTTTTTAGCCCCCAAATTTTTATTTTCCCAAGGGTATCAAGAGAAATTGGACCCCAAAAGTTGTTGTCCAATTTGTCCTGAGTATGCTGATATGCCATATGTTGGGGTAAACCCCTGTTTGGGCGCACGGGAGAGCTCGGAAGGGAAGGAGAACTGTTTTACTTTTTCAACGCAGAATTGGCTGGAATTGAGATCAGACGCCATGTCGCGTTTGGAGAGCCCCTGATGTGCCTAAACAATGGAAACCCCCAATGCTAACTGAAACCCTAACCCAAACACAACCCTAATCCCAACCACACCCCTAACCCCAACCCTAACCACACCCTTAACCCTGACACACCCCTAACCCTAATCCCAACCGTAAATGTAATCCAAACCCTAACCCTAGCCCCAACCCTAATCCTAACCCTAATCCTAACCCTAGCCCTAACCCTAACCCTTGCCCTTACCCTAGCCCTAACCCTAATGGGAAAATGGAAATAAATACATTTTTTTTTTTTTTCATTTTTCCCTAACTAAGGGGGTGATGAAGGGGGGTTTGATTTACTTTTATAGTGGGTTTTTTAGCAGATTTTTATGATTGGCAGCTGTCACACACTAAAAGACGCTTTGTATTGCAAAAAATATTTTTTGTGTTACCACATTTTGAGAGCTATAATTTTTCCATATTTTGGTCCACAGAGTCATGTGAGGTCTTGTTTTTTGCGGGACCAGTTGACATTTTTATTGGTATCATTTTCGGGCACATGACATTTTTTGATCGCTTTTTATTCCGATTTTTGTGAGGCAGTATGAACAAAAACCAGCTATTCATGAATTTCTTTTTATACTGTTCTGCGTTTGGTAAAATGGATAAAGCAGTTTTATTCTTCAGGTCAGGACGATTACAGCAATACCTCATTTAGATTATTTTTTTATGTTTTGGCGCTTTTATACGATAAAAACTATTTTATAGAAAAAATAATTATAATTTTTGCATCGCTTTATTCTGAGGACTATAACTTTTTTATTGTTTCACTGATGATGCTGTATGGTGGCTCGTTTTTTGCGGGACAAGATGACGTTTTCAGTGGTACCATGGTTATTTATATATGTATTTTTGATTGCGTGCTATTCCACTTTTTGTTCGGCGGTATGATAATAAAGGGTTGTTTTTTTGCCTTTTTTTAAAAATTTTTTACGGTGTTCACTGAAGGGGTTAACTAGTGGGCCAGTTTTATAGGTCGGATCGTTACGGACACGGCGATACTAAATATGTGTACTTTTATTGTTTTTTTAATTTAGATAATGGAATGTATTTATTGGAACGATATATTTATATATTTTTTTAATTTATTTAGAATCATTTTTTTTAATTTTTTTTACACATGTAAATTTTTTTTTTTTTCTTTGCCCCAGGGGAAGGGGGCATCACATTATATTGACAGATCACTGATCTGACACTTTGCTGTGCACTGTGTCAGATCAGCGATCACACAGGCACAGCAGGGAGGCTTACCAGCGCTCGCTCTGAGCAGGCGCTGTTAAGCCACCTCCCTGCAGGACCCGGATGCAGCCCCGCAGCCATTTTAGATCCGGGCCTGCAGGGAGGAGGAGGTAAGAGACCCTCGGAGCAACGCGATCACATTGCGTTGCTCCAAGGGTCTCAGGGAAGCCCGCAGGGAGCCCCCTCCCTGCGCAATGCTTCCCTATACCGCTGGAACACTGCGATCATGTTTGATCGTAGTGTGCCGGGGGTTAATGTGCCGGGGGTGGTCCGTGACCGCTCCTGGCACATAGTGCCGGATGTCAGCTGCAATAGTCAGCTGACACCCGGCCGCGATCGGCCGCGCTCCCCCCGTGAGCGTGGCTGATCGCACTGGACGTACTATCCCGTCACTGGGAATTAAGTCCCAGGTCACCTTGACGGGATAGTACGTCCAATGGGATTAAGGGGTTAAATAAATGTTTCGCTTCTGCGCCAATACTTCACTCAGGCATTCATTGTAGAAGTTGACATGTCTGAAGTGGGGGTGGAGGTCATATTGTCGCAAGGCGCATCTCCAAGTAAATGGCTTCCGTGTGCATACTTTTCAAAGAAACTGTCATTTGCTGAGAAAAACTATGAAATTGGTAATAGGGAACTCTTAGCTTACAGTGGGCTTTTGAAGAGTGGCGATATTTTTTGGAGAGGGCAGTACATCCAGTCATGGTAATCACTGATCATACAAATCTTTTATATTTGGAATCTGCTAAGCGTCTGATACCTAGACAGGCAAGATGGTCATTATTCTTCACCAGATTCAACTTTTTTTGTGATGTATAGGTTGGGGAATAAGAACATTAACGATGATGCCTTATCTCGTTGTTTTCCTGAGGGTGGAGCTGTGAACAGGTCTCTATACTACAGAAAGGGGTAGTTATTGGAACTATAAGTTCTGATTTGGAGAAGGAAGTGGTAGAGGCTCAGAGGGACGTCCCTGTTGCCTGTTCATTAGGTAAGCTGTTAGTTCCTGTGAATCTCTGTCCTAAAATGTTTTTTGTGTAAGTCAAGTTTATTGAATTAGATAGGAATAAAAGTTCAGTTGTTATTAATAAACAATCATATACTGTAGCTTGTACAACAATATGCAGGTATTAATGACATCCTTTAATGTAGATTTATATTTAACATCTATTTACCCCAACCTCTTAGTCATTGATATAACATGTTTTGCAATTAAATCCATAAATAAAATCCTGAGATAACAATATCGACTCGACTCTACTGTGTATTTTGAATCAGATATCTATTGTTCAACTATTAGGTTACAGAAGAAGTGTAACTGAAGATTTATAGAATACTTCAAAAACTTTATAAGTTTTAATAAGTATGATCCCCTAACAACCTATCACTAGAAATGGCATGAGCTATAATTAAATGATAATTAAATGGGGATTTTTAAAAAAGGAATAAAAAGAAAATGAAGAAAAAAAAAGTGGGGGGGAATAAGAAAAAGATATGGAGTAGAATAGGCTAGAGATAGTTGATAAGGGTTTAGCAGGAGAAGATGGAGTAAAGATCTGTTTTTTCATTCAACACATCTTGTTTCTGTAGTTATTACTACTAGTCATGGTCTAAATTTTCACATTAGGGAGTATTAAAAAACATAAGTTAGTTTATTTCCGTTAGGCCATTTTATTTAACCAGACGGTCAGTTCCTCAGTCTCCCTAAATGCAATCCAAGGTGTCCATATATTGTAGATCTTGTCTGAATTTCCAGTGCTTTGACCTATCAATTGCTCCATTCTGAAAATATGATAAATTTCTCAAACGAAATCAGAGCGAGAAGGGAACTTTGTTTGTTTCCAGTAGCGGGGAATTAGATTTTGTGTGGCTGTTAAGAAATGTCTAAGCCTTTTTTAAATTTGGAGATGGGGATGTCACATAAAGATAGTAAGTCCAATTCCATTGTGGGCAAAATTTCATAGAGAGACAATTTATTATATAGGTCGAAAACAGCCGACCAGAAGTTTTTAGTAGGTGGACATCACCACCATATATGTGAATATGTGCCCTTTTCCTTCCAACACCTCCAACATATGTCTGGCGTTGTGGGGAACATATGGTGAATAGCGGATGGGCATCTGTACCACCGAATCAGCAGTTTGTAACTGCTTTCCTGGTATGTCGAGCATAATGAGGATCTGCAAGTGAAAAGGAGAATCCTGGATCGGTCCCCAGGCATCAACGGTTTATTAAGTTCGCTTTCCCACTTAGAAAAGAATAAAGGAGGATCATGCAAAGTCATTAGATTTTCTTGAAACATACAGTAGAGAAATTATGTGATCTAAAGTGCTCTCCCCCAGACACCCAATGTAATGATTATAGGGGATAACTCAGGAGACTCTTTGCGTGGAACAAGACAACTACAGGACACAGTTTTATAAGTGGTAAAGTCTATATTATCACACGGTGATTCAAACAGGTGCAGAGCAAAGCTCAAGTCCACAACACTTGGTGTAAATATAAAATGCAGCTTAACAGTCTATAAGAACTTTAGAGGAAAAACGCAATCAAGCAGAAAGTCTATGAAGCACAGTTGTACTTGAGGAAACTTGACACGAATAAGTCCTTGTTTAGTCCAAACACAGATAGATATGCTTATAAGGCAGTTCAAGCAATGTCTTAGCTCAACCAGGAAGGCCTGGGTGATAATCTCAGGTTTAAGCAGAGCAGCAACAGCTTACATGTCCAGCAAATGCAGATGAAAACAAACACAAGCAGCCAGATGGAGGATTACAGGAAACCGATGTATGCAGCAGAAACTCAGAGCTGAGTAGCAAGATCTCCACACAGGTTCACAGGAGCAGGTGCAGGTGCAAAGCCAGGAAGTCGCCAGGGTCAGGAGCTGGATGCAAGGCAGAATACTCTAGCACAGACTAAAGGCTGGGGTGGAGTAATATAGCAGGAAGACACAGTGCACATGAGACCAAAGATGCCATCTTGGAAAAGGGCAGTAATGCACAAAAGGTAATCAAAATGTTCAGAGTCCTGACATTACTCCCTCTGTAGAAGCGGCCTCAGGACGATCCTGGACCTGGTTTCTCAGGGAATCTTTGATGAAAACGAGAGATCTTCTGTTGGGCATTGATGTTTTCCACAGGTTCCCAAGAGTCTTCCTCAGGGGGATATCCCTGCCATCTTATAAGATATTGGAGCTGATTCCTGCAAATCCTGGAATCAATAATTTCCTCCACCACAAATTGTTCTTGCCCATCAATCACCACAGGCTGCAGAGGTGGCACAACACGTCCCTGGAAGGTATTAGGAGATACAGGCTTTAGTAAGGATACATGAAAAACTGGGTGTACCTTCATAGTCCTAGGCAGCTTCAGACGGCAGGCCACAGAGCTCACAATACCGTTGATCTTGAAAGGGCCAATAAATTTCTGTTCAAGTTTTTGTGAAGGAACGTTTAACTTCAGATTCTTAGTTGATAACCACACGGAATCTCCTACCTTGAACATGGGTGCAGGCTTACGGAATCTATCAGCCGATCTCTTATAACGTTCTTGAGCCGTGGTCAGGGATTCCTTCAGAACCTCCAGATTTTGCCTCATCTCAGTCAGCCTTTCCTCAACTGCTGGAACCGGAGAATTAATCGGAGACCTAGGTAAGATACATGGATGATAACCCAGATTGGCAAAGAAAGGAGTGAACTTAGTGGAGGCGCTCTGAGAATTGTATGAAAATTCGGCTAACGGCAGTAACTACAACCAATCATCTTGGAGATGGCTGACATAGCATCTTAGATATTGTTGCAACGTCTGGTTGGTACGCTCAGTCTGACCATTTGTCTGGGGATGGTAAGCGGAAGAGAGACAGACATTAATAGAGTGCAGAGCAAAACCCCTTCCAGAATCTTGAAGTGAACTGTACTCCACGGTCAGAAATGATCTCATCCGGGACCCCATGCAGCCGGAAGACATTCTGAATAACCAAGTTCACTGTATCCTTAGCTGAGGGGAGGCCGGTGCATGGAACAAAATGAGAGGCTTTAGTCAGGCGATCAACTACCACCATGATCGTATTCATGCGCCCGATGTAGGCAGCTCCACAATAAAGTCCATTGATATAGACCCCCAAGGGCGGGACAGAACAGGTAATGGTTGCAGGAGACCCGTAGGTGCCACACGAGGAGTCTTGTAACGAGCACATACCTCACAAGAGAGAACATAGTCCTTAGTATCCTTCAGGCAAGTTGGCCACCAGAAAAATCGGCTTAGGAACTCTTGTGTCTTCTGTACCCCCCTGTGACCAGCCAACTTGGAGTCATGTACCAACTTGAGGATCTGCAGCCGGCCGGCCTCAGGGACGTAGATACGTCGATCTCTGAACCACATGCCACCCTTAAAGACAAGATTAATATCAACAGGTGGGTTGGCCAGAAATACATCACCGTCATAAGCCTCCCTGCACTTCTTCCACAAGTCCTGATCATGGATAACTCCGATGAAATTGGCATCAGATAGAATGGTCTTGGACGGGGCTCCAGGTACGGAATCCGCAGCATGGATTCAGGATAAAGCATCAGCCTTCCCATTACGAGAACCTGGACGGTACGAGATAACAAAATTAAATTGATTTAAAAATAAATTCCAACGAGCCTGACGAGGAGAAAGACATCTAGCGGATCTGAGGAACTCTAAATTGCGATGGTCAGTAAGCACTACGATCTGTTGTGCAGCTCCTTGCAGATGATGCCTCCATTCCTTGAAAGCCGCAATAATAGCCAGTAATTCCTTGTCTCCCATGTCGTAATTCTTCTCTGCTGAGGTTAGTCTATGGGAAAAGAAAGCACAAGGATGTAGCAGACCCTTATCTCCAGTTCTTTGGGAGAGAATAGCCCCAAGGAAGGCATTATCAGAAGCGTCCACCTCCACAAGAAAGTGTTGGCTCTGGGTGTATCAACAGCGGTGCTGATGTGAAACAGGTCTTAAGCCGATCAAAAGCTTCTTGAGCCTGTGATGACCACTTAAAGGGCTTTTCCTTCTTTGTCAAGGAAGTAATGGGACGGACAATATCAGAAAAATTTTGAATAAAACGTCTGTAGAAATTTGCAAAACCAATAAAACGTTGGACCTCCTTAACGTTCTTGGGTACCGGCCAGTCAAGGATACCCTGAATCTTACCAGATTCCATGTTCAGTCCCTGGGGAGAGATGACATAACCTAAGAATTGTATCTCAGAACGATGGAACTCGCATTTCTCCGGCTTAATATACAGATGGTGCTCTTTCAGATGTCTTAAAACAGCTTTGACATGTTCTTCATGTTCCTGTAGAGAGTCAGAAAAGATTAGAATATCGTCCAAATAGATCACCACAAACTGGTCCAACAAATCTCTGAAAATGTCATTAGCAAGGTGTTGAAACATTGCAGGGGCATTACAAAGCCCGAAGGGCATCACGAGATATTCAAAGTGTCCATACCGGCATCGGAATGCTGTCTTCCACTCATCGCCTGGACGAATATGCACCAAATTATAAGCCCCACGAAGATCCAGTTTAGAGAACACCTTAGCATGGCGGACTCTTTCCAGTAATTCGGGTATCAGAGGCAAAGGGTAACGATTCCGTATGGTTACCTTATTGAGCTCTTGATAGTCCACACAGGGTCTCAGGGACCCATCCTTCTTCTTTACAAAAAATATAGGTGCCTCTGCTGGTGAGGAAGAAGGAACGTATGAAGCCTTTGGCCAGATTTTCATCAATATACTCATTTAAGGCTTGAAGCTCAGGTGCCGCAAAAGGATGTACGTTACCAAAAGGAATAGCTGCCCCAGGAAGCAACTCAATGGGACAGTCATAATGCCTGTGTGGAGGAAGCTGATCTGCATTCTTCTTGTCACAGATGTCAGAGAACTCTTTATATGCTGAAGGTAAAGTAAATACCTGTACCGGTGGTTCCGTAGCTGTGGACTCGGGGACAGCTTCAGTTAATGCTGAGTTGCTCCTTGTTGGAAAGATAATCTCCTTGGTCTCCCAGTTGATAGTTGGATTCTGAGAACGCAGCCAAGGGATGCCTAAAATCACAGGAAAATGAGAAGAAATTAACAAGAAAGAGAGTTGATCTTGATGATTAGACTCCAACAAAATCTCAAGGGGTGCGGTCTCCTGATCCACAGGCCCGGAGATTAAAGGAAACCCATCCACTGTTTCCATGGTAATTGGAGAGGCTCTTTGCTGAATTTCAATACCATGTTCCTTGGCAAATGCGATATCCATAAAATTGCCACCTGCACCAGAGTCAATCATAGCTGCACTGGAAATCCACTGTCCTGTACACAGTATCTTAATTGGGAGAGAACAGTAAGAGTTCTTTTCATTTAGCTCCTTGGCTGGTGAAGTCATAGAAAGTGAATGGAATACAGCGTTTAAAGGCAGGCTACATTCAGAGATGTCAGATTCATCATCATAGTTGTCATACTCCACTACTGCTGCTAGCACTTTGTTAGACCGCTTGGGACACATGGGACAGTTGATTAGAAAGTGGTCAGACTGGCCGCAGCAGAAACATAGACTTTCTCGAAGGCGATGCTCCCGGCGCTCATTACTCTTGCGCCTCTGAACAGAATCAATTTGCATGGGCATCTCCTCCACCTCCCGAGAGGTTTTACCTGCAGGCTCTTTGGAAGGAAGGGAAAAGTTAGAAATGCGGTTATATGCAGCAAACTTCTCCTGCCTACGCTCAGTAAGGCAAATGTCAATGCGCACACAATGCTGTATAAATGTTTCTAGCTCTTGTGGTGATTCAGAGCGAGCTAATTCATCTTTTACAACAGAGGTGTCAAACTGCATTCCTCGAGGGCCGCCAACAGGTCATGTTTTCAGGATTTCCTTAGCATTCCACAAGGTGCTGGAATCATTCTGTGCAGGTGATTAAATTATCACCTGTGCAATACAACGAAATCCTGAAAACATGACCTGTTGGCGGCCCTCGAGGAATGCAGTTTGACACCTCTGCTTTACAATGCTAGACAGACCCCTTTTAAAAATAAGCAATTGAGCATAACTATCCCAATTAGTATCTACCGCTAATCTCCAGAATTCAGTAGCATACTCAATAACAGAACGTTTAGCCTGGCGTAAAGACAATAAAGCAGATTCAGCGGTTGCACGGCGATTAGGGTCATCAAACATTTGTCATGTCGGACGCTGTTCAGACCAGGTCGTTCGACAGACAGCGGTAATTCCGCTTTTGACCACTATTTGCTCATTGGCGTCGGCTAGATTTATCTAGCTGTTCCAGGGTTAATTTACCTGATCCTCGGATTGGAAGCTTGGCCATGCCCATTGCCTTTAAATAGTTCTCCTGATCATTGGGCGTCACCGATTATAGCTTCTGTCTTGTGCGTTGTTATCTCGGTCTGGAGTGGAGAGCTGGTTGTTGGAGATTCGTTGCTGGTGGTGTATTTTCCTTTGTCTTATTTACTCCTTCCTATATTTGTATTTATTTTGCCCTGCACATTTATAGTGTATTCCTGAGTGACTGCGGCGTGGTGTATATTTTCCTTTATCCTTGTCTGTGCTAACTGTGGGTATTGGTGTATTACCAACACTGGGTGGTGGGCGGAGGTTTCAGCCTAGGGTTGAAACAGGAGACAGGGTGAGGTTCGAGGCCTGGACATGCACACCATCAGTGTAAACTCCAGGTAGAGGGTCAGTCAGGATTTCCCTAGTCTGAGGGAAATTGCAGGGGCCCGGGTTATTAGCTCTCGCTCTCCTAGTTTCCCCGTGACATTATAATCGGCCCCAAAAAAAAAAAAAAGAAAAAAAAAGGGGTTTCTTTTTTTTGTGTGTTTTGTCATGGATCCCATTACTTCCATAACCCGCCAGTTGAGGGCGCTGTTCCTACAGGTCACTGAGTTGAGGGGGGCAGTGCAGCAACAGGGACTAGCAGTATCTAATGTGCAAGCTGGAGCGACAGGAAGAGTTGCTGAGCCTAAATTTCCTTTGCCTGAAAAATTTGCTGGGGAACGCAGTAAATTTGTTTCTTTTCGAGAAGCTTGCAAACTATATTTCCACATGTACCCGATCTCCTCGGGTAATGAGGCTCAGCGTGTGGGCCTGGTGTTGTCATTGTTAAGCGGGGATCCCCAAGCATGGGCGTTTTCTTTGCCATCTGATTCTGCTGCATTTGACTCTGTGGAGAGTTTTTTTTCCTCTCTTGGAAAAACCTACGATGAACCTGACAGAATGGCTCTAGCAGAATCTAAGATACGCACTATTCGCCAGGGGGAGCGAGTTGCAGAGGATTACTGTTCTGAATTTCATCGCTGGGCGATCGATACACAATGGAATGATCCAGCATTGCGGAGTCAGTTTATACATAGGATTTCTGGAAGGGTTAAAAAAGCCCTTCTGATGTACGAGACTCCTACTTCTCTAGATTCCGCTATGAGTCTGGTTGTCCGCATTGATCGTCGTTTGCGTCAGGGGGAGCATGAGACACCGCCTATGGGAGAGAGTTTAGGTTCACGTGAGGTTGCTGCAGGTGAGCCCACGGAGTCTGTGCAAATCGCAGGGGTGTCACATGTGAAGCGTCGAACCCCTGAGCTCAGGAAGCAGGGAGCCTGTTTTTACTGTGGTAAAACTGGTCATTTTATTAACATCTGTCCTCTGCTGTCTAAGAAAAACGCAACGGCGGAAAACTTCTAAGCTCAGAGGGTGTGGAGGAGACCAATCTGAGCTTATGTATATCCTCCATGGTGGTTTCTCAATGCATGCTCCCGGCTAAGGTTATAATTGCTGGCAGTGAGCGGCCAATTACTGTTTTTGTGGATAGTGGTTCAGCCACAAATCTCATTGATGAGGAGTTTGCGCGCACAGCAGGTTTTAGGATTGAAAAACTGTCGCATCCTATCCGTGTGGTCACCATCAATGCTGCTCCTCTCTCTCAGGGGGAGATTACTGAATTTGTGGCTGAGGTGAAACTCCACATTGGAGTTCTACATTCTGAGCGGGTTACATGTAAGGTGCTCAGGAATCTTCCTGCTCAAGTGGTTTTGGGTTTTCCTTGGTTGTCTATGCACAACCCGGTAATTGACTGGAAAACTCAGGACATAATTCAGTGGAGCGAGTTCTGCCAGGAGAATTGCCTGGCCACATGTGTGGCTGCGGTGACTTCAAGCGTTCCGGAGTCACTTCTGGATTTTGTGGATGTGTTCTCTGAGAAGGGTTGCTCAGAGTTGCTGCCACATCGTCCCTATGACTGTTCTATCAGGTTTAAACCAGGGGCCAAATTGCCTAAAGCTAGGATGTTTAACATCTCCGGTCCGGAGAGACAAGCGTTAAAAGATTACATTGCTGAAAGCTTGAGCAAAGGGCACACCAGGCTGTCATCCTCGCCGGTGGCAGCAGGGTTCTTCTTCGTGAAGAAGAAAGATGGCGGATTACGCCCGTGTTTGGATTTCAGGGAGTTGAACCAGATTACGGTTCGTGATCCATACCCTATGCCACTGATACCAGATTTGTTCAACCAGGTGGAAGGTGCTAAGTGGTTTACCAAGCTTGACCTCAGGGGGGCGTACAACCTCATAAGAGTCCGTCAAGGTGATGAGTGGAATACGGCTTTTAATACCCCTGAGGGTCATTTTGAAAATTTGGTGATGCCTTTTGGGTTGACTAACGCACCTGCAGTGTTCCAACATTTCATCAATGATGTGTTCTCGCATGTTTTGGGGAAATTCGTTATCGTGTACCTAGATGACATCCTCATATATTCTTGCGACCGTGATGCTCATTTAAATCATGTCAGGCAGGTGTTACAGCTTCTCAGAGAGAATAAGCTGTATGCTAAACTTGAGAAATGTGTATTTTCTGTATTTTCTGTTCAAGAGTTGCCTTTCTTGGGTTATATTGTGTCTGCTTCTGGTTTTAAAATGGACGCCGCTAAGGTGCAATCGGTTCTGCATTGGGAACGTCCTGATAACCTGAAAGCACTTCAGCGGTTCCTTGGGTTTTCTAACTACTATAGGAAATTTATCAAGGATTTTTCCATCATTGCTAAACCGCTAACTGACATGACTAAAAAGGGTACCAATTTCTCCGTTTGGCCTGAGGCTGCTGTGTGCGCATTTGAAATTCTTAAGAACAGTTTTGTTTCAGCCCCCATTCTTGTGCAGCCAGACGTATCAAAACCCTTTGTTGTGGAAGTCGATGCGTCTGAGGTTGGTGTGGGGGAGGTACTATCTCAAGGCTCATCTTTGAGTGGTTTGCGTCCGTGCGCCTATTTCTCCAAGAAACTGTCGTCTGCCGAACGTAACTACGATATCGGCAACAGGGAGTTGTTGGCAATCAAGTTGGCCTTTGAGGAATGGCGACATTTCTTGGAGGGGTAGGTACATCAGGTTACTGTTATTACCGATCATAAGAATCTGCTGTATTTGGAGTCAGCCAAGCGTCTGTCCCCCAGGCAGGCTCGCTGGGCATTGTTTTTCACGCGGTTCAATTTTGTTGTCACTTACAGACTGGGGTCTAAAAACACTAAGGCGGATGCTCTGTACAGGTGTTTTCTGGGTGGTGAACCTCGGGAAGATCCAGTACCCATCCTCCAAAAGGGTGTTGTGGTTTTGGCTCTCACTACCGAGGTTGAGGCTGAGATTGCCGAGGCTCAGGAGGAGGTACCATCTGAGCTTCCCATCAACAAATCATTTGTACCGCTTCATCTCCGCTTAAAGGTTTTGGAGGAGCATCATGATGCTGTCCTGGCTGGCCACCCAGGGGTTAGAGGTACCTTGGAGTTGGTGTCACATCGGTTTTGGTGGCCCAAGATCCGACAGGACGTGGTCTCATACGTGTCAGCTTGTACCACGTGCGCTAGGGCTAAGACACCCCGCTCCCGTCCTGTTGGCACATTACTTCCTCTTGAAGTACCTAGTAAGCCATGGACGGAAATCTCCATGGATTTCATCACTGATTTGCCCTCATCAGCTGGGAACACGGTCATCTTGGTGATTGTTGATCGGTTTTCTAAAATGTCGCACTTTGTGTCTTTGCCTTCGTTGCCTAACGCTAAGGCTACTTTCACACTAGCGTTAACTGCATTCCGTCACAATGCGTGTGTTTGCAGGATGCGTTTTTTCGCCATTGATTAACATTAAGCGACGCATTGTGACGGATTGCCACACGTCGCACCCGTCGTGCGACGGATGCGTCGTGCAGTGGCGGACCGTCGGGAGCAAAAAAGGCTACATGTAACGTTTTTTGCTCACGACGGTCCGCTTTTTCCGACCGCGCATTCGCGGCCGGAACTCCGCCCCCACCTCCCCGCGCTTCTCCGCACCTCACAATGGGGCAGCGGATGCGCTGGAAAAATGCATCCGCTGTCCCCGTTGTGCGGCGGAGACAACGCTAGCGTCGGGAATGTCGGCCCGACGCTAGTGTGAAAGAAGCCTAAGACTCTGGCTCAGGTATTTGTGCAGGAGGAGGTCAGACTTCATGGGGTTCCGTCTGACATCGTGTCTGATAGGGGGTCTTCTTTTATGGTCACCGCTGTCATTAACCCAGTAGCGTACCGATTGGAGCTCCCTACGGTGTATAAGATACACAACGTGTTCCACAGGTCTCTTCTAAAGAAGGTGGTGGGTTCTGTGGACGCGGCGCCTATGCCACCTCCAGTCTTGGTGGATGGTAATTTGGAATTTGAAGTCTCCAAGGTGGTTGACTCTCGTGTAGTGCGTCGCACTTTACAGTACTTGGTACACTGGCGTGGTTATGGGCCTGAGGAGAGGTCCTGGGTACCAGCCTCGGATATTCATGCGGATCGGCTGGTCAGGTTTTTTCGTCGCCATCCAGACAAGCCGGGTCCTATAAGCCGTGAGGGTCCTGGGGTCCCTCGTAGAAGGCGGGGTACTGTCATGTCGGACGCTGTTCAGACCAGGTCGTTCGACAGACAGCGGTAATTCCGCTTTTGACCACTATTTGCTCATTGGCGTCGGCTAGATTTATCTAGCTGTTCCGGGGTTAATTTCCCTGATCCTTAGATTGGAAGCTGGGCCATGCCCATTGCCTTTAAATAGTTCTCCTGATCATTGGGCGTCGCCGATTATAGCTTCTGTCTTGTGCGTTGTTATCTCGGTCTGGAGTGGAGAGCTGGTTGTTGGAGATTCGTTGCTGGTGGTGTATTTTCTTTTGTCTTATTTACTCTTTTCTATATTTGTATTTATTTTGCCCTGCACATTTATAGTGTATTCCTGAGTGACTGCGGCATGGTGTATATTTTCCTTTATCCTTGTCTGTGCTAGCTGTGTGTATTGGTGTATTACCGACACTGGGTGGTGGGTGGAGGTTTCAGCCTAGGGTTGAAACAGGAGACAGGGTGAGGTTCGAGGCCTGGACATGCACACCATCAGTGTAAAGTCCAGGTAGAGGGCCAGTCAGGATTTCCCTAGTCTGAGGGAAATTGCAGGGGCCCGGGTTATTAGCTCTCGCTCACCTAGTTTCCCCGTGACAACATTAATGCCATAGCGGCCAAACAATCGTCCAAATTATTTAACCGTGGGTCACGAGACTCAATCATCGGATTCGCCCAGGTGAGCGCTCGTGCGGTCAGCAGCATTATTATCATCAAGTAAAAAGGCAGCACACTGCAGCGCTAAGACATGCAAACATGAAACATGAAAACTGAACTGCAATACTGCACTAGAAATATGAAAAATTAGAGCGTTTAGCGCATAAAAATGGCCAATTTTATGTGTACCTGATAGCCCCTTTACGGCATCTCTCGTATATCAGGTCCTACGCTTGCCTACCTCGCTGAGAATAAACGTCTCCATGTGAATGGGTACCTGTGAAAACCTCTTCCTAGACTCATATTCTCTCTCTCTGTGGAGGGGTACTGGACCTGCTGCGATTAAAACACCTGGGCTAGGAGGCGGAGTGCTCAGTCAGAAGGCAGCATTATTACACACAATACTTTGGATCTATCATTAGGAAAACGGTCAGCATGCACATCAAAATATAGCATACATTGATTCACAAAGCCACGAAATTTGTCGCGATCACCATTAAATCTGAATGGGGGCAACTTAGGTGGGCTAGCTGGTGGCGGTTGCCCAGAGGGTAACGTGGCTTGTGCCGCTACTTGTGTGCTTATGTCCTGAAAAGTCCATTCATACTGGGACTCCACACCAGCAAGTTTGTTTTCCTGGACTGCCATTCGGGTGCTTAAGTCCTGCAAAGTTTGTCCAAACACTTGTTGATTGTGTTCAAATCTTCCAAACTTCTTTTGCAGACCTTCCACATCTTTCTGCAGTGATCTAATTATGGAAAACACCTGCTCTAGTCTGCTTTCTGCAGTCATTGTTCCAGCAGTCTCCTCTTTTGAGGCTAGAGTATCCTGTAATGATTATAGGGGATAACTCAGGAGACTCTTTGCGTGGAACAAGACAACTACAGGACACAGTTTTATAAGTGGTAAAGACTATCACACGGTGATTCAAACAGGTGCAGAGCAAAGCTCAAGTCCACAACACTTGGTGTAAATATAAAATGCAGCTTAACAGTCTATAGGAACTTTAGAGGAAAATCGCAATCAAGCAGAAAGTCTATGAAGCACAGTTGTACTTGAGGAAACTTGACACAAATAAATCCTTGTTTAGTCCAAACACAGATAGATATGCTTATAAGGCAGTTCAAGCAATGTCTTAGCTCAACCAGGAAGGCCTGGGTAATAATCTCAGGTTTAAGCAGAGCAGCAACAGCTTACATGTCCAGCAAATGCAGATGGAAACAAACAAGCAGCCAGATGGAGGAGGATTACAGGAAACTGATGTATGCAGCAGAAACTCAGAGCTGAGTAGCAGGATCTCCACACAGGTTCACAGGAGCAGGTGCAGGTGCAAAGCCAGGGAGTCGCCAGGGTCAGGAGCTGGATGCAAGGCAGAATACTCTAGCACAGACTAAAGGCTGGGGTGGAGTTATATAGCAGGAAGACACAGTGCACATGAGACCAAAGACGCCATCTTGGAAAAGGGCAGTAATGCACAAAAGGTAATCAAAATGTTCAGAGTCCTGACACCCAAGTTCAAAAGAAGTGAGTGGCCTAAAAATGTTGGTTTTTTTTAGATATTGTGTTAATAAAACTTTTAAGTTGTTCATAAAAGAACCATGAGCCTACAGGGGGTTCGGTTCCCAAGAAGATTTTCTGTAAAGGTTTTATTCTAGAGTGATCAATCTAAATATATAATCGTCTAAAGGGCACTTCCGTCTGTTTGTCTGTCTGTCTTTCTGTCTGTCTGTCACGGAAATCCCGTGTCGCTGATCGGCCGCGACCAATCAGCGGCGGGCACATTCCAGCTGTGAATTTGCCCCTTCCTACTGTCAGTGTCCCCTCCATACTCCCCTCCAGTCAGCGCTCACACAGTCCATTAAAGCTGCTATTAACCCTGTGTGACCAACTTTTTACTATTGATGCTGCCTATGCAGCATCAATAGTAAAAAGATCTAATGTTAAAAAAAATAAAAAAAATAAAAAATCATTATATTCTCACCTTCCGTCGCCTTTCCCGCTGCTCCTCTCGACGCTTTGGTCCATGCATTGTGGTCTCGCGAGATGATGACGTAGCGGTCTTGCGAGACCGCTACGTCATCATCTCGCAAGACCGCAATGCATTCTTGGGACCGGAGCGTTGCGAGGAGCATCGGGCTGGATCCGAGGGCCGACGGAAGGTGAGTATATGACTATTTTTTATTTTAATTCTTTTTTTTAACAGGGATATGGTGCTCACATTGCTATATACTATGTGGGCTGTGTTAGATACCTATGTAACAACAGTCGCACTCAATAAGGAGAGTTCTTCTGAATTTTGTTAGTCAAAAAAACGTGGTTTCTTTATTGTGAACAAACACCAAAATAAAGGTATCACCGCAGTGTTTCAAGTTAACGTTTCGACCCACAGGGTCTTTCTCAAACCTTACTGAAACAGAAAACAAAGTATACAAGGTATCACAAAACATGAACAAGTAACATATAGTATTTACAAAATTAATATATAGTATTTACAAAATTAATATGTACAAATACAAGGTCCCTATCTATTTGAAATATGTGTTATGTCGCCATGAAGGTCGACAGGAAGACAGCATTGCAGGACCCAACAAGATACTTGAGGAGATACATTGGTGAGAAACATCAGGGTAGTCCTTGGACGTAGTCATGGAAATGAGGAAACAATGGAATATCTGTGCGGTACAAGCTGCAGAAGCGGGGCGTACTGCAGGAATAATATCATACAGAAACCAAGACTATGGTAAAATCAACCAGTATTCTAGATAAACAATAGAATATGAGTATAATGGTCAGGCAGGCAGAAATAGTATCGGACAAACATAATGCCATAATGCAATGATATAGGTGAGGGTCTGAGATACCCAGGTGGTGGATGCTGGTAGGGGCAAGAGAATGACAGAGGCAGGAAACTGAGGCAGAGGCGCCTCTTTTCCGGGTCCCACACACACCACCACCGCAGACGCCAGTCACTCTCTAGTTACAGGTAATTATATCCGCTGTTCTCTCCTTTCCCCTGCTTTGTACTCAGAGCCTCCATCATCATATTCACTACTGTGGCATTCTTTCCCATAGCCCCTAACGGGACTCCTGCACCTCTCCAGGGATATGTGCCCTCTGCTCGGTATCTACTATTATAAGGTCAGTTTCCTGCCTCAGTTTCCTGCCTCTGTCATTCTCTTGCCCCTACCAGCATCCACCACCTGGGTATCTCAGACCCTCACCTATATCATTGCATTATGGCATTATGTTTGTCCGATACTATTTCTGCCTGCCTGACCATTATACTCATATTCTATTGTTTATCTAGAATACTGGTTGATTTTACCATAGTCTTGGTTTCTGTATGATATTATTCCTGCAGTACGCCCCGCTTCTGCAGCTTGTACCGCACAGATATTCCATTGTTTCCTCATTTCCATGACTACGTCCAAGGACTACCCTGATGTTTCTCACCAATGTATCTCCTCAAGTATCTTGTTGGGTCCTGCAATGCTGTCTTCCTGTCGACCTTCATGGCGACATAACACATATTTCAAATAGATAGGGACCTTGTATTTGTACATATTAATTTTGTAAATACTATATATTAATTTTGTAAATACTATATGTTACTTGTTCATGTTTTGTGATACCTTGTATACTTTGTTTTCTGTTTCAGTAAGGTTTGAGAAAGACCCTGTGGGTCGAAACGTTACCTTGAAACACTGCGGTGATACCTTTATTTTGGTGTTTGTTCACAATAAAGAAACCACGTTTTTTTGACTAACAAAATTCAGAAGAACTCTCCTTATTGAGTGCGACTGTTGTTACATAGGATTATATTCTGGAGTATCCCTCCAAGTTCAGTCTGCACCAACACTAGCGAGAGTGCACGTCTTGTCCTGTACTACGATATCTTTAGTTGACGATTGCACCCGCTCCCTCGATGACGACCAACACCTTCGCTTTTGACGAGACGACAGCATCCAGGATACTATCAAGAATAACTACATCAGGTGATTTTCTCAAAACTCCTGCTCATGAAATACGGACTCGAGACTATGAAAGAGAACGGAAACGTTTGACTTCATATGATCTACACGCCACCACCCTGGCTGAATATCACAAACTCAGCAGAATACCACGAGGCCTGCGGTGCCACCTGAGACCCACCTTATTCTCAGATAAACCCGAATTCTGCGAGAAGTTCCAATCAATACTTAATAAGTGCTCCTTGGATATCATACTACTCACCATAGAGACCCTACAGACTGCCATCACTGAATCAGCACAGAAAATTACCTCCATTGAGGAACAACTTGGCTCAACCCTGTCCAGCACTGAGTGGCAAAACCTGAAAACCAGAACAGACAAAACCATTGAGGACCACCGTAAAGCTTTACAAGACAAGAAAAGACTTAAATTCCAGAGAGACTCTGACGACTATACACAAGACCGGGTATATAGATGGAAAGATTCCACCAATACGGGCTCCTGGCGACGAAACTACAGCTACAACCCAAGATTTACCGGCTCACACAGTACAGACAGCGACAGCTCAACAGGCACTTTTTCTCAGAACCGTTTTTTTCAGAAACGACCACCAACCAGAGCACGTGGCCGACATACAGGAGGAGACGCACAAGGAGGGCCGCCCGTAAACACCGCAGATCGGATGACGACCAGATCACAGGTAAACCCTCCACCTCCATTCTCAACATTTCCACATACACACTCAGCCCGTCTGAACTAGCTATCCTCCAACGGGGGCTTTCATTTTGCCCAACCCCCCCATGGGATAAATTTCAATTATCCCAAGACCTCGAACATTTCTACAGAAACATTCGCCTGAAGACGCACTTTGGGCATGAACAAGAGACTAGAGGGAACAGAGTCCTTCCACCCGGAGGGAACCCTGCTCCCGAGCTATCCATTACTGACCTGGGTCTACGGAACCCAAGCAATTTCTGTCCCCCACGCTCATTTAATGCCACAGAAGCCTTTATTGATTTAGTGCACAGGGACATTAATAGGGTTCTAGACCAACACCAAAAGGGCCTTTTGCCTACAAGCAACAACATCTCACCCATTGAGAAACAAGCAATTAAGTCCCTTCAGGAAAATAAACATATTGTTGTAAAACCCGCCGACAAGGGCGGTGCTATTGTCATCCAGAACCACACTGATTACGTTAAAGAAATCCGTCGCCAACTGTCTGACACTACCACGTATTTACCCATCCCTCATGATCCGGTACTTACAATTAGGTCTAGAATACAACAGATCTTATCTAAATACGTAGCTTTGAACACTATTGACTCTAAAACTGCCACCTTCTTGGTAAATCAAAATCCGGTCACCCCAGTCTTTTACACTCTGCCCAAAGTCCACAAGTCCTTAGTAAATCCCCCCGGCCGCCCAATAGTGGCCTCGACGGATTCCATTCTAGCTCCAATTTCTATCTTTCTGGAAAAGATACTTACACCACTAACTAAGAAAACTCAATCTTTTATTTTGGACACGGGCCATTTTCTCCATTCCATTAGCCAGATTACCAACATACCCTCTGATTGTATTCTGGCAACGTTCGATGTCAAGAGTTTATACACCTCTATAGACCACAACTTGGGTATCACCGCTGTCGCAGATCTCCTCCAATCATCCAACCTCAGCAATAACTCCACCCAACTATGCCTTGACCTTTTATCCATTGTTTTGAGGGAGAACTATTTCCTATTCGGGGATCAGTTTTACCTACAAACACGCGGGACCGCCATGGGCGCCAACGTGGCGCCCGCTTACGCCAATATTTATATGGATAACTTTGAGCAATCATATGTCTACACCAATACCCTTTTCCAACAAAACAGCAAATGTTGGCTACGCTTCATAGATGACATTTTTTGCCTATGGGGGGGGTCTTCTGAGGACCTTTTATCTTTCACTGAGGTACTCAATTCCATAAGGCCGGAATTACAATTTACTCTAAATTGGCATGTGACACAGATTTCATTTCTGGACACCTTGGTGATTAAAAATGACATGGGTACCCTTTCCACCGATATTTTCACAAAACCCACTGATACCAACAACTTACTCCACTATACCAGCTGTCACCCCTCCTCAACTAAAAACAGTTTACCTCGCTCTCAGTTCGCACGAATCAAGAGGATAGTATCCGACACTAATCTCATTTCTACCCGCCTAGATGAGATGGCCAATAAATTTAGAAACAGACAATATCCTCAGGAACTCCTCACTAAAGAGAAGGCTAGAGCCACTGTACCTCAATCAATATCACCTACTGCCCCTACCAAAGAAAGGGTTACATTCGTTCATACACATCATCCTATAATGCCAAAAATCTACACCATCATCCATAAACATTGGTCTATCTTGACCAAATCCTACCCCAGTGTTGAAGCCTTCCAGACCCCTGCACTCATGTGTAAACGACGCCCACAGAACATCAGAGATAGCCTAGTTAGAGCAGACATAGGGAGTTTCTCTAGGGTCCCTAAACAGACCTTTCTGGGCACAGAACGTCGTGGTACATTCCCGTGCCTCAACTGTGCATGTTGCTCCAACATCATCAAAGGGGAAAGAATCACCCACCCCCACACCGGTAGATACTACAGCATCAAAGGATTCTACACATGTGATACCAACTATGTTGTTTATCTCATAAAGTGCCCGTGTGGTTTACTTTATGTGGGTGAGACCACCCAGCATCTACGTGACAGAATTTCTAGTCACAAGTCCACCATACGCTGCAAAAAAACCTGGTTACCAGTTCCCCACCACTTCATCAGTGCGAACCACAGTGTCTCGCAACTGAGAGTGCAAGTGATTGAGCACGTTGAGAGGCCTCGAAGAGGGGGAGATCACATCAAGCGATTGAAGGAAAGAGAGGCCTACTGGATTTATACCCTTCAAACACTGGCTCCAAGAGGCCTTAACCGAGAACTGGACCTCACATTCAAGTAACCATACTTGTATTACTGTAATGGAATTTTGATTACTGTCATTGAATTTTGACTTTTATACCCATACAGGTGGTGGATAAACGATCCTTTTTTTTCCTTTCAACTAAACTTTACTTTATTTTTCCAGACACACTAGTCCTCTGCCTTCCCCGTAGGGTGAGTATGGTACATTGTGCAGTTATATTTTTTCCAAATTTTTCTAATTTTTTCCAATTTATTTTCATTTTTTACTTTTATTTCTTATTTTTATTTTTAATTTTATTTTAATTTTTCTATTATTTCTATTATTATTATTTTTATTTTTATTTTTATTTTTAGTTTTAGTTTTATTTTTTCCTTGATTTTTATTTATTTCCAATTTATTTTATTATTTCATTACTTCTTGATCATCCTTATTTTATCATTATTTTTATTAATTTTTATTTTTCATAATGTTCATCATTTTCTACTGCATTTTATTTTTAGCAGTATGTTGTTGCATTGTTTTCCCATTGTTTCAGCTCCCTCTAGCTTCATTATTTGATTATTATTTTTTTATTTCATCTTAATTTTTCATTTCATCTAATTTCCCATTTCATCCATTTTTTTACACACATTCTCCCTGTTGTATACAAGGTCATAGTTTCCTCTACATATAGTTCCTGCCCAATGTTTCAAGTCCTGCACACTAGGTCACATACAACGAGCCCCCAGCAGGCTCTTTTCCTGTTTCGTTACTATGTACCACCAGCGCTCCCAGCACATTATGCCTGAGACCTTTCGTTTCCCCTCATCATACCAAGCTATCTCTTCATGGGGAGTATGGCACTCTGTGTCCTCTTACACATCATTTTCACTTACAATCCATGTCTCACCGCTACTCTGCGCTCCTGCGCAGACGATTACCACCGTGATCCCCGCCCCTCGCCCTTTGTGCACACTGCGCATGCGCAACTTGGCTCATCGTCTCCAAGCGTTCCAGACCTCTCTCTGCGCACAGCACAGTGCGCCTGCGCACCCCATGCCCCGCACTTCCTGCCGCCCGGCACAAAAGGCGCCTCTTTTCCGGGTCCCACACACACCACCACCGCAGACGCCAGTCACTCTCTAGTTACAGGTAATTATATCCGCTGTTCTCTCCTTTCCCCTGCTTTGTACTCAGAGCCTCCATCATCATATTCACTACTGTGGCATTCTTTCCCATAGCCCCTAACGGGACTCCTGCACCTCTCCAGGGATATGTGCCCTCTGCTCGGTATCTACTATTATATGGTCAGTTTCCTGCCTCAGTTTCCTGCCTCTGTCATTCTCTTGCCCCTACCAGCATCCACCACCTGGGTATCTCAGACCCTCACCTATATCATTGCATTATGGCATTATGTTTGTCCGATACTATTTCTGCCTGCCTGACCATTATACTCATATTCTATTGTTTATCTAGAATACTGGTTGATTTTACCATAGTCTTGGTTTCTGTATGATATTATTCCTGCAGTACGCCCCGCTTCTGCAGCTTGTACCGCACAGATATTCCATTGTTTCCTCATTTCCATGACTACGTCCAAGGACTACCCTGATGTTTCTCACCAATGTATCTCCTCAAGTATCTTGTTGGGTCCTGCAATGCTGTTTTCCTGTCGACCTTCATGGCGACATAACACATATTTCAAATAGATAGGGACCTTGTATTTGTACATATTAATTTTGTAAATACTATATATTAATTTTGTAAATACTATATGTTACTTGTTCATGTTTTGTGATACCTTGTATACTTTGTTTTCTGTTTCAGTAAGGTTTGAGAAAGACCCTGTGGGTCGAAACGTTACCTTGAAACACTGCGGTGATACCTTTATTTTGGTGTTTGTTCACAATAAAGAAACCACGTTTTTTTGACTAACAAAATTCAGAAGAACTCTCCTTATTGAGTGCGACTGTTGTTACATAGGATTATATTCTGGAGTATCCCTCCAAGTTCAGTCTGCACCAACACTAGCGAGAGTGCACGTCTTGTCCTGTACTAGGCTGTGTTAGATACTGCATGAGCTGTGTTATATACTATGTCTCTGTGCTATATACTACATGGCTGTGGTATATTAAGTGGCTGGGCAATATACTACATCAATGTGCTCTATACTACGTGGCCTGTTATATACTGCATGGGCTGTGTTATATACTACGTGGCTGTGCTATATACTACGTGGCTGTTGAATATATTACGTGGTTGTGCAATATATTACGTGGCTGGGCAATATACTACATGGGCTGTGTTATATACTGCATGGGCTGTGTTATATAGTGCATGGGCTGTGTTATATACTACGTCTCTGTGCTATATACTATGTGGCTGTGGTATATATTATGTGGCTGGGCTATATACTACATCACTGCTCTATACTACGTGGCCTGTGTTATATTCTACGTGGCTGTTGAATATATTATGTGGTTGTGCAATATATTACGTGGCTGGGCAATATACTACATGGGCTGTGTTATATACTGCATGACCTGTTATATACTGCATGGGCTGTGTTATAAACTACGTCTCTGTGCTATATACTATGTGGCTGTGCTATATACTATGTGGCTGTGCAATATATTACGTGGCTCTGCAATATATTACGTGGCTGGGCAATATACTACGTGTCTGTGCTATATACTACGGGGGCTGTGCTATATACTACGTGGCTGGGCAATATACTACGTGGGCTGTGTTATATACTACGTGGGCTCTATGCTACTTGGCTGTGCTATATTTCTCTGCTGTATCTGTGCATCATGAATCGTGGTATGTGTTAAAGAGGGGGGCCCACTGAGACTCTTTCGCCCGGGACCCTCAAAAACCTGGAGCAGGCCCTGGCTAACTGATTGTTCGCGGCCAGGCGTGACCAATCAGCGACAGGCACAGTCCGGTCGCGAATTGGGGCAGAATTTGAACCACGCTTCGCTAACTGGTCACACCCGGCCGACCGAATCCTGTGTATAAATTGCATTATTCTGAAAACTTCATAAACTACATACATATTCTAGAATACCCGATGCGTTAGAATCGGGCCACCATCTAGTGTAATCATAAACAATCATCATCGGATGATTGTCTTTATGTTTGTGTAGGAAAATAGTTTTATTTATGCCTATAGGGAAAGCTGGGTTATCAAAGACTGGTGTTAAGGGGCCAGATATGGAAGATATATTCATTTTTCTGTTACCATGTTTAAGGAACAGAGCCAAATTTCTCGTAAAAAAGGGGAGAGCACCACCCTCTGACCTAAAATTTTAAGCGAACATCATGATTTGTTCTTGGCCGGGTATTCTGGCAGTAAAGCCACCACAGATCTCCTTACGCTGTGTTTTTGGTGGTTTGGGGTGCACCAGGATGTTCGGGAGTATGTAGCTTCCTGCAGTGTTTATGGGTGTTCTATGTCCAGTCATACTCGTCCGTCTGGGATTCTTCAAACATTGACAATTCCCAGTAGACCTTGGACTCATTTGCCGGTAGATTTCAGCACGGATCTACCCATATCTTCAGGTAGTACAGTAATATTGGGGGGACAGATTCAGAAAGATGTCTCATTTTATTACGCTACCTGCTTTACCTAATGCCAAGACCCTGGCTCAAATTTTAATCAAAGAAATGGTGTATGTACATGGGATTCCTACGGATATTGTTTCTGACTAGGGGGTGCAATTTATTTGTAAATTTTGGAAAGCATTTTGTGCTTCTTTGGTGTTTTCTCCAGCCTTTCATCCACAGTCTAATGGGCAAACTGAATGTGTAGACTAGAATCTTGAGACTTATCATAGGCTACGTTCACATTTGCGTTCAGCGCCGCGTCGGGCGCCGCAGCGTCGCCGCATGTGTCATGCGCCCCTATATTTAACATGGGGGCGCATGGACATGCGTCGCACTTGCGTTTTGCGCCGCATGCGTCACTGCGGCGCCCGCCTACCGGGCGCAGAGGATGCAGCAAGTTGCATTTTTGCTGCGTCCAAAATCAATGAAAAAAAGGACGCATGCGGCGCAAAACGCAGCGTTGTGCATGCGTTTTGCTGCGTTTTTGTTTGCGATGTGCGTTGCGGCGCCGACGCTGCGGCGCACAACGCAAATGTGAACGTAGCCTTAGGTGTTTTGTGTCTGAGAATTGGGAAGATTGGGCTACTTACTTACCTCTAGCTTAATTCACCATGAATAACCATTGTCATAAGTCTACTAGCAAGTCCCTGTTCTTTAGGGCATACGGTTTTCATCCTCAATTCTGCTTCTTCAGTAGGAATCATTCTTCAGTAGTGCCTGAGGAGGAATGGCTTTCTTTGTCTATTACATTACTGTGATAAGGTGTTCTGGATAATTTGAGGAGGATGGGGTCTAAATATAAGAGTGTGGCTGATCAGAGACGTTTGGTGGGTCCGGACCTGTGTGTTGGTGATTTGGTGTGGTCGTCCTTGAGGAACGTTAAGTGGAAGGTTCCTTCTTGGAAATTGGGACCCAGGTTCATCAGTACCTATAAAATTGTGGCAGTCGTCAATCCAGTAGTATTTCGCCTTGCTTTGCCACACACTTTTAGGATTCACAATGTGTTTCACCGGTCTCTACTCAAAAAATACATTGCGTCCTCGGGACCATCCCCACCACCACCTTCCTTTCCTGGTCATTGTTGATGGGAACTTGGAATTTCATATAGCTAAGATTATCAATTCTCGCTTGGTTCATCGATTTCTTCAGTATCTGGTACACTGGAAGGGTTATAGTCCTGAACAGAGAATATAGGTACCAGCATCCGATGTCCATCCGATGTCCATGTGGTCAGGTTGATACATTTTTTTCATAGGGAACACCTTGATAAACCTGGCCCTGAGGTTCCGGAGGTTCCTCTTAGAAGAGTGGGAGTGCAGCGCCCCAGAGTCCTGGTCGTTGCAGTAATGTCGCTCTGCCGCTAAGGGGGGTGATGTTACGTCTGATTGCACTAAAGGAGTTCACCTGATCAGGTAACACTCACATTACACTTCACACTCCGGCCACCAGGGGGAGTGGTTCTATCTAGTAGGCCACTCCTCACACTCTGGTAAAACTGGGGGTTGGCCAGGAAGACAGTGAGAAGTAACTGGGAAGAGCTAGTGAGAGGACCTGTCAGGGATGGGATCCTGGCAGACTCCTAAGAGCAGAACTAACCAGTGAACAACGGGAATACAGTAAAGAGGAATTAGGACCAGAAGGAGTCGTGCTGTTAGACCGAGGCAACATCCTTCTGAGGCGCAAACAGTCGGTGGCCGGAACGCCGAGCAAGTAAGAGACTCTAAGTACTACTGCAAACCACGGCCGGACAGCCAATTATAGGTTGGCTGTCTCACACAAATCACCTAAGCAGACAACGGAGGCAGCTGTGGGAGAGGGGCGACTCTAGGGTCCCGGAAGAACTCCAGGCCTACCCCGTCATACGGGTGCGTCCTACCATATCACCTGGGGGACGGAGAGAACGAACATCAGAGACAGACACAGCAGTTGTGAGGACTATCCCGGGGTGCTCAGCAGGGAAGAACTACAACACCCAGCGCTAGAAGGTAGACACTGATTCTCACCTGTAAAGGGAACTCCTGATGTGCCTTTGGACCGGCCGGTCTCTGACAGCCCTGTTGACAGCGCTCTGGACTGAGGACTCTAAAACCTTCAGTAAAGGGACTGCAACCTGGTGTCCTCGTTATTTACTGCACCGCACCACCACCACTATCCACATCTATTACTGTACGCCCCTCAGCAGGGTCACGGACCGGGTCTAGCCACCGTGACAACCCCAGAGCAGAGACTCAGAGGCCCGGTACCGGGTACCCCTCGGCCCTGCGGCAGTGGGGGCGCTACAATTTGGCGTCACGAACAGGATCTACTTAAGCCTGAAGAATCAGGTCATGTGTGCCTTGGAACTGTGATTTATTGTGCTTGGACTGTAACTTATTGCAAAGACTGTGCGTCGACAATTGCCGCCAAGAGTTCCCGCCACGATTCGCCATCGCAGTGTGCGGAGGGAGGAGCCACAGCTTCGTGGGCGGAACCGGCCAAAAGAAGCGCGGAACGAGAAAGCGCGGTAACGTGCCGATCCCGGAAGAGGAACCCCGATCTCCAGCAGGTTAGTGGAGGAAGGGCCAGCCATGTCCGAGTCGGGAGGAGCGGAGGAGGAGGCCGCAACCGGGGACGCAGGGGCACCTCCGGGCCCCACTGCGGGCGAAGCCACGGCCCTAATACAACCACCGGTTGCCGCAGAACCCGCTGCCCCCCTCAGCCAGTCGGACGCTGCCGCTAACACAAAAGCCATAATGCCCTTCTCTATGCTGTACCTGCCCGGAGCGGCCTGGCTCCCACGATATTCCGGGGAGTCGCATACATTCACTGACTTTAAAGAAGGAATCTGCAGCCTGATCGAGTTCTATCCCCTGACAGAGCCTCAGAAGGTTCATATGATAACCGGCCAACTCTTTGGGGCGGCTCTGAGAGAAATGAAGTCCTGGCCCGCCGCGGATAAGGAAACGGCACAGCAGGTGTTTGCAAAGCTTAAAGCCATCTTTGATACCCGCACTGCTACAGAGATTAAATTGACTTTCTATGGATGCAAACAGAGACCGCAGGATAGCTTACGGGACTATGCCCTTAATCTCCAGGAGGCGCTGCGGGCCATTAAGCAGAGTGACCCCGACAGCGTGCAAGATGAGGATAAACTCCTGAAAGAACGGTTCATTGAAGGGCTCCTGTGCAGCCACCAAAGGGGTCAACTGCACTTCCTGGCCATGCAAAATCCAGACTTGACTTTTGCGCAATTCAAGGATAAAGCTATCCAGGCATGGCAGGAGCGACAGCCTAGCCGTGCAGCACCTCCCAGGCGTCCCGCTCTCACATACCACCAGGAGGTGGCGTCGGATGCCCCAGTCACCGCCGAGGCCGAGAGCCAGAGTCTAGAGGACGACTCCCCTGCAGGACTCCGCCTCCAGATGCAAGAGCTAACCAAGAGCGTTGCTGCCCTGGCCCGGACGGTGCAGTCCCTACAGGAGGCCCCCAGGGAGAAGATCCAGCTGGCCTCCAGACCGGAGGATGTTCCTTGGATGCGACAGAGGAGGACCCCGCCGACCAGACGCCGGTCCAACGATCGCTTCCATGAGGATGGACGACCCATCTGCCGCCGCTGTCATCAGGTGGGCCACCTTGCAAGGTACTGTCCTTTAAACGAGCAACCCCTGGGGCAAAGGGCCAACCCCCAGGAGTAGGACGGTCAGGCCCACAGCATTGGAGAGCCAAATACATTGGAGGGCGACCAGTTCTTCCTGTAGTGGTTGACGGCATCCCCCTGAATGCTTTGCTGGACACCGGTTCTCAGGTGACGACTATGCCTTATGTACTCTATAAACGGTATTGGGAGGACACCGATATTACTCGTGGCCCCGATGACGATTTCACCATAATAGCCAGTAATGGTCAGCCATTGCCACAAGTGGGGTATAAAGAGGCCACTATCAAAGTGGGGCGGGTAGAATTGAAAGCCCAAGGGATTGTGATTGTTGATATTGACCGTCGAGAATGTAATCCCATGATGACTCTTGGTACTAATGTTATAGAAAATTGTCTTGCAGAAGTTATTGTTTTATTGCAACAGGTGGCAGAAACCGCTGGCCACAGTGAGCAACGTGCCCTGCAGAAGGAAATCAGAGCTCTGATGCAGAGACAGCAGGTAGAGCTGACTGGTGGTGAGATTGGTCGTGTCACTGTGAGTGATTCAAACCCCATCGCGATACCCCCCAGGAGTGAAATGTTAATATGGTGTCGGGCAGCCATAGGCCTCAGGGGAAAGGACTACCAGGCCTTGGTAGAACCCGTATATTCAGACAATAGGCCTACTATTCTGACAGCCCGGGGGGTGGTCGACGTTCGCCAGGGGAGAGTGCCCGTACGTGTCCTCAATTGTGGGGAGGAAGAGGTTCACCTCACCAAGTATGCCACGCTTGCCAAATTGTTCACTGTTAATAATAGTGTGATACAGACACCTGAACCCTTGGTCCCGTCAAACGTGGCGGAGGACAACGGTTCTGCAGAGCACTCGAAAGACTGGTGTCGGGAATTGCATGTGGGCACTGACTCTACCCCATCCCATCAAAAGCAGGGGGCCTACAGGGTGGTACACGAGTACGAGCAGGTATTCAGCAAACACCCCTTAGATTTTGGGCGGGTGAAAGGGATCCAACACCATATCCCCACGGGAGATCACCGACCCATAAAAGAGAGATATCGCCCTGTACCCCCAGCTCATTACCAGTGTGCCAAGGACATGTTGCGGGAAATGAAGGAGGCTGGGGTGGTGAGAGACAGCTGTAGCCCCTGGGCAGCTCCGTTAGTCCTTGTTATAAAGAAAGATGGTACAATGAGAATGTGTGTTGATTACAGGCAGTTGAATCGCATTACACATAAGGACGCATACCCACTGCCCAGGATAGAGGAGTCTCTGGCTGCCTTAAAATCTGCTAACTACTTCTCTACCTTAGATCTCACCAGTGGGTACTGGCAGGTTCCTGTAGCGGAGGCGGACAAAGAGAAGACGGCCTTCACGACACCAATGGGTCTCTGCGAATTCAATTACATGCCCTTCGGATTGTGCAATGCTCCCGGGACGTTCCAGAGGATGATGGAGTGCTGCCTGGGACACATGAACTTCGAAACCGTGCTGCTGTATTTGGATGATGTCATTGTCTTCTCTAAGACCTACGAAGACCATCTGAAGCACCTGGCCGAGGTGTTTGAAGCCCTGTCCAACTTTGGCTTAAAGGTGAAACCGTCCAAGTGTCATCTGCTAAAACCTAAAGTGCAGTACCTGGGCCATGTGGTGAGCGCTGAAGGAGTGGCCCCAGACCCCGACAAGGTCACGGTGATCAAGGACTGGCCAAAGCCCAGTGACCTTCACGAAGTCCGGCAGTTCCTCGGGCTGGTAGGCTATTACCGGAGGTTCATTAAGGACTTTACCAAGAAGGCCGCACCCTTGCAAAACCTGTTGGTGGGCCAACCAAAGAAGACCAAGGGGAGGAGCACCCCCTTTGATTGGAACGAGGAGCTGGAGGGATCCTTCACTTGTTTGAAGTCGGCACTGACGGGAGAAGAGGTACTGGCTTACCCCGAATACGACCAACCGTTTGTGCTGTACACAGATGCCAGCAATGTGGGATTAGGAGCCGTGCTGTCCCAGGTCCAGAAAGGCAAAGAAAGGGTGATCGCTTACGCCAGCAGGAAACTCCGTCCCACGGAAAGAAACCCTGACAACTACAGTTCCTTTAAGCTGGAGTTCCTTGCCATCGTCTGGGCAGTGACAGAGAGGTTCAAACACTACCTGGCCTCCGCGAAATTCACCGTCTTCACGGATAACAATCCGCTAACGCATCTGGATACCGCCAAACTCGGGGCCTTGGAACAGCGGTGGATGGCCCGGCTGTCCAACTACGATTTCACCATCAAGTACCGGGCAGGACGCAAGAATGCCAATGCCGATGCCTTGTCCCGAATGCCCAATTTGCCAGAAACGGGAGAAGACCCGGAGGCACTTGAAGAGGTGGAGCTGCCTGCATTCCATCGCCCCAAAGCCACTCAGAACTCTCATCATGTGAAGAACAGGCACAGGAACCAACCGGATGCCACGCTGAATCCCCTGCCCCATCACGGATGGGCGGAAACTCAGGATGGTGACCCCGCGGTCCGTCGGGTGAAAGAGCTCTTGACGCACGCAGGGTTGCATCCCGGCCCAGATGATCCACAGTAAACCCAACAGCTGTGGAAGGGGAGAAGCAAACTGTTTATCCATGATGGCAAGCTGTGCAGGAGGAGCATCGACCCACGTACTCATGAATTGGTGTGGCAGATAGTGGTGCCAAGGCGAGATGCGCCCATGGTTCTGGGAGCCTACCACGATGGAGCCGGACACTTCGGGTGGAGGAAGCTAGAGAGGCTACTCCGAGGGAGGTTCTATTGGATTGGCATGAAGAGAGCCATTGAGAAGTGGTGTCGGGAGTGCGGTCCATGTAGCCTGCGCAGGAAGGACCGTGGCAGCCAACGGGCTCCCCTGCAGGCTATCATCACCAAACGGCCGCTCGAACTGGTCGCGCTGGATCATGTGAAGTTGACACCTAGCCGGTCCGGCTATATCTACGCTCTTACCATCGTAGATCACTACTCCAGATTTCTGGTGGTTGTACCTGTCAAGGATCTAACGGCCAGGACTGCCGCCAAGGCCTTCCAGCAGTACTTTTGTAGGCCCCATGGCTACCCGGAGAAGGTACTGACTGATCAGGGACCAGCATTCGAAGCAGAAGTGTTCCAAGAGTTCTGCCAACTGTACGTGTGTAAGAAGATCCGAACCACGCCGTACCATCCTCAAACCAATGGGATGTGCGAAAAGATGAACCAGGTGGTGATCGACTTATTGAAGACCTTGCCCGTAGAGGAACGGAACCTGTGGCCGACAAAGTTGCCTGACTTGGTGGATATCTACAATCACATCCCAGTAAATTCCACCAACTGTACTCCAGCGTACCTAATGAGGGGAAGGCCTAGCCAGTTACCCGTTGATCTGGACATGGGGGTCCTAGTCCCCGAAGATACCTCGCCGGATGCAGATTGGGATGCAGAAAGGCAGCGAAGGTACCGCAAAGTACAGGAGTGCGTGGAAAGAAGTCTCGCCCAGGCTAGGCAAAAACAAGAAAGGGACTACAACCAGCACGCTCCTGCGATTCCCCTGTCACCTGGTGAGCAAGTACTTAAACGAAAGAGGAGACTACACAAGCTCGATGACCAATGGGAAGCAGAACCGTATACCATCCTGCCATCCGATTTCGACAACACGAAGGTCTGTCTCATCAGCAGGGACAGAGGGGAGACCTCGACAGCGGTATCCAGGGATCACCTTAAGGTCTGCCCCGATAAGTTGAGAGAGAGGGACACGGCCCCAGGAATCTCCCCGCTGGTGGAAAAGGAGAAGATGATCCATACCGTCCTAGGTGACTTTCCCCAGTCCTGGACTCAGATAAATCAGGCCATCGTGGTACCTGTTCTAACGTTTCAACAGCCGGACCCACCAGAAACAATGGTGGTACCAGATCATCCAGCCCCGCAACCTCAACAAGCCCTACCTGAAGATGCCATGCCAACCGTTGAACCGGCAAATCCTCCCTCTGCTATCAGTGAGCCTGCCGTGCCTACTGTTGCCAGCAGCAGCAGCCCTGAGAGCTTCAGCCTGCCAGTGCTACCCAGACTCACTGAAAGTGTAGCTAGAAGGCAATACACTACACCAGGGGTAGCAAGTATAGTGGGCCCTGTTAGGCCAGTAGCAACCCCTGTGCTGCGAAGGTCCACACGCAGCACTCAGAATCAAATTCCCCTCCGCTACAAAACTTAAAGATATTAATATGGGCTGCTATGTAGTTGAAAATGGTTGTGTGCATATCTTCTGTTACAGGTTTTAAAAATGGACAGCGGAGTAATGGACAGTGAATTGCTCCAAAAACTTCTAAAAGGGGACCCCTTTGTTTACCCGGGGTCCCCGCTGTTTCAACCACTGAACTGAGAGTCATAAACTGTGCATGACCTAACTTTTGCAACGTTCAAGAAGTCCTCACCTCCCATAAGGGGAAGCACTGTTATGTTTAATTGTTTATAACCTTTCAAATTGTTGTGTGTTTCCTGTTAACGTGTATTGTTGTTCTTGTTTTCCCAGTCCGGGAGTACTGGATTTAACCGGGGGGGAGTGCAGCGCCCCAGAGTCCTGGTCGTTGCAGTAATGTCGCTCTGCCGCTAATGGGGGTGATGTTACGTCTGATTGCACTAAAGGAGTTCACCTGATCAGGTAACACTCACATTACACTTCACACTCCGGCCACCAGGGGGAGTGGTTCTATCTAGTAGGCCACTCCTCACACTCTAGTAAAACTGGGGGTTGGACAGGAAGACAGTGAGAAGTAACTGGGAAGAGCTAGTGAGAGGACCTGTCAGGGATGGGATCCTGGCAGACTCCTAAGAGCAGAACTAACCAGTGAACAACGGGAATACAGTAAAGAGGAATTAGGACCAGAAGGAGTCGTGCTGTTAGACCGAGGCAACATCCTTCTGAGGCGCAAACAGTCGGTGGCCGGAACGCTGAGCAAGTAAGAGACTCTAAGTACTACTGCAAACCACGGCCGGACAGCCAATTATAGGTTGGCTGTCTCACACAAATCACCTAAGCAGACAACGGAGGCAGCTGTGGGAGAGGGGCGACTCTAGGGTCCCGGAAGAACTCCAGGCCTACCCCGTCATACGGGTGCGTCCTACCATATCACCTGGGGGACGGAGAGAACGAACATCAGAGACAGACACAGCAGTTGTGAGGACTATCCCGGGGTGCTCAGCAGGGAAGAACTACAACACCCAGCGCTAGAAGGTAGACACTGATTCTCACCTGTAAAGGGAACTCCTGATGTGCCTTTGGACCGGCCGGTCTCTGACAGCCCTGTTGACAGCGCTCTGGACTGAGGACTCTAAAACCTTCAGTAAAGAGGTAAAGAGACTGCAACCTGGTGTCCTCGTTATTTACTGCACCGCACCACCACCACTATCCACATCTATTACTGTACGCCCCTCAGCAGGGTCACGGACCGGGTCTAGCCACCGTGACAACCCCAGAGCAGAGACTCAGAGGCCCGGTACCGGGTACCCCTCGGCCCTGCGGCAGTGGGGGCGCTACAGGTACAGTCACGGGTATACCGTGACAGAGAAGGTCCAGAAGACTGCATTGTCTGGTTTCACGAACTCCAGCACTTATTAAAAGCACTTCACCATTGTATTAAATAGTGTAGGTTTTTTCCTAGCTAGCAGTGCAAGGGTTAATCAGTTCAGCTGATCTCATGGAGTTTTCCCATAGCCTCAGCTGTTCAGTGTTGGCTACTCCCCTCTGATATATATGTTTGCCTCTGGCACTTAGGAATTGCCAGAGTTAAGGCCCCGTCTCACTTAGCGACGCTAAAGCGATCCCGACAACGATACGACCTGTCAGGGATCGTTGCTGCGTCACTATGTGGTCGCTGGTGAGATGTCAAACAGTGAGATCTTCCCAACGATCACTGCTGCGATCTCACTGTTTGACATCTCACCAGCGACCTGTAGCGACCTGTACAACGATGTCACATGGGAGCTATTATGACGATTCAGTGTCTGAGTCTTCAACGAGGTTGTTGGTAAGGTGTCAAACACAGTGATGTGTGCTACCCAGCGGGACCTCAACGATCAAAAAAAGGTCCAGGCCATTCCGACACGACCAGCGATCTCACAGCAGGGGCCTGGTCGCTGCTACGTGTCACACATAGCGAGATCGCTACTGAGGTCGCTGTTGCGTCACAAAACTTGTGACTCAGCAGCGATCTTGCTAGCGATCTCGCTTAGTGAGACGGGGGCTTTAGTTCTTACTGCCTGGTTCTGGAATTTGGAGTCAGTGTTTGGAGATTGTTTCTTGGAGGTTTGTTTGCATATCCTCATCCTCTCCTATTTGGTTTCTCCTACCCTTTCTCCCACCTTTAAACTCCTGTATCCCACTTTGTTTGGTGTGTGTATTTTGTATGGGTGGTAGTTTAATGTATCTCTGTCCATCTTCCCTTATTTGTCTGGTTAGTATGTTCCTATACACTTCAGCTTCCCACTACCCTGGGTGGGGTAGGGGACACATCAGGATAGATATAGGAGCATAGACAGGAATAAGGACCTTGTCGTATTCACCTTTAGGACTAATCTGTGGGACAGGGATAAACTAGGGTGTCCCTAGTTCTAGGGACCTGGTTAGCGCCCAAAGTCCCAACATCATCGTGACCCATCACTTTCTTGGAGATCAGTTCTTGGCAGGCTTCTGGAATTTGGTAGGACTTTGAATTCACCCACAGATTTGGTTCCAGCAGAACCTTGTGTTCTATGACATCTGTACACCCCGGCAAATCTGAGAACAGGTCCCGGTTATCCTTTAGCAATTCCCGACATTGCTGTTTTTGAGCTTTTGACAGTTTCTCAGCTATTGTGATGCCTTCAATGTTCCCTTCTGGCTTAACCAGCAAATATGGAATTTCAACGGGGTCCCTGTCTGCCATGCGTTGATGGGTAGCGGCACAAGAGCGATTTCAAAAGTGAGAGGTGGATGCGGTAAACTGGCAGGTGAGACAGAAGTGGCAATACCTTAGGATTTCCGGGCCAATAGAACCTCCGCATGACCCATTCTTGAGTTTTGTCCACCCGCAAATGGCCATCCAAGAGATGTGAATAAGCCGTGTCCAACACCCTCTGTTTATAGGGTCCTGGTACTAGCAATTGTTCCACTATCGCCTCCCTCACCCTAGTAACCCGGTACAATAAGTCCCTACTCAACATGAAATAAGGAAACCTGGTGATAGTCTCCGGCTCCTGTGCTATGCCGTTTATAACGGTTATCTTGTTGAATGCTTCTTTTAAAGTTAGGTCCCTATATTATGCGGACCCCAAATTTTCTTCAGTCACTATCCACTATTTCAGGAATGTCAGCTTCCAGGGATACTACCTCCTCATCTCCTCCTATAACACAGAAGCACAGAAGGGAATGCTGTCAGGCTCTGGGATGGGTGAGATTTCTCTAGGACCAACCCGTCTCTTGCCAGAGTAATCGAGGTCTCCGTTCCTCCCCAAGTCCCAAAACAACTCAAGTCCCGGCCTTTAATAATTGGGTGCAATAAATCTTGGACCACGCTGACCTCATGGGACTCCATACCTCGGGCCATCTCATTGACCATTTTGGCTACCAGATAGTCTTTAGCATCCTCTGTGAATGCAGTGGACGCCAACCTTCTTCCCAGGTATCAATTGGATAGGCAGTGTGGCCCTCACCAAACTCCCTTAGTCTAGTAGTCCAGTAATTTGCAGACCATTCACTTTTACAGGACAAGCTTGGGGCCCCTCGCCGGGTGGAGTCCACCGTACAGGCCAGATGTGCGTAGAATGAACACTGGTGTCTCATGCTACAGTCCATTTGATCGGTGGTCATGGGGCAATACGCAGCTATATGATCCGGGCCATGACATCTCCAGCAAATTACATCCCCCTGATGAAACCCTCAGAATGACCTCCGTTGCCCCCTTGGACTTTGGACACTTCACCCCTTTTTAGCTTAAGCCCTCCACACCCCCAGATGAGACCCCCAGTATGGAGTAGGTTGCCTTCGACCAGTCCGAGCAAGTCATTGGTGTTCCGGCGATCTCCCTGGGCCACCCAAGTCTGCATCGAGCTAGGACGGGAGTGCATGAACCAGTCCATTACAACTCACTTTACCATCTGCGCTATGGTAGAGGACTCTGGCTGCAACCACTTTTGGATGAGGTTCAGCAGATCAAACATTTGGGAGCGAGGAGGTTTGTCACGGTGATATGCCCAGTGGTGGACCCGTTGTGCCAATGTTTCCATTTTCAATTTCACATATTCTTTGGAATCCTGTAAAGCTAAATCATAGCAGGCCTTTTGTGGCTACCCACGTTAAGTATGATGCCAGGACTTCCGCCCACTGCTCTGGCAGGAATTTCTCCCTTTCGGCGACCCTTTCAAAATGGTTAAAAAAGCCTCTAAGTCGTCATCCGAGATCATTTTCTACAAGTCTCTCCTCACCGGCTTCCAGATGGAAAAATCATCAGCTGACCCCGAAGTCAGATCTGCTGTCATGCCACAAACCACCTCTCGAAGTAGTTCAATCTACTGTTGCCGGTGTCTGGTTTTGTTGCTACTGCTTTTGCTGGATCTGTTGCTGATGCTGCTGCTGTTGCTGCTGCTGAAGCTTTTTCATAAAGTTTATTTGACTCCTATTGTGCCAGCTGTTGTTGCTGCTGTAGCTGTTGTATAAGCTGCTTACTTGTCACCTGTTGAACTTGAACCAGGTGTTTAATCATGTCCTCCATGCTGTCTGATGTTGTTCTCTGGCTTCTAGCTGTCTTCATCCATGACATGCAGTACTTCTGTAGCAGTCACATGTGTTCCCTGGGAACATGCCTGGACTTCTAACACCACTTGTAACAATGCTACTTCCTTGGCAGCAACTGAGGTATGACAGGAACCAATTCTATTTAAAGTCCAGTGTCCCTGGGTTACCGCGACAGAGAGGAGCAGATGACTGCAGGGTCTGATATCTCCTACTCCTGCTCTGAAAAGAAATGGTGTAAATTTATTTTGGCAGTACAGGGGTTAGTCAGCCATGGTGAGAGCTCGGGGGGCTAGGGCTCTCAGCTGAGCAGTTAGCCAGTCCTATCCCCGATATAATCTGGTCCTGACTGACACACATGGTCAGAGCTAGCTTTTGTTGCATGTTTGGGAAGATAGAAGTTGGTGGTTATATGAGAAGGCATTTGATGAGTGTATCAGTGACTGTTGATGGGTTTAGTAAGTGTGATAATTCCCTTTTCTTCTCCTAGTTTTTTTTCCCCATCCTCCACTCCCCGATGCATTCCTCTGTTATATGTGAGTGTATGTTTGTATGCCTGGAATTTTCCGTTTCCCCTGTTCATGTTACCTTGTTTGCCTGGTTGGTGTACTACAGTATACAACTAATCCCCTCTTCCCTGGTTGGGGGAAGAGTACAGACAGAGGTCAGATTCAGGAGATAAGGCAAGGTACCTGCATCTTCACCTACAGAAATAACCCGGGGAATAGGGTGAGCTAGGGTGCCCCCTAGCATTAGGACAGGGAAGGAGCCCCGGGTAACCCGACAACAAAGTCGTGACATTCGGCAGTTTTTTTTCACTCCATGCATAAACCACATCACAGGAAACTCAAATACAGCCTTTGTCAAGGATAAAGTAAAACATAAAGCAACAAGTCCATACAATGGTGCTGGTTAGCCTGCCTGACTTAAAGTCCAGTTTCTTAGTCCTTTAGCAAATGCACTTAATCCAGGAGACCTGCACACCTCCATACCCTCTAAGATATGTGAGACAAACAGGTCTCATTTTACAAAATGAACCACACCCAACGGTGGAGATATGGTGACCAGCAATTCAGCTGCTCATAATCAACCCGTCATGACCCCTTTTCGTCCTATATGTACTAAAGCATTACTCCAGGTTTATCTCCCATCCACTATGTGTCTAACATCCACTTCACAATATATATATATATATATATATATATATATATATATATATATATACAGTACACATATATATATATATATATATATACACACATACATGTATGTGGCAACTCCGCCCATCCATATGAGATGTGTATATAAATCTGTGTTACTGCCTGTACATACAATGCGTTTCGACTTCATCCACCCTTCATCAGTTATTTTTATTCATGTTTTAAATAAAGCTGCATACAATTAATGGTGGTTGTCTTTTGGGAGTGCCAGGTCACCTAGACACCTCACCTCTTCTATTCATTGGCTGCCAGGCCCTAACTTGGAGCAGTCACCTGCGACCGATTAGGATGGCTGCACCTGACTGCAATACCTTGTAGTCATTGTACACTATGAAGTTGAGTCCTGTGTTGCACAACCTTTACAGGTGAGAGTTTATTTCTTTCACCACACATATAATTTCATCTAATAATATGCTCAGTTAGCGCTGTCCTTCTCTTCTTATTCTTAGAAATCTTCCTCCCCTTTATTCCATTTTTGGCGTTTGGGCAAAGCAAGGATGGGTGGTGGGAATGATTTCACGTGGCAGTCAGAGTTTGTCTTTTAGATTGGTACTAAGGGCTTGGCATAGTTACAGGCTTCCACCAATGCTGAGCCAAGGACGCACAGTTATATCATCTAGATAATCTCTTACAAGTGTGCCGGATAGCTTGGGACCCATGTTTGGTAGCCCCTACTCTACTGTATCTTGGGTGCTCTGATTAGTAGCTGACATTGAACCCAAGTAACCTGAGAACAGGTGATGAGTAGCAATGGCAGGGTTTGTTTGCAGAAGTACAAGCAGCTTCTCTGTATCCAGGTACAAAGTCAAGACTGGAGGGTGTGTGCCCTGCCAGTGTCACCTGGAACAGTCACATCCAGCCATACACCAGGTGGTCATGCTGTTGGTGTCTGGAAGAACATGTCTTCCAAGCTAATTAGGAAATGAGTGCACGACTATGATGTCCAGGCACAGGGCAGTTATACTAGCGTTGTATGGTTGAAGGACTTATTTACAGAAGGCACATTGCATTCAATAGACCTTGTGTAATGATTTCATTTCTCCAGCAGCATTACCATCTACCAGTCCCCCCATATACAGTCACTACTTGACTGTGGGTTTGGTGCCCCCCAGATCTCTCTGATGCTGAATGTGTATCTGTGGTTTGGCAGCAGTAACACAATAGACCATTGTAGATGTGACCATACAAGATTTCTCCGCTCTCTGAAGATCCCGGCTATAGAAGATGACATTAGAGACAAGTGCTGCTCCCCCTCCGTGCAGCTGATAGAAAGAATGGAGCCGCTGAGCTCTTTTCTGTTCTCGTAAAGATTCCTGCAGGGCTGAGGTTGTACAGGTTGCTCCGAGACTTGTGCACACAATGGCACGCTATGCTGGCGACCTGGCCATGTGCTGTGCTGCACGTCCCTCAAATCATAAAGAGAGTGGAGGAATGGCTCAAATAGCAACTTATCACAGTATTTTCAGAATTGCTCTGATAATCCAGCACCGAGGGACATGTCCACAATTTAGTGCCAACGGTGATGCCAGGTGCAGTGTTACTTTATGCAAGGGCTCCACACACCTCACCAGCCTCAGCCACACTTGCCCATTGCATACCTTGGCATTGTCCCATTAAGCCTAATTGGGCATTATGCACCTAGCCAGCCTGGTATTATACCCACCTGGTTATCTTTATGACAAAGGTAGCTATTCTAGTAACCTAGTAACACAGTTAGCAAGGCCAAAAAAGACATTTGTCCATCCAGTTCAGCCTATATTCCGTCATAATAAATCCCCAGAACTACGGCCTTCTAAAGATCCTAATAACTGTAAGACACAATATTGTTAGGCTCCAGGAAGACCTCCAGGCCTCTCTTGAACCCCTCAGCTGCTGTCACCACCCTAACAGTAAAGAATCCTCTTCTAGGTTGGTGGAGAAACCTTTTCTCCTCCAGACACAGAGAATGCCTCCTTGTGACCGGCACCTTCCTTGGTATTGGTACACCATCTGGCTGTGGCCAAAAAGCCTTCGCTCACGGCTTGTCAATGGCTAACACTCCTAAGTGCCCTGGTCATTGGCCAACCTGCAGTAGTATCAATGAGCACATCATTTTACATGCACCCTACATGTGCCTCATGTGCCATAGGTTGCTGACACCTCATAGAGTGGATTTAGGAGCAGACACAGGTTGAAGAGGCACCTGAGCGAGAACAGGATAAGGGCCCATCGTAGTCCAATAGCCCTCCAAATGCACAATTCCACCTGCTTTGGAAATGGTAGTGGCCCCCTTACCTCCTCGGCCCCTGGGGGCTGCACAGCTTGCACCAATAGCATACCTGCCCCTGGTGGAGATGAATTGATATCTATGAAGAAAAAACACAAAACTTGGTCCAGAAAGACCTGAAATGGACTAGAAGGAGCAGTTAATGCAGAAAGCTGGTGAGATCCCGGGTTATCAAGCTGAAGGACCTCATGGGCAGATGGGAGTACACGTCCCTTGGCTTTGGCTCTCATCAGATGTGGGGTTCTCCTTACTATGGCCTCCCTCAGCAGGCGCCTGGGCCTCTAAGATTCAGTGCTATAGAAAAGACGAGAATCACCAGGACGGACCCCTTCCCCTGCAGTGATATGAGGTCTTCATCATGGTGGTCTTCATACTCCCACTCCCCTGTGGGCCGATCATAAGAGCTCAGGAAGGATGAGTCTCTCACTAGTGGGGAGAAAGCCCTGGCAAGCTGAGATGTACAGACCAGCACGGCATCCTGGCCATGACGGGGAGAACATGGGCAGTTGTGCAGTGACCCCCCAGACAATATTTCAGCTGGTGACACGCCATGGTTCTCCTGACCTTGCATAGTGTTGTAGCCCACCCAGGCTCCTCGCCCAAGGTAGAATAGGAGGGGCAACCAGTGGGAGCCTTTAGGCCTGGAGGACCTATCTTGTAGATTCAATGGGATGGCCATGAGTAAGTGTACAGCTGGTGTAAGTGGCATGGCGATAGCGGCATCACCTCTGTGGACAATGTGTCGGGCACACAGGGGGTGGGGGTGTTATTCTCTCCGTGCCATCACTGAGGTGCGGCCATCCTGTGCCCCCGACATCTCACTATGGCCGCCGCCAGCTACAGGATTCTCCGATATTAAACCTGCTTTCTCATCACAAATCCTGGTTGTTCCCACTGACGCTTTGCATCTGCTCGCTGACTGCTCCGTCCTGTTCCCTAGCAACCAGCTCCATCTCCTTAGCAACTGCATCATTTGATGGAGTGCTACGCATTAGCTAATAAAATATGAATTCCCCCCAAATCGTGCCCCCTGTGCGGACGCCGCAGTCCTGACCCAGTTCTCTGCAGATAAGAGGCGACATGACACACGGACACCACAGATGTAGCAGATGTAGTTAGACGGCTGCGGACGGTGCCAGCTCGCTCGGTGCGCCTACGGTCGTTATTACGGAGGGCATCCTGGCCCGCGCCATGCTTCAGGGCAGGGATTCACAGTGTTACATGGTAGCTCTAAAACAGCCTAGAGAACGGCACAAAAAGGGTAAAATGTACCACACATGCAAATACACACCGGCCAGGTCGCGACATGTCGCCTGGTGCTGAGATGTGGTAGCAGGAGCGACCCCGATGGTAGTTCTGGCATGAGGCGCACATTGTCCCCATGTCTGGCGCCCTCTGACGGTGGATCGCGGTATCGTTATGGAAGCGCTAGTTGGGCAGTTACCTCTGGAATCACGTGGTAACAGGTGGCCGGTGGCACGTAGCGCAGGTGTTTGGGTCATATGGGTAGCTACGGTTGCCATGGAGGCGGCGTTGCGGGGAGACGGCAGGTATAAGAGGGCGGAGCGGGGGCGGGGCTGTCACTCAGGTGTCGGCGGGGATGATGGAGTCGGTCCCGCGGTCGCTGCTCGCCCTGTCCGTGCTGTGTGTGCTCGGCGCCGTGCTGCTGGCCAGTGCCGGGAGTCTGCTCCTCAGCGCCCGCCTGCTGCCTGAGCTGCCCCGCTCCGCCGCCTCCAGCTCCCCCGCCAGGAGCCCCGTGCTGCTCTGCCTGGCGCTGCTGCTGCTGCTCCCGCTCGGGCTCTGGGGGTGGCGGCTGCTGAGCCGCCCGCTGGAGGTGCTGCGGGGCCCGGACGATGTGGGCTACATCCCGGAGCGGGGCAGGAGCCGGGGGCAGACCGCCAACATGGTCCGGAGGAGGCGGAAGAAGGGCGACCTGCCCCCGGTCTACCCCAACGGCTGGTACCATGTCCTGGACTCCCCGCTGCTGCTGCCTGGAGCCGTGCACAACCTCACCGTGTGCGGTAAGAGCGCTGCTGCCGGTCACTGGATGGACGAGTGTCCGTGTGGACGGGCCTGACACGCTGGCTGTTCCCAGGAGGAGGACTACAAGTCCCAGCAGCTAGTGATGTGGTGGAGGGTTGCCTGCAGAGGTTCTGGTGATACTGGGAGTGATGTGGAGGGTCCAGATCTAGCAGAGCTGCCCCGGGCTGGGGTGTCCTGGAAGTAGCCGGGCCGGCAGAGGGGCAGAGCTTGGCTGTAGATCTAAGGCTACGTTCACATTAGCGTTGTGCGACGCAGCGTCATGGGAAATGCGTCGCACTTGCGTTTTGTGAGCATGCGTCCCTGCGGCGCACGCGTCCGGGCGCACAGGACGCAGCAAGCTGCATTTTTGGTGCGTCCAAAATCAAGCAAAAAAAGGACGCATGCGTCACAAAACGCTGCGTTGTGCGTTGCGTCGCCGATGCTGCGGCGCACAACGCAAATGTGAACGTAGCCTTAGGCTCACGGACCCAACAAGTCATGTTTTCAGGATTTCCTTAGTATTGCACAAGTGATGGAAGTATCAGGAGTTCTCTCACTTCTGCAGCACTATGGAAATCCTGAGTACATGACCTGTTGGGGTCCGTGAGGACTGGAGTTTGGCAAATACAGGGTTAATGGTAACTCACCGATGTAGCCGAGTGGGGTCTGTCATCTGGTTTCCCACTGTGCTACTGGTGAACCTGTTGCCCTGTGACCGGGGTGACCTGTCTGCCATCAGCGTACAATGCCTGGCGGAGCCGTCCTGTGTGGGGCAGGTGCCATCACCCTGCTGTGGTCCATGCTGACAGTGCTGGTGGTGATAAATCCACTCTCGTTACCTTTGTCCCGCACTCAGTAATTCCGGTAGAACCAGTTTCCCCCAGTCAGGAATGTGGGGTCGGAGCAGTTTGTGTTTTGTGCCATTTAGAAGTTGATTCTAGTTCATTCTGCAGAAAGTTCTCAGCGCCAGTGCAGGTTAATGGAAGAAGTTGTGGTTTGGTCACTAGTGCGTCTCGGAGCATAATCTTTCTAATATACCTTTTTGCTCTGGGTGACGGTGTATTTACTTGTCGTCATGAGACCGGAGGACTGCTGTTGGGCTATGTCCCTACTATATCCCCCTACTATACCCATCTCGTGTTTGTTGTTTGTGTACACACACACTTCAGTATATGTATGTGAGCTGTTTAATAATAAAATAACTATCTTCTATATCATTATTGGTATGGCTGTAACCCCACGTTATTGTGGCACATTACTCCACTCTTTTCGTAGGATCACATTATGCGAGTTGGTGCTTTCTTTAGTCCTTGACAAATCAATTTTTGTCTGGACCATGTATGTTTAGATCAGATATGTCAGTAATTGTCCATTATTTTCTAATACACCTTGTGTACCACCCTAAAGATCCCTGCTGGCTGTCAGTGAATGGCAAAATGGTTTATAAATAAAATCCACCCCTATTCTGTCCAATTGCCTTGGTTGCAGGCTGGCTATATGAGGGCTCTGGTACCCCCGAATCTATGGGAATAACACATCAAGGGAGGAAATGATTACCATTGCTCATCACTGGTGTCATTTTTGGAGTTTTTAACCCAGCACCATGCTTTATGGCTTGTGCCATGCCATTTGCAGGCTGCCCTCCCTTTGCACTGTAATGTCCTTTATACAATGTCAGTGTCTGCAGTAATGTCACTTGTGCATCCCAAGTGCACCTGGACATGGCACAGTTGTATAAATGCCATCTGTTAAGGGTGTGAGATGACATTTAAGGGGCACAGGTGTTTTCTTTCACTCCTGGTGTTGAGTTATATTGTCCACATCCTACATGATACAAAGCTTGTGCATATGCCAGATAGTGTAGTAGATGATGGAGGGAGACTAGTGTACATGTGCTGTGATGGTTGGCATGATGCGTGATTGAGGGAGGCTGGTGAGCAGGTGCCACAATGGATGGTGTGACTGAGGGAGGCTGGTGAGCAGGTGCCACAATGGATGGTGTGACTGAGGGAGGCTGGTGAGCAGGTGCCACAATGGATGGTGTGACTGAGGGAGGCCAGTGAGCGGGTGCCACAATGGATGGTGTGACTGATGGAGGCCAGTGAGCAGGTGCCACAATGGATGGTGTGACTGAGGGAGGCTGGTGAGCAGGTGATACAATAGATGGTGTGACTGAGGGACCCTGGTGAGCAGGTGCCACAATGGATGGTGAGGTTGATATATTCCACTTAGTATAGGGTCAGATCATGGCACACAGCTTCATGGCACACAGCTTCTTTAACAGGAAGGGGATGTATCTAGTGGACACTACATTGGCATACGCAGATTGGTGGCTTCTTGGCATTTTTTTTTTTTTTGTGGGGTAGCAAAGCACTTACAACAGCACTTGTGAGAGTGCCCCCCAAATTACATCCCACGCCTGTTGGCATCTTAAACTGGGGTGATATTTCATCTTTATTATGACTGGTGGCATAAATTGGTTTCCCTCACTGACCAGTGATGTCTTCTGTTCTTTGGGCATCATACATGCAGATCCCCAGGGGCCAGTATGAGAGCAAGGGTGTCCCCACTCCATAGCTGTGCTGGATTTTTACCAATTACTAGAGTTCCCTTTTTAAACACCATTGACCACCCTCCCCACTGAGCATTGTCTAAGTTGTGGGCTGCTGCTGGACTGACATTACACTGGTGATGCCAGTGCTTCTTCATAGGTGCCCTTCTACTGTATTGTGATGTACCACAAGTATGTGACTGTACATCTCATTATGGGAGAGCTTTAAAGGGGGTGCAGAGGTAGAAAGACTACTTTACCTGTCTTCCAGTTGTTTGGAAATGCATGTTGGCACTATAAAAGTAAATGGCGCTGAGCTGCCACAGATGGTCTGACAGATGTGGTGCAGTTTTTCGAAGAAGGCATCCGTGGTTTTTACATTCTTGTTATATACAGCCTTGTGCTCTTTGCCTGTTCCTCGGTAGGAGCTGGAACCTGTAGCTAGGTTGCATGTTGACTATTTCCAAGCATAAATTAGTGTCTCTAGCTCTTTACTAATGTTACTATATGGCTAGTATTGGTGCGAGTTGGCTAACGATCTCACCAATCCTCCAGTTTGTCTGACTGTCAACATCAGAACAGATGAGGCATATCAAAAAGATGAGAAAATGTTGGGACTTGTGCCGAGGGCATGGGTGGGCGGGCAGGAGCGTGGTGCTGAGGCATGGGTGGGCAGGAGCGCGGTGCTGAGGCTTGGGTGGGGCAGGAGCGTGGTGCTGAGGCATAGGTGGGGGGTCAGGACCGTGGTGCTAAGGCGTGGGGGGTGGGCAGGAGCATGGTGCTAAGGCGTGGGGGGGCAGGAGCGTGGTGCTGAGGCGTGGGGGGGTGGGGTGGGCAGGAGCGTGGTGCTGAGGGCATGGGTGGAAGCTGGGTGTGCTGGTGATGGCATGGTGGGCTTATCACCTGTTACGTAATGTCTCCACATCTGATCTGCACATTCAGTGTTACACTGGGCCCCAGCTCAGTATTTGGCTGGAGCTGATGGTTTTTGGGTGTTATTAGGTTCACATGGTAGAATACTTGGCTGCATTAAAAAGCCAAAACTGTCCCCATACAGTGCTGGTGACGAGGAGGAACTCCACATATACAGCCAAGGCTCTTTACTTTCTGCCAAAAGTCACTTGTTACCAGATTTATACCATAACATGACCTGCTGGTGAGAATGCACCAATAGGTCTCCTACAGAAGAGGGGGATGCTGAGTGTGAGCCCAAGTCGTAGTAACAAGGGATCTATGCAAAAAATGTTTTTGTGCTAGTACTCACTTATGCAAGTCTGGCTGCTGCGGTAGGCTCATGGCACTCTTTTGACCTTGCAGGTGAGCAGATCGCAGTGTACCGTACCCTGGATGGCAAAGTATACGCTGTAGATGCTTACTGTCCTCACCTTGGTGCTAATCTTGCTGTGGGAGGTAGAGTAGTTGGAGACTGCATTGAATGTCCTTTCCATGGTTGGCAGTTCTGTGGAGAAGATGGCAAATGTGCCAGGATACCCTATGCTGAAAAAGGTAGGAAGCACTCTATGCAAACAAACTTGATATCTGAGCCTTAAACAAGTCTGTGTGCTGTGGAAATGCAGTGCACTATACAGCAGAACTTCTTCTAGATACATGGGAGTCACCAGACAGGAAGTAAAAAGGTTGCCAGGCATGAACTAATATACACTGCTCAAAAAATAAAAGGAAAACTAAAATCCCACATCCTAGATATCACTGAATGAAATATCCCAGTTGTAGATCTTTATTCATTACATAGTGGAATGTGTTGAGAAAACTAAAACCTAAAAATTATCAATGTAAATCACAACGAATATCCCACAGAGGTCTGGAGTTGGAATGATGCTCAAAATGAAAATGGAAAGTGAAGTTAAAGTGGAAATGCCTCAAGACAAGGAAATGATGCTCAGTTGTGTGTGTGTGTGTGTGTGTGTGTGTGTGTGTGTGTGTGTGGCCTCCACATACATGTATGACCTCCCTACAATGCCTGGGCATGCTCCTGATGAGGTGGCGGATGGTCTCCTGAGGCATCTCCTCCCAGACCTGGACTAAAGCATCCACCAACTCCTGGACAGTCTGTGATGCAATGTGACGTTGGTGGATGGTACGAGACATGATGTCTCAGATGTGTTCAATCGGATTCAGGTCTGGGGAACGGGTGGGCCAATCCATAGCTTAAATGCCTTCATCTTGCAGGAACTTCTGACACACTCCAGCCACATGAGGTCTGGCATTGTTTTCCATTAGGAGGAACCCAGGGCCAACCGCACCAGCATATGGTCTCACAAGGGGCCTGAGGATCTCATCTCGGTACCTAATGGCAGTCAGGCTACCTCTGGGGAGCACATGGAGGGCTGTGCGGCCCTCCAAAGAAATGCCACCCCACACCATTACTGACAAACCAGTCATGTTGCAGGCAGCAGATCGCTCTCCACGGCGTCTCCAGACTGCCACGTCTGTCACATGTGCTCAGTGTGAACCTGCTTTCATCTGTGAAGACCACAGGATGCCAGTGGCGAATTTGCCAATCCTGGTGTTCTGTGGCAAATGCCAAGCGTCTTGCACGGTGTTGGGCTGTGAGCACAATCCCCATCTGTGGACGTCAGGCACTCAGACCATCCTCATGGAGTTGGTTTTGAACAGCTTGTGCAGACACATGCACATTTGTGGCCTGCTGGAGGTCATTTTGCAGGGCTCTGGCAGTGCTCCTCCTGTTCCTCCTTGCACAAAGGCTGAGGTAGTGGTCTTACTGCTGGGTTGTTGCCCTCCTATGGCCCCTCCATGTCTCCTGGTAGTGCGTCCAGCCTCTGGACACTACGCTGACATACACAGCAAACCTTCTTGCCATAGCTCGCATTGATGTGCGATCCTGGATGAGCTGCACTACCTGAGCCACTTGTGTGGGTTGTAGAGTCCGTCTCATGCTACCACGAGTGTGAAAGCACAACCAACATTCAAGTGACCAGAACATCAGCCAGAAAGCATTGGTACTGAGATGTGGTCCCCACCTGCAGAACCACTCCTTTCTTGTGTCTTGATGATTGCCAATAATTTCCATCTGTTGTCTGAAAATCAATTTCACATGTTGTGCAAATTGAACAAACTGTTGCTTCCTAAGTGGACAGTTTGATTTCACAGAAGTTTGATTTACTTGGAGTTATATTTCTCTATCCCCATGATGGCACCACGGAGAGAGGGGTCCGCCCCCAGGGACAGGAAACCTACAGGTGAAAAAGGGCGTACCTCTCTCCCACATCAGTTGGTTTCCTGTCCCTGACGGGGAACCTACAGCTCGTACCTGAAGGATTCTTCGTGGGATTCCAGGAGCTGATGCAGTCGACTTTCTAACAGGGAGCGCCCTGTTACGGCTGGGTCAAGCGGTTTTTTTCCCCTCTTTTTCTCCCTTTCCTGAAGCACCACCACAGAGGTCGGCGGGCCTCATGGGTGAGTGGAGGAAGGCAGTGAAAGGATCCAGTCTGCCTTCCACGGAAAAAAAAAAAAAAAAGGGGGGGGAAGGAGCGGGTGGCGGCGGTCACCGGAGGACTCTTGATAGTAATATGGGGGTAGCGGCGGCTACTTTACCATAAAAACCCAAGTAAGAACGGGCCAGAGGACGCCGGCGTCATTACCAATAAATCGGTGTGGGCGTCGGAAAAGGAGCGCCGGTGCGCTCACCGGCGCCATCACCGCAAAAACGCAGCGCTAGTGCGCGCGCGCCGGCGTCCCAGTATATTCATTCCCTCATGTGAGGCCGACGAATCAGAGAACCGGAAGTTGGGCGGGCGCATGCGCAAACCGTCACTTCCGGTCTCGCCGGCACAAATGCAATAAAAGAACGCCAGCATATGGAAAAAGGTGGCAAATTCAAACTCCAAGTGCACCAGACAGTGCGGAGGCCACCATGAGCGAAAGCGAGCAGCAGGTTATGCAGGAAGCTGTCCAGCGATCTCCTGAGCAGGCACAAGTGCAGCGGCGTCTACACCCACAGCAGCAGCGCAAAGGAAACTCTTCCTCTGTACAGCGCAGCAGCAGCGGACGATCAGTCTCAACGCAGTCGGAGGTCTGCAAAAACCACACGGCCGGCGACGATTCCAGCGGATACAGTCCCCAGGCCCGAGACGGTATCTCTGATCCACAGGGGGTGAGTGATCTACGTGAAAGTGCTGAGTTTAATATAGGGCTCTTTTTTTGTTCTAGGGGAGGAAAAGTACAGCCAAAACTAAGCACAAAGAATGTGCCATATGTTCAGACGAGCTGCCTTCCTCCTGGGTCAAGAGACTATGCAGCGTCTGTATAAAAAAGACAATTCAGGAGGAAACCCCATCATTTGCATCCGAATTAAAGTCATTAATAAAAAGCCAGGTGGAAAGTGCCATTAAAGGCATTAAAGCCAAAAAGAAATAACATAGAAAAACACCTGAGTCCCCTGTGTCTAGTGCGGACGAGTCAGAAAGTGAACTATCTGACTCAAGTAATTCGTCAGCCTCTGACACCTCTTCAGTATCCTCTGAGGGAGGCCGCAGTTGCTTCCCTATCGAGGAAACAGACGCTTTAGTGAAAGCGGTCAGAGCAACAATGGGGCTAGTGGAGGAGCGACCTAAAAGAACAGCGCAGGACATAATGTTCAGCGGTCTGGAACAAAAAAGGAAAAGAGCATTCCCAGTAAATGAGAAAATTCACTCTCTAATTAAAAGAGTGGAAAAAAACAGACAAAAAAGTTCTCCTCACCCCTAAAAGAAAATACCCGTTTGATGACCCAGCCTGCTCGTCCTGGAGTAAGGCACCAAAATTAGATGTGGCCATAGCAAAGGCCTCAAAAAAGTTCGCCCTACCTTTTGAGGACATGGGCACCTTAAAAGATCCGATGGACAAAAAAGCCGAGGTTTTCCTAAAAAACTCCTGGGAAGCGGCAGGAGGTGGGCTTAAACCAGCTGTCGCGGCCACCTGCACGGCTCGCGCGCTAATGGTGTGGCTCGAGCACTTGGATTCCCAATTAAAGGGAAAAATCTCAAGAGACACAATTCAAAAATCAGTGTCCGTAATGAAAGGTGCAGCAGCCTTTTTGGCGGATGCATCCGTAGATTCGGCCAGACTAGCAGCCAGGGCTGCCGCTTTTTCGAACGCCGCAAGACGGGCCCTGTGGCTGAAATGTTGGCCAGGGGACCTTCAGACAAAAACAAAACTGTGTTCAATACCCTGTGAGGGTGAACTCTTGTTCGGCGCAACGCTAGATGACATCCTCGAGAAAGCCGAGGACAAGAAAAAGTCTTTCCCTGGTTTCCCCAACCAGTCGTACAGACGTTCCTTTCGGAATAAAAAATTTATGCGGAGAAAACCTCCGAAAGGGAACAAAGAAACATGGGAGGATAAAAGAAATAAAACCAGAGGGTTCCTATTCAACAAACCCACTCCCGACAACAAGAAGACTCAATGAAGGTGTCCCCCAGGTTGGCGGGAGACTGACAGAGTTTCTCCCAGCCTGGGAAAAAATTTCAAACAGTCCCTGGATACTAGGCATAGTACGAGAAGGGCTCAAACTAAAGTTCCGCATTCCCCCCAACAACCTCTTCATGGTGACACCACAGAGACAGTCTCAAGAACAGTCGGCTCTTCAGGAAGAGATTCTAGGCCTAATCCAGAAGGAAGTCCTACAGGAAGTCCCTCACCAGGAAAGAGGCATGGGCTTCTACTCTCCCCTCTTCCTCCGAAAGAAGCCAGATGGATCATACAGGACAATAATAAATCTAAAAAAGTTAAACAGTTTTCTCGAAATCCCACACTTCAAAATGGAGACAATAAAATCTTGCGTAAAAATACTCTTTCCCAGGTGTTTCATGACTGTTCTAGACCTACGAGATGCATACTATCATGTACCAATCCACAAGGATCATCACAAGTACCTCCGGCTAGCAGTGAATATCCAGGGGGAGGTGAAACATTATCGGTTTCGGGCCCTCCCTTTTGGGTTAGCTATCGCACCCCGGGTGTTCACGAAACTAATGTCGGAAGTGATGGCTCATATACGAGAACAGAATATCCTGATAGTTCCCTACCTGGACGACCTCCTTGTAGCAGGGACATCATTCCACCACTGCAAACAGCAGTTGGATTTGGTTATAACTTCTCTGTCAAGCCTAGGTTGGCTGTTGAACCTTACCAAATCCAAAGTAGTCCCATCACAGGTACAGGAGTACTTGGGGATAGTCCTCGACTCAACCACACAAACGTGTTATCTTCCTCAGGGGAAGATTCAAAAAATGACACAGGCAGCGGTACAGTTGTCAACATCTCCGGTCACCACACTCAGGAAAGCCATGTCCCTGCTGGGCTCCATGACATCCTGTATCCCGGCAGTGCAGTGGGCACAATGCCATTCCCGGGACTTACAATGGGAGACTTTAAGTTCAAGCCTGTGTCTGGGAGGAAATTTAGACGGGCAGTTAAGCATATCACCAACTACGATACACTCCCTACGGTGGTGGGCGGACCCGATAAATCTTACCAAGGGGGTCCCCTGGTCGCTACCAACAGAAAAAATCCTAACGACGGATGCAAGCCCCTGGGGTTGGGGTGCTCATATAGACGGTCAGGTGACACAAGGGAACTGGAGCAAAAATCAAGAGCTAACCTCATCAAATATGAAAGAACTGCTAGCGGTAAAATTCGCCCTAATACACTTTCTAAAAATCATCCGCTCCCACCACGTAAAAGTCTTCTCGGACAATCAGGTAGTGGTAGCATACCTAAACCACCAAGGGGGCACCAGGTCACAAACACTGATGGAAGAAACCCAATCCATCTTCTACATTGCAGAACACAATCTGAAGTCCCTGACGGCCCTTTACATAAAGGGTTCAGAAAACCAGACCGCAGACTTCCTCAGCAGAACACGCTTGAAACAGGGGGAGTGGGAGCTGAAACAGTCGGTATTCAACCAAATAGTAAAGCGTTGGGGAGAACCAGAAATAGACCTATTCGCGGACTATCAGAACCGGAAAGTGAGGAAGTTCTGCTCAATCGACCCCCGGGGAGGGCCAGTAGCTCTGGACGCTCTCACAGTCCCCTGGAACTATCGCCTCTCCTACGCGTTCCCTCCAATATCCCTCATTCCCCTAGTCTTGAGGAAAATTCGGGAGGAGGGGGCAACAGTGATAATCATAGCTCCATTCTGGCCTCGCAGAATATGGTTTTCTTGGCTGAGGAAGATGTCCTTAGACAGCCCGTGGGTTCTACCAGACACGCAAAATCTATTATCCCAGGGCCCAGTGTGTCACCCCAATGTAAAAAGCCTACATATGACAGCCTGGCTTTTGAAAGGAAGCTGTTAAGTAACAAAGGGTTTTCATCCAATCTGGTGTCCACATTACTACAGAGTAGGAAACCCGTAACCACCAAAATATATGGCAAAGTGTGGAAAAAATTCATGTCTGTATCAGGGGCTGACCCAGGGGGGGAAATCCCAATAGATAAAATTCTCGAATTCCTGCAAAAGGGTTTGGAAAAAGGGCTAGCTACAAGTACTCTAAAAGTTCAGGTAGCAGCCTTGGGAGCGCTGTATAATTATGATCTAGCCAGAAACCGATGGATCGTGAGATTCATCAAAGCCTCGGGTAGATCAAGACCGGTTCCTTTGCATAATGCCCCTCCATGGGATTTAAACCTTGTTCTAAATGCACTAACCAAATCTCCTTTTGAGCCCTTGGCAGACGCACCCCTAAAGATTCTATCTTTAAAAACAACACTCTTAGTGGCCCTAACCTCAGCCCGTCGCGTTAGTGACATACAAGCATTGTCCGCGGGCCCTCCCTTCACTCAAATTCTCGAGGACAGAGTCATTCTAAAAACAGACCCGGCTTACCTCCCAAAAGTCGCGTCTCAATTTCACAGGACACAAGAGGTCTCCCTGCCCTCATTCTGTCCCAACCCCAAGAATGAGGGAGAAAAAACACTACATACCCTTGATGTTAGGAGGTGCCTACTCCAATACTTGTCAGCCACTAGGGAGTGCAGGAAGGATAGGGCTCTGTTTGTCTGCTTCCAGGGTCCGCGGAAGGGACAAAGCGTCAAAAGCTACGCTAGCGAGGTGGATAAGAGATGCCATCGCCCCATCCTACTCTTCCAGCGGGGCGGCCATCCCGGAGAATATAAAAGCGCACTCGACCAGAGCAGTGGCATCATCCTGGGCGGAAAGAGCAGGCGCTTCAATACAACAGATATGTAGAGCGGCCACTTGGTCTTCCCAGTCTACATTTTTCAAACACTACCGCTTAGACTTGACCTCCTCTGATCTCACCTTTGGTCGAAGGGTTCTAGAGGCAGTGGTCCCTCCCTAAAAAAGTTACAATCTATGTAAATCTCTCCGTGGTGCCATCATGGGGATAGAGAAAATCGTAGTTACTTACCGATAACGGTATTTCTCTGATCCCATGATGGCACCCGTATATTCCCTCCCTTTTCACACACAGGTGTGCACACTATAATGTATAGTTAGTTACCCTTAGTCACGGTGCCTCTGTTAAGTAAAAATTGTTAAGTTTAATTTATGTAAATATCAAATTGCAGCTGAAGTTCTGTATAAGGCTCTGTTAACCAACTGATGTGGGAGAGAGGTACGCCCTTTTTCACCTGTAGGTTTCCTGTCCCTGGGGGCGGACCCCTCTCTCCGTGGTGCCATCATGGGATCAGAGAAATACCGTTATCGGTAAGTAACTACGATTTTTGTTGTTTAAGTGTTCCCTTTATTTTTTTTTGAGCAGTGTATAATGCACCACATGGGAGGGAAATAAACCTGAATTATACTATGAGGTATGGACTTCATGAGAAACATGTCTGTCTTCCATGGTGGTGCCTTCCTGTGACAGGTGGTGCTTTTGCATCTCAAGTCTGGTGGCTCTGTATTGTAACTCCACGCACAACCTGTGAACATCCGTGGCAGTTTCTGGATGACAGAGGCCAAGTTTAATTTTGAACACTGCTGACTGTTATGGTTAGGACTCTATAACATGACAATCTCCTGCAGTCCCAGAATTTGCCAAAATCAAGACCTGGCCATGCTGCGATATTAACGAGATGATTTTCATCTGGTATCACTGTGACCGGATCGAGCCGACATGGAAAATCCCAGAGCAGGAAGAGATCACCAGTAAGAAGTGGATATACCGAGGTCGTACCGAGCATTATGTCAACTCTCATATAGAGGTGAGGGGTCGCTGTGATCACCATCTCATCTCTGCTGTTCCCATTAATTGTTATAGAGAATTATTATTATTATTATTTATTGTTATAGCGCCATTTATTCCATGGCGCTTTACAAGTGAGGAGGGGTATACATAATAAAAACAAGTACAATAATCTTGAACAATACAAGTCATAACTGGTACAGTAGGAGAGAGGACCCTGCCCGCGAAGGCTCACAATCTACAAGGGATGGGTGAGAATACAGTAGGTGAGGGTAGAGCTGGTCATGCAGCGGTTTGGTCGATCGGTGGTTACTGCAGGTTGTAGGCTTGTCGGAAGAGGTGGGTCTTCAGATTCTTTTTGAAGGTTTCGATGGTGGGCGAGAGTCTGATGTGTTGTGGTAGAGGGTTCCAGAGTAGGGGTGATACGCGAGAGAAATCTTGTATACGATTGTGGGAAGAGGAGATAAGAGGGGAGTAGAGAAGGAGATCTTGTGAGGATCGGAGGTTGCGTGTAGGTAAGTACCGGGAGATGAGGTCACAGATGTAAGGAGGAGACAGGTTGTGGATGGCTTTGTACGTCATGGTTAGGGTTTTGTACTGGAGTCTCTGGGCAATGGGGAGCCGGTGAAGGGATTGACAGAGGGGAGAGGCCGGAGAATAGCGGGGGGACAGGTGGATTAGTCGGGCAGCAGAGTTTAGAATAGATTGGAGGGGTGCGAGAGTGTTTGAGGGGAGGCCACAGAGCAGAAGGTTGCAGTAGTCAAGGCGAGAGATGATGAGGGCATGGACTAGGGTTTTTGCAGATTCTTGGTTGAGGAATGAACAGATTCGTGCAATATTTTTGAGTTGAAGTCGGCAGGAAGTGGAAAGGGCTTGGATATGTGGTTTGAAGGAGAGATCAGCGTCAAGGATAACCCCGAGGCAGCGAGCTTGTGGGACTGGGGAGAGTGGGCAGCCATTTACTGTAATGGATAGGTTCGTTGAGGGGGTCACGTGAGATGGGGGAAAGATGATGAATTCTGTTTTGTCCATGTTAAGTTTCAGAAATCTAGCGGAGAAGAAGGATGAAATAGTGGACAGACATTGAGGGATTCTGGTTAGTAGGGAGGTGATATCTGGTCCAGAGATGTAGATCTGTGTGTCATCAGCATAGAGGTGATACTGAAAGCCATGAGATTCTATGAGCTGTCCCAGGCCAAAGGTGTAAATGGAGAAAAGCAGGGGCCCAAGGACTGAACCTTGTGGGACTCCGACAGATAGGGGGCGAGGTGAGGAGGTGGTGTGTGAGTGGGAGACGCTGAATGTCCGGTCTGTTAGGTATGATGAGATCCAGGATAGGGCCAAGTCTGTGATGCCAAGGGATGAGAGGGTCTGTAATAATAGGGAATGGTCCACTGTGTCAAAGGCAGCCGACAGGTCGAGGAGGAGGAGAACAGAGTAGTGTCGCTTGCTCTTGGCGGTTAAGAGGTCATTGGTGACCTTAGTTAGGGCAGTTTCAGTGGAATGGTGTGACCGGAAGCCAGATTGTAAGCGGTCAAAGAGAGAGCAAGAAGAGAGATGGGAGGACAGTTCAAGGTAGACGTGGTGTTCCAGTAGTTTTGAGGCATAGGGGAGAAGTGATATAGGGCGATAGCTAGATACAGAGGATGGGTCAAGAGAGGGCTTTTTGAGGATAGGTGTGATGGAGGCATGTTTAAAGCTTGAGGGGAAAACACCAGTTGTTAGTGATAGGTTGAAGAGATGGGTTAGGGTTGGGATGAAGATTGTGGTGAGGTTTGGGATGAGGTGGGATGGGAGCGGGTCAAGTGCACAGGTGGTGAGATGCGATCTTGAGAGTAGAGAGAGAGAGAATGCAGCAGCTCCTCTTCTGGAATGTGACTTTACACACTGAGAATGTGGTGACATTAAATTCACAAACTTCCACTTTTTTACATTATTTATCTCCATTGAACCGAAACCATATGAGAGCCCAACTCTGCATTAATTGACTACGATTTATTAATTGCTGTTATGAGTCATTTTAGGCTATTTGCTTGAGTTCACCCCTTGCCAACAATATCAGTTCTAGTCAGCATTCCCAGATTCCCCCTGCCCTGAAAGAACTGTATAGAGGCCTTTCTCTGCAATCGCTTCTAATGTTCACCCCCCTTCCCATATGCTGCTAATATGCAAACCTAAGAAGCTACCTTTGAGGTGCAGCAATGTCCTCCCTGCCTACAGTGCTGATTTTCACCATATGTCTCATCTGATTGCAGGAGATCCCAGAGAATGCTGCAGACATTGCTCATCTTGCTTTCCTGCATGAACCTGGCATTCTTAGTGGGATTGACCTCCGGTACACAAAGTCACGCATCTGGGATTTTTTAAAGCACACTTGGCAGGTAAGAATCCTCCTAGGTGCTGATGAAATGCATTGTGCACCAGGACCTAGAGGAGGCACAGCAGAGAACTTGGCCTGAGTGTAGGATAATCAGAGATGAGATTCTGTGACTGAGTGGTTACAGGAAGGGCCCCATGACAACACCTCTGGGCCAGATTAGTGACATGGTGGATATTGGCATGGATGGTATTTATGATAAACACAATGGCTGCTGTCCATGTGCAAGCAAAGTGACACTTATGGGGGATGGAAATGTTGATCCAGTAAGTGCTGTCATTGGGTAGAGTTTAGGCAGCTCTTTGCCTCTCCCCAGTCGGGCATCTGTATGTGATACCTCCTGTCACGGGGTCCTTCTCCGGTACCACACAATCAACAGAGCAGAGCCAGCGAAGAGTGAACAATCCCAAGACATTTAGTTAAGCAAAAATACGAAAGGTCCATATACAGTCCACCACACAAGATAAAATGGTCCAGAACACGATTGCAGTTCAGTAACAGGATAAGTCCAACAATCCAGCAGACAGAGGATAGCATAGTCCATATACTCTTCTTTCTCTCTGAGATGATGTGAACACCTCATCATTCCACACAGGACTGATCTGTCACACCTCCCTGACATTTCAAGTCTCCCTCCTCATTCACAGGTCAGGAGGGGGAAGGTCTCAGGGGCTCACTGTTTCAACAAGCTAGGTCAACATGTCATTAGCATATTAGCAAACCATACAGTGCTGTGGGGGCTGATATCAGATGGCAACCACAGCCATTCATCAATTAGCAAATAACTCCTTCTATAAAATAACACCATGAAAATAAGTAAAATAGAAACATATATACAAAAATGATACCCACATAGCGTATCACACCATCACAACCTCTCCCCCCTCATAAGTGAGCACGCTATGAGGTCTACACAGACCTCTTGCCTGCTCACTTTAGTCCACATTGCTCAATAGTTTATAGTTCCTTGAACAGTGGCAGGGGTTGCAATAATCATGAGCACTTGTCCATAAATTCCCGGGTCCTGGCTTTATGGTCATACCAGGCTTTTTGACTGGACTGGGCCGTTCGCTGATGTTCATTAGCCAAGGTAGCTAGCTGGGCGAGACAGTCTCTGAACTCTAGAACGTAGGGAATGATGGGGGTTCCAGTATCTGCGATATCTCCCTCCAGTTCTTTCAGAAGAGTGAGGCCCATGGACCTTCTGCTCCCACAAAATGACTTTGTAACTCCCCAATGTCATTTCCAAGGAGGATATCTGCAGGAAGTCCTCCCATAACTCCAATCCAACAGTTTTTCTCCAAAACCATAATCCAAACGTACCAAAGCTTGCTGTATATATTTGCAGACACCCCCCACCAGGACAATGGGAAATCCCAGACCCTGGTGAATTGCCTCGGGTCGAACCACACAGGGGTCAGCGATAGTCAGGAATGCCCCTGTGTCTCTAACCCCCGACACTTTGTATCCATCAATTAAGACATCCTGCAGGTGGCAATGCCGTTGCGCTGTATTTCTGATGGACAAAGGCCGGAGTCCGTACACTCCAGGATGGGTATCTATGGTGCTGTGGTCGGTGGTCCACTCGGGTGGGTAGCTCTTCCTCAGGCAGGATGGAGTGCACAAGATGTACTGGACGAGGTGGGGCTCCCTCCAAATCCTTGAGGGACAGCCAGACTGCAAATGTCCAGGTTGCCCACACCCATAACATCTCTCTGATACCCCCAGGTTGTGGTCGGAAATGTTGGGGCCTAGGATTGTGAGGCATGATTGTCATTGGTTTGCGACTAGGTGGAAGAGCAAATATAATCAGAGGGGGATGGGGCGCGGGAGCAGGCCATGGTTCATTGTCCAGAAGCCTCCTCCATCGCGGTCGGATAGTAAGGGCTTCATCGGCCAGGGCTGCAGCTCTATCCATGGTACATGGCGTGCGCTCCCGGACCCATTCCTGTACCTCTGCGGGGCACTTGGCAAGAAATTGTTCTATAAGGAACGCCTGTATAAGGCTACGTTCACATTAGCGGCGCCCGCCGCAGCGGCGGGCGCCGCATGCATCATGCGCCCCTATATTTAACATGGGGGCGCATGGACATGCGGTGCACTTGCTTTTTGCGCCGCATGCGTCCCTGCGGCGCCCGCGTCGGGTCGCGGAGGACGCAGCAAGTTGCATTTTTGCTGCGTCCAAAATCAATGAAAAAAAGGACGCATGCGGCGCAAAAAGCTGCGTTGTGCATGTGTTCACATTTGCGCTGTGCGTTGCGGCGGCGACGCTGCGGCGCACACCGCAAATGTGAACGTAGCCTAACATCTTCCACAGTTAAGGCGTTTGCTGCTTCCAACCATCTCCGAAATGCCTGGGACATCTTATGTGCATATATCCTAAAAAATCCCCCCGTGGTGCATGGGAGGTCTCAGAACTTGGCCCTATATGAGTCTGGGGTGATAGCATGGTAATCCAGGATAGTCTGCTTTACAATGTTATAATCCTGATTCCTCTGAGTCAATGGCTTGGTAAGCCTTCGCCATGCTTCCGTTCAGGAGTACCACTAACAAACGCATCCAGCCAGGGTGGGGCACCTCCATCACAGCACACTGCTGCTCAAAGTTCTTGAAGAACCCCTTCACATGGCTTAAACTCTGTCTGGGTGATCCATACAGGCTCCCTGATCATTGGGTTTACATTCCACATTGCATTACTCCCTCTTTCAAGCTCCATTGCTTCTTGTCTCCGCTGTGCCTGGCGGGCAGCCTCCTTGTACTCCTGCGAGACGCCTGGGCCCATAAAGGCCATCTCTTCTTCGTACCACACCACCCACTGGCTTTGTGGGGTGGGGGTCCTCGTCTCGAGTGCTCTTCCTTCAGACATATGGGAGGAGGTGGCCGGGCTGACACCCATCAGTAGGTCAATTAAGGCATCTTTAGTCAGTCCCTGGTAGTTCAGGCCCACGTGTCTGGCTCTCTCCTGTAAACTGGATTCAGTCCAATTTCTGTACTCACTCTGTGGGTGGTTCTTCATTAGGTTACGCTCTGTTGATCCCACTGCTTTCCACCAGTTGTCTCGGGGTCCTGCTCCGGTATCACACAATCAACAGAGCCAGCGAGGAGTTAACAATCCCAAGACATTTATTTAGGAAAAAAAAATGAGTCCATATACAATCCACCACACAAAGGATAAAATAGTCCAGAACACGAATGCAGTTCAGTACCAGGATAAGTCCAACAATCCAGCAGACAGGATGGCATAGTCCATATACTCTTTCTCTCTGAGATGCTGTGAACACCTCATCATTCCACACAGGACTGATCTGTGTCTCACCTCCCCTGACATTTCAAGTCTCCCTCCTCATTCACAGGTCAGGAGGGGGAAGGTCTTGGGGGCTCATTGTTTCAACAAGCTTGGTCAACATGTCATTAGCCTATTAGCAAACAATACAGTGCTGTGGGGGCTGATATCAGATGGCAACCACAGCCATTCATCAATTAGCAAATAACTCCTTCTACAAGAGAACACCATGAAAATAAGTAAAATGGAAATATTTACAAAAATGATACCCACATACAATGCCTACAAGTAGTATTCAACCCCCTGCAGGTTTAATAAGATGCAAATAAGTTAGAGCCTTCAAACAAGAGCAGGATTTATTAACAGATGCATAAATCTTACAAACCAAAAAGTTTTGTTGCTCAGTTAAATTTTTATAAATTTTAAACATAAGTGTGGGTCAATTATTATTCAACCCCTAGGTTTAATATTTTGTGGAATAACCTTTGTTTGCAATTACAGCTAATAATCATCTTTTATAAGACCTGATCAGGCCGGCACAGGTCTCTGGAGTTATCTTGGCCCACTCCTCCATGCAGATCTTCTCAAAGTTATCTAGGTTCTTTGGGTGTCTCATGTGGACTTTAATCTTGAGCTCCTTCCACGAGTTTTCAATTGGGTTAAGGTCAGGAGACTGACTAGGCCACTGCAACACCTTGATTTTTTGCCTCTTGAACCAGGCCTTGGTTTTCTTGGCTGTGTGCTTTGGGTCGTTGTCTTGTTGGAAGATGAAATGACGACCCATCTTAAGATCCTTGATGGAGGAGCGGAGGTTCTTGGCCAAAATCTCCAGGTAGGCCGTGCTATCCATCTTCCCATGGATGCGGACCAGATGGCCAGGCCCCTTGGCTGAGAAACAGCCCCACAGCATGATGCTGCCACCACCATGCTTGACTGTAGGGATGGTATTCTTGGGGTCGTATGCAGTGCCATCCAGTCTCCAAACGTTACGTGTGTGGTTGGCACCAAAGATCTCGATCTTGGTCTCATCAGACCAGAGAACCTTGAACCAGTCAGTCTCAGAGTCCTCCAAGTGATCATGAGCAAACTGTAGACGAGCCTTGACATGACGCTTTGAAAGTAAAGGTACCTTACAGGCTCGTCTGGAACGGAGACCATTGCGGTGGAGTACGTTACTTATGGTATTGACTGAAACCAATGTCCCCACTGCCATGAGATCTTCCCGGAGCTCCTTCCTTGTTGTCCTTGGGTTAGCCTTGACTCTTCGGACAAGCCTGGCCTCTGCACGGGAGGAAACTTTCAAAGGCTGTCCAGGCCATGGAAGGCTAACAGTAGTTCCATAAGCCTTCCACTTCCGGATGATGCTCCCAACAGTGGAGACAGGTAGGCCCAACTCCTTGGAAAGGGTTTTGTACCCCTTGCCAGCCTTGTAACCCTCCACGATCTTGTCTCTGATGGCCTTGGCATGCTCCTTTGTCTTTCCCATGTTGACCATGTTTGAGTGCTGTTCACAAGTTTGGGGAGGGTCTTAAATAGTCAGAAAAGGCTGGAAAAAGATAATTAATCCAAACATGTGAAGCACATTGTTCTTTGTGCCTGAACTACTTCTTAAAGGGCCACTGTCACCCCCCCCCCCCCCCCAGGCGTTATAAACTAAAAGAGCCACCTTGTGCAGCAGTACTGCTGCAGTCTAACAAGGTGGCTCTTTTAGTTTTTGATTAAGTTATTACCGCAATAAAATGTTTTAAAAATTGGCCAAACGTACCAGCTATTGTACCGGGAGGCGGTCCGAATCGTTCTCTCTGTATCCCCCAACTGCCGTCACTCTTGTCTTCAGGGCCGATGGTACCCGCCCCCTGCGCGCTGTTTCTTCTTAAATCCGGCGCCTGCGCTGTGCGTGCCTGCCTGGGGCCTGCGCAGTCTTCATTGTGAGTCACAGCTCAGACGCAGGGTGCCTGACTGCGCCTGTGCGGGCAGTGCGGCCACCCTGTGACTGACGCCCCGCCCCGCACTGTGTTATTCATTATGCTCAGTGCGAGGCTGGCATTCCTGGGCATGCGCACTGCGCTGTCCAGGCCCTCTCCCATCTACCCCTGCTCCCCCGCCTTACGGCATTGTTATTTTCGGCTGCCGCATTCCAGACGCTGGTGAGAATTAGTGTCTATTGCGGCAAGCTGCTATGTGTTTGTATGTTTTAATCAGGGGCGGATTATATGAGGGTCAATCTGTGCGGTAGCCCAGGGCTACCGCACAGATTGACCCTCTGTGACTGTGAATGCCCGCCGACATGTGCCCCCGGACCCGGTGGCCAGAGAGAGGGGGCCCGATTGCTGGACAATGGGGCAATGCTGGAGAGACACTGGGGGCAATGCTGTCACACTGGGGGCAATGCTGTCACACTGGGGGCAATGCTGTCACACTGGGGGCAATGCTGTCACACTGGGGGCAATGCTGTCACACTGGGGGCAATGCTGTCACACTGGGGGCAATGCTGTCCACACTGGGGGCAATGCTGACACACTGGGGGCAATGCTGACACACTGGGGGCAATATGCTGGACACACTGGGGGCAATATGCTGACACTGGGGGCAATGCTGGACTCACTGGGGGCAATGCTGGACTCACTGGGGGCAATGCTGGACTCACTGGGGGCAATGCTGGACTCACTGGGGGCAATGCTGGACTCACTGGGGGCAATGCTGGACTCACTGGGGGCAATGCTGGACTCACTGGGGGCAATGCTGGACTCACTGGGGGCAATGCTGGACTCACTGGGGGCAATGCTGGACTCACTGGGGGCAATGCTGGACTCACTGGGGGCAATGCTGGACTCACTGGGGGCAATGCTGGACACACTGGGGGCAATGCTGGACACACTGGGGCAGATTGCTGGACACACTGGGGTAATATGCTGGGGTGTGCATTATACTGCATCAAAGAACAATAAACGTTGAGGGGTGAGCATTATTATACCGCACTATACTATACGTGGCAGTTAAATACGTGGCACTGAAATGCGTGATACGTGGCACTGAAATACGTGGCACTGAAATACGTGGCACTGAAATACGTGGCACTGAAATGCGTGGCACTGAAATACGTGGCACTGAAATGCGTGATGCGTGGCACTGAAATACGTTGCACTTACATATGTGATACGTGGCACTTAGATCAATAAACGGTCATGTTGGAGCATTATTATACCGCACTATAGATCAATAAACGGTGAGGGGGGATCATTATTACACCGCACTGCAGATCAATAAACGGTCATGGTGGAGCATTATTATACCATACTGCAAAACTTTACACGGTGAGGGTTCAGCATTACTATACCGCGCGGATGATCACTAAAAGGCGAGCGGGAAGCATTAGGATACCTTACTGCACATCAATAAACAGTGCGAAGTGAGCATTATGATACCGCACTGTGGACCTATTATCGGTGAAGGTGTAAAAATGTAACCGCACTGTGGAGCAATTTACGCAGATGGTGGACAATTATACCGCACTGTGCCATGCAACTACATACGGTGATGGGGGAACATTATACCGCACTATGTAACAAAGTAAGTTTATGTTGGAACATTATGCTGCGCTGTGGAGCAATATACGCAGACGTTGAACATTACACCACTCTGTAGACGTATTGCTAATGATAATTAAAGGTTCCATAAATTTTTTTTTTTTTAAATGAAAAAATTAAAAATATGTGTGTATATATATATATATATATATATATATATATATATATATATATATATATATATATATATATATATATATATATATATTAGCTATTGAACCCGTTCTACAACCGGGTGGCGAGCATTTATATTGGTATGTGCTGCTCCCATCTTGCTCTCCCATCCTGTCATATGCTGCTCCATCCTGCGTCCCCATCATGCCATGTGCTTCTCCCATTCTGCGCCACCATTCCGTGGTAATGTTATGCACCCATTCTGACTGTTACTGTTTACATTCTGCCATATGTTGTTAAAATATTTCTCTCTCAGGATCTACTGACCGAGTGCGGCGGTGCTGAGTGAGGGTGGCGTTGCTGAGTGCGGCCGGCTGTGCGTGGCTGTAATGGGCGCCGAGTGCTGGTGGCCTGAGCAGGCGGGGACATCGGCGCACTGTTGGGGTCAGGGGCTGTAGTAGCTGTAGGATCTGATGGTTAATTGCCCCGGGACTTGCTATATTAACCTGTGCCACGTTCCACCGATGCATGCCACTACGTGTTCCGTGTCCTCGGCCTGTGACTGTTCAGTCACAGGGCGGGGGCCCTATGAACTGAACGTCACAGGCAGAGTATGTTGTGGACAGAACATCGTGCATTGTTGGAACGGGACAGGTAAATAATGCATACTAAGGCCATGTTCAGACTTTGCTGTTTTTGCAGCTGCGTTTCCGCTGTGGTTTCCATAGCATTTACATTAACATGTAAACTTATGGAAACCGCAAACCGCTGTGCACATGCCGCGGGAAAAACCGCGCAGAAACGCAGCGGTTTAAAACCAACAGCATATCACTTCTTTGTGCGTACCTGCAGCGGTTCTTCACCCACAGACCTCCGTTGTGAGGATCAAACCCGCTGTGAAACCCGCAGATCAAATAATATCTGCGGGTTTTATTGCGGTTATGGGTGGAGAAACCGCTGCAGCAGGAATTTTGGGGAAACTGGAGGAATTCCGTGGGTGGAAGTGCGTGGGCGGAGTGTTGTGGCTGTCATCATGGAGGCATATCGTCGCATGGGGATCGATGTCGGGCGCTTGATCAATCTGGTATGTATGTGTGTGTGTCTGTCTGTGTCTGTGTACATTTGTGTTCGTGTGTGTGTCCCCATGCGACGATAGTGCCGCCAAATTGTGCTAAGTCGCCGTATGGGACTACTACTCCCATACCGTATTTTGATGGGAGAGTTGTGCCTGTGTCCGGCAACTTAGCACAATTGTAAATAACACAAAACTTAAACGTACACAATACATATACAAGAAACGTAACATACATGACACACAGTACATATAACATAGAGTATATACTCACCATACAGCACATACAAGTACGCGAATCCCTCGCCCTAGGGAAAAAGTCCCCAAAAAACAAAACAAATACATACTCCCTGTCCGCAGAATCCAAAATTGAGTGTCCCACGCCGATCCCCTGCTCTCCGGCGATACACTGCCAGAAGCGAAGCTCCTAGCAGTGTATCGCGTACTGTTCCGGAGTTCAATGGCGCCGGCGTCTCTATTTACGGCACTACAGGTGCGGGTCAACTTTCCCACGCTGTAGTGCCGTAAAGCGAGAGTCCCGGGGTAAATGAACGCCGGTAAACTCTCGCGCATGCGCAGTAACACTCCAACAGGTGCCGGAGCACCTGTCAGTGTGTTGCTGCAGCCGTGGAGAGCAGACATCTCCGGATGTGTCTGTTCTCCATGGCAGATCCACGTGGGACCCTCTTTGGATTGCTGCGAACAGGGCCAGGGAGTATTAATTTGGTTTGTTTTTTTATTTATTTTGCAGGTCGAGGGTTTTCAAATGCGTAAAATAATGTACGTGTCAAAAATTGTGTGTTTTTATTTCATTGAAATATTTTTTTCAGTGCCACGTATTTCAGTGCCACGTATTTCAGTGCCACGTATTTCAGTGCCACGTATTTCAGTGCCACGTATTTCAGTGCCACGTATTTCAGTGCCACGTATTTCAGTGCCACGTATTTCAGTGCCACGTATTTCAGTGCCACGTATTTCAGTGCCACGTATTTCAGTGCCACGTATTTCAGTGCCACGTATTTCAGTGCCACGTATTTCAGTGCCACGTATTTCAGTGCCACGTATTTCAGTGCCACGTATTTCAGTGCCACGTATTTCAGTGCCACGTATTTCAGTGCCACGTATTTCAGTGCCACGTATTTCAGTGCCACGTATTTCAGTGCCACGTATTTCAGTGCCACGTATTTCAGTGCCACGTATTTCAGTGCCACGTATTTCAGTGCCACGTATTTCAGTGCCACGTATCACGCATTTCAGTGCCACGTATTTAAGTGCCACGTATAGTATAGTGCGGTATAATAATGCTCACCCCCTCAACGTTTATTGTTCTTTGATGCAGTATAATGCACACCCCAGCATATTACCCCAGTGTGTCCAGCAATCTGCCCCAGTGTGTCCAGCAATCTGCCCCAGTGTGTCCAGCAATCTGCCCCAGTGTGTCCAGCAATCTGCCCCAGTGTGTCCAGCAATCTGCCCCAGTGTGTCCAGCAATCTGCCCCAGTGTGTCCAGCAATCTGCCCCAGTGTGTCCAGCATATTGCCCCCAGTGTGTCCAGCATATTGCCCCCAGTGTGTCCAGCATATTGCCCCCAGTGTGTCCAGCATATTGCCCCCAGTGTGTCCAGCATATTGCCCCCAGTGTGTCCAGCATATTGCCCCCAGTGTGTCCAGCATATTGCCCCCAGTGTGTCCAGCATATTGCCCCCAGTGTGTCCAGCATATTGCCCCCAGTGTGTCCAGCATATTGCCCCCAGTGTGTCCAGCATATTGCCCCCAGTGTGTCCAGCATATTGCCCCCAGTGTGTCCAGCATATTGCCCCCAGTGTGTCCAGCATATTGCCCCCAGTGTGTCCAGCATATTGCCCCCAGTGTGTCCAGCATATTGCCCCCAGTGTGTCCAGCATATTGCCCCCAGTGTGTGTCCAGCATATTGCCCCCAGTGTGTGTCCAGCATTGCCCCATTGTCCAGCAATCGGGCCCCCTCTCTCTGGCCACCGGGTCCGGGGGCACATGTCGGCGGGCATTCACAGTCACAGAGGGTCAATCTGTGCGGTAGCCCTGGGCTACCGCACAGATTGACCCTCATATAATCCGCCCCTGATTAAAACATACAAACACATAGCAGCTTGCCGCAATAGACACTAATTCTCACCAGCGTCTGGAATGCGGCAGCCGAAAATAACAATGCCGTAAGGCGGGGGAGCAGGGGTAGATGGGAGAGGGCCTGGACAGCGCAGTGCGCATGCCCAGGAATGCCAGCCCCGCACTGAGCATAATGAATAACACAGTGCGGGGCGGGGCGTCAGTCACAGGGTGGCCGCACTGCCCGCACAGGCGCAGTCAGGCACCCTGCGTCTGAGCTGTGACTCACAATGAAGACTGCGCAGGCCCCAGGCAGGCACGCACAGCGCAGGCGCCGGATTTAAGAAAACAGCGCGCAGGGGGCGGGTACCATCGGCCCTGAAGACAAGAGTGACGGCAGTTGGGGGATACAGAGAGAACGATTCGGACCGCCTCCCGGTACAATAGCTGGTACGTTTGGCCAATTTTTAAAACGTTTTATTGCGGTAATAACTTAATCAAAAACTAAAAGAGCCACCTTGTTAGACTGCAGCATTACTGCTGCACAAGGTGGCTCTTTTAGTTTATAACGCCTGGGGGGGGGGGGGGTGACAGTGGCCCTTTAATACTTTAGGGGAACCAAACAGAAATGACCCTCTGAAAAGACTTTTCACAATTCAAAAAAAAATAAAAATAAACAAAGAAATAACATTCTTTTTTGCTGCAGTGCATTTCACACTTCCAGGCTGATCTACAGTCCAAATGTCACAATGCCAAGTTAATTCCAAATGTGTAAACCTGCTAAATCTGCAGGGGGTTGAATACTACTTGTAGGCACTGTAGCATATCACACCATCACACCTCCAATTAGAGCTTTCCTCATTCCAGGTCCGGTGGGAACCAGAACCAGCCCCCAACAAGCACTGCTCTCAGATGTTCCTGCATCATGCCTCTATGGTCTTTGGGAAGCATGTCTCCCTGCTTGATGTGGATGTTGTCGCCCGCCAGGTGAGATCTGTAGACTTGATTTCTGTTGATAGGTGGCATGTTATCGGTTTCACCCACTAGTTATTGACTGGCCGTCAAGAAGTGCAGGCTGCTTAGATCCTTTACTTGTGCTTTTTTTTCTAGCACAGTGATGTGTGTATGCAAGAAAATACAAATTTACGTTTAATTTTTTTATAAACCCCAAAAGATAGATTATAATTCTGACCATGCATAGGGAAGCTTAGATCTAGGCTGCTTCTACGGCGCTACACTTAATGAGGTTTTATTGCTGTAATTTCTTCTGATCTAACTAAAGTGAGACTGGTGGCTGCACAGTATAAGGCTCTGGCAACTTGCACACTGGCTCCATAACGCCATGGCTTGCACAGTATAAGGCTCTGTCAACATGAAACCTTGGCTCCAAAACACCATGGCTTGCAGTGCTCACCCCCCCCCCTTTTTTTTTTTTTTTTTTTTTTCTCTTGATTGGGTAAATGTGATTGGTCTGTGCCCCTTGTACCATCCAGGGGCCTCTCTTCTCGCTCACAGCCTCTTCTTCACCTCCACAGGTCGGTCCTGGTGTTGTGTTCTTACATTTCTCTCATGCCTTCCTTGGCCAAGGGATCATTCTGCAGGGTGTAACGCCTTTGGAACCCCTGCTGCAGAAAGTATCGCACAGCATCTACTACCAGAAGAATATCCCTGCCATCATCCCTAAGTTTATTCTGAAGGCTGAGTGCATCCAGGTAGGTGCCATGAGGGGTGCCCAATTCATGTAACTCCTACAAGCAGGAATGGTCACTGGCATCCCAGTGCCTGCCATTCTGCAGACTACTTATACTGGAGTTGTCATGTGGAGTAGAAGTGCAGTAGGCTCTAGCTTTATCGCTGTGACTAATACATTGGTTATCTTTCAGTTTGAGCGGGATGTGATGGTCTGGAACAACAAGAAATATATTTCTAAGCCACTTTTGGTGAAGGAGGACTCTGCCATCCAGAAACACCGCCGCTGGTATTCACAGTTTTACAGTGAGAACAGCCCCCAACTGTCTTTCCAAGAGGATAGCTTGGATTGGTGAAGAGGAAGTGATTGTTAACAAAGGCATTGTATTAAAGAAGAGAAATTATCCCAAGGATGGTATGGACTATTCTCATATTTATTAATCTTTTTTTACACAAAGCTAAGACTTCTGCACTCTATTCCACCACTAGGTGGAGCACCAGAGCCTTATGGTTGATTGTGGTGCTGAACGGACACAGTATTGCAATCCTTGGATGGCATTTGATGCCATTGGGCTGATCTGGAAATTCTTCCTTTTATGTTTCAAGTGCCTTATATCATGTAAATCCTGACTCTATCCTTTACTCTAAAAGTGCCAAATGGACTTTCCTAGTTCTTGTGCTGATGCCCCTGTGCACTTAATTGTCATGGTATGACCAGGACTGAGTCACCAATGCTGGACTGAAGGATTCTGGGTAACAGACATTACCAAGTACCAAAAAGCTCAGTTCACGCTGGAATGATACGGTAATGTAGGTATGGTGGGTGGTGTCTTGGAGACCACACCCTTGAGGAACTATACCACAATGTGACTGGATACAAATGATATCACCTCTTGTGTTGGGTTTTCTAGTTCAGTATGGCTTAATATGTGCTGGGAATAAAGGGTAATGTGCTCCCTTTTTTATTTTTTTTTATTTTGTAGATATAGATTTTTCTTTCATGAGATTGGTTGGATTGTACATTATAAACTCAATGAATCATGGTGTAAAGTCAGTCACTTGTTATGTGGGTGGTATGTAGCCTGCTGGCCTCCCCTTTCCTGGATCAGGACTGGGGGAAGGGAGTTCAGCAGGTTTGCTTGGCATCTGAGGACTTTTTCGTCACGGTTGTTTTTACATAAATGTTTTACATGAGGTTTTTTTTTTTTTTAAATATAGACTTCCTCCTGCCTCTAATGTACAAGCATTTTCTCTATGCAGCTGCTGGTGCCAGCATGGCTACTCCACCCAGCAATAAAACCAGTTTTTAAACCTGTGTTTGAATCTGCACAGAATTATTTTGATTTACTGTTTTTTTTTTTTTTTTTTTTTTTTTGTGTGTGCGCAGAGCCAAAATAAATATCTGCAGGTTCTAGGGTACAACTCATGAGGATCCCACTCTAGTGTACTTGTTGCTGGACTCTGACACTGTTAATCGCTGACAGATGTGAATTCTGATTATGCACAATGTGGTCCGGGCCGCCACTCGTCTTCTGGTGATAATGTTTGGAGAGAAGGGGATGGTAAATGCTGAGGAGTTGCTAAAAATGCAGTGATGGTCAGTCATTTAAACACAGATCAGTCACAGCATCACATCTTGTGTCACTGACTGGCTAATGGGTGTAAACTTTCTCATGAGGTTACTGCCCGCACCCTGCTATCGCATCACTCTCTAGTGGTGATTAATTTTGTCTTCTCTCCCTGCCACTGTGTATATGGCCTCTGTTTATTTTGTGTAGTTTGAATTTTCCCCATTGATATTTGGGGAGAGAACAGCCCACACACGTTACTAATGGTTATTCTAATACATGGGTGTCATCTTTCACAAACCCTTCTTCCACATAGGATACATGGAAAGACTGTAAGCTGCCATACTGGTTTGGCAGGTGCATGAAAGCTAAATCTGATTATCTGTATAGATCTTTATCACGTTTCCTAGGCAAAGGCCTTTATGACCTAATAGCAGGGTGCCACAGTTTATTTTAGATTAAAATTTCATATGAAATTGATATAGGAAGAAACATAACCTTCATGGGCCTCATACATTGCATTGGGGGGAAAGTGCCGCCAACTCCAGTATGAAGTGTATGTACCATGAAATGAGCTGGCACTAAAGAATGTTGATTACTTCTTGAAAGTGTACAGTAATGTTCAAAATAATAGCAGTCCAATATGACTAGATTAATCACGGGTTTTTGGTATAAATTATATAGATTCTAAGAAATTCAGCAGGCTCGGCATTCAAGATCTGCAGGTTTTTGAGTCTGTATATTACAATAATTTAATTGAAAGGTGGTGTTTAACTCCTTTAGTCTCCAGGCCAAATTGTTTAAATCTGACCAGTGACACTTTATGTGGTAATACCGTATGCTGAGATTTTCAGCATTTTTTTTTTTTTTCGTGCTGAAAGTGCCCCTCGGCTAATACCCAAGTGTCACGATAATATGAATATGCCATGTTTTGAGTATATACCTAAAAAGTCTATGGCTTTTCATACATATGCCTGTGGGTGATGACAGCCCCCCTTCGCCTTAGAAAAAACTTTTCTCCTTCTCACTCTACCTGCATGTGTAATCCCATACGTCTTCTTCTCCCTGGCCTATCCCCCCCACCCCCCCTCCTTCATGAGGAATTTTATACGGCTTGGTGCTGCGAATGCCAAGGTCCTTTAAACTCCTCATCTCCCCCAATCCCCCCTCGATACTGGCTAAAAGTGGTACAGCAAGCATGGGAGTCTCTCTGGTAAAGCTAGGTATATTGGCACCGATCAGTTCTAGAAATATACGGATTATATATTCCAGATGTCCATCGAGAGATCTATAGCTCACAGAAATTGCTAGGAGCTAAACCCAATGAGTGCAAGGAGCAGGTTTCTCAGTAAGTGGTTCATGAAACTATGCCATGTTTACACTTAAAAGAATCCCCTCCGACGTGGTGCACATCCTGATCATTGTCATAAGTATACAAGGTTCATAAAGCAAGCTATGTATAAAAATGGTTTGTCACAGCTCTAAGAAAGGGGAGGATTCAGCCTCTGAGTGAGGTCACCACAGGGTGAGTTCCTTGGTTTTGAGCTGGGGGATAACTGAGTGGAACATCAGTCTTTCAGTGTCTTTTGTCCTGGGTCTAGCTGCAAGACAGGGGTATAATGCATCTGGATATATGTTCGCCCATCCCCCACAGCACATAGTCAGCCATGAGATGAAATGTTAAGACCAAAAATCTAAGTGTTTTTTCAACTTACTGTACATACGACTTGTCTAATTTTATAATATCTTTTTATACTTCTGGAAACACTGCCTACCTTTATTGGCATAAAATATAAAATTACTAGCGTTGTCTCTACTTGCTCTATAATGTACGGTCACATCCTCTGAAGTGAATTACGCTACTAATTTGGGTGGGCTCCGGACCTGTTAATAAATAATAAATTGGAGCTGGTGGATGCGGATTTGTCTTGTGCGTTTGGGAGGCTTTGTAGCGACTGGTGGCATTGATGATTATTGTTCCCACCTGAGTGGGAGTAGTTATATCACCCTCGCTGCAGTGTGCCCATTAATCAGTACAAAGTAAGGCAGCCTTTCTGGTGACTAGTTATCCTAGGTGCAGTACCCTGTCTGATGTGAGGGGGCGCCAGAGAGCTGCAAGTTCCAAACCGGAAGTGGGATATAGATAAGTCCCCTTCAGAGAGAACCAGGGTCAACCAAACAACCCTGGACAAATTGGTGTGAGTGGTGGGGATGATAAAGGTATCCTCCCCGTGAACCGTAACAACGAGTCTTTGTCCCAGAATGATGTCAGAGCCGCCAGCTCCTGCTGACATACTCACCCTCCTCAATCCATTGCATCTCTGTTGTCCTGGCGCAGCAGCTCTTCCTGTGTTGAGCTGTCACATGGTACCGCTCATTAAGGTAATGAATATGTATGCATCTCCACTCCCGTAGGCGTGGAGCACATATTTATTGCCTTAATGAATGGTACCACGTGACCACTCAGCACAGGAGAGCTGCCAGTTCCGTGCCAGGACAACGGAGATGCAGGGATGTGCAGCAATGGATCGAGAAGGGGCAAGTATGACTGGGGAGCCATGCATATGATGGGGGAGCCACACAGAGCAGGACAGGGATGAGGGGACAATGCATACCTGGCTTATACTCGAGTCAATAAGCTTACCCAGTTTTCCGTGGCAAAATTGGGTACCTCCGCTTATACTCGAGTATACAGTAACTCTGGAACACTTCAATGTATCCCATTGATTTTGAGATTGTGGGTTTTTTCTTTTTCATGCCACATCCTACTTTATGATAATGGTAAATTTAGGTGTGTGTGTGTATATGTATATAATAGTGTGTGATCAAGCTTACATGTCAAACAATTTAGCAACTTTGACTGATTATCCCTTTAATCCATATAATCATACCATAGTAAACCATTAATAAATAACATTTCCCTCAGGTCTTCTTTACATCAGCACCATTTGTAAACTGTTTTTATTTTGTTAGCATTTTAGGAGTTTTAAAAATGTAGCAGCAATTTTTTTCCTTCTTACAAGGAAATTTAAAAAATAAACTTTTTCGGGACCTATCCAGATTTGAAGTGACTTTGGAGGTCCCATATTGTAACCCACCCAGCAGTGATACCATTTTAAAAACCGTGCCCCTTGACATATTTAAAACTGCTGTCAGGTAGATTAACCCTTCATGCGCTTTGCATTTAATTACTGAAAAGTGAGATGACTGGAATAAAAAAGTGAATTTTGACCGCCTAAGTGACGCTAACTTCTGAACAGGCTGCTATAGCCAGCATACTAAAGGTACCGTCACACTGAGCAACTTTCCAACGAGAACGACAGCGATTCGTGACGTTGCAGCGTCCTGGATAGCGATCTCGTTGTGTTTGACACGCAGCAGCGATCAGGATCCTGCTGTGACATCGTTGGTCGGAGCTAGAAGGCCAGAACTTTATTTCGTCACTGGATCACCTGCTGTCATCGCTGGATCGGTGTGTGTGACACCGATCCAGCGTTGTGTTCGCTTGTAACCAGGGTAAACATCGGGTTACTAAGCGCAGGGCCGCGCTTAGTAACCCAATGTTTACCCTGGTTACCCGGGGACTTCGGCATCGTTGGTCGCTGGAGAGCGGTCTGTGTGACAGCTCCCCAGCGACCACACAACGACTTACCAATGATCACGGCCAGGTCGTATCGCTGGTCGTGATCGTTGGTAAATCGTTTAGTGTAACGGTACCTTAAGGCTGCTATTTGGATGTAAATTGCCAAGGCAAACATTAAAACCAGGGCTGTGGAGTCGGTAAGCCAAACCTCCTCCAACTCCTCAATTTCCAGGACTCTGACTCCCTCATACATGGCCCATGTTTAAGTGAAAAAATTTACTGTAGTAAAATGGTAACATCTGGCTTTTAACCCCTTAGTGATGGAGCCAAATTTTTGAAATCTGACCAGTGTCACTTTATGTGGTAATAACTCAGCAACGCTTCAACAAATCCCAGTGATTTTGAGACTCTTTTTTCGTGACACATTATACTTTATGATAATGGTAAATTTAGGTCAATATGTTTTGTGTTTATTTATAAAAAATTTGAGAAAAATGTTAAATTAGCAATTTTCTAAATTTGAATGATCCCTTTAATCCAGATGGTCATACCATAGGAAAACATTAATAAATAACATTTCCCTCATGTTTGCTTTACATCATTACCATTTGTAAAATGTTCTTTTATTTTTTTTTTTTAGCATTTTAGAAGGTTTAAAAATGTAGCAGCAATTTTTAATTTTTTTTTTTTCAAGGAAATTTACAAAGCTTATTTTTTTTAGGGACCTATCCATGTTTGAAGTGACTTTAGGGGTCCTATGTATTGGGAAATCCCCAAACGTGATACCATTTTCAAAACAGCACCCCTAGACATATTGAAAACTGCTGTCAGGTAGTTTATTAACCCTTCAGGTGCTTTACAGGAATTAATGCAAAGTGGTATGACAGAAATGAATATGTGTATTTTTACCACCTAAATGCCTCTAACTTCTGAATAGATTACTAGAGCTGTCAGACTGTAAGGCCGCTATTTGGTCGTGAATTGCCATGGCAAACATCAGGACCACAAAATCATAATCTGAGGGCAGCAGTTTGGATAAAGAGGAAGCCCCCACACTCTGTTAACCATTTATAATGATGTAGTCACTATTGACAGCAGCATCTAAGGGGTTAAACAGATTTGGAAGGTGCAAACACTGATCGTGGCTGATGCAGCAAGTTGTCAGCTATAGTGTACAACGGACAGCTGCTGGATTGTCACCTGTATGGAGAGGCTATTCTCTTATATCTCAGGTCAGTTAAAAGACGTATTGGCTGTCATTAAGGGGTTAATCATTATGATTCAATATCCAAGCCATTTAGATAGAACATAAAATATATTTATTGGAATGCAACTTTAGAATGAAAACGTTTGCATATTTACAATTTATTATACACTAAGTGGGGGAACAGTTTTTTTTTTTCTTAAATTCTTTATTTGTAAACTTTAAATATACAAAGAAAGTAAACTCACAGTTCAATAGATTATAGTGAACGTTGTCTCCTGTATAAACATAGTTATACACGTGAGCTTGTACAAATAACAAGGGGAATGTAACACAATAAACAGATTAAAAGGAACAAGACCTAAACCAGGTGTATCCATAGACTTACAGATGGCATCGGTATCTCGAGTAAACAACTATTTGTGATTAATATGTTAATAAAATCAAACTTATGATCCTAGAAGAGATATTGTGGCTAAAATCATGAGTCAAGTAAACTAGAGAGGGAACCCGAAGGGGAAAAAAAGTTCTCAACAAAAATGTACTGAATAACATTTATGCACTCCATCAATTTGTTCTGAAAAATAGTATTGCCACCATCAGATCCTCCTTCGTAGATGACCTCAATTATTTTAACGCAAGAGAACAACCTCTCTATACTAGCTTGGGATGGTGGCAGAGCGATAACCACATGGGCAACATCTTTAGCCATTTCAGCGTATAAAGGATTACCTTGTGCACAGTCTGTTTTGATGAACGATTGAACTCCTCTACTTTGAGAGCTAGTGAAAAATTTTGCTGAAATATGGGCACTGTTTTCCTATTGGAGTGGAATCTTTTATTTTTTTCCTTCTTCCTGCAGCAACGCTTTGCTTGCTCCATCTCGTCCTAATACTTTTCGAAATTAAACTCTTTATGAGGATGAAGAAACTGCAGCTGCAGCACTGGCAGGACCCGAGTCCTCTTGCTCTTGGCTGTCCTGTAGCCCACTCATTCTGCTACCTCCAGTCAGAGCTTCTTTTCTTTCCCCCATGACGGCACCATGGAAAGAGGGATCCGCCCCTCAGGGACAGGAAAACCTACAGATTAAAAAGGCGGTACCTCTTTCCCGCATTAGTTCCTTGACAGGGAACCTACAGCATACCTGTAAGATCGTCGTGGGATGCCGGGGGCCGATTCAGGCAGTGGGGGTCCCTGCCTCGGTTGGGGTGGTTTGAATTCTTCCCCGAAGCACCACAGTACCAAGGTCAGGCAGCCATGTGGGGGGAGAGGCAGTGAAGAAAGATCCAGTCTGCCTCTCCCTGATGTATTCCTATGTCCGGCGAATAGGTGGGGGCTCCACCGCCAGGCTATTCACGGCTCAAGGGCATCGAGGTGGCGGCAGTCGCCTGAAGGGAAGCGCCATCAACACCCAGGAATAAGGTAACGGAGGTTACCTCTGGGCGCGTCCGACGGTCCCTCCAGGAAGCTGGCCGCCAGAAATATGCGGTGCGCGTGCCACCTCAATGCATTACTGGCACTCTGTAGTGCGCATGCGCGGGGGTCATTTCTGGAGTCAGCACGATGCATCACTGGGTAATCGGTGATCTGAAGCACCGCATGCAGGGAAGAACTGGAAGAAGCGTTAAAAAGGGCGCCAGCACCAAACCCGGTGCTCAAAAATCACTGAGTGATCAGGAGCAACCGGAGGAGCAGATCCTACAGGAGCAGTCCCCTTCAAAGAAACACTGGCAACAGCAGCAGCGCCAACACCTGCAGCGGCGACAGCAACAGGGGGATGGTTCTTCTCAGCGGGGGCAGTCATTCAGGATCCCAGTGCAGCAGAGGCTCCAATGGATCCGAAAGACCAAAAGCGGGTCAAGTCGTGGAAACAAACCTCAGGCCAGAGCCGGTACCTCCCTTACAGCAGGAGGGTAAGGGACCTTCGTGAAAGTTTATTTTTTTTTAATTAGGGTTTGTTGTGTCATCTTAGGGAAAGAAATGCGTAGCAAAATCCAAACATGGATCATGGGGGGAAAAAGCTCTGCGCTATATGCATAGAACAAACTATATGTGAAGAATCTCCAAAATTTGCATCAGAGCTAAAGGAGCTTATTAAAAATCAGGTACAAGACACTCTCAAGGGTCTTAAAGGTTCAAAGAAGGAGTGCAGATACAGACATAGATCCCCAGAATCAAGTATCAGTGAGGGGGAAAGCAACTCACTTTCTTCACCTTCGTCCTCTTCATCCTCAGAAGGGGGTCGCAGCTGCTTCCCGATTGAGGAAACAGACGCCCTAGTGAAGGCCGTCAGAACAACGATGAGGCTTGTAGAGACTCGGCCTAAAAGCACGGCTCAGGACTTAATGTTTAGTGGGCTAGAACAGAGGAAACGAAGGGCATTTCCAATAAATGAAACAATACAGTCTTTGATTAAAAGGGAATGGAAACAACCAGACAAAAGTCCTCCTAACCCCAAAAAGGAAGTACCCCTTTTATGATCCCATATGCTCTTTCTGGAGGAAAGCGCCCAAATTGGACGTAGCGATTGCAAAAGCCTCCAAGAAGTTCTCCCTGCCTTTTGAGTACATGGGGACACTAAAAGACCCCATGGATAAAAAAAAAGCCATAGCCGCCACGTGCACTGCCAGAGTCTTAATGGTGTGGCTGGACCACTTAAGGTACCTTCACACTAAACAACTTTACAACGAGAACGACAACGATCCGTGACGTTGCAGCGTCCTGGTTAGCGATCTCGTTGTGTTTGACACGCAGCAGCGATCTGGATCCCGCTGTTATATCGCTGGTTGGGGCTGGAAGTCCAGAACTTTATTTGGTCGTCAGATCGGCGTGTTTGACAGCAAAAGCAACGATATCAGCAATGTTAAACATGGAGCTAACGACCTGTGAGAACGATAAGTTAGTCACTGCTACGTCACAGGATCGCTCCTGCATCGTTGTGGAGGTGCTGTGTTTGACATCTCTACAGCGACCTAAACAGCGATGCTGCAGCGATCGGCTCGTTGTCTATATCGCTGCAGCGTCGCTGAGTGTGACGGTACCTTTAAAATCACAGCTGAAAGATAAATCCCACAGAGACAGTTTTGGATTCAGTTTCAATAATGAAAGTAACAGCAGCGTTCCTAGCAGACGCCCCTGTAGATTCAGTTAGATTAGCAGCAAGGTCCACTTCCTTTTCAAACGCGGCAAGGCAGGCTTTTATGGCTTAAATGCTGGCCAGGAGACCTGTAAACGAAATCCAAATTGTGCTCCATACCCTGCGAAGGCAAGTTCTTATTTGGGCCAGCTCTAGATGACATTTTTGACAAAGCAGGAGATAAGAGAAACTTTCCCAGGGTTTCCCAGCCAGTCTTACAGACGGCCCTTTCGAGTCAGAAGATTTATGCGGAGAAAGCCCCCAAAAGGTCAGAAGGAGGGTTGGGAGGATAAAAGAATTAGAGGAAAGGGGTTCATGTTCAACAAACTCGATAACAAAAACCCCAATGAAGGTGTTCCCCAGGTGGGAGGAAGATTGGCCTACTTTCTCCCAGCCTGGGAAAAAATATCCAGAAGTGCATGGATTTTAGACATAAAGGAATGGTATGGAATTTTAGCTTTAGGCATGTGTTTATTGTGATAACTCCTCAAAGAAGTGTAGAGGCCGAACAATTAGGTCTCCAGAAGAAGATCCTAAGTCTGATAGAAAAAAAATGTCCTGCAAGAAGTCCCCGACCAGGAAAAAGGTAAGGGATTTTACTACCCCCTGTTTCTTCGGACAAAACCAGACGGAACATACAGGACAATTATAAATTAAAAAAACTAAAATGTCTGGTAACTCAACATTTCAAAATGGAGACAGAAAAAGAATTCTTACACATGTCTTTATTGTCTTGTTTCATGACTGTGATAGACTTGAAAGATGCATATTACCATGTGCCCATCCAGTCAGATCATCAAATTCCTCAGGGTAGCAGTAACAATTCAAGGGGAACTAAGACACTACCAGTTCAGTGCTCTCCCCTTCAGCCTAGCCATAGCCCCGAGGGTGTTTACCAAAATAATGGCAGAGGTTATGGCCCACATAAAAGAACAAGACTTCCTGATAGTTCCATACCTGGACGACCTCCTGGTAATGGCGAATCCTCTCATCATTTCAAACAACAACTGGACAAGGTGATGAGATCTCTTGACAAACCTAGGATGGCTGTTAAATTTAGCCAAGTCTCGAATTATTCCAACGCAAGTACAAGAGTACCTGGGAATAATGATAGACTCGAACAGACAAGAATGCCATCTCCCACGGGGAAAATTTTTGAATATGATACAGCTGGTATCACAGTTGAGAAGCTCCCATGTCACCTCTTTGCGCAAAGCAATGTCTATACTAGGGTCAATGACAGCCTGTATTCCGGCGGTCCTGTGGGCCCAGAGCCATACCAGAGAGCTACAGTGGGAAATACTAGAAGCTGGGACACTCTTAGACGGAGAATTAGAAAAGCAGTTAAACATCTCATCAAAAACGGTACGCTCCCTAGCATGGTGGGTAGATCCAGACAACCTAGCCAGGGGTGTCCCTTGGGTATGGCCAATATCCAAAACTCTAACCTCGGACGCGTGCCCCTGGGGGTGGGGGGCGCACCTAGAAGATCAGATTGCTTAAGGTCCTTGGTCAAAGGAACAAAAACTCATTTCCTCAAACATGAAGGAGCTATTGGCGGTAAAATATGCTATCATCCACTTTCTAAACTCCCTTCAATCTCACCATGTGAGGGTGTTCTCAGACAACAGGGTGGTGATGGCGGCATATTTGAACCACCAGGGTGGCACCACGTCTCGAACATTGATGGAGGTATCGAAATCCATCCTTCTGTTAGCAGAGACCAGACTAGGCTCATTATCAGCCCTCCACATAAAAGGCATGGAAAATCGGACAGCAGATTTTTTTTTAAGTCGAACACAACTGAGGCAGTGGGGAGTCTAATTGAATCAGGAAATCTTCACAACTGAGGCAGGGGGAGTGGGAATTGAATCAGGAAATCTTCAATCAGATAGTAGAGCTTTGGGGTCGTCCAGAAATAGATCTATTCTCAAACAGCCTAAACCGGAAAACACACACTTTCTGTTTGATCGACCCCTGGGGGAGTCCGGTGACCCTGGATGCTTTTTCAATTACCTGGAACTTCCACCTAGCTTACGCCTTCCCTCCGATAGCCCTAATTCACTTTAGTAATGAGGAAGATTCGAGAGGACAAAGTGAGAGTGATTGTAATAGCCCCCTTTTGGCCAAAGAGAGCATGGGTTTTCGTGGCTGAGGATAATGTCCATATCAGACCCTTGGGTTCTCCCAGACATTCCGGACCTATTGTCTCAGGGGCCGGTAGTTCATCCGCAAATAGAAAACTTGCATATGACGGCCTGGAATTTGAAAGGGAACTTCTGATTAAGAGGGGGTTCTCTTCAAACCTAGTCTCCATTCTTCTAAGTAGGAAACCTGTGACTACCAGAGCATATGGGAAGGTATGGAGGAGATTTATTTCAGTCTCAGGCGCCAATTAAAAAATTCTAGAGTTCCTTTAGAATGGGCTTGAACAGAGCTTGGCAACGAGCACACTAAAAGTTCAAGTTGCAGCACTAGGGGCTCTTTACAACTGGCCGGGAATCGCTGGGTAGCAAGCTTTATTATGGCCTCAAGTAGATCTAGACCCATTTCTCATCACACTACTCCTGCTTGAGATTTGAACTTAGTACTTTCTGCGTTAACCAAAGCTCCCTTTGAACCACTTTCACAAGCCTCACTGAAAATCATATCCCTCAAAACTTCTCTACTGGAAGCTTTAACATCAGCACGCAGAATTAGTGATATACAGGCTTTGTCAGCGTACCCGCCTCTAACTCTGATACTGGACGATAGAGTTGTCTTTAAGACCGACCCAACTTATCTTCCAAAAGTTGCATCGCAGTTCCACAGGTCACAAGAAATCTCCCTGCCCTCCTTCTGTCCCAACCCCAGAAATAAAAAAAGAGGAAGTTCTACACACGTTAGACATTAGAAGATGCCTAGTCCAGTATCTGATTGGACCCTGGAAGCACAAAAAGAGACCTAAGAAAGGACAGAAAGCATCGAAGGCCACACTGGCGAGATGGATAAGAGACGCTATCATCCTTTCATATTCCTAGTGTAATGCAACTGTTCCGGAAGGGATCAGAGCCCATTCGACCAGAGCGGTGGCGGCCTCCTGGGCAGAGAGCCGGAACCTCGATAGAGCAGATATGTAGAGCAGCTACTTGGTCTTCTCCCTCTACATTCTTCAACCACTACTGGCTAGACCTGGCCTCTTCTTCAGACCTTACTTTTGGGAGAAGGGTCCTGGAGGCGGTGGTCCCACCCTAATGTACAATCTATGTAATTCTCTCCGTAGTGCAGTCATGGGGGAAAGAGAAAATCATAGTTACTTACCGATAACGGTATTTTTCTGATCACATGATGGCACCCGTACATTCCCTCCCTTCACGTGTGGGTGTGCACACTGAAACTAGTTAGTTAATTGAACATTTAGCCACGTGGTGCCTGTATTAAGTTAAGTTTACCTTATTGATAAATATTTTGGTTAATAATTTTTTGCAGTCTAATTCTGATAATGCTCTGTAAACCAACTGATGCGGGAGAAAGGTACCGCCTTTTTATCTGTAGGTTTTCCTGTCCCTGAGGGGCGGATCCCTCTTTCCATGGTGCCATCATGGGATCAGAGAATTACCTGTAATTATCGGTAAGTAACTACGATTTTCCTTTAGTAAGCGGTTCATCATCCAGCAATATACGATGACTCGGGTCCACATAAACAGCTGCCAGAAGAATTTTATTTTCTAATGGCAGTGTCTTTGTATATATAAAAAAAACAAAAACAAAACAGGAGTTAAAAGTTACAAGCTGAGGATTTGTCACTGTAAATGGGTGATGAAGCAATTCCTTCAATTCAGCCACCTGTGTCCATTGACCTTCATGTAGTGTTACCTGAGGGTTTCAGCTCAAGCAGTCGCTCAATCATTAAGTAGGTGCAGCCCCACCGAGTGGCTTGATCCACAGTTGCCCCTTTTCCAGCACATCTCTTCAAGATGGAATCAATTTTAGGGGTTCTGGCAGCAATAGCCAATTTCCTCACTTTGCTATTCAGAGTTCCAGCATGTCCCTCTTGCAGATTATCTCTTATTGCCAGCTGCAGCGTGTGCACAACACAGCGCATGTGATGAATAGAAAAGAGGTGTGAAGTGGCTTCATAAAAATCATCTAATTGTAAAGAATCATTTTGCTGTTCTTCAAAAGTAATATTGGTTTGTTGCTCCGTTATGGGAACAGGACTGTGGCCTTCCATATCCAACATACTGAATGTGAAATGTTCTTCTAAGCTGCTGTTCACCTTCATTATTCTCATCAGTTTTTTTAAACTTTTATTGGAAGAGTCCACAAAATAATATAACAGGCATGTGACATTGCAGTGTAAAGTCAGAGTAATCCAACAAATCATCATTCACAATATCAATGATAAAGTCATACTTTCAATGACAAAACAGAACATTAAACACAATGTATTCTCAGCATTGCACCATCAGCCAAGAAGTTCTTTATCAAGGTTCTGAGTGTGTAACAGTTCAGATTATAGTAAGCAAATATTCCTGAGTCCACATAGAGCATCACGTTCATGCGCTGAAAAAGAGAAACCGGGATTATATCTCGCGGTTGAAGAAATCACAGCACCAGGGGCTAGGTGCGTCAGGGGTGAATTGCACCACCTTTCCCAAATTCTGTGAAATTTCTGGGGACATCCACTGTTCCTGTATACTATGTTCTCATATGGAATTATATTGTTCACTAATTTTTTCCACTGATTGATTGAAGGAGACTTCCCCATCTACTATTCTCATCAGTTTAATTGTAATTATCATGTTTGAAGTATTATCAGTTACAATAGAAATAATCTTGCATAACTTTTTCAACTAAGGTCTGGAGAAACTGGCTGTTGTGATGAGCTTTAGTATCTTTTACTGCCAGCATCCTAGTAACAATTTTTTGTTGTCACATAGTTCATTGTGACGTGTGCAGGCATCCATTTTAAGAAACACAAAGCGTCTCGAGAGTCTTTTTAAGGTCTTCCTTTTGGTTAAGGTCTTCTTCAATCACTAATTTTCTAATACTTTCTCTGGCCAGTTTTCAGGCCATTTCTCCATCAAGAGCTGTAAAAGCTGGTTGTGCAAATAATGACAATGGTACATTGTCCTTCACAACAAGCTTGACAAGCTGTTTTTTTTAAACACATCTGCTGTCATTGTTACAGTAACTTTGTCACTTACAAAATATCTTTTAACTGATGTTTGAGATTCTCTTTCCTCCTCATTTGCCTGGTGGGAAGTGCTGGTCTCTAGTTTCTTGGTGCTGCTGTGATCTTTTTCAATCCTAGCTTTGTAAACTTCTGGGTGGCAGCGTTGTAAATGTCTTTTTAGATTGGAAGTTCTTGAAGGAGCATTTTTATCACTGCCTGAGTATGCACAGATTTTGGCATCACAGCATTTGTTTTCATCTAGGTCACTTATACACTGACATACTTTTTTTTTTTTTTAACTTGAGTCACTGTGAAATGCCCAAATACAGCTGACTTCATAAGATGCTCACGGTCAGGCTTGTCTCAGGGTACAGCTCACTAAATGCTTCACATCACATTTCTTCAGTCTATGAAGAGAGGGAACATGTTTGTGTTGAATCATTCCAGAACACACACACAAAAAATATACTCCTCATTGATCCTGTTACTGTATTTCTGAATCTGAGATGTTAGAAAAGTTTTTCTCCTTATATTCTATGTATAGTGTGTATATAAGTCATCAGAGCAGCTAACCTCTCCAAACATGAACGAAGAGGAAAAACAAACTAAAACATCAAGCATACAGAGACAACATGTACTGAACTATTGATTTATGCACAGTTTATTGAAAGGTTAGATATGCTTTAATCCTTACCTTAATCCTGCTTTCCTGTTGACTCCAGAAGTTCTGAGATGAATGCAGGCATTCCTTCCCTGTGTTTTTTTTATTTTTCCCCTTATCTGTAGAGGACCTTCACTATTTTTCATGAACATAAACTGCAGCATAGATTCATCTCAGCTAAAAGTCTAGACCAGTATTTCCCAAACTCCAGTCCTCACGGCTCCCAACAGGTCATGTTTTCTGGATTTCCATAGTGCTGCACAAGTGGGAAAACTCCTGGTACTTCTATCACTGGTGCAATACTAAGGAAATCCTGAAAACATGACCTGTTGGGGTCTGGGAGGACTGGAGTTTGGGAAACACTAGTCTAGACCTTAGATCATTTCATAACTTTCCCAAATTCTTATGAAAAAAATATTCCCCACAAACTGCATTGAACTACTGCACCCAATTTATATTTTTGGAGCCGGTCTATTTTATACCAACTCCGACTACACTAAAATGAGCTCCTACTCCTACGCCACAGCCCTGATTAAAATCACACAATCATGTTCTCAGGGTGCCGATGGGAATAAAGAGGAAGCCCTCACACTGTTAACAATTTATCTGATGTAGTCACTGTGGACAGCAGCATCTAAGGGGTTAAACATAGGGATGGTGCAAACACTGATTGTGGCTAATGTAGCAAGTTGTCAGCTATTGTACATCCGACTGCTGCTGGATTGTAACCTGTATGGGGATGCTATTCTCTTAATCTCAGGTCAGTAAAAACATGTATTGGTGTTCATTAGGGGGTTAAAAATAATAGCAGTGTGGAGTTCGAGTAATGAGGTCAATCATTCTGTGAAGAAACAGGTGTGAATCAGGTGGCCCTTATTTAAGGGTGAACCCAGGACATGTACATGCATTTCTCCTTCTAAGGGCTCCTTTTCACTTGTGAAAAATACGTGCGAGTCTCGCAGGTTAAAACCAAGCTCTGGCGCTGGCACTTGGGAGCGGAGGGTGCAGCTCCATGTGTTGCTGTGCGGCCGCACGCTCCGCTCTGGAGTGCCGGCACCAGAGGAGGGTTTTAACCTGCGAGACTCGGACGTATTTCTCGCAAGTGAAAAGGAGCCCAAAGCCTAAGAAATATGGGTCGTTCAAGGCATGGTTTGCAAGAGCCATGTACTTTGATTAAAAAGTTGATTGGAGAGGGTAAAACTTATTAATTGCAGACAATGATCAGCTGCTCAGCTAAAATGATCTCCAATGCGTTAAAATGGAAAGCCAAACCAGAGCGATGCGGAAGAAAACAGAAGCCTACCATTTGATTGGATGGAAGACTAGCCAGAATGGCAATGATCAGCTCAAGGATGATTAAAGACAGTCTCAAGTTACCTGTGAGCACTGTGACTGTTAGAAGACACCTGTGTGAAGCTAATTTCTTAGCAATAAGTCACCGCAAAGTCCCACTGTTTAAAAAAATAAAAAATACTGAAGATACAATTTTCCAAAAAAAAACAACTGGCCTAAAGAGAAACGTTTTTTGGACTGCTAAAAGTAAAATTGTTCTTTTTGGGTCCAAGGGCCACCGACAGTTTGCCTGACGACCTCCAAACTCTGCATCCAAGCCACAATGCACTCTGAAGACAGTGAAGCATGGTGGTGCAAACATCATATGGGCATGTTTCTCTTACTATGGTGCCGGACCTATTTACCGCATACCAGGGATCATGGAACAGTTGGCAAATATTAAAATACTTGAAGAAGTTCTGATGCCTTATGCTGAAGAGTAGATGTCCTTTGAAATGGGTGTTTCAACAAGACATTGACCCTAAACACACCAGTAAACGGGCAAAATCTTGGTTCCAGTCCACCAAAATTGAGGTTATGGAGTGGCCAGCCCAATCCCCTATTTAATCCAATAGAACACGTGAATAGAACACAGATGTGAAGCCATTCTAGAAAAAAAAAAAAACAAGAACCTGTGAATATACAACTAAATATTAGGTGACTGATTCACAGGAATGCTAAATCCACAAAATAGTACACATTGTGAGTTTGTAAAGACCAATGCAGACACTGCTATTTCTTTTAATAACAGCCCAATGTTTTTTTATTTTCTGTAATACATGTCTCTTAATGTTCTAAATTAGAAAAACAGTGTGCAATGTTCCCAATGCATGGACATAAAAACTAGAATAAAGATTTTGTGATTAACTCCTGTTTTTGGACACTGCTGTTATTTTGAACACTACTGTACACATTATATTACTTCCCTTCTCATGAGGCCAGGTTCATGCCAATCTCCATCCCTCTCTGGCTGGAACAGAAATCCTGAAGTTGTGACCGACAAATAATGATCAAGACCCCACCCATATAATGCAAGATCACATTTTATTTTTAGAACTGAATTTTATTGTAAAACCATAAATACATCACAGACAAAGTCAGCGAGCAACTGGGTCGTCCTCACATGTACAATGTGTCGTCTGTCTTGGCATCAGAAAATATTTGCTGCTGCAGTAACTATTCATGAGCTCTTTATTTTCCCCCTAGTGATTGCCCTGTGATCCTGGACCATCAGTATGGAACTTATACAAGGAGCTGGTAAAACTGCAAAACTGTTCAGTTTTGTATATAGATATTTATAGAATTCTTAATATAGAACTTTTGTGAAATGTCAGTATATGTAAAAAACAAACAAAACAAAAACAGCTTCTCGTCGATACCAGCGTCATAAAGGACAGAAAGCCACGTGCTGTCCTTGTGGCGGCTTGTAAATCTGCAACGTACAAATGTCAGGAAGCCTTCGTACAACATGAGAAGGGAAGAGACTTTTTTTTTTTTTTTTTAATCTAAATGTAGCACTTTGATAATCTTACCCGATAATTATATAGTACAGCCTTCAATGTGATACAGCCTAAATAATCCTTAAATAAAAAAAGATTCTGGTCATTGATAAACCATTTACAACAATATAACATGGTAGCTATTAGTACCACCTAACAATATTGGTGAAGCTAACTGTTATAAAATGGCACATCCCTAAGATCACATGGAGATTAAAAAAAAATAAAGCTAATTTTTTTTTAACTCAGTTTGTAAGATGCAAATTGAAACTTTTTTACAACTCCAAAAAGACTTCATTTTTTACCTCACGGCTGCACATTTTACCAAAAATTAACAAATGAAACTGTTTTTAAAAAAAAAAAAAAAAACATTTTTATGAAAAGACCCAAAGAAACCCTCCAACAAGCTGACTGCTCATCATGCAGTATTGCTCTCATGTGTGAGATTCTTGCTCTGCACCAACACAACAAACAAGTATTTTGTAAGACAGTAAGTTTTCAGAGCGATCTGACCAGACGAACAGTATGTGGAGCTGATGCGGGGCACGTCCCAACCGGCAGCACCGCACAGGCCAATGTGATCTGTAGAAAAATATTGTTACTAAAAAAGTAGAAAGGAACGCACACTACCGGTATTAAGAAATATTACACACCAAACGGAAAAAGAATTACGAAAAATATTTGTTAATACCTGTAGAAAACCCGGCGTAGAAAATCTATTGTGTGATTCTTGGTTTCTGTCCGGACTCTTGTCGAGCTGTGGAGTGAACATGTGGTATTGCCATCAACTTTTTTTTTTTTTTTTTTTCCCCCTCCTTCTTTCATCACACCCTTCCCTTCACATTATCTCTTAATATTTTGAAAACATTTACAAGACAAAAGTAAAAAAATATTAGTTTTTTTTTATCTTTGCCGATTTGCCACACGCACATTTTCCGCTGAGTATTTTCCCAATTGGGCTCAATCCTAACACAGTGCAAAGTCCATATCATCGTCTATCAAATTTCTCAGACTGGTAAAATTTCAGCAAAATCTTGGGCGGTTTGCCATACGGCAGCATTATCGGCGTGGACTAAAGGTTCTCTGTAGATGCTAAATATGTACAGGGTCGGCACAAATCTCCATATAGATTATAGACGCACCACACCGAGGTAAGGAGTATTCTGGCAAGCAAATGACACAAAATCAATTACACAATTCTGAATTTTAGACGTACAAAAAAATTAAATTTCATATATTTGCTATATAAAAGGGGGTGGGTCAGTGTATTGTCATGAGATAGACGTGTTATTCTGCACCCGGCTTCTGTGAAAGCCTAGTACAACCGTAATTTGGTTAATCCTCAAGTTAAAGCTCACTAGAAAACTTGTAGAGTTCAGAGAATTTTTTGGCCTCACCTTATATTCCAGTGCCCTGTAAGGTACCCGCTACCTAAGGTCTGCGGTGTAGGACCTCACCACAGTAGGAGGTGGCAAGGTAGGAGCAAGTGACATCATTTCTCCATAAATTAGCACATCCTACAGAATAGCTGCCCTCCTGGCTGTTGTGTGAGGTAAACATATACTTTAAGGCTTCTGTGGCACTAAAAGGATTATGGGAAACCGAGGCGATGTGTGTGCATCCCTAAAAGTTAGTTAACTATCTTTTTATTTAGAATTTTTCTAATTTTTTCTGGGCCGTTCACTTCTTTGTAAATTATTTAAAGGGGTCATCAGTGCATCAGAAGTGAGTGGGAACAGATAATGCCTTTGATTGCAGTTTTCTGCTACCAGTAAGTTTTTGTTTTTTTCCCCACTGTTATTTCCATAATGTTCCACCATATTTCCATACACCGGTGTGCAATGCTGTATCTATTGCTAGAGGCCAGTACAATGTGGACAGGGCACTGGCAATGAAGAGGCTCACTGGTGTTTTCTAAATCTCAGCTGTGGACAACCATAGGTGTAAACTGCGAGGTTCAATGTATCATCCTTGAATCGTGCAGAATGTCAGATAAATGGATAATCATCTCAAAAACAAGGGGGGGGAGGAACGAACCCCTTCAGATTTATTCCCCCCCTTCCTCTTAAAGCCCCAATCTACCCTTTGGTCACATAAAATCTAAATTAGCTTTGGTTCCTTCAGAGAAGTGTTTTGGAAAAAAAAAGTAAAACTTGGCTGAATGCACACAACTTAAAAAAAAAAAAAAAAATCGCCCAAACCGTTTAAGCCTAGTTAAAAGCTCCTCTAATGACGTGAAGATGAGCCGATTGCTATACACAGCCAACCCTAGCAACCAAAGCAAATGCCTAAATGTGACAAAATGACAAAACATTGGGTGGAAGCGGCCTTTGTGCTGGATTATAATTCATGATAAGCAGACAGATGTTTTCTTTCCCTTCCCACCGGTGGTGGGCAGATTTCTATAGTCCCAGCAGATCAGTACATAACTCTGCGGAGCGCTGACCTTCTACACAACCCGGCTACCTGAATATCCTCATTGCATTTCTGTGTTGATCACCATATATTGGAGTCATTACATAAATTGTGGGATAGAAACATATGTCAGAACAACAATCATCGCAAAAAAAAAATGTGAATCAGGGCTTAGCAGCCACATAGAAACATATCATGAAGCAACAGAACACTCCGAAATATACAACTGAATACTGAGGAACATGGAGTCAAGGCAGTCTGTATATAAAATGCACAAATCTTATTATTACATCATATAACTCTTTTTAAATATCAATAAGAATAGATAGCAACTGAGAAATATCAAGATTATTAATGAAGGACAACGGTAAGACGAATCTAGTGTCAACACATGATGATATAAGGATCAAGGGAATGGTATTCCTGAATCAAGAAGGGAGTCTATTGGAGTTGAGAGAAATTTTCAAAATTCAGTTCCGATTATGATAGGTGGCGAATATTGCAAAAGCTGTAAACTAAATAGTTCAGGAATAGTTCTTACCCATATGGACCCCTGTGTGACTCCAGATTCACAGCCCAAATGCATGTTTTGCGTGGGCTTCCTCATACGGCCCCCTGAGGAATCCCACGTGAAATGTGCGTTGGGGCCGTGAATCTGGAGTCACACAGGGGTCCATATGGGTAAGAACTAGTTAGTTTACAAACATGTCCTTTACAGGTTCATTTTTAGTCTATCAACATGAATGTAAGTTTATTGCACCACATAGATCAATAGTTCGGACACTTGTCCTAATATATAGACCTTTTAAAGGTGTATTCACATTTACAAACTGGGATGGAGACTGCCTTCTTGATTCAGGAACACCATTCCCCCAGATCGTTATATTATGTGTTGACTAGTGATGATGGTCTCCCGAGTATTGGTGACTGCTCGGAGATTTAGGTTTTGTTGACGCAGCTGCACGATTTACGGCTTCTAGCCAGCCTGAATAGATGTGGGGGTTGCCTGGTTGCTAGGGAATCGATACATGTATTCAGCCTGTCCAGCAGCCATAAATCATGCAGCTGAGTCAACAAAAACTAAATCTCCGAACACTAACAAATACTTGGAGACCACCCGAGCAATGCGTACACTCGCTCATCACTAGTGTTGACCCTAGCTAGATTCGTCTTACCGTTGTCCTTCATTAATAATCTTGATGTTTCTATATTACTATCCTTATTGATATTTAAAGTGTTATTATGTGATGTAGTAATAAGATTTTTGTACATTTTATAGACAGACTGCCTTGCCTCCATGTTTCTCAAATTCAATTATAAAGTGTTGGATAGTTGCTCATTGCCCAACAGTAAATGAGATTACTAAGCAAGTAGTGGTACTAAACCCCCCTCCTAAAAAATACAATTATATATTTTTTATACAGACATAGATAAAATGCCTTGAAAAAGTATTCATACCCTGTGAACATTTTTCTACATTTCTTCATGTTACACCTACAATATTAAATATTCTATTGGGATTTTATGTGATTTACCAACACAAAGTAGCAAGTATTTGTGAAGTGTAAAGGAAATGATTCCTGGTTTTCTAAATATTTAAAAATATAAATCTGAAAATTGTGAGGTGCATTTGTATTCAGCCCCGAGTCAATACTTTGTATAGCCACCTTTCCCTGTAATTACTGCTGTAAGCCTTTTGGGATCTGTCTTTACCAGCTTTGCACATGTAGAGGTGATATTTTTGCCCCTTTTTGCACGCTTGCTCTACTTCAGTGAGATTGGATGAAGAGGTCTGTGATCAGCAATTTTCAAGTCGTATAACAGATAATCACTGGGATTTCGGTGTGGACTGTGACTGTGCCGTTCACACAAATGAATATGCTTTGATCTAAACCAGGGGTGGGGAACCACAGGTGATTTCTTCAGCTCCCGGGCAGATTTCTGGGGATCATAGTGCTTGAGCGAGCAGCTGTGCTTTCATAGCCACAGGCCATCACTACAGGCCACGCAGCACTCACTACTGAGGTGCGGGCAATGAAAGATTACATCCTGATGCCAGTGCCAGCATCACAACTTACTGTGCAAGCGAAATCAGCACACAATTTGTACAGCCCCCGAAGGAAGGCTTCAATATTCAAATGACCCTTGGCAGAAAAAAGGTTCCCCACCAGTTCTCTGATCTAAGCCATCCATTGGAGCTCTGGCAGTATGTTTAGGGTCGTTGTCCTGCTGGAAGGTATACCTATGCCCCAGTCTCGTGTCTTTTGCAGCCTCCCCAGGTTTTCCTCCAGAAGTGCCCTGTATTTATATCCATCCATCTTCCCATCAACTCTGACCAGCTCCCTGTCCCTGCTGAAGAAAAGCCTCCCCACAGCATGATGGGGCCACCAATGTGAGATGGTAGAGATGGTGTTTTCAGGGTGATGTGCCTGGTTAGTTTTCTGCCACACTTATCATTTTGCATTTTTCACAAAAAGTTCTACTTTGGTCTCATCTGACCAGAGCCCCTTCTTCCACCTGCTCACTGTGTCCCCCCTACTTTGCTTTTTGCAAATTGGACTTCTTAGGGTATGTGCACATGTTGCGGATTTGGCCCTGCGGATCCGCAGCAGTTTTCCATGCGTTGTACAGTACCATGTAAACGTATGAAACACCAAATCCGCAGTGCACATGCTGCGGAAAATTCCGTGCGGAAACGTTGCAGTTTATTTTCTGCGGCATGTCAATTCTTTGTGCGGATTCTGCAGCGTTTTACACCTGCTCCATAATTCGAATCCACAGGTGTAAAAACGCAGGCGAAATACGCATAAAAATCGCACAAAATCCGCAGGGCATTTTACCTGCGGATTCTGCAGAATCCACGCGGAAAAATCCACAACATGTGCACATACCCTTATGGTTTGCTCCTTGCCCCTATTCCTTAAAGGACAGATTTGTGGAGTACATGACTAATGGTTGTCCTGATGACAGATTCTCCCACCTGAACTGTGGATCTCTGCAGCTCCTCCAGAATGACCATGGGCCTCTTGGCTGCTTCTATAATTAGAGCTCTCCTTGCTTGGCATGTCAGGTGGGTGGCTATGTGTCAGTAGGTTTGTAGTTGTGCTATACGCCTTCCATTTTTGTGTGAACAGTGCTTGGTAAGATGTTCAAAGCTTGGGCTATTTTTTTTTTTTTTAATAACATAGACCTGCTTTACTCTTCTCCACAACTTTATATCTGACCCGTCTGGTGTGTTCCTTGGTTTTCATGATCCTGTTTGATCCCAAATGTTCTCAAACAAACCTTGGAGGCCAAACAGAACAGCTGTAGTTATGCTGAAATTATAAACTGGTGGACTCAATTTCCTAATTATGTGACTTCAGGAGGCAATTGGTCACTCAGGATTTTATTTAGGGGTGTCAGAATAAAGGAGGCTAAATAAATACAAGTCACAATTTTCAAGTTTATATTTTTTTAAAATATGTAGAAAATCATGTATCATTTCCTTTCCATTTCACAAATACTTTGTTGGTATAGCACGTGAAATCCCAAGAAAATACATTTACGTTTGATGGTGTAATGGGAAAAACAGTACAAATACTTTTTCAAGGCACTGTATGTGATCTGAATTGTTGTTCTTGCACCTTACATTGATCCAGAAGTGATACCCGTTCCTGTATGGCATTACATGGGCTGGCAGGAAAGACCAGGAGGTGATGGAGAAGAGCTAGAGGTAGTGTAGGCTACATAGTGATTAGCGATGATTGAGCACAGAAATGCTCGGTCCTCGAATTGAGCACATCGGAGGCTCGAACGTGCTCGACTCGAGTATAATGGAAGGTAATGGCAAACTCAAGCATTTTTCCAGAAGATTTAAAAATTCTCTCATGGATAATTAAAATCAGCTTCTTAAAGGAACTCGAGCACCATGTGATGCTCAATTGAGTATTGAGCAGTGCCGAGCACACAAGCCCATCACTCGTAGTGACCTTTAAGTGGCAGGAAAGGCAAAATACACGAATTACCGAGTGCATGAAGTGGTTGTCTAAGATTAGGGAAGGAAAAAAAAAGTCTTTTTTTTTTTTCCTAATCATTGGCCGTGTTTTGTATTACAGCTCAAACATTCACTTCAATGGACCGGAGCTGAAATACTAGACACAATCTGTACACAGGAGTTTGCAGTATTTTGGGAAGAAACTAGCCATCAAGGTAAAACCCAAAGTGGGTTGAATAATAAGTTTTTTTTTCTCCAAAACAGTCATCTACTGGCCAGAGCTGCAATACCACAAACAGCCTATGGACAAGGGTGGTGCTGTGCATGTATAAACCCAAAGAAAAAAAACAATTTTTTGATCTTGGAGAACCCTTTTTGGTTAATATTACCAAGTAGTTATAAAGTCCTTTCCTAGGAGCTGGGCAGTGGGTTGTACCACTGAATGACCACGACATAGACATTTGTGCTACGATTCTGGTGTAGGCATCCTATTATGCTCGATATTGCACATACATTCACAATCATTGCTGACCAGATTCTATCGTTACATTCCAGACCATTTCTAATTTAGGTGAAATTTTTTTGGACTAATAATGCGGATCCTAACAGTAGTCAGTAGTCTAAAGAACAGCCATAAAAAATACAACAGGGCATTGTCACCTAAACGACTTTAGACAAAGCGTAAAGGGGGAACGGAGGAGAAAAATCCGCTGTTCTCCATCCTCACAGTTGGTTGTTGGCTCTTTCTTGTTCCCTTCAAATATTATTTATTTTATCTCTTTTCCCCAATATTTTTATTACATTTTTTTTTAACTATTTTAAAAGTCAATTTAACAAACACACTGTATTATAATATAAGGCCCTGCCAAAAACCGTGAAAAATAAATAGTTACTATTTGTAGAGAAAAACTAACTTCGAGGAAAAGAAAAAATAAAATAAAATCTTCAAGTGACTTTGGAAGTCAGCTGCCTATAGCGTAAAGAACAGTCGCCATCGATTGTGGGTGATCTTAAGAACAACTCTCTCTGTCTTTCTCGAGTTTTAAGAAACTAAAACCAGAAAAAAACAAAACAGCACTTGGTTCCTAGCGTTTCCTTTTTGAGGTCCACAGTGTTTTCAGCATAAAAATCCTTTGTCATTCACTTTTTTTTTTAAATTTTTGGAACAGTGTTTTAAATTAAGTCTGGAAAAAAACAAAATAGGAGCAGCTCAAAGCATATTGGACTTCAGGAACATGACTTTGTTCATATCCTCAGGGCTGAGGAGTCTCTTTTTTTTGATAAGTAATGTTTGTTCACACGTATTTACACACTCGCTCCGCGCGCCGACTGCAGGGACTGCCAATAGCCAAAAGGCCAATTTGGAGAGGTGCTTGTGTTTTTGGGAAACTGATGACCAGTACTGGAATAGGTGCGGAGTCACTTGAAAGACAGGTTCCTGTAAATAGTCATAGACTTCGTTTTTCCCTAGCCGATCGTCTTCCTGAACTTTGGTTGTCTCGGTGGATTGTCTAGGTTTTTTGGCTGGCGCTTCAAACTCAGTCTCTTCGACCTCGAAGATCAGTTCACAGACTTTGCTGATAATTTCTTCGTGTTGGTATGGAGGAACGGGCCGTAGTTTCTGCTGAGGGTCCAAAATCATAGCGACTTTGTGTGCAGACTCGACCTTGAAGTTCTCCTTCAAAGCTTCGAGGAACAGGTGGCAGAGTTTGCTGATGACCCCAGCGTCATTGGCCTTTGAGGTGAAGAGCTTCTCCAACCTGACATAGGTGGGAAGAACGAGCTGCAAGGTTGGTCTACGTTCGTTACTGAGCTCAATGACAGCTTGTTTTACCGGGGCCAATATGGCAGCTAAGTTACTCAGTAGATGTTTGTTTAGGTTTTGGATGATGTTCAACTTTTTGGCCCGGCTGTAAAACTCGCAGATTTGCTCGTACCGCTCGTGAACTAGCAAGAGAGAGTCTGTGACAGAGTTCCAGCAAGGAGGAGGACAGCTCTCTTCCAAGGAGCCAAAAGTCTCCCTGGCGATACCAGTCGACCCTGCCAGCTCCTCGGTGACATTCAACAACTCTATGACCTCGTGCATGTTACGGGCCTGTAACGTGCGCTTGTTTAATACGCTTTGTACCACACAGTTCAATGAGCAAGCAGAACAACGCAAGCATGTCCCAACCTTGGAGAACGCGGACGTGTTCACCTTGCAATCCGTTACGTACACTGTCCTAATTTCCGACATGACAAATTCTGAGAGAATGTTCTGCACCCACTGGTGGATGAATTCCCCACTTTCTCTACTGTCCAAGTCTTTAATTCCCAGTACATAGCGTTTTATCTGATTCCCTTCAGCCTGATACGCAGTGAGGATGTAACATGAGTCCTGACCAACACTTTGCGAGTGACAGGTAACCCCGATTCCTAAGCAGATGTTGCTTCCTAGGGCGCAGGTCACCTTGACTTTGACCTGATTGTACATTCGTGGCAAATGTTTCAGAGCCAGCGTGTTCATGTTCCCCAGAATTTCATTTACAGCAAATGACCCGTAACGAGCTCCAGTGTCTACAAGGGTTTGCGCCAGCCTCAAGAAGTCTTTTCCGTTGACCACGCTCAGCGCTCCCAGATCGGCGCACATTACCCTCAGAAGCCTTTCTGCAATGTGTTGGCGCTCTGTCTCAGGGAGAGAGTTGTTAACAGCGGGCACTGGAGCAGAGGACGCTGCAGCTGCTGAAAATGTGAGAGGTGGGACAAAAACAAGACAATGATAAAGATCTCGGGCTGCAGATAGTCATGTTACAGCAATTAGTGAAAAAAGGGTGAGCTATATAAAAAAAATAAAATAAAAAAAAAAGCAATAAGTAATGATCAAAATGTATCGTCCCCAAAAATGGTACCAAAAAACAAGCCCATATAGAGCTCAACTTGCCATAAAATAAGAATATGACGGATCTGAGAATGGCGCCACCATTGATTATTTTTTTTATTTTTTTTTTTTTACAAATTTCCCTGCACAACTTAAAGGATTATTCTCAAGTTTGGAAGTTGAAATAAATTCATGGGATACGGGGATAACTTCCAGATTGCTGGGGGTCCAACTTTCAAACTTGAGAATATCCCTTTAGATAAATAATAAAAAAAATCCTATACATGTTAGGTATTGCCATAATCACACTGTCCTAGAGAATCATCTTGCCTAGTCATTTTTACCTCATAATGAAATCCGTAAAAACAAAACCTAAAAGATTTGTGGAACTTTTTTTTTTTTTTCCAACATTTCATCGCACTTGGAATTTTTTTCCTGTTTTCCAGTACAATAAAATGAAAGATGCCATTCAAAACTGCAACATGGCCCACAAAAAAAACAAGCCCTCATATGATTACTTAGCTGGAAATTTTTTTAAAAAATAGGGCTCTTGGATGGGGTGGAGAAAACACAAAATACAAAAAAAAAATGGCTGAGAAGATTAAATGGTTCAAGTTCCTTTCTAAAGACTGATCCTATCAGAAGTCCCAAGTGTCGTGTGTGCTCACGTACTGTTATTCGTGTTGTTTCTCTGGGGCTGAGACTTCCAGCTCTCCTCCGCAGGTGGCAGCGACCTGGTCTGGTTGGTGGTGATCGTGTTCTCGTTGTCAGCTAAAGAGAAAAACAGAAAACAGGTTGGAACAGATGTGGAAATATCAAAATATGTGGGTTACTTGAGTGACAAAGAACATGAGAAGATACAGAGAGCAGTCCTAGCACGAGCTGCCCTGCATTATACATCACCTTCATCAAAATGTAAGAAAATCTGATTACTAAAGCCAGCCGAGGTAGGAAATAACTGCGCCAAATGTTATCTGCCATCCAGGCCTGATGGCTAGGGGGCCAGAAGGCTTCTCTCTCTCATCCTGCCTTATTAATCAGATTTTATAATACATTAATGTGGAGCATTACGTGTTAGCCGGAGTAAGTCACTAGCCCTCAAAGCCTACAGTGCAAAAAAAGCTAGAACTCGAGAAAAAAAAAAAAAATCAGAATACTTCATATACAAGCAAACGACAATAAATTTGCAAGTATTCTCACCAGCGTGTGACTGCATGTGCTCCAGAAGATTGCTGTAAAACAGGAACTGAATCCCGCATGCCCCACAAGTATACGGTTCTGCGAGAAAACAATTTGGGGGTTTCAAAAAGATTTCTCACAATGCAATGAGCTTATAGACACGTCACAGACGGGATACTCCAGTTACAATCGAGTGGTTATTAGACATGGTGGGAAGGCCCCTTGAAACGCCCTTGTTTCTCTGAAGACTCCAGAATGTGGAAGACATTCTGGAGGCCTTTTAGAGGGTCGGCCACTTTCTCTTGATAGTGAAGCTTTCATCCCATCTGCTCTGTCCATACATGGGACCAGACCTGTCTGTCAGACGCCTCCAGATAAAACACCCCTCATAGGAAAGACTTACTTTTTGTAGGAGGCTGTTGGACAGGTCTAGTCACGTGCTCCCCTATGCATGGACAGAAAAGAGGAAAGTGGCACTAACAAGAGAATATGGGAGAACTCTCTAAGGACCTAACCGGAATTTTAAGAGATTGCTTTGGTCGTCTAAGTGCACCACCCATCGCCAAGATGTATGGTGAAGGCTGAGCGCTTCATCTGCTCAGTTGGGCTGGTCACTAAATGTAGAAATCAGTGAATTACTTTAGGTCTTCAGCACCTTTCACAGCCAGTGTGAATGGCACCTTATCAGACTGCCTGTCATTAACACTGTAGAAGCTGGAATCATGATCGGAATCCATCTTTGATACCAAAATAATTATTTCTTCCATGGCTGAAAGTAGTTCTGCTAGGAAAAAGCGGGATACGGCCCCTGCCAGACCAGGAAGAGAGGTTTAATACTTCTACCTAAAGGGGTTGTCCAGTGCCCTCACTTCCGAATCGGGAGCAGCACCAATGTCGTCTACTTTGCATATACCTCCCAGGATGGTGCTCAATCAGCAGATATCGAGTGCACTTCCTGTTCTAATGAACCCATCAGGTAATTGATACCAGCGGATTGTGCAGGAATCCCGGACGGTATGTGCAAACGTGACGTTCCTAATGCAGAAGTGAAGGCCGCAGGACTAAACCTTCAAGAAATGGACGGTGTAATGTGAGGTAAGAAAAGGTGGACAAGATGCTCAGGTGGAGCACGAACAGTATACTAGGAGCAGACGTGGGAGTAACAGTGTGGTGGAAATGACACCATCACAGCCTACTAATAAGCCAGCAAGGGTGTAACAGAGGACATTGGGACGGTCATGGGGGTTGTGCCGTACACCCAACATATACATATGTATATACAGCATACTTATTACTGAGCACTATGATGCAATATTATGCTTGGCTCCTGACTGACGATTCTATCTGCTAAGCCTAGGAATAGATTTCAGCAGCAGCAGCCTGGACATACCAGTCCAATGATGAGAGATAAGTCCACCCTCTTACATAAACTACACATGCCAGAAAGGATTAGGAGTCACAGTGGTCATACAGTTTTGTTCGGACACTTTAACTCTTTAAGTGACACAGAGTATTGCCCCAAGTCTCATACAGACTGACAATACTGATTAGTGACTTCTTTAAGATACTAAAGTAAATTCTGTCACACAGAATAGCAGTAAAATATTAAATCCAACCCCACAACCTGGCATTAGGAGGCATGTTGGTAATCCAGGTGCCTGGCTTCCAATGATTCAGTATTCAAAAGATCTATATAGGGTGAGAGGCCACACGTAGCACTTGATGTGATCACACAAGGTACCTGGCTGCACATCAAGAGACAACACATGGCTTTACCTGAGTATTCTCAAAAATCGAGAGTGAGTGTCCCGGAGAATCCCAGACCTTCTGGCTCAGAAAAACAAAGCACCTATCTATTGCTAGGCTTCCAAGACCTTTATTTAATAATTCTATTTTGGGAAGTAAAACATGAGGACCACATTTTTTTGGTTCCCTTTACCCTTTTTGTATTAGATTGCCAGATACCACCCATCAAGAAAAAGCAAGGAGAGGTTCTGCAGCTGCAAGCTACCTCCCAGACATGGTCCTACTGCAGCAATCTAGCCCTCCAGTCAGAGGTCCTGCAGCCGCAAGCTACCTCCCGGCCAGAGGTCCAAAAGCTGCAAGCTACCTCCTGGCCAGGGCCCTACTGTAGCAATCTAGCCACCCCCCCAAGCTAGAGGTCCTGCTGCTGCGAGCCACCCCCTGCCAGAGGTCCTTCTGCAGCCAGCTACCCCAGGACAGAAGTCCTGCTGCCACAAGCTACTCCCCGGCCAGAGGTCTTGCTGCCGCAAGCTACTCCCCGGCCAGAGGTCTTGCTGCCGCAAGCTACTCCCCGGCCAGAGGTCTTGCTGCCGCAAGCTATTCCCCGGCCAGAGGCCCTGCTGCCGCAAGCTACCTCCCGGCCAGAGTTCCTGCAGCCGTAAGCTACCTCCCGACCAGAGTTCTTGCAGCCGCAAGCTACCTCCCGGCCAGAGTTCCTGCAGCCGCAAGCTACCTCCCAGCCAGAGTTCCTGCAGCCGCAAGCTACCTCCCGGCCAGAGTTCCTGCAGCCGCAAGCTACCTCCCGGCCAGAGTTCCTGCAGCCGCAAGCTACCTCCCGGCCAGGGTCATACTGTAGCAATCTAGCCCACCAGCCAGAGGTCCTGCTGCAGCGAGCTACCCCCAAGCCAGAAGTCCTCCTGCCACAAGCTACTCCCCAGCCAGAGGTCCTGCTGCCGCAAGTTACTCCCCAGCCAGAAGCCCTGCTGCCGTAAGCTACCTCCCGGCCAGGGTCATACTGTAGCAATCTAGGCCACCAGCCAGAGGTCCTGCTGCAGCGAGCTACCCCCAGGTCAGAGGTCCTGCTGCCGCAAGCTACTCCCCGGCCAGAGGCCCTGCTGCCGCAAGCTACCTCCCGGCCAGAGTTCCAGCAGCCGCAAGCTACCTCCCGGCCAGGGTCATACTGTAGCAATCTAGCCCACCAGCCAGAGGTCCTGTTGTAGCAATCTAGCCCCCCGCCCAGCGGTCCTGCTGCCGTGAGCTATTCCCCGGTCAGAGCTCCTGCTGCTGCCAGATACCCCTTGGACAGAGGTCTTGCATCTGTAAGCTAACCGCAACCTACCCCCCTGGCCAGGGGTCCTGATGCCGCAAGCTTTCTCCAGGCAAGGGGTCCTGCAAGCTACCACCCCTCCGCCCTAGCCAGTGGTCCTACAGCAGCAATCTACCCCCCAGTCATAGGTCCTGCTGCTGCTAGCTACCCACCGGCCAGAGCTCCTGCTGCTGCAAGCTACCCATCGGCCAGAGCTCCTGCTGCTGCAAGCTATCCCCTGGCCTGAGCTCCTGCTGCTGCAAGCTACACCTGGCCAGAGCTCCTGCTACAACAAGCTACCCCCAGCTATAGCTCCTGCAAGCTATCCCCATAGCCAAAGCTCCTGCTGCAGCAAGCTTCCCGCCAGCCAGAGCTCCTGCAGCCCCAAGCTACCTCCCTGGCCAGCAGTCCTGCTGCTGCAAGATTCCCACCATATAAGGCAAAGGTAAAGTGACATTTAATGTGAACATAACATCTACATGTGGTTTCTGAATAGAATACACTGACATATTAGCACTGGGACATCTCAGTCCTGGTAAAATGCTCTCACATTAAACCTACCTTCTACTTTACTGCTTTTCTCTGTTTTCACAGATTTGTTGTTAGTTTCCACCTTTCTTTTGATCTTCTTCTTCCAACCTTTTCCTGTAATAGAAGAAAAATGTGGATTGAGAATTGAAGGATTTACAAGAATGTTCACAAGATTGATGACGGTAACAGGAGGTAATAAGGTTCCGTATATAGGACTCTAAAGCTGTATCATTTTAACTGCTCAAAAGCCTGAAAGGGAACATGAATAGCAAATCTGATCTAGTAAAACAAAAGGTTCAAGTTGAAGATCATTACAGATATACAGTTAGGTCCAGAAATATTTGGACACTGACAAGTTTTGGCATTTTATCTGTTTACCATTTGAGATACAGTTATATAATCAATACGGGCTTAAAGTGCAGACAGTTAGGTTTAGTGTGAGGGTATTCACATCCTAATTGGAGTATGGGTTTAGGAATTACAGATCCTTAATATGTAGCAGCCTCTTTTTCAAGAGAACAAAGGTAATTGGACAATATTCTCAAAAGCTCTTTAATGGGCTGCATGGGATATTCTATTGTTAATCTATCATCAATTAAGAAGGTAAACAGTCTGGAGCTGATTCCAGGTGTGGTATTTGCATTTTTAAATTGTTGCTGTGAACCCACAACATGCAGTGAAAAGAGCTCTCAATGGAAGTGAAACAGACCATTATTAGGCTAAAAAAAGAAATCCATCACAGAGATAACATATTATTAGGAGTGTCTGTATGTATCCTGACATCCTATAATGTGATCAATAGTGTATGACCTCATGTTTCTGCATGTAACCAGACATCCCATACGGTGATCAGTAGTGTGCCATCCTGGAGGCACTGGTCAACCTGTGCCACCTGAATGGGCAGCAGGTACCACCTCATCCTTCCTAGTGACAAGACACAAGTCAGTGAGGGAGGGTAAAGAGAGATGACATGTCTGTGGCACCACCTGCACCCTTCCCTTTTTGGGGTTGCCACACTGCTCCCTGCAGTCCCCTGTTAAGCCAGTGACAGTGCTTCACAATCCCTTCTACTTCCGAGCTGCACAAACTGATTGGACTTGGTGTGATCACTGAGGTCACACTCTCAGTATTGCAGCCTCGCTGATGTGTGACAAACAAGAGAGAAGATACAAACCTTGCATGAGCGGGAAGGAGCTGGAGGTCATTGGGCTGGTGGCTTCTGAAAAAACAAAAGATAAAATGCTATGAGTTGAGCCATACACCATCATGCCCATTATTGGTGTCCATGGCTGCAGATAGTGACCGCTGTCCTTTCTGACATGTAAAGATGGAGACTGTCACATGATTTTTTTTTAATGAAAGTTTCTCTGTCCTTGCAGCTATGAAGGACATGGCTATACAGCTTCTTGGTGATAGAATGCAGTATGGGGTATATAGCTCCTTTACAATTAGTTTATGACCCCGTAAAGACACAAAGAGCATGACGTCCACCTACTAGAGCTTGCAATCCATAGCAGGTGCCTCCATGAGCAATAAATCTTAATGTACGAGGCAGGAGTAGCTCGGCTATAACAATCCTGGGCTTTATTGGCATGTGAGGAGTAAGGCGGTAGCCAACAGTCACCATGCATCGGCTAAGAACATCTATGGGTTATAGATTAACTTTACTGACATGCGGCGCCTCCGCCTGGCATGTGGTTTATATGAGATCTAGCTGTAGAGAGAACGTCCCTGATCTCCCCGGCTTTAGGTTATTATATTTCAGGTTATCTGCGCTGGGACAAGTGACCTCACTAACTAAACTGTGTGCAATTATTAGAGCTCCACCTAGTGGCCATATCTGGTACGTGTGGGTACATAATCGTGTAACTCACCTTTCTGCCAGTTGGTCATGTTGCCACCTCCTCCACTTCCGCCCACCATGTCAGACATCCCTGTGTGTGTTTGACAGGAGCCAGCTACAAGAAGTACATAAGCGTATATTATAGAGTGGCAGAAACTGACCCAGATCGGAGTATAAAGAAACACTGCAGCATCCCCCTCCACCCACACATCAATATCAGGCTAGTCCCAAACTGTGGGTCTAAGGACCCGAGCTGACCACACCATAAGGTTCGGGATTTACACCCGTAATACTCTAGTCTGGTAGTCTCTGGTGTCACAATACTGAGTGCAGCTGTACTCTGAATGCAGCTCTGGAGGTGACTATCGTAATATGAAGCTCTTACCACTGGAGTGTTGAGAATTGCTGTTGTTTTCCTCATAGTTATTGGGCTGCTTTTCTTCTACATCTTGGCTGAATGCACTTTCTGAGGAAAAGAATTACATTTACCCTTTAGTACACATGTCACCACTTACATACATAACATAATTAGCAAGGCCGAAAAAAGACATTTGTCCATCCAGTTCAGCCTATATTCCATCAGAATAAATCCCCAGATCTACGTCCTTCTAAAGATCCTAATATCTGTAAGATTCAATATTGTTACGCTCCAGGAAGACATCCAGGCCTTTCTTGAACCCCTCGACTAAGTTTGCCATCATCACCTCCTCAGGCAGTGAATTCCAGATTCTCATTGCCCTAACAGTAAAGAATCCTCTTCTATGTTGGTGGAAAAACCTTCTCTCCTCCAGACACAGAGAATGCCCCCTTGTGACCGTCACTTTCCTTGGTATAAACAGATCCTCGGAGAGATATTTGTACTGTCCCCTTATATACTTATACAAGGTTATTCAATCGCCCCTCAGTCATCTTGTATCTAGACTAAATAATCATAATTTTCTTAATCTTTCTGGGTACTGTAGTTCCCCCATCCCCTTAATTAATTTTGTTGCCCTCCTTTGTACTCGCTCTAGTTCCATTATATCCTTCCTGAGCACCGGTGCCCAAAACTGTACACAGTACTCCATGTGCGGTCTAACCAGGGATTAGTACAGAGGCAGTATAATGCTCTCATCATGTGTATCCAGACCTCTTTTAATGCACCCCATGATCCTGTTTGCCTTGGCTGCCGCTGCCTGGCACTGGCTGCTCCAGGTAACTTTATCAATAACTAGGATCCCCAAGTCCTTCTCCACGTCAGGACTTCGCGTCTCCTGATCCCCCTAGGCCATAGCACGGACATTATATTCTTGAAACAGAGTTCTCTTCAGTAAAAAATCCCATATCATCAACCCATACATATTTGAGATTATTTTTTTTCTATGGGGGTCTCCTGTCCATTGTTTTACTTATTTATTTATTTTTTTTACAAGCCTCACCCCCTTTTCTGCTGCAAAAAATAAAATATAGCTTGGTGTCTATTTAGAAACCTAGTAGGGGACGACTTAAAGGTGTTTCACCACGAACAAAGGTTAATTTTAATCAATAGATCTCAAAATAATAATAAGCTCCACAATTGGATGTGTTTAAATAAATTGTTCCTGTGCTGAGATAATCTTAGGGTACTGTCACACATTGGCACTTTGATCGCTATGACGGTACGATCCGTGACGTTTCAGCGATATCCATACGATATCGCTGTGTCTGACACGCAGCAGCGATCAGGGATCCTGCTGAGAATCGTACGTCGTAGCAGATCGTTTGGAACTTTCTTTCGTCACTGGATCTCCCGCTGTCATCGCTGGATCGTTGTGTGTGACAGCGATCCAGCGATGCGTTCGCTTGTAACCACGGTAAACATCGGGTTACTAAGCGCAGGGCCGCGCTTAGTAACCCGATGTTTACCGTGGTTACCATTGTAAAAGTAAAAAAAAACAAACAGTACACATACTCACATTCCGGTGTCTGTCCCCCGGCGTTCTGCTTCTCTGCACTGTGAGCGCCGGCCGGCCGGAAAGCGAGCACAGCGGTGACGTCACCGCTGTGCAGTCACCGCTGTGCTTTCCGGCTGGCAGACACAGTGCAGAGAAGCAGAACGCCGGGGGACAGACACCGGAATGTGAGTATGTACTGTTTGGTTTTTTTACGTTTACGCTGGTAACCACGGTAAACATCGGGTTACTAAGCGCGGCCCTGCGCTTAGTAACCCGATGTTTACCCTGGTTACCCGGGGACTTCGGCATCGTTGGTCGCTGGAGAGCTGACTGTGTGACAGCTCCCCAGCGACCACACAACCACTTACCAACGATCACGGCCAGGTCGTATCGCTGGTCGTGATCGTTGGTAAATCGTTTAGTGTGACAGTACTCTTATAAATGTGTGTACTGTGTAATGTCTGTGTCTGACCGTGCAGGAATATGGTCTGATCATATCACATCTCCTGGGCTGAGGGGAGGAAGAGAGGATACAGACATTACAGCCGGGATCACAACGAACTCTTTTTGTGACATAAAGCATATTCCTGCCTGTTTTTAAACAATGTTTTACTTCAAAGAAAGAATCAGCTATGATCCCGTGCTGGAATATCTGTATACTCTTTTGCTTCCTAACCCCCTGCCCAGGAGCTGTGGTATGATCAAATCATGTTCCTGTACGGTTAGACACATTTATAAGATTATCTCAGCACAGGAACATTTTATTTAAAACACATCCAATTGTAGAAATTATTATTATTCCCAGATCTATTAATTAAAATTATTTTTTGTTTATGGGGAAAAAACCCTTTAAGTAACAATTCCCTAATCTCGAAGTTAGAGGTTTACATTAGAGGTGACAACAAAAAACAAGTCAGCAGCCGCCAGCAAGGGAGCTCCTATAGAAGTTAAAAATGTATCTGTATGCATTTAGCGCCCCCTAGTGGTGGATGCAGAATTATATTATGTAGGGTATGAAATAAATCTGAACTAATCAGAAGTTGTGTCTATTGGTACTATGGGTGCCCCCAAGCTCTCCAGGCACTTCTGACTGGCTGAGAGATGTTGTGTTATCTGCAAACTGTACCCCTAGAATTTGCAATCCGCCCTCTCTATCGCTCCGCTTATAAACATTCTGCTGCTGAATCCATGTCTCTTGCACATTGCAGAAGGCGTTGCTTTTGTCCGGAGAGAAGGGGCTAATCATTATACTCACTGATCGGGGTGTGCAGAGCAACGTGCTCCTGGTACGGAGTGTAATATTTGTACTGCTTGCCACAGAACTCGCACATGTAATTACCGGTCTCTACAAAAAAGAGGAGAGAATTCCAAATCACTCCGCTGAATCCAATGGAGAAATATCAGCCGGCGAGGATGGCATCGTATCCTGCCATTAACAGGTCTACTATACTCCAGTCACAGCCAAAGCTGTTCCGTACTGCAGCCACTGTACACACAGAGACTCCCAAAGGGCGGCTCCTAAGGAGATAATGGACTTTGCCATCTTTACATATTCCCCACTGGCTTCTGGGACTCCAGTGATCACCGATAGTCTGTGGGCAAAACCAATGAGTCATTACAAGACTATGCTATGGAAATGTGTCCTCCAGAGAAAAGACTCCAGTCAGGCTAATAGAGAAAGATCCTGTCCTCTATGAACCATATATACAGCTCTGGCAAAAATTAAGAGACCACCACATCAAAACCCTGTCATGGGCAGCCCAAACTCCAGACCTGAACCCCACTGAAAACCTCTGGAATGTAATTAAGAGGATGATGGATAGTCACAAGCCATCAAACAAAGAAGAACTGCTTACATTTTTGCGCCAGGAGCAGTGTGAAAGACTGGTGGAAAGCATGCCAAGACGCATGAAAGTTGTGATTAAAAATCATGGTTATTCCACAAAATATTGATTTCTGAACTCTTCCTGAGTTAAAACATTAGTATTGTTGTTTCTAAATGATTATGAACTTGTTTTCTTTGCATTATTTGAGGGCTGAAAGCACTGTTTTTTTTGTTATTTTGACCATTTCTCCTTTTCAGAAAAAAAATTATTATTCATTTTTATAGCACCATTTATTTCATGGCGCTTTACATGTGAAAAGGGGCATACATAGACAAGTACAATAAGCATGAGCAATACGAGGCACACACACGTACAGAAGGAGAGAGGACCCTGCCCGCGAGGGCTCACAGTCTACACTAGGAGACATGTTGTCAGAAGTTTAATGAATAAAAGAACAATTTCCATTTTACTAAAAAAATATACCTATAAAGAGAAAAATCAGACACACTGAACATTTTGGATCGGTCTTTTAATTTTTGCCAGAGCTGTATATATGAAAAAGATGATTCAATTGGGACCCCCCGAATAAAGAGCGGCTCCGGAGGGGATCCCACTCTTCAATGCATTACGCAAATGTGATATAAGTGGAAACCTTACTACAGGACCGCCTCGACTGTCAGCACCTCTATTCCAATCTGAACCGGATTTGCGTCTACGACGCCATGATGGATCCTAGCTCTACAATGGGGCACAGATCAGACTAATGTAATGATGCGCTGATATAGGCTACAGAACACCTCATTTCACAGAACTGGCGATGGGCAGAATAGGACACAGTTAGGATCTGACAAGCAAGCTAAAAACAACATACATCCAGTGTCTCATAGCATGCAGCAGCACAGAGAGGCTACAGAGGCTGCAGCCGCACACACACAGAGAGAGGCTGCAGCCGCACAGACACACAGAGAGGCTGCAGCCGCACAGACACACAGAGAGGCTGCAGCCGCACAGACACACAGAGAGGCTACAGAGGCTGCAGCCGCACAGACACAGAGAGAGGCTGCAGCCGCACAGACACACAGAGAGGCTGCAGCCGCACAGACACACAGAGAGGCTGCAGCCGCACAGACACACAGAGAGGCTGCAGCCGCACAGACACACAGAGAGGCTGCAGCCGCACAGACACACAGAGAGGCTGCAGCCGCACAGACACACAGAGAGGCTGCAGCCGCACAGACACACAGAGAGGCTGCAGCCGCACAGACACACAGAGAGGCTGCAGCCGCACAGACACACAGAGAGGCTGCAGCCGCACAGACACACAGAGAGGCTGCAGCCGCACAGACACACACAGAGGCTGCAGCCGCACAGACACACACAGAGGCTGCAGCCGCACAGACACACACAGAGATGCTGCAGCCGCACAGACACACACAGAGGCTGCAGCCGCACAGACACACACAGAGGCTGCAGCCGCACAGACACACACAGAGGCTGCAGCCGCACAGACACACACAGAGGCTGCAGCCGCACAGACACACACAGAGGCTGCAGCCGCACAGACACACACAGAGGCTGCAGCCGCACAGACACACACAGAGGCTGCAGCCGCACAGACACACACAGAGGCTGCAGCCGCACAGACACACACAGAGGCTGCAGCCGCACAGACACACACAGAGGCTGCAGCCGCACAGACACACACACAGAGGCTGCAGCCGCACAGACACACACAGAGGCTGCAGCCGCACAGACACACACAGAGGCTGCAGCCGCACAGACACACACAGAGGCTGCAGCCGCACAGACACACACAGAGGCTGCAGCCGCACAGACACACACAGAGGCTGCAGCCGCACAGACACACACAGAGGCTGCAGCCGCACAGACACACAGAGGCTGCAGCCGCACAGACACACACAGAGGCTGCAGCCGCACAGACACACACAGAGGCTGCAGCCGCACAGACACACACAGAGGCTGCAGCCGCACAGACACACAGAGATGCTGCAGCCGCACAGACACACACAGAGGCTGCAGCCGCACAGACACACACAGAGGCTGCAGCCGCACAGACACACACAGAGGCTGCAGCCGCACAGACACACACAGAGGCTGCAGCCGCACAGACACACACAGAGGCTGCAGCCGCACAGACACACACAGAGGCTGCAGCCGCACAGACACACACACAGAGGCTGCAGCCGCACAGACACACAGAGAGGCTGCAGCCACACCGACACACAGAGAGGCTGCAGACACAAAGACACAGAGAGAGGCTGCAGCTGCACAGACACACAGAGGCTGCAGCCTCATAGACACACAGAGAGGCTGCAGCCGCACAGACACACACACACACAGAGGCTGCAGCCGCACAGACACACACAGAGGCTGCAGCCGCACAGACACACACAGAGGCTGCAGCCGCACAGACACACACAGAGGCTGCAGCCGCACACACACACACAGAGGCTGCAGCCGCACCAACACACACAGAGGCTGCAGCCGCACAGACACACACAGAGGCTACAGAGGCTGCAGCCGCACCAACACACAGAGGCTGCAGCCTCACAGGCACATACAGAAAAGCTGCAGCCGCACAAACACACAGAAAATCTGCAGCTGCATAGACAAACCAGAGAAGCTTCAGTCGCACAGACACTCGAGAGAAGCTGCACCCACTACTAGTTCCTGTTGTACACTACATAGATTTAATAGAATTCTGGAGACTGAGGTAGACTCTAAACTATTATTGAAAACCTGCAGGCAGGGAAAAAAGGGAAAAAGATGCCATGATCGCCTAATTATATACAGGTGCTTCTCACAAAATTAGAATATAATCAAAAAGTTAATTTATTTCAGTTCTCCAGTACAAAAAGTGAATCTCATATTATAGAGTCATTACACACAGAGTGATTCATTTCAAGTGATTATTTCTGTTAATGTTGATGATTATGGCTTATAGCAAATGAAAACCCAAAAGTCATTATCTCAATAAATTAGAAAAATTAAAAAACACCTACAAAGGCTTCCTAAGTGTTTTAAAAGGTCCCTTAGTCTCTTTCAGTAGCTCCACAATCATGGGGAAGACTGATGACTTGACAGATGTGCAGAAGGCAGTCATTGACACACTCCACAAGGAGGGTAAGCCACAAAAGGTCATTGCTAAAGAAGCTGGCTGTTCACAAGAGTGCTGTATCCAAACATATTAATGGAAAGTTGAGTGGAAGGAAAGAGTGTGGTAGAAAAAGGTGCACAAAAAAACGGGATAACTACAGCCTTGAAAGGATTGTTAAGTAAAGGCCATTCAAAAATGTGGGGGAGATTCACAAGGAGTGAACTGCTGCTGGGGTCATGGCTTCAAGAGCCACCACACACAGACGTTTCCAGGACATGGGCTACAAGTGTCACATTCCTTGTGTCAAGCCACTTATGACCAAGGCCAAGGACCAAGGAGAAAAAGAACTGAACTGTTGGTCAGTGGTCCAAGATTTTGCTTTCAGATGAAAGTAAATTTAGCATTTCATTTGGAATTCAAGGTCCCAGAGTCTGGAGGAAGAGTGGAGAGGCCACAATCCAAGCTGCTTGAGGTCTAGTGTGAAGTGTCCACCATCAGTGATGGTTTCGGGAGCCATGTCATCTGCTGGTGTAGGTCCACTGTGTTTTATCGAGACCAAAGTCAGTGCAGCCGTCTACCAGGAAATTATAGAGCACTTCATGCTTCCCTCTGCCAACAAGCTTTTTTGAAGATGGAAATGTCATTCTCCAGCAGGACTTGGCACCTGTCCACACTGCCAAAAGTACCAATACCTGGTTTACAAACAACAGTATCACTGTGCTTGATTGGCAGCAAACTCACCTGACCTTAACCCCATAAAGAATCTATGTCATATTGTCAAGAGGAAGATGAGAGACACCAGACCCAACAATGCAGACGAGCTGAAGGCTGCTATCAAAGCAACCTGGGCTTCCATAACACCTCAGCAGTGCCACAGGCTGATCGCCTCCATGCCACGCCGCATTGATGCAGTAATTGATGCAAAAGGAGCCCCGACCAAGTATTGAGTGCATTTACTGAACATACATTTCAGTAGGCCAACATTTCAGATTTTAAAATAATTTTTCAAGCTGGTGTTATAAAGTATTCTAATTTACTGAGATAATGACTTTTAGATTTCCATTGGCTGTAAGCCATAATCATCAACATTAACAGAAATAAACACATGGAATAGATCACTCTGTCTGTAATGACTCTAAATAATATGAGTTTCACTTATTGTATTGAAGAACTGAAATAAATTAACTTTTTGACGATATTCTAATTTTGTGAGAAGCACCTGTATATTATTACATGTAATACTAATTTACAATTAAAATAATCATTATGGTTAGAAAAAAAGACTGTAAACATATCCCATGATATTTGGGTAATTTTGTGGTAGCCCCGTATAAATATCCCCTTTATGAGAATGCATCTCTTGCTCTAGAGAGTCTTACACTGGGTATAGAAACCATCTGCCACTCATTGGATACTTTGGCTTAGGTGATTCTTCTACATCAGTAGGAGGAGGGAAACTGGTGGACAGCTTACACATTCCAAAGAGTGACAATATGAATGTCCAAGAATGACGTCATGAATTACTTCGCTGCTCACTAAATTGCTCCCATTAGAGATCACTCTCTACCATGGAGCTTATCATAGGGGGTCGTCTTTAGCTTTTTAACTAAGAGTTGATGAGGGGGGGTGTCAGTGTACAGAGCAAGCTTTACACACACACACACACATGTAAATGTATTATATATAACTTTCAGGGCACACATTTTTCCCCGCAAACTGACCCCATAATCCTAGAAGACCCTTTATACAATAAATAGGGACAACATTATACAAATTAACTTAGCGGGAATGAATGGTACAGACATGAAGATAGGAGGAGAGATATTCTAGAGAGATCCCATATGTGAATCATACTTGGACCAAATCTGACACATGATTCTAGGTCCTCTTCTTTTGCGTCCCCTGACGTTACCATCATATGGATATAGGTGTCTAAAAAGGCAAAAAAAAAGAACCATAAAAAAATAAAAAGAAAGGATGTTATATGATCTGACGAAAAAAAATATATATAAAAAATACAGAATGAAGTGAACAATCACTTACATAATCATTCCCATCCTCCCCTCACCTCTGCGCGCCCAGCAGCCTCGTTTAAAGGTGTTGCCTCCTCACAAGGAGCGAATATAGAGGCACGTACACAGGGGTCTAAAGTGCCAAAATACAGGCGTCCCTCCATATAGGCTTGTGCACTTCCACACACGGCCAGAAGATGTCAGAGATGCTACTTTTATGCATTTCCTGACATTAGAATGTATCTCATATTTATAGCTCTAGAACGTTTCGCTTCATTTCTATCAGTATCTTGTAATAATCTCTTGTCTATTTTATGCAATTACCAAAAATAAACAGAACGATCTGTATTTAGTGACATGATGGGATCTGTTACTATTATAAGTGTAGAATTCTGCTGGTGTGCACTGAATGATTAATGTATCTATAGGCCCCCATGCATTCGGCGCATGCAAAAAGGGTGTCCTTTAGGGTTGAGTAAAATGATTTGTTGGACCTTGGTCTAGAGTGCCACATCAGTAGTTCATGGCCACAGGGATAGAGTAGGTCTGTGAACTGCCTACTACCTGTGGCCTCCTCCGACAAGTGGACGCTGTCATGTGTGGATCACGCTGCTACGAGGACGCTGTGCTGGACCTACTGATCAAAAGAGGTGTCGGGTTGCTGGCAGGTAGGAGAAGACTTTCAGGGCTCTGGTCCGGCAGCCACAGATTACCCACTGGGTCCTGCAAATCTTTTCACTCAACTCTTGTGTCATTTAGAAATAAGTAATGATGGAGGGTGAATTCACACGCAGGAGACGTGGTGCAAAAACGTCAAACTCCGTTCCATTCATGTAAATGGGGCATGTGGATTTGTGCAAACCTTATTAAGGTGAGCGGATCTTATGGGAGATACATACGTGGTCAAAATCGTTGGTACCCCTCGTTTAATGACAGAAAAACCCACAATGGTCACAGAAATAAATTGAATCTGACAAAAGTAATAATAAATAAAAGATCTATGTAAATGAACAAATGTACGTCAGACATTGCTTTTCAGCCATGCTTCCACAAAATAAAAAAAATAAATAAATAAAACTCATGAAATAGGCCTGGACAGAAATGATGGCACCCCTGAAAATAATGTGACAAAGGGGACATGTTAAGTCGCAGTGTGTCCACTAACTATCATCACAGGTGTCTATAATCTTGGAATCAGTGAGTGGCCTGTATATAGGGCTACAGATACTCACTGTGCTGTTTGGTGACATGGTGGGTATCACACTCAACATGGACCAGAGGAAGCGAAGGAAAGAGTTGTCTCAGGAGATTAGAAAGAAAATTATAGACAAACATGTTCAAGGTAAAAGTTATGAGACCATCTCCAAGCAGCTTGATGTTCCTGTAACTACAGTTGCACATATTATTCAGAAATGTAAGATCCATGGGACTGTAGCCAACCTCCCTGGACGAGGCCGCAGGAGGAAAATTGATGACAAATCAAAGAGATGGATAATACGAATGGTAACAAAAGAGCCCAGAAAAACTTCTAAACAGATCAAAGGTGAACTTCAAGCTCAAGGAACATCAGTGTCAGATCGCACCATCCGTCGCTGTATGAGCCAAAGAGGACTTCATGGGAGACGACCAATGAGGACACCATTGTTGGAAAAAAAGCCATAAAAAGTCCAGACGGGAATGTGCCAAACTACATGTTGACAAGCCACAAAGCTTCTGGGAGAATGTCCTATGGACAGATGAGACAAAAATGGAACTTTTTGGCAAGGCACATCAGCCCTATGTCCACAGATGGAAAAATGAAGCATATCAAGAAAAGAACACTGTCCCTACTGTGAAACATGGAGGAGGCTCTGTTTTGTTCTGGGGCTGCTTTGCTGCATCTGACACAGGGTGTCTAGAATCTGTGCAGGGTACAATGAAATGTCAAGACTATCAAGGGATTCTAGAGAGAAATGTGCTGCCCAGTGTCAGAAAGCTTGGTCTCAGTCACAGGTCATGGGTCTTGCAACAGGATAATGACCCAAAACACACCGCCTTCTATGAGCCCTGACCTAAATCCTATTGAACATCTTTGGAAAGCGCTGAAACATGCTGTCTGTAAAAGGCACCCTTCACACATGAGACAACTGGAGCAGTTTGCTCTTGTGGAGTCGGCCAAAATACCTGTGGAGAGGTGCAGAAGTCTCATTGACAGTTACAGGAATCGTTTGACTGCAGTGATTGCCTCAAAAGGTTGTGCAACAAAATATTAAATAAAGGGTACCATCATTTCTGTCCAGGCCTATTTCATGAGTTTTATTTTCCTTAAAATTCTGTGGAAGCATGGCTGGCAAGCAATGTCTGGACTGACAACGTAAAACGTGGCAACAAATACTAATGGAAAAAGTGAGAGCTGCAACATGCAAGAAAAGAAAAGACTTCTCCCAATTCCTGGCCTTTGTGCAGACACTGGCGGGAGGGGTGCAAAAATATCAGTCCATGTGCATCACTTGCTTTACTGCAATAATCTGAATTTTTTTCTTTCGAAAGAAAAAAAAAAAAAAGAAAACTTGCTGAATGTGTAAGTTCCAGCCTACCAGTACGACCTGAAACTAAATGTACAACTTTATTTTACGCTAATAAATTAACAAAGAAGTAAATCCACCTTCAAGAGAACAATTTTCCAAGAAATTCCAAAAATTTAGAGTCCAAAATGCTCAGAATCTGTATAATGACTTCATTATACTCTTCACAGAAATTAATCAGAAAATCATCCCATTGTATATGGCCGCCCTGAAGAAAACATCGACCGCAGGGATTTCTATTAATTCTCTAGGAGCAATGGCTAAGAGATAAGCAGTGAAGTGCAGCAGTGCAAAATATCTGCTGCCTACAGTCACCACAAGGGGGCAGACATGTACTACAGGAGGCCTGTCTAGCACAGGCTGCCCTCTTGTGGTGAGGCGAGGAAGCCAAGATGTGTGTATTGTCCTATGTCACTACTATGAAGCAGTACCTATATACAATAATGTTATTTAAAGGGAACTCCACACAATTCATTCACTTACTAAAAATTCACACCCCTCAAATAATGCAATTTACGAATATTTGGTTGGGCTCAGGGACTCTAAGGAGTCACAAGACCCTTAATTTTTAATTTACAGCTCAGGATAACTATAGAAAGTAAGGACTTGGATGGATGTTCCCTTTAAGACATTGTTGATGCATATTAATGTGGTCCTCCAAAATGTTTGGCTAGTATGGGCCAACAACAACAGGTCGGTGGGGGTCCGATCCTTATCACCCACTTTTTCGATCAGCTAATTTAAGGGATCACAGCACTACAGCCAGTGTCACCTTCCCTGCGTTGTTTGTCAGCACAGCGCTGTACATATAGTGGTGGCTGTACTTGGTATTACAGTTCAGATCCATTGAAACACCCGACACTGGCACGTAAACAATGGAGCGAAGGTGACGCTCACAGAAGGGCTGCGATCACGGAACAGTCAGAATCCCCAATCTGATATCTTACAGGACTGCTAACCCCTTTTATACGGCCATTAAAGGAAACTTGTCAGTAGATAACTACGGGCAGCATGAAACTGATTTTATAGGGAGAGAAGAGTGATTCGGGCTCAGCACACCCAGCATAGACTTCTACCTGAGAGTAAAGCATAGTACTCTCTCCCATTTCATGCTGCCAACCTGCTGACAATTTCCTTTGCCACCTACCCTCTCCACAGGTCTGTAGCACAGGGTTCCTACCTCAGAGATGGAGGCTGGGATACTTACCATCCACTGCATGCAAGTCTCTGTGCTCTTGGAAACAGCTGTAATATTTGTACTTTTTGCCACAAACGTCGCACGTGTAGCGAAAATTGTCTGCAAGAATGAAAATATGTCGGCTAGCACATTCAGATGAATGAGCGGACGGCAACACAGCATGGGACACGTGGATGGGAGACACCAACGCCCCCCACCTCGCCAATAGGATTTAATGTGGAGTCATGTAATGGGGGCAAAATGGCACCATTTGCCAGAAATACCCATAATATCAACATACAAGTGCTTCTCACTAAATTAGAATATCATCAGAAAGTTAATTTACAGTATTTATGTTCTTCAATACAAAAGGTGAAACTCATTACCGTATTTTTCGGACTATAAGACGCACCCAGGTTTTAGAGGTGGAAAATAGGGAAAAAAATATTTGAAGCAAAAAAAATTTGGTAAAATTTAGTAACATACTATTATATGTGGTGTTATTATATATAATAGTATGTTATTATGTTGGAAGCTACAGGTAGAAGTTGGTGCTGCGGGACCAGTGTGGTGTCTGTAAAGTACTGTATGAAGACGCTGGACGGTGAGTATAAGAATGGGGGCACAGGGATTATATTTAAAGCATCACTCCAGAACTGAAAAATAACACTGGAGTGCTGCTTTAAGATCCCATTGGGAGAACGATAACTCCCAGCATGTCCTGCAGATCCTATGGCATGCTGGGAGTTATAGCTCACCACAGGAGTGGCAGAGTGCTTTATTGTGTGTTGTAAAGACTAACCTTTTAATTGTGGCAGCCAGCCAGATGGAGCATCCCATGACTGCACACACAGAGCCCTCCCTCTTGTTGCCTCTCCACAGCACAGGTCATAAGAGGAAGCCAGCAGATTCTAGTGGGGAGTCTGAAGGACCTGTGATGACATCAGAAGAGGGAGGGCTCTGTGCTGCCATGTGATGCTCCAGCCCGCCCTCTTCATGACATCACACAGGTCCTTATGCCTCAGCATCCAGCACAGCCAGGCAGGTATGCAGCGATCTGGTCTCCTCCAGCCCCTGCTGCTGCCTCCTCCTCCACCAGACACACAGATCTCCCCAGCTGCTGCAGGAATCCGGCGCTGGGGAAGCCATGTGTGTCCCTGTGTAAGTGAAGGAGTATTCATGTGCTGCTCCCTGCTCAGCTGACAGGTGGGCAGGGAAGCGGCTAATGAATATTCACTGCACTTTAATCATCGGGACCATGTGGTTTCCCCAGTGCTGGATTCTGGCAGCGGGGACATTTTTCTGCCTCCAGCCGCTGCCCCCTCCCCACATGCTACATTCCAACCATAAGACGCACCCACACTTTTCTCCCAAATTTGGAGGAAAAAAAGTGCGCCTTATGGTCGGAGAAATACCGTATATAGGCATTACAAACAGAGTGATCTATTTCACTTGTTTATTTCTGTTCATGTTGATGATTATGGCTTACAGCCAATGAAAACCCAAAAGTCATTATCTCAGTAAATTAGAATACTTTATAACACAAGCTTGAAAAAATGATTTTAAAATCCGAAATGTCGGCCTACTGAAATGTATGTTCAGTAAATGCACTCAATCAATTACTACATCAATGTGGCGTGGCATGGAGGTGATCAGCCTGTGGCACTGCTGAGGTGTTATGGAAGCCCAGGTTGCTTTGATAGCAGCCTTCAGCTCATCTGCATTGTTGGGTCTGGTGTCTCTCATCTTCCTCTTGACAATACTACATAGATTCTCTATGGAGTTAAGGTCAGGCGACTTTGCTGCCAATCAAGCACAGTGAGACTGTGGTTTGTAAACCAGGTATTGGTACTTTTGGCAGTGTGGACAGGTGCCAAGTCCTGCTGGAGAATTAAATTTCCATCTCCAATAAGCTTGTCGGCAGAGGGAAGCATTGAGTGCTCTATAATTTCCTAGTAGACGGCTGCACTGACTTTGGTCTTGATAAAACACAGTGGACCTACACCAGCAGATGACATGACTCCCCAAACCATCACTGATTGTGGAAACTTCACACTAGACTTCAAGAAGCTTGGATTATGGCCTCTTCACTTCCTCCAGACTCTGGGACCTTGATTTCCAAATTAAATGCAAAATTTACTTTTATCTAAAAACAACACCTTAGACCACTGAGCAACAACAGTCCAGTTCTTTTTCTCCTTGGCCCAGGTAAGAAGATTCTGGTGTTGTCTTTTGGTCATGAGTGGCTTGACATGAGGAATGTGACACTTGTAGCCCATGTCCTGGATACGGCTGTGTGTAGTGGCTCTTGAAGCAATGACTCCAGCAGCAGTGCACTCCTTGTAAATCTCCTCAAAATTTTTGAATAGCCTTTTCTTAACAATCCTTTCAAGGCTGCGCTTATCCCGGTTGCCTGGGCACCTTTTTCTACCACACCTTTTCCTTCCACTCAACTCTCCATTAATATGCTGGTATACAGCACTCTGAACAGCCAGCTTCTTTAGCAATGACCTTTTGTGGCTTACCCTCCTTGTGGAGTGTGTCAATGACTGCCTTCTGGACATCTGTCATGTCAGCAGTCTTCCCCATGATTGTGGAGCCTACTGAAACAGACTAAGGGACATTTTTAAACGCTTAGGAAGACTTTGCAGGTGTTTTAGTTAATTTACTGAGATAATGACTTTTGGGTATTCATTGGCTGTAAGCCATAATCATCAACATTAACAGAAATAAACACGTGAAATAGATCACTCTGCTTTTAATGACTCTATATAATATAGGAGTTTCACTTTTTGTATTCAAGAACTGAAATAAATTAACTTTTTGATGATATTCTAATTTGAAGCACCTGTATAAACCCCCTCCAGCCTTACTGGCCGTCACACAGTTCATTTATGGGGAACTATAATTTCTGCAATATGGAGGAGTGACACTTACCCACATGAGTAGACATGGAACAACGTGAAGCAGACATGGCGGGAGCAGAGAGGAATCACATCTACTTAATATCTACGCTCTATGCTACGAGTGAAAACACAGTGTTTCATTGCCCGAGACCTAGATTTTCTTGTGCAATTGGCCCTAAGGGCTTAGGGACATAGCTCCAAGGTGATGGCATCTATTGGTACAGATGGATAATCGTTTACGACTATGTTTTGAAAGGATTATCCTAATATTATGTAAAGGGGAGAAATGGTGAGGGATTCTGTCCTTATTACCACCTACAGCCCATCTCAAAACTGACCATTTACCATTTAAAGGGTTTGGTCCACAAAAATACATTTACCTCTATCCTTGATCCCTGTGGACTCCAACAGTTCACTAGAATGTCTGTGTCATGTCCTCCATTGAAAGGAGCAGGAGTGAGTGTCCACGGTCGCCCCAGAACCAAACAGGGTACACAGGACCCCTGTTCTCATTACCAGTTGGGAGTCCCAATGGTGTCGATCATACATTTATCACCAATAATGATTACATGGGCCTTTTATATGCAAACACTTTGTAACCAGAATTGTCTCCTGTAATTTTTGATTTTGGGGTCAACCTTGGTTTGGGGGTACAATACTGTATTCCCTCCCATCTAGTGCATAGGCAGAACATGGTATAGGGTAAGGACATGTTCAAAAATAATAATGGGGTTAACACAAACATGACTATATGAGATGGTAGTGAAAACGGGCCGGAGTGGGCCATATGGGAGCACTTAAAGAGGACCGGTCACTTACCATAAATATATATTATTTTACCTGCTGTAAATGCCACTGTTCCCCTGAATCCAGCGATGATTTTCTTTTGTTCCTGCACCTCTCTGTTCCTGAGATATGGCCTCCTCCTCTGTGAATACAAATCTAGACCCATTTAAAAAAAAAAGTGGGTGTGGTCCTCATTTGTTGTCTGCAGGCATCTTCTTGAAGACCACGCCCACTTGGCTAGAAGACTAGATTTACATACAGGGAAGAAGAGGCTGTATCTCAGGAACAGAGAAGCGTAGGAGCAAAAGAAAAACAACTCCAGATTCAAGAGCATATCAGCATTTACACCAACATAATAAATTACACATTTCTGTCACGTCCCACGTCCTCCTTAATAGGTCATAATACAGTAAAATATTAGGATTGCTGGGAGTCCGACCAATCTATAGAACAGCAACATGCAGGGATAAGCTAGCATGGCAGTTCAGGGTCCTCGACAGTCAGATCCTCACCAATCACCAAGTATCTACCTTCAATAGTTCTCATCGGCCCACTGCTCAGCTTCAGTTTTTACGTCTAAATACACTCTGTAAACTGCTTTAATTATAGCCTCATCTTGTAACGAGCTTGATTTATCAAAACCTTTTCTTATCCAGAGCTGCATTCACAATTCAGAGCTGAAATCTCTCAGCATTGCCTGCTTGCAGTTTTCTTGTGACTCGCATTCTGGGGAGTGTCACTAGTCGTTGTGGGAAAAACTAATTGCCACCTGCATTATAGGAGGCAAGCTACGGGTAAATTGTCAACTAGATGACCGTTTCCAATGACAAAATAACAGAATTGTGAATACAGCTCTGGGAATAATATGCAGTATTAAAATGCCCAAAACATAAAAAAGCAAAATACCAAATTGGAAAGAAAACATTATTTCTAATCCAGTCAAATCCTTAATGTGTCCTGTTTTTTGTGCCCAAAATTCAGTTCTGCAAAAGGAGGATGACCATACTTACCTCACTTTCCTACCGCCTGACAGTACAGCCCAGCGATCACACAGCAGGACTATTAATGTATGTTTTATGTATAATGCAGCTACAGAACCATAAAGGGATGCGTGTAAAAGATCTAATATGGTACTGGAAGCAGAGGGTGGAAACATGCCCCATCACTATCAATGGGACTGACAGATGGCAGGGCACATGGCCTGTTTGCCTCCGTCAGCCACAGCCGCTAGACCGTCGCTTGCTGAGGTCATGTAGGGAGGAGGGACAGGGTTTAGGAAGCCCAATTCTAGTGATCGGGGGGTCCCAACGTTGCCGTATCATGATCACACATGATATACCCTTATCCCATTGCCACAATATATCCATATACATTCATGGCCAAAAGTGTTGGCACCATTAAGTATTTACCGGTATACCCAAAAATGATTACAATTACACATGTTTTGTTATACACACATTTATTTCCATTGTGTGTATTGGAACAACACAAAAAAAGAACAGAGAAAAAAGGCAAATTGGAGACAATTTCACACAAAACCCCAATAATGGGTTAGACAAAATTGTCGGCACCTTTCCAAAATTGTGGGTAAACAACTTTATCTCAAGCATGTGATGCTCGTTCAAACTTACCTGAGGCAAGTTACAGGTGTCGGTGTAATTTTGAAATTTGTGACCCTGTTAAAGGGACTCTGTCAGCTCAATTTAGCAGTATATTAAAATGATTTCTTACCGGTGAGATGGGCGGCGTATCCTCTTTATTTCTGCACCCCGTCCGTCCCTGTTTTCCGCAAGAGTATGCGTGCGCCATAGTTGGCACGAGCGCCATGCAGTCTTCAGTGGCGCACGCGCAGTATGCTTTGCCCAACTGCGGGCAAAGCCGAAAAGCATTACTGCGCATGCGTACTATGTCCTGGAACACAGCAAAATACTTAGGGCACATAGAGCGTGGGCGCATGCGCAGTAATGCTTTTCGGCTTTGCCCGCAGTAGTGCAAAGCATACTGCGCGTGCGCCACCGAAGACTGCATGGCGCACGCGCCAACTATGGCGCACGCATACTCTTATTCCCGAAAATAATGTGGAAAACAGGGACGGACGGGGTGGAGAAATAAAGAGTATACGCCGCCCATCTGACCGGTAAGAAATCATTTTAATATCCCGCCAAATTGAGCTGACAGAGTCCCTTTAAATTTGGCAATATTGAGATTGTCTGTTGATTTAAATTGATGATAGGACCAGCGGTGGACACCGCGTTCGCAGGCGCCACTGTGGCATGCAGCACTATGTTTGAATACAGGCTTAAACACCATCGTTCCTCTCTTCTAAAAGATTTTCCGATCTAGTGGTCTTACTGAGAACTACTGATGCACTCAGTCAATTTGAATCATTACATACTGATGAAGGTCTGAAGCAAGATCGAAACGTTTTACTACAGTGAATCACATTAAAATCATGTTTGATCACTTAAGATTGACTGTGTACAAGGCATCATGAAATCTGAAGATTACCAAAGGATTTTGGGTCGCAGTGTAGTACCCAGTGTCAGAAAGCTGGGTTTGTGTCTAAGGTCATTGGTCTTCCAGCAGGACAATGACCCAAACATATTTCAAGACACACCCAGAAATGGATGGAAACAAAGCGCTGGAGAGTTCTGAAGTGGCAGCAATGAGTCTAAATCTAAATCCAGTTGAACACTTGCGGCGAGATCTTAAAATTTATGTTGTGTGAAGTCGCCTTCATTTCTGAGAGACCTGGAGCAGTTTGTAAGAAGAGTGCTCCAAAATTCCAGTTGAGACGTGGAAGAAGCTTGTTGATGAATATAGGAAGCGATTGATTGCAGTTATTTATGCCAAAGGGCGGGCAACCAAATATTAAGTTGAGGGTGACAAAAATTTAGTTTGGTCCATTTTTGGGGTTTTGTGTGAAATTATGTCCAATTTGCCTTTTTTTTCTCGTTTTTTTTGTGTTGTTCCAATACACACAAAGGAATAAAACATGTGTATAATAAAACATGTGTAACTGTAATAATTTCCTGAGAGAAATACTTCATTTTCTGGCCATGACTGTAGGTAAAGCTCAGGCTACATCTACATGGATACATTGCAACAAACCAACTGGAATCCTATCCGCATCTGAATAGAAATAAGAATCTCAAAGATCTTGAACAATAAAGTAAACAGAGTAAACTAGAAATGTGCAGAACTTTTCATTGGCCAGAGATTCATGGACGGACCAAGTTTCATAAATGATAAATAATCATGAAACACTTTGTTGTTTTTTTTGTTTTTTTTGGGGGGGGGTCCTTGCCATCATCAGTTATAATGCAAACAATAATGGCAGTGAGCATCATGTGTGAGACCCAAATGACATCGGAATTAAAGGACTGGCATACTTACTTCCCTGTACGACCCCCTCCACCGATGCAACTTCATTGTCTGAGAGGAAATCAGAAAGATGGAAATTTAAAAAAGAATAATATATATATATGTGGCATAGTGCGCTTCAATACAATTATTTACTGATTGGTGGCAGGACCCCAACAATTCCTATGGACTACAGAGTTAAGCCAATAGCAACCAATTCCTGAGGGTCGTACTCTCACTAATTAGTCTGGTATGCTAAGATGGGCATATCCCTTTAAATCGCAATATGAGATAGGTTTGCAGGATGGCCTCAAGCCAATCAGCATCTGTCAGCTTGAAAGAAACATTTTCAGGAAAATTCCTGCATATCCACAATGGTGAAATCAAGAACTTTCTGAATATTTCCTGCGCTGCAACACAAGGTCAAGTTAGTTGCTGTAAAATTGCAGCATTACCACGTCTTCTTGGAAACGTTACAATTTACTTACAGGAAATAAAAAAAAAATGTCAGCAAGCTTGTAAAAAGCTTAAAAAAACAACATCACATGGTCAAATAGGGCTGTACTACTGCAACTGACCACTGGGGGTGCTGCAGAATTGAAGCAGGAGTCTGTATCCTGCGCTCATGCCTTCTGCTGCGGGGACAGGTGAGATCTTTGCCACGGCTGATATCGAGACTTGGCTGGAAAACAATCTGTAACAAAGTTCTCGGAGGCGGTTTTTCATCTACCATCTCAAAGTGTGAATCTGTCAGCGATATATTAGTGGGGTTTGAAGATAATCTTTTTGATGTAGCGAGATCCATTAATAATCTAAAAGATTCCAATAAAGCGCCTCTCTCATCCTGATGAATTTGCCGCCCGTATCTGCTCTTCTAATTACAATATCTCGCACAACCCATTCGTTTTCCGAGTCTTTTATCTCATTATGGGCAGATAGGATTTAATTACACATTTTAATCACTGAGCGCCTCCAAAACACAATGAGGAAGATGTGATGTCGCCTCTAGTCTGAGGGACAGACAATGCCGTTTACTACCAGAGCTGCGCTCTCTGAAGCTTCCTCCATGGCGCCATCTGCAGGCTGTGCAATCAGTAGTGACCGGCCGAGTCTGCGAGAACTAAAGTGCATCTTTGCTGAAGGGCTATTTCCACTGCAGCCATGTATGGCACCTCCGCAGGAGAGGATAGATGCAGGTCCCAACTTTTACACATCTCCAGAACAGTCCACCCATAGATGGACACATGTCACACCTCGCATCTACCTTTGGGACCCCTGTCCTGAAGACGGATTCCCTCACTGCACCTGCAGATAAGTCATAAATTACCAGGGTGAGAAGATGCCTTTATCTGTGCTCAGCCCGGGCTATTAGAACACGGGGACTACCTCCTATGACATACAGTTGTCCTCAAAAGTTTACATACCCCAGCAGAATTTTTGCTTTCTTGGCCTTTTTTCAGAGAATATGAATGATTACACCAAAACTTTTTCTCCACTCATGGTTAGTGGTTGGGTAAACCATTTATTGTCAAACTACTGTGTTTTCTCTTTTTAAATCATAATGACAACCCAAAACATCCAAATGACCCTGATCAAAGGTTCACATACCCCATTTCTTAATACCGTGTATTGTTCCCACTAACATCAATGACAGCTTGAAGTCTTTTGTGGTAGTTGTGGATGAGGTTCTTTATTTTCTCAGATGGTAAAACTGCCCACTCTTCTTGGCAAAAAAAGCCTACAGTTCCTGTAAATTCCTGGGCTGTCTAGCATGAACTGCGTGCTTGAGATCTCCCCAGAGTGGCTCAATAATATTAATAGCCTCGGAAGGGGCCATGTATATTGGCACCCCCCAGGCTAAAAACATCAGCTCTCAGCTGCCCCAGAAATGGCACATCTGATAGATGCGCCAATGCTAGCACTTAGCCTCGCTCTTACCACTTGCCCTGTAGCGGTGGCAAGTGGGGTAATATTTGTGGGGTTGATGTCACCTTTGTATTATCCGGTAACATCAAGCCCACAGGTTAGTAATGGAGAAACGTCTATAAGACACCTATCCATTACTAATCCTATAGTTATATGGTAAATAAAGACACAGCCAGAATAAAGTCCTTTAATTGAAATAATAGCACAGACTCCTTATTGAATCTTAATTTACCATACTTACTGCATCGCCTAATCCCCGAATCCCTCCATCTCCTGCAACAAAAATAAAATAATAAACTAACATAAATACTCCCTGTCCGACGTAGTCCATTTACTGAGTGTCCCACAACGATCTCACGTGTAGAACAGTTGCATTGGGAGATGTGACCGCTCTACCCGGAGTCTGGTGATACACTGACAGGAGGTAATCGCTTCTGCAGTGCATCACAGAGTTCACCGAAGCTCATGCTCTCACTTACAGCACCGCTACGTGAGAATTTTCTCATGCAGCGGTGCCGCAAGTGACAGCACGAAATCCAGTTAACTCTCACGGTGGCGCAGTGATACACTGACAGGAGGTGATTCTCCCACAGTGTATCACCAGAGGCCAGGTAGAGCGGTCACATCTTCCGATATGACTGTTCTACACTTGAGATCGTCGTGGGACACTCGATATTAAATGAACTACGGCAGAAAGGTAAGTACATGTTGGTTTATTATTTTATTTTTGCTGCAGGAGACGCGGGTGTCAGGGATTAAGTGTTTGGTGAGTATGAATGTTTTTTTATTGTTTTACAATTGAACATAGTCGCCGGATGATGGGACTACTATCCCATCATCAGCTCATGCTGTCACTTTTATATGTGACAGCAGACATAGCCGGATGGGAGTAGAAGACCCATCAGACGATGCCTGGCTACACGCAGACAGACACCCTCAGACAGACACGCACATATTCTCCGCCCACTCACATTCTCCGCCCACACATTCTTCCTCCTTCCTTTCTGCAGTGTTTTTGGCACATAAATCCACAGCAAATCCACAAACCTTTTTACACCTGCGGTTTAGCTGTGGATTTGATTGACTCAACGCAGGTCAATGGGGGCAGAAATGCTGCAGATCCGCAGAAAGAATTGAAATGCTGTGGAAAATAAAAAGCTGCGAATCAGTGCGGAATTTTCCGCAGCATGTGCACACCAATTCTGGATTCCCACTGATTAACTTTGCTTGAGCTACCCTTTGCGCATTTGGTGCAAATCCGTGCGGAAAAAAAACGCTGCGGATCCACAACAAAATCCGCAACGTGTGCACATAGCCTAAGGTAGAAAGACCATTAGTATTTTATTCCCTAGTGGTGTAGAGTAAAAGTGGATATGAGCAGCAGGTGGAGTGGTGTGTAAGTGCTGTAACAGGTCACAATGGAGAGTCATTAGTAACTTTACAGCCTGGTTCGGTGGCTGCCGTGGCCTCCGTCCCTTCATTGTCTGCCCTGAGCTATTATACACAATGGTCATAAAGCGGTGCGGAATATGTTGGCGCTATATAAATAAAGATTATTATTAGATCAATGTAATTATTTTTTGCAGATAATGAAATCCTTTCTCCGCAGTGATGCAGGGCGAGTGCCCTTTCCTATGACACACACTGATTAAACTGAACCGGGCAATTACAGAGAAGGAGGAGACACGATGTGTCGTGCGGCAGTAATTACCTATGTGCGCTCGGACATGAGTCTGGAAACAGTTGTAATATTTGTACTTTTTCCTACAAATTCCACATTCGTAAGAACCTGGAAAAAGAAAAAGATGAGAAAAAGACCTTTAAGTGGGGTGATGCTCTGGAGCCATTAATGTTAGTGGACATAATGGCGACTAATAATGTGAATGTGGAGCCACAAGAGGCAACGGCCTGACGGTCAGCAGAGATCCAATGTTGGATTCTGGGCATCCACGTTCAGCATCATTGGTTGCCACAGTGCAGGCACTGATGACTTTGTGCTGCCAGGACATGAGTGCAGCTGACAAACATGGTGTGCAGTCAACAGGACAGGTGCACAATACCTACTGGTTGTGCACCTGTCGATGCAGAGGGGAGAGGTGACACAGGGTGCCATGAATGGCTGCATCCACAGTACTTTTGATGATGACCAGTATGGCAGCACTGGCTGTTGTCCTGTTCCCACTGCTCACCTGGAGAAGATGTGCTGATTCTTGGCGGGATGCTGCGTGGACGGCTGCCGCCGCTCCAGGAGGCTTCTCTGCTCACTACTACTGTATGTCTCTCTGGAGAGTCTGCAACTGGTGGGAATATCCACAGGTGGAAAAAAAAAGTACAGAAGAATTCATATTAGATGGGACAAAAACAGCAAAAAACAGAAATGTGGTCAGCGCGATTGTCAATCCCCTTCTGCCACTCGTAGTTCTGACCATAAACACTGCCCCCGCCAAAAGGGTGGGGAAGGGAAGGACCCCAAAAGTTTTTCTAAGGGTTGCCCTCATGATTACTATCGCTCCACTCACCAATATTCTGCTGGTTGTGGTTTTCTCCAATCACCACACAGATTTCAGCGGGCACCTTTTCGGCGCCATCTTCCTTCTTCTCGGCAGCATTTTTAGCCTTTTGTTTCCACAGCACAGGCTGGAGAACATCTTCAGATTTTTCTGGTGGGAATATCCACAGGAGGAAATAAAAAAAAAAAGGACAGAATAATTCATATTGTATTGGACAAAAACAGCAAATCCAAAGCTCAAAGTTCTGGCCATATACACTGTCCCAGCCCCCCTGGGGCAAAAAGGACCCAACAAATTTATTTAAGGATTGTCCTCAAGGATAGCATCGCTCCTCTCACCATTTTTCTGCTGAGTGTGGTTTTCTCCGATCACCACACAAATTTCAGCGGGCTTCTTCTCAGTGCCATCTTCCATCTTCTTCTCGGCAGCATTTTTGGCCTTGTGTTTCCACGGCCCAGGGTGAACATCTCCAGGTTTTTCTGGAATATCCAGAGATGGAAAAAAAAGGACATAATTCATATTAGATCAGATAAAACAGCTAAAGACAGATATGTGGTCCGTGCATTTGTCGACCCCCCCCCCTCTCCCCTGCACATATGTCTGGCTAAAAACAATGTCCCTGCTACAGGGGTGGGGCAAAAAGGACCCCAGTAATTTTTCTAAGGGTTGTCCTTATAGTTACAATCGCTCCACTCACCAATATTCTGCTGGTTGTGGTTTTCTCCAATCACCACGCAGATTTCAGCAGGCACCTTTTTGGCGCCACCATCTGTCTTCTTCCCGGCAGCATTTTTGGCCTCCTGATTCCACAGCGCAGGCTGGAGAACATATTCAGGTTTTTCTGTTTTCACCGTCACATCTTTCGTACTCATGGTCCACGCACTTTGGGATGAATGAAGTAAGGGTCTCACTCTCCCCCTTGGATGGCACACTCCCTGGAAAAACACAGCATAAGGTCTGCGATGACCAAAATTGAAAATCATAAAAGCCCCTAAAGAATTAGAAAAACATGGCGGCTCCCTTCCAGAACTACGCCACCCTGGTCTATAGATTTTGGCTGCTTCTCCGACTCAGTTTCATTGGTGTGAATGGGGATGAACTGCAATACCATACACAACTTGTAGAGAAATGTGGTGCTAGTTTTTGACAAAGATAGCCATGTTATCTATTCCTGGATACCTGTCCGGTTACAGAGACCCCCATCGCACCCGAGATGGACGTGTGGATCGCTGCACAATATAGGATTTACGATACCTTTTACCCGAGTCCTGGGAGCAGAAATCATTGGAGGCCTCTGACCTCCTTTCCGTCTGTGGTTCACAATTAATAATGAAATATCAGAAGGAACCCCTGTGAAACCTCCACAGGTCCATACTGGTCTTGACTAATAACCAGGGATATGATTGTTTTAATGCGAGTGTCGTATTTTCTGTGGTACTGCTTCTGAATGCGTTCATTTATAAAACCAGACATTTAGATGTTGCATCATTGCTTGGACATTGGGTCTGTGTCTATGCGGTACATGGAAACGTCTTGGAGAAGAAACCCTGAAATTTCAGTAAAAATGGTGCTTAGAGGAGCGGTCCAGTCCAGTCTATAGGACACTAGCCATAGGCTAAAGATAGCGTCCCCCACCCCTGGAGGACCCAACATGGCAATGCATTAGATGGAAATCCTATTTATGCATGGAGTATTATGTAATGCTTCATTTCACCTGCGGTGGTGCTGTGGGGAATTCAAACACCTGCTGCCGAACATTTTGGAGCAGATCACAGTGATCATCTTATCATTAGAAGACTAAAATGAGTATCCTAAGTGGACAATGCCAGGTCCTGCTCCAGGCGGGGGGGGGAATCCATTGACAGTATGGCAGATAAACATTACACAAGGGTGGCTAGAGTCTGCCGAAAAGCGAGCCGCTGGTACCTAGCAGATCTTCCCGTTCTGCCTCGCACATTTCTATCAGCTCTATTAGGACATGGACAGGTTTAATCTTCATTCACTACTGTGGCGGGTTACGGGTTTTGTTTTCACCTCCACTATATATTACATAAAAATACAAAATTCCATTTGCTTGAGTTACAAGTACAAGAAATATTGTGTTAGTGCAAGAGACGGCAGCACAATCTCCACGTTTCTATATAAGGCCCCGAGGTATCATTTGCTCAAGGAGCCCATTTAGGAATCCAGTTATTCTCCTTACACAATGGAATATTCAGACTCGGCTCAGACCGCAGCCAATGATTTCTAGTGGAAAAATTTCAAGAGCTGGGGGGAATTTTCCACTGATGTATATTTCTGTCAATTTCATTTTTTTCCATTTCTATAAATTACATGTCAAAAGGGAAAATGTAAAATGTAAAAAAAAACAAAACAAAAAAAACTGATTGCATCCATGAGCAGCAGGGATAAATTTGTATGAAAGATTTTGCATGAATCAAGACAAAAAAAATGTGGTTAGGAAAATAGTATGCAAATGATATCGCAAAATTGTAAAGAATAGATCAGGTTATTTATTTATTTATTTTTAGCCTGAGGCGGTTTACTAAAATGTAAAGCAGGAGGAGGAAAATATTACCATGTGCATCTCATTGAAAATTTGCTCTAGAAAAACTGGGAATAAAATAAAATGAAAAATAAAACATTGACTTCTGCCAGATAAAAGATCATGGTCGGAAGTGATTTTTTTCACCCTTCTGATACAAAATTGGCAAAAGCAAATGCTAGGAAATGCCAACTCCATCATAAAAAATGCTCCATATTCAAAAGTCTCCCTCCAAATACATTAAATAAGCCTTCTTTCATCTGCAATAACACAAAAAACACAGACATAGAAAAACAATGGAAAATTATAAACTAAAAAAAAAAAAAAAAGTAAAACAAAAACAAATAAGAAAACAAAAGATGTGTACAACGTAAAAAATGTAAAAAAACACAACATAAGAAAAAGTTAGACAACAATACATGATGCATAAAATGAAATGTAAAAACGCACTAAAAAAAACTACAAAAGCGACAAAAATACAACAAAATAAACATTAGAAAAGCACAATATAATCAATGTAAAAATATAACAATGTCAACATTTTAGAAAGACCACAAAAACAAGGGAAAAAAAAATGTACTAGAAAAAATTTACACAATATTTTTTAATTTGTTTCAATTTACCCCAATTTGAGCAAATTGCTCAAAACAAATACAATAAAACTACATTAATCTTCTAATAAAATTCGCTCCAAAAAAAAAAAAAAAAAAATCAGTAACCAACATGAAAGGTTTAATGCTGAAAAATAGCCCAACCCCCACAGCTCCAAAAAATATATAATTTTTTTTTCTAGGTATAAAACCCCCACCCCAAAACAAACCGTGCAATGAGAGAGGCATGACAATCTCTAAAGATAGTGTACATTTCACAAAGGCCGCCCCACCCCCTCGCCCATTGTCCGCTAATTTATACAAATGTTCGGATGGTAATATATGCGCGGTATGAGGCGCGGGGTGGAAAGGTCGCCTATTTTCTTCACTCATTTTAATAATCCTAATTAATTTAAATTAGAACATATCATTATTTCTGTAGCATGAATATTTATTAAAACCCTATGGAGAAAAGATAAGAAAGAGCGATCAGTCATCGAGCAGAAAAGGATTGAGCCCAAAACTTAAAAAAAAAAAATAGTGTATATAAAAATATCTATCTGGCTGCAGATTCACAAAGGGGGGGAAAAGGCTTTATAATGAGGATATATGCCATTCTTGTGAACTTTGCCGATCGTGTTCAGAGAATAGAAAAGGGCACAAAATCTGCTGATCTACAAAAAAGTTTTTTATTTTGCTATGGCCAGAAATCAAGTGAGACCATCAAACCAATGACGGACTGAATGTAATTTTGGGCACAATAAACGACCTACCCAGCCCTCTTCTCAGGTGTCAATGATCGCCATGCTAGTAATGGTTGGCATTAAGACTCTGTGCTTCACGTCTATGACCCGATCAGTGGCGCCACTCTTCTCCTGATCTGCGGTCATGCTCCAAACCCGTCCACTACTTCACCCTTGCTGCACAAAGTCAGACAGTCCAATGAAAGAACATTAATAATCTGCCTGTTCCTGGTCCTATTGGTTCTGTAATCTGCTAAGTTTTAGTCTATCAATGGCTCCCAACTCACAGAGCTTCAGCTGTTGAATATCTACAGCCCCCTCCAGATAGATAGATAAATCAAGTGCCTGTCACATGCCTGCTTAGGTCCTGGGAACCCCCTCCCCCCTCTAATAGCCAGAAAAGTGATCTGCTCTGCTGATCTCAAACCATCTGACTAGCAGCCATGTAATACTCTGCTTCTCCAATAGTGGCCACTGTGGGGAAAATGCCTCTCCAACTCTTGCCAGGAGCATGATTGGAGGCGATCAGTTGATCACAAGTGTGACTCCCAGAATATAAAGGTAAATCTATAACATTGTATTCATTAAATTATTGGATTAGTTTCCTTTTTTTTGTATTCTTTTCTAAACCGTTTTTTTGTTTTTTCTTTTTTTAAATTCAGAGGTGAAAAAAAAAATAAAATTACTAAACAAAAAGAAACCCCATCTGCATTTTAAATTGTACAAGCCTCGTAACCGCATCACAAATTCATGCAACGAAAGAATAGGTCTGTTACAATTTTTCCTCCTCGCCAATGATTCTTACAAAATAAAACCTTTTTTAATTTAAATGCTAATGCACTGAATTAAATTTTAATAACAGAGGAAATTGAAAAGCTGAGCAGGAATATTGGAAATAAATCCAGGCAGAAACAGCAGAAATTAAAAATTCTAGTATGTGGGATGATGGCAGTTAAGCTATTTTATAGGATTACATTTTTTTCATTTTTGAAAGCAGAAGAAGAAGAAGAAAAAAATCAGATCTTGCTGACTACAGAGTATTAAATCCACAGAGCTGTGATTTATTATACTCCCTTCCCAAGGGAACGGGCCTCTCTTTCATGTTGAAATATTTCATAAATTTCAAGACAGCATAAATTCTTAATTTAGAGTTATAGAGGTCACATTTAATGTACTCATGAAATTCAGAAATATTAAAGGAATAGCAACCATTGAGCCGGAGATTCATGCGGGGAAAAAAAAATAGATTTTGATGAACAGCGAAAAATTTTAAAATATTTCAGACAACCCAATTTTTTACTTGGACATTTGGAGCTGAGAATAGAGTAATTGTTTCTTATTTTTTTTGTAAATCGTGTAAAAAAAATCTAATCAGTGGGAATGTATCAGCAGTGTGATTTTTTAATTTAAATTTAAAACAGTTTACCAATGTGATCTGTCAATTTTGTTTCAAATGTGTTATTTTCAGGTTGTAGATTTTTTTTTGTATTTATAGTTCATAATTATGGGGGCAACATCGTGCCTGTGCCGTTATTACAGGCATTTAGAGATATGGGTCAGCACGGTGGCTCAGTGGTTAGCACTGCAGCCTTGGGGTCCTGGGTTCAAATCCCAAGGACAACATCTGCAAGGAGTATGTTCTCCCTGTATTTGCGTGGGTTTCCTCCGGGTTCTCTGTTTCCTCCCACACTCCAAAGACATACTGATAGGGAATCTAGATTGTGAGCCCCAATGGGGACAGCGATGATGATGTCTGCAGAGCGCTGTGGAATTAATGGGGCAATATAAGTGAGTAAAATAAATATGCTTTATAGCACCCACACGGACCATAGGAGGCTGCAGACTTGCGATAACTCATTGATCTCTGTAGGAGAGACTTGTGGGCATGCTCTGTGTGCTGTGCAGAGGTCATTGCGCAGGGAGGAAGATTGGGGTCGCTGACTCACATTTGTCGATTCACAAATTTCTCACTCTACAGAATTATAATTAAGGAGGGAATGCACCCTTTAATAAAAATGGGATGAAATACCACCTATAACCAAGAATTGTGCCGTTTCTGGAAGAAAGGAGATGTTTTTCGATTCCCTAAGGGTACGTGTCCACGTTCAGGATGGCCGGCGCTTTTGACAGGGCAGAAAACCAGCTCCGCCCAAAGCTCCGACCCCTTCTGTAGATGCGATGATGCCGGATGTATTCATTGCACACATCCGGCATCATCGCACCCCACACATAGGGCCTTGTGTTTTACCTTGCGGCGGCGCAGTGGCGCCACAAGGTAAACGGACATGCTGCGATCTAAAAAGACGCGCCGCATGTCCGGAATCGCAGGGCCGCCGGGTGCGTGTTACCACGCATAGTGGAGACGGGATTTCATAAAATCCCCTCCACTATGCTGTAACATCTGGATGCTGCGTGTTTGACGCTGCGGCTCTACGCAGCGTCAAACACGCAGCGTTTCCTGAACGTGGAAACATACCCTTACAAATTCTTACACAAAACACTGCAGGCAAAATTAGAACATTGTATTATGTCTGGGGCAGAGCCTGAGAGGGAGGAGCATGATATTACAAGGAGTCTCTTGTGCCATGCTCCACCCCTGAGGTCCTGCACTAGGCATAAAAAGGGGTATATTGGCTAACAGAAGCCATAACCCAAATGTGATCAGCCAGAGTCACAGAACCTGAAGCTGCTCAAAGTTTACCAACACGGAGACGACAGTGTGGCCATCAGAGCATGGTGGGAGTTGTAGTGTTGAAAAAACTGAGGAGCCGAAGGTAGGGAAACTCTTGAGTAGTCTAACAAAAACTATGGGGGAACAACTAATTATTGCAGGGGTGGGGAACCTCAGGCCCCCAGGTCAATTACGGCCCTCGATGACCTTTTATCAGGCTCCCGAGCAGATTCTCGGTGTATTTTGATTACAACCAGCTCATTCATTTCTTCTTGCTCTGTTAGCACACACATGCAGTGTTCACCACTGAACACTGAAGGGCATGCAATGAAAGATTACGTCCCGACACCAATGCCGGAGTCAGGATGGACTTTGTGGGTGGAGTTTGTAGGATGGTATAAATGTCCAAATGACCCTTGGCAGAAAAAAAAAAAAAAAAGATTCCCCACCCCTGAATTATTGGCATATCAAATATCCTCTAATATTCATACATATGAAAAGTGTCCCACAAAGAATCAAGAACTAGTACAATAATACAAAAAATAAGTCCGGATCAAAACATTAAACTAAATTCAAAATCAATTTTGACAATACATTTTTAATCTTTTTTAAATTATTAAATTTACATTTTTTTGTGACTTTTTTTAAACGAAGCTTTTGTTGTCAGCACAAGCGCTCTCCGTAAGTAGAATGATAGGAATTTAAGTTTTGGAAGCCAAAGGGTACAAAACAAAACAAAACAAAAAAAATCTGACAACTTTTGTATGAATGCTGTTGGAATTCAGGCGCCACCGCTCACAGTCCGGCTTTTATTTGGTAAATTCCTTGCAGCAGCAAATTCCTCAAAAGCACAAGCGAAAACTTCAAAAAGTTCAAGAATGTGCCAGAAACAGACAGAAAAAAAAGAAACTAGAAATCATGGCAGCTGAAGAGAACAAGGACTACTTCTCCATCATCCCTTAAATGATGGGAATTATCCCAGCACTGCACCTTTGCCCAGTTTATTTTTCACTTTTTGAATGCTCTTCCCATCATGCCTCAGGGCAGAGGATTCTGGTGGGAAGAGCGTTCTCTGATGCTCATGAATTTTTATATGAGCTGTTAAAAATCTGAGTTTTCCTGAAAACCACCTGGAATAACATTATGAGATAAGAGGAAAATAACTCTATTGCTATGAGCAGCAGATAACGATGCATTTCTAAATCAGTTGGAAAGTTCTCATATAAAAGTGGAGTGGAGTTGTCATTGAAATACACTGAAAGCTCATGTGTAGTGATGGAACAACCGGAACAGTAAAATTCGGGGTCTGTAGCGAACACCTAGTGTCCATGCACAAACGTGATAACACAGACTTCTACTGAAGCCAAGGTCACCTGTAAAAGACCAAAAAAAAAACCACTATCAGTATAATTTATAGAAACTTTTCCATTACTAACCCCTGGGCTTGATGTCAGCAACCATAAAACAGCCGACATCAACCCCAAAGCTATTACCCCACTTGCCACCGAAATAGGTCAAGCGGAAGAGCTGGGCAAATAATAGGCATTTCTGGGGCTGCTGTTGGCTGCTATTTTTAGGCTGGGGAGGGCCACTATCTAAGTCCCCTTCCCAGTCTGAGAATACCAGCCCCAGCTATCTGCTTTAGCTTGGCTTCTTGTAAAAAATAGGGGTGGGGGGGGACCCCACAGCGTTTTTTTAATTTGAGTAATAACAAAAAAATCAAGGAAACAAAAAAACACAACATGTGGGGACCCCTCTATTCTTCATAACCAGCCATGATAAATCTGACAGCTGTGGGTTGTAGCCCGGGTTCGGATTCGAGTACTGTTCTAGTACCCAAGCCAATCATTTTTTAAAATGATTGGACGAATTTGCTGGACCCGAAAATTCCACAGGTTCGCCCATCTCTACTCCTGTGCACTACAGTACAATGGCTCCGTGCAGCTACTGAGTTAGTATGGTCCTTTATGTAGACTTACTTGATTGCTCACTTTTTACAGTCCAACAAATCAGGACGCGCCCCATCAAACACCATATAACGAGGGAATATGCACACAAGATCCTGTATTTTTTTTCTCTCACTGGATCTACCTAATCATTTTGACTGATGCAGCTTTCGATATGCAAGCAGCTGCCTGTCAAGAACCAAAAATCTCTCTTCGTCAGAGTGAAATGTGGGTCAGCTCATCCCTTGGGCTCATCAGTGCTATTTTAACAGCCTTGATACCTGCATTATTTTTAGGAGAGGTCTTGCTATACACGTTCCCCACATACTTAATTTCCGCTAAATATTCTACTACTTGTTGCGACCCACCAGGGTGACTGAAAGCAAAAACTTAGGGGTCCTCTGTTCAGGATCAGCGTGACTTGGCCGGGGTGGAGAGTGGTTACCAGGATCGTCTCTCCCATCCGGAGGACCTGTCCTGTATTATACATACTCCCCATTCATTAGGATGAGTACTGTGTAATACCCAATGTCTCCTAGTGGCGGCACTGTAGGAAAATTGAACACTTGCTCCCAAGGTTTATACATAGATCATTTGATTGTAGCAGGTGGACATGCTGTGATCAGCTTATTGCCAAAGGATCTTTCTAACAAGTAGGAACAGTCCAAAACGGAGAACCCTTTTAATATCGTAAGTTTTCAACTCTCTCTCTTTAGCCAACAATAAAACCAGTGTTTAAAGCCCCAACCCAAAACACACAGCTTTTCAGAGTCCCTACAACACGTACCTGTCCTTAAGCCTTGTCATACTGGCATGGTGTACGTTCAATTCACCAAGATCCGCACCTGTACTGCCAAGAAAAGGGTCAGTATTGACTTGGACTCAATGTCCCCATGACAACTCTGCTGTGCCCAGCACGAGACAGAAGTGTTGTTATGGGACAAAGACCTAAAGAGCTGCAGACCTAGGGTTTGTCCCCAATCTATCTTTCTATACATGTATGTATATTTTAAATATCAGTCGGCATATAATACATTCAGGTGTCTTATTTTGATGTTTTGCTTTAGTATTCTTTATTATTTTTAGTGGTTTTATGTTTCGTCTACGATAACCTAGGCTTAAGAATGATTTTTTTTTTTTTTTATCTTTCCTCGCACATCAGATATTTATTAAATGCCCCCAGAAAATCCCACCACATCAGGTCTTCTTACTGAGACGCCAGAATAGATGAACTCTTAACCTCAAACTCCAAAATTAGCCACGAAGTCTTAGGAGCGGAGATTACTCGGCATTTAGCACGACAGCGGCAATAAGGTAACTCTGGACTTCACCCTTCTAGTCCTTAAAATAAAAAACTACGAGGTGTAAACGGAGGTCCGGACAGACGGAGAAGTGTCACAGAGTCATGCGTTTCCCTAAAATCAGGAACTCTTCAGACGACAATGGCAGACTGTATAGGAAGACATGACGCCCCCCCAGGGTGATGCATGTGGATGATTAGGAGAGTAGTTCAGACATACTGTGTAGTACTATGGTGGAGGTGAAACTCCCAGGGATCTCCCTTGGGTCTGATTTCCTTTCTGTAGTTGTTGGCAAACATGGTTGATACGACATAAGAAAGAATAGAGGCTGCCGGACGAGTGTCTACGAGCAGGGTATGCAGGTATTTGAAAGCAGCAAAATCGAAAAACTACACATAAATAAGTAACAACAAAAAATTAAATTTCTAAAAATGAATGCAATCACCCTAAACGGGGAACATCTGCCACGTTTTATTCACATAAACAAAATAATGCAAATTGAAGTGCAAAGAACAGTAAGGAAATTGCCGAGTGCTACAGGCGATATCCTCCACGGCCGGAGGTCGAAAGTGTAACGTAACCCTGCAGTCATGCACGGCGGAGGAAAAGAAGTCTTTGATACACTGCCGAGTTTTCCCACCTACAAAGAATTGAGAGGTCTGTAATTTTTATCATAGGTAGGTAACTGTGAGAGACAGAATCTAACAATAAAAAACAAAAAATCACATTGAATGATTTTTACATAATTAATTTGCATTTTATTGCATGAAATAAGTATTTGATACAATAGAAAAAGACAACTCAATATTTGATATAGAAACCTTTGTTTGCAATTACAGAGGTCAGATGTTTCCCGTAGTTCTTTACCTAGTTTGCACAAACTGCAGCAGGGATTTTGTCCCTCTCCTCCATACAGATCTTCTCCAGATTTTTAAGGTTTCAGGGCTGTCACTGGCAACACTGAGTTTCAGCTCCCTCCAAAGATTTTCTATTGGGCTCAGGTCTGGAGACTGGCTAGTCCACTCCAGGATCTTGAAATGCTTCTTACGGAGCCACTACTTAGTTGCCCTGACTGTGTGTTTTGGGTTATTGTCATGCTGGGAGACCCAGCCACGACCCATCTTCAATGCTCTTACTGAGGGAAGGAGGTTGTTGGCCAATATCTCACAATACATGACCACATCCATCCTCACTTCAATATAGTGCGGTCGTCCTGTCCCCTTTGCAAAAAGCACCCCCCAAAGTATGATGTTTCCACCACTATGTTTCACGGTTGGGATGGTGTTTTTGGGGTTGTACTCATCCTTCTACCTCAAAACACTGTGGTCCCACCTCTCTTCAGGTCATTGACCAGGTCATCCAGTGTAGTTCTGGGTCAATTCCTGACCTTTCTCAGAATCATGCTTACTCCACAAGGTGAGATCTTGCATGAAGCCTCAGACCATGGAAGACTGACATCTTGTGTTTCATCTTGTCATTGTAGTTTTGTGTTTCTTCCATTTTCTAATAATTGTGCCAACAATTGATGTCTTCTCACCAAGCTGCTTGCCTGTAACCTGTAGCCCATTCCAGCCTTGTGCAGGTCTATTATTTTGTCCCTGGCGTCCTTAGACAGCTCTTTGGCCTTGGCCAGGGTGGAGAGGTTCGAGTGTGATTAATTGATTGTGTGGACAAGTGTCATTTATACAGGTAACGAGTTCAAACAGGTGAAATTAAAGGGAACCTGTCACCACTAAAATCGAAGGTGAACTAACCCCACCGGCATCAGGGGCTTATCTGCAGCATTCTGTAATGCTGTAGATAAGCCCCCAATGTAACCTGAAAGATGAGAAAAAGAGGTTAAATTATACTCACCTGGGAAGGGGGGCGGTCCGATCCAATGGGCGTCGCGGTCCGGTCCGGGGCCTCCCATCTTCTTACGATGACGTCCTCTTTTTGTCTTCACGCTCTGGCGCAGGCGTACTTTGTCTGCCCTGTTAAGGACAGAGCAAAGTACTGCAGTGCGCAGGCGCTGGGCCTCTCTGACCTTTCCCGGTGCCTGCGCACTGCAGTACTTTGCTCTGCCCTCAACAGGGCAGACAAAGTACGCCTGCGCCGGAGCGTGAAGACAAGAAGAGGACGTCATCGTAAGAAGATGGGAGGCCCCGGACCGGACCGCAACACCCATCGGACCGGATCGGACCGCGACGCCCATCGGATCGGACCGCCCAGGTGAGTATAATCTAACCTCTTTTTCTCATCTTTCAGGTAACATCGGGGGCTTATCTACAGCATTACAGAATTACAGCATTACAGAATTACAGGCTTAGCTCACATTCGATTTTGGGGGTGACAGGTTCCCTTTAATACAGGTAATTAGTGCAGAGTAGGAGAGCTTCCTAAAGAGAAACTAACAGGTCTGTGATAACCAAAATTCTTGTTGGTTAGTAGGTGATCAAAAACTTATTTCATGCAATAAAATGCTATTTAATTATATAAAAATCATACTATGTGATTTTCTGGATTTATTTTTTAGATTCTGTTATTTTTAGATTCTGTCTCTCACAGTTGAATTTTACCTATGATAAAAATTTACACACCTCTCTATTCTTTGTAGGTGGAGAAACCTGCAAAATTGGAGGTTTATCAAATACTTATTGTCCCCACTGTATATAGGAGCCTGGGGCTTGGCACGGGGAGTCTCTCGCCTCTCCTGGCGTGGACATGGCACACATTTTCCTAATCACAGAGCTGGCGAGTAAACAGACAGAAGCCGGTTACAAGAATCACATAGGAAGTGAACTTGGCGGTGATTTTTCTCTGTAGTTCTATTTCCAAGGCATCGTAAAATTAGTTACCCGAGGTTCAGACCTGGAAATGCTCCGAGATGTGTATCGTGTTCCAGAAACACAAATATCCACACGATGCCGATATTTATTCACAAGTTCCTAACTAAAAAATGCTTCAGGCCAACAACTACTGGATGGGGAAAAAAACCCTTTCGTAAAGGATGGCAGAAATGGTCCTAAGCTCACAAATTTACAAGGATTCAGGGTCTTCCCTCGCCACTGTTCTTCAACTGCATCTGAATTGTTTTGCTTAAAATTCATTGTGGTAATGTCTATAACCAAAATTAGAAAAAGGTTGTCTCTGTCCAAATATATATGGACCTAACTGTATATGTGTATATATATATATATATATATATATATATATATATATATATATATATATATATATATATATATATATATATATATATATATATATATATATATATATATATATATATATATATATATATATATATATATATATATATACACACACACACACACACACACACACACACACACACACGTCGGAATTTGGTGTATGGGGCCCCATACCTGAGAGGTGATGGCTGAGTATTGCAGGCAGGACCTGCCGCTAACAATCTCGGGTGTAGCGGAGCCCACTTCATTACCTCCGACAATCGGCACGCCCGTGTTGTGATAATGTATCACCGATGTGTTGTCATGATCAGATGATGATGACCACCATGCCTGTCATTACCTGTGGCCAGGCATCAAAGGAGACCGTGATTTCTGATATATGCAGTGATGCTGTGTCATCGGTGCATGTAGCACACAAGATCGGACCATCGCATCTTAAAGTCCCTAAGGGGGCTAACAAGAAGAAGAAAACGTGAAAAAAAGTTTAAAAAAAATAAAAGTTCAAATCACACTCCTTCCGCCCAATTGAAAATAAAGATATTGAAAATAAAGATATTAAAAAATATATCTTTAGTTCCATTTTTGCCTTTTTATTTTTTTGCTCTCCTTCTACCCAGATCCATAAATTCGTTTTTTTTCAGTCAATATGGCCATGTGAGGGCTTGTTTTTTGTGGGACAAGATGTACTTTTGAACGGCACCATTGATTTTACCATATCGTGTACTGGAAAATGGGAAAAAAATTCCCAGTGCGGTGAAATTGCAAAAAAAAGTTAAATTCCACAATAATTTTTTGGATTTTTTTCTTATCATGTTCACTAAATGGTAAAACTGACCGACCATTATGATTCTCCAGGTCATTACGAGTTCATAGACACCAAACTTATAAGTTTTTTTTTTATCTAAGTGATAAAAAAAAATCCAAAGTTTTGTAAAAAAAAAAAGTTGCCATTATCTGAGACCGTAGCGTCTCAATTTTTCGGGGGCTGGGTGAGGACTTATTTTTTGCTCGCCGATCTGACATTTTTATTGGTACCATTTTGATGTAGATGCGATTTTTTTAATCACCTGTTATTGCATTTTATTTGAATTTTTTTGTCGCTACACCGTTTACCGATCAGATTAATTCTTTTTATATATTGATCAGGCGATTCTGTTCTCGGTGATACCAAATGTGTATTTTTTTATTTTTTTTTTTAATTGTTTTATTTTGAATGGGGGGTGATTTGAACTTTTATATTTTTTTTTAAATGTTTTTTATAACTTTTTTTTTTTTTTACTTTTTTTTTCCTTCAAATAGACTCCCTTTGAGACTTAGGCTATGTGCACACGTTGCAGATTTGACTGTGGAATTTTCTGTGCAGATTCTGCATTTCTTGGCAGAAAACGCAGGTCAGAATCTGCGCCTTTTTTTGGTATGTGCACACGTTGCAGATTTTTGTGTAGATTTCTTCCTTTTTTTTACCCCTGCAGATTTCTATTATGGAATGGGTGCAGAAACGCAGCAGATCTGCACAAAGAATTGACATGGTGCTTTTTTGAATCTGCTGCGTTTTACCTGCAGATTTTTCTGCACCATGAGCACAGCATTTTTTTTTGCCATTGATTTACATTGTACTGTAATTCACTTGCAGATCTGCAGCGTTTCTGTGCGGAAAAAATAAGCTGCAGTTCTGCAGGAAATCTGCAACGTGTGCACATACCCTAAAAGCTGCGATCATTTGTGCTACATAGAGCAGAGCCGCAGCCCTTCTCTATGGAGCAGAAATGCTCACTTGCTATGAGTGCCGACCGCTGGGCGGTGTTTATAGCGATCCGGCAATGACATAAACGGGTCTCCTGCAAACCCCTGGTTGTCATGCCAACCCATTGATGACTCGCGGTAATGTGTGACATGAGCGGGGTCAATGACGCGCTTCCTGCCTGCGTTGCATGCTAGAGATTGACATTTAACATGTTAACAGCCACGAGTGGATCACGATTCCACCCACTGCTGTGTTGGGGCACATGGCAGCTGATCAGATCAGCTGTTAAGGGTTGGAAAAAGTGCAGGCTCAATGCCGGAGCCCGCACCAAACGGGGAAGCATCCAATGTCGGATATATCTGTCATTGGACGTTAAGGGGTCAAACCTTCACCACTAAAATAATAAAAAACACTGAACATGTTATCGCCATAATCATATTGATGAGGAGAATCATATTACATGGTCATTTGTACCACAAAATGTACACAATAAAAACAATTCCTAAACAACAATGTCTTAGGTAAACTGAAGACCGCGCACACGGTGTAAATTACCTAAGACTACTACTCTCAACATCCTTGTGGATTTTTGTGGAGACCTGCTGCTGCGGTCAAGCACACATGGGAGTTGTGACCTAGGTTCACAACTCAAATAGGTGAGTACATTCCCTGCAAAGGGTTGTATGTTTTTTCTCAACAGTGTGACACATTGGGGGCGCCTTGTGTTTTTTTCATTTACTAAACAACAATGTCAGAATTGTTTGTTTTTCACAATTTCATCGCACTTGGAATTTTTTTCCCGTTTTCAAGTACACTATGTGAATGAATGGTGTCATTCAAAAGTACAACTCGTACCGCAAAAACAAGCCATCCTATGTTTATGTGCGCAGAAAAATAGTTATGGCTCTGGGAAGAAGGGGAGGGAAAACAGAGACTCAAAAACGGAAATTTGCTGAGGGGTGAAGGGGTAAAAAGGATCTTCCACATTCGTCTTTCTGTCTCTCTTGCGTTCCTTTATTCTGAAGTCAGACACTCTTGTAAACGCAACACAATGGCCGCACCGACCGTAAGTCTCCCTAACTATTGCCATATGTGTTTTCTCTGTTGGTAATAGGACAGTGACTGCTGCAGTCAATCGGCGACCTCTGATCGGCTGCGTCTTTCACAGTTTTGTCTGACCAAAAGAACAGCTTTTCTTTCTCTGTAAATAATAGGGGTGGTGCACAAAGGCTTTTGACCAGGACTTAATTCTGCCACCTGAGAAGCACTGTTGTTGTTGGTGGTACTTGCCGAGACTTTTTTGTGGCTACATCATAAGAACATTGCTTAAACCACAAAACAAAATGGCTGGCCACGATACCCCCTCAGATTATCAGCTGGTTTTGGTAGATGTTTATGGGGACTTGGGCATGCTGGATTTCATTATGCCCAATACTTTATTCCCATGTCCAGTAATGATCTACTAGAGGAGTGGGGTGAAAATGTTAGGTAATTTGTATGTGTACGGCTATGTGAAATAAAAAAAGAAAAGCGATACCCCTCTGGACACTGGCAGGCCACGGCTCAGGTCAGTGATTTTCATTTTCTGACATTTCCTGTGTATCAAAATGGAACAAGACCAGAGGGGACCTGAGGGCATCAGGGTAATAGAAAGAGAAACCCCTTCACAACAGCCAACCAAGTGAACAACACTCTCCAGGAGGTCGGCGTATCAATATCCAAATCTACCATAAAGAGAAGACTGCATGAAAGTAAATACAGAGGGTTCACTGCACGGTGCAAGCCACTCATAAGTGTCAAGAATAAAAAGGCTAGACTGGACTTTGCTAAAAAACATCTAAAAAAGCCAGCACAGTTCTGGAAGAACATTCTTTGGACAGAGGAAACCAAGATCAACCTCTACCAGAATGATGGAAAGAGAAAAGTATGGCGAAGGCTTGGTACAGCTCATGATCCAAAGCATACCACATCATCTGTAAAACACAGCGGAGGCAGTGTGATGGCTTGGGCATGCATGGCTGCCAGTGGCACTGGGTCACTAGTGTTTATTGATGATGTGACACAGGACAGAAGCAGCCGAATGAATTCTGAGGTATTCAGAGCCATACTGTGTGCTCAGATCCAGCCAAATGCAGCCAAACTGGTTGGTTGTCGTTTCATACTACAGATGGACAATGACCCAAAACATCTCAGGAGTTTATTAAAGCAAAGAAGTGGAATATTCCTGAATGGCCAAGTCAGTCACCTGATCTGAACCCAATTGAGCATGCATTTCACTTGTTAAAGACTAAACTTCAGACAGAAAGCCCCACAAACAAACATCAACTGAAAACCACCGCAGTGAAGGCCTGGCAGAGCATCAAAAAGGAGGAAACACAGCGTCTGGTGATGTCCATGAGTTCAAGACTTCAGGCAGTCATTGCCAACAAAGGATTTTCAACCAAGTACTAGAAATAAACATTTTATTTACAATTATTTAATCTGTCCAATTACTTTTGGTCCCTTTAAAAACAGGGTGGCACATATTAAGGAACTGAAACTCCTAAACCCTTCATCCAATTTTAATGTGGATACCCTCAAATGAAAGCTGAAAGTCTGAACTTCAACTGCATCTGAATCGTTTTGTTTAAAATTTATTGTGGTAATGTCTAGAACCAAAATTAGAATAATGTTGTCTCTGTCCAAATATATATGGACCTAACTGTATATACACACACACACACACACACACACGGCGGATGACGTGAAGGGGTTAAGCACCTTAGCAGAATTAAATTAGTTGTTCCAAAACTTAATAAGTTTGAGACGTGAAATCAGGAGCGGAGATTTTAGAGGAGAGAAAAATAAGAAAAAAAAAACAACGGAGATTCTAATTGTACTTGTTCCTGTAATGTCACTAATGTGCAGCTGAGAAAACTCATTTATATGCAAATAAAGAGCTTGTAAAGGACAAGACAGGAATATTCTGAATGTTGCCAAATCATTTGTAAACAATTTCCAAATGTGCGAGATTGCGGTGCACGGAAAGCAACGGCGCGCTTTACACAACAGCTGTCAAGTGCGTTCCCAGATCCACATTACTGATGTCTCTTTTGTCACAAGTGCTCGGAGTTACGACGCCGGAATAGACACAATAATACGGAGGCCGATGGAGAAGGTGACAGCATTATTCAGAGTGAGAAACTAATCAGCTTGTAGAGCGGCCACCCCCTCCACCACTGGCCTAGAAGGACACCGCTCCGGCGATGATTACAGAAAGATGGGTGGGTGACTGAATATTCGACCAGGAGGAGCCGTCATCTCCGGCTGAGATGACCTGGAGCCCATCGATAGTCATTCGCTCCGCGATAGTAAGAATTACCTTATTGGGGGGGGGGGGGGGGGGTAATTAGGACAAAACACCTCAATGACAAGCCAATATGTGACGTAAGCTGTATATAAAGCAAGTAGCATATATAACATCAGGGGTGGTGAGGCATGCTTTACCATAGTCCACTATCACTGTCCCTTAGAAGCATAAAAGGCCACCATTGACCATCTCCGTGCAACCCAACGGGCCACCATTGACCGTCTCCGTGCAACCCGGCGGGCCACCATTGACCGTCTCCGTGCAACCCAACGGGCCACCATTGACCGTCTCCGTGCAACCCAACGGGCCACCATTGACCGTCTCCATGCAACCCAACGGGCCACCATTGACCGTCTCCGTGCAACCCAACGGGCCACCATTGACCGTCTCCGTGCAACCCCTCTCCCCTGGATGACCATTTTTCATATCTTTTTCACCATAAACCCTAGTCCAGTGAGAGAGGCCTGCTCATGCACGAGAAGACAGCCATTCGCTCTTGCCTCCTATTGAGCCTCATCTCGCTACTGCTGGAAACTACAGCTTTGTTCTTGTACAAAAAAAATAAGTAAAAAAAAAAATCTGGGTCGTCAATTTGCATTTGTGTTTCTGTGGTAATGATATTTGCGTCCAGCCGCCCTATTCTTAGGCTGAGAAAATAATTAATGATCTTTGTAAAAAGAACGTTGAATGGCAGTCACGGCTCGCTGCCGGCACGAGTGAACCTCAAAGGTAATTCTGAGATGCGGCTTTTAAAAGTGCGCCTGTCAACGGGAAGTCATATTTTCTCATTTAATACAGTATAAAAAAAAGTCCATCCTACAAAGCAATTTCTATAAAAAAAATTAAAAGCAAAATATGTGGAATACTCTGCACTTATAATGATTAAAAAAAATATAGAAGGTTTTTTTAATCCTCAATTAAAAAAAGAATACAGAATTAAGGCGATTAGCCACTTTTTAGAAAAAATTCAAAAATGCCCTTAACCCCTTCATGACCTTGGGATTTTCCGTTTTTCCGTGTTCGTTTTTCACTCCCCTCCTTCCCAGAGCCATAACTTTTTTATTTTTCCGTCAATTTGGCCGTGTGAGGGCTTATTTTTTGCGGGACAAGTTGTACTTTTGAACGACATCATTGGTTTTACCATGTCGTGTACTAGAAAACGGGAAAAAAATTCCAAGTGCGGTGAAATTGCAAAAAAAGTGCAGTCCCACACTTGTTTTTTGTTTTGCTTTTTTGCTAGGTTAACTAAATGCTAAACCTGACCTGCCATTATGATTCTCCAGGTCAGTACGAGTTCATAGACACCTGACATGCCTAGGTTATTTTTTTATCTAAGTGGTGAAAAAAAATTCCAAACTTTGGTAAAAAAACAAATAAAAAAAAAATTGCGCCATTTTCCGATACTCGTAGCGTCTCCATTTTTCATGATCTGGGGTCAGTTGAGGGCTTATTTTTTGCGTGCCGAGCTGGCGTTTTTAAGGATACCATTTCGGTGCAGATATGTTCTTTTGATCGCCCGTTATTGCATTTTAATGCAATGTCGCGGTGACCAAAAAACCGTAATTCTGGCGTTTCGAATTTTTTTCTCGCTACGTAGTTTAGCGATCAGGTTAATGCTTTTTTATCGATAGATCGGGCGATTCTGAACGCGGCGATACCAAATATGTGTAGGTTTGATTTTTTTTTTTAATTTATTTATTTTGATTGGGGCGAAAAGGGGGTGATTTAAACTTTTATATTTTTTATTATTTTTTTCACTTTTTTTTTTCACTTTTTTTTTTTTACTTTTGCCATGCTTCAATAGCCTCCATAGGAGGCTAGAAGCAGGCACCACTCGATCGGCTCTGCTACATAGTAGCGATCTGATGTTCGCTGCTATGTAGCAGAAATGCAGGTGTGCTGTGAGCGCCGACCACAGGGTGGCGCTCACAGATGCCGGGGATCAGTAACCATAGAGGTCTCAAGGACCTCTATGGTTACAATGCTGAAGCATCGCCGACCTCCGATCATGTAACGGGGGTCGGCGATGCGATCATTTCCGGCCGCCCGGCTGGAAGCGGTAGTTAAATGCCGCTGTCTGCGTTTGACAGCGGCATTTAACTAGTTAATAGGCGCGGGCAGATTGCGATTCTGCCCTCGCCTATTGCGGGCACATGTCAGCTGTTCAAAACAGCTGACATATCCCGGCTTTGATGCAGGCTCACCGCCGGAGCCCGCATCAAAGCGGGGCTTCTGACCTCGGACTTACTATCCCGTCCGAGGTCAGAAAGGGGTTAAAAACATGCCACCAGGTTTGGCCTATAAGAGATACGGCCACCCCTTTTCAGGTCTTATATATAGCATTGTATAATGCTGTATATAAGCCCCCGATCCGACCTGTAACAGAAGAAAAATAACTTTTATTTTACTCACCTGCGGGGCGGTTCGGTCCGAGGGGTGTCGCTCTTCTTGGTCCGGGACCTCCCATCTTCTTACGATCCCCATCCTACTGCTTGCTTCATGTGGATGACGCATCCCTGCATCATCCACACAGGCTTCCCGGAATCGCGTTCCTGCGCAGGAGTACTTATCTGCCCTATTGAGGGCAAAGTCCTGCAGTGCAAAGGCGCCGGAAAAGGTCAGAGAGGCCCAGTGCCTGTGCACTACAGGACTTTGCTCTGCCCTCATCAGGGCAAACAAAGTACGTCTGCGCAGGAGCGCGATTCCGGGGAGCCTGTCTGGATGCTGCAGGGACGCGTCACCTACATGAAGCAAGTGGGAGGTCGGGGATTGTAAGAACATGGGAGGTCCCGGACCAAGGAGAGTGACACCCCTCGGACCGAACCGCCCCGCAGGTGAGTATAATAAAAGTTATTTCTCATCTCTTACAGGTCGGATCGGGAGCTTATATACAGCAATATAGAATGCTATATATAAGACCTGAAAAGGTGTGGCCGTAACTCGTATCAGCCAAACCTGGTGACAGGTTCACTTTAACATCCAATTTTCTTGTCCTGCAATTCAATACACCTTGTTGCCCCGAGTTTGACTTTGTAAACCATGGGAGAGGGTTATGATCCTGTCCATATCTCCCAAAATTCTTTTAAAAAAGGAAAACATCCAAAAAAGATTCCAAAACCAACTAAAAACAAAGCAGTGAAGGAAATCCATACATAAATCCCAATTCATCTACAGCGAACATGTGACGTGACTATACCATTCCAAAAGCCAGGCTTTTAAAATCAATCGCATCAATGTAGATTAAAGCGCCATCAGTAAAGCCGCGGGTGGACGGCGGTGGCAGCTTTATTGGTCGCTGCTACAGGGATACAGATCATTTTTCTTTGTTTCTAGTAACTGGTTAAAGGGTATTGATCCTGCTCTATTGAATACGGACTCTCTTTTCCGGGGTAATTAAGCACGGATCTTTCTTTTCCTGTATTACTAGGGTTAGTGAAATCGGAAGGTTAATAAGTCACACAAAACAGAAGGGAAGATGTACAAGAACGTAGGGAAAGAAAAAAAAATGATATACAGTACAGTCGAAAAGTTTGGACACATCTTCTCATTTACGCTATATGTACACATTCAGGATTTTTCGCATTTTTTCGGCCGTTTAACACTTAAAAAAGCATACATAAGCATCCCATCATTTTTAATGCATTCTGCAATTTTTGTGCACATGATGCGTTTTTTTTCCGCGAAAAAAACGCATTGCGGTAAAAAATGCAGCATGTTCATTAATTTTGCAGATTTTTCGCGTTTTTCCACTATTTAATGCATTGGGAAGCTCTGGAGAAAAAAAAGCGCAAAAAACGCATGCGGATTTCCTGCAGAAAAAGTCCGGTTTTGTTTAGGAAAATTCTGCAGAAAATCCTGACGTGTGCACATAGCCTTAAAGAATTTTCTGTATTTTCATGACTATGAAAATTGTACATTCACACTCAAGGCATCAAAACTATGAATTAACACATGTGGAATTATATACTTAACAAAAAAGTGTGAAACAACTGAAAATATGTCTTATATTCTAGGTTCTTCAAAGTAGCCACCTTTTGCTTTGATGACTGCTTTGCACACTCTTGGCATTCTCTTGATGAGCTTCAAGAAGTAGCCACCGGGAATGGTCTTCCAACAATCTTGAAGGAGTTCCCAGAGATGCTTAGCACTTGTTGGCCCTTTTGCCTTCACTCTGCGGTCCAGCTCACCCCAAACCATCTCGATTGGGTTCAGGTCTGGTGACTGTGGAGGCCAAGTCATCTGGCGTAGCGCCCCATCACTCTCCTTCTTGGTCAAATAGCCCTTACACAGCCTGGAGGTGTGTTTGGGGTCATTGTCCTGTTGAAAAATAAATGATGGTCCAACTAAATGCAAACCGGATGGAATAGCATGCCGCTGCAAGATGCTGTGGTAGCCATGCTGGTTCAGTATGCCTTCAATTTTTAATAAATCCCCAACAGTGTCACCAGCAAAGCACCCCCACACCATCACACCTCCTCCTCCATGTTTCACGGTGGGAACCAGGCATGTAGAGTCCATCCGTTCACCTTTTCTGCGTAGCACAAAGACACGGTGGTTGGAACCAAAGAGCTCAAATTTGGACTCATCAGACCAAAGCACAGATTTCCACTGGTCTAATGTCCATTCCTTGTGTTCTTTAGCCCAAATAAGTCTCTTCTGCTTGTTGCCTGTCCTTAGCAGTGGTTTCCTAGCAGCTATTTTACCATGAAGGCCTGCTGCACAAAGTCTCCTCTTAACAGTTGTTGTAGAGATGTGTCTGCTGCTAGAACTCTGAGTGGCATTGACCTGGTCTCTAATCTGAGCTGCTGTTAACCTGCGATTTCTGAGGCTGGTGACTCGGATAAACTTATCCTCAGAAGCAGAGGTGACTCTTGGTCTTCCTTTCCTGGGGCGGTCCTCATGTGAGCCAGTTTCTTTATAGCGCTTGATGGTTTTTGCCACTGCACTTGGGGACACTTTCAAAGTTTTCCCAATTTTTCGGACTGACTGACCTTCATTTCTTAAAGTAATGATGGCCACTCGTTTTCTTTACTTAGCTGTTTTTTTCTTGCCATAATACAAATTTTAACAGTCTATTCAGTAGGACTATCAGCTGTGTAACCACCAGACTTCTGCACAACACAACTGATGGTCCCAAGCCCATTTATAAGGCAAGAAATCCCACTCATTAAACCCGACAGTGCACACCTGTGAAGTGAAAACCATTCCCGTACCTCTTGAAGCTCATCAAGAGAATGCCAAGAGTGTGCAAATCAGTCATCAAAGCAGAAGGTGGCTACTTTGAAGAACCTAGAATATAAGACATAAGAAAAAAGTGTGAAACAACTGAAATTAAGTATATAATTCCACATGTGTTAATTCATAGTTTTGATGCCTTCAGTGTGAATGTACCATTTTCATAGAAATGAAAATAGAGAAAAATATTTAAATGAGAAGGTGTGTCCAAACTTTTGGTCTGTACTGTGTGTGTGTGTGTGTGTGTGTGTGTGTGTGTGTGTGTGTGTGTGTGTGTGTGTGTGTGTGTATATATATATATGTATATATATATATATATATATATATATATATATATATATATATATATATATATATATATATATATATATATATATATATATATATATATATATATATTATATACACATATGTATACATATATCTCTATCTACCGTATATATCTATCTGAATCCGGATTCTGGTCCTCCTCTTCCTATACAACATCCCATCCAAGGCTGTCAACTCAGACATCCAACTATGCCATATTTCTGCCACAGCTTTCACCTCTGACCTTCAGGATCCCCGGCTTCTAGAGATGCCTACACAACGGGAAGCAGCCAGAGGATGCCACGGCCCACAAAGTGGAGGGCTCTGACAGCACACAACTCTTTACTAGGACTAAGTGGGGGGACTTTACTGGTAACCACCTGGACTGATGACCCAGCCTTAGAGGTCTGGACCTCACACACGGTCAGTTATTGATAGCATCGGATAATGGAAAAGAACCAGTCCAAAGGTGGATGGTGCAGGAAAATCATCGTGTCCAAACCAGCTTCTATAAAGAGCTGAGAAAATTCCAAAATGGCCCAATCCAAGCCGGACGACCCATCCCCTTTAGATAAGTTAATTTGGCTAATTTGTGGCAAATATTGACTAACAGTTTTCTCATTTAGCTGCATTACATCTGTGACCTGCTTGTCCTCCGCTCACTGCCTCCCACCACCGACAATCTAGTGCAAATCACTTAGAGGACCCTTGTGCTTCTTGACAATCGGTTGATGTAATTAAATGGATTGGCCTATAATGGAAAAGTAATAAACATTCTGGGAAAAAAAATATCTAATATATAAAGCTGAATGTGTGTATGTGTGTGTATGTGTATGTCCGGGATTGGCATCTGAACCGTCGCAGCTACAGCCACAAAATTTTGCACAGTCACACGTCTGGACCCCGAGAGCGTCATAGGCTATGTTGTGAGGTGAAATTTTAACCCCGCCCTTTCCAATTGACCAAACAATTTTGCCCCTATCTACATAATGGGGAAAAAGTGAAAGGAAAAGTGATGGAGGCGTCGCAGCTACAGGCACAAAATTTTGCACAGTCACACGTCTGGACCCCGAGAGCGTCAAAGCTATGTTGTGAGGTGAAATTTTAACCCCGCGCTTTCCAATTCACCAAACAATTTTGCCCCTATCTACATAATGGGGAAAAAATGAAAGGAAAAGTGTTGGAGGCAAATTAACAGCTCCCATATGTGAATAAGGGGGACTTAAAGAATGAGAGCGATGGCGCCAAAGAGTATATACTGTACAGTTGCTAAGGTGGGGCCCCGACATGGGATAATCACCACACCACCACGGGGATATGAACACACACACAAAATGCGCCACACACTACCACGTGCTCGAACACATATACCACCCTCAGCGCACATTTCACCACACATACATCAACCTCGCCACATAAAAGTCGAAACACAAAAGTCGCCGCTCAAAACTCGCCACGCGCAAAACTCTCCACATGCAAAACTCGCCACACGTGCAAAACTCACCTCATGGAAAACTCACCACACGCAAAACTTGCACACGCGGAAAAAATGCCACATGCACAAAAGTTGCAACACATGCAAAAGTTGCCTCACACAAAACTTGCACATACTCAAAAGGCACCACACAAAACTCGCCACGCGCAAAACTCGCCATGCGCAAAACTTGCTGCACACAACTTGCTACACTAACCTGTCACATGCAACTCGACACACAAAAAGTTGCTACACGCATGTCGCCACACAAAACTCATCTCATAAAAGTCGCTACATGCATGTCGCCACACGCAACTCAACACACACAACTTGACACACGAAACTCGCCCTAAAACACACACAAGTCTGGAATTATCCTTCAAAAATAAAAATCTGATTAATAAGCAGACAAACTACAAGAGCAACAAATGTACCATATAGGAATCCGGCAGCTGTCAGTCACATGACCAGTCTATTATGTGTATGTGTGAGCTAATATATACTGCCAGGGGGTGGGCTTACTGTTGGCTGGGGATTTATCAGGCTTCCAATTTAGCTTACAAATACTGAGGTAAAAATACTGACCAAATAAAGTGTGAACGAGGTCTAATACAGGAGGAGATGACATACAGATATATACTATATACAGGAGGAGATGACACACAGGTATATACTATATAGAGGAGGAGATGACATACAGGTACATACTACATACAGCAGGAGATGACATACAGGTATATACTATATACAGGAGCAGATTACCTACAGGTATATAGTATATACAGGAGGAGATGACATACAGGTATATACTATATACAGGAGGAGATGACACACAGATATATACTATATATAGGTGAGATGACACAGGTATATACTATATACAGGAGGAGATTACATACAGGTATATACTATATATAGGAGATGACATACAGGTATATACTATATACAGGGGAGATGACACACAGCAGGTATATACTATATACAGGGGAGATGACATACAGGTATATACTATATACAGGAGATGACATACAGGTGTATACTATATATAAGGGAGATGACAAACATGTATATACTGAGGTGAAAATGAGAGGTGTGAGGTGAAAATAAAGTGTGAGTGCAAAATGAGAGGAGTGAGGGAAAATAGTGGAGTGATCGGAAAATGACAGATGTGAGGTCGAAATGACAAGTGTTAGGGGGGAATGAGAGGAGTGAGGGGGAAAATAAGAGGAGTGAGGGGGAAAATGAGAGGTGTGAGGGAGAAAATGAGAGATGTGAGGGGGAAAATGAAAGATGTGATGGGGAAAATGAGAGGCGTGATGGGAAAATAAGAGAAGTGAGGTGCTATAACTAACCACAGATATTTACTATGCCCAGGCAACGCCGGCCTCTTCAGCTAGTATAATATATATATATATATATATATATATATATATATATATATATATATATATATATATATATATATATATATATATGTATCTATCTATCTATCTCTAGGTAAATACTGGAAAGATGTATATCTTGGTACCGTGTTAGCCAGTAGATAGAAAAATATTTAGAATTGAGAGTCCTCAGTGGTTGATACCTTTTAATGGCTAACTGAAGAGATGGTAACAAATTGCAAGCTTTCGAGACTACTCAGGTCTCTTCATCAGGCATAAACTAATACAAATTCTGAAAAAACACATATTTATGCACAATACAGCCCAGAAAAAATGCCATAGATAAGACAGGTGAAGTGAAGCAGAATTACCATTATGTGAGAGTGCTAAAATGTTTATGTCCATAAATTGGATCACAAACCCAATTCTTCATACCTACAATTCTCATTATGCACAAAACCTGTGTCACAGGACTTCTGAGAGATTAAGGAACCACCTTTTTCATGTCTGCTACAGCATAAAGAGTAAAGTCCAAAGGCAATTTGAAACTCTGAGGAAAACGCATACAGAAAACACAGAGCAAAAATTACAACAATATTACAACAAACTACGGGCCTTTCTGATTCATAACAAGGAAAAGAAACTGCACAGATTGCGCCTCAATTCAGGACTCTATGCAAACATATATAAAACAAAGCCAAAACCTGACAACTTGGACAACCCCTCCATTCCAGACACAAAAGCATCAGTGTCATCAATCTCTCAGATTATAAACCCAAAAAAGTGGAGCTGGCCGTGCTTTCCAGAGGACTCTCATTTTGTCCTACTAAGACCCTGGATAAAACTGAACACAACTGATGGTCCCAACCCCATTTATAAAGCAAGAAATCCCACTTATTACACCTGACAGGGCACACCTGTGAAGTGAAAACCACTCCCGGTGACTACTTCTTGAAGCTCGTCAAGAGAATGCCAAGAGTGTGCAAAGCAGTCATCAAAGCAAAAGGTGGCTACTTTGAAGAACCTAGAATATAAGACATATTTTCAGTTGTTTCACACTTTTTTGTTAAGTATATAATTCCACATGTGCTAATTCATAGTTTTGATGCCTTCAGTGTGAATGTACAATTTTCATAGTCATGAAAATACAGAAAAATCTTTAAATAAGAAGGTGTCCAAACTTTTGGTCTGTAGTGTACATGCTTCCCAAAATCCACAAGTCTGGAAATTCAGGAAGACCAATAATTTCCTGTGTGGGCACCCTTAGGCCATGTTCACACTTCGCGGTTTTTACCGCAGATCCGCGGTGATTTTGATGCTGCGGGTCCGCAGCAGTTTCCATAGCGTTTACATTAACATGTAAACCCTATGGAAACCGCAAACCGCAGTGCACATGCTGCGGGAAAAACCGCGCAGAAACGCAGCAGTTTACAACACGCAGCATGTCACTTCTTTGTGCAGAATCGCAGCGATTCTGCACCCATAGGAATGCATTGATCCGCTAACTTCCCGCATGGGGCTGTGCCCACGTTGCGGGAAGTAAGCGGATAATATGCGGTTGCTACCTGGGGTGGAGGAGAGGAGACTCTCCTCCAGGCCCTGGGAAGCATAAATAGTGTAAAAAAAAAAGAATTAAAATAAAAAATGATGCTATACTCACCTCTCAGCTCTGCATGCGGCCGTCCGGTCTGGTTGCTGTGCGAGCAGGACCTGCGGTGACGTCGCGGTCACATGACCGTGACGTCACGAAGGTCCTTCTCGGTACAGCATCTTTGGAACCGGAGCACCGCGTGCAGCGCCGAGGAGATCCGGACATCAGAGGGTGAGTATAACCAATTTTTATTATTTTTACCATTACTATTGATGCTGCATATTGCTGCATATGCAGCATCAATAGTATAGGAGTAATCCCGCAGTGGAAATCGCAAAACAAACCGCGATAAATCTGCAGGGATAACCGCAGCGGTTTTGCCCTGCAGATTTATCAATTCCGCTGCGGGAGAACCCGCAGAGCACACCGCAAAGTGTGAACATGGCCTTACTGAGCAGGTATCTGGATGGGTAGAGGGTGTTCTTAAACCACTGGTAAAGGATACACCCAGCTACATTCAGGACACAACTGACCTATTGAATAAACTATCAGCAATAGGTCCTCTACCAGAAGGAACCATCCCGGCCACCATGGATGTGGAATCTTTGTACTCCAATATCCCACACCAGGATGGATTAAATGCCTGCAAAGTCTTCCTGGAAAACACAGGGACTGAAGCGGATTCTGTGGGGAAACTTATAAAATTCATCCTCACCCACAATTACTTTGAATGTGACAAGATATATCTACAGGAGACTGGCATGGCAATGGGAATTAAAACGGCCCCACAGTATGCAAATCCATTAATAGTCAAGCTTGAAAGTGAATTTATGTCCTCATGTCCCATCAGGCCTTTGGCCTACTACCGCTACATTGATGATATTTTAATCATCTGGACGAAGTCTGAGCCACAACTAAAGACGTTCCATAAACAGTTTAATCAATTTCATCCTACCATCAACTTAACACTAGTGATGAGCGAGTGTACTCGTTGCTCAGGTTTTCCTGAGCACGCGCAGGTGATCTCTGAGTATTTGTTAGTGCTCGGAGATTTAGTTTTCATCGCGGCAGCTGAATGATTTATAGCTACTAGCCAGCTTGATTACATGTGAGGATTCCCTAGCAACCAGGCAACCCCCACATGTACTCAGCCTGGCTAATAGCTGTAAATCATTCAGCTGAGGTGATGAAAACTTAATTTCCGAACACTAACAAATACTCGGAGATCACCCGAGCGTGCTCGGGAAAAACTGAGCAACGAGTACACTCGCTCATCACTACTTAACACTCAACTACTCCAGCACTGAAATTAACTTGTTGGACACCATCATTAAGCTGAAGAAAAATGAAATAGAGTCATCCCTGTATCAGAAGCCAATCGACCGCCCAACATACCTTACATAGGACAGTTTCCATCCAAAACACATAAAAAAACCTCTTTTCTACAGCCAAGCCATCAGATACAATCTTCTCTGTTCCAACCCCATGGATAGGGATGAACACCTTGGTCGCCTCAGAAAGACTTTTTTGAATCAGCGCTACCATGCAAGAACAATTCAAAAACAAAATACAAGAGCCACCAGAATATCAAGGAATCACCTGCTACATTACAAAACTAAAGAAGAAAACAACCGGGTACCTCTAGTAGTCACCCGCAATCCAAATCTGGAGGTGCTAAGGGGAGCTGCACGGAAATTACAACCTTTACTACAAAAAGATGCCCGATTACAATCCATTTTTCCAGACCCCCCACTACTGTGTTTTAGGCAGATAAAGATCCCTAACTCACATCAGGACTACAAGATCCCAGGTACTTTCAGCTGCGTCACTTCTAATGTGGTGTACCTAATTATTTGTACTAAATGTCCAACTGGGGGTCTGTATGTAGGGGAGACAGGGCAAAAGCTTAGAACAAGAATGAATTCTCACTGCCATACAATAAGAGAAAAAAGAATGGATCTACCTATGGCAATACATTTTTTACTCCCGGATCACAGAATTATGGACATGAGATTACTTGTATTAAAAGGTAACTTCAAATCTCAGAGACAGAAGAGTCTGGGAATATAAGCTGATGATGACCTTTGACACACAGTGCAGGAATGAATGTGTCACATGGATTTATGTCTTTTTACATCAATTAAGGAATTTGCTCCTCAGACCATGTGGGGTCATCATAACAGAACCAGACCCCAATCAGAGAACAATAGAACATTCACACTTCTTATCTATGAACGGTTCCAATATTTATGGACATAAACATTTTAGTACTCTCACATAATGGTAGTTCTGCTTCAAGTCACCTGTCTTATCTATGGCATTATTTCTGGGCTGTATTGTGCAGAAATATGTGTTTTTTCAGAATTTGTATTAGTCTACGCCTGATGAAGGGACCTGCGTAGTCTCGAAAGCTTGCAATTTGTTACCATCTCTTCCGTTAGCCATTAAGGCTACGTGCACACGTTCAGGATTTTTTGCGTTTTTTGGTCGTTTCCCCCCCCCAAAAAAAAAGCTAAAAAAACGCATACATAAGCACCCCATCATTTTTAATGCATTCTGCAATTTTTGTGCACATGCTGCATTTTTTTTAGCGAAAAAAAAAAGCATCGCGGTAAAAAAAGCAGCATGTTCATTAATTTTGCGGATTTTTCTTGTTTTTGCCGCTATTTATTGCATTGGGAAGCTCTGGAAAAAAACGTGAAAAATCCGCAAAAAACGCATGCGGATCTCCTGCAGAAAAAGTTTTGTTAAGGAAAATTCTGCACATTTTCCTTAACGTGTTAACGTGTGCACATAGCCTTAAAAGGTATCAACGACTGAGGACTCTCAATTCTAAATATTTTTTTAGGTAAATACTGTAATTTTGGTGGTGGTGGACAGATTCAGCAAAATGTCACATTTTATTGAGCTAGCCGCTTTACCTAACGCCAAAATCTTGGCGCAAATTTTCATCAGTTAGATAGTAAAATTACATGGGATCCCTACCGATATTGTTTCTGACTGTGGGGTGCAGTTTATTTTCACATTTTGGAGGGCGTTCTGCACTCGTTTGGGGATCCACCTGTTGTTCTCTATAGCATTTCATCTGTAGTCTAAAGTGCATATTGAACGGGTTAACCAGAATCTTGAGAATTATCTTAGGTGTTTTGTGCCTGAGATTCAGGAGGATTGGGTAACCTACTTACCGTATATACTCGAGTATAATCCGAGATTTTCAGCCCAAATTTTTGGGCTGAAAGTGCCCCTCTCGGCTTATACTCGAGTCATGTTCGGCGGCGGCGGTCGGCGGGTGAGGGGGAGAGAGGACTGTCGCGTAGTCACCTGCTCCTGGCGCTCCTAACGCTGTCCCAGCCTGTCCCATGGTCTCCCTCGCTGCAGCTCTTCCTTTATTCAGCGGTCACGTGGTACCGCTCATTACAGTAATGAATATGGACTCCACTCCCATAGGGGCGGAGACGCATATTCATTACTGTAATGAGCAGTACCAGTGACTGCTCATTACAGGAAGAAGCTGCGGTACCATGGGACAGGCAGGGACAGCGTCAGGAGCGCCGGGACCAGGTGAGTATTTCATCGTCACCTGTCCGCGTTCCAGTCGCCGGGTGCCGCTCCGTCTTCCCGTCCTCTTGCTGTGACTGCAGGTCAGAGGGCGCGATGACGCATTAGTGTGCGCGCCGCCCTCTGCCTGAACACTCAGTGCGGAGAGACGGGACGCTGAGGAGCAGCGGGCAGCGATGAGAGGTGAGTATGTGATTTTTTTTTTTTATTGCAGCAGCAGCAGCATTACATGTGGCACAATGCTGTATGGAGCATCTATGGGGCCATAAAGAACTGCATGGAGCATTATATGGGGCATCTATGGGGTCATATCTGCATGGAACATTATATGGGGCATTATATGGAGCATCTATGGGGCCATAACTGCATGGAGCATTATATGGGGCATCTATGGGGCCATAACTGTATGGAGCATTATATGGGGCATTATATGGAGCATCTATGGGGCCATAACTGTATGGAGCATTATATGGGGCATTATATGGAGCATCTATGGGGCCATAACTGTATGGAGCATTATATGGGGCATCTATGGGGCCATAACTGCATGGAGCATTATATGGGGCATCTATGGGGCCATAACTGCATGGAGCATTATATGGGGCATTATATGGAGCATCTATGGGGCCATAACTGTATGGAGCATTATATGGGGCCATAACTGCATGGAGCATTATATGGGGCCATAACTGTATGGAGCATTATATGGGGCATCTATGGGGCCATAACTGCATGGAGCATTATATGGAGCATCTATGGGGCCATAACTGCATGGAGCATTATATGGGGCATCTATGGGGCCATAACTGCATGGAGCATTATATGGGGCATCTATGGGGCCATAACTGCATGGAGCATTATATGGGGCATCTATGGGGCCATAAGGAACTGCATGGAGCATTATATGGGGCTCCTGATTCAATATGGATATTCAAAAACACTTAACCTACTGATGTCTCAATTAATTTTACTTTTATTGGTATCTATTTTTATTTTTGACATATACCGGTAGCTGCTGCATTTTTTCCACCCTAGGCTTATACTCGAGTCAATAAGTTTTCCCAGTTTTTTGTTGCAAAATTGGGGGGTCGGCTTATACTCGGGTCGGCTTATACTCGAGTATATAAGGTACCTATAGCTGAATTTGTGGGAAATAATCATTGTCATGAGTTTACTGGTAGATAGGATAGGTTAGGAATCGAATCATTCTTCTGGAATACCTGGAGAACGATTTTCATCATCAATTATGTCTGTGTGGCAAGGAGTTCCTCAAGGAATATTAATATAAAGCTTCCCACTTGGAAAATAGGCCTCAGGTCATCGGTCCCAATAAAATTGTGACCGTCGTCAATCCCGTAGCATTCCTCTTTGCTTTGCGGCCCACTTTTAGGATCCATAATGTGTTTAATCGATGTCTACTCAAAAAATATGTTGTGTCCTCTGTACCATCTCCACTACCACCATCTCGTCATTGTGGATGGAAATTTGGAATTTTAAATGGCCAAAATAGTTGATTCTCGCTTAGTTCGTTGGTCGCTTCAGTATCTGGTACATTGGAAGGGATATGGTCCTGAAGCGAGGATGTGGGTACCAACATCTGACGTCCATGCAGCCAGGTTTATCCGGTCTTTCAAGTGGCATACCCTGATAAACCTGGTTCTGAGGTTCCAGTGGCTCCTTGTAGAAGGAGGGGTACTGTCACGGGTATACCGCGACAGAGGACCCAGAACACCGCAGCGTCCGATTTCTCCTACATCTGCACGGATTAGAAGCACTTCACCTTCATATTAAAAGGTAAAAATTTATTTTAGCAGTGCAGGGGTTAATCTGCTCAGTTGAAAGCTCCAGGAAGCTTAGCTCTCAGCTGTGCACTGTTAGCCACTCCCATCTCCTATATTTTCTGGGCCCTGGCTAGCACTCATTGTCAGAGTGGCTTATGTTGCATGGCTGGAGGTTGTTGTTGGTTGTTATTGGAGAAGGCGTTTGGTGAATTTATCTGTGACTGTTGCTAGGTTTTGAGTGTGTGATAATTCCCTTTCTTCTCCTACTTTGGTTTAACCCCATCCTCCACTCCCTGTTTACTGCTGTTGTTCATGTGAGTATATTTGTATGATTGGTATTTTCCTTTATCTCTGTTCGTATTATCTTGTTAGTCTGGCTAGTGTATTACAGTACACTACTACTCCCCTCTTCCCTGTGTGGGGGAAGGGTACACACTGAGTGTGGATTCAGGAGCTAAGCCAAGGTACGTGGCCCTGGCATCTTCACGATCAGAAGTAATCCGGGGAACAGGGCGAGCTACTGCACCCCTAGCATTAGGGTCAGGGAAGGTGCCCCTGGTACCAGGACACCCAACAACTGAGTCGTGACATCAACTCTGCCAATAAAAACTGCTTGCTCATGGATAGTTTTAGTATTGCATCCAATATGGCTGCCATAGCAGCATCCAAAAGAGTTAACATCCAACTTTGGGGTCTGTAATGGCTCCAATATCAGCCATTGCTCTTGTGTGTGTTAGTGACTTTCTCATACTTCTAGTCCTTCCGCAAATGCATTACCTCTGTAATAAAAGCCATGACTGAATAGATGAATGTCCAAATTATTACCCATAATCCCCAGCTTTGTGATTAACAGGACAGAAGATTGGTTTGTCTTCACAAGTAATTTTTTCTTTTTTTGTGTGTGCAAAATTGCAAATATAATCGTTGGTGACAGGGTCAAGTTCTGTTCCAATCAGTCTGTTCTGCAAAGAGTCTGCGATGGTAAGAAAATACTCAATTACCTGGAGACATCAAAAAAATCTTTCCTCCTCAAAATGAAATATCGAAACACAGCCATAGTTGGTGGATATCACCGTCAATTTAATAAAAAAATAAATAAATAATACATAGAGATGAAAAAAATAAGAGATTTAAAAGATAAAATATATAATGAAAAACAAAAGAAAGGGAAGCAGAATTTGACAGCAATGTCAAAGTGAAGCAAAAATTTCTTGTTAACTGATGCGGTTAAAAAAATATATATACCGTAGTTCATATATACCGTATGTTTTAAACGTTGTACTCCTTTCTACATTGGAGAACTGAATATTTCAGTGAATGTGACTCCCTGGCAGTGGCCGGCCATAAACACCTCTGATCTATCAATATTCTAAGAGCCAAAATAATCTGAGCTTTTTCAGAACGGATCCGATTTTATTTCCATGCAGGGACTTGAGAGACTTAGCAGCTCGTGTGGAACATGTTCGAGAGTCCTGGTCTTCAGCCAAGTTTACACATATTCCAAATTTAACTTTTTTTTTTTTTTTTTTCTTTTAATTTTCCATGACAATTTGTTACATTAATCCTGAGTGCGGCACAATGAAGCCTTTGAACGCCAACGCCATGCACTTGACGTGATCTATTTTTGCCCTGTAATTGTTCGGAGTCTGTGCCACCTAGGATGTAACTGTGTGGAGTGCAGAGACGGCAGAGAACAGACCTGCAGCCGAACCTGACAACTCATTTCCAGTTTCGGAACGCCACAGGTTAATATACTTCAGAAAAGAAAAAGTTTTGAAAAACATCTGCCGGGATCTGGACACAGTCTTGTCACTTTTCATCACTCCTGTGGCCGGCCGGCTCATAGTAGTTCCAATAGTTTATGTCACTAGTTATGGGGCACGACTCACAGACAGCAAAAGTGGCTGATCACCTGGGCAACAAACCACAAATAAAAAAAATTCCTCCATTCTTGATAAATTAATTACAAATTGTGCCGACTGTCACAGACATAAGTAAACTCTTCAGGTCTTTGGGTGTCATGAACTGGTATAATAAAATTCCCTAACCGAAATGTATATAACAGCTAAAGGACAGTGACTTGTAATTAGACAGAAGTTGTGGGAAAGACAAAAAAAAGAGAAATATTCAAAAAGTGTCAAATACTTTTAGACAACTGCACATAACAGTAACATTGTACAGAAAGGTAAAAAATAATTTATGTAAAATTATTTGTTTAAAATTCTTTTTTTTCCCCCTTCATTTTCAAAAGGGTCTTCAGGTTTTTCAAGTTCTCCTGGGTATTGCATCCAGAAAATAATAGGCATTTTATAACTCCACGCGGCTGTTTCGCTGCGGTCGTAGAAACTGGATCTGAAATTTATTAGGGTGTTATTCTCCTGAAATTGTTTGCCATAGAATCACAGAAAATGATTTATTTCCCCTGGACTGAGCTGATGAGGAAAAGATGGAAAATAAAAAAAATCCTATTTGTTCAACAATGTAAACCTTCTAAACCCCCCCAAAAAAAATTGTAAAGGATGAGAAAGACGTAAAGAACGTCCTGTTGTCCAGTCATCAGTTACCAGAAAAGACCGGCGAGCCGACAACCTTCAATCTGATAAATCGCATGTTTGATATCTGGAAGGAATTCCAATGAAAAGGGCATAAAAAAATGCAATAAAAACTGAAAATTCCAGGACAAAAATAACAGAATCCATGTCGCTCGGACTTGAATTTTCTTAGTACTGATGAAATAGGGACAGGCTTTGTTCACTAAAGTGAAAAAGTGTCACCGCCTCCTCGTGAGAAAGGGAAGTGAGCTAAATCTAAGTGATGGTGTTGTCGGCATTGGTCGTCAGTGCCGCTACAAGCTTTACCGCTAGGGTCCCCTGTTCAGTGGTCGGAGGGAGCATAGCTTTCCCCCAATGTTTTGTGGGGGGAAGTAAGTTCATATTACCCCTATTACTGGCTGAGAAACTTTACAGTATTTTCACTGTCTCTGTATTACAGGGTCTAGATTTACTTATTTCCTACTTTTGTATCTACAGCTCCTATTCAGGTGTATGTGTCTCCATGGTAACAGACTAAAACACCCTATGTAGTCTGATTTGTCAAATATAAGATTGCTGGAGGTCAGACTCCTGTTCTCCCTATTGCTCAAAAGGAAATAAAGAGTTTTGAGCAGGTCCAACTTCCGCTCCCATTCTTGTGATCGGAGGGGATCTGCTAGACACCCATCATGTGGACAGGTGACAAATGGATATACGTCACCCTTTATTACATAATAGACCGCCTCCAATGTCCAACACTGTCAGTTACCATCTCCTCCAACGTAATCATGAAAAGAATAAGAACTTTTTTTTTCTAACTTGCATGTAAAAAACATACGGCCATAGTATTTTTACATAAGCTTATAAACCAGCTAACAACTACGGATGCAGAACAGAACCGGATTTGTGTGGCTCAGTTTATAAAAACCCATAAATCTGACCTCTCCTCGCTCCGCTACTTTACAGGGGAAGATGAATGGCGGACGTGGTTTCTGGAGATTTCATTTTCCTTTGTTTGTTTAGTAAACACAATGTAATGATGTGAATGAGACATTAGGTCATCCGGCTCCAATGTTCCATGGAGAGGCTTCTGCGATGGACTAAAGAGCTCACATTTGGGGTCATCAGGGCTCAGTTATGGGGGTTTGATCAGCCTTTTATATTTGTTTCCAAAAGTTTACAATCAACCGAGCAATAATCGCTTTCTACTATTTCAATGAATTGTTTGAGCATGGACATGGACCGTCCCAACCAGGCGTCACTGCTGCAGCCATCACCTGTCTAAACCAAGCAGAAAGCATAGAGACAAGCGAGGGACCCAAAGAGGGACGAACGGCATCATTCAGTGGTGAATTATTTGCTTTATTACTTTAAAAGATTACTTTTTTCATTTTAAATATGTCTCCCCCACCCCCTTGCCAAAGAAATTGTCAAATTTTTCCAAGATGACCAAGACCGGTTCTGTTACGATAACTCGGGTCAGTAGACCACCGCATTTATCAATTCCCCATTCCATTGGACGGAAATTCTGCTAAGCCCTACACGTCTGATACAGCCTTACACACGGTGCCATGGATGAAATGAGATTTTGGGTGTGGAAAAAAAAACTACAATTTCATCTACATATTTTCTATACATTTTTTATGGGGGGTGGGGATGTGAGCCATTAATTGAATGGAAAATTTAAATTTGATTGCCCCGTCTACAAAAGGAAAATAAAACTTTACAGAACCACCTGACACTGAGCCGAAGCGGGATTTGGCAGCAAGAGTAAAAATTAATAAAAAATAAAATAAATAAAGTGAGATCGCAATCTTTGGAAAGCTCCAACCAAAACATCCTGCGCCAGAGAACACAATCATGGGGCTTCATTAGATTACACCCAGATATACAAGACAAAAGTGACCCAGTCACTAGATCCTGGGGCCGTTATCTGGCCTCAAAGTTGGGGGAGGGGCCCTTTAAGGCAAAAAATACACTCCCTCCTCGTCCGGGTATGTGGCGGGTATGTGGCAGCCACGTCTTGTAGCAGGCACCAAGGACATGGAGATCCTCTGTGGCATTTCTGAACATCTCTCAGCGCCGATATTTCCAGAGAAAATATTTTTCTAAAGAATTTAGAGTATTAAATATTTTTACGCAACTTGTTATCACGAACGAGAAGAAAGGCCGCATTCATCGACAACCAGAAAGAGACTGCAGGATGGAAAGAAATGTTTTCTTCTGTCCCAAAGGGACCAAATTTGCATATTGCACTCCCTACTGAAATACTCTGTGCTGCTGGAGCCCCTCTGATCATTATGGGCCTATCCTCAGGCTGCTGTGATGTTTCAGAATTGCTGCAAAACACTTTGGTTTTGCACATCCTTTAACATCATCTCCTGAAATGCTCTGTGCTGCTGCGATCCTGCCTCTACCACTACCAGTCTGTGTCCGCCTCTTCTCTTACCAGAAAGCTGCCCCGGTCATATACAGCCATGTCCTACCTCATCATCAGAAGTGGCTCAGGTCACAGCAATGTATAACATAAGCACACCCCTCTCCTGAAATGCTCTGTGCTGCTGGCGACTCATTTGTTACTAGTACATGCAAACCTCATCATAAACATCATCACAAAATGATTACATTCCTCCTCCAAAATGTACTGATAAATAAATAAAACAGCCAAAGAAAGGCAGGAGTAGATTTCTAGACCAACTGCTACTATGTATTCGTGCCCTAAAGGGGGTCTGTCAGCCTAATTGACCCCATAAAACAACTCATCACAACATACAGGTGAAGGGGAGAGCAGTGGAAACATATATATGTGCACAGTCAATTCATCAGGTTTCATCCCTCCCAAGAGTCCAGGGGGCGGTCCTCGTGTGTGAAGAGTCCTGGACTTTCTGTGCTGAACACTGCTAACTCCTCCCACCTGCATGATGTCTGTACGAGTCTTTGGATTGGATGGTACAACTGGCACTCAGAGTGGATGGGGTTAGTGAGAGCCCAGTACAAAGCACATAAGAGTGCCGCCCACTGGACACTTGTGGTCGTAACAGGAGATTACACACAGAGGTATCACCTATGATCCTGACCAATGGCGGGGCTCTGTGCCAAGCGGAGGGGTCAATCCTGCAGGGGAATCTACATTGCTGGGTGCTAAATGGGCCAACGTGTTATATCAATCCATATCAAGACGGTACAAAAACACAGATATACACGGAAATATTACATATCACAAGGGGAGATTCTGATCAGGATCACTGTCTAATAGCCTAAGAGTGAGGGGCTTCTCCATAACTCTGGAGACATGTGCAATACTTCATTTCCCATGTGGTGGCGCTGCAGGAGAATCGCACACCTGCTGCTGGATTCCCCCATAGATCAGAGCTGTTCACTGGAGCTTCAAGCAGTGGGAATAGATAACTACAAGAGATTGCTCAAAGTGGACGGCTCCTTTAAGAAAACTACTAACCTGTGTGGACACCAGTGGATTTTATGAAATACGTCAAAGCTTAGTACAATATATATGAAAGCACCCAGAGGCCAGAAACTGGTGCTCACTGTGCTCAAGTGTCCAGAAACAGCGCTACTAGTGGTCATAAGATTTACACAGACCCAATGCCCCCAGAGGTCACACGAGTATTAGACAGCAGCGCCCCCAGAGGTCACACGAGTATTAGACAGCAGCGCCCCCAGAAGTCACACGAGTATTAGACAGCAGCGCCCCCAGAGGTCACACGAGTACTAGACAGTAGCTCCCCCAGAGGTCACACGAGTATTAGAAAGCAGCGCCCCCAGAGGTCACACGAGTATTAGACAGCAGCGCCCCCAGAGGTCACACGAGTATTAGACAGCAGCGCCCCCAGAGGTCACACGAGTACTAGACAGTAGCTCCCCCAGAGGTCACACGAGTATTAGAAAGCAGCGCCCCCAGAGGTCACACGAGTATTAGAAAGCAGCGCCCCCAGAGGTCACACGAGTATTAGAAAGCAGTGCCCCCAGAGGTCACACGACTATTAGAAAGCAGCGCCCCCAGAGGTCACACGAGTATTAGAAAGCAGCGCCCCCAGAGGTCACACGACTATTAGACAGCAGCGCCCCCAGAGGTCACACGAGTATTAGAAAGCAGCGCCCCCAGAGGTCACACGAGTATTAGAAAGCAGCGCCCCCAGAGGTCACACGAGTATTAGAAAGCAGCGCCCCCAGAGGTCACACGACTATTAGAAAGCAGCGCCCCTAGTGGCCACATAATTTCTAAAAAACAGCATCCTAGTGGTGACACGACTGGTGACACGGCTATTAGAAACCAGCGCCCCTAGTGGTGAGATGATAAACAACAATTCCAATAAATTTAAAAAAAAAAAGGAATTTGTTTTTCCATCAAGTTTTATTTTTCTTTTTAGAAAAAATGCCTTTGTAAGTTCTGTCTGAACAAATCTTGGTGAGGAATCGCCCACAAGAAGATACATCAGAGGCGGAAAGATGTGAGCGAGTGACCGGGGTGAGGTGGCCGGATGTGGCACTTACCATATGGCAAGCGGCAATTACAAAATAAATGGAATCAGATCGATCTCTAACATAGGAGAAAGGATTAAGAAATCATGAAAGAAAAAACTTTGGGAATAAAAATGTCCTCCAATTTGTTTAATTAAGTTATAACAGGAAGCCGCGCTGAGGCCGAAGTGATTGACGGCAAATCAATGTAATCAAATAAACGGAGAGAAAATGGCAGATGGCGGCTCCAGAGCGCTCAGGCCTCCCGGAGGAGCAGGTGACAGCAGTGTCATTTGCATGGAGCAGGGCCAGAAACAAAAGCGAAAATCTGGAATTGAGGAATTAAAAAAAAAAAAAAAAAAAAAAATATTTTTTAAGATTTTCGTAAAGTTTTCAAAAACTTGCACCTCAGCTACCCATTAGGGGAAAAACACATCGATGTAGCACAGAGGGAGTTTCTACATGGAAATTTCCAAATAAAATGCAGAAAAATACAAAACGACCCCAAAACCAAGCACCATCAAGTCAGTTCTCCAGAAACAAGGAAATCCCATTATTCAGAACTAGAATTACAGCCTTATTTATATAAAATTAATCATTGTTATTAATTCAAAAATTATTAAATTATAAATAATTGGTAGAAAAAGGCAAAAAAACAAACAAAAACCCACCACTCAAAGCAAATCTGACTTCATTCAAATGCAGCAAGCAGAGGATGAATCTACAGATCTCAAGTGTTTTAAAGTGTTGCTTAAGGGACGTTAAATTGAAACATCTAAATCAAATTTTAAAAAAGAAGAAAAATTGAAAGGAAAAAAATAGCCCAAAAATAAATATATATATATATATAAAAAAATCAATCTACTGCATCCAGTATGAGCAATCAATTAAATTAAAATTTCACTCAATATGGCGGACATGGGTTGAATGAAATTGGAGATCTTCTGACAGCACTAGATTGAATTTTTTTTTTTACACTTGCATTATAAAAATCCTAATAATTTTTTCAATATCAGTACCAGAACTGCATCCAGATATCAGTCTACAATTACACTTTAACCATCAAACATAAAAAACAACAAATATTCAAAAATAAGTATACAGCAAAAAAATTAGACAAAATGAGGCCGATCGTCTCCCCCTGGCAAAAAATGAGATTTCAATAATGTAAAAAATGTTCCGTTTCTGGGTGTTGCCCTGTGAGCAGACAAGCCCGGGTCGCCCTCTCACCAGCCAGGATGGCACCGTCCGTCGCCTTCGGCCACATCAGGGATGGGAGCATTTAGCTGCTCTTCATCTGGGCAGAAATAATTGAAAATTTCATATTTCTCTTCCCTGGCTAGGAAAAAAAAAATACTGCACTGCACACATCTATCCTGAGCACGACACCCAAAAGGAGAACATTTTAGCCTCTAAAGAAATAATAAAAATTAAAAAAAAAACTAGAGATTTTATGTAAAAGGTAAAAAAAAAATTAAAAGATTTTGATTGCAGAAAAAAGAAAAATGCAGAAGGAATGTATTGTCCCCCATCCAAAGGAAATAAGGAAGCAACCACCCCCCGCCCCCATTTCCCAAGAAAAAAAAAAAAAAGACTAAAAAAAATCTTTGCTGAAGATGAAAGTTTTAGTTTTTTTTTTCATAATTGGGAATAATTGTTTGTTTCCGCTGAATCTCTGCGTGTTCGGCGCTCCTCCTGCAGGTGGCGCTGCTTTAATGAAATAAATCAGAAAAAAATTGGAAAAAAAATTGAGAAGAGAAATGTGAGGCCTGCGCCGGAGAGGAGGGGCGCCGCCGCCGGTGAGGGGTCGGCACTGCCCGGTCTGGGGGCCCGGCCTGGGGGGCTGCTCGCTCACACACTTATTAGCTACAAATCAAAACAAATTCAACTATTTTTTTTTTTTGCAATATGATAAAATGGGAAAAGCAAAAATGAGATGGGGGGTGATTATTACTGGGGGCATTGTATCCCTGCAGGGACCCCCGAGCTCCCGCCTCCCTGCAGACCCTCTCACCACACAGCTGCCCAGGACCCACTTGTATCCAGGGGTGGTGTACGGGGGGCACAGAGCACCCCCACCAGGCGCCTCCCTGCACGGCCGCCACCGGGGCCGCCTCTTACCTCGCTGCTGCAGGGCGGCTCTCCCGGCCGCTGGATGCGATCAGTCCCGGCTCCTGGCAGCCTCGGCCCGGGAGAGTTCAGCGGATCGGCTGGAGGGGGAGGAGCAGCGAGGAGGGAGGAGAGAAGAAGAGGAGGAACAGCCGGCACTGAATGTCACCGACAGCACAGGAGGCTGCTACACCGGGAGGGCTCAGCTACACTGTGTGATGTCTACTGGGGGTGATGTGCAGTGTGAGATGTCATCTACAGTGTGTGATGTCATCTACAGTGTGTGATGTCATCTACAGTGTGTGATGTCTACAGTGTGTGATGTGTGCAGTGTGTGATGTCATCTACAGTGTGTGATGTCATCTACAGTGTGTGATGTCATCTACAGTGTGTGATGTCATCTACAGTGTGTGATGTCATCTACAGTGTGTGATGTCTACAGTGTGTGATGTGTGCAGTGTGTGCAGTGTGCGATGTCATCTACAGTGTGTGATGTGTGCGATGTCATCTACAGTGTGTGATGTCATCTACAGTGTGTGATGTCATCTACAGTGTGTGATGTCTACAGTGTGTGATGTGTGCAGTGTGTGCAGTGTGCGATGTCATCTACAGTGTGTGATGTGTGCAGTGTGCGATGTCATCTACAGTGTGTGATGTCATCTACAGTGTGTGATGTGTGCGATGTCATCTACAGTGTGTTATGTCATCTACAGTGTGTTATGTCATCTACAGTGTGTGATATGCAGTGTGGGATGTCATCTACAGCAGGGGTGTCAAACTGCATTGCTCAAGGGCCTCAAACCATAAGTGTTTTCAAGATTTCCTTAGCATTCCACAAGGTGCTGGAATCATTCTGTGCAGGTTATTAAAGGGCCACTGTCACCCCCCTCCAGCCGTTATAAACTAAAAGAGCCATCTTGTTCAGCAGTAATGCTGCATTCTAACAAGGTGGCTCTTTTAGTTTTAGGTTTTAGTATACCCCAAATAACGCGATTTGATACTTCGCCATAATTGGTGTCTCTAGCCAGGTAGGCTGCTCCTCCCTCCCCAGCTCGAAACGCTCCTCTGCCGTCACTCACATCTTCTTGGTCTTTCTGCGCCGCCCCCTCAGCGCTGTTTACGTTTTCAAACCGGCGCCTGCGCTGTGTAGTACTGTTCTGCGCAGACGCAGTAAGCTCTGGCCGTCTGCCGTCCAAGCCAGGCTTTCACACTGCGCCTGCGTGGGCAGTGCGGCCCCCACCTTTGGAATCCCCGCCCCGCACTGTGTTATGCATTATGCACAGTGCGGGGCTGGTATTCCTGGGCATGCGCACAGCGTGTTGCATCCTGTCAGCCCGGTCCCCCGCCTTACTGCTTCTGGATACAATATACAGATCATGCCTCCTCCTCCTCTAGCAATCGCCGGGCAAGAAGCAACTTTGGAAACTTGCCTGCTAGGTGGTGTGTGTTGTGTCTAGGTGTGTTATTTATGGGTCTTGATCTGATAATAAATTGGGGGTGATCTTTACCCACCTAGCAGGCAAGTTTCCACAGTTGCTTCTTGCCCGGCGATTGCTAGAGGAGGAGGAGGCATGATCTGTATATTGTATCCAGAAGCAGTAAGGCGGGGGACCGGGCTGACAGGATGCAACACGCTGTGCGCATGCCCAGGAATACCAGCCCCGCACTGTGCATAATGCATAACACAGTGCGGGGCGGGGATTCCAAAGGTGGGGGCCGCACTGCCCACGCAGGCGCAGTGTGAAAGCCTGGCTTGGACGGCAGACGGCCAGAGCTTACTGCGTCTGCGCAGAACAGTACTACACAGCGCAGGCGCCGGTTTGAAAACGTAAACAGCGCTGAGGGGGCGGCGCAGAAAGACCAAGAAGATGTGAGTGACGGCAGAGGAGCGTTTCGAGCTGGGGAGGGAGGAGCAGCCTACGTGGCTAGAGACACCAATTATGGCTAAGTATCAAATCGCGTTATTTGGGGTATACTAAAACCTAAAACTAAAAGAGCCACCTTGTTAGAATGCAGCATTACTGCTGAACAAGGTGGCTCTTTTAGTTTATAACGGCTGGAGGGGGGTGACAGTGGCCCTTTAAATTATCACCTGTGCAATACAAGGAAATCCTGAAAACATGACCTGTTTGCGGCCCTCGAGGAATGCAGTTTGACACCTCTAATCTACAGTGTGTGATGTCATCTACGGTGTGCGATGTCATCTACGGTGTGCGATGTCATCTACGGTGTGCGATGTCATCTACCGTGTGCGATGTCATCTACCGTGTGCGATGTCATCTACAGTGTGCGATGTCATCTACAGTGTGCGATGTCATCTACAGTGTGCGATCTGCAGTGTGCGATGTGCAGTGTGCGATGTCATCTACAGTGTGCGATGTGCAGTGTGCGATGTCATCTACAGTGTGCGATGTCATCTACAGTGTGCGATGTGCAGTGTGCGATGTCATCTACAGTGTGCGATGTCATCTACAGTGTGCGATGTGCAGTGTGCAATGTCATCTACAGTGTGCGATGTCATCTACGGTGTGCGATGTCATCTACAGTGTGCGATGTACAGTGTGCGATGTGCAGTGTGCGATGTCATCTACAGTGTGCGATGTCATCTACAGTGTGCGATGTCATCTACAGTGTGCGATGTCATCTACAGTGTGCGATGTCATCTACAGTGTGCGATGTCATCTACAGTGTGCGATGTCATCTACAGTGTGCGATGTGCAGTGTGCAATGTCATCTACAGTGTGCGATGTGCAGTGTGCAATGTCACCTACAGTGTGATGTAGAGTGGGTGATGTCACCTACAGTGTATGATGTGCAGTGTGCGATCTACAGTGTGTGATGTCATCTGCAGTGTGTGATGTGCAGTGTGTGACGTCATCTACACTGTGATGTCTACTGTGGGTGATGTGCAGTGTGTGATGTCTACAGTGTGTGATGTGCAGTGTGTTATGTCATCTACAGTGTGTGATGTCATCTACAGTGTGTGATGTCATCTACAGTGTGTGATGTGCAGTGTGCGATGTCATCTACAGTGTGCGATGTCATCTACAGTGTGCGATGTGCAGTGTGAGATGTAATCTAGTGTGCGATGTGCAGTGTGCAATTTAGTCTACAGTGTGTGATGTCATCTACACTGTGTGATGTGCAGTGTGCGATGTCATCTACAGTGTGCGATGTGATCTGCAGTGTGTGATCTGCAGTGTGCGATGTGCAGTGTGCGATGTCATCTACAGTGTGCGATGTGCAGTGTGCGATGTCATCTACAGTGTGCAATGTCATCTACAGTGTGTGATGTGCAGTGTGCGATGTCATCTACAGTGTGCGATGTGCAGTGTGCGATGTCATCTACAGTGTGTGATGTCATCTACAGTGTGATGTGCAGTGTGTGATGTCATCTACACTGTGATGTGCAGTGTGGGATGTCATCTACAGTGTGCGATGTCATCTACAGTGTGCGATGTGCAGTGTGCGATGTCATCTACAGTGTGTGATGTCATCTACAGTGTGATGTGCAGTGTGTGATGTCATCTACACTGTGTGATGTGCAGTGTGGGATGTCATCTACAGTGTGCGATGTCATCTACAGTGTGTGATGTGCAGTGTGCGATGTCATCTACAGTGTGTGATATCATCTACAGTGTGTGATGTGCAGTGTGCGATGTCATCTACAGTGTGCGATGTCATCTACAGTGTGTGATCTGCAGTGTGCGATGTCATCTACAGTGTGCGATGTGCAGTGCGCGATGTCATCTACAGTGTGCGATGTGCAGTGTGCGATGTCATCTACAGTGTGTGATGTGCAGTGTGCTATGTCATCTACAGTGTGCGATGTCATCTACAGTGTGTGATGTGCAGTGTGCTATGTCATCTACAGTGTGCGATGTGCAGTGTGCGATGTCATCTACAGTGTGTGATGTCATCTACAGTGTGATGTGCAGTGTGTGATGTCATCTACACTGTGATGTGCAGTGTGGGATGTCATCTACAGTGTGCGATGTGCAGTGTGTGATGTCATCTACAGTGTGTGATCTGCAGTGTGCGATGTCATCTACAGTGTGCGATGTGCAGTGTGCGATGTCATCTACAGTGTGCGATGTGCAGTGTGTGATGTGCAGTGTGCGATGTCATCTACAGTGTGCGATGTCATCTACAGTGTGTGATGTGCAGTGTGCGATGTCATCTACAGTGTGCGATGTGCAGTGTGTGATGTCATCTACAGTGTGTGATCTGCAGTGTGCGATGTGCAGTGTGCGATGTCATGTGCAGTGTGCGATGTGCAGTGTGCGATGTGCAGTGTGCGATGTCATCTACAGTGTGCGATGTCATCTACAGTGTGTGATGTGCAGTGTGTGATGTCATCTACACTGTGATGTGCAGTGTGGGATGTCATCTACAGTGTGCGATGTGCAGTGTGCGATGTCATCTACAGTGTGTGATCTGCAGTGTGCGATGTCATCTACAGTGTGCGATGTGCAGTGTGCGATGTCATCTACAGTGTGCGATGTGCAGTGTGCGATGTCATCTACAGTGTGCGATGTCATCTACAGTGTGTGATGTGCAGTGTGCGATGTCATCTACAGTGTGCGATGTCATCTACAGTGTGATGTGCAGTGTGTGATGTCATCTACACTGTGTGATGTGCAGTGTGGGATGTCATCTACAGTGTGCGATGTCATCTACAGTGTGTGATGTGCAGTGTGCGATGTCATCTACAGTGTGTGATGTCATCTACAGTGTGTGATGTGCAGTGTGTGATGTCATCTACAGTGTGCGATGTCATCTACAGTGTGTGATGTGCAGTGTGCGATGTCATCTACAGTGTGTGATGTCATCTACAGTGTGTGATGTGCAGTGTGTGATGTCATCTACAGTGTGTGATGTGCAGTGTGTGATGTCATCTACAGTGTGTGATGTGCAGTGTGTGATGTCATCTACAGTGTGTGATGTGCAGTGTGTGATGTCATCTACAGTGTGTGATGTGCAGTGTGTGATGTCATCTACAGTGTGTGATGTGCAGTGTGTGATGTCATCTACAGTGTGTGATGTGCAGTGTGTGATGTCATCTACAGTGTGTGATGTGCAGTGTGTGATGTCATCTACAGTGTGTGATGTGCAGTGTGTGATGTCATCTACAGTATGTGATGTATACTGTGTGATGTCATCTAGTGTGTGATGTAATCTACAGTGTGTGATGTGCAGTGTGTGATGTCATCTATAGTGTGTGATGTAATCTACAGTGTGTGATGTGCAGTGTGTGATGTCATCTATAGTGTGTGATGTGCAGTGTGTGATGTATACTGTGTGATGCCATCTACTGTGTGTGATGTCATCTACAATGTCTGTGTGTGATGTGCAGTGTGCGATGTCATCTACAGTGTGTGTGATGTATACTATGTGATGTCATCTACAGTGTGTGATGTGCAGTGTGTGAGGTCATCAACACTCCCTGACAGCAGTTATGTCGCTTATCCATGTTATGTATATAAAAGCTTATAACCTGACGTTAAATTCATCCATTGATTGTATAAATTATTCTTTTGAAAGCTGAAACCCTCCGAAATGTGGTTTAGGTTAAGAAAATAAATTGGCATCAATGCAGAAATATTGATCAGTTAATGGGCACAGAATGGTCAGATTTTGGCAAGACAAAAGTTTTGTCGCCTGGTCATATAGTCCACCCAATCTTAGTTTACATCCTCACCTTTGCTTAATAAATGATCAGTTAATTAGTGTGTGTGTATAAAAAGAAACCCAGCACCCCAGACCTTCACTTGAACTGCAGCTTGAGCTCTGACAACATGCCAAAAATCCACCCTGCGACCAAAGCTTGGATTATCAAGAGGCTGAAGACCAGATCCACTGCAGAGGTGGCTGGCACCTTTAATGTTTCTCAGCGTCAAGTAAAAGAATTAAAAAAAAAAGATTTGAAGAGGCTGGAGATGTGTTTGACAAGCCCAGGTCCGGCAGACCCCCTCAAGACAACTGCTCAGGAGGAAAATTTGTTGGTTAGAAAATCCAAAGCAAGCCCCTCTTCCACTGCAGCAGAGCTCCAACGGGCCTGGTTACCTCAAGTCCCTGTGTCAACTAGAACAGTTTGTAGGATTCTGTCTCGAAATGGCCTCCATGGTCGAATCAGTGCCCAGAAGCCAGCACTAAACAAAAGGCAAATAAAACAACGTGTGGCATTTGCAAAGTCCCACAGCCTGCTAAGCAGATGGACTCTGAAAAAGTGGCAGAAGGTGGATTTCTCTTCAGTAGAATTACACCTCAGCCGCCGCAAATACTGCACAAGACCTACTGGAGCCCGTATGGATCCAAAATACACCCTGAAAACAGTTAAATTTGGTGGTGGAAAGATCATGGTCTGGAGTTACATTCAGTATGGGGGTGTGCGAAACATTTGCAAGGTGGAAGGCAATATCAATAGCCTAAAATATCAAGAAGTATTAGCTACCTCTTCTATTCTAAATCATAAAAGGGGTCAAATTCTGCAGCAGGATGGTGCTCCATCTCAAACATCCATCTCTACAACAAAGTTCCTCCAGGCAAAAAAGATCAAGGTGCTCAAAGACTGGGCAGCCCAGTTACCAGACGTGAACATCATTGAGCATGTTTGGGGTAGGATGAAAGAGGAAGCTTGGAAGACAAAACCAAGGAATCTAGATGAACTCTGGGAGGCATGTAAGACTGCACTCTGCTATTCCTGATGACTTCATTAATAAATTGTATGAATTATTGTTGAACTGCATGGACGCAGTCCTTCAAGCTCATGGAAGTCACACAAAATATTAAATATGAATATAATAGCACCACTTCATTCACCAATGTTATGCAACATATATTTGTATTTTAAGTTAATTATTTGTTTGAATATCACATTACTTTCTGTGGGCGACAAAACTTTTGTATTGCCAAAATTGACCATTCTTTGTCCATTAACTGATCAATATTTCTGCATTGATGCCAATTTATTTTCTTAACCTAAACCACATTTCGGAGGGTTTCAGCTTTCAAAAGAATAATTTATACAACCAATGGATGAATTTAACGTCAGGTTATAAGCTTTTACGTCCATAACATGGATAAGCGACATAACTTCTGTCAGGGAGTGTACAGTGTGCGATGTCATCTACAGTGTGTGCAGGGGTGGACACAGACAGCTTGGGGCCCCTGTGCGGGAATTGTGTCTGGGCCCCCCTCCTTTTACGGCAACAAAGCTATTATATATATATATATATATATATATACACTCACCGGCCACTTTATTAGGTACACCATGCTAGTAACGGGTTGGACCCCCTTTTGCCTTCAGAACTGCCTCAATTCTTCGTGGCATAGATTCAATAAGGTGCTGGAAGCATTCCTCAGAGATTTTGGTCCATATTGACATGATGGCATCACACAGTTGCCGCAGATTTGTCGGCTGCACATCCCAAAGATGCTCCATACAAGGCAGGATGGATCCATGCTTTCATGTTGTTTACGCCAAATTCTGACCCTACCATCCGAATGTCGCAGCAGAAATCGAGACTCATCAGACCAAGCAACGTTTTTCCAATCTTCTACTGTCCAATTTCGATGAGCTTGTACAAATTGTAGCCTCAGTTTCCTGTTCTTAGCTGAAAGGAGTGGTACCCGGTGTGGTCTTCTGCTGCTGTAGCCCATCTGCCTCAAAGTTCGACGCACTGTGCGTTCAGAGATGCTCTTAGGCCTACCTTGGTTGTAACGGGTGGCGATTTGAGTCACTGTTGCCTTTCTATCAGCTCGAACCAGTCTGCCCATTCTCCTCTGACCTCTGGCATCAACAAGGCATTTCCGCCCACAGAACTGCCGCTCACTGGATTTTTTTTCTTTTTCGGACCATTCTCTGTAAACCCTAGAGATGGTTGTGCGTGAAAATCCCAGTAGATCAGCAGTTTCTGAAATACTCAGACCAGCCCTTCTGGCACCAACAACCATGCCACGTTCAAAGGCACTCAAATCACCTTTCTTCCCCATACTGATGCTCGGTTTGAACTGCAGGAGATTGTCTTGACCATGTCTACATGCCTAAATGCACTGAGTTGCCGCCATGTGATTGGCTGATTAGAAATTAAGTGTTAACAAGAAGTTGGACAGGTGTACCTAATAAAGTGGCCGGTGAGTGTATATATGTATATATATATATATATATATATATATATATATATATACACACACACACATACATACATACACTAAGGGACTGTGCTATACATAAGTGAGTACACTTTATAGTAAGGGACTGTGTTAGACATAATAGTCGACAATAACATTTCCTCAACCTTTCCCTGTTCCTAAATCCATTATAAATCCCCCTTCCTCCCATCCCAATCCCCGACACCCCTCAATGTCCTCCTCCCCCAGCGTCCCATTATTGCCCTCTCCCCACCCCCTCCATGATTACCCTCTTCACGACCTCCATTATTGCCCACTCCACCAGCTCCATCATTGCCTCCTCCCCATCACACCATCATTGTCCTTTCCACTGCCACCATCATTGCCTTCTCCCCCACCACCCCATCATTACCCATTCCACCACCTCCATCATTTCCTACTCCCCCTCAACCCCCATTATTGCCCATTCACCTCCATCATTTCCTCCTCCCCCACCACCCGTCATTGCCCTCTCCATCAATCCAATTGTTGCTTTCCGCCCCATCATCCCCGTCATTGCTCTCTGTCAACCCAATCATTGCCTTCTGCCCCATCACTGCCCTCTCTGTCATCCCTATCATTGCCGTCTGCCCCATCACCCCCATCATTGCCCTCTGTCAACCCAATCAATGCTTTCTTCCCCATCATTGCCCTCTCTGTCAACCCAATCAATGCTTTCTTCCCCATCATTGCACTCTGTCAACCCAATCATTGCCTTCTGCCCCATCACCCCCTCATTGCCCTCTCCTCCACCTACACACACACACAGACACACACAGCACAATTCACCTCCCTGCACACACACACACACACAGCACCATTCACATCTCTACACACACACAGCACCAGTCACCTCTCTGCATACACACACACAGCACCATTCACCTCTCTGCATACACACAGAAAGCACCATTCACCTCTCTGCATACACACACACACACACAAACACACCTCACCTCACCTCTGCACACGGTATTCTGAAGCGCACCATCGCTGGCACCTTCCTGTCTCGCACAGCCGTGGCGCTGAATGATGATGTCATTCAGCCACAGCTGTGTGAGCCATAACAGCGCCAGATCCAGGCTGGCGGGCATGCTGGGACTTCTGCTCCCTTGGGTATATGGGGCTAGCTTATGCTCTGTCCCCCCAGTTATACAGCAGACGTTGCTTCACATCCGAACACCCCCCACCTCGGGGACAGACACCCGCTCTTTAGGCTACTTTCACACTAGCGTCGTGCACTGCACGTCGCTATGCGACGTTGCAGCGCACCAACGCTAGCTGTGGAAGCGCCGCACAACGGGGGTAGCGGATGCTGTTTTTCCACGCATCCGCTGCCCCATTGTGAGGTGCGGGGAGGTGGGGGCGGAGTTCCGGCCGCGCATGTGCGGTCGGAATTGCTGCACACAACGCACAAAAAAAAGTTACATGTAACTTTTTGTGCCGACGGTCCGACGCAACCGTCGCACGACTGTTGCGATGTGTGGCATTGCGTCGCACTGCGTCGCTAATGCTATTCTATGGAGAAAAAACGTATCCTGCAAGCACTTTTGCAGGATGCGTTTTTTCTGCAAAACGACGCATAGCGACGTGTAGTGCACGACGCTAGTGTAAAAGTAGCCTTACCTGCACCGGACTGCACGGCTGGCACCTGGGGGCCCCGGTTGTGCTTGTGGTTGCCATGGTGTCGGGAGCAGCCGTGCAAACGGGCCTCTGAATTTCCCGGGATCTTGTGGCCCCGCCCCCCACAATGCACTTAGGATTGTGCACTCGCACTGCAGCAAGAAAAGGTGGGAAGTGAGAGCGAGACTGATCCATTCCCTGCAGCTCTGCTCCCATTCTCTGTTGCAGGTAGCGGAGCTGCAGGGATTGCCCCCTGCCTGCCGCACATGAGGGCGATCTGGCTAGGGGCCCCCCGAAGCCTTGGGGCCAGATAAACTGGCCAGATAGCCCTTATTAATAGCTGCCCTGCAGGAGACCCCGGAGCCTCTGGGCCCCGGTTCAGCCGCACCGGTTGAACCGGCGGTATGTCCGCCCATGAGTGTGTGATCTACAGTGTGTGATGTCATCTACAGTGTGTGATCTACAGTGTGTGATGTCATCTATAATGTGTGATCTGCAGTGTGTGATGTACAGTGTGTGCTGTTATCTAAAGTGTGTGATGTTGTGTACAGTGTGCTGTAGAATGTATGTTGACCAGTGTGTGAAGTCATCTACAGTGTGTGAAGTCACCTACAGTGTGTGATTTACAATGTGTGATGTCATTTAGTGTGTGATGTCATGTACAGTGTCCCATGTATAGAGCGTGTCATGTACAGTGTGTCAAGTAATCTACAGTTTGTAATATAATCTATATTGTGTGTGATGTAATGTATTGTGTCACGTACAGTGAGTGTTTTGTGATGTATAATGTGTACTGTAGTGTGTGATGTTATCTACAGTGTGTGATGTACAATGTGTCATGTATAGTGTAAGGGTACTGTCACACTAAACGATTTACCAACGATCACGACCAGCGATACGACCTGGCCGTGATCGTTGGTAAGTGGTTGTGTGGTCGCTGGGGAGCTGTCACACAGACCGCTCTCCAGCGACCAACGATGCCGAAGTCCCCGGGTAACCAGGGTAAACATCGGGTTACTAAGGGCAGGGCCGCGCTTAGTAACCCGATGTTTACCGTGGTTACCAGCGTAAACGTAAAAAAAAAAAAAACAGTACATACTCACATTCCGGTGTCTGTCCCCCGGCGTTCTGCTCCTCTGCACTGTGTCTGCCAGCCGGAAAGCACAGCGGTGACGTCACCGCTGTGCTCGCTTTCCGACCGGCCGGCGCTCACAGTGCAGATAAGCAGAACGCCGGGGGACAGACACCGGAATGTGAGTATGTACTGTTTGGTTTTTTTTACGTTTACGCTGGTAACCACGGTAAACATCGGGTTACTAAGCGCGGCCCTGCGCTTAGTAACCCGATGTTTACCCTGGTTACAAGCGAACGCATCGCTGGATCGCTGTCACACACAACGATCCAGCGATGACAGCGGGAGATCCAGCGACGAAAGAAAGTTCCAAACGATCTGCTACGACGTACGATTCTCAGCAGGATCCCTGATCGCTGCTGCGTGTCAGACACAGCGATATCGTATGGATATCGCTGGAACGTCACGGATCGTACCGTCGTAGCGATCAAAGTGCCAATGTGTGACAGTACCCTATGTTGTCCAGTGTGTGATGTCATCTAGTGTGTGAAGTGTAGTGTCCCATGTGTACAGTGTGTGATGTCATCTCCAGTGTGTGATGTCATCTCTACTGTCTTGTGTAGTGTGTCATGTAATTTACAGTTTGTGATGTAATCTATAGTGTCTGATGTGCAGTGCGTGATGTCATGTAGTGAGTGATATGCAGTGTGTGATGTAATGTATTGTGTCATGTACAGTGAGTGTTTTGTGATATACAATGTGTGATGTACAATGTGTACTGTAGTGTGTGATGGTATCTAGAGTGTGTGATGTCATCTACAGTTTGTGATTCCTAATGTGTGATGTCATCTAGTGTAGTGTGATGTCATGTGCAGTGTGTTATGTAATCTACAGTGTGTGATGTTATCTACAGTGAGTGTGACAATCTATAATCTACAGTGTGGGGTGCAGTGCGTGATGTCATGTATTGTGTCACGTACAGTGAGTGTTTTGTGATGTACAGTGTGTGATGTCATCTACCGTGTGTGATATACAGTGTATATTGTCCAGTGTGCAATTTACAATGTGTGATGTCATGTGCAGGTTGTGATGTACAATGTGTGATGTGCAGTGTGTGATGCCATCTACAGTGTGTGATGTACAGTGTGTGTCATCTAGTGTGTGGTGTCACCTACAGTTAGTGATGTAATCTACAGGGTGTGATGAGCACTGTCCCATGTGTGATGTTATCTACAATGTGTGATGTCATCTTGTGTGTGATGTAATGTACATTGTCTGATATCCAGTGTGATGTGATTTTAAGTGTGATGTGATCGACAGTGTGTGATGTCATCTATAACGTTGATCTTCAGTGTGTTGATCTTCAGTGTGTGATGTCATGTAGAGTGTGTGATGTCACCTACAGTCTTACACTTGGGTAGGAAAAAAGGATCATCCCCGCGCTGCCGCAAGAAGAATTCCAAAAATTGTAGAGGTTTTAACGTGGTTTATGCTACGCTTTTCAGGGTTCAGGTGACCCCTTCATCAGGGCATACCACAAATATTGTGGAGCCTACTGAAACAGACTAAGGGTACCGTCACACAGTGCAATTTTGATCGCTACGACGGTACGATTCGTGACGTTCTAGCGATATCGTTACGATATCGCAGTGTCTGACACGCAGCAGCGATCAGGGATCCTGCTGAGAATCGTACGTCGTAGCAGATCGTTTGGAACTTTCTTTCGTCGCTTGATCACCCGCTGACATCGCTGGATCGTTGTGTGTGACAGCGATCCAGCGATGCGTTTGCTGGTAACCAGAGTAAACATCGGGTAACTAAGCGCAGGGCCGCGCTTAGTAACCCGATGTTTACCGTGGTTACCAGCGTAAAAGTAAAAAAAAACAAACCGTACATGCTCACCATCTGATGTCCGTCCGGTCCCTTGCCGTCCGCTTCCCGCTCTGACTGTCTGCCGGCCGGAAAGTGAGAGCAGATCACAGCGGTGACGTCACCGCTGCGCTCTGCTCTCACTGTACGGCCGGATCTGTCAGAGCAGGAAGCGGACGGCAAGGGACCGGACGGACATCAGATGGTGAGCATGTACGGTTTGTTTTTTTTTACTTTTACGCTGGTAACCACGGTAAACATCGGGTTACTAAGCGCGGCCCTGCGCTTAGTAACCCGATGTTTACCCTGGTTACCCGGGGACTTCGGCATCGCTCCAGCGCCGTGATTGCAACGTGTGACCGCAGTCTACGACGCTGGAGCGATAATCATACGATCGCTGCGACGTCACGGATCGTGCCGTCGTAGCGATCAAAATTGCACTGTGTGACGGTACCCTTAGGGACCTTTTTAAACACTTGAGAAGCCTTTTCAGGTGTTTTTTGTTAATTATTATAATTTACTGAGATAATGACTTTTGGGTTTTCATTGGCTGTAAGCCATAATTATCAACATTAACAGAAATAAACACTTGAAATAGATCACTCTGTCTGTAATGACTATATAATATAGGAGTTTCACTTTTTGTATTGAAGAACTGAAATAAATTAACTTTTTGCTGATATTCTAATTTTGTGAGAAGTACCTGTATGTGATTAATAAGGCTACAGTTAGGTGGATTCATAACTGGCTCAGCGATTGTACTCAAAGAGTGGTAATAAATAGTTGCACATCCAATCGGAAAAGTATTTCAAGTGGAGTACCACAAGGCTCTGTCCTGGCCCCAGTGTTGTTCAACATATTTATAAATGATCTAGATAAGGGAATTGAAGAAAACTAATCAAATTTGCAGGAGAGATAGCTAACACTGAGGGTATGTGAACACGTCAGGATTTCTTGCAGAAATTTCCTGAAGAAAACCGGAAATTTTCTGCAAGAAATCCGCATTTTTATTTTTTTTTTGCGTTTTTTTTTCCCATTTTTTTCACGTTTTTTTTAGCATTTTGCAAGCGTAATTAGCTTGCAGAATGCTAAAGTTTTTCAAGCGATCTGTAGCATGGCTTGGAAAACTGACTGACAGGTTGGTAACACTTGTCAAACATAGTGTTTGACAAGTGTGACCAACTTTTTACTATAGATGCTGCTTATGTAGCATCTATAGTAAAAGATAGAATGTTTAAAACCCCTTCCCGACCTTTGATGCCACGTAGTCGTCATGAAAGTCGGTGCCAATCTGACCCATGACGCCTATGTGGCGTCATGGAATAATCGCGTCCCTGCAGAGCGGGTGAAAGGGTTAACTCCAATTTCACCCGATCTGCAGGGACAGGGGGAGTGGTACTTCAGCCCAGGGGGGGTGGCTTCACCCCCCCGTGGCTACGATCGCTCTGATTGGCTGTTGAAAGTGAAACAGCCAATAAGAGCGATTTGTAATATTTCACCTAAAAAACTGGTGAAATATTACAATCCAGCCATGGCCGATGCTGCAATATCATCGGCCATGGCTGGAAACACTTATGTGACCCCCCCCACCCCACCGATCGCCCCCCCAAGCCACCGATCTGTGCTCCGCTCCCCTCCGTCTTGTGCTCCGCTCCCACGTCCTCCTGTCCGCTCCCCCCGTGCACCTATGCCACCCCCCCGTGCTCTGACGTCCCCCCGTGCCCCGATCTCCCCCCCCTTATACTTACCGAGGCTCCCGGTGTGCATCCGTCTTCTCCATGGGCGCCGCCATCTTCCAAAATGGCGGGCGCATGCGCAGTGCGCCCGCCGAATCTGCCGGCCGGCAGATTCGTTGCAAGTACATTTTGATCGCTGTGATAGGTTCTATCACAGCGATCGAAATAAAAAAAATAAATACCCCCCCCCCCCCTTTATCACCCCCATAGGTAGGGACAATAATAAAATAAAGAAAATATTTTTTCCACTAGGGTTAGGGTTAGAACTAGGGTTACAACTAGGGGTAGGGGTAGGGTTAGGGGTAGGGGTAGGGTTATGGCATGTGCACGCAGCGGATTGGCCGCGGATCCGCAGCGGATTGGCCGCTGCGAATTCGTAGCAGTTTTCCATCAGGTTTACAGTACCATGTACACCTATGGAAAACCAAATCCGCTGTGCCCATGGTGCGGAAAATTCCGTGCAGAAACGCTGTGTTGTATTTTCCACAGCAAGTCAATTCTTTGTGCGGATTCCGCAGCGTTTTACACCTGTTCCTCAATAGGAATCCGCAGGTGAAATCACAAAAAAACACTGGAAATCCGCTGTAAATCCGCAGGTAAAACGCAGTGCCTTTTACCTGCAGATTTTTCAAAAATCGTGCGGAAAAATCTCACACGAATCCGCAACGTGGGCACATAGCCTTATGGTTAGGGTTGGAATTAGAGTTAGGGTTGGAATTAGGGCTAGGGTTGGAAATAGTGTTAAGATTAGGCTTGTGGTTAGGGTTACGGATAGGGTTAGGGGTGTGTTTGGGTTACAGTTGTGGTTAGGGTTGGGATTAGGGTTAGGGTTGGGATTAGGGTTAGGATTAGGGCTGGAATTAGGGTTACGGGTGTGTTGGGGTTAGGGTTGTGGTTAGGGGCGTGTTGGGGTTAGGGTTGTGATTAGGGTTATGGCTACAGTTGGGATTAGGATTAGGGGTGTGTCGGGGTTAGTGTTGAAGTTAGAATTGAGGGGTTTCCACTGTTTAGGCACATCAGGGGTCTCCAAACGCAACATGGCGCCACCATTGATTCCAGCCAATCTTGCGTTCAAAAAGTCAAATGGTGCTCCCTCCCTTCCAAGCCCCGACGTGCGCCCAAACAGTGGTTTACCCCCACATATGGGGACCAGCGTACTCAGGACAAACTGGGCAACAACTGTTGGGGTCCAATTTCTCCTGTTACCCTTGCAAAAATAAAAAATTACTTGCTAAAACATAATTTTTTGAGGAAAGAACAATTATTTTTTATTTTCACGGCTCTGCGTTATAAACTTCTGTGAAGCACTTGGGGGTTGAAAGTGCTCACCACACATCTAGATAAGTTCCTTGGGGGGTCTAGTTTCCAAAATGGAGTCATTTGTGGGGTGTTTCTACTGTTTAGGCACATCAGGGGCTCTGCAAATGCAACGTGATGCCCGCAGACCATTCCATCAAAGTCTGCATTTCAAATGTCACTACTTCCCTTCCGAGCCCTGACGTGCGCCCAATCAGTGGTTTACCCCCACATATGGGGTACCAGCATACTCACAACAAACTGGGCAACAAATATTGGGGCCCAATTTCTCCTGTTACCCTTGTGAAAATAAAAAATTGCTTGCTAAAACATCTTTTTTGAGGAAAGAAAAATGATTTTTTATTTTCACGGCTCTGCGTTGTAAACTTCTGTGAAGAACTTGGGGGTTGAACGTGCTCACCACACATCTAGATAAGTTCCTTGGGGGTCTAGTTTCCAAAATGGGGTCACTTGTGGGGGGTTCCTACTGTTTAGGCACATCAGGGGCTCTGCAAACGCAACCTGACGCCCGCAGAGCATTCCATCAAAGTCTGCATTTCAAAACGTCACTACTTCCCTTCCGAACCCCGGCATGTGCCCAAACAGTGGTTTACCCCCACATATGGGGTATCAGCGTACTCAGGAGAAACTGGACAACAACTTTTGGGGTCCAATTTCTCCTGTTACCCTTGGGAAAATAAAGAATTGTGGGCTAAAAAATCATTTTTGAGAAAAGAAAAATTATTTTTTATTTTCATGGCTCTGCGTTATAAACTTCTGTGAAGCACTTGGGGGTTCAAAGTGCTCACCACACATCTAGATTAGTTCCTTGGGAGGTCTAGTTTCCAAAATGGGGTCACTTGTGCGGGAGCTCCAATGTTTAGGCACACAGGGGCTCTTCAAACGCGACATGGTGTCCGCTAATGATTGGAGCTAATTTTCCATTTAAAAAGCCAAATGGCATGCCTTCCCTTCCAAGCCCTGCCGTGCGCCCAAACAGTGGTTTACCCCCACATATGGGGTATCATCGTACTCAGGACAAACTGGACAACAACATTTGGGGTCCAATTTCTCCTATTACCCTTGGGAAAATAAAAAATTCTGGGCTAAAAATCATTTTTGAGGAAAGAAAAATTATTTTTTATTTTCACGGCTCTGCGTTATAAACTTCTGTGAAGCACCTGGGGGTTATAAGTGCTCACTATGCATCTAGAGGTTCTTGGGAGGTCTAGTTTCTAAAATGGGGTCACTTGTGCGGGAGCTCCAATGTTTAGGCACACAGGGGCTCTTCAAACGCGACATGGTGTCCGCTAATGATTGGAGCTAATTTTCCATTCAAAAAGCCAAATGGCGCGCCTCCCCTTCCGAGCCTTGCCGTGCACCCAAACAGTGGTTTACCCCCACATATGAGGTATCGGCGTACTCAGGAGAAATTGCCCAACAAATTTTAGGATCCATTTTATCCTGTTGCCCATGTGAAAATGAAAAAATTGAGGCTAAAAGAAATTTTGTGTGAAAAAAAAGTACTTTTTCATTTTTACGGATCAATTTGTGAAGCACCTGAGGGTTTAAAGTGCTCACTATGCTTCTAGATAAGTTCCTTGGGGGGTCTAGTTTCCAAAATGGGGTCACTTGTGGGGGGGCTCCAATGTTTAGGCACACGGGGACTCTCCAAACGCGACATGGTGTCCGCTAAAGATTGGAGCCAATTTTTCATTCAAAAAGTCAAATGGCGCTCCTTCCCTTCCGAGCCCTGCCGGGCGCACAAACAGTGGTTTACCCCCACATATGAGGTATCAGCGTACTCAGGACAAATTGGACAACAACGTTCGTGGTCCAGTTTCTCCTTTTACCCTTGGGAAAATAAAAAAATTGTTGCTAAAAGATCATTTTTGTGACTAAAAAGTTAAATGTTCATTTTTTACTTCCATGTTGCTTCTGCTGCTGTGAAACACCTGAAGGGTTAATAAACTTCTTGAATGTGGTTTTGAGCACCTTGAGGGGTGCAGTTTTTAGAATGGTGTCACTTTTGGGTATTTTCAGCCATATAGAACCCTCAAACTGACTTCAAATGTGAGGTGGTCCCTAAAAAAAATGGTTTTGTAAATTTTGTTGTAAAAATGAGAAATCACTGGTCAAATTTTAACCCTTATAACTTCCTAGCAAAAAAAAAATTTGTTTCCAAAATTGTGCTGATGTAAAAGTAGACATGTGGGAAATGTTATTTATTAACTATTTTGTGTCACATAACTCTCTGGTTTAACAGAATAAAAATTCAAAATGTGAAAATTGCGAAATTTTCAAAATTTTCGCCAAATTTCCGTTTTTTCACAAATAAACTCAGAAATTATCGACCTAAATTTACCACTAACATGAAGCCCAATATGTCACGAAAAAACAATCTCAGAATCGCTAGGATCCGTTGAAGCGTTCCTGAATTATTACCTCATAAAGGGACACTGGTCAGAATTGCAAAAAACGGCAAGGTCATTAAGGCCAAAATAGGCTGGGTCATGAAGGGGTTAAAAATAATAAAAAAAATTAAAAAATGGTTATACTCACCCTCTGCAGACAGCCGATATCCTCAGCGGCGTCCGTTCCTATAGATGGGGTGGTTCAGGACCTTCGATGACGTCGCGGTCACGTGAGCGGTCACATGACTGGTCTCGCGACCAATCACAAGACAGCGACGTCATCGCAGATCCTGACCCACACCATCTATAGGAACCGAAGCGGCAGCATGCAGCGGTGAGAGGCGGGAACACTCCGGGGGCCATCGAAGGTGAGTATATGACTATTTTTTATTTTAATTCTTTTTTTTTTTACCAATTATATGGTGCCCAGTCCATGGAGGAGAGTCTCCTCTTCTCCACCCTAGGTACCAACCGCATATAATCTGCTTACTTCCCGCATGGTGGGCACAGCCCCGTGCGGAAAGTAAGCAGATCAATGGACTCCTAGGTGTGCGGAATCCCCGCAATTCCGCAAATTTAATGAACATGTTGCTTTTTTTCCGCAATGCGATTTTTTCGCGGAAAAAAATGCAGCATGTGCACAAAATATGCGGAATACACTGAAAATAATGGGAGGCATATGTAAGCGTTTTTTCGCGTTTTTTTCGCGTTTTTATAGCGAAAAAAACGCGGAAAAAAAAGCGAAAAATACTGAACGTGTGCACATGGCCAAAAGAAGACAGAGAAAGTGTTCAGAAGGCTCAAGATAAGCTTGAACAATGGGAAGCGACTAATAAAATGGTATTTAACAGGGAGAAATGCAAGATTCTATATCTGGGCAAGAAAAACAAAATTACATCTACAGCATGGGAGGAATAGAACTAAGCAACAGCACATGTGAAAAAGACTTGGGTATATTAATAGATCACAGACTGCACATGAGTTAACAGTGTGATGCAGCAGCAAAAAAAGGGCAAACAGTACTAGGATGTATTAACAGAAGCATAGAGTCTAGATCATGTGAAGTAATTACCCCCTCTAGCAGTTCATGGAAAAGAAAAAGGAGGTGGCACTCGCCGTTCTTGTAAAATGACTTATTTCATATCCTTTAAAAAAATGGAGCTGGAGAGACATGTGTAGAGCATGATGAACGGACGACGGCCGATTCGCACGGATTGCGCTTCCATTCATCCTGCTCTCCACAGCTCCATGTTTTTTAAGGATATGAAACAAAAGTCTTTTTACAAGAACGATGAGTGCCACATTTTGTGGCATGTGATGTCAAGTACAGTGTGTGATGTCATGAAGTGTGTGATTTGTGAGGTCATGTACAGTGTCATTTACAGTGTGCGATTTGTGATGTCAGGTACAGTGTCATGTACAGTGGGTGACTTGTGATCCCGTGTACAGTGTGTGATGTCATGTACAGTGTGCGATGTCATGTACAGTGTGTGGTGTGTGATGTCATGTACTGTGTCTGGATGATGCTATGTGTGATTGTAATGTATGTGGTAAATCATTTTGAGAGTCCTGAATTGCCCCATATTACTGGCCCCCATAACATAGCCCCACCGTACACTATGCCCCGCCCCTATAACAGAGCCGAACCGCTCACAGTGACTCATAACTGACCCTTTACAAGTCCAGCTAAAAGGCCTACCTCTTATAGTGCCCCACCGCTCATAGAGCCCTCAAAGCAGAGCCCCTACACTTACAGTGCCATATAACACAGCCCAACCGCTCAAAGTGCCCCATAACAGAACCCCACCACACAGTGCCCCAGAACAGAGCCCCATCGTGCAGTGTCCAAAAGAGCCCCAGCACGCACAGTGCTCCAGAACAGAGCTCCATTGCTCACAGTGCCCCACAATACGGCTCCACTGCTCACGGTGCAACATAACAGGGCTCCACTGCTCACACCCCCCCATAAAAGAGCTCACAAATTCACCCCATATCAGAGCCCCACCACTCACAGGGCACTCATAACACATTGAAGAAAATCCAGCTCTCGAACGGTGAATTAATTTTATTCACATCGGTACAAACAGAAGATTAAAACCAGAGATTTCATAGCAACAATGACATCGGTAGCATCGGCATCAATGCGTTGATTGACACAGCACTCTTAAAGAAAGCCCCACTGCTCACAGTTCCCTCATAGCAAAGCCCCACCACTTAGTGTCCCAATAACAAGAGCCACATCGCTCACAGTGACCCATAACTGGGCCCCACCACTCACAGTGCCCCATAACAAAGGTGCACCACTCAGTGCCCTTATAACCAGGACTGTGGAGTCGGTAAGCCAAACCACTGACTCCGACTGCACAGCACTGGTCACTACTGAGCATATACATAAAGATCATCACAGATTCATCTCAACTAAACATTTAGAGGACAGTTCATAACGTTCCCAAATTATTCTGAAAAAAATATTCAGCACATCCTGCATTGTACTACTGTACCCAATTTACAATATTTTAGGAGTCGGAGTTGGTCCATTTTATACCAACTCCAACAAAATGGACACCGACTCCAGCTCCACAACCCTACTTATAACAAAGCCCCACAATTCACAGCACCCTTATAACAGAACTCCAGCACTCCGTGCCCCACCATGCATGTGCCATGTGATTTTTAAACACCCATCTCATGAGAAACCTGACATTTTATCACCAGAGTCCAGTAAATTCACAGCATGAACCATCAGAATAGAGTAGATACAGAGAAAGAATAAAAGAATAAATAAATTAAGGGGAACACCATTTTTTACCAGCTGAGGGAAAGCCGACAGCTTGGGACTGATGTTTATAGTCCGGGAAGGGGGTAATAGACATGGAGCTTCCCAGGCTATTAATATCATCTCACAGCTGTCAATTCAGTCTTTACTGGTTATTAACAAGGGGCGACACCCCTAAAAAAAATGACGTGGGGTCCCCCCTATTATTAGTAACCAGCAAAGGCTAGGCAGACATCTTCGGGCTGATGTGAATAGCCTAGGAAGAGGCCATGGATATTGGCCCTCTCTCAGACTAAAAACATCAGCCCTCAGGCGCCCCAGAAATGGCACATCTGTTATATGCTCAAATTCTGCCACTTAGCCTCGCTATTCCTACTTGCCCTGGTGCGGTGGCAAGTGGGGTAATAGTATTGGGGTTGATGGCAATTTTGTAATCTCAGCTGACATCAAGCCCAAGGGTTAGTAATGGAGAGGCGTGTATAAAACATTCCCATTTCTAACCCCATAGTCAAATGTAATAAAGACAAAACAAAGTCCTTTATTTTAAATAAAAAAACTACCCTACCCCTCTTTTATCCATTTGATATCTAAGAAAAATAAAAAAAAAAACAAAGAAATCCTCACCTGTCTGCCGATAATCCATTTGTCCCACGACAAGCCCAATTCTTCTACTACTGGATGCTTTGCTGAACGGTCACATATAATGCGACCACTCAGCCAGGCATCCAGGAGACACTTAAGGTACCTTCACACTGAACAACTTTCCAACGAGAACGACAACGATCCGTGACGTTGCAGCATCCTGGATAGCGAGATAGCGATATCGTTGTGTTTGACACGCAGCAGCGATCTGGATCCCGCTGTGATATCGTTGGTCGGAGCTAGAAGGCCAGCACCTTATTTCGTCGTTAGGTCGGTGTGTATCGTCGTGTTTGACAGCAAAAGCAACGACGCCAGCAATGTTTGACGTCACCGCTGTACTCTGCCGGCCCTGACACATTCAGTGAAGGAAGCTCGGCCCTGCGCTTAGTAACCCGATGTTTACCCTGGTTACCCGGGTGCTGCAGGGGGACTTCGGCATCGTTGAAGACAGTTTCAACGATGCCGAAGTCGTTCCCCTGATCGTTGGTCGCTGGAGAGAGCTGTCTGTGTGACAGCTCCCCAGCGACCTAAACAGCGACGCTGCAGCGATCGTCTCGTTGTCTATATCGCTGCAGCGTCGCTGAGTGTGACGGTACCTTTAGTTGAGCGTGAAGATCATAGCTTCAGTGCCAAGCGCTGTCATCTGTAAAGTGACTGGAGTGTTACCTCACGAACATCGCCGCTCGCTGGTGAGAATTTGTATTTCAAATAAAGGACCTTACTCTGTAGCTGTCTTTATTACATTTGACTATGCCTTTAGTAATGGGGGTGTCTTATAGATGCCTCTCCATTACTAACCCCTGAGCTTTATGTCAGCTGACATTACAAAGCTAACATCAATCCCAATACTATTACCCCACTTGCCACTGCACCAGTGCAAGTGGGAAGAGCAGAGGCTGAGTGCCAGAATTGGCGCATTTAATGGATGCGCTATTTCTGGGGCAGCAGAAGGCTGATGTTTTCAGTCTGGGAGGGTGGCAATATTAATGGCTATTAATATCAGCCTGAAACTGTCTTCCTAGCCTTTGCTGGTCATTAATAAGAGGGGGACCCCCACATTATTTTTTGGAGGAGTCACCCCTTGTTAATAACCAGTAAAGGCTAAGTAGACAGCTTTGAGCTGATATTAATATCCTGGGAAGCTCCATGTTTATTACCCCCTTCCCAGATTATAAACATTAGCCCCCAGCTGTCGGCTTTCCCTCAGCTGGTTAAGAAAAATATAGGAGATTGTACAACATTTTGTCTTTATTTAGTTATTAGCTAAATACATGTGCAGTAAGCTCCACAAGCATTATAGTGATTATATATCTCAATTACATTATCGTCTATCTATACCTGTATACATGATTTATTAGTTAGTAAACTAGCTTTAAATGACAGACTGTATGTAAAAGCTGATGTTAAAAATACATACGCGTGACAGACGGATGTTACCTGCTATATATTACAAAAAAAAAAATCGCATTGTACTTGCATGACACTAGTCCTACTTTTCAGGGATGACATCGGACTGATTTTACTTACGCTGAGTGTGAGCCCTTTTTGTGAGTCTCACTGGGACTCGAACCCATAACCTCTACTGTATAATTGCAGGCAGGAGCTAAAGCACTGAGACACAGGCTCCAGTGACATTCCTGGAAGAATTCTGTATACTTGGTCTGCGTTGCAGTCATAAACCCCACGGGCAAATTATACTGGTACATAGAGATACACTGTATATAAGGGCTCTTTCATACATCAGTGTGTCCAGTACTTGTGGTGACAGGTGTCACACGTAGATCCATTCAAGTAAATGGATCTGTGCAAAAGTCAGTCTGGACTGTGTGTCCGTGGGCAAAATACGCTGACAGGCCTGTTTTTTAACAGCAGCACAGGCCACAGAACGTCCTGCACACATATATATATATATAATAGACGGATGACACACATGTGTGATCAGTGTGACACGTACTGATGCCTGGAAATCAGCTGTGCTGTCCGCGCTGTTCCCTGGGTTCTGAAAACAGCTCTCATAATTCTCCCCTGCTCTGCCTGCAATCAGTGCTAGCAGGTGACAATATTAAGAGTTGTATTCAACTGATAACAGCGAGAGTAGGCGGCGGCTGATGGGACTACTGCTCCCATCAGCCTACATATGCTGCTGCTAATAACAGTGAGATCAGGCGGCGACTGATGGGAGTATTCATCAGCCACCAATTGCGCTATAAAAAAAAAAAGGCATGGGTTCCCCTGTATTTTTGATAACCAGCCAGGCAAAAATGATGGCTGCGGGCTGCAACCCTCAGCTGTCAGCATAAGCACGACTGGTTATCAAGAACAGAGGGGTCCTCTCGCCGTATTTTTAATTATTTAAATAAACAATAATGGAAAAAAAAAAAAACTGTGCGGGGTCCCCATCATTTTTGACATCTAGCCATGCTAAAGAAGACAGCTGGAGGCTGGTGAGGGGCCATTGATATTGCCTCCCCACAGCCTGTGGTGGTGGCGGCAAGTGGGGTTCATGTCTGTTGGGCTGATGTCACCTTTGTATTGTCAGGTGACACCAAGTCCACGGAGAAGTAAGACACCTATCCATTACTAATCCTATAGTTTTATGGTAATTAAACACTCAGCAAGAATAAAGTATTTTATTTAAAATAAAAACATAACACTTTTCCATTTTTATTTAAAAATATCAAACACAGTTATACTCACCTAACACCCATTCCACTGAATACCTCGTCTCCTATAATAGAATAAATTAAAAATAAATAAAAAAACAACAATATCCCTCACCTGTCCGATGTTCTGTCCCACGCCGTAATCCATGTCTGGGGATTACTAGTTTTTCAACCTTGATGGGGCCAAGATGCAACCGTCCAGGCTGAGAACCACTGATGAATGAGCTGCTGCAATCGCAGCATCAGTGAGCAGCGGTGACCTGAGGTTACCGCAGGTCATTGAGGCTGCGTCCCAGCCGGGCTGAACTGCGGTGACCTCAGCACCATGAGTAAAAGTCAGTGATGAGGTCTCCACAGTTCAGGTGCCCGGCTGGGCACGCAGCCTCAGTGCCTGCGGTAACCTCAATTACATCACTGCTGGTAACTGATTCCGTGCTGGCAGCTGCTCATTCCTCAGTGGTTCTCAGCTTGGATGGTCGCATCTTGGCACCGTCCAGGTTGAAAACGGTTTATCCCTAGACATGAATTAAGGCGTTGGACAGAAATTCGGACAGGTGAGGGATATTGTTTTTTTTATTTTTGTTTTATTACAGGAGATGTTGGCTTCAATTGAATGGGCATTAGAAGAGTATAACTGTTTTTTTGTGTTTTTTAGTTTTTATTTCAAATAAAAGCCTGTAAACTTTTTTTTTTTTTTTTAAGACTTAGACCATGTATTTGTTTTCTTACAGACTGTTTGTCTTGTTTTTCTAAAGGTACCGTCACACTAAACGATATCGCTAGCGATCCGTGACGTTGCAGCGTCCTCGCTAGCGATATCGTTTAGTTTGACAGGCAGCAGCCATCTGGATCCTGCTGTGATGTCGCTGGTCGCTGAATAAAGTCCAGAACTTTATTTGGTCGTCCGATCGCCGTGTATCGTTGTGTTTGACACCAAAAGCAACAATACCAGCGATGTTTTACACTGGTAACCAGGGTAAACATCGGGTTACCAAGCGCAGGGCCGCGCTTAGTAACCCGATGTTTACCCTGGTTACCAGCGTAAAAGTAAAAAAAACAAACAGTACATACTCACCCAGCGTCATACCTCCCCCAGCGTCTGCTTCCTGACACTGACTGAGCGCCGGCCCGAAAGTGAAAGCACAGCGGTGACGTCACCGCTGTGCTGTTAGGGCCGGAGCTCAGTCAGTATCAGGAAGCAGACGCTGGGGGACGCGCAGGTGAGTATGTACTGTTTGTTTTTTTTACTTTTACGCTGGTAACCAGGGTAAACATCGGGTTACTAAGTGCGGCCCTGCGCTTAGCAACCCGATGTTTACCCTTGTTACCCGGGGACCTCAGCATCGTTGGTCGCTGGAGAGCGGTCTGTGTGACAGCTCTCCAGCGATCAAACAGCGACGCTGCAGCGATCGGCATCGTTGTCGCTATCGCTGCAGCGTCGCTTAATGTGACGGTACCTTAAGCCGCTAGAAAATTCTTTACACTTGATGGGTGTTTATTTATAATATAACGTATTTTTCGGCGTATAAGACGACTGGGCGTACAAGACGACCCCCAACTTTTCGGAGGTCATTCTCCCGGCTCTCCGCGATGCATGCGGTGGCTTCCTTTCGCAAGGATGCATTGCGCGCCGTGAAGGACCTTTGTGACATCACGGTCGCGTGACCGCGATGTCACAAAGGTCCTTCGCGGCGTGCATTGCATCCCTGGGAACGGAAGCAGCCGCATTCATCGCGGAGAGCCGGGAGAACTCCGGGGGCCGTCGGAAGGTAAGTATATCCATATTTTTTATTTTTATTCTTTTTTTGTTACACAAATATGGATCCCAGGGCCTGAAGGAGAGTCTCCTCTCCTCCAGACCCTGGGAACCATCCGGGACCGCTCCCTGCACCATATGCGGCGACTTCAGAGCTCCGTACCCGGCGTATAAGACAACCCCCGACTTTTGATAAGATTTTCAGGGGTTAAAAAGTTGTCTTATACGCCGGAAAATATGGTAACTATAGGATTAGTAATGGATAGGTGTCTTATAGACGCCTCTCCATTACTAAGCCGTGGGCCTGATGTCACCTTTGTATTGTCCGGTGACATCAGCTCCACAAATATTACCCCACTTCCACCACCTAGGTCAAGTTGGAAGAGCCAGGTAAAGCAACACGTTTTGGAGCATCTAATATATGTGCCTTTTCATACAGCTGAGGTGGGGAAAACTAAATCTCCGAGCACTAACAAATACTCGGCGATCACCCGAGCAATGAGTATACTCGCTCATCACTAATCAAAACGTGTGAAAAGTCCTAACAGTGTATTTCTATGTCCCCATATTCTAAAGGAAAAACAAAAGATTTTTTTTTTTATCTCGCGTTATCTCGCGTTGCTCCGAGGGTCTCTTACCTCCTCCTCCCTGCAGCAGGCCCGGATCCAAGATGGACGCGGCATCCGGGTCCTGCAGGGAGGTGGCTTCACTGCGCCTGCTCAGAGCAGGCGCCGGGAATCCTCCAGGAGCTGTGCACATCAGATCGCCGATCTGACACAGTGCACAGCAAAGTGTCAGATCGGTGATCTTACACTATAACATCATGCCCCCCCCGGGGCAATGTAATAGTGTAAAAAAAAAAAATAAATCCCCCCAAAAAAAAGCAAAAAAAAAAAATATATATTGTTCCTATAAATACATTTCTTTATCTAAATAAAAAAAAAAAAAAAAACAGTAAAAGTACACATATTTAGTATCGCCGCGTCCGTTGTGACCCGACCTATAAAACTGTCCCACTGGTTACCCCCTTCAGTGAACACCGTAAAAAAAAAAACGAGGCAAAAAACAACGCTTTATTATCATACCACCAGATAAAAAGTGGAATAACGCGATCAAAAAGACGGATATAAATAACCATGGTACCGCTGAAAACGTCATCTTGTCCCGCAAAAAACGAGCTGCCATACAGCATCATCAAAGAAAAAATAAAAAAGTTATAGTCCTCAGAATAAAGCGATGCAAAAATAATTATTTTTTCTATAAAATAGTTTTTATCGTATAAAAGCACCAAAACATAAAAAAATGATATAAATGAGGTATCGCTGTAATCGTACTGACCCGAAGAATAAAACTGCTTTATCCATTTTACCAAACACGGAACGATATAATCGCCCCCCCCAAAAGAAATTCATGAATAGCTGGTTTTTGGTCATTCTGCCTCACAAAAATCGGAATAAAAAGCGATCAAAAAATGGCACGTTCCTGAAAATGTTACCAATAAAAATGTCAACTGGTCCCGCAAAAAACAAGACCTCACATGACTCTGTGGAACAAAATATGGAAAAATTATAGCTCTCAAAATGTGGTAACACAAAAAATATTTTTTGCAATAAAAAGCGTCTTTCAGTGTGTGATGGCTGCCAATCATAAAAATCCGCTATAAAAGTAAATCAAACCCCCCTTCATCACCCCCTTAGCGAAAAATAAAAAAATTAAAAAAATGTATTTATTTCCATTTTCCCATTAGGGTTAGGGCTAGGGCTAGGGTTAGGGTTGGGGCTAGGGTTGGGGCTAAAGTTAGGGTTAGGATTACATTTACGGTTGGGATTAGGGTTGGGATTAGAGTTAGGGGTGTTGTTAGGGTTACCGTTCGGATTAGGGTTAAGGGTGTGTTTGAGTTAGGGTTTCAGGTAGAATTGGGGAGTTTCCACTGTTCAGGCACAACAGGGGCTCTCCAAAACGCAACATGGCGTCCGATCTCAATTCCAGCCAATTCTGCGTTGAAAAAGTAAAACAGTGCTCCTTCCCTTCCGAGCTCTCCCGTGCGCCCAAACAGAGGTTTACCCCAACATATGGGGTATCAGCGTACTCGGGATAAATTGGACAACTTTTGGGGTCCAAGTTCTCTTGTTATCCTTGGGAAAATAAAAATTTGGGGGGCTAGAAATCATTTTTGTGGGAAAAAAAATATTTTTTATTTTCACGGCTCTGCGTTGTAAACTGTAGTGAAACACTTGGGGGTTCAAAGTTCTCACAACACATCTAGATAAGTTCTTTGGGAGGTCTAGTTTCCAATATGGGGTCACTTGTGGGGGGTTTCTACTGTTTGGGTACATCAGGGGCTCTGCAAATGCAACGTGACGCCTGCAGACCAATCCATCTAAGTCTGCATTCCAAATGGCGCTCCTTCCCTTCCGAGCTCTGCATGCGCCCAAACAGTGGTTCTCCCCCACATATGGGGTATCAGCGTACTCAGGACAAATTGGACAACAACTATTGTGGTCCAATTTATCCTGTTACCCTTGTGAAAATACAAAATTTGGGGCTAAAAAATCATTTTTGTGAAAAAAAAATATATATTTTCACGGCTCTGCGTTATAAACTGTAGTGAAACACTTGGGGGGTCAAAGCTCTCAAAACACATCTAGATAAGTTCCTTAGTTGGTCTACTTTCCAAAATGGTGTCACTTGTGGGGGGTTTTAATGTTTAGGCACATCAGGGGCTCTCCAAACGCGACATGGTGTCCCATCTCAATTCCATTCAATTTTACATTGAAAAGTCAATCGGCGCTCCTTCCCTTCCGAGCTCTGCCATGTGCCCAAACAGTGCTTTACACTCACATATAGGGTATCCTAATACTCAGGACAAATTGCACAACAGTTTTTGGGGTCCAATTTCTTCGCTTATCCTTGGGAAAATAAAAAATTGGGGGCGAAAAGATCATTTTTGTGAAAAAATATGATTTTTTATTTTTACGGCTCTGCATTATAAACTTCTGTGAAGCACTTGGTGGGTCAAAGTGCTCACCACACATCTAGATAAGTTCCTTAGGGGGTCTACTTTCCAAAATGGTGTCACTTGTGGGGGGTTTCAATGTTTACGCACATCAGGGGCTCTCCAAACGCAACATGGCGTTCCATCTCAATTCCAGTCAATTTTGCATTGAAAAGTAAAATGGCGCTCCTTTCCTTCCGAGCTCTGCCATGCGACCAAACAGTGGTTTACCCCCACATATGGGGTATCAGCGTACTAATGACAAATTGTACAACAACTTTTGGGGTCCATTTTCTCCTGTTACCCTTGGTAAAATAAAACAAATTGGAGCTGAAATAAATTTTGTGTGAAAAAAAGTTAAATGTTCATTTTTATTTAAACATTCCAAAAATTCCTGTGAGACCTGAAGGGTTAATAAACTTCTTGAATGTGGTTTTAAGCACCTTGAGGGGTGCAGTTTTTAGAATGGTGTCACACTTGCTTATTTTCTATCATATAGACCCCTCAAAATGACTTCAAATGAGATGTGGTCCCTAAAAAAAATGGTGTTGTAAAAATGAGAAATTTCTGGTCAACCTTTAACCCTTATAACTCCCTAACAAAAAAAAATTTTGGTTCCAAAATTGTGCTGATGTAAAGTAGACATGTGGGAAATGTTACTTATTAAGTATTTTGCATGACATATCTCTGTGATTTAAGGGCATAAAAATTCAAAGTTGGAAAATTGCGAAAATTTCTAAATTTTTGCCAAATTTCCATTTTTTTCACAAATAAGCACAAGTTATATCGAAGAAATTTTACCACTGTCATGAAGTACAATATGTCATGAGAAAACAATGTCAGAATCGCTAAGATCTGTTGAAGCGTTCCAGAGTTATAACCTCATAAAGGGACAGTGGTCAGAATTGTAAAAATTGGCACGGTCATTAACGTACAAACCACCCTCGGGGCTTAAGGGGTTAAAAAAAATAAAATAATAAACACCTGTGCGGTTTTGGTGCTTTTTTTCCCCCCTCTTTTGGCTTCTATGTGGAGCCTAAAAAAAGCACATATAAATATCTGCAGATACTTTTATAAAGACCAGAGTAAAAACTTCTCTGTACTATAAAAAAAAAAAACACACATTAAAAAAGCAAATTCACATCTGCACCACAAACACAAAAAATAATGGGGAAAAAGCATAAAAATGCAGCAAAACTGCAATAATCAGAGAAGATTGTTATTGTGTAGTTTGGTGCGGACAGCTACAGAAATCACAGTATGTATGCTACATGTGAACACGGCCTTATAGACACAAAAAAGCCAGATGATGTTTAGCTACATAAAGATGAGAAAGTTCCGGCGTTTACGACTGTGAATGAGTGAACAAAAATAAGAGACACCGGAAGGCAAGAGATTCACGGCCTGCGTCCAGCCACCCGGTCCCACTGCGGTGGAGGAGTGGATATGGTGTTAGTCTACGTTCACATTAGCGTTCGGCGCCGCAGCGTCGGGCGCCGCAGCGTCGCCGCATGCGTCATGCGCCCCTATATTTAACATGGGGGCGCATGGACATGCGTTGTGCTGCGTTTTGCGACGCATGCGTTTTTTTGGCCGCAAGCGTTGGGCGCAGAGAACGCAGCAAGTTGCATTTTTTTTGCGTCCAACTTTCGGCGAAAAAGGACGCATGCGTCGCAAAACGCAGCGTTTTAGCGTGCGTTTTGTTGCGTTTTTGTTTGCGTTGTGCGTTGCGTCGCCAACGCAAATGTGAACGTAGCCTTAGAAGGTGCTCTTTACCTATCAGGCATAGTGCGATGCTGAGCAGCCAGGGGGGCTCCTGCTGAGCGCAAATGTTTTATAGTAAAAATGCACAACATTGCTGTTTATGCCCCTGCAATATGCGCGATCACAGGTTATGGTCCTGTAAGCAGTCAGGCGAGGTCGCTGTGCAGATCTCATGCAGTGCAACAGATTGTCCAGCAGAGGGAGCTGCCCCTATTAACTATGTCAGTACTTTGGCTCCACTGCCCTAATTTGATGGGGTGATCCCAATAATCCCATTGTACCCCACAATCCTTAAAAGGGTTATTCAATATACAAATCATTAAACGACCATGTCCGCTTATATAGGCATATCTGACTGTTGGACGCACGAGCTATGGGCTTTACAGCAGCTTTGAAGCTGGTGCGGTCTTTAGAAAAGATGAGCCTGGTGCCTGCTGTCACTTTTGATCCGGTGCTGTATATGTGCGGACTGCTGTGCACATGGACGTTCACTCAAGTCTGACTTCTTGTGGTCGACACTATAAATACCACCACCTTGTGGCCAGCTAGGTGTCTTACTAATAAAAATTACACTACACCAGCTTGAAGTCAAAGATATCTTCTATGCCAGTGTTTCCTCACAGTCCCAGACCAAATCATGTTTTCAGGATCCCTTAGTATTGCACAGGCACTGGAATTATTAGCCAGGAATCAGAAAGTGTCACAAGTTCTCTCTATAGTATATAGGACAAATTGGAGGGCACCATCACAACAGTATTTATCATATAACTGGGATCTACCAAAAGCATGAAAAACCACTAGCACACAAACATAGAAAAGACATGCCACGGCGGAGATCACCAGAAAAATAGTTAAGTGCAAAAATACAAATTTTATGTAATAGGAGTATACAGAACAATCAAAGCATTGTAAAAACATTTAAAAAAGCAGAAAGTGCCCAAAAGACAGGGGGTACCACCCCACAGACCTGAAGGCAGAATATGAGATAATGGTGTTGGCACCTGATAAGGGGGGACTGGACAATAAACAAAATTCCACTTCTTAATAGATGGATAAACAAGCAGGAGTCACACAACATAGACACAATCAATACATTTTTGTCAAAGATAATAGTTTGTATGTTGTGGTAAACACCAGCTATTTGTTATAGTGCTGTTTGTCATTTAATTTACCCCTAATATGGATTTTCAGGAAAAAAGAATGAAAAACAATAATTGTGCACTAAAATAATATCAAAAGTCGGGGGTAAACTTTATGATAGATGGTCCCATAGTTCCAACCCCGAATCGAGGACAAAAGGTGTCTCAATAGCCTTTTGTAAGAATTTAAATATCATATTGATAGACAAGGTCATAGATGAAGGGGGATGCTATATTTTTATGAAAGTTAAAGTTGCTGAACGGATCCTGACCCTAGTTAACTGGTATCTCCCGAACCGGGAACAGCCTAAGGTCTGCAAGTCTCTATTGTTGAAACTGTCTTCATTTGCGGAGGGCCAGGTTGTGATAGGTGGTGATTTTAACTTTGTCTTTGATCCCAAACTAGATACCTCCTCTGGTCGGGGGGCGGTCCCATCGAGAAAGGTGAGAGCCCTACAAAAATTCTTACTTAAACTACATCTGATAGATGTTTGGAGAATCCTCAATCCTAGAGGTAAGGATTATACTTTCTATTCTACTCCACATAACTCCTACAGCAGAATTGACCTTTTTCTGGTCAGCAGGGGGGTCTTATCTTGGAGGCCTGATGCCAAGATTGGTAATATGGTTCAATCGGATCACTGCCCTATTTTTCTATCCTTGGAGATACCCGGGCTGGCTATGAAAAAATTCTCATGGAAATTGAATGGCAACCTTTTACGAGACACCACCTGTTTGAGTGATTTGAAATCTGACATTGCAGCGTTCGCCCATACTCCCACACCTCAGGCAATTAAATGGGAAGCACTGAAGTGCATCATGAGAGGCACCTTAATCAAACATGGGGCTAGAATAAAAAAACTTCAGACTGAGGAAATAGACGCTTTGCTGTCACAAATTCAGACCCTGGAAAGCAGGCATAAGAATTCGAGGTCCTCTGAGACTTTGGTCGAGCTCACTACAAAAAGGCTTGAACTTAAAGGCCTGCTGGATAGACGGTTTATGGGTGACAAGGAAAGAACTAAAGAGTTTTTCTACAAAAGAGCTAATGTTTGTGGGCGCCCTCTAGCACGACTGCTTCATCCCAGATCGGGTCCCACCCTTATCTCATCACTCAAAAATTATAAGGGCCAACTGGTCCATAGTAATGAGGAGATCCTAGAGGTCTTTCAAAAGTTCTATAAATCCCTGTACAACATTAGGGGCAGGTACGCTGACTTGGATCCCACCACGTTGAAAAATAAAATTAAATCTTATATGAATAGGATCAAGGTCCCGTCCCTCCCTGAGGCGGATTTGTCGGTCCTGGAAAAGGACGTAACCCCTGAGGAGCTGTCAGAAGCTGTTAAATCCACGTCCACCTCTAAATGTCCTGGGCCGGATGGGTTCACTCCCTTATTCTATAAATCCCTTCTATCTGACTTGCTTCCCCAAATGGTCCTCACCTTTAATGCGATTTCTGAGGAGAATAGCTTTACCCCCCAGTCCCTAGAGGCTCATATTTCTGTTCTGCCAAAGCCTAATAAAGATCCTCTGCTGGCCGGGAGTTATAGGCCAATCTCCCTGATCAACGTCGATGTAAAATTATTTGCCAAGGTATTGGCTGACAGATTGTCGGGACTTCTCCCATCTATTATCGACCTTGATCAGGTGGGCTTTGTCAAGGGCCGGGAGGCGCGGGACAGCATTATCAGGTCTCTTCTCCTTATTGAGAGGACCAAGATGCAAAAGTCCCCTCTTTGTCTTCTGTCGATTGACGCGGAAAAGGCCTTTGATAGAGTCCATTGGGACTTTCTACGGGAGACCCTGACTCATATTGGCTTAAAATCCAATTTCCTGGGGAAAATTATGTCATTATATTCAAAACCCTCAGCTCGTGTTAGAGTCAATGGATCTTTGTCCGATCGTTTTTATATTCAGAACGGTACTAGACAAGGCTGCCCGTTGTCGCCCCTATTATATGTTTTAGTTATTGAGCATTTGGCTAAGGCTATCCGAGTTAATGACAGTATCTCAGGGATTCAGGTTGGAAACTCTAACCATAAAACGGCCCTATTTGCCGACGACATCCTCCTCTTCGTCTCTAACCCAGTCGTCTCTTTTCCAGTGCTTATGAAGGAGTTCGAATCCTTCGGGGATTTAAGTAACTTCAAGATTAATTACTCCAAAACTGAGGTCCTAAACATTTCTCTATCTTCTTCCGTGGTGGCTTCCTTGAAGCGGGCCTTCCCCTTTAGATGGCAACAGGATCAGATTTCATATCTCAGGGTGAACCTCACCTCGGATCCTCTTCAATTATTTTCTTCGAACCATCAGGTGATTTTGAACAGGGTGGGATCCCTTCTGGAGTCTTACGGCCCATTGAGGCTGTCGTGGCTCGGTAGGATTCAGGTGGTTAAGATGGATATTCTGCCGAGATTTCTTTATATCTTTCAGGCGATTCCCATTTGGCCACATAAATCGTTTTTTATTAAAATACAGTCCTTGATTTCCCGTTTTATCTGGAAGGGGAAAACACCGAGGGTGAGTTACAAGGTTTTATCTAGGCCACGCCAGTTTGGTGGGGTGGGTCTACCCAACCTCCGAAACTATTGCAGGTCGGCCATATTAGTTCGCCTCTTGGACTGGAAATATAAAATTAAATTTAAAAAATGGGTAGAGTTGGAACAAGAATGGTCCGATTTGCCTCTTCATTATCTTCAGTGGATCCCAAAGCAATATGCTCTTCAACGGGGGAGATTTTCCTTCCTAACCTCAGAGGCTATGAGGGCATGGCACTGCAGTGGTGTGAAGGGGTCCGCTCCTCTTGGGGCCAGCCTTCTTACACTTATTTTTTGCAACCCGGCATTTCCTCCGGGCATTCACAGGAAAGCCTTCATGGGATGGAAATACGAGGATGACATACGGGTTGGTGATATCTTACAGCGTGGCGAGATTCCCACCCTCTGTTCCCTCCAAACCCAATCTCCCTCCACTAAACTTCTTTGGTGGGAGTACTTGCAGGTCCGGTCCTTCCTGGCCTCTTTGAATTTGCCAAGGGGTTCGAACTGTAGACTCTCTCCCTTGGAACTGTTGTTTGCCGGTGGAGACGCCCCGAGCAGGGGAATCTCTTCCCTCTACTCAATTTTTTCAACACCTGACTCTGACGCAAGGCTCTATTTCCAGTCTGCTTGGGAGAAGGATTTAGGGCGGACTTTGTCGGATGAGTAATGGGAGCGTTGCTTCCTGATGAACCATAAACTCCCGAGTTCCAGTGAGGCCTCGGAGAAGGGGTATAAACTGCAATATAGGTGGTACCTCACACCTGACAGGTTACACAAATTTTGTCCCTCAATTTCAAACTGCTGCTGGAGGTGTGGAAATGGCATTGGCTCCCTTTTGCATATCTGGTGGGGCTGCCCCTTGATTAGAACATTCTGGGACCAAGTGTTCCGAAATTATGGTTTGATCACAGGCAAGCACATCACTGGTACTCCGGAGATGGCATTGCTCTCCATGATTCCCGGTTCGGTGGGATCCCAAAAAAAGGACATCCTTAAATTTTGCCTAGCGGCTGCTAGGACGGTGATCCCCCGCCGATGGCAAGACCCGGTTCCCCCCGATGTTGTGGAGTGGTTTTCAGAATTTGAAACCATCTTTAGGATGGAGGAAATTGATGCAGACCTTTCACAGACAAGGGTCTCCTTTTTAGGTATCTGGACTGAATGGATTCGATTTAAAGATTCTGCTCGTTTCCCTGACCTGTTTACCTGAATACACCTGTCTATTCTACAGTCGATTACTAAGCTACTCTTCTTTTCTTTTCGTGTTCTCATTTTATATTTCTTTTCTTGAGCCCCACCTACGTGGGCTCCCCCCTCTATTTCCTCCTCTTTCTATCTCCCCCCTGGGTGAGCTGTTCACCTTCCACCAGCTCGGTGTGATAGGTCTGTACCATGATTTACCAGTTACTTTTATAATGTTACTATTTGCGTGCATGTCTCGCTCTAGGGGACATGGGCGAACTGATTTTAGGTATGCTTTCTTTTATTCACGGTAATGAAAGTCCTCGCCTGTTGCGGGGGCAAGGAGTTATTGCTTATATGTTAAAGTTACCGTTTTTTTTTTTTCTTTCTTTTATGTAAGATTTATGCAAGGTTTGTGAACGAGTGTTTTTTGTGTTACTCTTCTCGAATTGTATATTATAAGAAAAAGTACTTTGATCATTGTCGTAGTTTTCAACTACTGTTTTTCTTGTAAAATTCTCTTCTCTTTAATAAAAATATATTTACCCATAAAATAATATCAAAGGTCCAAACCAGTCTTAACATTCCCAATGGGAAGTTTGCCCAAAACAGTTCTGGATATAAGTGTCATACCATCACAATAGAGGAAGAAAGTTTTTCCAACAATACTTATTGAGCACGACCCAGGGGGATACTCAGTCCGAGTGCCGAAAGTCCATAGGGCTAGTGAACCCTGCCAGTCAGAGTGCCAAAGGTCCGTAGGGCTGGTGAGTCCAAAGCGTGTCGCCACACACGGTGGCTTTGTCTTTAGCAAGTCATCTGGCGAAGCCACCGTGTGGACTATGGACAAGTCGCTGATTGGTCATGGCAAAACGCCCACGACCAATCAGCGACGGGCACAGTCCGGCGGCAACATGGCTGCTCCTTCCTCCCCGCAGTCAGTGCCCGCTCCATACTCCCCTCCAGTCAGCGCTCACACAGGGTTAATGCCAGCGTTAATGGACCGCGGTGTAACGCACTTCATTAACGCAGCTATTAACCCTGTGTGACCAACTTTTGACTATTGATGCTGCCTAAAAAGGTTATTCTCACTCTCCGACGTGGCGCGGTGTCTTCGGTAGTGCAAGCGGCAGGTTCCGGTGCCAAGGATGCTATGCGAGAAGGACCTGCCATGACGTCACGGTCATGTGACTGCGATGCCATCACAGGTCCTGCGCTCATACCAACCCTGGGACCGGAAGCTGCCGTGTGCACCGCACACAGGCGCCAGGACTTCAACGGCACTTCGGAAGTTTAGTATGTGTTTATTTTTTATTTTACGTCACTGGGCAATATACTATGTTACTGGGCAATATACTACGTGGCTGGGCAATATACTACGTGACTAGGCAATATACTACGTGGGCTGTGCAATATACTACGTGACTGGGCAATATACTACGTGGGCTGTGCAATGTACTACGTGGCTGGGCAATATACTACGTGGGCTGTGCAATGTACTACGTGGCTGGGCAATATACTACGTGGCTGGGCAATATACTACGTGGCTGGGCAATATACTACGTGGCTGGGCAATATACTACGTGGCTGGGCAATATACTACGTCGCTGGGCAATATACTACGTCGCTGGGCAATAAAATACGTCGCTGGGCAATAAAATACGTCGCTGGGCAATAAAATACGTCGCTGGGCAATATACTACGTGGCTGAGCAATATACTACGTGGCTGGCCAATATACTACGTGGCTGGCCAATATACTACGTGGCTGGCCAATATACTACGTGGCTGGCCAATATACTACGTGGCTGGGCAATATACTATATAGCTGGGCAATATACTACGTGGCTGGCCAATATACTATGTGGCTGGGCAATATACTACGTAGCTGGGCAATATACTACGTGGCTGGGCAATATACTACGTGGCTGGGCAATATACTACGTGGCTGTGCAATATACTACGTGGCTGGGCAATATACTACATGGGCTGTGCAATATACTACATGGGCTGTGCAATATACTACGTGGGCTGTGCAATATACTACGTGGGCTGTGAAATATACTACGTGAACATGCATATTCTAGAATACCCGATGCGTTAGAATCGGGCCACCATCTAGTGCTCAATAAGTATTTTTGGAAAAACTTTCTTCCTCTATTGTGATGGTATGACATTTATATCCAGAACTGTTTTGGGCAAACTTCCCATTGGGAATGTTAAGACTGGTTTGGACCTTTGATATTATTTTAGTGCACAATTATTGTTTTTCATTCATTTTTCCTGAAAATCCATATTAGGGGTAAATTAAATGACAAACAGCACTATAATAAATAGCTGGTGTTTACCACAACATACAAACTATTATCTTTGACAAAAATGGATTGATTGTGTCTATGTTGTGTGACTCCTGCTTGTTTATCCATCTATTAAGAAGTGGAATTTTATTTATTGTCCAGTCCCCCCTTATCAGGTGCCAACACCATTATCTCATAATCTGCCTTCAGGTCTGTGGGGTGGTACCCTCTCTTTTGGGCACTTTCTGCTTTTTTAAATGTGTTTACAATGCTTTGATTGTTCTATATACTCCTATTAAATAACATTTGTATTTTTGCACTTAACTATTTTTCTGGTGATCTCCGCTGTGGCATGTCTTTTCTATGTTTGTGGGCACATTCTCTCTATAGGAGATCCATAATGAGAGGTCACCAGTCATCCTGCTTTTTGGGTCTTACCCTTGGGATAATCTCCTCTTGCGATTTCCAGACCCGCAGCAAGTCCATCATTCTCCGTTGAACCCCAGTTTATAATCCCTGAAACATACGGAGGATGATCAGTAATTCTAGAGAAAAGCTCACTGCTGTATGCTAGCAACTCTCTGGCTGAGGTGGATCTATTACATCAAGCATACCCCTAGTAGCCTCCTGGGAGAAGTCTCCAGCGCCTGGCCCTCTACAGTGTTGGCCACATAGATATCACACTCGCATACACAGTATTGGCTACGTTTGGACACCACTATTCAGACAATGGTTTTCCTCATTCTTATTTTAATGTGCACATTGTAGATTCAGACTAAAGGCAGCAGGAACATACATGTACCCGGTCCTAGTTTGTGTCACACCATAGATTCCTCATGTACCTCCTTACTCTGATGACTGCTTTACACCCCGTCGTCATACACTCAGCAGCTTCAACAGGTCATCAGCTTGAATGGCTGCAATGATCAGGTCACCTCACGAGGAGTTAATTAGTAGAATCACCGGCCCTCAGAATCAGAGGCGTAGCAAGGGTTTTGGTTCTGGGGGTTGAAGCTTCTGAGTGGGCCCCTAACCAGATAACCTTGATTACAACTGGGTGACCGCACTGTTACTGAAGATAATCTCTATATTAAGACCAATATTGGTATTACAGCCATATGGTCAGTGGTAGATACCAGTCCTACAGAACATATAAGAGATCGCAGCACAGTTATAGATGGTGTCTTACCGCTGACGTTCTTTCTGATGGAGTGGTCACTTTTCCCATCTTTTCCATCTGGCCCAGACCGACATGACAACTTCTTCCAGCCAAGACTCATCTGCAGAGAATACAACAAAGACACATTTCATTTCTCATATTCCCGTCATCTCCATCTATTCCCAACCTGCACAAACTCCTCATCCTCCTGATATCCCAATGCTGAGCCGCTGCTGCCGTATGTGACCCTATTACTGCCCGATACCCCAATACTGAGCCACTGCTGCCGTATGTGTCCCTATTACTGCACCTGATACCCCAATACTGAGCCGCTGCTGCCGTATGTGTCCCTATTGCTGCACCTGATACCCCAATACTGAGCCGCTGCTGCCGTATGTGTCCCTATTACTGCACCTGATACCCCAATACTGAGCCGCTGCTGCCGTATGTGAATTAGAAAACACCTCACATGCGCTTCACGAGGGGTCATTTATTATGCCAAATGCCCTTGTGATTTGATTTATTTAGGTCTCACCACCCGTGAACTCAAAATAAGGGTTGATATATTGAAAAAACGATAGTGCATCATAATACAATACAACTGAATCACAGGAAGAAAAATATATACATAAACAAATGTTATGTGTATATAATAACATGCCAAAAATTAATAATAAATCCCTCGACCTAATCAGCTTACTACAAATAAATAACTGATGTATAAAAATTAATTATAAATATATATATGTAATATTTAATATCTACACTAGTGAGTGTAACAATGTGAAAATGACAAATGAATAAATAAACTAAAAAACTAAGGAAAAAAGGGGGGGGAGGGGGGAGGGTTTTGAACGGGGAAATAAATAAAGAAAAAATAAAAAAATAACATATTGTGTATACACATGAGCCAAATTTCTAAAAAGAAAGTCCAATATGCTCATAAACACTATTGATCATCCCCATTCCCCGCTATAGGTATCTTCTTCTTGATCATCTCGATGGACTCGGAGGAAGCCATACCGCCACCGCCACTTGTTACAAGAATAGTAAATATATTAGTTTTCCGCATTATCAAATATCTTTCATCTATATTCACAATCTCACATTAAGAGCCATTCTGCAAAAAATAAAATATGTATTAAAAACTCATAAAGAATAACATACTATTAAAAACCAATAAAAAGGAACCCCTGACCTACATCGGGAATCAAACCACTAAGAAACAACCATTATGCTACAAAAATGCATTAAAACCCAAGTTCTCATTCAAGCCTCGTGGTGTGAGAGTACCGAGGCGGAAAATCCATCTGCTCTCGTACTGGGCCAAAATTTGGCCTAAATCATCCCCCCTAATACCAAGGTCAACCTGATCTATCCCACGAATAACCAACCCTCTTGCATTGCATTTATGATGGATTTTAAAATGCCGAGGAAGGGTTTTAAGGGTGGACACACACTCAACTATTGCCGCTTTCTCAATGTCTCTCATGTTCTCTCACCCTGCTCCATCCCTCCGTGTTATCTTCCTGGAAGAAAAAGGTAGGTGCATGCGCAGTGCGCCCAAGATCTACCAGCTGGTACATGGCAACAATGGGAGATTTTTCATATTAATTCATTTTGATTGCTGTGATAAACCCTATCACAGTGATCAAAATGAAAAAAAAAAATAGTAAATCAAACCCCCTTTGTCACCCCCTTAGTTAGGTAAAAAAATATAGTTCTTACAGATAACGGTATTTCTCTGAGCCCATGACGGCACCACGGAGAGAGGGGATCCGCCCACCAAGGACAGGAAACCTACAGATAAAATGGCGGTACCACTCTCCCGCATCAGTTGTTTACTAGAGAACGATGGGAAACTATGAAATAGCTTATTAGTTTTAACATTACTTAACTTAATTGAGATACCGCGTGACCTAATCATATATAAAAAGCATATGGCACTATGTTAGTGTGCACACCCATAAGTGAAGGGAGGGAATGTACGGGTGCCGTCATGGGCTCAGAGAAATACCGTTATCGGCAAGAACTAGGGTTGAGCGAAACGGATCGGACAAATTCAAAAATAGACGTTTCATAAAACCCGACCCGATCCTAGTGTGGGATCGGCCATGCTGTCGGCGATCATCGCACCAAAGTCGCGTTTCGTATGACGCGTTCAGCGCCATTTCTCAGCCAATGAAGGAGGACGCAGAGTGTGGGCAGCGTGATGACATAGGTCTCGGTCCCCACCATCTTAGAGAAGGGCATGACAGTGATTGGCTTGCTTTCTGCGGGGTCACAGGGGGTATAAAGGGGTGTGCACGCCGACCGCCATCTTACTTCTGCCGATCTTAGCATAGGGAGAGATTGCTGCAGCTTCGTCAGAAGGGATATAGTTAGGGAGGGAAGATTAACCCCCAAACCGCTTGTGCTGTAGCAATTTCCATTGTCCAACACCACCTTTTTTTGCAGGGACAGTGGAGGCTATTTTTGTGTGCATCAGCTCTGTAGCTTATTAGGCTGTCTTATAAGGCTCCCTGATAGCTGCATTGCTGTTTGCACGCTGCTGTGCAAACCAACTGCTTTTTTAAAAGCAAAAATCCTGATTTTTTTCAGATATCTTCCAGCCACTTTCTGCCACTTACATTGTGTTGTGTTACACACTGTGCCTGAGTTGTGGTGCTGTCTCCCCCCCAAAAAAGGGAGATTCAAATTGTCACAAAGTGGATATACGTCAGTTCTGTTAGTTTGTCGTATATCAGCCAGCCACGTTCTGCCACTTACATTGTGTTGTGTTATACACTGGGCCTGAGTTACAGTGCAGTCTCCCCAAAATAAAAAGGGAGATTTAAATTCTCAACAAGTTTATATACACCTTCTACCTTGTTTTACAGTACCATATAACGGTTGTTATTTTGGTAACATTTTCCCAAAAATGAGGAAGTCTGGTGGAAGAGGCCGTGGGCGGTCGTTGTCAGCTGGTACTGATGGTGGAGGTGGTGGTGGAGCATCTGGTGGTAGTGGGAAAAGCAAAATAGCACCTAAGGCTGGAGGTGTTGAGCCAGCGTCATCGTCTGGCTACACAAGGCCTCGAAGGCTCCCTTATCTTGGAGTAGGAAAACCGCTTTTAAAGAAGGAGCAGCAGGAAAAAGTTTTGGCTTTCCTTGCTGACTCAGCCTCTAGCTCTTTCGCCTCCTCTTCAGAAAGTTCAAAATATAAAAGCAGCGAGTCGTCAGTGGATGCTCCCGGTCAGGAACAAGACGTTTCCTTGTGTCCTTCACCCAAAAGTGAAGGATGAATCAGGCGACACTACAGGTTACTCCATGAAGCTCTTTACACATACCGTGCCTGGGTTAGAAAGGGAAATTGTTAACTGCCCATTACAAGATGAATCGGACATGGAGTGCACTGATGCACAGCCACAGCTAGATTTGTGAAGGGACAAATTAAGAAAGATTCTCCATTTTGTGCTTTTCGACTCCATTTTCCTGTTGCTTAACCCCTTTCTGCCATTGGACATACTATTCCGTCCATGTGGGGTGGGCCCTAATTCCCAAGGACGGAATAGTATGTCCAGCACGATCGGCCGCGCTCACGGGGGGAGCGCGGCCGATCGCGGCCGGGTGTCAGCTGCCTATCGCAGCTGACATCCGGCACTATGTGCCAGGAGTGGTCACGGACCGCCCCCGGCACATTAACCCCCGGCACACCGCGATCAAACATGATCGCGGTGTGCCGGCGGTACAGGGAAGCATCGCGCAGGGAGGGGGCTCCCTGCGGGCTTCCCTGAGACCCCCGGAGCAACGCGATGTGATCGCGTTGCTGCGAGGGTCTCCTACCTCCTATCCCTGCAGGCCCCGGATCCAAAATGGCCGCGGGGCTGCATCCGGGTCCTGCAGGGATTACTTCCGGGTGCCGTGCAGGCTGCAGATGAAAGCTGCAGCCTGCACGGCTGTAAGTGAGATCGGTGATCTGACAGAGTGCTGTGCACACTGTCAGATCACCGATCTGTAATGTCCCCCCCTGGGACAAAGTAAAAAAAACAAATTCCCACATGTGTAAAAAAAAAAAAAAGAAAAAAAAAATCCTAAATAAAGAAAAAAAAAATAATTATTATTCCCATAAATACATTCCTTTATCTAAATAAAAAAAATCACACAATAGAAGTACACATATTTAGTATCGCCGCGTCCCTAACGACCCCACCTATAAAACTATATCACTAGTTAACCCCTTCAGTGAACACCGTAAAAAAAAAAAAAAAAAAAAAACGAGGCTAAAAACAACGCTTTATTCTCATACCGCCAAACAAAAAGTAGAATAACACGCGATCAAAAAGACAGATATAAATAACCATGGTACCGCTGCAAACGTCATCTTGTCCCGCAAAAAACGAGCCACCATACAGCATCATCAGCGAAAAAATAAAAAAGTTATAGTCCTCAGAATAAAGCGATGCCAAAATAATTATTTTTTCTATAAAATAGTTTTTATCGTATAAAAGCGCCAAAACATAAAAAAAATGATAGAAATGAGGTATCGCTGTAATCGTACTGACCCGAAGAATAAAACTGCTTTATCAATTTTACCAAACGCGGAACGGTATAAACACCTCCCCCAAAAGAAATTCATGAATAGCTGGTTTTTGGTAATTCTGCCTCACAAAAATCGGAATAAAAAGCGATCAAAAATCTCCCGTGCCCGAGCATGTTACAAATAAAAACGTCAACTCGTTCCGCAAAAAACAAGACCTCACATGACTCTGTGGACTCAAATATGGAAAAATTATAGCTCTCAAAATGTGGTAACGTAAAAAATATTTTTTGCAATAAAAAGCTTCTTTCAGTGTGTGACAGCTGCCAATCATAAAAATCCGCTAAAAAACCCGCTATAAAAGTAAATCAAACCCCCCTTCATCACCCCCTTAGTTAGGGAAAAATAAAAAAATTTAAAAAATGTATTTATTTCCATTTTACCATTAGGGTTAGGGCTAGGGCTAGGGCTAGGGTTAGGGCTAGAGTTAGGGTTGGGGCTAGGGTTGGGGCTAGGGTTAGGGCTAGGGTTAGGGTTAAGGCTACAGTTAGGGTTGGGGCTAAAGTTAGGGTTGGGGCTAAAGTTAGGGTTAGGGTTTGGATTACATCTACAGTTGGGAATAGGGTTGGGATTAGGGTTAGGGGTGTGTTGTGAATCTGCTTTTGGGCTCCCCTGGTGGTTGCTGATGGTACTGGTGACTTGTGTGTGCTTTACGGTCTCAGTTCACCTGCTCCCATCAGTATTTGGGAGTTTCCTATTTAACCTTGCTCTCCAGTCATTTCCTTGCCGGTCATCATTGTAACTAGAGCCATTCGGTTGCATGTTCCTGCTACTAGTCTGCTGATCAGCTAAGTGGACTCTTAGTCCTTTTCTTTTTGTATCTTTTGTCCAGTTTACAGTTCTGTGATTCTCTGTAGCTGGAAGCTCTTGCGGGCTGAAATTGCCACTCCTGTGTCATGAGTTGACACAGGAGTTTTAAAGTAATTTCAGGATGGTATTTTGAAAGGGTTTTCAGCTGACCGTGAAGTCCCCTTTTGTATCCTTCTGCTATCTAGTAAGTGGACCTCTCTTTGCTAAATCTACTTTCATACTGTGTATGTCTTTTCCTCTGAACTCACCGTTATTATATGTGGGGGGCTTCTATCATCTTTGGGGTATTTCACTAGAGGTAAGCCAGGTCTGTTTCTTCCTCTACCAGGCGTAGTTAGTCCTCCGGCTGGCGCGTGGCATCTAGGGTTAATCATAGGTATGCTCCCTGGCTGCTATTAGTTGTGTGGTAGATTTAGCTCACGGTCAGCTCGAGATTCCATCACCCAAGAGCTCGTCCATTATTTATATGTTTCTGACGTTCCCTTGCCATTGGGAACCATGACAGGGGTGTGTCTGGGTTAGAGGTGTGGTTAGGGTTACCGTTGGGATTAGGGTTAGGGGTGTGTTTGGATTAGGGTTTCAGTTATAATTGGGGGGTTTCCACTGTTTAGGCACATCAGGGGCTCTCCAAACGCGACATGGCGTCCGATCTCAATTTCAGCCAATTCTGCGTTGAAAAAGTAAAACAGTGCTCCTTCCCTTCCGAGCTCTCCCGTGCGCCCAAACAGGGGTTTACCCCAACATATGGGGTATCAGCGTACTCGGAACACATTGGAGAACAACTTTTGGGGTCCAATTTCTCCTGTTACCCTTGGAAAAATACAAAACTGGGGGCTAAAAAAATAATTTTTGTGGAAAAAAAATTTTTTTTTATTTGCATGGCTCTGCGTTATAAACTGTAGTGAAACAATTGGGGGTTCAAAGCTCTCACAACACATCTAGATGAGTTCCTTAGGGGGTCTACTTTCCAAAATGGTGTCACTTGTGGGAGGTTTCTACTGTTTAGGTACATTAGGGCCTCTGCAAACGCAATGTGACGCCTGCAGACCATTCCATCTAAGTCTGCATTCCAAATGGCGCTCCTTCCCTTCCGAGCCCTCCCATGCGCCCAAACGGTGGTTCCCCTCCACATATGGGGTATCAGCGTACTCAAGACAAATTGGACAACAACTTTTGGGTCCAATTTCTCCTGTTACCCTTGGGAAAATACAAAACTGGGGGCTAAAAAATAATTTTGAGGGGAAAATTTTTTTATTTTATTTTCACGGCTATGCGTTATAAACTGTAGTGAAACACTTGAGGGTTCAAAACTCTCACAACACATCTAGATGAGTTGCTTAGGGGGTCTACTTTCCAAAATGGTGTCACTTGTGTTTTTTTTTTTACTGTTTAGGTACATTAGGGCTCTGCAAACGCAATGTGACGCCTGCAGACCATTCCATCTAAGTCTGCATTCAAAATGGCGCTCCATCCCTTCCGAGCCCTCCCATGCACCCAAACAGTGGTTCCCCCCCACATATGGGGTATCAACGTACTCAGGACAAATTGGACAACAACTTTTGGGGTCCAATTTCTCCTGTTACCCTCGGGAAAATACAAAACTGGGGGCTAAAATATAATTTTTGTGGGAAAAAAATGTTTGTTTTATTTTTACGGCTCTGCATTATAAACTTCTGTGAAGCAGTTGGTGGGTCAAAGTGCTCACTACACCTCTAAATAAGTTCCTTAGGGGGTCTACTTTCCAAAATGGTGTCACTTGTGGGGGGGTTTCAATGTTTAGGCACATCAGTGGCTCTCCAAACGCAACATGGGGTCCCATCTCAATTCCTGACAATTTTGCAGTGAAAAGTCAAACGGCGCTCCTTCCCTTCCGAGCTCTCGCATGCGCCCAAACAGTGGTTTACACCCACATATGGGGCATCAGCGTACTCAGGACAAATTGTACAACAACTTTTGGGGTCCAATTTCTTCTCTTACCCTTGGAAAAATAAAAAATTGAGAGTGAAAAGATAATTTTTGTGAAAAAATATGATTTTTATTTTTACGGTTCTGCATTATAAACTTCTGTGAAGCACTTGGCGGGACAAAGTGCTCACCACACCTCTAGATAAGTTCCTTAGGGGGTCTACTTTTCAAAATGGTGTCACTTGTGGGGGGTTTCAATGTTTAGGCACATTAGTGGCTCTCCAAACGCAACATGGCGTCCCACCTCAATTCCTGTCAATTTTGCATTGAAAAGTCAAACGGCGCTCCTTCCCTTCCGAGCTCTCCCATGCGCCCAAACAGTGGTTTACCCCCACATATGGGGTATCAGCGTACTCAGGACAAATTGTACAACAACTTTTGGGGTCCAATTTCTTCTCTTACCCTTGGGAAAATAAAAAATTGGGGGCGAAAAATCATTTTTGTGAAAAAATATGATTTTTTATTTTTACGGTTCTGCATTATAAACTTCTGTGAAGCACTTGGTAAGTCAAAGTGCTCACCACACCTCTAGATAAGCTCCTTAGGGGGTCTACTTTCCAAAATGGTGTCACTTGTGGGGGGTTTCAATGTTTAGGCATATCAGGGGCTCTCCAAACGCAACATGGCGTCCCATCTCAATTCCAGTCAATTTTGCATTGAAAAGTCAAATGGCGCTCCTTCGCTTCCAAGCTCTGTCAAGCGCCCAAACAGTGGTTTACCCCCACATATGGGGTATCAGCGTACTCAGGACAAATTGTACAACATCTTTTGGGGTCCATTTTCTCCAGTTACCCTTGGTAAAATAAAACAAATTGGAGCTGAAGTAAATTTTGCGTGAAAAAAAAGTTAAATGCTCATTTTTATTTAAACATTCCAAAAATTCCTGTGAAACACCTTAAGGGTTAATAAACTTCTTGAATGTGGTTTTGAGCACCTTGAGGGGTGCAGTTTTTAGAATGGTGTCACACTTGGGTATTTTCTATCATATAGACCCCTCAAAATGACTTCAAATGAGATGTGGTCCCTAAAAAAAAATTGTGAAAATGAGAAATTGCTGGTCAAATTTTAACCCTTATAACTCCCTAACAAAAAAAAATTTTTGTTCCAAAATTGTGCTGATGTAAAGTAGACATGTGGGAAATGTTACTTATTAAGTATTTTGTGTGACATATCTCTGTGATTTAATTGCATAAAAATTCAAAGTTGGAAAATTGCAAAATTTTTAAAATTTTCGCCAAATTTCCATTTTTTTCACAAATAAACGCATGTAATATCAAATACATTTTACCACTATCATGAAGTACAATATGTCACGAGAAAACAGTGTCAGAATCACCGGGATCCGTTGAAGCGTTCCAGAGTTATAACCTCATAAAGGGACAGTGGTCAGAATTGTAAAAATTGGCCCGGTCCATAACGTGCAAACCACCCTTGGGGGTGAAGGGGTTAAAGATAAATTCTGTTAATTAGGTAACAGGTTATAGCTGCCATGAAGTAACTTTATCTTGTTGTTCACAAGCCTGGTATTCAACTAGGCTATGGTTTATAATTGGTAAAAAGACCTTGAGTCTTCTGACTCGAGCCAGGGAAGAGACTCGGGGGTGTATTGCTAGATAAGACTTTGAGGCACCTGTGAGTATATGTTTTTCTATGCCAAGAAGATATGACCATATATGTAGTTTCCGGTTTTTCTGTATACTCATGGGTTAAGTTTTTCCTGCATTCTTATAGGTTAAGAACTGTGAGCGTGTACTTATGCTGATTGGTTCAAGTATAATTTCTATGATTATGAAAAGCAATACACAATTAAACGGGGGCCAGAGATCTGCTCGATCCCCCATACAGAGGCACACATCTCCGTCTGGTCATTTTCATTTGCCGGCAATGCCCTGCAGATTAATTTGGAAATCACTGAGTTAACCGTGAAGGATCAATTTAGATCCTCCCTCAACAGTTGGCGCCCGAAAACGTGGGGCCCCAAACAGGAACGCCTCTGCCCCCCGAAGGACAACAAGACAAAGGACCCTCGGAACGGACACAGGCACTGGAAAATTGGGACTGATCATCCCCAACAACCACGGTAAGTTGGCAGTTATACTGTCCAGACTGACCGTTTGGTGTGGTTTTCCTGTGTTTGTGCTGCAAAGAGGATCTGAGGTTTGTCCCCGATGGTGGGGTGATTTTTGGGTGGAATCATATAGAGGTGTAGTTCCGTTGGCAGCCCAGTGCTCGAACCGTACCTCATAAGGGACGGACACCCCGGATTGACCAGTGATGTAATTCTCTCTATAGTCAAAATATCCTGAATTCCTGATCACTGTTAGAATCAGGCGCGGTGAGGTGATCGAAGATTGGGTAGGATGCGTAACTCAGGAATTATATATTTATATATATCCAGAGGTGTCCGGAGGGAAAGTCTAAGACGCCCTCCTCCTTTCACTGAGTACTGCGTTTTTGGGTTGTCCCAGCGGGGGACAGAGAGACCCAGTGGAACAAAACCGTAAGGCCGTCGGTATTGTGCACAACAAAGTAAGGATATTTAGCTCTAAAGGAGAATCAGTTTCCGTGGAAGGAAAAGAAGACTTTGAATTTGTGTGATGAATCTGATATTGTTAGCCCAAAGACGGGGAAATAAATCTGTCAGGAATGCAGGAACAATATTCTCAATCATGGGTTTTTCTAAGGTGGTCTGGCACGTGAATTGTGTGATGAAGGTTTTGTAGAAATTAAGTCTGAGAACTGCTGTATTCTGTTTCTGTGTGAAACCTTTCTAAAATACCCGATGGGAGGGGTCAAACAGCTGCGCTATTGCTTTCTCTGTGTTGAGGAATGCTGTGATTTTTCTTATCTCGACTGTGTGTCTGGTATGGAGGGGGCACGTAGCTGCGTTCTAAGTTTCTCTATATTTTCTGTCACGCTGGGAGATTTGTGTTTAAACAATAGTACAGAATAGTTGAAAGTGAAATATGGTACCTGGTTTTAGAAGGAAACTTGTAAGAGATTGTTTGATTATCAGTGTAATTGAAAGATTGGTAAAAGATTCACCTGCTTCGAGTTGAGTGGTTGATATATAGCAAATTGAGGATCAACAGAGGACGTGAATTCTGATTGTTTTTGCTACGTTAAAAAAAGGAAAGTTGCCTATTACTATGACAAAAAACTGGATGTTTTGTGGTGCAAGAAGGAACTGAGAAAGTGACTGAGATTAATGTGTTGGGAAAGCAAACAATCAAAAATTTGGGACAGGGGGTCTCCCTGCTAGATAATATGGTCCCTCCCCAGGAAATTAAGCCTCTACTCCCGACTGTAAGCCCTATGCCCCTTAACCCCATGGCACCAATATATCCTGGACTGCCGAGAAGTTCTATGGGCGTCTTATGGTAGTATTTAAAGATCAGGGATTCTCACTGTATAATAAAGCCCATTCACACATTTTTGTGGCAGCTTTGATGTCCGGCCTTAAATCTGAATTGAAAGAGGCAATAATGTCAGTCAGACCCGATATTGAGACTTCCACTCCGGATGATGCATTGAAAATAGTAAAGAGTTTTCAAAAGAACTTACCCCGCTCTGCATCAGCAGGGAAATTAAAGGTTAAATCAATGGCCGCAGTGATTCCTGTTCCAATCTCAGCCCCCCCCCCCACAGCTGCAAGAACGCAGCTCCGTTCCTTATCAGTGGCCCACGTAACAGACTTCAGCTCCTGCCCTCCCCACCTTACACAAATCCAATATCCATTTTAACCCTATGTCTGGGAATCTCCCTCCCAAGCCCCGTCATGTCAATTCTCAGATCAAGAGCTTGTTTTAATTGGAGTAGATGGCAGACCCAATAAATATACTCTCACAAAACCCATCCCTGTGGGACCTTTCCCTGAAGTTACTGCTCAGTTCGTAATCTCTCCTCTATGTCCGGTAAATTTACTGGGGGCAGATTTATTATCACAGTTTCGCTCCAGAATACAATTCCAAGATGATGGTCAGCTGGTACTTATGTTATATAACCCCTATGCAGATGAACACAATGAGATTTGTATCCTACATGCCCTTCCCACGGTTATGATGGCCCTGATAGGCCCAGATCCACCCCCAATAATGCCTGTAGAACCAGTAAAAGTGTTTCTCAAACCTTGTGCCCCTTTTCCCAAAGTCCATCAATATCAGGAGCGGGGCCTCAAGGGGCAAATACAAACGTTGCTCAATAATGGTGCCCTGGTACCCTGTGTTTCCCCATGTAACACGCCCTTGTCTCCCGTTAAGAAAAAGACCCCACCCGGCCAACCCCCTGTGTACTGGCTGGTACAAGATATATGGGCAGTTAATGCAGCTACTGTTCTGGAAACTCCGGAGGTGCCTAAGCCACATACTCTTTTGTCCCAGATATCTAAGGATGCTGCTTGGTTCACAGTCATCGACTTTGCCAATGCCTTCTTCAGCATTTCATTACACCCAAATTGCCAGTTTCTGTTTGCATTCATTTATCAGGGACGACAACAGAGGAGGAAGCCATTGTTGCCACTGTTAGCCTCCTCAAGTATCTGGCAGATCTGAACTGTCAGGTTTCGGCCTCGAAACTTCAGTTCTGCCTTGGTCAAGTGATATTTTTGGGTCACTGTCTCCTTCAGGGTGTCAGACACCTCACAAAAGAAAGAAAAATAGCCATCAGCTCCCTTCCTTTTCCAAAAGATGAGACTGAACTCTAGTGTTTTCTTGGACATTGTACTTATTGTCGTCAGTGGATACCGGACGCGTCCCGCATAATGCAACCTCTCTACAATGCCCTGAAAGACGGTTCAAGATATGCTGATGATTTGGCAGATTCCACACCGGATACGCAGTTACTACGGAAGATACTGTAGTGCACGGAGCTGCACTCCCTCCCTCACTGTCAGCACAAGAAGCAGAACTTCAGCCTCTCTCTACTGCATGTGTTCTGGCCAAAGACAGGCGGGCTAATATATACACGGACTCACAGTATGCATTTGGTATTGCTCATGATTTCGGAGCCCTATGGGTCAATCGAGGGTTTACCACCGCCGGGACTCCAGTGAAGAATGCTGAAGCTGTTAAAACCCTCATGGACTCAATCAAATTACCTACCCAGGTGGCCATTATCAAGGTCAAGGTGCACGGTCCTAGGAAAAGTCCACACACTGTTGGTAACGCCTTTGTGGATATGCAAGCAAAAGCTGCTGCTCTCCTACCTGTTGAACCGACCATACCAACTATGGTGACCACTGTTATGGATCCTGGTGGCAAGGATCACAAAACTGACCTGATAGGTAAACGGAATATAGGACAAGCTCTGGGGATGTGGGAACTATACTGACCGCAACACTGATCCTATCCAAACACACTAAAGGCAGCCGTGGAGCGTTACCTAAAATCCTAGACGCCTCTTCACAGCCTGAGAAACTAGCTACCCCTAGAGAGAAAGCAAGCCTCACTTGCCTCAGAGAAATAACCCCAAAAGTTTAGACAGCCCCCCACAAATAATAACGGTGAGTTAAGGGGAAAGCACAAACATAGAAATGAAAACAGGTTTTAGCAAAATGAGGCCCGCTAATACTAAATAGACAGAAGATAGCAAGGGATCTGTGCGGTCAGTAAAAAACACTATCAAAAACTATCCACGCAGAGAATACAAGAACCCCCACACCGACACACGATGTGAGGGGCGCACTCCGCACCCCAGAGCTACCAGCAAGCGAGAAAATCACATATAAGCAAGCTGGACTGAACTAATCAGATGAGAAACATTTTCACTGAAACAATGAGCAAATGAACTAGCAAGACTTAGCTTCTCAAGGAGGAGACAGGTCACAAGTGAAGTCCAGGAGAGATCAGAACCAGTACTGAATACAACGACAGCAGGCAACCAGTAAAGGTCCAGGTGAATTAAATAGGAACCAAAATAGCAGGAAACGAGACAGCTGAGCCACCTACAGACCAGCCGTATCGCTAAAGGCCACAAGAGGGAGCCCAAGAACAGAACTCACACAGTACCACTCATGACCACAGGAGGGAGCCTGAGAACGGAATTCACAACAGTACCCCCCCCTTGAGGAGGGGTCACCGAACCCTCACCAGAGCCCCCAGGCCGATCAGGACGAGCCAAATGAAAGGCACGAACCAAATCGGCCGCATGGACATCAGAGGCGACAACCCAGGAATTATCCTCCTGACCATAGCCCTTCCATTTGACCAAGTACTGAAGCTTCCGTCTTGAAACACGAAAATCCAAGATCTTCTCCACCACATACTCCAATTCTCCCTCGACCAAGACCGGAGCAGGAGGATCAACAGAAGGAACCACTGGCACCACATACCTCCGCAACAAAGACCTATGGAACACATTATGAATGGCAAACGATGCTGGGAGGTCCAAACGAAATGACACAGGGTTGAGGATTTCGAGAATCTTATAAGGGCCGATGAACCGAGGCTTGAACTTATAGTCCATGAGCCAAGAACCAAATTTGACGATATCGGTACCAAGCGGAGTGACTAATTCTCTTTGGTATTTTTAGGTAGATGCATGTCTGTAGTTTATTTTTTGATATGATAGCCCTTACATATACGTAGCTTATTAACCCCTTCAGCCCTAGGCCTATTTGTACCCAAGTGCCTAAGCCAATCTGACCTGTGCCACTTCATGGGCTAATAACTTTGGAACGCTTTCACCTATCCAAGCCATTCTGAGATTGTTTTCTCGTGACATATTGTACTTCACGTCAGTGCTAAATGGGAGTCAATATATTTTACCTTTCTATATAAAAAAATGCTAAATATTCGGAAATTTTGGAAAAATCGGCAATTTTTTAACTTTGAAATTCTCTGCTTTTTACAAAAATACTGATACCCCCCATAATAGTTATTAATTTACACTCCCCACATGTTTACTTCATATTGGCATCATTTTGAAAATGAAACCTTATTGTTTTACGACGTAATAGGGCTTATAGTTTTATGCGCAATTTTTCACATTTACAGCAAAACCCACTTTTCAAAGGACCAAGTCACTTCTGAAGTCACTTTAAGGGGCTTACATAACAGAAACCACCCATAAATTACCCCATTTTGCAAACTACACCCCTCAAGCTGTTCAAAACTCATTTTTAAAAACTGTTAACCCTTTAGGTGTTCCACAGGAATTTTAGCATGAGCCAAGAACCAAATATGACGATATCGGTACCACCCGGAGTGACTAGATGTAGTATTTGTAACAAAATTTAATCCAAGTTATGTAAATACACACTGAACATGTCATGTGCATATATATATATATATATATATATATATATATATATATATATATATATATATATATATATATATATATATATATATATATATATATATATATATATATATGTTACTCCATAATATCTTCAACATCGGACTCTGAATCTGACTGTTGTTCTACTGGCTCGTCTTCAGTACCCTTGTTCTGGCATGTCTGTAATCTGCACATGTCTGTGCACTTCAGGCCATTGCTGAGGCAAGTACACTGAGGAAGTTCACATGACCGCACACACTTGCAGGACAGTAGCTGTATAATAGCTTCTGGTGCTGGTGCCCCTTGCATCCACTTGACAACAAGCTTTCCGTCGTTATCTATCATCCAACCGCAGTCTGTTGGGTTTGCAACCCATGGCTGGCTCTGCAGACTTCTCCTCCAGATCGCAGCCTGGTAGTTTGCACGCAGTGCATGCATGAAAAGGCAGTCCTGGCAAGGAGGGAGTTGACTTGACTCTACCACTCCACGTCTGGCACAGAACAGCTGATAACGGAGCCTGTTTACCTCAGTTGTTTGGGTAGTTGGCAGGTACATGTGGCAGGTGATTTCCTGTAACTTCTCAAAAAGTTCGGTAGACACTTCCCATGAACGACCAACTTCCTGAAAGGCATCCTGGTATGTCTTGTTCATCTTCAACTGCTTGAGTGTCGTCATCTTCCCACGGCCAGCGAATGCACTGACGGTGTCACAGCCTGTAAATGCATGCATACCAATCAATGAATCACATACGCTGCCTCCCAATGTTCGGCTCAGAGTGGTGATATCCAGGAATCTTGTCCGGTTCTGTGTACCGCATTTCTGGAACAGGTGGGATGGGATTTTGTGGCACATGCCCAGACACAGGACCATGACATCAGTATCCTCCGAAGTGATGATGACCGACTTGTAACCAGATTCTGCTGCATGAAGAGCATGGAGAAGGAGGCGTGTGTCTGCTTCTTCTTGATTTGACTTAAGGTCAGCAGCCTCTTCCCATAGTCCATGAGCCGGGCCAGATATCGGTACCACCCGGAGTGACTAATTTTCTTTGGTATTTTTAGGTAGATGCATGTCTGTAGTTTATTTTTTGATATGATAGCCCTTACATATACGTAGCTTATTAACCCCTTCAGCCCTAGGCCTATTTGTACCCAAGTGCCTAAGCCAATCTGACCTGTGCCACTTCATGGGCTAATAACTTTGGAACGCTTTCACCTATCCAAGCCATTCTGAGATTGTTTTCTCGTGACATATTGTACTTCACGTCAGTGCTAAATGGGAGTCAATATATTTTACCTTTCTATATAAAAAAATGCTAAATATTCGGAAATTTTGGAAAAATCGGCAATTTTTTAACTTTGAAATTCTCTGCTTTTTACAAAAATACTGATACCCCCCATAATAGTTATTAATTTACACTCCCCACATGTTTACTTCATATTGGCATCATTTTGAAAATGAAACCTTATTGTTTTACGACGTAATAGGGCTTATAGTTTTATGCGCAATTTTTCACATTTACAGCAAAACCCACTTTTCAAAGGACCAAGTCACTTCTGAAGTCACTTTAAGGGGCTTACATAACAGAAACCACCCATAAATTACCCCATTTTGCAAACTACACCCCTCAAGCTGTTCAAAACTCATTTTTAAAAACTGTTAACCCTTTAGGTGTTCCACAGGAATTTTAGCAGAATGAAGGCGAAATTTCAAAATTTCATTTTTTTTCCAGATATTACATTGTAATCCAATTTTACCTGCAACCTAGCAAGGGTTAACGGCAAACCCAAACTTGGTTACCCTAATTCTGCAGTTTATAGAAACACCCCACATGTACTCGTAAACTAAAGTATGGGCACACAGCACAGCTCAACACGGAAGGAGCGCTATGTGGTTTTTGGGTGGCGGATTCACTGGAAGAAATCTAGGGGGCCATGTCACATTTGAAGGCTGCCTGAGGTACCCCCACAGTGGAAACACCAAAAAGTGACCCTATTTTGGAAACTACACCCCCAAGGAATCTTTTAGGGGGTATAGTGACCACTTTGACCCAACCAGTGTTTCACAGTAGTTGGAAACACTTGGTTGAGAAAATGGAAAAAGTGCATTTTTTACATGAAGGTGTCATTTTAGGCTCATTTTTTTATTTTTAAGAGGTGTACCAGCAAAAAATGCACCCCACTATTTGTTCACCAATCTCTCCCGAACACAACAACACCCGATATGTTGTCGTACACTGCAGTATTGGGGAACGGCAGGCCTCGGAAGGGAAGGAGCGCCAAATGACTTTTGGAGTGCAAATTTTACTGGAAGAAATCTAGGGGGCTATGTCACATTTGAAGACACCCTGAGGTGCCCCAACACACGCACACACACTGACACATACACGTACACACTGACACATACATGGTCGAGACCATGCTGGCCCTGGTTCGAGCTTCAAGAGAAGGCAACTGGATGCTTCACCTAGGAGCAATCCGACAGATGATACCATGGTGTTTTGCCTATGACAAGGTCAACTATGCCCGATACCTAACCTATTACTATGCCACAATGTCTCGGCTGCCCATAGAACACCCAGAGGTCCATGAATACTTCATGCAAGGTGGCTTTTCGGTCCAGATCGGTAGCAAGAATCCTTTTGGACGAATTCCTGTGGACCAGACCATTGAAGAGACAATCAACAAAGACACCCAGACACCAGGGGGCACAAAAGGCTTCAGCCTCAAAGTTGGAGCTGTTTCCAGGTTCTACCTGACATCAGAGTACCGCAGTATGTACTTGAGGCAGCTGAGGGCCCTGGTAGGCCAACAATATACTGACTTCAGCCATTCAGACCTACAGGTGTCTAGGATTAGAAGAGATGAAGCCGATGTCCAATCTTTCGTTCAACTGCTGGAGACAGGTTGGGTGAACCCCTTCAACAAAGAGCATAATGGTGAACTTATCAGTTTGTCAACAGCGACTGTAGCACCACCAGATGTAGCCAAAGACCTTCAAGGGGCATACAGTATAGGAGAGGATGCATATCAAACATTCAAGGATGAGCGTTTGGGTACCGATAAGCCAACTACATTGTTTCATGACAAGATGACGAAGAACAAACTTAAAACGTTCTCTAACATCCAAATGAAGACACGCAGACAAGGTCTTGGCAAGGAGGTAATTTTGAAGGCTGACAGAAACCTATTTGGCCAGATGATACTTGTAGCTGAGAACAGAAAGCTACAAATGAGTGATGTCTTGACTCATCCCCTGGGTCCATTGCCATGGGCACTTGCCAATGGTGATGGGTCTATCCGCAAGACCAACAAGGCTGCCCTCGCAAGGGAGTTGGAGAGGAATGCTCGTCCTGCAGAAGTGATCCCCGAGCCCTCTGCAACCATCATTGATGGGATGAGCCTGGTTCAGAAACTGAAGGGAAACAATGCAACATTTGGCCAGCTAGCAGGCACAGCAATGAGTCGCGCTATCCATGAGGGTGCTAAGAGCAAGCGCATTGATATTGTCTTTGACGTCTACAAGGAGACATCCATCAAAGATACAGAAAGAGTCAACAGATATGAAGGCACAGGGATCCATTTCAAGAACATTCAACATGGGCACAACATCCAGCAGTGGAAAAAGCTTCTAAGTAGTTCCTCCAACAAGGCAAGTCTCATAAAGTTTCTGGTAGAAGAATGGAAGGCGAAACACCACAGGGAGAAGCTTGAGGAGAAGGAGCTGTATGTCACATGTGAGCAGCTCTGCTTTAAGATCACCAAAGAACAGTGGGAAGAGGCTGCTGACCTTAAGTCAAATCAAGAAGAAGCAGACACACGCCTCCTTCTCCATGCTCTTCATGCAGCAGAATCTGGTTACAAGTCGGTCATCATCACTTCGGAGGATACTGATGTCATGGTCCTGTGTCTGGGCATGTGCCACAAAATCCCATCCCACCTGTTCCAGAAATGCGGTACACAGAACCGGACAAGATTCCTGGATATCACCACTCTGAGCCGAACATTGGGAGGCAGCGTATGTGATTCATTGATTGGTATGCATGCATTTACAGGCTGTGACACCGTCAGTGCATTCGCTGGCCGTGGGAAGATGACGACACTCAAGCAGTTGAAGATGAACAAGACATACCAGGATGCCTTTCAGGAAGTTGGTCGTTCATGGGAAGTGTCTACCGAACTTTTTGAGAAGTTACAGGAAATCACCTGCCACATGTACCTGCCAACTACCCAAACAACTGAGGTAAACAGGCTCCGTTATCAGCTGTTCTGTGCCAGACGTGGAGTGGTAGAGTCAAGTCAACTCCCTCCTTGCCAGGACTGCCTTTTCATGCATGCACTGCGTGCAAACTACCAGGCTGCGATCTGGAGGAGAAGTCTGCAGAGCCAGCCATGGGTTGCAAACCCAACAGACTGCGGTTGGATGATAGATAACGACGGAAAGCTTGTTGTCAAGTGGATGCAAGGGGCACCAGCACCAGAAGCTATTATACAGCTACTGTCCTGCAAGTGTGTGCGGTCATGTGAACTTCCTCAGTGTACTTGCCTCAGCAATGGCCTGAAGTGCACAGACATGTGCAGATTACAGACATGCCAGAACAAGGGTACTGAAGACGAGCCAGTAGAACAACAGTCAGATTCAGAGTCCGATGTTGAAGATATTATGGAGTAACATATATATATATATATATATATATATATATATATATATATATATATATATATATATATATATATATATATATATATATATATATATATATATATATATATATGCACATGACATGTTCAGTGTGTATTTACATAACTTGGATTAAATTTTGTTACAAATACTACATCTAGTCACTCCGGGTGGTACCGATATCGTCATATTTGGTTCTTGGCTCATGCTAAAATTCCTGTGGAACACCTAAAGGGTTAACAGTTTTTAAAAATGAGTTTTGAACAGCTTGAGGGGTGTAGTTTGCAAAATGGGGTAATTTATGGGTGGTTTCTGTTATGTAAGCCCCTTAAAGTGACTTCAGAAGTGACTTGGTCCTTTGAAAAGTGGGTTTTGCTGTAAATGTGAAAAATTGCGCATAAAACTATAAGCCCTATTACGTCGTAAAACAATAAGGTTTCATTTTCAAAATGATGCCAATATGAAGTAAACATGTGGGGAGTGTAAATTAATAACTATTATGGGGGGTATCAGTATTTTTGTAAAAAGCAGAGAATTTCAAAGTTAAAAAATTGCCGATTTTTCCAAAATTTCCGAATATTTAGCATTTTTTTATATAGAAAGGTAAAATATATTGACTCCCATTTAGCACTGACGTGAAGTACAATATGTCACGAGAAAACAATCTCAGAATGGCTTGGATAGGTGAAAGCGTTCCAAAGTTATTAGCCCATGAAGTGGCACAGGTCAGATTGGCTTAGGCACTTGGGTACAAATAGGCCTAGGGCTGAAGGGGTTAATAAGCTACGTATATGTAAGGGCTATCATATCAAAAAATAAACTACAGACATGCATCTACCTAAAAATACCAAAGAGAATTAGTCACTCCGCTTGGTACCGATATCGTCAAATTTGGTTCTTGGCTCATGGACTACCACTGTTCTTTGGTGATCTTAAAGCAGAGCTGCTCACATGTGACATACAGCTCCTTCTCCTCAAGCTTCTCCCTGTGGTGTTTCGCCTTCCATTCTTCTACCAGAAACTTTATGAGACTTGCCTTGTTGGAGGAACTACTTAGAAGCTTTTTCCACTGCTGGATGTTGTGCCCATGTTGAATGTTCTTGAAATGGATCCCTGTGCCTTCATATCTGTTGACTCTTTCTGTATCTTTGATGGATGTCTCCTTGTAGACGTCAAAGACAATATCAATGCGCTTGCTCTTAGCACCCTCATGGATAGCGCGACTCATTGCTGTGCCTGCTAGCTGGCCAAATGTTGCATTGTTTCCCTTCAGTTTCTGAACCAGGCTCATCCCATCAATGATGGTTGCAGAGGGCTCGGGGATCACTTCTGCAGGACGAGCATTCCTCTCCAACTCCCTTGCGAGGGCAGCCTTGTTGGTCTTGCGGATAGACCCATCACCATTGGCAAGTGCCCATGGCAATGGACCCAGGGGATGAGTCAAGACATCACTCATTTGTAGCTTTCTGTTCTCAGCTACAAGTATCATCTGGCCAAATAGGTTTCTGTCAGCCTTCAAAATTACCTCCTTGCCAAGACCTTGTCTGCGTGTCTTCATTTGGATGTTAGAGAACGTTTTAAGTTTGTTCTTCGTCATCTTGTCATGAAACAATGTAGTTGGCTTATCGGTACCCAAACGCTCATCCTTGAATGTTTGATATGCATCCTCTCCTATACTGTATGCCCCTTGAAGGTCTTTGGCTACATCTGGTGGTGCTACAGTCGCTGTTGACAAACTGATAAGTTCACCATTATGCTCTTTGTTGAAGGGGTTCACCCAACCTGTCTCCAGCAGTTGAACGAAAGATTGGACATCGGCTTCATCTCTTCTAATCCTAGACACCTGTAGGTCTGAATGGCTGAAGTCAGTATATTGTTGGCCTACCAGGGCCCTCAGCTGCCTCAAGTACATACTGCGGTACTCTGATGTCAGGTAGAACCTGGAAACAGCTCCAACTTTGAGGCTGAAGCCTTTTGTGCCCCCTGGTGTCTGGGTGTCTTTGTTGATTGTCTCTTCAATGGTCTGGTCCACAGGAATTCGTCCAAAAGGATTCTTGCTACCGATCTGGACCGAAAAGCCACCTTGCATGAAGTATTCATGGACCTCTGGGTGTTCTATGGGCAGCCGAGACATTGTGGCATAGTAATAGGTTAGGTATCGGGCATAGTTGACCTTGTCATAGGCAAAACACCATGGTATCATCTGTCGGATTGCTCCTAGGTGAAGCATCCAGTTGCCTTCTCTTGAAGCTCGAACCAGGGCCAGCATGGTCTCGACCATGTATGTGTCAGTGTGTACGTGTATGTGTCAGTGTGTGTGCGTGTGTTGGGGCACCTCAGGGTGTCTTCAAATGTGACATAGCCCCCTAGATTTCTTCCAGTAAAATTTGCACTCCAAAAGTCATTTGGCGCTCCTTCCCTTCCGAGGCCTGCCGTTCCCCAATACTGCAGTGTACGACAACATATCGGGTGTTGTTGTGTTCGGGAGAGATTGGTGAACAAATAGTGGGGTGCATTTTTTGCTGGTACACCTCTTAAAAATAAAAAAATGAGCCTAAAATGACACCTTCATGTAAAAAATGCACTTTTTCCATTTTCTCAACCAAGTGTTTCCAACTACTGTGAAACACTGGTTGGGTCAAAGTGGTCACTATACCCCCTAAAAGATTCCTTGGGGGTGTAGTTTCCAAAATAGGGTCACTTTTTGGTGTTTCCACTGTGGGGGTACCTCAGGCAGCCTTCAAATGTGACATGGCCCCCTAGATTTCTTCCAGTGAATCCGCCACCCAAAAACCACATAGCGCTCCTTCCGTGTTGAGCTGTGCTGTGTGCCCATACTTTAGTTTACGAGTACATGTGGGGTGTTTCTATAAACTGCAGAATTAGGGTAACCAAGTTTGGGTTTGCCGTTAACCCTTGCTAGGTTGCAGGTAAAATTGGATTACAATGTAATATCTGGAAAAAAAATGAAATTTTGAAATTTCGCCTTCATTCTGCTAAAATTCCTGTGGAACACCTAAAGGGTTAACAGTTTTTAAAAATGAGTTTTGAACAGCTTGAGGGGTGTAGTTTGCAAAATGGGGTAATTTATGGGTGGTTTCTGTTATGTAAGCCCCTTAAAGTGACTTCAGAAGTGACTTGGTCCTTTGAAAAGTGGGTTTTGCTGTAAATGTGAAAAATTGCGCATAAAACTATAAGCCCTATTACGTCGTAAAACAATAAGGTTTCATTTTCAAAATGATGCCAATATGAAGTAAACATGTGGGGAGTGTAAATTAATAACTATTATGGGGGGTATCAGTATTTTTGTAAAAAGCAGAGAATTTCAAAGTTAAAAAATTGCCGATTTTTCCAAAATTTCCGAATATTTAGCATTTTTTTATATAGAAAGGTAAAATATATTGACTCCCATTTAGCACTGACGTGAAGTACAATATGTCACGAGAAAACAATCTCAGAATGGCTTGGATAGGTGAAAGCGTTCCAAAGTTATTAGCCCATGAAGTGGCACAGGTCAGATTGGCTTAGGCACTTGGGTACAAATAGGCCTAGGGCTGAAGGGGTTAATAAGCTACGTATATGTAAGGGCTATCATATCAAAAAATAAACTACAGACATGCATCTACCTAAAAATACCAAAGAAAATTAGTCACTCCGGGTGGTACCGATATCTGGCCCGGCTCATGGACTATTAGGAGAGGAAACCTTCATAGGAACATAACGAAAAGACAACCATACCAAATCCCCCACACGAAGTCGTGGACCCACACAGCGACGGTGGTTGGCAAAGCGCTGAGCCTTCTCTTGTGACAGCGTCAAATTGTCCACCACGTGGTCCCAAATCTGCTGCAACCTATCTACCACAGAATCCACCCCAGGACAGTCAGGAGGCTCAACCTGACCTGAGGAAAAACGAGGATGAAAACCAGAATTGCCAAAAAAAGGCGAAACCAAAGTAGCAGAACTAGCCCGATTATTGAGGGCGAACTCAGCCAAAGGCAAAAAAGTCACCCAATCATCCTGATCAGCAGAAACAAAACATCTCAGATAAGTTTCCAAGGTCTGATTAGTTCGTTCGGTTTGGCCATTCGTCTGAGGATGGAAGGCTGACGAAAAAGATAATTCAATGCCCATCTTAGCACAAAAGGACCGCCAAAATCTGGACACAAACTGGGATCCTCTGTCCGACACAATTTTCTCCGGAATACCATGCAAACGAACCACATTCTGAAAAAACAGTGGAACCAAATCGGAGGAGGAAGGCAGCTTAGGCAAGGGCACCAAATGGACCATTTTAGAAAAACGATCACAAACCACCCAGATGACAGACATTCTCTGAGAGACTGGAAGATCCAAAATAAAATCCATGGAAATATGCGTCCAGGGCCTCTTCGGGACAGGCAAGGGCAAAAGCAATCCACTAGCACGAGAACAGCAAGGCTTGGCCCGAGCACAAATCCCACAGGACTGCACAAAGGAACGCACATCCCGCGGCAAAGAAGGCCACCAAAAGGACCTAGCCACCAAATCCCTGGTGCCAAAAATCCCAGGATGACCCGCCAAAACTGAAGAATGAACCTCGGAAATGACTCTACTGGTCCATCTATCCGGGACAAACAGTCTCACCGGTGGACAACGGTCAGGTCTATTGGCCTGAAATTCCTGCAGCACCCGTCGCAAATCAGGGGAGATGGCAGACAAAATCACCCCCTCTCTGAGGATACCAGCCGGTTCCGAAAGTCCCGGAGAGTCAGGCACAAAACTCCTAGAAAGGGCATCAGCCTTCACGTTCTTCGAACCCGGAAGGTACGAAACCACGAAATCGAAACAGGAGAAAAACAGCGACCAACGAGCCTGTCTAGGATTTAGCCGCTTGGCAGACTCGAGATAAGTCAAATTCTTGTGATCCGTCAAGACCACCACACGATGTTTGGCTCCCTCAAGCCAATGTCGCCACTCCTCAAATGCCCACTTCATTGCCAAGAACTCCCGATTACCAACATCATAATTCCGCTCGGCAGGCGAAAACTTTCTTGAAAAGAAAGCACACGGTCTCATCACAGAGCCATCAGAGCTTCTCTGCGACAAGACAGCCCCTGCTCCAATCTCAGAAGCATCAACCTCGACCTGGAAGGGAAGAGAGACATCCGGCTGACGCAAAACAGGAGCCGAAGAAAACCGACGTTTCAGCTCCTGAAAGGCCTCCACGGCCGCAGGAGACCAATTCGTCACATCAGAACCCTTCTTGGTCAAATCCGTCAAAGGCTTAACCACACTGGAAAAATTAGTGATGAAGCGACGGTAAAAATTAGCAAAACCCAAAAACTTCTGAAGACTCTTCACCGATGTAGGTTGAGTCCAGTCATGAATAGCCTGGACCTTGACTGGATCCATCTCAATAGTAGAAGGAGAAAAAATAAAGCCCAAAAAAGAAACCTTCTGGACTCCAAAGAGACATTTAGAGCCCTTCACAAACAAGGCATTGGCTCGCAGGACCTGAAATACCATCCTGACCTGCTTCACATGAGATTCCCAGTCATCAGAAAAGACCAAAATATCATCCAGGTACACAATCATAAATCTATCCAGATACTCTCGGAAGATGTCGTGCATGAAGGACTGGAACACAGAAGGGGCATTAGAAAGCCCAAAAGGCATCACCAAGTACTCAAAATGGCCTTCGGGCATATTAAATGCTGTTTTCCATTCATCGCCCTGCTTAATACGCACAAGATTATACGCTCCACAAAGATCTATCTTGGTGAACCAACTGGACCCCTTAATCCGAGCAAACAGATCAGACAATAGAGGCAAAGGGTACTGAAATTTGACCGTGATGTTATTTAGAAGGCGATAATCTATACAGGGTCTCAGAGAACCATCCTTCTTGGCCACAAAAAAGAACCCCGTACCCAAAGGGGACGAGGACGGGCGAATATGCCCCTTCTCCAAAGACTCCTTTATATAACTCCGCATAGCGGCATGTTCTGGTACAGATAAATTAAAAAGTCGTCCCTTAGGGAACTTACTACCAGGAATCAAATTTATAGTGCAATCACAATCCCTATGAGGAGGTAGGGCACTGGATATGGGCTCATCAAATACATCCTGGTAGTCCGACAAAAATTCAGGGACTTCAGAAGGAGTAGAAGAAGCAATTGACACCAAAGGAGCATCGCCATGAATCCCCTGGCAACCCCAACTTGACACAGACATTGCTTTCCAATCCAGGACTGGATTATGAGCCTGCAGCCATGGTAGACCCAACACGACAACATCATGCAAATTATGCAACACAAGAAAGCGAATCACCTCCTGATGTGCAGGAGTCATGCACATGGTCACCTGAGTCCAGTACTGAGGTTTATTCGTGGCCAATGGAGTAGCATCAATTCCCTTTAGTGGAATAGGGAACTGCAAAGGCTCCAAGATAAAACCACAGCGCCTGGCAAAAGACAAATCCATCAAATTCAGCGCAGCACCTGAATCCACAAAAGCCATAACTGAGTAGGATGACAGAGAGCAAATCAAAGTAACAGACAAAATTAATTTAGGCTGTACAGTACCAATGGTGACAGACTTAGCGAAGTTTTTTGTGCGCTTAGAGCATGCTGAGAGAACATGAGCAGAATCACCACAGTAAAAGCACAACCCATTCTGACGTCTGTGATTTTGCCGTTCAATTCTGGTCAGAATCCTGTCACATTGCATAGACTCAGGCTTCTGTTCAGAAAATACCGCCAGATGGTGCACAGGTTTGCGCTCCCGTAAACGCCGATCAACCTGAATGGCCAAAGACATTGACTCATTCAGACCCGCAGGCGTGGGGAACCCCACCATAACATCCTTAAGGGCTTCAGAAAGACCCTTTCTGAAAATCGCTGCCAGGGCACACTCATTCCACTGAGTGAGCACAGACCACTTTCTAAACTTCTGACAATAAACCTCTGCTTCATCCTGACCCTGAGAAAGAGTCAGCAAAACCTTTTCTGCTTGGTCTACCAGATTTGGTTCCTCATAGAGTAATCCGAGCGCCAGAAAAAACGCATCCACATTTAGCAATGCAGGATCTCCTGGCGCCAGAGAGAATGCCCAATCTTGAGGGTCACCACGTAACAAAGAAATAATAATTTTAATTTGCTGAATAGGGTTACCAGAGGAACGAGGTCTCAGAGAAAGAAGTAACTTACAATTATTCTTAAAGTTCAAAAACCTAGATCGATCTCCAGAGAATAACTCAGGAATTGGTACTTTAGGCTCGGACATAGGACTGTGAACTACATAGTCCTGAATGCTTTGTACCCTTGCAGAGAGATGATCCACACTAGAGGACAGACTCTGAATGTCCATATCTGTAGCTGAATTCTGAACCACCCAGAGATTAAGGGGAGGAGAGAAGCAAAACACACTGCAGAGAAAAAAAAATGAACTCAGGATTTCTCTTATCCCTCTTCTGCGATGCATTAACACTTTATGGCCTGCTGTACTGTTATGGATCCTGGTGGCAAGGATCACAAAACTGACCTGATAGGTAAACGGAATATAGGACAAGCTCTGGGGATGTGGGAACTATACTGACCGCAACACTGATCCTATCCAAACACACTAAAGGCAGCCGTGGAGCGTTACCTAAAATCCTAGACGCCTCTTCACAGCCTGAGAAACTAGCTACCCCTAGAGAGAAAGCAAGCCTCACTTGCCTCAGAGAAATAACCCCAAAAGTTTAGACAGCCCCCCACAAATAATAACGGTGAGTTAAGGGGAAAGCACAAACATAGAAATGAAAACAGGTTTTAGCAAAATGAGGCCCGCTAATACTAAATAGACAGAAGATAGCAAGGGATCTGTGCGGTCAGTAAAAAACACTATCAAAAACTATCCATGCAGAGAATACAAGAACCCCCACACCGACTCACGATGTGAGGGGCGCACTCCGCACCCCAGAGCTACCAGCAAGCGAGAAAATCACATATAAGCAAGCTGGACTGAACTAATCAGATAATGAGAAACATTTTCACTGAAACAATGAGCAAATGAACTAGCAAGACTTAGCTTCTCAAGGAGGAGACAGGTCACAAGTGAAGTCCAGGAGAGATCAGAACCAGTACTGAATACAACGACAGCAGGCAACCAGTAAAGGTCCAGGTGAATTAAATAGGAACCAAAATAGCAGGAAACGAGACAGCTGAGCCACCTACAGACCAGCCGTATCGCTAAAGGCCACAAGAGGGAGCCCAAGAACAGAACTCACACAGTACCACTCATGACCACAGGAGGGAGCCTGAGAACGGAATTCACAACAGACCACACGCTCTCAGCGTAAACAGTTACAAGAAACAATGACTCTACAGGAACCTGATGATCCACGACAGACTGAGGTTTTCTGCCGGACCCCGCGAGACCGCTTAATGACGATGCAGAGAATGTCCCCAAAGGAAGAAGTGAAGGCTGATGGAGCATGTATGGACAATGGTCTCTGGAAAAATGACCAACTTGTGTGTCTCCCTAAGCAGATGTACCCTGCTATTGCCACATGGGCACATGGGCCCACACATCGGGAAAAAAACAAAACAAAACAGGCCTTTGCCCTGGTACAAAAATTCTTCTGGGCTCCAGGTATTTCTACAGTCCTGACAGCACTCAACCATGCATGTAACATCTGTCAGACCTGCAATCCCGGTCAACTTCAACTTGTACCCCCAAAGCACCTTGCTAAGCCCGACTATCCTCTCCAAAGGCTCCAAGTGGACCACATCACGTTGCCTAAGTCTGGAAGGTATGAATATTGTGTGGTGGTTGTCGATATGTTCTCCAGTTGGCCGGAAGCATTCCCCGTTACCAACATGACTGCAAAAACCACAGCGAAGAAACTGGTGATGGAAGTTATATGCCGATATAGTGTTCCAGAAGTCGTCGAAAGTGACCAAGGCCCGGCCTTTTCTTCTCATGTGTATCAAGAGGTTCTGACAATGCTTGGATCTACTGTAGCCCTCCATACTCCGTACCATCCACAATCCAGTGGGAAAGTTGAAAGGCTGAACGGCACACTGAAGGGACAATTGACCAAAATGATGCAGGAGACTATGGCTCCATGGCCAGAGCTCCTACCCATTGTACTGTACCACATTCGTACTACCCCTAAGGCAAAACATGGCCTGTCCCCATATGAGATATTATTTGGTGCTAGGCCCCCAGTTGCAAATTTCCAGCCTCAGCAGTTGTCAGAGGAAACTGACCGTACTGTTCAATATGTTATTCAGCTTAGTAGAAATCTTGCTAACACCCATGCTCTAGTTTCTTCTTCCCTTCCAGATTCAGCAGAAACGGACACTTGAAGTTGTCACAACTTGAAGCCTGGTGATTTTGTGGTCGTGAAAAGGCATGTCAGAAAACACGGACTAGAACCCTTGTATGACGGTCCCTACCAAGTCCTCCTCATCACCCCTACGTCAGTGAAACTGGAAGGAAGGCCGACGTGGATCCACGCATCGCACTGCAAGCTGGTCAAACAGACTAGTAGCAAATAAGGGAACATAATGTTTTCCTTTTTCGCATTTTCCATATTATTATTGGTAACCGCATGGGACAGCCTAAATTCCCCAATATCCTTGAGTAATAAGTTTGTACAATATCATGAAAGATTAGTAGTACAGATGGGTATAGCCAATAAAATTGTTAGTTCTATTTTCATTTACCCTATGATTACACAAATGTGGGATAAATTGGTTAGGGCAACAGACTATCTAGATGATCAAATTTGGGATATATTGGATATACTTAATACTACTGTTGCTGTCCAAAACCAACTTATCATAGTCACTAATCAACACACTGTAGTACTGGATTACTTAACAGCAGCACAGGGTGGTATGTGTCAGGTTATTGGACCCGCTTGCTGTCATTATACAGATCCCAATAGCACAATGAAGTTTAAGTTAGAAGATATTCAAAGACTCAGAGACTAATATGACAAAGACAATGATCGTAATAAGGACAGTTGGTGGGCAGACACCTTCTCCTTTCTTAATCTAGCCAATTGGTTTGAAGGACTTGGGGGCTGGATAGCTGAAATCTTGCAAAGTTTGTTACACATCGCTGCCTTTATCCTTGTCATGTATGTAATACTAAAACTTGTTCTTTGGTGTATTTCTGTATGTATTAGGAAACTCTGCACTAAGACAACTAATGATGATACCAAAAGCGTTGCCACCCCTGCACTTCTCTACACCGATTTCACAAAGTTACCTGATGAAGCTGTTGGAGCCAAGCGCATGGCTATCTTCAAAAGATCCCCACTACTGTTATCAACAATTGTTATTCGTAAATTCTAGTATACAGGGGGGACGGGTACGCCGCAACAGCCATGGCTGGTAACATGGCACCAGTCATGTGAAGACCAGTACCCCTCGAGCTTAGAGCTTGGGATAGTACCTCTGATGCTGGACATTAATTAACAAAATTTATCTAGGGGGGAATGTGAAGGGACAAATTAAGAAAGATTCTCCATTTTGTGCTTTTCGACTCCATTTTCCTGTTGCTTAAAGATAAATTCTGTTAATTAGGTAAAAGGTTATAGCTGCCATGAAGTAACTTTATCTTGTTGTTCACAAGCCTGGTATTCAACTAGGCTATGGTTTATAATTGGTAAAAAGACCTTGAGTCTTCTGACTCGAGCCAGGGAAGGGACTCGGGGGTGTATTGCTAGATAAGACTTTGAGGCACCTGTGAGTATATGTTTTTCTATGCCAAGAAGATATGACCATATATGTAGTTTCCGGTTTTTCTGTATACTCATGGGTTAAGTTTTTCCTGCATTCTTATAGGTTAAGAACTGTGAGAGTGTTCTTATGCTGATTGGTTGAAGTATAATTTCTATGATTATGAAAAGCGATACACAATAAAACGGGGGCCAGAGATCTGCTCGATCCCCCATACAGAGGCACACGTCTCCGTCTGGTCATTTTCAGTTGCCGGCAACGCCCTGTAGATTAATTTGGAAATCACTGAGTTAACTGTGAAGGATCAATTTAGATCCTCCCTCAACAGATTATTATGCTGTTCCATTGACTCAGATCACTACATTGCCCTGGCAGTGTACTGAGCCAGAATCTGACCCTGATGAGACTATGGTGCCCCGTCCCGAACGCTATAGCACCTTACACGGTGACACAGAGGAAAGTGCACATGACATTGAAGAGGAGATGATAGATGACCCAGTTGTTGACCCAGATTGGCAGCCATTGGGGGAAGAGTGTTATGATCCCAGTGGTAGAGGATCTCTGATATTCCGGCAAGATAGCAAAAACATAAATACTGCTCTAGGGAGGTGGAAACTGGGCTAACCGCATACCTGATCCTAACACACACAACTAGAAGCAGCCGGTGAACGTGCCTACGTTGGTTCTAGACGTCTCGAGCCAGCCGGAGAACTGACTACCCCTAGAGGGAAAATAAGACCTCACTTGCCTCCAGAGAAATTGAACCCCAAAGATATAGAAAGCCCCAAACAAATAATAACGGTGAGGCAAGAGGAAAACACAAACGTAGATATGAACTAGATTCAGCAAAGTGAGGCCCACTAGTCTAGATAGACAGAAAATAGATAGTGGACTATGCGGTCAGCAGAAAACCCTACAAAAACATCCACACTGAACATTCAAGAACCCCCACACCGACTGACGGTGCGGAGGGAGAATATCAGCCCCCTAGAGCTTCCAGCGAGCCAGAAAATCAAATATTAAGCAAGCTGGACAAAGACACTGAAAAATGCAAACGATCCAATTTATACAAAACGGACTTAGCTTTTCTTGCATGAGACAGACTGAAAGGAATCCGGAGGAGACCATATAGGTCTGGATACAACGATGCCAGGCAAGAGACTGAGTCCGGAGGAGACTTAAATAGGGAACACCCGCTGCTTAACGACACAGCTGGAGCTCAGGCCTGCAACAAGACATGCCTAACACAATACCGTTAGTGACCACCAGAGGGAGCCCAGAAACACAGTTCACAACAGTACCCCCCCCTTGAGGAGGGGTCACCGAACCCTCACCAAGACCCCCAGGGCGATCAGGATGAGCAGCGTGAAAGGCATGAACCAAATCAGCCACATGAACATCAGAGGCGACAACCCAGGAATTATCCTCCTGACCATAGCCTTTCCACTTAACTAAATACTGGAGTTTCCGTCTAGAGATACGAGAATCCAGAATCTACTCCACCACGTACTCCAACTCGCCCTCAACCAAAACCGGGGCAGGAGGCTCAACAGCAGGAACCATAGGCACCACGTACCGCCGCAACAAGGACCTATGGAACACATTATGAATAGCAAATGACGCTGGAAGGTCCAAGCGAAAAGACACCGGGTTAAGGATTTCCAAAATCTTATAAGGACCGATAAAGCGAGGCTTGAACTTAGGAGAGGAGACTTTCAAAGGAACATGCCGAGAAGACAACCAAACCAAATCCCCAACACGAAGTCGGGGACCCACACCACGGCGGCGGTTGGCAAAACGCTGGGCCTTGTCTTGTGACAATTTCAAATTGTCCACCACATGGTTCCAAATCCGCTGCAACCTATCCACCACAGAATCAACCCCAGGACAGTCAGAAGGTTCATCCTGGCCCGAGGAGAAACGAGGATGAAAACCAGAGTTGCAGAAAAAGGGTGAAACCAAAGTGGCAGAACTAGCCCGATTATTAAGGGCAAACTCGGCCACTGGCAAAAAGGTAACCCAGTCGTCCTGATCAGCAGAAACAAAACATCTCAAATAAGTCTCCAACGTCTGATTAGTTCGCTCGGTCTGGCCATTAGTCTGAGGATGAAAAGCCGACGAAAAAGACAAATCAATACCCATCTTAGCACAAAAGGATCGCCAGAATCTGGACACAAACTGGGATCCTCTCTCAGACACAATATTCTCAGGGATGCCGTGCAAACGAACCACATTCTGAAAGAACAAAGGGACCAAATCAGAGGAGGAAGGCAACTTAGGCAAGGGCACCAAATGGACCATTTTAGAAAAACGATCGCACACCACCCAGATGACAGACATCTTCCGAGATACCGGAAGATCCGAAATGAAATCCATGGAAATGTGCATCCAAGGCTTCTTCGGGATAGGCAAGGGCAAAAGCAACCCGCTGGCACGAGAACAGCAAGGCTTAGCCCGAGCACAAATCCCACAGGACTGCACAAAAGAACGCACATCCCGCGACAAGGAAGGCCACCAAAAGGACCTAGCCACCAAATCTCTGGTACCGAAAATCCCAGGATGTCCCGCCAACACTGAAGAATGAACCTCAGAAATAACTCTGCTGGTCCATCTGTCAGGGACAAACAGTCTCTCTGGTGGGCAACGATCAGGCCTATCAGCCTGAAATTTCTGCAGCACTCATCGCAAATCTGGGGAAATGGCAGACAAAATCACTCCCTCTCTGAGAATACCAGCCGGCTCCGAGACTCCCGGAGAGTCAGGCACAAAACTCCTAGAAAGTGCATCAGCCTTCACGTTCTTCGAACCAGGCAGGTACGAGACCACAAAGTCAAAACGGGAGAAAAACAACGACCAACGAGCCTGTCTAGGATTCAGGCGCTTGGCAGACTCGAGGTAAATCAGATTTTTATGATCAGTCAAGACCACCACACGATGTCTAGCTCCCTCGAGCCAATGTCGCCACTCCTCAAATGCCCACTTCATAGCCAACAACTCCCGATTACCAACATCATAGTTCCGCTCAGCAGGCGAAAATTTTCTTGAAAAGAAGGCGCATGGCTTCATCACGGAGCCATCAGAACTTTTTTGCGACAAAACAGCCCCTGCACCAATCTCAGAAGCATCAACTTCAACCTGGAAGGGAAGAGAGACATCCGGCTGACACAAGACTGGCGCTGAAGTAAACCGACGCTTCAGCTCCCGAAAGGCCTCCACGGCCGCAGGAGACCAATTAGCAACATCAGAACCCTTCTTGGTCATATCCGTCAAAGGTTTAACCACGCTGGAAAAATTAGCGATAAAACGACGGTAAAAATTAGCAAAGCCCAAGAACTTCTGCAGGCTCTTAACAGACGTGGGCTGAGTCCAGCCATGAATGGCACGGACCTTGACTGGGTCCATCTCCACAGTAGAAGGGGAAAAAATAAAACCCAAAAAAGAAACCTTCTGTACCCCAAAGATACATTTTGAGCCCTTCACAAATAGAGCATTCTCCCGCAGAACCTGAAACACCATCCTGACCTGGTTCACATGGGACTCCCAATCATCAGAAAAAAAAAACAAAATATCATCCAGATAAATAATCATAAATTTATCCAGATATTTCCGGAAGATGTCATGCATGAAGGACTGAAACACAGAAGGGGCATTCGATAATCCAAAAGGCATCACCAGGTACTCAAAATGACCCTCGGGCGTATTAAATTTCGTTTTCCATTCATCTCCCTGCTTTATGCGCACAAGGTTATACGCACCACGAAGATCTATCTTGGTGAACCAACTGGATCCCTTAATCCGAGCAAACAAATCAGACAACAATGGCAAAGGATACTGAAATTTAACCGTGATCCTATTCAGAAGACGATAATCTATACAAGGTCTCAAAGACCCGTCTTTCTTGCCCACAAAAAAGAATCCTGCACCAAGAGGAGAAGAGGATGGGCGAATATGTCCCTTCTCCAAAGACTCCTTTATATAACTCCGCATCGCGGCATGCTCTGGCACAGATAAATTAAAGAGTCGTCTCTTAGGAAACTTACTACCAGGAATCAAATCTATAGCACAATCACAGTCCCTATGAGGAGGAAGGGCACTGAACCTGGCCTCATTAAATACATCCTGAAAGTCTGACAAAAACTCAGGGATGTCAGAAGGAGTAGAAGAAGCAATAGACACCAATGGAGAATCGCCATGAATCCCCTGACACCCCCAACTAGACACAGTCATAGCTTTCCAATCTAAAACTGGATTATGGGCCTGTAACCATGGCAGACCCAAAACGACAACATCATGCATTTTATGCAGTACCAGAAAACGAATCACCTCCTGATGTACAGGAGTCATGCACATGGTCACTTGCGTCCAATACTGAGGTTTATTCTCTGCCAATGGCGTAGAATCAATTCCTCTAAGAGGAATAGGATTTTCCAAAGGCTTCAGGACAAAACCGCAGCGCTTGGCAAACGACAAATCCATCAGACTTAAAGCAGCACCAGAATCCACAAAAGCCATAACTGAGTAAGAAGATAATGAACAATTAAAGTCACAGACAAAATAAACTTAGGCTGAAAAGTACCAATGGCGACAGGATTAACATTTTTTTTTAAGCGTTTAGAGCATGCTGAGATAACATGTGTTGAATCACCACAGTAGAAACACAACCCATTTTACATAGTTACATAGTTATTAAGGTTGAAGGAAGACTGTAAGTCCATCTAGTTCAACCCATAGCCTAACCTAACATGCCCTAACATGTTGATCCAGGGGAAGGCAAAAAAAACCCATGTGGCAAAGAGTAACTCCACCATGGGGAAAAAAATTCCTTCCCGACTCCACATACGGCAATCAGACTAGTTCCCTGGATCAACGCCTTATCAAGGAATCTAGTGTATATACCCTGTAACATTATACTTTTCCAGAAAGGTATCCAGTCCCCTCTTAAATTTAATTAATGAATCACTCATTACAACATCATACGGCAGAGAGTTCCATAGTCTCACTGCTCTTACAGTAAAGAATCCGCGTCTGTTATTATGCTTAAACCTTCTTTCCTCCAGACGTAGAGGATGCCCCCTTGTCCCTGTCTCAGGTCTATGATTAAAAAGATCATCAGAAAGGTCTTTGTACTGTCCCCTCATATATTTATACATTAAAATAAGATCACCCCTTAGTCTTCGTTTTTCCAAACTAAATAGCCCCAAGTGTAATAACCTATCTTGGTATTGCAGACCCCCCAGTCCTCTAATAACCTTGGTCGCTCTTCTCTGCACCCGCTCCAGTTCAGCTATGTCTTTCTTATACACCGGAGACCAAAACTGTGCACAGTATTCTAAGTGTGGTCGAACTAGTGACTTGTATAGAGGTAAAATTATGTTCTCCTCATGAGCATCTATGCCTCTTTTAATACATCCCATTATTTTATTTGCCTTTGTAGCAGCTGCCTGACACTGGCCACTGAATATGAGTTTGTCATCCACCCATACACCCAGGTCTTTTTCATTGACGGTTTTGCCCAGAGTTTTAGAATTAAGCACATAGTTATACATCTTATTACTTCTACCCAAGTGCATGACCTTACATTTATCCCCATTAAAGCTCATTTGCCATTTATCAGCCCAAGCTTCTAGTTTACATAAATCATCCTGTAATATAAAATTTCCTCCCCTGTATTGATTACCCTGCAGAGTTTAGTGTCATCTGCAAATATTGAAATTCTACTCTGAATGCCCCCTACAAGGTCATTAATAAATATGTTAAAAAGAAGAGGGCCCAATACTGACCCCTGTGGTACCCCACTGCTAACCGTGACCCAGTCCGAGTGTGCTCCATTAATAACCACCCTTTGTTTCCTATCCCTGAGCCAGCTCTCAACCCACTTACACATATTTTCCCCTATCCCCATTACTCTCATTTTATGTAACAACCTTTTGTGTGGCACCGTATCAAAAGCTTTGGAAAAGTCCATATATACTATGTCCACTGGGTTCCCTTGGTCCAGTCCGGAACTTACCTCTTCATAGAAGCTGATCAAATTAGTCTGACATGAACGGTCCCTAGTAAACCCGTGCTGATACTGGGTCATGAGGTTATTCCTCTTCAGATACTCCAGCATAGCATCCCTTAGAATGCCCTCCAGGATTTTACCCACAGTAGAGGTTAAGCTTACTGGCCTATAATTACCGAGTTCAGTTTTTGCCCCTTTTTTGAATATTGGCACCACATTTGCTATACGCCAGTCCTGTGGTACAGACCCTGTTATTATGGAGTCTTTAAAGATTAAAAATAATGGTCTATCAATGACTGTACTTAGTTCCTGCAGTACTCGGGGGTGTATCCCATCCGGGCCCGGAGATTTGTCAATTTTAGTTATTTTTAGACGCCGCTGTACTTCCTGCTGGGTTAAGCAGGTGACATTTAATGGGGAATTTTTATCACTAGTCATTTTGTCTGCCATGGGATTTTCTTTTGTAAATACTGATGAAAAAAAGTCATTTAGCATATTGGCTTTTTCCTCATCCACCATTTCACCCAGACTATTTTTAAGGGGGCCAACACTGTCATTTTTTAGTTTCTTACTATTTATATAGTTAAAGAATATTTTGGGATTATTTTTACTCTCTCTGGCAATGAGTCTCTCTGTCTCAATCTTTGCTGCCTTGATTTGCTTTTTACAGAATTTATTTAATTTTCTGTATTTATTTAATGCCTCCTCACTACCTACTTCCTTTAATTCTCTAAATGCTTTCTTTTTGTCCCTTATTGCGCCCCTTACAGCTCTATTTAGCCATATTGGTTTCCTCCTATTTCTAGTATGTTTATTCCCATACGGTATATACTGTGCACAGGTCCTATCCAGGATGCTAATAAATGTCTCCCATTTTCTTTGTGTATTATTGTGTCTCAGGATATCGTCCCAGTTAATTGCACCAAGATCCTCTCTCATCCGTTGGAAATTTGCCCTCCTGAAGTTTAGTGTCCTTGTCACCCCCCTACTACCCATCTTATTAAAGGTTACATGAAAACTTATTATTTTGTGATCACTATTCCCCAAGTGACCCCCAACCCTTATATTTGATATGCGGTCTGGCCTGTTGGTTAATATTAGGTCTAGCAGTGCCCCCTTCCTTGTTGGGTCCTGAACCAGTTGTGAAAGGTAATTGTCTCTCAGTTGTCAAAAACCGATTACCTTTGCTGGAACTGCAGGTTTCTGTTCCCCAATCTATTTCAGGGTAGTTGAAGTCCCCCATAATAATGACTTCTCCTTGAGTCGCAGCTTCATCTATTTGCTTTACGAGGATATTCTCCATTGCTTCCATTAGTTTTGGAGATTTATAACAAACCCCTATCAGTAATTTATTATTTTTTCCCCCTCCCCTTATCTCCACCCACAGGGACTCTACATTTTCATTAAATTCACCTATATTATCACGCAGGATGGGTTTTAAGGAAGATTTACATATAGACACACCCCTCCCCCTCGCTTATCTGTACGGTCATTTCTGAACAGGCTATAGCCCTGCAAGTTAACAGCCCAGTCATGGCTCTCATCCAGCCACGTCTCAGATATCCCCACTATGTCATAATTATGCTCCAACAACATTAGTTCTAATTCATCCATTTTGTTGGCGAGGCTTCTGGCATTAGTATACATGCACTTGATGTTAAGGTACCTTCACACGAAGCGACGCTGCAGCGATAGCGACAACGATGCCGATCGCTGCAGCGTCGCTGTTTGATCGCTGGAGAGCTGTCACACAGACCGCTCTCCAGCGACCAACGATGCCGAGGCCCCCGGGTAACCAGGGTAAACATCGGGTTGCTAAGCGCAGGGCCGCGCTTAGTAACCCGATGTTTACCCTGGTTACCAGCGTAAAAGTAAAAAAAACAAACCGTACATGCTCACCTGCGCGTCCCCCAGCGTCCGCTTCCTGACACTGACTGAGCTCCGGCCCTAACAGCACAGCGGTGACGTCACCGCTGTGCTTTCACTTTCACTTTAGGGCCGGCGCTCAGTAAGTGTCAGGAAGCAGACGCTGGGGGACGCGCAGGTGAGCATGTACTGTTTGTTTTTTTTACTTTTACGCTGGTAACCAGGGTAAACATCGGGTTACTAAGCGTGGCCCTGCGCTTGGTAACCCGATGTTTACCCTGGTTACCAGTGTAAAACACCGCTGGTATCGTTGCTTTTGCTTTCAAACACAACGATACACAGCAATCGGACAGCCAAATAAAGTTCTGGACTTTATTCAGCGACCAGCGACATCACAGCAGGATCCTGATCGCTGCTGCGTGTCAAACGAAACGATATCGCTAGCGAGGACGCTGCAACGTCACGGATTGCTAGCGATGTCGTTTCTTGTGAAGGTACCTTTACTCTCTGTACCTCTATTCTTTCTTAAATTACTAACTGTTCTAACCCCACCCCCCATGCCACCGCCACCCCCAACTTCCTTATTTGTGCCCAGGTCTCTATCTGCACTATCTTCCCCTCCTATAAAATGAATACCCTCCCCTCCAATCCCTAGTTTAAACACTCCTCCAACCTTCTAACCATTTTCTCCCCCAGCACAGCTGCACCTTCCCCATTGATTTTGACGTCTATGATTTTGTCGCTCGACTCTGGTCAGAATTCTGTGACATTGCATAAAATCAGGTGACCGTTCAGACAGTACCGCCAAAGGATTAACAGATTTGCGCTCCCGCAAACGTCGATCAATTTGAATGGCCAGAGCCATTGAATCATTCAGACCTGTAGGGATAGGAAACCCCACCATCACATCTTTAATGGCTTCAGAAAGACCATTTCTGAAATTTGCGGCCAGTGCACACTCATTCCATTGAGTAAGCGCGGACCATTTCTGAAATTTTTGACAATATACCTCAGCTTCGTCCTGACCCTGAGAGATAGCCAGCAACATCTTTTCAGCCTGATTTTCAAGATTAGGCTCCTCATAAAGCAAACCAAGTGCCAGGAAAAACGCATCAACATTCACCAATGCAGGATCTCCTGGCGCCAGAGAGAAGGCCCAATCTTGAGGGTCGCCACGCAAGAAGGAAATAACAATCTTAACTTGCTGAGCGGAATCACCAGAGGAACGAGGTTTCAGAGACAGAAACAATTTGCAATTATTCCTAAAATTCAGGAACTTAGATCTATCTCCAAAAAACGGCTCAGGAATAGGTATTTTTGGTTCAGACATAGGGCTATGGATAACAAAATCCTGAATGCTTTGCACCCTAGCAGCAAGCTGATCCACACTAGAAGTCAGAATCTGGACATTCATATCTGCAGCAGAGTTCCAGCCACTCAGAGAAAAAGGGGATGGAAGAAGCTAGGCAAACTGCAGCAACACAAAAAAAAACCAAAAACAAACTCAGAACTTCTTTTTAATCCCGCTTCTGCGATGCAATAAACATTTTCTTTGGGCCTGGCATACTGTTATGATCCCAGTGGTAGAGGATCTCTGATATTCCAGCAAGATAGCAAAAACATAAATACTGCTCTAGGGAGGTGGAAACTGGGCTAACCGCATACCTGATCCAAACACACACAACTAGAAGCAGCCGGTGAACGTGCCTACGTTGGTTCTAGACGTCTCGAGCCAGCCGGAGAACTGACTACCCCTAGAGGGAAAATAAGACCTCACTTGCCTCCAGAGAAATTGAACCCCAAAGATATAGAAAGCCCCCAACAAATAATAACGGTGAGGCAAGAGGAAAACACAAACGTAGATATGAACTAGATTCAGCAAAGTGAAGCCCACTAGTCTAGATAGACAGAAAATAGATAGTGGACTATGCGGTCAGCAGAAAACCCTACAAAAACATCCACACTGAACATTCAAGAACCCCCACACCGACTGACGGTGCGGAGGGAGAATATCAGCCCCCTAGAGCTTCCAGCGAGCCAGAAAATCAAATATTAAGCAAGCTGGACAAAGACACTGAAAAATGCAAACGATCCAAATTATACAAAACGGACTTAGCTTTTCTTGCATGAGACAGACTGAAAGGAATCCGGAGGAGACCATATAGGTCTGGATACAACGATGCCAGGCAAGAGACTGAGTCCGGAGGAGACTTAAATAGGGAACACCCGCTGCTTAACGACACAGTTGGAGCTCAGGCCTGCAACAAGACATGCCTAACACAATACCGTTAGTGACCACCAGAGGGAGCCCAGAAACAGTTCACAACAGAAGAGGGTGCCGATGCCAGTAGTTCAGAAGTGGAGGATGATCCGCAGCAGCCATCTACATCGCAACAGCTGTCATCTGGCAGGCCCGTATCAGTCCAAAAACGTGTGTCAAAAACAAAAACAGTTTCAGGACAGCATGGCCATCCGGTGAAAGTAGCACAGCATGCAATGCCTGAAAAGGTATTCGATAGTAGGAAGAGTGCAGTGTGGCAATTTTTTAACCAAGAGCCGAATGATCAGTCAAAAGTTATCTGTAAGAAATGCTCAAAGACCTTTAGCAGAGGGAAGAATCTTCAAAATTTAAATACAACGTGCATGCGTAGACATTTAACCAGCATGCACTTGCAAGCCTGCACTAACTACCAAACGTCACGTACCGTTGGTGCACCTGCTCAGAATGAAGGTAGTCAGCAACGCTACATTGCTTTCCTCACTGTAAGCCCACAAGTTAGGACACCACCAGCAACAAATGTGGAGGTATCGTCGCAAGGCCAAAGCAGTCAGGGAATCACAAGGTTATTGTTAGGAAACAATGTATGTAGGCCAACATCAAGAATACCATCACCAACCCTCTCTCAATCCGCCATGTCCTCCACCACCACCACCGCTAGTTCCACCATATGCAGCTCTCCAGTCCAGCTCACCCTACAAGAGACTCTCGTTAGGAAAAGAAAGTACTCATCCTCTCATCCGCGTACACAGGGTTTGAATGCCCACATTGCTAGACTAATCTCGTTAGAGATGATGCCCTACCGGTTGGTTGAAAGTGAAGCTTTCATAGACCTGATGGCCTACGCAGTACCATGCTATGACCTACCCAGTCGTCAATTCTTTGCGAGAAAAGCCATCCCAGCCCTCCACCAGCATGTCAAAGACCGCATTGTCCATGCACTGAGGCAATCAGTCAGTGGAAAGGTGCACCTCACAACAGATGCATGCATGGACCAGTAGGCATGGCCAGGGACGTTACGTGTCCATCACGGCGCACTGGTTTAATGTGGTGGATGCAGGGTCCACTGGGGACAGCCATAGTGGGACAGCTCTGCCTAGCCCACGGTCTAGGAAACAATTGGCTGTAGGCGTTCGCCACCCCTCCTCCTCCAGAAGCGAAAGCTCCTCCACAGAGCGCAGTCGCACGACCACTCCATCCGCAGCTGCCAGTGTTGCACACAAGGTGTCCCATTATGGAACAGCTAGTGGTAAGCGTCAGCAGGCTGTGTTACAAATGAAGTGTTTGGGCGACAACAGACACACCGCGGAAGTACTGGCCGAGTACTTGCCGCAAGAAACTCAGTCATGGCTGGGCAGTGTACATCTTGAGGCAGGCAAGGTAGTCAGTGATAACGGAAGGAATTTTATGGCTGCCATAGCCCTTTCAGAACTGAAACACATACCTTGCCTGGCTCACACCTTGAACCTGGTGGTGCAGTGCTTCCTGAAAAGTTATCCGGGGTTACCAGCCCTGCTCCTGAAGGTGCAAAGACTTTGCTCGCACATCCGCCGGTCGCCCGTACACTCCAGCCGTATGCTGAACCATCAGCGATCGCTGAATCATCCACAGCATCGCCTAATAATCGACATTGCAACAATGTGGAACTCCACACTGCACATGCTTCAAAGGCTATGCGAACAGAGGCGTGCTGTAATTTATTTGTGGGAAGATAGCAAAAACATAAATACTGCTCTAGGGAGGTGGAAACTGGGCTAACCGCATACCTGATCCAAACACACACAACTAGAAGCAGCCGGTGAACGTGCCTACGTTGGTTCTAGACGTCTCGAGCCAGCCGGAGAACTGACTACCCCTAGAGGGAAAATAAGACCTCACTTGCCTCCAGAGAAATTGAACCCCAAAGATATAGAAAGCCCCCAACAAATAATAACGGTGAGGCAAGAGGAAAACACAAACGTAGATATGAACTAGATTCAGCAAAGTGAAGCCCACTAGTCTAGATAGACAGAAAATAGATAGTGGACTATGCGGTCAGCAGAAAACCCTACAAAAACATCCACACTGAACATTCAAGAACCCCCACACCGACTGACGGTGCGGAGGGAGAATATCAGCCCCCTAGAGCTTCCAGCGAGCCAGAAAATCAAATATTAAGCAAGCTGGACAAAGACACTGAAAAATGCAAACGATCCAAATTATACAAAACGGACTTAGCTTTTCTTGCATGAGACAGACTGAAAGGAATCCGGAGGAGACCATATAGGTCTGGATACAACGATGCCAGGCAAGAGACTGAGTCCGGAGGAGACTTAAATAGGGAACACCCGCTGCTTAACGACACAGTTGGAGCTCAGGCCTGCAACAAGACATGCCTAACACAATACCGTTAGTGACCACCAGAGGGAGCCCAGAAACAGTTCACAACAGAAGAGGGTGCCGATGCCAGTAGTTCAGAAGTGGAGGATGATCCGCAGCAGCCATCTACATCGCAACAGCTGTCATCTGGCAGGCCCGTATCAGTCCAAAAACGTGTGTCAAAAACAAAAACAGTTTCAGGACAGCATGGCCATCCGGTGAAAGTAGCACAGCATGCAATGCCTGAAAAGGTATTCGATAGTAGGAAGAGTGCAGTGTGGCAATTTTTTAACCAAGAGCCGAATGATCAGTCAAAAGTTATCTGTAAGAAATGCTCAAAGACCTTTAGCAGAGGGAAGAATCTTCAAAATTTAAATACAACGTGCATGCGTAGACATTTAACCAGCATGCACTTGCAAGCCTGCACTAACTACCAAACGTCACGTACCGTTGGTGCACCTGCTCAGAATGAAGGTAGTCAGCAACGCTACATTGCTTTCCTCACTGTAAGCCCACAAGTTAGGACACCACCAGCAACAAATGTGGAGGTATCGTCGCAAGGCCAAAGCAGTCAGGGAATCACAAGGTTATTGTTAGGAAACAATGTATGTAGGCCAACATCAAGAATACCATCACCAACCCTCTCTCAATCCGCCATGTCCTCCACCACCACCACCGCTAGTTCCACCATATGCAGCTCTCCAGTCCAGCTCACCCTACAAGAGACTCTCGTTAGGAAAAGAAAGTACTCATCCTCTCATCCGCGTACACAGGGTTTGAATGCCCACATTGCTAGACTAATCTCGTTAGAGATGATGCCCTACCGGTTGGTTGAAAGTGAAGCTTTCATAGACCTGATGGCCTACGCAGTACCATGCTATGACCTACCCAGTCGTCAATTCTTTGCGAGAAAAGCCATCCCAGCCCTCCACCAGCATGTCAAAGACCGCATTGTCCATGCACTGAGGCAATCAGTCAGTGGAAAGGTGCACCTCACAACAGATGCATGCATGGACCAGTAGGCATGGCCAGGGACGTTACGTGTCCATCACGGCGCACTGGTTTAATGTGGTGGATGCAGGGTCCACTGGGGACAGCCATAGTGGGACAGCTCTGCCTAGCCCACGGTCTAGGAAACAATTGGCTGTAGGCGTTCGCCACCCCTCCTCCTCCAGAAGCGAAAGCTCCTCCACAGAGCGCAGTCGCACGACCACTCCATCCGCAGCTGCCAGTGTTGCACACAAGGTGTCCCATTATGGAACAGCTAGTGGTAAGCGTCAGCAGGCTGTGTTACAAATGAAGTGTTTGGGCGACAACAGACACACCGCGGAAGTACTGGCCGAGTACTTGCCGCAAGAAACTCAGTCATGGCTGGGCAGTGTACATCTTGAGGCAGGCAAGGTAGTCAGTGATAACGGAAGGAATTTTATGGCTGCCATAGCCCTTTCAGAACTGAAACACATACCTTGCCTGGCTCACACCTTGAACCTGGTGGTGCAGTGCTTCCTGAAAAGTTATCCGGGGTTACCAGCCCTGCTCCTGAAGGTGCAAAGACTTTGCTCGCACATCCGCCGGTCGCCCGTACACTCCAGCCGTATGCTGAACCATCAGCGATCGCTGAATCATCCACAGCATCGCCTAATAATCGACATTGCAACAATGTGGAACTCCACACTGCACATGCTTCAAAGGCTATGCGAACAGAGGCGTGCTGTAATTTATTTGTGGGAAGATAGCAAAAACATAAATACTGCTCTAGGGAGGTGGAAACTGGGCTAACCGCATACCTGATCCAAACACACACAACTAGAAGCAGCCGGTGAACGTGCCTACGTTGGTTCTAGACGTCTCGAGCCAGCCGGAGAACTGACTACCCCTAGAGGGAAAATAAGACCTCACTTGCCTCCAGAGAAATTGAACCCCAAAGATATAGAAAGCCCCCAACAAATAATAACGGTGAGGCAAGAGGAAAACACAAACGTAGATATGAACTAGATTCAGCAAAGTGAAGCCCACTAGTCTAGATAGACAGAAAATAGATAGTGGACTATGCGGTCAGCAGAAAACCCTACAAAAACATCCACACTGAACATTCAAGAACCCCCACACCGACTGACGGTGCGGAGGGAGAATATCAGCCCCCTAGAGCTTCCAGCGAGCCAGAAAATCAAATATTAAGCAAGCTGGACAAAGACACTGAAAAATGCAAACGATCCAAATTATACAAAACGGACTTAGCTTTTCTTGCATGAGACAGACTGAAAGGAATCCGGAGGAGACCATATAGGTCTGGATACAACGATGCCAGGCAAGAGACTGAGTCCGGAGGAGACTTAAATAGGGAACACCCGCTGCTTAACGACACAGTTGGAGCTCAGGCCTGCAACAAGACATGCCTAACACAATACCGTTAGTGACCACCAGAGGGAGCCCAGAAACAGTTCACAACAGAAGAGGGTGCCGATGCCAGTAGTTCAGAAGTGGAGGATGATCCGCAGCAGCCATCTACATCGCAACAGCTGTCATCTGGCAGGCCCGTATCAGTCCAAAAACGTGTGTCAAAAACAAAAACAGTTTCAGGACAGCATGGCCATCCGGTGAAAGTAGCACAGCATGCAATGCCTGAAAAGGTATTCGATAGTAGGAAGAGTGCAGTGTGGCAATTTTTTAACCAAGAGCCGAATGATCAGTCAAAAGTTATCTGTAAGAAATGCTCAAAGACCTTTAGCAGAGGGAAGAATCTTCAAAATTTAAATACAACGTGCATGCGTAGACATTTAACCAGCATGCACTTGCAAGCCTGCACTAACTACCAAACGTCACGTACCGTTGGTGCACCTGCTCAGAATGAAGGTAGTCAGCAACGCTACATTGCTTTCCTCACTGTAAGCCCACAAGTTAGGACACCACCAGCAACAAATGTGGAGGTATCGTCGCAAGGCCAAAGCAGTCAGGGAATCACAAGGTTATTGTTAGGAAACAATGTATGTAGGCCAACATCAAGAATACCATCACCAACCCTCTCTCAATCCGCCATGTCCTCCACCACCACCACCGCTAGTTCCACCATATGCAGCTCTCCAGTCCAGCTCACCCTACAAGAGACTCTCGTTAGGAAAAGAAAGTACTCATCCTCTCATCCGCGTACACAGGGTTTGAATGCCCACATTGCTAGACTAATCTCGTTAGAGATGATGCCCTACCGGTTGGTTGAAAGTGAAGCTTTCATAGACCTGATGGCCTACGCAGTACCATGCTATGACCTACCCAGTCGTCAATTCTTTGCGAGAAAAGCCATCCCAGCCCTCCACCAGCATGTCAAAGACCGCATTGTCCATGCACTGAGGCAATCAGTCAGTGGAAAGGTGCACCTCACAACAGATGCATGCATGGACCAGTAGGCATGGCCAGGGACGTTACGTGTCCATCACGGCGCACTGGTTTAATGTGGTGGATGCAGGGTCCACTGGGGACAGCCATAGTGGGACAGCTCTGCCTAGCCCACGGTCTAGGAAACAATTGGCTGTAGGCGTTCGCCACCCCTCCTCCTCCAGAAGCGAAAGCTCCTCCACAGAGCGCAGTCGCACGACCACTCCATCCGCAGCTGCCAGTGTTGCACACAAGGTGTCCCATTATGGAACAGCTAGTGGTAAGCGTCAGCAGGCTGTGTTACAAATGAAGTGTTTGGGCGACAACAGACACACCGCGGAAGTACTGGCCGAGTACTTGCCGCAAGAAACTCAGTCATGGCTGGGCAGTGTACATCTTGAGGCAGGCAAGGTAGTCAGTGATAACGGAAGGAATTTTATGGCTGCCATAGCCCTTTCAGAACTGAAACACATACCTTGCCTGGCTCACACCTTGAACCTGGTGGTGCAGTGCTTCCTGAAAAGTTATCCGGGGTTACCAGCCCTGCTCCTGAAGGTGCAAAGACTTTGCTCGCACATCCGCCGGTCGCCCGTACACTCCAGCCGTATGCTGAACCATCAGCGATCGCTGAATCATCCACAGCATCGCCTAATAATCGACATTGCAACAATGTGGAACTCCACACTGCACATGCTTCAAAGGCTATGCGAACAGAGGCGTGCTGTAATTTATTTGTGGGAAGATAGCAAAAACATAAATACTGCTCTAGGGAGGTGGAAACTGGGCTAACCGCATACCTGATCCAAACACACACAACTAGAAGCAGCCGGTGAACGTGCCTACGTTGGTTCTAGACGTCTCGAGCCAGCCGGAGAACTGACTACCCCTAGAGGGAAAATAAGACCTCACTTGCCTCCAGAGAAATTGAACCCCAAAGATATAGAAAGCCCCCAACAAATAATAACGGTGAGGCAAGAGGAAAACACAAACGTAGATATGAACTAGATTCAGCAAAGTGAAGCCCACTAGTCTAGATAGACAGAAAATAGATAGTGGACTATGCGGTCAGCAGAAAACCCTACAAAAACATCCACACTGAACATTCAAGAACCCCCACACCGACTGACGGTGCGGAGGGAGAATATCAGCCCCCTAGAGCTTCCAGCGAGCCAGAAAATCAAATATTAAGCAAGCTGGACAAAGACACTGAAAAATGCAAACGATCCAAATTATACAAAACGGACTTAGCTTTTCTTGCATGAGACAGACTGAAAGGAATCCGGAGGAGACCATATAGGTCTGGATACAACGATGCCAGGCAAGAGACTGAGTCCGGAGGAGACTTAAATAGGGAACACCCGCTGCTTAACGACACAGTTGGAGCTCAGGCCTGCAACAAGACATGCCTAACACAATACCGTTAGTGACCACCAGAGGGAGCCCAGAAACAGTTCACAACAGAAGAGGGTGCCGATGCCAGTAGTTCAGAAGTGGAGGATGATCCGCAGCAGCCATCTACATCGCAACAGCTGTCATCTGGCAGGCCCGTATCAGTCCAAAAACGTGTGTCAAAAACAAAAACAGTTTCAGGACAGCATGGCCATCCGGTGAAAGTAGCACAGCATGCAATGCCTGAAAAGGTATTCGATAGTAGGAAGAGTGCAGTGTGGCAATTTTTTAACCAAGAGCCGAATGATCAGTCAAAAGTTATCTGTAAGAAATGCTCAAAGACCTTTAGCAGAGGGAAGAATCTTCAAAATTTAAATACAACGTGCATGCGTAGACATTTAACCAGCATGCACTTGCAAGCCTGCACTAACTACCAAACGTCACGTACCGTTGGTGCACCTGCTCAGAATGAAGGTAGTCAGCAACGCTACATTGCTTTCCTCACTGTAAGCCCACAAGTTAGGACACCACCAGCAACAAATGTGGAGGTATCGTCGCAAGGCCAAAGCAGTCAGGGAATCACAAGGTTATTGTTAGGAAACAATGTATGTAGGCCAACATCAAGAATACCATCACCAACCCTCTCTCAATCCGCCATGTCCTCCACCACCACCACCGCTAGTTCCACCATATGCAGCTCTCCAGTCCAGCTCACCCTACAAGAGACTCTCGTTAGGAAAAGAAAGTACTCATCCTCTCATCCGCGTACACAGGGTTTGAATGCCCACATTGCTAGACTAATCTCGTTAGAGATGATGCCCTACCGGTTGGTTGAAAGTGAAGCTTTCATAGACCTGATGGCCTACGCAGTACCATGCTATGACCTACCCAGTCGTCAATTCTTTGCGAGAAAAGCCATCCCAGCCCTCCACCAGCATGTCAAAGACCGCATTGTCCATGCACTGAGGCAATCAGTCAGTGGAAAGGTGCACCTCACAACAGATGCATGCATGGACCAGTAGGCATGGCCAGGGACGTTACGTGTCCATCACGGCGCACTGGTTTAATGTGGTGGATGCAGGGTCCACTGGGGACAGCCATAGTGGGACAGCTCTGCCTAGCCCACGGTCTAGGAAACAATTGGCTGTAGGCGTTCGCCACCCCTCCTCCTCCAGAAGCGAAAGCTCCTCCACAGAGCGCAGTCGCACGACCACTCCATCCGCAGCTGCCAGTGTTGCACACAAGGTGTCCCATTATGGAACAGCTAGTGGTAAGCGTCAGCAGGCTGTGTTACAAATGAAGTGTTTGGGCGACAACAGACACACCGCGGAAGTACTGGCCGAGTACTTGCCGCAAGAAACTCAGTCATGGCTGGGCAGTGTACATCTTGAGGCAGGCAAGGTAGTCAGTGATAACGGAAGGAATTTTATGGCTGCCATAGCCCTTTCAGAACTGAAACACATACCTTGCCTGGCTCACACCTTGAACCTGGTGGTGCAGTGCTTCCTGAAAAGTTATCCGGGGTTACCAGCCCTGCTCCTGAAGGTGCAAAGACTTTGCTCGCACATCCGCCGGTCGCCCGTACACTCCAGCCGTATGCTGAACCATCAGCGATCGCTGAATCATCCACAGCATCGCCTAATAATCGACATTGCAACAATGTGGAACTCCACACTGCACATGCTTCAAAGGCTATGCGAACAGAGGCGTGCTGTAATTTATTTGTGGGAAGATAGCAAAAACATAAATACTGCTCTAGGGAGGTGGAAACTGGGCTAACCGCATACCTGATCCAAACACACACAACTAGAAGCAGCCGGTGAACGTGCCTACGTTGGTTCTAGACGTCTCGAGCCAGCCGGAGAACTGACTACCCCTAGAGGGAAAATAAGACCTCACTTGCCTCCAGAGAAATTGAACCCCAAAGATATAGAAAGCCCCCAACAAATAATAACGGTGAGGCAAGAGGAAAACACAAACGTAGATATGAACTAGATTCAGCAAAGTGAAGCCCACTAGTCTAGATAGACAGAAAATAGATAGTGGACTATGCGGTCAGCAGAAAACCCTACAAAAACATCCACACTGAACATTCAAGAACCCCCACACCGACTGACGGTGCGGAGGGAGAATATCAGCCCCCTAGAGCTTCCAGCGAGCCAGAAAATCAAATATTAAGCAAGCTGGACAAAGACACTGAAAAATGCAAACGATCCAAATTATACAAAACGGACTTAGCTTTTCTTGCATGAGACAGACTGAAAGGAATCCGGAGGAGACCATATAGGTCTGGATACAACGATGCCAGGCAAGAGACTGAGTCCGGAGGAGACTTAAATAGGGAACACCCGCTGCTTAACGACACAGTTGGAGCTCAGGCCTGCAACAAGACATGCCTAACACAATACCGTTAGTGACCACCAGAGGGAGCCCAGAAACAGTTCACAACAGAAGAGGGTGCCGATGCCAGTAGTTCAGAAGTGGAGGATGATCCGCAGCAGCCATCTACATCGCAACAGCTGTCATCTGGCAGGCCCGTATCAGTCCAAAAACGTGTGTCAAAAACAAAAACAGTTTCAGGACAGCATGGCCATCCGGTGAAAGTAGCACAGCATGCAATGCCTGAAAAGGTATTCGATAGTAGGAAGAGTGCAGTGTGGCAATTTTTTAACCAAGAGCCGAATGATCAGTCAAAAGTTATCTGTAAGAAATGCTCAAAGACCTTTAGCAGAGGGAAGAATCTTCAAAATTTAAATACAACGTGCATGCGTAGACATTTAACCAGCATGCACTTGCAAGCCTGCACTAACTACCAAACGTCACGTACCGTTGGTGCACCTGCTCAGAATGAAGGTAGTCAGCAACGCTACATTGCTTTCCTCACTGTAAGCCCACAAGTTAGGACACCACCAGCAACAAATGTGGAGGTATCGTCGCAAGGCCAAAGCAGTCAGGGAATCACAAGGTTATTGTTAGGAAACAATGTATGTAGGCCAACATCAAGAATACCATCACCAACCCTCTCTCAATCCGCCATGTCCTCCACCACCACCACCGCTAGTTCCACCATATGCAGCTCTCCAGTCCAGCTCACCCTACAAGAGACTCTCGTTAGGAAAAGAAAGTACTCATCCTCTCATCCGCGTACACAGGGTTTGAATGCCCACATTGCTAGACTAATCTCGTTAGAGATGATGCCCTACCGGTTGGTTGAAAGTGAAGCTTTCATAGACCTGATGGCCTACGCAGTACCATGCTATGACCTACCCAGTCGTCAATTCTTTGCGAGAAAAGCCATCCCAGCCCTCCACCAGCATGTCAAAGACCGCATTGTCCATGCACTGAGGCAATCAGTCAGTGGAAAGGTGCACCTCACAACAGATGCATGCATGGACCAGTAGGCATGGCCAGGGACGTTACGTGTCCATCACGGCGCACTGGTTTAATGTGGTGGATGCAGGGTCCACTGGGGACAGCCATAGTGGGACAGCTCTGCCTAGCCCACGGTCTAGGAAACAATTGGCTGTAGGCGTTCGCCACCCCTCCTCCTCCAGAAGCGAAAGCTCCTCCACAGAGCGCAGTCGCACGACCACTCCATCCGCAGCTGCCAGTGTTGCACACAAGGTGTCCCATTATGGAACAGCTAGTGGTAAGCGTCAGCAGGCTGTGTTACAAATGAAGTGTTTGGGCGACAACAGACACACCGCGGAAGTACTGGCCGAGTACTTGCCGCAAGAAACTCAGTCATGGCTGGGCAGTGTACATCTTGAGGCAGGCAAGGTAGTCAGTGATAACGGAAGGAATTTTATGGCTGCCATAGCCCTTTCAGAACTGAAACACATACCTTGCCTGGCTCACACCTTGAACCTGGTGGTGCAGTGCTTCCTGAAAAGTTATCCGGGGTTACCAGCCCTGCTCCTGAAGGTGCAAAGACTTTGCTCGCACATCCGCCGGTCGCCCGTACACTCCAGCCGTATGCTGAACCATCAGCGATCGCTGAATCATCCACAGCATCGCCTAATAATCGACATTGCAACAATGTGGAACTCCACACTGCACATGCTTCAAAGGCTATGCGAACAGAGGCGTGCTGTAATTTATTTGTGGGAAGATAGCAAAAACATAAATACTGCTCTAGGGAGGTGGAAACTGGGCTAACCGCATACCTGATCCAAACACACACAACTAGAAGCAGCCGGTGAACGTGCCTACGTTGGTTCTAGACGTCTCGAGCCAGCCGGAGAACTGACTACCCCTAGAGGGAAAATAAGACCTCACTTGCCTCCAGAGAAATTGAACCCCAAAGATATAGAAAGCCCCCAACAAATAATAACGGTGAGGCAAGAGGAAAACACAAACGTAGATATGAACTAGATTCAGCAAAGTGAAGCCCACTAGTCTAGATAGACAGAAAATAGATAGTGGACTATGCGGTCAGCAGAAAACCCTACAAAAACATCCACACTGAACATTCAAGAACCCCCACACCGACTGACGGTGCGGAGGGAGAATATCAGCCCCCTAGAGCTTCCAGCGAGCCAGAAAATCAAATATTAAGCAAGCTGGACAAAGACACTGAAAAATGCAAACGATCCAAATTATACAAAACGGACTTAGCTTTTCTTGCATGAGACAGACTGAAAGGAATCCGGAGGAGACCATATAGGTCTGGATACAACGATGCCAGGCAAGAGACTGAGTCCGGAGGAGACTTAAATAGGGAACACCCGCTGCTTAACGACACAGTTGGAGCTCAGGCCTGCAACAAGACATGCCTAACACAATACCGTTAGTGACCACCAGAGGGAGCCCAGAAACAGTTCACAACAGAAGAGGGTGCCGATGCCAGTAGTTCAGAAGTGGAGGATGATCCGCAGCAGCCATCTACATCGCAACAGCTGTCATCTGGCAGGCCCGTATCAGTCCAAAAACGTGTGTCAAAAACAAAAACAGTTTCAGGACAGCATGGCCATCCGGTGAAAGTAGCACAGCATGCAATGCCTGAAAAGGTATTCGATAGTAGGAAGAGTGCAGTGTGGCAATTTTTTAACCAAGAGCCGAATGATCAGTCAAAAGTTATCTGTAAGAAATGCTCAAAGACCTTTAGCAGAGGGAAGAATCTTCAAAATTTAAATACAACGTGCATGCGTAGACATTTAACCAGCATGCACTTGCAAGCCTGCACTAACTACCAAACGTCACGTACCGTTGGTGCACCTGCTCAGAATGAAGGTAGTCAGCAACGCTACATTGCTTTCCTCACTGTAAGCCCACAAGTTAGGACACCACCAGCAACAAATGTGGAGGTATCGTCGCAAGGCCAAAGCAGTCAGGGAATCACAAGGTTATTGTTAGGAAACAATGTATGTAGGCCAACATCAAGAATACCATCACCAACCCTCTCTCAATCCGCCATGTCCTCCACCACCACCACCGCTAGTTCCACCATATGCAGCTCTCCAGTCCAGCTCACCCTACAAGAGACTCTCGTTAGGAAAAGAAAGTACTCATCCTCTCATCCGCGTACACAGGGTTTGAATGCCCACATTGCTAGACTAATCTCGTTAGAGATGATGCCCTACCGGTTGGTTGAAAGTGAAGCTTTCATAGACCTGATGGCCTACGCAGTACCATGCTATGACCTACCCAGTCGTCAATTCTTTGCGAGAAAAGCCATCCCAGCCCTCCACCAGCATGTCAAAGACCGCATTGTCCATGCACTGAGGCAATCAGTCAGTGGAAAGGTGCACCTCACAACAGATGCATGCATGGACCAGTAGGCATGGCCAGGGACGTTACGTGTCCATCACGGCGCACTGGTTTAATGTGGTGGATGCAGGGTCCACTGGGGACAGCCATAGTGGGACAGCTCTGCCTAGCCCACGGTCTAGGAAACAATTGGCTGTAGGCGTTCGCCACCCCTCCTCCTCCAGAAGCGAAAGCTCCTCCACAGAGCGCAGTCGCACGACCACTCCATCCGCAGCTGCCAGTGTTGCACACAAGGTGTCCCATTATGGAACAGCTAGTGGTAAGCGTCAGCAGGCTGTGTTACAAATGAAGTGTTTGGGCGACAACAGACACACCGCGGAAGTACTGGCCGAGTACTTGCCGCAAGAAACTCAGTCATGGCTGGGCAGTGTACATCTTGAGGCAGGCAAGGTAGTCAGTGATAACGGAAGGAATTTTATGGCTGCCATAGCCCTTTCAGAACTGAAACACATACCTTGCCTGGCTCACACCTTGAACCTGGTGGTGCAGTGCTTCCTGAAAAGTTATCCGGGGTTACCAGCCCTGCTCCTGAAGGTGCAAAGACTTTGCTCGCACATCCGCCGGTCGCCCGTACACTCCAGCCGTATGCTGAACCATCAGCGATCGCTGAATCATCCACAGCATCGCCTAATAATCGACATTGCAACAATGTGGAACTCCACACTGCACATGCTTCAAAGGCTATGCGAACAGAGGCGTGCTGTAATTTATTTGTGGGAAGATAGCAAAAACATAAATACTGCTCTAGGGAGGTGGAAACTGGGCTAACCGCATACCTGATCCAAACACACACAACTAGAAGCAGCCGGTGAACGTGCCTACGTTGGTTCTAGACGTCTCGAGCCAGCCGGAGAACTGACTACCCCTAGAGGGAAAATAAGACCTCACTTGCCTCCAGAGAAATTGAACCCCAAAGATATAGAAAGCCCCCAACAAATAATAACGGTGAGGCAAGAGGAAAACACAAACGTAGATATGAACTAGATTCAGCAAAGTGAAGCCCACTAGTCTAGATAGACAGAAAATAGATAGTGGACTATGCGGTCAGCAGAAAACCCTACAAAAACATCCACACTGAACATTCAAGAACCCCCACACCGACTGACGGTGCGGAGGGAGAATATCAGCCCCCTAGAGCTTCCAGCGAGCCAGAAAATCAAATATTAAGCAAGCTGGACAAAGACACTGAAAAATGCAAACGATCCAAATTATACAAAACGGACTTAGCTTTTCTTGCATGAGACAGACTGAAAGGAATCCGGAGGAGACCATATAGGTCTGGATACAACGATGCCAGGCAAGAGACTGAGTCCGGAGGAGACTTAAATAGGGAACACCCGCTGCTTAACGACACAGTTGGAGCTCAGGCCTGCAACAAGACATGCCTAACACAATACCGTTAGTGACCACCAGAGGGAGCCCAGAAACAGTTCACAACAGAAGAGGGTGCCGATGCCAGTAGTTCAGAAGTGGAGGATGATCCGCAGCAGCCATCTACATCGCAACAGCTGTCATCTGGCAGGCCCGTATCAGTCCAAAAACGTGTGTCAAAAACAAAAACAGTTTCAGGACAGCATGGCCATCCGGTGAAAGTAGCACAGCATGCAATGCCTGAAAAGGTATTCGATAGTAGGAAGAGTGCAGTGTGGCAATTTTTTAACCAAGAGCCGAATGATCAGTCAAAAGTTATCTGTAAGAAATGCTCAAAGACCTTTAGCAGAGGGAAGAATCTTCAAAATTTAAATACAACGTGCATGCGTAGACATTTAACCAGCATGCACTTGCAAGCCTGCACTAACTACCAAACGTCACGTACCGTTGGTGCACCTGCTCAGAATGAAGGTAGTCAGCAACGCTACATTGCTTTCCTCACTGTAAGCCCACAAGTTAGGACACCACCAGCAACAAATGTGGAGGTATCGTCGCAAGGCCAAAGCAGTCAGGGAATCACAAGGTTATTGTTAGGAAACAATGTATGTAGGCCAACATCAAGAATACCATCACCAACCCTCTCTCAATCCGCCATGTCCTCCACCACCACCACCGCTAGTTCCACCATATGCAGCTCTCCAGTCCAGCTCACCCTACAAGAGACTCTCGTTAGGAAAAGAAAGTACTCATCCTCTCATCCGCGTACACAGGGTTTGAATGCCCACATTGCTAGACTAATCTCGTTAGAGATGATGCCCTACCGGTTGGTTGAAAGTGAAGCTTTCATAGACCTGATGGCCTACGCAGTACCATGCTATGACCTACCCAGTCGTCAATTCTTTGCGAGAAAAGCCATCCCAGCCCTCCACCAGCATGTCAAAGACCGCATTGTCCATGCACTGAGGCAATCAGTCAGTGGAAAGGTGCACCTCACAACAGATGCATGCATGGACCAGTAGGCATGGCCAGGGACGTTACGTGTCCATCACGGCGCACTGGTTTAATGTGGTGGATGCAGGGTCCACTGGGGACAGCCATAGTGGGACAGCTCTGCCTAGCCCACGGTCTAGGAAACAATTGGCTGTAGGCGTTCGCCACCCCTCCTCCTCCAGAAGCGAAAGCTCCTCCACAGAGCGCAGTCGCACGACCACTCCATCCGCAGCTGCCAGTGTTGCACACAAGGTGTCCCATTATGGAACAGCTAGTGGTAAGCGTCAGCAGGCTGTGTTACAAATGAAGTGTTTGGGCGACAACAGACACACCGCGGAAGTACTGGCCGAGTACTTGCCGCAAGAAACTCAGTCATGGCTGGGCAGTGTACATCTTGAGGCAGGCAAGGTAGTCAGTGATAACGGAAGGAATTTTATGGCTGCCATAGCCCTTTCAGAACTGAAACACATACCTTGCCTGGCTCACACCTTGAACCTGGTGGTGCAGTGCTTCCTGAAAAGTTATCCGGGGTTACCAGCCCTGCTCCTGAAGGTGCAAAGACTTTGCTCGCACATCCGCCGGTCGCCCGTACACTCCAGCCGTATGCTGAACCATCAGCGATCGCTGAATCATCCACAGCATCGCCTAATAATCGACATTGCAACAATGTGGAACTCCACACTGCACATGCTTCAAAGGCTATGCGAACAGAGGCGTGCTGTAATTTATTTGTGGGAAGATAGCAAAAACATAAATACTGCTCTAGGGAGGTGGAAACTGGGCTAACCGCATACCTGATCCAAACACACACAACTAGAAGCAGCCGGTGAACGTGCCTACGTTGGTTCTAGACGTCTCGAGCCAGCCGGAGAACTGACTACCCCTAGAGGGAAAATAAGACCTCACTTGCCTCCAGAGAAATTGAACCCCAAAGATATAGAAAGCCCCCAACAAATAATAACGGTGAGGCAAGAGGAAAACACAAACGTAGATATGAACTAGATTCAGCAAAGTGAAGCCCACTAGTCTAGATAGACAGAAAATAGATAGTGGACTATGCGGTCAGCAGAAAACCCTACAAAAACATCCACACTGAACATTCAAGAACCCCCACACCGACTGACGGTGCGGAGGGAGAATATCAGCCCCCTAGAGCTTCCAGCGAGCCAGAAAATCAAATATTAAGCAAGCTGGACAAAGACACTGAAAAATGCAAACGATCCAAATTATACAAAACGGACTTAGCTTTTCTTGCATGAGACAGACTGAAAGGAATCCGGAGGAGACCATATAGGTCTGGATACAACGATGCCAGGCAAGAGACTGAGTCCGGAGGAGACTTAAATAGGGAACACCCGCTGCTTAACGACACAGTTGGAGCTCAGGCCTGCAACAAGACATGCCTAACACAATACCGTTAGTGACCACCAGAGGGAGCCCAGAAACAGTTCACAACAGAAGAGGGTGCCGATGCCAGTAGTTCAGAAGTGGAGGATGATCCGCAGCAGCCATCTACATCGCAACAGCTGTCATCTGGCAGGCCCGTATCAGTCCAAAAACGTGTGTCAAAAACAAAAACAGTTTCAGGACAGCATGGCCATCCGGTGAAAGTAGCACAGCATGCAATGCCTGAAAAGGTATTCGATAGTAGGAAGAGTGCAGTGTGGCAATTTTTTAACCAAGAGCCGAATGATCAGTCAAAAGTTATCTGTAAGAAATGCTCAAAGACCTTTAGCAGAGGGAAGAATCTTCAAAATTTAAATACAACGTGCATGCGTAGACATTTAACCAGCATGCACTTGCAAGCCTGCACTAACTACCAAACGTCACGTACCGTTGGTGCACCTGCTCAGAATGAAGGTAGTCAGCAACGCTACATTGCTTTCCTCACTGTAAGCCCACAAGTTAGGACACCACCAGCAACAAATGTGGAGGTATCGTCGCAAGGCCAAAGCAGTCAGGGAATCACAAGGTTATTGTTAGGAAACAATGTATGTAGGCCAACATCAAGAATACCATCACCAACCCTCTCTCAATCCGCCATGTCCTCCACCACCACCACCGCTAGTTCCACCATATGCAGCTCTCCAGTCCAGCTCACCCTACAAGAGACTCTCGTTAGGAAAAGAAAGTACTCATCCTCTCATCCGCGTACACAGGGTTTGAATGCCCACATTGCTAGACTAATCTCGTTAGAGATGATGCCCTACCGGTTGGTTGAAAGTGAAGCTTTCATAGACCTGATGGCCTACGCAGTACCATGCTATGACCTACCCAGTCGTCAATTCTTTGCGAGAAAAGCCATCCCAGCCCTCCACCAGCATGTCAAAGACCGCATTGTCCATGCACTGAGGCAATCAGTCAGTGGAAAGGTGCACCTCACAACAGATGCATGCATGGACCAGTAGGCATGGCCAGGGACGTTACGTGTCCATCACGGCGCACTGGTTTAATGTGGTGGATGCAGGGTCCACTGGGGACAGCCATAGTGGGACAGCTCTGCCTAGCCCACGGTCTAGGAAACAATTGGCTGTAGGCGTTCGCCACCCCTCCTCCTCCAGAAGCGAAAGCTCCTCCACAGAGCGCAGTCGCACGACCACTCCATCCGCAGCTGCCAGTGTTGCACACAAGGTGTCCCATTATGGAACAGCTAGTGGTAAGCGTCAGCAGGCTGTGTTACAAATGAAGTGTTTGGGCGACAACAGACACACCGCGGAAGTACTGGCCGAGTACTTGCCGCAAGAAACTCAGTCATGGCTGGGCAGTGTACATCTTGAGGCAGGCAAGGTAGTCAGTGATAACGGAAGGAATTTTATGGCTGCCATAGCCCTTTCAGAACTGAAACACATACCTTGCCTGGCTCACACCTTGAACCTGGTGGTGCAGTGCTTCCTGAAAAGTTATCCGGGGTTACCAGCCCTGCTCCTGAAGGTGCAAAGACTTTGCTCGCACATCCGCCGGTCGCCCGTACACTCCAGCCGTATGCTGAACCATCAGCGATCGCTGAATCATCCACAGCATCGCCTAATAATCGACATTGCAACAATGTGGAACTCCACACTGCACATGCTTCAAAGGCTATGCGAACAGAGGCGTGCTGTAATTTATTTGTGGGAAGATAGCAAAAACATAAATACTGCTCTAGGGAGGTGGAAACTGGGCTAACCGCATACCTGATCCAAACACACACAACTAGAAGCAGCCGGTGAACGTGCCTACGTTGGTTCTAGACGTCTCGAGCCAGCCGGAGAACTGACTACCCCTAGAGGGAAAATAAGACCTCACTTGCCTCCAGAGAAATTGAACCCCAAAGATATAGAAAGCCCCCAACAAATAATAACGGTGAGGCAAGAGGAAAACACAAACGTAGATATGAACTAGATTCAGCAAAGTGAAGCCCACTAGTCTAGATAGACAGAAAATAGATAGTGGACTATGCGGTCAGCAGAAAACCCTACAAAAACATCCACACTGAACATTCAAGAACCCCCACACCGACTGACGGTGCGGAGGGAGAATATCAGCCCCCTAGAGCTTCCAGCGAGCCAGAAAATCAAATATTAAGCAAGCTGGACAAAGACACTGAAAAATGCAAACGATCCAAATTATACAAAACGGACTTAGCTTTTCTTGCATGAGACAGACTGAAAGGAATCCGGAGGAGACCATATAGGTCTGGATACAACGATGCCAGGCAAGAGACTGAGTCCGGAGGAGACTTAAATAGGGAACACCCGCTGCTTAACGACACAGTTGGAGCTCAGGCCTGCAACAAGACATGCCTAACACAATACCGTTAGTGACCACCAGAGGGAGCCCAGAAACAGTTCACAACAGAAGAGGGTGCCGATGCCAGTAGTTCAGAAGTGGAGGATGATCCGCAGCAGCCATCTACATCGCAACAGCTGTCATCTGGCAGGCCCGTATCAGTCCAAAAACGTGTGTCAAAAACAAAAACAGTTTCAGGACAGCATGGCCATCCGGTGAAAGTAGCACAGCATGCAATGCCTGAAAAGGTATTCGATAGTAGGAAGAGTGCAGTGTGGCAATTTTTTAACCAAGAGCCGAATGATCAGTCAAAAGTTATCTGTAAGAAATGCTCAAAGACCTTTAGCAGAGGGAAGAATCTTCAAAATTTAAATACAACGTGCATGCGTAGACATTTAACCAGCATGCACTTGCAAGCCTGCACTAACTACCAAACGTCACGTACCGTTGGTGCACCTGCTCAGAATGAAGGTAGTCAGCAACGCTACATTGCTTTCCTCACTGTAAGCCCACAAGTTAGGACACCACCAGCAACAAATGTGGAGGTATCGTCGCAAGGCCAAAGCAGTCAGGGAATCACAAGGTTATTGTTAGGAAACAATGTATGTAGGCCAACATCAAGAATACCATCACCAACCCTCTCTCAATCCGCCATGTCCTCCACCACCACCACCGCTAGTTCCACCATATGCAGCTCTCCAGTCCAGCTCACCCTACAAGAGACTCTCGTTAGGAAAAGAAAGTACTCATCCTCTCATCCGCGTACACAGGGTTTGAATGCCCACATTGCTAGACTAATCTCGTTAGAGATGATGCCCTACCGGTTGGTTGAAAGTGAAGCTTTCATAGACCTGATGGCCTACGCAGTACCATGCTATGACCTACCCAGTCGTCAATTCTTTGCGAGAAAAGCCATCCCAGCCCTCCACCAGCATGTCAAAGACCGCATTGTCCATGCACTGAGGCAATCAGTCAGTGGAAAGGTGCACCTCACAACAGATGCATGCATGGACCAGTAGGCATGGCCAGGGACGTTACGTGTCCATCACGGCGCACTGGTTTAATGTGGTGGATGCAGGGTCCACTGGGGACAGCCATAGTGGGACAGCTCTGCCTAGCCCACGGTCTAGGAAACAATTGGCTGTAGGCGTTCGCCACCCCTCCTCCTCCAGAAGCGAAAGCTCCTCCACAGAGCGCAGTCGCACGACCACTCCATCCGCAGCTGCCAGTGTTGCACACAAGGTGTCCCATTATGGAACAGCTAGTGGTAAGCGTCAGCAGGCTGTGTTACAAATGAAGTGTTTGGGCGACAACAGACACACCGCGGAAGTACTGGCCGAGTACTTGCCGCAAGAAACTCAGTCATGGCTGGGCAGTGTACATCTTGAGGCAGGCAAGGTAGTCAGTGATAACGGAAGGAATTTTATGGCTGCCATAGCCCTTTCAGAACTGAAACACATACCTTGCCTGGCTCACACCTTGAACCTGGTGGTGCAGTGCTTCCTGAAAAGTTATCCGGGGTTACCAGCCCTGCTCCTGAAGGTGCAAAGACTTTGCTCGCACATCCGCCGGTCGCCCGTACACTCCAGCCGTATGCTGAACCATCAGCGATCGCTGAATCATCCACAGCATCGCCTAATAATCGACATTGCAACAATGTGGAACTCCACACTGCACATGCTTCAAAGGCTATGCGAACAGAGGCGTGCTGTAATTTATTTGTGGGAAGATAGCAAAAACATAAATACTGCTCTAGGGAGGTGGAAACTGGGCTAACCGCATACCTGATCCAAACACACACAACTAGAAGCAGCCGGTGAACGTGCCTACGTTGGTTCTAGACGTCTCGAGCCAGCCGGAGAACTGACTACCCCTAGAGGGAAAATAAGACCTCACTTGCCTCCAGAGAAATTGAACCCCAAAGATATAGAAAGCCCCCAACAAATAATAACGGTGAGGCAAGAGGAAAACACAAACGTAGATATGAACTAGATTCAGCAAAGTGAAGCCCACTAGTCTAGATAGACAGAAAATAGATAGTGGACTATGCGGTCAGCAGAAAACCCTACAAAAACATCCACACTGAACATTCAAGAACCCCCACACCGACTGACGGTGCGGAGGGAGAATATCAGCCCCCTAGAGCTTCCAGCGAGCCAGAAAATCAAATATTAAGCAAGCTGGACAAAGACACTGAAAAATGCAAACGATCCAAATTATACAAAACGGACTTAGCTTTTCTTGCATGAGACAGACTGAAAGGAATCCGGAGGAGACCATATAGGTCTGGATACAACGATGCCAGGCAAGAGACTGAGTCCGGAGGAGACTTAAATAGGGAACACCCGCTGCTTAACGACACAGTTGGAGCTCAGGCCTGCAACAAGACATGCCTAACACAATACCGTTAGTGACCACCAGAGGGAGCCCAGAAACAGTTCACAACAGAAGAGGGTGCCGATGCCAGTAGTTCAGAAGTGGAGGATGATCCGCAGCAGCCATCTACATCGCAACAGCTGTCATCTGGCAGGCCCGTATCAGTCCAAAAACGTGTGTCAAAAACAAAAACAGTTTCAGGACAGCATGGCCATCCGGTGAAAGTAGCACAGCATGCAATGCCTGAAAAGGTATTCGATAGTAGGAAGAGTGCAGTGTGGCAATTTTTTAACCAAGAGCCGAATGATCAGTCAAAAGTTATCTGTAAGAAATGCTCAAAGACCTTTAGCAGAGGGAAGAATCTTCAAAATTTAAATACAACGTGCATGCGTAGACATTTAACCAGCATGCACTTGCAAGCCTGCACTAACTACCAAACGTCACGTACCGTTGGTGCACCTGCTCAGAATGAAGGTAGTCAGCAACGCTACATTGCTTTCCTCACTGTAAGCCCACAAGTTAGGACACCACCAGCAACAAATGTGGAGGTATCGTCGCAAGGCCAAAGCAGTCAGGGAATCACAAGGTTATTGTTAGGAAACAATGTATGTAGGCCAACATCAAGAATACCATCACCAACCCTCTCTCAATCCGCCATGTCCTCCACCACCACCACCGCTAGTTCCACCATATGCAGCTCTCCAGTCCAGCTCACCCTACAAGAGACTCTCGTTAGGAAAAGAAAGTACTCATCCTCTCATCCGCGTACACAGGGTTTGAATGCCCACATTGCTAGACTAATCTCGTTAGAGATGATGCCCTACCGGTTGGTTGAAAGTGAAGCTTTCATAGACCTGATGGCCTACGCAGTACCATGCTATGACCTACCCAGTCGTCAATTCTTTGCGAGAAAAGCCATCCCAGCCCTCCACCAGCATGTCAAAGACCGCATTGTCCATGCACTGAGGCAATCAGTCAGTGGAAAGGTGCACCTCACAACAGATGCATGCATGGACCAGTAGGCATGGCCAGGGACGTTACGTGTCCATCACGGCGCACTGGTTTAATGTGGTGGATGCAGGGTCCACTGGGGACAGCCATAGTGGGACAGCTCTGCCTAGCCCACGGTCTAGGAAACAATTGGCTGTAGGCGTTCGCCACCCCTCCTCCTCCAGAAGCGAAAGCTCCTCCACAGAGCGCAGTCGCACGACCACTCCATCCGCAGCTGCCAGTGTTGCACACAAGGTGTCCCATTATGGAACAGCTAGTGGTAAGCGTCAGCAGGCTGTGTTACAAATGAAGTGTTTGGGCGACAACAGACACACCGCGGAAGTACTGGCCGAGTACTTGCCGCAAGAAACTCAGTCATGGCTGGGCAGTGTACATCTTGAGGCAGGCAAGGTAGTCAGTGATAACGGAAGGAATTTTATGGCTGCCATAGCCCTTTCAGAACTGAAACACATACCTTGCCTGGCTCACACCTTGAACCTGGTGGTGCAGTGCTTCCTGAAAAGTTATCCGGGGTTACCAGCCCTGCTCCTGAAGGTGCAAAGACTTTGCTCGCACATCCGCCGGTCGCCCGTACACTCCAGCCGTATGCTGAACCATCAGCGATCGCTGAATCATCCACAGCATCGCCTAATAATCGACATTGCAACAATGTGGAACTCCACACTGCACATGCTTCAAAGGCTATGCGAACAGAGGCGTGCTGTAATTTATTTGTGGGAAGATAGCAAAAACATAAATACTGCTCTAGGGAGGTGGAAACTGGGCTAACCGCATACCTGATCCAAACACACACAACTAGAAGCAGCCGGTGAACGTGCCTACGTTGGTTCTAGACGTCTCGAGCCAGCCGGAGAACTGACTACCCCTAGAGGGAAAATAAGACCTCACTTGCCTCCAGAGAAATTGAACCCCAAAGATATAGAAAGCCCCCAACAAATAATAACGGTGAGGCAAGAGGAAAACACAAACGTAGATATGAACTAGATTCAGCAAAGTGAAGCCCACTAGTCTAGATAGACAGAAAATAGATAGTGGACTATGCGGTCAGCAGAAAACCCTACAAAAACATCCACACTGAACATTCAAGAACCCCCACACCGACTGACGGTGCGGAGGGAGAATATCAGCCCCCTAGAGCTTCCAGCGAGCCAGAAAATCAAATATTAAGCAAGCTGGACAAAGACACTGAAAAATGCAAACGATCCAAATTATACAAAACGGACTTAGCTTTTCTTGCATGAGACAGACTGAAAGGAATCCGGAGGAGACCATATAGGTCTGGATACAACGATGCCAGGCAAGAGACTGAGTCCGGAGGAGACTTAAATAGGGAACACCCGCTGCTTAACGACACAGTTGGAGCTCAGGCCTGCAACAAGACATGCCTAACACAATACCGTTAGTGACCACCAGAGGGAGCCCAGAAACAGTTCACAACAGAAGAGGGTGCCGATGCCAGTAGTTCAGAAGTGGAGGATGATCCGCAGCAGCCATCTACATCGCAACAGCTGTCATCTGGCAGGCCCGTATCAGTCCAAAAACGTGTGTCAAAAACAAAAACAGTTTCAGGACAGCATGGCCATCCGGTGAAAGTAGCACAGCATGCAATGCCTGAAAAGGTATTCGATAGTAGGAAGAGTGCAGTGTGGCAATTTTTTAACCAAGAGCCGAATGATCAGTCAAAAGTTATCTGTAAGAAATGCTCAAAGACCTTTAGCAGAGGGAAGAATCTTCAAAATTTAAATACAACGTGCATGCGTAGACATTTAACCAGCATGCACTTGCAAGCCTGCACTAACTACCAAACGTCACGTACCGTTGGTGCACCTGCTCAGAATGAAGGTAGTCAGCAACGCTACATTGCTTTCCTCACTGTAAGCCCACAAGTTAGGACACCACCAGCAACAAATGTGGAGGTATCGTCGCAAGGCCAAAGCAGTCAGGGAATCACAAGGTTATTGTTAGGAAACAATGTATGTAGGCCAACATCAAGAATACCATCACCAACCCTCTCTCAATCCGCCATGTCCTCCACCACCACCACCGCTAGTTCCACCATATGCAGCTCTCCAGTCCAGCTCACCCTACAAGAGACTCTCGTTAGGAAAAGAAAGTACTCATCCTCTCATCCGCGTACACAGGGTTTGAATGCCCACATTGCTAGACTAATCTCGTTAGAGATGATGCCCTACCGGTTGGTTGAAAGTGAAGCTTTCATAGACCTGATGGCCTACGCAGTACCATGCTATGACCTACCCAGTCGTCAATTCTTTGCGAGAAAAGCCATCCCAGCCCTCCACCAGCATGTCAAAGACCGCATTGTCCATGCACTGAGGCAATCAGTCAGTGGAAAGGTGCACCTCACAACAGATGCATGCATGGACCAGTAGGCATGGCCAGGGACGTTACGTGTCCATCACGGCGCACTGGTTTAATGTGGTGGATGCAGGGTCCACTGGGGACAGCCATAGTGGGACAGCTCTGCCTAGCCCACGGTCTAGGAAACAATTGGCTGTAGGCGTTCGCCACCCCTCCTCCTCCAGAAGCGAAAGCTCCTCCACAGAGCGCAGTCGCACGACCACTCCATCCGCAGCTGCCAGTGTTGCACACAAGGTGTCCCATTATGGAACAGCTAGTGGTAAGCGTCAGCAGGCTGTGTTACAAATGAAGTGTTTGGGCGACAACAGACACACCGCGGAAGTACTGGCCGAGTACTTGCCGCAAGAAACTCAGTCATGGCTGGGCAGTGTACATCTTGAGGCAGGCAAGGTAGTCAGTGATAACGGAAGGAATTTTATGGCTGCCATAGCCCTTTCAGAACTGAAACACATACCTTGCCTGGCTCACACCTTGAACCTGGTGGTGCAGTGCTTCCTGAAAAGTTATCCGGGGTTACCAGCCCTGCTCCTGAAGGTGCAAAGACTTTGCTCGCACATCCGCCGGTCGCCCGTACACTCCAGCCGTATGCTGAACCATCAGCGATCGCTGAATCATCCACAGCATCGCCTAATAATCGACATTGCAACAATGTGGAACTCCACACTGCACATGCTTCAAAGGCTATGCGAACAGAGGCGTGCTGTAATTTATTTGTGGGAAGATAGCAAAAACATAAATACTGCTCTAGGGAGGTGGAAACTGGGCTAACCGCATACCTGATCCAAACACACACAACTAGAAGCAGCCGGTGAACGTGCCTACGTTGGTTCTAGACGTCTCGAGCCAGCCGGAGAACTGACTACCCCTAGAGGGAAAATAAGACCTCACTTGCCTCCAGAGAAATTGAACCCCAAAGATATAGAAAGCCCCCAACAAATAATAACGGTGAGGCAAGAGGAAAACACAAACGTAGATATGAACTAGATTCAGCAAAGTGAAGCCCACTAGTCTAGATAGACAGAAAATAGATAGTGGACTATGCGGTCAGCAGAAAACCCTACAAAAACATCCACACTGAACATTCAAGAACCCCCACACCGACTGACGGTGCGGAGGGAGAATATCAGCCCCCTAGAGCTTCCAGCGAGCCAGAAAATCAAATATTAAGCAAGCTGGACAAAGACACTGAAAAATGCAAACGATCCAAATTATACAAAACGGACTTAGCTTTTCTTGCATGAGACAGACTGAAAGGAATCCGGAGGAGACCATATAGGTCTGGATACAACGATGCCAGGCAAGAGACTGAGTCCGGAGGAGACTTAAATAGGGAACACCCGCTGCTTAACGACACAGTTGGAGCTCAGGCCTGCAACAAGACATGCCTAACACAATACCGTTAGTGACCACCAGAGGGAGCCCAGAAACAGTTCACAACAGAAGAGGGTGCCGATGCCAGTAGTTCAGAAGTGGAGGATGATCCGCAGCAGCCATCTACATCGCAACAGCTGTCATCTGGCAGGCCCGTATCAGTCCAAAAACGTGTGTCAAAAACAAAAACAGTTTCAGGACAGCATGGCCATCCGGTGAAAGTAGCACAGCATGCAATGCCTGAAAAGGTATTCGATAGTAGGAAGAGTGCAGTGTGGCAATTTTTTAACCAAGAGCCGAATGATCAGTCAAAAGTTATCTGTAAGAAATGCTCAAAGACCTTTAGCAGAGGGAAGAATCTTCAAAATTTAAATACAACGTGCATGCGTAGACATTTAACCAGCATGCACTTGCAAGCCTGCACTAACTACCAAACGTCACGTACCGTTGGTGCACCTGCTCAGAATGAAGGTAGTCAGCAACGCTACATTGCTTTCCTCACTGTAAGCCCACAAGTTAGGACACCACCAGCAACAAATGTGGAGGTATCGTCGCAAGGCCAAAGCAGTCAGGGAATCACAAGGTTATTGTTAGGAAACAATGTATGTAGGCCAACATCAAGAATACCATCACCAACCCTCTCTCAATCCGCCATGTCCTCCACCACCACCACCGCTAGTTCCACCATATGCAGCTCTCCAGTCCAGCTCACCCTACAAGAGACTCTCGTTAGGAAAAGAAAGTACTCATCCTCTCATCCGCGTACACAGGGTTTGAATGCCCACATTGCTAGACTAATCTCGTTAGAGATGATGCCCTACCGGTTGGTTGAAAGTGAAGCTTTCATAGACCTGATGGCCTACGCAGTACCATGCTATGACCTACCCAGTCGTCAATTCTTTGCGAGAAAAGCCATCCCAGCCCTCCACCAGCATGTCAAAGACCGCATTGTCCATGCACTGAGGCAATCAGTCAGTGGAAAGGTGCACCTCACAACAGATGCATGCATGGACCAGTAGGCATGGCCAGGGACGTTACGTGTCCATCACGGCGCACTGGTTTAATGTGGTGGATGCAGGGTCCACTGGGGACAGCCATAGTGGGACAGCTCTGCCTAGCCCACGGTCTAGGAAACAATTGGCTGTAGGCGTTCGCCACCCCTCCTCCTCCAGAAGCGAAAGCTCCTCCACAGAGCGCAGTCGCACGACCACTCCATCCGCAGCTGCCAGTGTTGCACACAAGGTGTCCCATTATGGAACAGCTAGTGGTAAGCGTCAGCAGGCTGTGTTACAAATGAAGTGTTTGGGCGACAACAGACACACCGCGGAAGTACTGGCCGAGTACTTGCCGCAAGAAACTCAGTCATGGCTGGGCAGTGTACATCTTGAGGCAGGCAAGGTAGTCAGTGATAACGGAAGGAATTTTATGGCTGCCATAGCCCTTTCAGAACTGAAACACATACCTTGCCTGGCTCACACCTTGAACCTGGTGGTGCAGTGCTTCCTGAAAAGTTATCCGGGGTTACCAGCCCTGCTCCTGAAGGTGCAAAGACTTTGCTCGCACATCCGCCGGTCGCCCGTACACTCCAGCCGTATGCTGAACCATCAGCGATCGCTGAATCATCCACAGCATCGCCTAATAATCGACATTGCAACAATGTGGAACTCCACACTGCACATGCTTCAAAGGCTATGCGAACAGAGGCGTGCTGTAATTTATTTGTGGGAGGATACACATACACGGGCAGGCACTTGAATGGCAGACATGGAATTGTCTGGTGTGCAGTGGTCGAAGCTACAAGACCTCTGTCAAGTCCTTCAGTGTTTTGAGGAAAGCACATGGCTGGTAAGTGTAGACGACGCCATCATAAGCATGAGCATCCCACTAATGCGTCCGCTGATGCACAGTTTGACGCACATTAAGGAGCAGGCGTCTGCATCCGAAGGGGAGTGAAGCCTTAATGACAGTCAGCCATTGTCTGCTCAGGGAACTCTCCTGGACGAGGTGGCGGATGAAGAGGAGGAGGATGATGGGGATGAATATTTATGGGAAGAGGATGCTTCTCAGGGGGAAATAGAAACTGGTGGCGTTGCAAGGTCAGGTACAGGGTTTTTGTGGGACACAAGTGATGTTGATTTGCAAGAAAGTGCTCCTCAACCCAGCACAAGCAGTGAATTGACACCTGGAACATTGGCCCACATGGCTGAGTATGCCTTGCGTATCCTAAAAAGGGACCCCCGCATTATTAAAATTTTGAGCAATGATGATTACTGGTTGGCCTGCCTCCTGGATCCACGATATAAAGGAAAATTACAAAATATCATGCCACATGAGAACCTTGAGCAAATATTGGCTACCAAACAAGCAACTCTTGTAGACCATTCAGGCATTCCCAGCACACAGTGGCGGTGATGGTTCTCACACGAGCCGTAGTGGGCAACATGGCAGAGGTGTTAGAGGTGCACAAATCCGAAGTGGCGTTGGACAGAGGGGTTTTATGACCAGGTTGTGGAGTGATTTCACAACGACCGCTGACACGACAGGTACTGCTGCATCGATTCAAAGTGACAGGAGACAGCATTTTTCCAGTATGGTTACGAACTACTTTTCCACCCTTATCGATGTTCTCCCTCACAGGTCATTCCCCTTTGATTACTGGGCATCTAAAATAGACACCTGGCCTGAATTGGCAGAATATGCATTACAGGAGCTCACATGCCCTGCTGCTAGTGTGCTATCAGAAAGTGTATTCAGTGCTGATGGTTCAATAGTGACCGAAAAAAAAAGGACACGTCTGGCTGAAATGTTGATGATCTAACCTTCATTAAAATGAACCAATCATGGATTTCAAATTATTTGGCCCCACCTTCCCCTGCTGACACGTAGCTTGCCTGAAAAATGTCTTGCTTTTGGCCTCCTCTTACTGACTGCTCCAATTCCTCCATAGGCAATTTTTATACCTCCCTAAATGGGCTGACTCCCCCCACAGGGCCGTGGCCACCACCTGGCGCAAGCATCCGTGCGAGTGCAGTTTGCCTGGACAGGTGGGTGTGCCCACTCTTGAGCGACGGCACTGGCACAGGGTCCCTCATACTACAATGAAGTGTCTCTTACGGTGGTGGTGCACAACCAATGTCAGACACACCGTCGTAATATGAGGGGCCCTGTGCCAGTACCGCCGCCCACGAGAGAGTGTTCCCCCCCAGCTCGAACAGTGCTCTACCACTTGCAATACTTACCTCTCCCTGCTCCACCACTGTGTAGTCCGTGCTGTTAAATCCTTCAATGGCACTGCCAATACAAATTTGTTGAAATGATAGATGATAGTTAAAATATACAGGGGCCCTGGCCTCCATTTAGACCAGTTAATACTTTGCGCCTACTACCACTGTCTGCTACTCAGCAGAGGAGCCCACCCCTGTACCTAGCTATGCCACCTGTTTATTTGTGAAAAAAATTTTGGCAGACATTTAGCCTACTTATTTGGGCCTACTCACTGTGTCAGCCACTCCTTACAGTTGTCCTCCGCTGAACAAAGCAATGCCGCCAGTTTAGTCCTGTTACCAATTTTGAACTGCATTTAGCCAACTTTATTATTTTGGCCTATATCTCTGTTTCCTCCTCATCCTGCCCATTGCCTAGCCACTGCTAGATGAGTCTGCTGGTACATTGACCCAGACCACTACATTCCCCTTGCACTCTACACAGCCAGAATCTGACCCTGCTGAAAGTCAGGTTCCCCTTCCCGCATACTATACCACCTTACACGGGGACAAAGAGGAAGGTGCAGATGAAAGTGCAGGTTCCTTCATCATGTGGGGGGGCATACTCGTTGGCACTGGCACAGGGCCCCTCATAGTACGCAAAAGTGTCTCTGCTGGTGGGAGGCGCCACCCGCCGTCAAACACACCGCCGTACTATGAGGGGCCCTGTGCCAGTGCCAATGCCAACGAGTGGGCCCCCACTGCTTGCTCTGGATCACAGCACTTGCAAAGTTGAAATACTTACCTCTCCTTGCTCCACCGCCGTGACGTATTCCGCGTTTCTTGGGCCCACGAAAATCTTGAGCCAGTCCTACCCCCCCACAACTTTAGCCAAATGACCCCCAGTTTTCAATGCCTAACTATTATTTATAAAGTAAATTAAGATTGACAAGCTTCAGTAATAAGAATTGATGTTTTTGGCATTAAAATGGGCACTGTAGGTGTTTTCCTGTCCTCCACTCACTGCCGACTTTGATTCCCCATTGACTTGCATTGGGTTTCGTGTTTCAGTCGGCCCCCGACTTTACGCAATAATCGGCCGATTTCACCCGACCCGACTTTTGACAAAGTCGGGTTTCGCGAAACCTGACTCGATCCGAAAAAAGTAAAAGTCGCTCAACTCTAGTAAGAACTATATTTTTCTCTGACGCCCATGACGGCACCACGGAGAGATTTGCAGATATTGTACATTCAGGGAGGGACCACCGCTTCCAGAACCCTTTTACCGAAGGTAAGGTCTGAAGAGGAGATAAGGTCCAATCTATAGTGCCTATAGAATGTGGATGGCGAGGACCAGGTAGCAGCTCTACATATCTGGTCAATTGAAGCTCCGGCCTTCTCCGCCCAAGAAGTTGCTACTGCTCTCGTTGAGTGAGCCTTGACATCCCCCGGGACGGACATTCCACTTGATGAGTATGACAGGCTGATGGCATCCGTGATCCATTTGCCAAAGTGGCTTTGGAGGCTTTTTTTCCCCTTCCGGGGACCCTGAAAGCTTCTATTGCTTCTATGTACTGCATGAGACATCTCCTGACATCTAGTGTATGTAATGATTCTACCTCATTTTTAGGGTTGGGACAAAAGGAGGGAAGAGGTATCTCTTGAGTTCTGTGGAACTGGGATGCCACCTTCGTGAGGTATGCTGGGTCTATTTTGAGAGCGACCCTATCCTCTAGAAACTGTGTGTAAGGAGGGTTAGCAGATAGTGCTTGTATGTCGCTAACTCTACGAGCAGATGTGAGGGCGACAAGCAGGGATGTTTTGAGGGATAGGGATTTCAATGGGATATCTCCTAAGGGTTCGAAGGAGGACTAGTCAGGGCTTTAGGGACCAAATTTAAATCCCATTGAGGGATAACTTTTACTGGAAGCGGTCTTGATCTACCTACTGCCCTGATGAACCTGGAAACCCACCGATTCCCTGCCAAATCATAGTTAAATAGGGCCCCCAATGCTGCTATGTGGACTTTTAGGGTACTCGTGGCTAGAGAGATTTCCAACCCGTTTTGTAAAAATTCTAATATGGCTTTAAGAGGGACCTCTTCCCCTATTTTAGCGCCTGATGATGAAAGGAATATTTTCCAAATCTTCCCATACTGTTTTGTCGTAACCAGTTTCCTACTTTGTAAAAGAGTAGATACCAGCCCAGGAGAGAAACCTCTGCTTTCTAGTAGCTTCCTCTCAAATGCCAAGCTGTCAAGTGTAAGCTCGTAACTTGTGGATGGTGGACTGGGCGCTGGGAGAGTAAGTTTGGAAGGTCTGGGAGTACCCACGGGTCGGATATTGACATTCTCCTCATCCAAGAGAACCAAGGCCTCTTCGGCCAGAACGGGGCTATTAAGATCACATGAGCCCCGTCCTCCCGAATCTTCCTCAGCACTGCTGGAATCAGAGCAAATGGGGGAAACGCGTAAGCCAGCTGATGTAGCCATGGGATCAGGAACGCATCCAACGCCACTGGATTCCCCAGAGGAGCTATGGAGCAAAAAGAATTCACTTTTTTGTTCAGGTTGTTTGCAAAGAGGTCTATATTGGGTACCCCCCATTTTTCTGTAATCTGGGTGAATATTACCTGATTTAGCTCCCATTCCCCTTGCTTTAGATGGGAACGACACAGAAAGTCCGCTTTGTAGTTGTCTACCCCCTTTATATGCAGACTTGTCAGAGATAGAAGGTTGCTCTCAGCTATTTGAAAGATTGACTCGGTTACTCCCATCAGATTTTGGGAGCGAGTACCCCCTTGGTGATTCAGGTACGCCACTACTACCCTGTTGTCTGACATAACTCTGACATGGTGAGAGTGAAGGGCCCCAAGAATTCCAGCAGAGCGAACTTGACCGCTAGAAATTCTTTCATATTGGAAGATTCTTTTGCTAGAGATGCCGACCAGGTGCCTTGGGCTACTAGGTTGCCCAAATGAGCCCCCCACCCACTGGGGCTTGCGTCCGTGGTTATGATTTTTGAAATTGGGGTTACCCACCAGACTCCCTGGGACAGATTTTTTTGCGATGTCCACCAGATTAGTGACCGAGTTGTGTGCGGAGACAATCTTAACCGACCTTCTAAATGCCCCCTTAGAGAGACTTCTTCTGACAAAATTTGCCATTGGAGGTCCCTCGAATGGAGTTGAGCCCATTGGACCGCAGGGATGCATTAAGTCATGGATCCCAAGAGGGACATAGCCTGGAGGAGAGTTATGGAGGGGAGAGCTTGTATCTTGGATACCATCCCTGTTATTTTTTGTATTTTTTCCCAGGGAAGGTGGCATTCCTCCTTTATGGAGTCTAGAGTGAGAACTAGATATTCCTGGACCTGTGAAGGCAGCAACCTGGACTTTTTTAAGTTTATCAGCCAGCCCAGCTCCTCTAGAGAACACATTACTGTTTCTAGCTGATTGCTGCAGTGTTGGGGAGAGGAGCCTATCACCAAAAAGTCATCTAGGTATTGTTCAATCAGGGTGTCCTGTTCTCTCAGATGAGCCATTACCTCTGCGATTAGCTTTGTGAATATTCTTGGGGCTATGGCTAGTCCGAAGGGTAGGGCTGAAAATTGAAAATGGTATAACACCCTCCTGATGTAAACTGCTATCCTGAGAAACCTCTGGTGATCCCTGTGGATAGGGACAGGATAGTAGGCATCCTTCAGGTCCAGGACTACCATGAAACACTGAGGAAACAGCATTTTTATAGATGTTTTTATTGTTTCCATCTTGAACGCTTGTACCTCTAGGTATTTGTTTAGGTTTTTCAAGTTTATTATAGTCCTGTATGACCCGTCCGGTTTTCTCCTCAGGAACAGAGAGGAATAGTATCCTTGCCCTCTTTCTTGTGGGGGAACTTCCAGAAGGACTCCCTAGTCCACTAGTCCAATGACCTCGTTTTCCAATGCCAATTGTTCTTGCACTGAAGACCTTGGAGATGTTATCATAAAGGAGGGGCAAGGGTTTTTTAGAAATGTCAGTTTCAGCCCTGATCTTATTATGCCCAGGATCCATGGGCTGCGGGTAATTTTCTCCCAGGCCGAGAGAAAGAGTGACAATCTCCCCCCCCCCCCCCCCACCTGGGGCAAACCTTCATTGGGAAGGTTTCTTGTTGTCGCTAAGGTTTTTATTAAACAAGAATCCTTTGTTGTTTTTCTTATCCTCCCATTTTTCCTGGTTCTTCCCCGGCTTTTTACGGAAAAACCTCTTGCTCCAAAAGGGCCTTCTATAAGAGGGGAAACAGAGGGAGGGAAAAGACTTCTTTTTATCCCCCGCCTTCTCTAGGATGTCATCTAAGGTGGGACTAAACAGGAATTCCCCCTCACAGGGAATGGTACATAATTTTGATTTTGTCTGTAAGTCCCCCGGCCAGCACTTAAGCCAGAGGGCGCGTCTAGCCGCGTTAGAGAAAACTGTTGATCTAGCAGCTAACCTAATGGAATCGGCAGAAGCGTCTGCCAAAAATGCGGCCGCCCCCCTCATTACTGGCAAAGTGTTTAGTATGGAGTCACGGGATATTTTTTCTTTAAGACGGCCTTCCAGTTGGTCTAACCAAACCATTAACGAACGGGATGTGCATGCGGCGGCGACTGCCGGCTTTAGACCTCCCCCAGCTGCTTCCCAGGAACTTTTGAGAAAGGTGTCTGCCTTTTTGTCCATGGGGTCCTTCAAGACCCCCATGTCCTCAAATGGGAGGGCAAATTTCTTTTGATGCCTTAGCTATGGTGACATCTAGTTTGGGGGCTTTTTCCTTTTCCCAGAAGGAGCAGGATTCATCCTCAAAAGGGTACTTTCTTTTTGGTGTTAATAACGCCTTCCTTATAGTTTTTTTCCACTCTTTTTTTGATTAGTGCGGATATTGTTTTGTTAAGGGGAAAAGCTCTCTTCTTTTTTTGCTCAAGACCCCCGAACATTATTTCCTGTACTGATCTTTTGGGGTGAGAGTCTACTAACCCCATAGTGCTTCTGACTGCTTTAATGAGGCCATCTGTGTCTTCCAAGGGAAAACAACTGTGACCCCCAGAGGAAGAAGAGGATGATGAAGAAGAAGAGGAGTTAGACGTATCTGAGTCTGCATCGTCACTGTCCGTATTAGACACCGGAGACGGGGACCTGTGCCTAGTCTTCCTCCGTTTTTTTCCCCTTTTAAGGGATCTAAAGGGGTCTTCTACATGATTTTTTATCAGGGTTTTGAGGTCGGCTGCAAACCCGGGAAGCCCTTCGGACACTGTTATACACATGTTACAAAGCCTTTTCTCCCAGGTAGTTGGAAGGTCTTCTGTACAAAGGGCACAAATCCTATGCTTAGTTTTGCCTAAGCTTTTCTTCCCCGGTTGGGTATGCTCTGCATCTGTCTTTTTTCCGGATGCCGTACTGGACTCCTTGCTATGCTGGGACCTTTGGGTTCTTTACTGGTAGTATCTTGGTGTCCTTTTTGCTGTCGCCGTTTTTGCTGCTGCTGCGGCGATGCTGGTGGAGGTGGTGCTTCTGGTAAGGGTGATGCCAGGTCGCTCATGGTGCCTCGGCTGTAGGCTGCAGCTATATGCTGCGGCTGTAGGCTGCGGCTTGTGCTGCTGCTGTGCCACCGAAGCAACTAAACAAGGCACCTTTTATGCGGCGGCGATTCCCGCTGCTTAATTTAATTGTGCGCCTGCGCAGTAGCGCTGCTTGCCGGCGCATGCGCAATGGCCTGCTATCGCGTGATGCCGGCCAAATCTCGCGCACGCGCAGTCGGCCTCAAGATGGCGCCGCGCATAGCGCGCGTGAGACGCTGCACACCGGAGCCCCCGGATTTTTCGCAACTTGTGGGCTGATGTTCGGGAGGAAGAGCGCCATTCTCCCTGCAGCCACAGAGGGACCCCCTGGATTGCTGCCGCTCTTACCCGAGGAGGTGGCCGCGAACTCCATGCCACCTCCGCCGCTCACCCTAGAGGCCAACTAGCCCCAGTGGTGGCGCTTCGGGTCACCACACCAGCCGAGGCAGGGGGACCCCCGCTGCCTGAGTCGGACTGATTGGCCCCGGAATCCAACGACGTCTTCTTGACGGTAAGCTGTAGGTCTCCCATCAAGGACAGGAAACCAACTGATGCGGGAGAGTGGTACCGCCTTTTTATCTGTAGGTTTCCTGTCCTTGGTGGGTGGATCCCCTCTCTCCGTGGTGCCGTCATGGGCGTCAGAGAAATAATAAAATAAAAAAAGCATAGTTACTTACCGATAACGGTGTTTCTCCGAGCCCATGACAGCACCACGGAGGGGGATCTGCCCGACAGGGAACCTAGAGAATAAAATGGTAGTACCTCTCACCCACATCAGTTGGTTTACAGAGCACCGGAGGGCCTCCAGGTTAGTGACAACAAAAAATATGCTTTTATCCTATTGCTTAATAGAAACACACCGTGTCTATACACATAGACACACTGCATACAATAAAAACGTGCTCACAACACACGTGATGGGGGGAATAACTGGGTGCTGTCATGGGCTCTGAGAAATACTGTTATCAGTAAGTAACTGTGCTTTTCTCAGTCCCCCATGACAGCACCAAGGAGAGAATTACAGAGATTTGTAACTTAGGGAGGGACCACAGCCTGAAGAACCCTTCTTCCGAAGGTTAAGTCAGACGAAGAGTCTACGTCTAGGCGATAGTGTCTAAAAAAAGGTAGAAGGTGATGACCAGGTGGCCGCCTTACAGATTTGTTCTATTGATACCTTCAACCTTTCAGCCCTGGTCAACATAGCCCTTGTGGAATGAGTTTTCAGCCACTCTGGAATAACATTTCCACTGTATGAGAAGGCAAGGCTATCGCATCTGTTATCCATCTTGCTATAGTACTCTTGGAAGCCTTTAGTCCTTTCCTAGGTCCCTGAAAACATACAAAGAGATGCTTCCATCTTACACCTCTGGGTGGACTCTAGGTACTGAATCAGACATCTCATATCTAATATGTGAATTTTTTCTTCTTCCCCACTCCTAGGATTTGAGCAAAATGGAAGGAAGGACTATCTCTTGGGACCTATGGAATCGAGATGCTACCTTTGGTAGATAGGGTTATCCTAAAACCTGACCCGGCCTCTCATCCAGAATTTTTGTGAAGGGAGGACCTGCAGACAGGCTTGGAGATCACTTAGCCCTAAAGTCAGCCCACAGGGTATCAGGAGGGCAATTTTAAGTGATATCATTTTGAGAGGGATTGACTCAAATGGGGGATCTGTTAGAGCTGATAGAACTAGATTTAAATCCCAAGGTGGTAGTTTTTGAATAGCTAATGGTTTAGACCTTGCGGCGGTACTGATAAGTCGTGCTACCCAAGGGTTGCCCGTTTTCTTTTCATTATACGATGCTCCTAGGGCTGCTACCTGTACCTTTAATGTACTTACTGCAAGGGCAAATTCTAGTCCCTTCTGTAGAAACTCCAGGATCTCAGTATTTGGGACCCCATCCTGTACTCTTACTCCCGAAGTGGACAGGAATTTTCTCCAGGTTTTGCCATAGATTTTTGTGGTGACTGTTTTCCTACTCTTCATTAGCATAGAGACTAATTTATCTGAAAACCCTCTTTCCTTCAACAGCACTGCTTCAAATTCCACGCTGTTAAATGAAGATTCTCTGACTGAGGGTGGAACACCGGTCCCTGAGACAAAAGGTCCGGAAGAACCCAAGGATTGGTGATCGATAGCATCTTCAGCCAGGAGAACCAGGTTCTTTTTGACCAGAAGGGAGCTATTAATATTAGCCTTGATCTGCCCTCCCTGACCTTCCGTAGACCTACTGGGATAAGGATGGTTGGGGGAAAAGCTTATGCAAGACTCTGCGTCCATGGGATCCTGAAAGCGTCTAAGGCCTGAGGGTTCCCCCTGGGGTCTAGGGAACAAAAGGCTTCCACCTTCCTGTTGTTGATATTGGCAAACAGGTCTATGACTGGAGCCCCCACATTTCCACAATCTGATTGAAAAGCATAGTTACTCACCGATAACGGTGTTTCTCAGAGCCCATGACAGCACCACCAGAGAGAGGGGATCCGCCCTTCAGGGGCAGGAAACCTACAGGATAAAAAGGGCGGTACCTCTCCCCTGTATCAGTTTTGTTTACAGAGCATCGGAGGTCCTCCAGGTTAGTCACAACAAAAAATATACAACTTTATCATATTGCTTAACAAGTGAACACCGTGTCTATATATAAAAAAAACATTTCATACAAAAGAATGTGCTCACCGCACACGTGATGGGGGGGAATAAGCAGGTGCTGTCATGGGCTCTGAGAAACACCGTTATCGGTGAGGAGCTACGCTTTTCTCAGTCCCCCATGACAGCACCACCAGAGAGAATTGCAGAGATTGTTGCTTAGGGAGGGACCACAGCCTGCAGAACCCTTCTTCCGAAGGTTAAGTCAGATGAAGAGGCTAGGTCTAAGCGGTAGTGTCTAAAAAAGGTTGAAGGTGATGACCAGGTGGGCGCCTTACAAATTTGATCTAATGGTACCTCCGACCTTTCGGCCCAGGAGGTCGCCATAGCCCTTGTAGAGTGAGCCTTCAGACCCTCTGGAACTGCGTTCCCGGTGGACGAGTATGCCAAGGATATCGCATCTGTTATCCAACGTGCTATAGTGCCTTTACAGGCTCTAAGTCCTCTCCTGGGTCCCTGGAAGCAGATAAAAAAAAGAGACCCTTCCTTCCTATACTGCTGAGTGGATTTTAGATACTGAACTAGACACCTTCTCACATCTAATATGTGGAACTTTTCTTCTTTCTTATTTCTAGGGTCTGGACAGAAGGAAGGATTATTTCCTGAGACCTATGGAAAGTGGACGCTACTTTTGGTAGATAGGCAGGGTCTGTTTTTAGTACAACCTTATCATCCAGGATCAGTGTAAAGGGAGGGTTTGCAGACAGGGCTTGGAGATTACTTATTCTGCGGGCCGATGTTAGGGCTATCAGGAGGGCAGTTTTAAGTGATAGAATTTTAAGGGGTATTGATTCTATAGGCTCAAACGGGGATTCTGTTAAAGCTGACAAGACTAGGTTCAAATCCCAGGTTGGTAGTCTATGTATAGTTACAGGTTTAGACCTTGCGGCTGCTCTGACGAACCGTATTACCCAAGGGTTGGCCGCTAGGTTTTCACAGTACAATGCTCCTAGGGCTGCTATCTGTACTTTTAAAGTACTTACTGAAAGGCCTAGGTCTAACCCTTTTTGTAGAAATTCTAATATTTGAGCAACTGGGACCCCGTCTTGCAACCTTACCCCGGAGGAGGACAAGATTTTTTTCCAGGTTTTGCCATAAATTTTTGTGGTCACAGGTTTTTTACTTTTCATTAGTGTAGAAACTAACTTGTCAGAAAAACCTCTTTCCTTCTCAAATTCCACACTGTTAGGTGGAGATTCTCTGACAGAGTGGAACACCGGTCCCTGAGACAGGAGGTCCGGAAGAACCAGGGATCGGTGACCGATAGCATCCTCAGCCAGGAGAACCAGGCCCTTTTGGGCCAGAAGGGGGCTATTAGGATAAGTCTGGATCTGTCCTGCCTGATTTTTCGCAGAACTGCTGGAATGAGGATAGTAGGAGGAAATGCATACGCAAGAGTCTGTGTCCAGGGAATCGTGAATGCATCTACAGCCTGAGGGTTCCCCCTGGGGTCTAGGGAACAAAAAGTTTTCACCTTTCTGTTGTGCATGTTTGCGAAGAGGTCTATTACAGGGATTCCCCACAGATCTGTAATTTTGTCGAAGATGTCCTGATTTAGAGACCATTCTCCTTGCTTTAGTTGGATACGACTCAGGAAGTCTGCTTTCTGGTTCTATACACCTTTTATATGTAGGGCCGATAGGGATAGAAAGTTGTTCTGTACCAGGCTGAAAATTTCGGAGGTGGTTTTCATTAATGTTTCAGACCCGGTACCCCCCCTGGTGGTTTAATAAGGCTACCACTACTCTGTTGTCCGAAAATACTCAGACATGATGCCCTTGTAATTTGTCTAGAAAAAATAGTAATGCATGATTCACTGCCCTCAGTTCTTTTTGGTTTGAGGAAGCCCCGAGTTCCTGATTTGTCCATACCCCCTGAGCGACTCTGTTGTCCAGATGTGGGACTTGCGTCTGTGGTATCTAACTGAGACACCTCTATCACCCAGGGAATCCCTTTTGATAGGTTGCTGGGATTCAACCACCAAGCTAGGGAATGAATAGTAGGTAAACTTAGAGTCATGCGACCTTCTAAACGTCCCCTTAGCATATTCTGGTTTCCGAATATGTCCCACTGGAGAGGTCTCGTGTGGAGTTGTGCCCACTGAACTACTGGAAGACAAGCAGAGAGGGACCCCGGTAATGACATCGCCTTTCTCAGAGACATGAACGGGTTTGAGCGAGTTTGAGCGAGATTCTGACACTAGAGTTATTATCTTTTGTCTTTTGTGGACTGGGAGGCGACATTCTTGAGAAATAGAGTCCAAGGTGAGACCCAAAAATTCCTGAACCCTGGTTGGTTCTAGTTTTGACTTTTGAAGGTTCACCAGCCAGCCTAATTTTTTTTAGAGTATCTATCACCCTGACGCATTGCTGACGGCAGAGTTGGGCAGAGTTGCTCACAATCAGAAAGTCTTCCAAATATGGAACAATCAAGATGTCTTTCTCTCTCAGATGTGCCATCATCTCTGCTATTAGTTTGGTGAAAATGCGGGGTGCAATTGATATGCCAAAGGGAAGAGCTCTGTATTGGTATTCCCTTATCTGTCCTTTCTTGACTACTGCCAGTCTGAGGAATTTTTGAGAGTTCTTGTGGATGGGGACGTGATAATATGCGTCGCTGAGATCCAGTACTATCATAAAACAGTTTGGAAACAAGTTTTTTATTGTTGACTTTATTGACTCCATTTTGAATCTCTGGTTCCTTACATAAGTATTTAACTTCCGTAAATTTATTATAGTCCGTAAGGTCCCGTCCGGCTTGGGAACCAGGAATAATGGGGAGTAAAATCTCTTTTCTCTCTCTAGAGGGGGGGACTTCCTGGATGACAGCTTTGTATATCAGTTTTAAGACTTCTAATTCTAGAGCTTCTTGTTGTTGAGGAGAGGACCTCAGCGGTGTTACCACATAGTTTTGGAGGGGAGGGGGGGTAGGGATAAAAAGTTTATTCGAAGCCCTACTCTTATTAAATTTAGTATCGAAGGGCTGGTTGAAATTTTCTCCCAGGCCGGGAGGAATTGAGACAATCTCCCTCCCACCCTGGGGAAGACGTCACTTGGGAGGGGGTTTCTATCCCGTGAGGAATTACCGAAAAGGAACACCCTCTGTCTCTTCTTTTCCCATCATCCCATCTGTTTTGCTCCTTTGGTGGTCTTTTCCTAAAAAAATTCCTATTCCGAAAGGGCCGCTTAGTGAAGGTTGGGGAACCCTTTCTTTTTGTCACCTGCATTCTGCAGGATATCGTCCAGAGTCTCTCCAAAAAGAAACTTGCCCTCACATGGGATTGAACAAAGTTATTGCTTAGTTTGTAAATCACCTGGCCAGCTCTTTAGCCATAAGGTTCTACGTGCTGCATTCGAAAAACCTGCAGATTTAGACGCTAGTTTAATTGAGTCGGCCGATGAATCTGCCAAAAACAATGCTGCAGCTCCTCTAATCATAGGGATAGATTCTAAAACTTTATTTCTGGGCACCCCATCCCTTAGCAGTTTCTCTAAGTTATCAACCCAAATCATTAAGGATCGTGACATGCAAGCAGCTGCTATGGCTGGTCTTAAACATCCCCCTGCCGACTCCCAGGCCCCTTTAAGAAAAGTATCTGCTCTTTTATCAAGAGGATCTTTCAGGGTTCCCATATCCTCAAATGGTAGTGCAAATTTTTTTGAGGTCCTAGCTACCGCAATGTCGAGTTTTGGGGCTTTATCCCATGAAGTAGAAGCCTCCACTTCAAAGGGATATTTTCTTTTTATAGAGGGGACCGATGAGTTCTTCCTCTCTGGTTTTTCCCTCTCCATTTTAATTAACGCTTGTATGTTTTCATTAAAGGTAAGGTACCGCGTTTGCAGATCATTAATAAATCACTGTAATGTAGCATAACATGCTGCATTAACCAAGTTTTAAATGCATGTGAAACAGATTTCGTGTGTTATGTGTGTTTAAAGAAGGAACTGGGGGCTGACATCTTGGTTTCACAGCAGTTCACACTAACAGTGTCATTTTACAGCACCCCATGGACATAGGAGATAATAGACCGGCGCGGACCCTATCTATAACATTGGAGAGGTGTTAGCAGTGAGCTGGGCACGCCTCTGTGGGCTGCACAACTCACTGCTGTAGGTGTGACTAGCAGCCATTTTATTATAGCCCAGTGCTCTCTGCCAAGCTCCACTTACTCTCTATCACAGGAGCTCCATTCACTCCATTAAGCTGCATTCACAGCCTGCAGAGAGGTGACACCTGACACCTCTATCAGCCATACAATGTATCTCCCTCCACAATGCCTGGCCATTCACTGCAGACCTGGAGCTCCTTCTTATTACTGAGGGATGAGTACAGACAGCTCTGCACAGACAATGCTGCTCCATACACACCACATAAACTAACTGTGCTTCTGATGCAGTACCTGCTGGTGATAGCAGATCACAGGGCAGTCACACACAAAATGGCTCTGCCCTGTGATGCTGCTCTTCATTCTGCCCTAGGGATATTAGACCACCCAAAAGGGGAGGGAAATGCTGATGTCAGCAGTTACTGCCCCAATTTTCCAGCTAACAGTAAAGCTGGTAAGTCTCACTATAGCTGCTTGAGGTCTAAAACGGAAAATGCTCCCCCTAGTGGTCAATATATATATTTGTAAGAATATATATATTATTTTTCATATAGAAATGTTTGCAAGCAGTGCAAACATTGCATTAATACATTTTATTTACTATTTTAAGCTTAATTTCACAAAAAAACAAACTACAAGAAAACTGGTGGCACCTTCCCTTTAAGGGGAAAAACTTTACACTTTTTTTGGCATAGTCCTCCAAACATAATATCCTGGACTGTTTTGTCAGGACGAGGGTCCAATACCCCCATAGTCGATCTTACTGCCTTTACAAGTGCGTCAACCTCATCTAGGGGGAAGCAACGACGACCTCCACTCTCATTATCCGAAGAAGAGAAGGAGGAGTCCTGTGTATCTGAGTTTCTACTCTCAGAGCTGTAAGGCCATGTGAACACGTTCAGTATTTTTCGCGTTTTTTCGCTATAAAAACGTGATAAAAACGCGAAAAAAAATGCTAACATATGCCTCCCATTATTTTCAGTGTATTCCGCATTTTTTGTGCAAATGTAGCCTTTTTTTCCACGAAAAAAATCGCATCGCGGAAAAAAAAGCAACCTGTTCATTAAAATGCGGAATTGCAGGGGATTCCGCACACCTGGAAGTGCATTGATCTGCTTACTTCCCGCACGGGGCTGTGCACACCATGCAGGAAGTAAGCAGATTATGTGCGGTTGGTACCCAGGGTGGAGGAGAGGAGACTCTCCTCCACGGACTGGGCACCATATAATTGGTCCAAAAAAAAAGAATTAAAATAAATAGTCCTATACTCACCTTCGATGTCTTCCCGCCTCTCCGCTGCATGCTGCCGCTTCGGTTTCTATAGCTGGTGTGAAGGACCTGCGATGACGTCACGGTCTTGTGATTGGTCGAGACCGGTCATGTGACCGCTCACGTGACCGCGACGTCATGGAAGGTCCTAAACCACACCGGCATCTATAGGAACGGACGCCTGCAGGTGAGTATAACCATTTTTTTTAAACATTCTATCTTTTACTATAGGCTGCATCTATAGTAAAAAGATGGTCACACTTGTCAAACGCTATGTTTGACAAGTGTGACCAACCTGTCAGTCAGTTTTCCAAGCGATGATCGCTTGGAAAACTTTAGCATTCTGCAAGCTAATTACGCTTGCAGAATGCTAAAAAAAAGCGAAAAAAAAACGCAAAAAAAAAATGCGGATTTCTTGCAGAAAATTTCCGGTTTTCTTCAGGAAATTTCTGCAAGAAATCCGGACGTGTGCACATACCCTTAGAGTTCAGATAAGCAATAGGTTCTTTCCTATTAACTTTCTTTTCACCTTTAAGGGAATTAAACACAGTTTCTACCTCTGATTTAATTACAGATCGTAACTCAGAGGCGAAGTTTGGGGTCTCCTCACAGAGGACTTGACCTATACAGGAGTCACACAACTTCTTATCCAAAGATTGCGGTAAAGCTTTTTCGCACAAGGGGCAGGTTCTGTGTTTTGTTTTCCCCGTTCTTTTTCTTGCCTAAGATAAACGGAGAAGAGGGAACCCCAATTACAAAAGTGAACTTTCACGAAGATCACTCACCAATCTGACGCAGCCACAGGTACCGGTTCTGGAGGGGTAGGATCCTGAAGTGTGAAATCCGTAGGCGGTAGCTGGTTCACCATGCTGGAGTTCTTGCTATGCTGCGTGGAATGGCTACCGGACCGAGAACTCCGGGTGTGAGCAGAAGTTCGTTTCTTCTGTACGTCCGGCTTTGGTTGCTGGTGGTGGCGCTGCTGTGGCAGCTGGAGCTGCTGGTCACTGTCTTCCATGGTACTACCTTGGGATGGCATGCAGCGAGGAGCTTCCATATCCACCATTCTTTTAAAGCTTGGCGCTTATTGCCAGCCCCTCCCCCTGTGGCTGCATTACTGAGGAAAGTTTTTTTTTTCCCTAATACTCTTCTGCGCATGTTGTCAGGGACCTGGAAATGAAGCATTCCGGTTCCGGGGCAGCGCCATCTTGGCGCACCTCACTCACTGCGCCCCCCCTGAACTGGAAGTCTTCTTACCACTTCCGGTGTGGCGCCATCTTGGAATCCAGGCGTCCTCTGCACGGCAGGTCCCGGAAGCCCCTAACTCCTATCCAGAGTGGCGTCTGCGCTTCCCCCCCGCTCACGCTCCGGACCCATTGGTCGTAGCCGTGGCGGCCTCGGACACCGCACCAGCCGTGGCAGGGGCATCCCCGCTGCCAGAACTCGGACTGGCCGGTTCCGGACTCCTCAGTCGGTCTTCAGATATCCACGGTCGGTCTTCGGATACGCAGGTACCATCCTAGTAGGTTCCCAGTCAGGGACAGGAAACCAAACTGATGCAGGGGAGAGGTACCGCCCTTTTATCCTGTAGGTTTTCTGTCCCTGAAGGGCGGATCCCCTCTCTCTGATGGTGCTATCATGGGGGACTGAGAAAATGAACTGATTTAATACCCATTCGCCCTGTCTCAATTGGAGTACGGCTCAGAAATTCTGCCTTCTGATTTTCTACCCCCCGAATGTGTAACGCGGAAAGGGATAGAAGATTGTTCTCTGCCACATTGAAGATTTTGGAAGTGGTGTCCATTAGGGCTCGGGATCTGGTTCCCCCTTGATGGTTTAGGTTGGCTACCACCACCCGATTGTCCGAGAATACCCAAACATGATGACCTTGTAGAATGCGTAGGAAGGCTGATAAGGTGTGACCCACTGCCCAAAGTTCCTTTTGCTTTGAGGATGCCTCGAGCTCTTGTCCTATCCATACCCCTTGAGTGACTCTGTTGCCCAGGTGAGCTCCCCACCCCGTGTGACTTGCGTCGGTGGTAACTATCTGGGATCTCTCTATTACCCAAGGGATTCCTTTTGACAGGTTGTTGATATCCTTCCACCAAACTAGGGAATGAATAGTGGTTGAATTTAGAGTCATGTGACCCTCTAAGCGACCCTTTAGTGTAACTTTTTTTTTTTTTTTTTAAATGTCCCACTGGAGATCCCTTGTGTGGAGTTGTGACCACTGAACTGCTGGTAGACAGGCAGAAAGGGAACCCAGCAGCAACATCGCCTTTCTCAATGTCATGGAGGGGTTTAACAACACCTTTGATACTAGATTCATAATCTTTTGTTTTTTTCTGAACTGGGAGGCGGCACTCCTGTTTTGCAGAGTCCAATATTAAATCTAAGAATTCCTGAACCTTGTTTGGCTCTAGTCTTCACTTCTGTAGGTTCAGAAGCCAGCGAAGATCTATTAGGCTATGTGCACACGTATTTTTGAGGTCTGCGGATTTTTCTGCAGCGGATTTGAGAACTCCGCAGGTAAAAGGCACTGTGTTTAACCTGCAGATATACTGCGAATTTACCACGGATTTTATGCGGACTTTGTGTGGATTCCACCTGCGGTTTTAGACCTGCGGATTCCTATTATGGAGCAGGTGTAAACCGCTGCGGAATCCGCACAAAGAATTCACATGCTGCGGAATGTAAACCGCTGCATTTCCGCACGTTTTTTTCCACAGCATGGGCACAACGGTTTGTTTTCCATAGATTTACATGGTACTGTAAACTCATGGAAAACTGCTGCGAATCCGCAGCAAAATCCGCAAAGTGTGCACATAGCCTTAGGGTATTCATTACCCTGTTCCTCTGCTGTCTGCAGTGTTGGGCCGAGTCGCTTGCTATCAAAAAATCGTCCAGGTATGGGACTATTAAAGGGCCACTGTCACCCCCTCCAGCCGTTATAAACTAAAAGAGCCACCTTGTGCAGCAGTAATGCTGCAGTCTAACAAGGTGGCTCTTTTAGTTTTTGATTCAGTTATTCCCTTAATAAAGCGTTTTAAAATTTGTACAAAATAACCTGTCCTTAGACCTGGAGGCGGTCCGAAGCCTCCTCTGTGAATCTCCCAACGGCCGTCACTCTTCTCTTCTGGGGATGTGGTCGCCGCCCCCTTCGCGCTGTTTCTTCTTAAATCCGGCGCCTGCGCTGTGCGTGCCAGCCTGGGGCAGGCGCAGTCTTCATTGTCCTTCATTGCTCAGATCCAGGGTGCCTGACGCTCCCCCGGTCCCCCGCCTTCCAGCGTTGTAATTTACGGCTGCTTCATTCCAAACGCTGGCAAGGAAACCTGTATATTACGGCAACGCTGGAAGGTGGGGGAGCGTCTGAACAGCGCAGTGCGCATGCCCAGGAACCCCAGCCCCGCACTGTGCATAATGAATAACAGTGCGGGCGGGGATTCAGCAACAGGGTGGCCGCACTGCCCACACAGGCGCAGTCAGGCACCCTGCATCTGACCTATGACGGACAATGAAGACTGCGCCTGCCCCAGGCAGGCACGCACAGCGCAGGCACCGGATTTAAGAAGAAACAGCGCGCAGGGGGCGGCGACCACATCCCCAGAAGATAAGAGTGACGGCCGTTGGGAGATTCACCGAGGAAGCTTCGGACCGCCTCCAGGTCTAAGGACAGGTTATTTTGTACAAATTTTAAAACGCTTTATTGAGGGAATAACTGAATCAAAAACTAAAAGAGCCACCTTGTTAGACTGCAGCATTACTGCTGCACAAGGTGGCTCTTTTAGTTTATAACGGCTGGAGGGGGTGACCGTGGCCCTTTAAGAGTACTTTCACACATCAGGTTTTTTGCATCAGGCACAATCCGGCTAATTTTTAAAAAAACTGATCCGTTTTTTTCCCACCGAATCCATTTTTTTTCTCATAGAGTTGTATTAGCGCCGGATTGCGACTGATGTCCCAACGTTTCATCCGTTTTTTGCCAGATCCATCAAAAACTTTCCGGCGGACGGAGAAAACGTCCAGAGCAACGTTTTTTCTGTCCGGCGAAAACCACACAATGACTGATCTGGCCAAAAACGTTTGAAACGCAGGTCCATCGCAACAGTTTTTCACTATTTGCGACGGATCCGTTTTTTGTAAAATTAGACGGATTGTGCCTGAAACAAAAAACCTGACGTGTGAAAGTAGCCCAAGATGTCCTGCTCTCTCATATGAGCCATCATTTCCGCTACTAGTTTGGTAAACCCACGGGGCGCGACTGATATTCCGAAAGGAAGGGCACTATATTAGAATTCCCTTATTTCCCCTCACATGGACACCACCAGTCTGAGGAATTTTTGAGTCTTTGTGAATGGGGACGTGATAGTACGCGTCGCTGAGATCTAAGACAGTCATAAAACAGGAAACAGAATTTTGATGGTAGATTTTATTGACTCCATCTTGAATTTTTGATTCCTTACATAACCATTTACTTTCCGTAAGTTTATTATAGTCCGGAAGGACCCATCTGGCTTTGGTACTAGAAATAACGGGGAGTAAAAACCCTTCCCACTTTCCTGAGGAGGGACTTCCTGAGTGACAGCTGTGTCTATTATTTTCATTACCTCACATTCTAGGGCTTCTTGTTCTTGGAGTGAGGACCTCAGGGGAGTCACCACATAATTTGAGGAGGGAGGCAAAGAAAGTCTATCCGAAGCCCCAAATTGATCAGGTTTAATTAATATCCAGGGGCTGGTTGAGATTTTTTCCAAGGCCGTAAGAAAATGAGATCCCCCTGGGTGGGTAGGGGGAGACTGTCACTTGGAGGTCTTTATTATCTCAGGAGGAATTCCCAAAGAGGAAACCCGTCTCTCCTCTTCCACTCGTCTCATCCGTTTTGCTCCTTCGGGGGTTTTCTACGAAAAAAAATTCTATTCCCAAAGGACCGTTTCAGTGATGGTGGGGCCAAATTAGGGAAACCTTTTTTCTTATCCCCCCACTTTTGCAGGATATCATCTAGGGTCTCCCCAAACAAAAATTGACCTTCACATGGGATTGAGCAGAGTTTAAGTTTTGTTTGCAAGTCACCCGGCCAACATTTGAGCCATAGTGTTCTACGGGCTGCATTTGATAGGGCTGCGGATTTAGATGTAAGCTTAAGGCCGGCGTCACACTAGGCGTATGAAAATACACTCCATTTTTTACGGCAGTAATTATCCCAAAACACTGTTCCGTATTCAATGCGAGGATACGATTTTTAAGCACAAATTTATCCGTGTGTCATCCGTATGGCGATTTTCTCTCGCAGGCTTGCAAAATGGACATATCATGGATCCATCGGCTCAAATATTCTTAAACACATATATACAGTCTATATATATATATATATATATATATATATATATATATATATATATATATATATATATATACACAGTCATGGCCAGAAGTATTGACACCCCTGCAATTCTGTCAGATAATACTTAGTTTCTTCCTGAAAATGATTGCAAACACAAATTCTTTGGTATTATTATCTTCATTTAATTTGTCTTAAATGAAAAAACACAAGAGAGAATGAAGCAAAAAGCAAAACATTGATCATTTCACACAAAACTCCAAAAATGGGCCAGACAAAAGTATTGGCACCCTCAGCCTAATACTTGGTTGCACAACCTTTAGCCAAAATAACTGCGACCAACCGCTTCCAGTAACCATCAATGAGTTTCTTACAATGCTCTGCTGGAATTTTAGACCAGTCTTCTTTGGCAAACTGCTCCAGTTCCCTGATATTTGAAGGGTGCCGTCTCCAAACTGCCATTTTTAGATCTCTCCACAGGTGTTCTATGGGATTCAGGTTTGGACTCATTGCTGGCCACCTTAGAAGTCTCCAGTGCTTTCTCTCAAACGATTTTCTAGTGATTTTTGAAGTGTGTTTTGGGTCATTGTCCTGCTAGAAGACCCATTACCTCTGAGGGAGACCCAGCTTTCTCACACTGGACCCTACATTATGCTGCAAAATTTGTTGGTAGTCTCCAGACTTCATAATGCCATGCACACGGTCAAGCAGTCCAGTGCCAGAGGCATCAAAGCAACCCCAAAACATCAGGGAACCTCCGCCATGTTTGACTGTAGGGACCGTGTTCTTTTCTTTGAATGCCTCTTTTTTCTCCTGTAAACTCTATGTTGATGCCTTTGCCCAAAAAGCTCTACTTTTGTCTCTTGTGACCAGAGAACATTCTTCCAAAACGTTTTAGGCTTTTTCAGTTAAGTTTTGACAAACTCCAGCCTGGCTTTTTTATGTCTCGGGGTAAGTGGGGTCTTCCTGGGTCTCCTACCATACAGTCCCTTTTCATTCAGACGCCGACGGATAGTACGGGTTGACAAGGTTGCACCCTCGGACATTAGGGCAGCTTTAACTTGTTTGGATATTAGTTGAGGTTCTTTATCCAACATCCGCACAATCTTGCGTTGAAATCTCTTGTCAATTTTTCTTTTCCATCCACATCTAGGGAGGTTAGCAACAGTGCCATGGGCTTTAAACTTCTTGATGACACTGCGCACGGTAGACACTGGAACATTCAGGTCTTTGGAGATGGACTTGTAGCCTTGAGATTGCTCATGCTTCCTCACAATTTGGTTTCTCAAGTTCTCAGACAGTTCTTTGGTCTTCTTTCTTTTCTCCATGCTCAATGTGGTACACACAAGGACACAGGACAGAGGTTGAGTCAACTTTAATCCATGTCAACTGGCTGCAAGTGTGATTTAGTTATTCCCAACACCTGTTAGGTGCCACGGGTAAGTTACAGGTGCTGTTATTTACACAAATTAGAGAAGCATCACATGATTTTTCGAACAGTGCCAATACTTTTGTCCACCCCCTTTTTTATGTTTGGTGTGGAATTATATCCAATTTGGCTTTAGGACAATTCTTTTTGTGTTTTTTCATTTAAGACAAATTAAATGAAGATAATAATACCAAATAATTTGTGTTTGCAATCATTTTCAGGAAGAAACTGAGTATTATCTGACAGAATTGCAGGGGTGTTAATACTTTTGGCCATGACTGTATATATATATTTCTATAATATATATATTTTTTTATTAGGGTGTTTCATTTTTCCAAAGTTATGATTTTCAAATGACTTTGCTTGAATCCTTGGTCTAAGTCATCTAAAAGATACCTGTTAAAAATTTTAGCGAAATCAATATTTAGAGGTTGCACACTTTGATCACTTTTATCTGAAAGTACCGAAATTCATGAAAATGTATCATCGACATCACACTAATGTGTATGTTGTGTTTCTATTATGTTTTGCGGGTAGTTTAACTGAAAAAGAATACTAGAAAGGGAATTTGGTTACTTGAAAAGGTGCCTGGTGGTGAATTTTTGGGAGCTCATCAACTCCCTTCCAAGGAACACGGGCTTTTAGTTTTTATTTACCATCACAAGGAAATGAAAGAAACACTCACGTGTGCTGCTAAATCCACAAGTATTAAACTAAAGGAAGTCATGACAGAGGAGAATATCCGAACTCGTATACAGAAGTTATACAAGGAATATCAACATCTGGGTAAAGAGAAATCAAGAAACATTGACAAAGTAAATATGAAGCGGCAGATTTGGAAAGGAGATCTTGTTGAGCTATTTGATATTGCCAGGCAAAATGTGATCCCCTTGAATAGCGTACTAGAAGACGATAAAGCATTCCTTATGTCACAAAGAGAGGATCAATAAGTGGTGTAGATAAGGTTCTTGCCTCACAAATTAAAAAGAAGAAAATAAATGCAGAAAAAAAGGAGGCATACAAGGAGAAACATTATAAAGAAATCGCCAAAATGAACAGTGGAACACTCAGTCTCATCTCCATCATCATCAATTCACGAAGAGGACAAATTTTCTGCACCACCAGTGAGAAAATCTTGTGCAGGTCGTAGATTAAAACCTCTTGATCACACACTCACGGCTACATGGGATCGAGAACAACTCTCCATTCGACAAGCAAGTACTTATTTATTGCAACTGCAAAAAGCCTTGGTCACGAAGTTTCATGCATTTCCATATCTCCATCTACCGTTTTCCGAGTTCGGGCGATTAACAGACGACAAATGGCTGAGAACATGGAAAAGTCACTGTTTGAAAATCCTCCTCATTTAATCTTACATTGGGATAGTGAATTGTTGCCTGAGGGAGTGTCAAAACTCTAGAAGATAGAGATGCTGTTCTTGAAACTGGAAAAGATTTTGAGCATTAGCTTGGCGTACCTGTTGCCCAGAATGGTACTGGTGAGCTAATGGCTGAAGTTGTTATTCAGGAGGTGGACCGATTCGCGCTACGTGAACAACTGCATCTAATACAGGAATGATCCAAAGAGCATGTATCAGAATTGAAACTGAATTTGGGAGACCATTGTAGTGGTTGGCTTGCCGCCACCACACCCACGAATTAATCTTGAAAGGAGTGTTTGGTAACTGTTGTAACATCCCATCGAGTTGTCCTGACATCCAGATTTTCCAAAAGTTCCAAAATCAGTCGAATTCAGTTGATAAGAAGTCCTATTTCACGATGTTAGATGAAGAAAATTCCATTCAAGGTTTTCTAGAAGAACAATGTGTGAAAATAGTGGACTACCTCAACAATGTCTTGCAAGATGGCAGTCATCCAAGAGAAGATTACAAAGAGCTATTAGAACTATCATTTCTATATCTTGGAGGCTGGGATGAAAACTATTTCGAATTTAGGGTTCCAGGGGCTCTGACTGAAGCAAGGTGGATGGCAAAGGCCATATATGTACTCAAAATTGTGCTATTCACTAAACAATTGCATATTTCTAATACCGAATTGAAAGGAAGAAAAGTAGTGCGTTTTGTCTGTCTAATATATGTCCGCTTTTGGCACGAGGCAGTTGTAAGTCGATGGGCTCCAAAGAATGATTTGGAGATGCTACAGCTTTTGCAATATTATCCAGATAAAGATGTCAGAGAAAGTGCCCTCACAGTAGCTAAGAGTCACATTTGGTATCTGTCAAAAACTAACATAGGATTGGCATTTTTGGATGAACGTATCAGTCAGTCTGAGAAGGATAAGATGTTTGAAAATTTAAGAATGAAACCTGCAAAGAAAAAGGAGCTGAAACAGTTGGAAGGTAAAAAACTAGTTTTTGAAGGAAAAGACCTCAGCGATTTTGCTACAAGTAAAACAAAGACATTCTTTGAATTGAATTTTGGGATCCACGATGTAGAAGAATATTGCAGTGATACACTAAAAAGCTCCATCAATGCTCTTAAGGTGGTGAATGACACCACAGAAAGGGGCATTGCTCTGATAAAGAAGTTTAATAATTCAATCAGAGATGAACAACCGAAACAGTTCTTGTTAAGAGTTGTCGAGTATCATAGAAAAGCCGTCACACCAAGCGAACAAAAGGAGTTGCATCATTCACAGCACATTAGTGTAAATCATTTAATACGTATGATACTGCCTATCAATGTTACTGTCTATTGTCACTATTATTCTAAGTTTTTAATTGTTTGAATTTCTAATAAAAAATACTTAACATTGAAAATCTGTTTTTTTTTGGCGTGCTTTTATTAAACTGATAAAAGTGTGCAACCTCTAAACATAGTTCGATCATCTTGAAAATTGGCATATATACTTTTTACATTAGTGAGACTCGGGGCATAAGCAAAGTCTGCAAAAATCTGACATTTTAGTTTTTACCAAAATGAAACACCCTAATATATAAATATATATATATATACATCAGTGAGACACACACACACATATATATATGTTTAATACAGCGCTAGATAGCAGAAAAGCCGGTAATTCAATTGCCGCCTTTTCCTATCTCCTTCAGGAACCCGACATGATATGATACATGGTTTACATACAGTAAACCATCTCATATCCCTTCTTTTATTACATATTCCTCTTTACTAATGTAAGAAGTGCATGTGTGTTAAGTTTGGGGGCTCTAGCTATTAAAGGGTTAAATCCCGGAAAACAATTGGCGTGGGCTCCCGCGCAATTTTCTCCGCCAGAGTGGGAAAGCCAGTGACTGAGGGCAGATATTAATAGCCTAGAGAGGGACCATGGTTATAGGACCCCCCCTGGCTAAAAACATGTGCCCGTCGCTGGGCAATATACTACGTGACTGGGCAATATACTACGTGGACATGCATATTCTAGAATACCCGATGCGTTAGAATCGGGCCACCATCTAATATATATATATATATATATATATATATATATCTATAACGGAATCGGCCAATGAATCCGCCAAAAAAGCCGCTGCACCCCTTAGCATAGGGATGGATTCCAGCACCTTATTCCTAGGTACTCCTTCCCGCAGCTGTTTTTTTTTTTTTTACTTTTCCACCCATATCATTAGGGACCTAGAGGTAAATGTAGCTGCTATGGCTGGTCTCAGACTTCCCCCTGCTGATTCCCAAGCCCCTGTAAGGAAGGTGTCGGTTCTTTTGTCAAGGGGATCTTTTAGGGTATGTGTCCACGTTCAGGATTGCATCAGGATTTTATGCTGGTAAAATCCTGACCAAATCTGCACCTGAGGTCACTGGCAGGTCACCTGCGGTATTCTTGCGTGTTTTGCTGATTGTAAGGACATGCTGCGTTCTTAAAAGACGCGCCGCATGTCCGTTTTCGCGGGTGTGCCGCATGCGTCTTCTAATGCATAGTGGAGACGGGATTTCATGAAATCCCCTCCACTATGCTGTAACATCTGGACACTGCGTGTTTGACACTGCGGCTCAACGCAGCGTAAAAAACGCAGCGTTTCCTGAACGTGGAAACATACCCTTAATGTTCCCATGTCTTCAAAAGGGAGTGCAATATTTTTTCAAGGCCTGTGCTACCACGACGTCAAGTTTAGGGGCTTTATCCCATGAAGTGGAAGCTTCTGCCTCAAAGGGATATTTTCTCTAAGGCCAGGTTCACATTGCGTTAATGGGTGTCCGCTAGCGGACTCCGTTACATGGCGCAATTGTCGCAATTAACGCTATGTAACGGGTCCGTTAGCGCACCCATTGACCGCAATGTGCTAACGGGTCGCTAACGCATCGCTGACGCATGCCATTTTTGGCATGCGCTAGCGATGTCCCGTAATTTTCGAACGGACCTCGAATGCTGCTTGCAGCGTCCAAGGTCCATTCCTTGCTAGCGCAGATCGGGCATCTGCGCTAGCGGGATCGCCAAACGCGATCCCTTTTGGGACATTGCGTTAGCGCAATCTGCTAGCGTATGCGCTAAACGGATTGCCCTAACGCAATGTGAACCTAGCCTTAGGGCTCTTTTCCATTTGCGAGAAACACGTCTGTGTCTCGCATGTGAATACCAAGCTCTGGCACCGGCACTCCAGAGCGGAGCGTGCGGCCGCATAGCAACACATGGAGCTGCACGCTCCGCTCCCAAGTGCCGGCGCCAGATATTAGTTTTCACATGCGAGACACGGACGTGTTTCTCGCAAATGGAAAAGAGCCCTTAAAGGGAATCTGTCACCCCTATTTTATTTTTTAAATGAGGTAAAAAAGCATAGTTACAGATAACGGTATTTCTCAGAGCCCATGACAGCACTAGCAGAGAGAGAGGGGATCCGCCCTTCAGGGACAGGAAGCCTATAGGATAAAAGGGCGGTACCTGTCCCCTGCATCAGTTTGGTTTACAGAGCATCGGAGGTCCTCCAGGTTAGTGACAACAAGAAAAATATACACACTTTTAACCCCTTCCCGACCTTTGACGCATACGCTGCGTCATGAAAGTCGGTGCCAATCCGACCTGTGACGCAGCGTATGCGTCATGGAGGGATCGCGCTCCTGCAGATCGGGTGAAAGGGTTAACTCCAATTTCACCCAATCTCCAGGAACAGGGGGAGTGGTGCTTCAGCCCAGGGGGGGTGGCTTCACCCCCTCGTGGCTACAATCGCTCTGATTGGCTGTTGAAAGTGAAACTGCCAATCAGAGCGATTTGTAATATTTCACCCAAAAAACCGGTGAAATATTACAATCCAGCCATGGCCGATGCTGCAATATCATTGGCCATGGCTGGAAAACCTAATCTGTCCCCCCCCACACCCACCGATCCCCTCCCCAGTGCTCCGTTACGTGGTCCGCCC